>NC_143038.1:33810000-35260000 GCF_057628025.1 Oncorhynchus mykiss
CAAATCAAACTTTATTTGTCACATGCGCCATGCTTACTTACAAGCCCTTAACCAACAATGCAGTTCAAGAAAGAGTTAAGAAACTATTTACCAAATAAACTAAAGTAAAAAGTAACACAATAAAATGACAATAACGAGGCTATATATAGAGGGTACCGGTACCGGGTCAATGTGCGGGGGTACAGGTTAGTCTAGGTAACTTGTACATGTAGGTAGGGGTAAAGTGACTATGCACAGATAAACAGTAAGTAGCAGCAGTGTAAAAACAAATGGAGAGTGGGGTCAATATAAATGGTCCAGGTGACCATTTGATTAACTATTCAGCAGTCTTCTGGCTTGGGGGTAGAAGCTGTTAAGGGTCCTTTTGGTCATAGACTTGGCACTCCGGTACCGCTTGATGGATACTTGTATGAAATGCACCTTCGAAAATGGTTTTAAACACACTCAAAAACTTTCAATAGTTCTATATACACACCATCCTTATATGCTGATACCGTATGTACAGGTCATTCTGCATGTGTGACACCTGGCTTAACGCAATACACACGACAGCCTGCGAGTGTGATGGATGGTTTCTATAGTTACCTGTAGGCGTGCCACCCATTCCTTAGCGGAGCTGAAGGTGGCCAGTTGGGCGGCTGATCCCACCATCACTCGAGGCACAGCCCCGTTCACACCCCTCCACAGCCCCACCACGCCCTCCCGCCGGTAGATATTGGCGAAGGCACTCGACACACCCTGACGGAGGCAAATTCAGACAAAAAACAAAACATTTTACGAGGGAGAAAAGTTGGAAGTGTCGAGCCAGTCCATCTGGATAAATGTAGCTTTCCTCTTCACTCCATGCAGTTTTGGTTTAGGGTCAACCACTCTACAGAAACAGCATGTTGCCATATCCTATAGATCAAGGCAAAGCTGGACAAAGGGGGTGTTGTAGGTGCAGTTTTCCTCAACCTCAGAAAAGCCTTTGACACTATTTACCACAATGTCTTCCTTTCCAAGCTATCCAACTTCAACATTTTGTCAAGTGCTTTCTTATGGATTGTGTCTTATCTGGCAGACCAGATGCAATGTGTTTGGATTAACGGTGAACTATCCTCACCAAGGGATTGCACTGTGGGAGTGCCACAGGGGTCAATCCTGGGCCCTTTGTTACTCAGCCTCTATATTAATGACCTTCCGTCTGTATGCCAGGGTGTGGATATGTACGTGGATGATACAGTTCTTTATACGCATTTCTATGCTGATGAAGTGGCAAGCAGTATCATTGTAAAAAGTAGCTGAATGGCTCAACCTCTCCTGTCTCACCCTCAATGTTTTAAAAACGGTAGCCATGTACTTCTTCACAAAACTAAACAAACAGGCTTACTCGGACATACTTATTCAAGGACAAAAAATGTAAACAGTCACCTAGTTTAAATATCTGGGCATTATACTTTAAACTTGAAAAAACATTAAGATGTCCAGCAAAATCAGATAGTCTTTAAAATTTCCGATACATCAGGAACCAAAATCTATTTACAAGCAATGATCTTCTCCCACCTGTCCTATTGTATCATCAGCTGGTCTCAAGCCAATTAAACATGACTGAAACCCCTTCGATCTCTAAATAAACAAGCACTGAAGATCCTGGACAGGAAATCGCGTCATTACCATCACTGCAATATTCTCCCCAAGTACAATCGGTTCCATTTCTCAGTTGTTTGTCTAGTTTGTAAGATTATCAACAATGTTGCACCTCCACCTCTGAAAGATTTTGGCATATTAAGCTCTGAACAAAACAACAGAATCACCCAGACATCCACAAGAGGAGTCTGTGTCATTCCTAAAAGAAAACACCTTTGGGCACTCAGCGTTCTCCACCTCAGGCATCAGTAAACGGAATTCCATCCCCTCTACTTTAAGAAACACGAGTGACTAAATCCTTCTCCGTGCAGGTCAAATCATGGATCAAGACGTATCAATCCTGCACACATTGACTAATTCTTAATGCACTCAAGTCTGCTGAATTTGTTGTATAATTTGTTGTATTTTATGTTTCCTGTATTTCTTTTAATATGTTATCCTACTATACTACTGTATGACTGATGTGCATTTAGCTATGTTTATGTATTCAGTTATGTTTGGTTAGGGACTGCAGATGGAAATGATCTGTGCATAGCTAACTCTGGTGCGAACATCATATTTCACTGTCTGAAATCTTTAATTGCACATGGTCCCTTTAAAATAAACTACTACTACTACCATATATAGTGCTTCTCGCTGTTGAATGTGAAAATGTTTTCTTATCGAAATCCCTCCCTGAAGTATGGACATTTTTCTACTATTAAGTTATCAACGCTGCGCTGACATCACTTGTGGATACTTTGCCCACAAATGGCAGTGTGTCAGGGTATTGGACAGCATCAGCCTATGGAACACAACGGGATATTGTGACAGCTTTACAATAGCAAACCTACATACAGTTGAAGTCGGAAGTTTACATATACTTAGGTTGGCGTCATTAAAACTCATTTTTCAACCACTCCACAAATGTCTTGTTAACAAACTATAGTTTTGGCAAGTCAGTTAGGACATCTACTTTGTGCATGACACAAGTAATTTTTCCAACAATTTTTTACAGACAGATTGTTTAATTTATAATTCACTGTATCACAATTCCAGTGGGTCAGAAGTTTACATACACTAAGTTGACTGTGCCTTTAAACAGCTTGGAAAATTCCAGAAAATTATGTCATGGCTTTAGAAGCTTATGATAGGCTAATTGACATAATTTGAGTCAATTGGAGGTGTACCTGTGGATGTATTTCAAGGCCTACCTTCAAACTCAGTGCCTCTTTGCTTGACATCATGGGAAAATCAAAAGAAATCAGCCAAGACCTCAGAGAACACACTGTACACCTCCACAAGTCTGGTTCATCCTTGGGAGCAATTTCCAAGCGCCTGAAGGTACCACGTTCATCTGTACAAATAATAGTACACAAGTATAAACACCATGGGACCACGCAGCCGTCATACCGCTCAGGAAGGAGATGGGTTCTGTCTCCTTGAGATGAACATACTTTGGTGCAAAAAGTGCAAATCAATCCCAGAACAACAGCAAAGGACCTTGTGAAGATGCTGGAGGAAACAGGTACAAAAGTATCTATATCCACAGTAAAACAAGTCCTATATCGACATAACCTGAAAGGCCTCTCAACAAGGAAGAAGCCACTGCTCCAAAACTGCCATAAAAAAAGCCAGACTACGGTTTGCAACTGCACATGGGGACAAAGATCGTACTTTTTGGAGAAATGTTCTCTGGTCTGATTAAACAAAAAATAGAACTGTTTGACTATAATGACCATCGTTATGTTTGGAGGAAAAAAGGGAGAGGCTTGCAAGCCAAAGAACACCTTCCCAACCATGAAGCACGGGTTGGCAGCATCATGTCGTGGGGGTGCTTTGCTGCAGGAGGGGCTGGTGCACTTCACAAAATAGATGGCATCATGAGGGAGGAAAATTATGTGGATATATTGAAGCAACATCTCAAGACGTCAGTCAGAAAGTTAAAGCTTGGTCGCAAATGGGTCTTCCAAATGGACAATGTCTCCAAGCATACTTCCAAAGTTGTGGAAAAATGGTTTAAGGACAACGAAGTTAAGGTATTGGAGTGGCCATCACAAAGCCCTGACCTCAATCCTATTGAAGATTTGTGGCAGAACTGAAAAAGTGAGTGCGAGCAAGGAGGCCTATAAACCTGACTCAGTTACTCCAGCTCTGTCAGGAGGAATGGGCTAAAAATCCCCCAACTTACTGTGGGAAGCTTGTGGATGGCTACTCGAAACGTTTGACCCAAGTTAAACAATTTAAAGGCAATGCTACCAAATACTAATTGAGTGTATGTAACCTTCTGACCCACTGGGAATGTGATGAAAGAAATGAAAGCTGAAATAAATAATTCTCTCTACTATTATTCTGACATTTCACATTCTTAAAATAAAGTGGTGATCCTAACTGACCTAAGACAGGGAATTTTTACTAGGATAAAATGTCAGGAATTGTGAAAAACTGAGTTTAAATGTATTTGGCTAAGGTGTATGTAAACTTCTGACTTCAACTGTACCTTAGGTCTACACATTGACTTTGAACTTTATTGTAAGGGTGTGAACAGTTTGCCTGATGACCAAAACTGAATTATTCTGCTGGTCTTTGTTCACTTCATATTGTACTTCAGTCTGAGACTGCCATCGTTGAAGTCGTTTTTAGCGACATCAAAACAAAGTCAGCTTGGATCATCTCAAACCAAGTATCAAAGAGAATGAAGAATTTTTAAGAAGACACTTTATCCACAAGGGTTCTGGCTCTGGCCCAACCCATCGGTTTCTGGGACAAATCAATACGGTTAGAATGCATTTGCGTTCTAGAAATCATCGGGGAGGTGCTCAGATCCAGACTCATAGCGGCAAAGAAACTAACGTCCATGGGCGTGGCGTAGCGTTTGGCCGGAAGCAAGGTGTTTGGCCGGAAGCAAGGTGTTTGGCCGGAAGCAAGGTGTTTGGCCGGAAGCAAGGTGTTTGGGTAGCCAGGCAAATTAACAGTGCCATGAAAAAAGTGAACAGTGCCATGACAAATTGAAAAAATGTATCTCTTAGATCAAAAGGGCCACACTACATCCCTTAACAGGGTTTTAAAAATAAATCCCTGTGCTTGTCTTTATCTTGATGATTACAGTATCAGTCACAAAGGTTGTGTGTTTTTGTTTCGTTGACACCACTCCACGCCTCTGTTTGCATGTTACTGATTGGCTGGTGGTTGTGAAACGTGTCACTAGGGTTCACACGGATATGGTTAGTTATGCTGGGGGTTGGCTGAGGAAGTAGGGGGGAGAGAGAGAGGGATGTGAGCCAAAATGATAGAGGAGTGGGATTGGAAACAAAGTGACATACTTACACAACATGAAGGACTGGTGTAGAGCCCGAACAACTAGAGAACACTGGGTCCAACTGTTTCACGCACAGCGCACACACTCCTCACCTGATGGTTGTGCTGGTGACCCACTGCGATGGCCTCGACTGTCTGGGCCTGCAGATGTGTCTTCACCTGTGGAGGAAACATAAGACACTTGCTTCAATGTATTTTATACCAGAGGCGGCTGATGGGAGGAGCTATAGGAGGACATACTCATTGGAAGAGAGCTGGAATGGAATACATGGAACGGTATCAAACACATAAAACATATGGAAACCACATGTTTGACTCCGTCCCATTCATTCCATTCCAGCCATAACAGTGAGCCCGTCCTCCAATAGCTCCTCCCACCAGCCTCCGCTGTTGTATACCCATTTTACATACACAGCATTGCAAAGAGAAACTTTGCATTACGCCTCCCCATAATAACAGAGGCACAACCCCATCACTAAATAGAGACACACTGTTCAGTGGGTACACCTGGTATGAGTTATGTAACATGTGCATGTTTTTTGAGCACTCACAGGCACACACATCCCTTCAGGATGCCCATGACCTCCATTTCACATCTCTCCTCTCTGAACGACCATTATTGAGCTTACTGAGATGACACTGCACACTGACTGGGTCTAGAAACCTGAGTTGGGCTCTCACAGTACACATGCAGAGACACCCGAGTCGGACCCCTCCCTGCTTCTTCTACAACCAAAAATAGCCTCCCATCTCTTTCTCTTTTAATCTCTCTCGCTCTCCCTTTACTTCATATTCTGCCAAAAAACATAGGAGGGAGTGCTGGGGAGTATTTTGGGTAGTGGTTGGAAGTAGGTACGTGCCGGGTATATTTAGTGACCCAGATTCTCACAAACATATCACCATGCAGATTATATAGTGTTTCCACGATGCTGCAGAGGTCAGATGGCTACACTGAGGTACATTGAGCAACAGATGCAGCCTAGACAACAACAGCAGCCAGAGTATATGAGAGCCACCTTGGGGTACACAAGTTATACAACTGCCTTAACTCATGGGGAAATACACAGCCACTGTAGAAGTCACTGCCCTTCGCACAGTAGAAACACAACAGATTTGTATTTATAGTACCAACACAAACATGTCAAGTTCTCATAACAGGGAAATGGCTGGGGCAATATTACTACCCGCACACACAATAAATGAATGATACAAATAAACACCGTCACACTTAGAGACAGATCTACAATTACTAGGGGGGAGGGGTGGTCCAACATTGTCAAAGGTTGTTTTTTTTGGGGGGGAGGGTTGTGTGTTTTTTTTATTGGGCACGGGGGAGGGAAGTGAGTTTTTCTATGGTTTACATTTGCTCTTCTGTTCATATTGTCCCTAATGGCTTGATTGCTTTTGATGTTAACTGTAATAAAGTTAAGAAACGTCTGTGAAGGTTTGGTATGGTGTGGCTATTATTAAGCATTAGCTACTGCGGGCTTATTATATGAAGGCAGTGCACCCCGGCGCTCCAACTGACTCTGACAGTTGAACTTGAGGTGAGGAAGAATGTTTCAGGCCTGCCAGAGTTACGCCTATAATATAACAATATAACACTTATCTTTATACAAAATATTCAGATTGGAAATGTACCAATTACCCTCCGTCTGTACATCTATATCAGTATAGCAGATATAGATGTAGCCACCTGACATAAAGAAATGCATGTGGGGTTAGGACTAAGCTTATCTTCCTTTATTTATATATATACTGTACCAGTCAAACGTTTGGACACACCTACTCATTCCAGGCTTCCTCTTTATTTGTACTATTTTCTACATTGTAGAATAATAGTGAGGACATCAACACTATGAAATACTGTAACACATATGGAATCATGTAGCAACCATAAAAGTGTTAAACAAATCAAAATATATTTTATATATGAGATTCTTCAAAGTAGCCACCCTTTGCCTTGATGAAAGCTTTGCACACACTTGGCATTCTCTCAACCAGCTTCATGGGGTAGTCACCTGGAATGCATATCAATTAACAGGTGTGCCTTGTTAAAAGTTCATCTGTGGAATTTCTTTCCTTAATGCGTTTGAGCCAATCAGTTGTGTTGTGACAAGGTTCTTCCTTTAGAAGTTGCAGCGTACTGCAGCGCAGCCTGCGGGGTGCTGCAGAATTCTATGGCATTATTATTTAAGTGTCAGCCATTGTTGCCAGAATGATGCAATTTACCACAATCTGCCACCATCTACCACAAACGGTCATGGCATAAGCTCATATCTTTTAAAGGAAGAACCACAGTAGGGGTGGTATACAGAAGATAGCCTTATTTGGTAAAAGACCAAGTCCATATTATGGCAATTATGGCAAGAACAGCTCAAATAATCAAAGAGACACGACAGTCCATCATTACTTTAGGTCAGTCAATCTGAAAAATTTCAAGAACTTTGAAAGTTGCTTCAAGTGCAGTTGCAAAAACCATCAAGCACTATGATGAAACTGGCTCTCATGAGGACCGCCACAGGAAAGGAAGACCCAGAGTTACCTCTGCTGCAGAGGATAAGTTCATTATAGTTACCAGCCTCAGAAATTGCAGCCCAAATAAATGCTTCAGAGAGTTCAAGTAACAGACACATATCAACATCAACTGTTCAGAAGAGACTGCGTGAATCAGGCCTCCGTGGTCGAATTTCTACAAAGAAACCACTACTAAAGGACAACAATAATAAGAAGAGACTTGTTTGGACCAAGAAACACGAGCAATGGACATTAAACCGGTGGAAATCTGTCATTTGGTCTGATGAGTCCAAATTTGAGATTTTTGGTTCCAATCGCTGTGTCTTTGTGAGACGCAGAGTAGGTGAACGGATGATCTCCGCATGTGTGGTTCCCACCGTGAAGCATGGAGGAGGATGTATAATGGTGTGGGGGTGCTTTGCTGTTGACACTGTCAGTGATTTATTTAGAATTCAAGGCGCACTTAACCAGCATGGCAACCACAGCATTCTGCAGCGATACGCCATCCATTCTGTTTTGGGCTTAGTGGGGTTATCTTTTGTCTTTCAAGAGGACAATTACCCAACACACCTCCAGGCTGTGTAAGGGCTATTTGACCAAGAAGTAGAGTGATGGAGTGCTGCATCAGATGACCTGGCCTCCACAATCACCCGACCTCAACCCAGTTGAGATGGTTTTGGATGAGTTGGACCGCAGAGAGAAGGAAAAGCAGCCAACAAGTGCTCAGCATATGTTGGAACTCTTTTAAGACTGTTGGAAAAGCATTCCAGGTGAAACTGGTTGAGAGAATGCCAAGAGTGTGCAAAGCTGTCATCAAGGCAAAGGGTGGCTACTTTGAAGAATCTAAAATGTATATATTTTTTTGTTTAACACTTTTCGATTACTACATGATTCCATTTGTGCTATTTCATAGTTTTGATGTCTTCACTATTATTCTACAATGTAGAAAATAGTATAAAAAGTACAGTACAGTGGACACCTAAGCCTATAGGCCTATGCATGCAATGCCCTGATACATTTAGTACTAAAATATCTGAGAGCTGAACCATGAGGTGGACAATTATTATTTCACGAAAGTCGCCTTAAAACCAACCTTTATTTAACTAGGCAAGTCAGTTAAGAACAAATTCTTATTTACAATGACGATCTAGAGTTCCCACATCTGCCCCTGAACAAGGCAGTTAACCCCTCTTAATTCTATAAGAGGGGTTAATATTTTTCATGTTGGGGAGGGGGGTGCATACTGTGAAAATTGGGGCACATACTCCAGGGTGAACACTGTTAATATTGTAAGGTCTGTGCATGGCAATATGACACCCTAAGTACCCTCCATATCTCCTTACCTCATCCAAAGCTATGCACTATGAGAGCGACAACAATACAACAAAGATGTATGCCACTCACCAGATAGGCAGGAGAGGCAATGAAGGCCCCCAGAGCCCCGGCCACGGCCCCTGACATCAGACTCCCTCCAGGGGCTGCAGTGAACCCCACGGTGTCACAGTAGGAGTAGAAGCCCAGCCTCACGCCGTTCATCAGACCCTGGTACATCAGCCCAGCCGAGAGCCCCTTCTGTAGCCCGCGGAGCCCATCCGTCCTCCCCACCACCCACAGGGCCTGCAGCACCCCGCGGTAGTGCTGCCGGTAGGACCCCCGCGCCCGCAGCTCTCCCTGCAGCTGCAACCGTGTCTTTACCACCTCCAGGGGGTTAGTGAACACACAGGCCCCGCAGCACGACAACGCTCCTAAGGCAAAGTCCAGCGGGGGCCACAGGGCCGGAGGCAGTTGAGGCGAGGGGACTGAGGTGGTCCGGGAAAAAGGGGGGACTGGGGATGTCATGGCAGCTGATTGGAGCAGAATGGAGTTGGAGCTGGGAGAGCTGAATGGAGAGTTTGTGGTGGGATAGTTCCTTAGCTGGGTACCGGTCATTTCTGAAGGGTGCAGTGTCCAATGGTGCCCTTGGTGATGAGTCTACCCAGGCCAAGGAAGGGCTCCCAGGTGGGTGAGAGGGTATGGAGTGTGACGGAGTGTGGGTATGGTGCATGTGATCACGAAAGCGTGGTAGGAAACGGTGAGGTCAGAGCTGTGTGGCAGGTAGCCTTGCGGTTAAGAGTGTTGGGTTTGTCGAATAGTTGAACAATCGGTCAATGTGCCCTTGGGCAAGGCTCTTAACCCTAAGAGTGTCTGCTAAATGACTGAAATATAAACCTGTACAGCTGACTGTACAGAGTGGTACGATAAGAATTCAGCGATTACTTCCTGCTATGCTGTTATGCTGCTATGATGTCACGTGACATGTGCTCCTGTCACAGTGCTCCTCTGACATTGGTGCTCAGTGTTTCTGGGATGTTGTCCTGAGATGTCTTATGCCAGTCTCTTCACAAGTAGCTACAGGTTGAGGTCCTCAATGTCCTTGAAAGCAAATCATGAGTAGGGTTAAAGAGTTGTATTTTGTTCACTGAGCAAACGTGTCGAAATGTGAAATTATCACTGAGGAAGTCCAGCCAAGAGATCTAGCCCAACCCGAGAGCCAAGTACCTGCAGGATTCTGTAAAAGAATAAGGAAATCTTAGATTCTAGATTTCTGTTGCAATTCCTATGAAAAAATGTTATGAAGAGGGACTACATGTCCTGCTTTGGTTGCTTCTTTTGGTTCCATTTCTTTAGAGAATATGTAACAGGAGATTAAGGAGGACAGCTGACACTACATTTCTTCCCAACAGAACTCAGTCACATAAGGGCAATTCCACAGTAGCAGAATTGCGCTGACTCAGATTTTTCACTTAAAGATGTATGCCAAACAAAAAACATTGATTTCAAAGTTTAACAAACCATCCAACTATATGCACAATGACTAATTTTAACAATTTGCACGGCAAAATTTACAAAACACATTTACTGGAAGAACTTTGGTAAAATCGCCGTACAGTAGAGCTCAGTAGAGTACAGTAAAGTATAGTTCAGTACAGTTGAGTGCCTTACAATACATTAGAGAACTCAATTCTAGTGTGCTCTACTGTGTACTGCACTGAACTCTACTGTACAGTACAATAGAGGACTGTACTGAACTATACTCAAATGTGTTTTAACTTTAATATACTGTGCTGTGCTGTACTGTGCTCTCCAAAATTGTGAAACATAGACATCTATGATTGGTTCAAATTTGGTCTGGTCCAGATCTGAATCAATCATGGACGTCTATGTTTAAGCCAAATCAAAGACCGTACCAAAAATCTAAGTTTGTAGATGTTGAAATCAAGGCCAGGGCGGACAGACCAAATTTCAACAACTTGTCAACATCCATGGACGTCCTGTGTCGGTAGGTGCTCAGTGGGTAAGGATGTTGGTTAGAGTAAAAGGAAAAAGAGGGGGCTCATGGGTAGGTCAGTAGGATCCTGGAGAGTTGATATTAACTGGAGAGAGAAGAGAAGGAGAGAGAGGAAGTGAAACAAAGAGTGAGAGAGATAGGGAGAGTTTGTCCAGACTATTTTCACACTAGCATTGACCACCAGACTACAGGAAGAGAAAGAAAACCGTTATGACAGTAGCAGGTGACCCAACTGTGGTTTGTGACTACTATGACTTCCTATTGTTAACCCTCTGGGTCATCAATTGCAGTAATTCTGTGTCATCAATTGCAGTAATTCTGTGTCATCAATTGCAGTAATTCTATGGCAGATTATTTGGTAACAGAATGTTGAGTTTTAATCAATTAATAATTTAACTTTCATTATCGTCCCTCCTTACGAGGGAGAGAAATGTGAAAATATTTTGAAGGATATGTGGTTTTTTGGTAACGGAATATGAAGGCACAGGGCAATGTTTCCAAAACTCACACAAGGCAAATAATTTATCAAAATATAAGTGTTGATATTAGTTGGCAGGGATTTTTACTTCAACATTATTGTGTTTTGATGTATTTCTGATACCTTTTAAAGACTTTCTGGTAGATGTTTTTTAAGACTCCTTTTCCATCTGTTTGACCTTAAATCCAACCCTTTGCTTATTCCTAATATTTAGGATATAACATGCATTTGGAAAGTATTCAGACCCCTTCCCCTTTTCCACATTTTGTTACATTACAGCCTTATTCTAAAATGGATTAAATAAAAATGCTCCTCATCAATCTACACACAATACCCAAGCAAAAACAGTTTTTAGATATTTTTTTTCCCAAATGTGTTAAAAATAAATACAGAAATACCTTATTTACATACAGTAAGTATTTAGACCCTTTGTTATGAGACTCAAAATTGAGCTCAGGTACATCCTGTTTCCATTGATCATCCTTAAGATGTTTCTACAACTTGATTGGAGTCCACCTGTGGTAAATTCAATTGATTGGACATGATTTGGAAAGGCACACACCCGTCTATATAAGGTCCCACAGTTGACAGTGCATGCAAAAACCAAGCCATGAGGTTGAAGGAATTGTCAGTAGAGCCCCGAGACAGAATTGTGTCCACTCATAGATCCGGGGAAGGGTACCAAAACATTTCTGCAGCATTGAAAGTCCTCAAGAACACAGTGGCCTCCATCATACCTAAATGGAATAAGTTTGGAATCACCGAGACTCTTCCTAGAGCTGGCCACCCGACCAAACTGAGCAATCGGGTGAGAAGGGCCTTGGTCATGGAGGTGACCAAGAACACAATGGTCACTCTGACAGAGCTCCAGATTTCCTCTATGGAGATGGGAAAACCTTCCAGAAGGACAACCACCTCTGCAGCACTACACCTATCGGGCCTTTATGGTAGAGTAACCTTGTCTTATGGTAGTAAGTTGGTGATTTGAAGATATACCTCTAGTGGTGTGGGGGCTGTGTTTTGGCAAAGTGGGTGGGGTTATATCCTGCCTGGTTGGCCCTGTCCGGTGGTATTGTCGGACGGGGCCACAGTGTCTTCCGACCCCTCCTGTCTCAGCCTCCAGTATTTGTGCTGCAGTAGTTTATGTGTCGGGGGGGCTAGGGTCAGTCTGTTATGTCTGGAGTATTTCTCCTGTCTTATCCAGTGTCCTGTGTGAATTTAAATATGCTCCCTCTAATTTTCTCTTTTTCTCTCTCTTTCTTTCTTTCTTTCTTTCTTTCTTTCTTTCTTTCTTTCTTTCTTTCTTTCTCTCAGAGAACCTGAGCCCTAGGACCATGCCTCAGGACTACCTGACCTGATGACTCCTTGCTGTCCCCGGTCCACTTGGCATTGCTGCTGCTCCAGTTTCAACTGTTCTGCCTGCGGCTATGGAACCCTGACCTGTTCACCGGACATACTATCTTGTCCCGGACCTGCTGTTTTCGACTCTCTACCGCACCTGCTGTCTCTAACTCTGAATGCTCGGCTATGAAAAATCAACTGACATTTACTCCTGAGGTGCTGACCTGTTGCACCCTCTACAACCACTGTGATTATTTAGATTATTTGACCCTGCTGGTCATCTATGAACTTTTGAACATCTTGGCCATGTACTGTTATAATCTCCACCCGGCACAGCCAGAAGAGGACTGACCACACCTCAGAGCCTGGTTCCTCTATAGGTTTTTTCCTAGGTTCCTGCCTTTCTAGCCACCGTGCTTCTACATCTGCATTGTTTGCTGTTTGGGGTTTTAGGCTGGGTTTCTGTATTGCACTTTGTGACATCGGCTGATGTAAAAAGGGCTTTATAAATACATTTGATTGATTGATTGATTGATTGATTGATAGAGTAGGCAGACAGAAGCCACTCCTCAGTAAAAGGCACATGACAGCCCATTTGGAGTTTGCCAAAAGGCACCCAAAGGATCTCTCAGACCATGCAAAACATGATTCTCTGGTTTGATGAAACCAAGATTGACCTCTTTGGCCTGAATGCCAAGCGTCACGTCTGGAGGAAGCCTGGTACAAGCCCTTCGGTGAAGCATGGTGGTGGTAGCATCATGATGTGGGGATGTTTTAAGCAACAGGGACTGGGAGACTACTCAGGATTGAGGGAAAGACGCCAAGACAACACAGGAGTGGCTTCGGGACAAGTTCCTGAATGTCTTTGAGTGGCCCAGCCAGAGCCCAGACTTGAACATCTCTGGAGAGACCTTAAAATAGCTGTGCACTGACGCTCCCCATCCAACCTGACAGAGTTTGAGAGGATCTGCAGAGAAGAATGGGTGAAACTCACCAAATACAGGTGTGCCAAGCTTGTAGCGTCATACCCAAGAAGACTCAAGGCTGTAATCACTGCCAAAAGTGCTTAAACAGAGTACTGAGTAAAGGGTCTGAATACTTATGTAAATGTGATATTTCAGTTGTAGATTTTTTTTAAATTCATTTGCAAATATGTATAAAAAACGTTTTTGCTTTGTCATTATGGGGAATTGTGTGTAAATTGATGAGGGGGAAAAAAAACAAAGTAACAAAATGTGGAAAAAGTCAAGGGGTCTGAATAATTTCCGATTGCACTTTACATACTCCTTAATTTAAAAAAACAAATATATATATATAGAGACTTAGCTTTCAATTGACACCCAATTTGACATGCTTTTATGAATGTCACATGTTGGTGCTCATGGGTCCTTTTACATGGAAATAGCCATAACACTCATAAAACAACCACCCATGCAGTTTGATCACTTTACAATTGATGCATAGACAAATACACATCAACTACTAATAAGAGCACACAGATACACATACTTACTCTACAATGACAGGCATAAGCAGGGATCCCTTGTTACAAATCAAGAACTTTGCACCGCTGTAATCAGACTGAAGTCTGAATCCCAGAGTGACTCAGCATAATCTGCACACTCCCACAATGGTCTGAATGTCTGATAGCAAATTAAACTAAACTTACTCTTGTTGTGTGTTGTGGTCTTTTCCTCTCTGCTTCCCCTCCCTGCACAGCCAGACAGCATTAGTAAACATTTGTCCCCAGCAGTCCCATCCATTGTGGAAGTCTCCTCCTACTGCCTTAGGCCAGAGCCAATCAAGACCGGGGCCTGTCCGCCACCTCAACACATCCCCTACTCTGTTCCAACGGAAAGTTCTGCCCCCTGCTTTGGTCCTATGGATTGTCTCTGGGTAAAAGGTTATAGTTTTGAGAACAGAGGTGGAGTGTATAAGGGTGTAACATAGGGGAAAAGCACTGCTTTCAAATAGAAGGACTAATCATGTGCTAAGGAAAAATAGGTTAGTCTGGGATCCACAACAAAGAAAGTGACAAACTTTCTGTCTGTCCCTATTTAAAAAATGATGGTATTATCATCATATTCACAGTGGTAGGTTATTATGGTAGGTAAAAATCGGATAAGACAATTACTTCTTCATGAACAAATCCCAACACTGGCCTTGAAAAGTGGGGACAGCTTCAGTGGGTGTGGAAAATGTTTTACATTTGTTTTTCTTCGATGGATGGTTAAGTAGCGATTGTGATGGAGGAAGTTAATTCCTGTACTCAAACTGTCTTTTTTAGAACATAGCGTTTTGTTTCAAAATTACTGCCTTCGCCAAGAGCGAAGTTTTTCTTGTTTCCAATCCCCCATTAATTTGATGCTTGCTATAACCACAGGGGCCATGCGAGGCCCACATTGTCCAATTTGAGAAAGTTGCCACTACCACACTGACTCACTACTAAATCTCTTGAATTTCTTTTCACTATTTTTGCCATCTCCAAATTTGAGGTACATAATGAAATGTTCAGTTGCTAATCTTATTCATGATTTAACCTTGGAGTCCTTTATACCATTGGCACGTATGAAATAGGATTTTATCAAAAGTGTGTTAAGATCTGTGTGACAGAATGTAATCTTTATCTCTATATTACAAATGATTTGTAAATCAGAAAAAGATCATCCTGCCACAGCTTCCCTTCATCAGAAGACACTTTAATTTTCAATTTTTTTACGTAAAAAAAAAATGCACGTAAACAAATGGACCATTGTTTTGAAAGTTTAAGCTCATTTAATGCATTTCTATTCAATAATTATTTATTTTTTTAAATGCCATTTGGATTACATAAAAAAAAATTAGCTATTATCACTTTGGCTGCTGCAGGTTCATTCACCTCAGTAGATCTACAAACAAAAACGAAAATATGAAAAAGGATTCACACTGACATTTAGCATCAGCGTTGAAATGAAAACGTATTATATTTTTTAGAACTGTATTGGTAGCATTTGTATGCATTTTAATGTAGGCCAGTAGATAAAACAGGCCATGTGGAGATGTTCATATTGAGTTTTAAGTTCCTAACTTGTTTGATATGATTAGTACAAATTTTGTCAGGGGACCTCAAATGGGCCCCTGTCCCAAGTTTGGGAACCACTGTCCGAACTTCCCTGTCTGCTCTGCGTGCGCAGCAGCCTGCCTCTGCGTCACTACTGTCGCTCTCAGTAAAGCAAAGTTAGAGCGTAATTTTGCACCTGCTGAGGTCCGCTCCGTTTAACCTTAGCTTCTTACTTCATCCTTCTAACTGGCTAATACTAGCCAGAGTCCTTCAAAGTTACTGCAATAGAAGTCTCTGTCGGCAGATAGCAACTTGACGGATAGTGCCTTCAGAAAGTATTCACACCCTTAGACTTTTTCCACATTCTGTACTCCGGTCGCCATATTGAGCTGCAGCACCCCCGTTTCAAGATTCCACACGTTCGTAGAGGCAGATCAAGAATACACGCGTTCTGAGCTTTGATCAACGCTGGGAGCAATATTTCGATGTTGACTCGTAATTTATTTTCATTGTGTGCAAAATATATTTTCCACATTTTGGTGTTCCTATACTTTATTTTGTCATTTTTTAAACCTAGGTGTCTTATGTAGTCATGGCCATACTTGGCATCCCCTTTGGGAACGTACTGTAGTGAAGGGTTTAGGAACTCAACTTTAGGTTCCCCCAAACATTTTACGGCCCACAATATTTGCAGTAGCTGAACTCCATCGGTGGCCTTATCTAGCAGCTCACAATCACATGCTTAGCGTGTCAATAACCTACCATCAGAACATTCCACCCGTTGTCTTGGGCCCGCATATCAGGAAATTTACTCCGGAGTCTCGACGTTCCCGTCAGTTGTGTGATGTTTACTACTGCATCAAGGTTATGCCAAGCAGGTCTTTACTGGATGTGTTTATTTATAACCGTTATTTTGTAAGATGCAGCATAGCCTGGTGATGACCCAATAACAAAATACTTCCAGGACATAATGAATCAACAACTTAAAGGGAATGTATTAACACCTAATGAAACATGAGTTTTGACAATTAGGCTTTTATTGTTTTACTATGCTTACAGTACACTGCAACCCCCCCCCCCCCCCAAAAAAAAACCCAAATCAACATACAATAGCATTTACACCCACACGCACTCACACCCAACAGCAACATACACGCTTTCACACGCACTTACACTCTTCAATGTAAACAATGCAGGCTGATAGAGTGATTAAAAAAGCAAAGTAGTCAGCCTTCCACTGTTCCTCCCTCTTCAGCACAGGGCTCGGTCAACCATTTTCTTTTCTCTCCCTCTCAGTGCACAGCGGGGAGACCGAAGAGGAACAGAAACTGTAAATCTTTAGGGATCAATGGAAAAACTGCTGTCCTGTCGGGCCATTTGACCAACCATCTCACACACACTGCAGGTGTTGGGAGGTCAGGATACCCATTCATCCAATCCTCACTGTCATAGCAACAACACCCTCAACGTCCTTAAAATGTACTGTCTGAAATGTTATATTCTTTGAAGTTATGCGATAGGAAGAGGGGGTAGAGAGAGAAGTAGAGGGAGAGAAGTTAGTGTGAGAAGAAAGAAACGCCAAGAATTAGTGTGACATGTTATTTTCCCATGATCCTCTGCGGTAGAGGAATAAGACCTTGTTTCACTTCCCTTGTATGGGTCAGGATGGAAAATTGATCGTCCGTTACTTAGCAACACTTTCTGGCATCATTCACGACCCTGTCCGTCGTTACATTACCTCTTAGCGCGTACAAAGTACAAGGCGTTGGTTTTAGGGTAGTACTTCACGTTCTGCTTCTTGTCCATCAAGCCCCCGAAAATGATGAGCTCACCCCTCCCTTGGACCACTGTGTGGAGGCTCGTCTCGGGGGGACCCGTGACGGCGGAGGGGGTTCCGTTACCGTAAACCCTCCAGGAGACAAGACCGTCCCCTTTGGCTCGGGACACATCCAGTACATACATCTGCATGGGCTTGCAGTTGAGCGACTGGTACAGGGGCTTGCCCACGTTCAGGCTCTGGGGCGGGTGATGGCCAAGCCGCCGTGCGATGGGCGGGATGGTGTGTCCGTCAGCGGCAACCTGTGGTGGGCTGGAGGATGAGGGGGAGGTTCCCGCTGAAGCCCCGCCTCCCCCGCTTCCACTTACTCCTGTAGCAGCCCCTTGAGACAATGGATTTGAGGACGATGGCATGGATGAAGAGGACGGGTTTTTGACAGCCTCCAGGCCCCGTCTCAGGGCAGCAGGGGACACCGCCCCCGGTGGAGTGAGTGGGGAACCAGGAGCAGGGGGAGGTGTGTGCACTCCATTAGTGCTGAGTACCTCAGCAGAAAGGGGGTGGGTGGCAGAAAGAGTAGATTCCCAGCCGTAGTCCGACGAGACAGGGGGGTGAGAGGGCGGGGAGGCTGCCTGGGCAGGGCTGGTCCTGGGAGAGGGGGACGAGCCGTCGAGTAGTGGATGGAGGGATGGAAGAGGCGGGCTGTCAGGACCCTGGGAGGGGGATGGCTGCTGAGAGGAGGAGCCGGGGCTACCCTCTCTGGCACCCCCTCTGGCCGAGGGACGGGGTCTCAGTGTGCCCCAGCGGCCGTTCACACAGGGGGCTTCCTCAGCGGCCCCCAGTACGACCCCGGCGGCTCCGCTCCTCACAGGGGAATAGGAGCGCAGGGAAGGGGGCTCCGTGCCCAAGGGAGCGGGAGAGGCACTGATGGGTGAGGGCCGAGAGTTCAGGCTGGGGCTGAGGGGCGCACGGCCAGACGGAGCCTGGGAGAACACCACCACACACTGCCCAACCTGGAGAGAGATAGAAAACAATGAAAGGAGGTTGAGTTGAAAGAAGAAATCCCATACACAACATCCCAACAGTGTTCACTGCTGTGAGACCAAGGCAGGATCCGACATTCACGATGGCCCGGGGCCAGTATGTGTGAGGCCAGTGGATCTCATCAGTCATTGGCTGGACCGGGTCAGTAATTTCTCAGCGCATTTTGGTGTTCCATTTCGACATTTACCTGCTACGTCGCAGTCTTCCATTGAAGACCACATGTGAAAAAGTAAATCTATTTGTATGAGCAATATGATAGCCCGTTCATTCAACCACACTCCGAGAGCCCCAACTTCCTGTGCAGTACAAGAGTTGATGCATTCACACTGCAGAGTTGAGCAGTCCAGAGTGAAAAGAAGCACTCGTCAATCCGCTCGCTGAGCTTATTTCTTTCAGGGAAAGTGATTTACAAACCAGCAACAGGCTGGCTAGTGGCTACTGTTGACAGTCTGAAAGAAGAATGCTACAAAAAGACAAGTATCATTCCTCTTGGCTAGCCTAGAGCAATGTCTCTATTGAAAAGCAGTTGTCTAGTGGGTAACCTTCCATTTTCAGATGCAAAACTCTTAATACTTTAGGAAGAAAATGCACTATGCAGAAGTCGCACCGCCATTTCCTGGTTGTTAAAATTAGAATAGTTTGCTTAATTTCAGTTTATGTGACAAAACAAGCAAGTACAGTGGAAAGCAGTGGTCACCAACCAGTTGATCGTGACCGACTGGTCGATCTCCTAGGCATTCCTAGTCGGTCGCCAAATATTTCTGTAAAAAAACAACGAGAAAGCCTTGGGTTCCTCATTTTTTTTATTTGGCTCGCGCTGTTGGCGGTAGGTGCACCTGATTTAACTGCCCTGCGCGCCGGGTAGTCGACGTGTTCCCATTTAGAACCATAGCATATTTCTAATAAGTACAACCTCTGCCTTCCAGACGGGCCCGGGGGAAGCAAATCAAGTGCACTATAGGCCTACCTCTGGCCAATCGGATGGCTCAGATTACAGTGCTGTAGTAACGTAGCAGGCGTAAAAGAAAGTTGATACTGTGAGATTTCAGATCTTTTAAAACCATGACTAGAGTGTCAACGAATACAGCAAAGAGCTGCTGTTTTTATGAGTGAGTTCATGTTTAAGTTTTTAACTCAGCACTGTCAACACTTTCTATTCAACACTTTTATAAGCCATAAAATGCATGTTCTCCCTACTTCCACCCGCGCTACAACCAGCACTGCAGCTGCAATGAATTATTAGGAAAGTGTATTGATAGGCTTGCATTGTTATTATTATCGGCTTGGATCTTTTTTTTAAATATTGAGGAATATTTCACTTTCTCTGGTCATAGGTGTAACAACATGAATTTGTGCACGAGGCAGAAATAATGCAATGCGAGTTTCACCATCAGCCGGTGTCCCTTTTTGGTCAGTGTCAGTGGAGGAAAGGGAGAGCTGGGGGACGTTGAGAGGCGGACCCAGTCTGCTGCCCTCTCCCTCCGCTGAGACTGACCATCAGATGCAGGCTTCCTCAGCCTGGTAAAAAAAAAAAAACTAAGAAAATGATTTAAATGTATGCTCACTCAGCTGTACCTCACAAGTAATACAACAACTGATCTATTACCGGTGTGATCATATAGCCTAGCTCAAATGTTGAAATATAAAAATAAATACAAATTAAATGGTCTGAGAAGAACAACAATGCATTGGGGGGGTAATAATGATTTGGGCTTATAACCTACGCACAGATCTCATTACTACAGTACTGTTTTTAATAGGTGACTGTTGTATAAGCTTATGTTTTTTAAGTCATTTCCCAAAATATTTTTACGGTTGATCTCAGCTTACATTTTTGACTCAAAAATTAAAAGGTTGGTGACCACTGGTGTAGAAAATCATTGTACCATCAAAACCGCTGTAAAATATATTTACCATAACCAAAAATATTGTATTTTCAGCTGTTAGAAGCTGGTGTACGAAACCGAAAGTAAAAGACACAAAATGAAACTTAGACTTGCTTTCAACGACAGACCTATAACCACACATTTCTATGTGAATTTGGTTGGTAGCCCATAAAGTTACAAATTGCAGATTTAAAAGGAAAATACAACTCAAAACCTATCTTTTGGTATTTGTTTCATTTGTCCACTGTTGATATAATCCCAAAATGTTTTGCATGTCAGCAATCAAGTTTTGAAGAACTGTATTTTGAATGTTTTATATCTTGAAAACTTGATTGCTAGCATGCAAAACATTTTGGGATTTCAAAGAAGAGAATAGAGAAGAGAATATATTGCTAAATTATATTACACAGCTTTTTAATATATACCATAATGTAGCATTTTATTAGCTGAAAATATAGAAAGAAAGCATGTCAACCCAGGCCCTGCAGTACCATAATATATTTATAAACTACCCCATATCTGGGACAGTATAAATTCTATTCGGGCCAGTACATTTCTGACCAACATTTTTTTTTTTAAAGAACATCAACAAACAAAACAGAAAACACCATACAATGTTATACATGCAGCTCCAGCCCATAAAAACTAAATTCCCAAATAAAAATACAGGTAATGTTAAGATTTGGTCAAGCCTCCCACCCATCTCTCACCAACAGTCCGTAGCCAACTTCAGTCAAAAAGAAACACCAAAGGGTGAAGGAAAGAGAGAAGTAAGGTCACCCCACCAGTTGGTCCCTTACGGCTTAAGATTCCCTGCCAAAGCCTGCATTGTGGATGGCCTCGCCCTATTACATTTTACTGTTGTGGATCCCAAATTAACAATATTCTGGAAAACATTCATCCAATAAAATTCAAGAGCCAGCCCTGATTCCAACATAACTGCAAAAAACTAAGCATTTGCCTTAAGTGTCAAAGATGAGTCATCATTCAACAGGTGCAGGCAAGGATCTGGGATAAGGTTTACCCTCATCAATCTTGACAGCGACAAGCATATAGCACTCCATAAATGTGTGTATAAAAAGGGGTAGGGAACGTATTGAGAGCCACACATACCCTGCAGGCGGGGTGGCACCACAGCTCTGGGGCTCCATGGTCATCGTTCTCAACCCTCAACTGCTGCCACGTCCAGGGTGGGGCACCCATGTGGAGGAGCCAGGCATCCTTCAGCAGCTAGCAGGGACATGAGAGAGGGGGGGGAGCAGAGTCACAACCAGCAAAACATCAGCAGAAACAGTTCAACTAGCATAACACCGGCAGGCAGAGTTGCCCGTCCACGGAAAACAGTGCCGACTCCCATTCGAGAACACAGGCACTCACCGCATTAGGGCCTCCACAGCCTCCCAGAATAAGTAGAGTCTCGTTGCCAACCACAATCTGTGAGAGAGGAGAATATACATTTAAAACAGACAAGCACTGACACAAGCCATAAAAAAATGTGACTGGTATTCTCTCTAAAAAAAAAATATACAGATACAGACATTTACAAAAGAATCCGAAATACTGCATGATGGAGGTACAGAAGGGAGAAGGTGGGCGGTGAAAGTGTCATCCTGACCTGAGACTGGCCTCCTCGTGGGTGGGGGGACGGGCCAGAGATGGTTGGCTTGGACCAGGACCACTGCTCCAGATCCAGAACCCACACCTCGTTACTCCTGATCAGGGACCAGTGGAGAGCAGGGGGACACGGTGAGACAAAACACACACAGTGACAGATTCACACACACAACTTTCAACACTGCAAAACAACTAAACCAGACAGTTTTTGAAATGATTTCCTTTCAAGACATTCACACTACAACCTTCCTACATTGTTTCCTAACACCACAACAGTTTTAATTCCAAGTGTTTGAACTGATGTGTGTCAGGTTGTGCAATTGTAGCGTCCGGTTTGGCACAGTATGGTAAAAATAAGCAGAAAACTCAAGGTAAAAGCTCCTCAAAGTAGTGACATACATTTGGCGTGCCCCTAGTGACCCTCCAAACACCACCATGGTGCTCCCTATGACAGAGGAAGAGTGACCGGCCATGGGCGGGGGACCGTGGGTCGTCACGATGCAGTTCCACCTGAGAGGGCATAGAAGAGTACGGGGTTAGTTAGATAGGAGGGGGAAAGTGGTAAAACACCAAGCACTGATGGCTAGGTAAGGCTACAGATATAGATATGGGGATAATGGGCCTTAAGAGCTTCTACACAGAGACTTCTCATGCGTAATAACACACTGACTATCCACCTGTATTGAGAGAGTGAATTGTAGACAACGTGATAAAGCCACTCATTGGCTTCAAAAGGGCTAATTCATCTACCGAGTCTAGGTTCGCCTCTTCCTCTCACCAGTTTTTGGAAGGGGAGTATGTGTGGATCTCGTCAAAGAATCTCTCTGGCTGATGCAGTGGGTAGGGGCTGGGGCGAGTCCATCCACCAAACAGCACCAGCAGGTCTTTGTACATCACCAGGGTAGCCCCCGCTTTAGGAGACGGATAGGAGCCTGTGTGGGCAAAAGGAGAAATGAAAGAACCATACATTCATACATTTTCTATGTCATACATACATGGGTTAGAAGTCGAGTTAAAAATGAGGGGAGAAAAAGAAAAAAAAACACACCAAAAAACATTTTAGATTAGTTTGTTCGATCATGTGTAAAGCACACTGACAGCAGCATCCACCCCAGGGGCTTAGGAGTGCTTACCTGAGGTCAAATCAAACCACATTTTATTTGACACATGCTTCGTAAACAACAGGTTTAGACTAACAGTGAAATGCTTACTTACGGGTCCTTACCCCAACAATTAAGAGAGGAAAATACTGACAAATAATAACACGAGGAATAAATACACAATGACTCACGATAACTTGGCTATATACAGTTTGTCCGTACCGAGTCGATGTGCAGGGGAACGAGGTAATTGAGGTTGATATGTACAGTGGGGCAAAAAAGTATTTAGTCAGCCACCAATTGTGCAAGTTCTCCCATTTAAAAAGACGAGGTGCCTGTAATTTTCATCATAGGTACACTTCAACTATGACAGACAAAATGAGGGGGAAAAATCCAGAAAATCACATTGTAGGATTTTTTATGAATTTTTTGCAAATTATGGTGGACAATAAGTATTTGGTCAATAACAAATGTTTATCTCAATACTTTGTTATATATCCTTTGTTGGCAATGACAGAGGTCAAACGTTTTCTGTAAGTCTTCACAAGGTTTTCACACACTGTTGCTGGTATTTTGGCCCATTCCTCCATGCAGATCTCCTCTAGAGCAGTGATGTTTTGGGGCTGTTGCTGGGCAACACATACTTTCAACTCCCTCCAAAGATTTTCTATGGGGTTTTAAGTGGGAGAACTTGCACAATTGGTGGCTGACTAAATACTTTTTTGCCCCACTGTATATATAGTGTATTTGGTAAGTATTCAGACCCCTTGACTTTTTCCACATTTTGTTATGTTACAGCCTTATTCTAAATTGGATTAAATCAATCTAAACAAAATACCCCATAATGACAAAGCAAAAACATTTCACCCCCCCCTCAAATATCACATTTACTTAAGTATTCAGACCCTTTACTCAGTACTTTGTTGAAGCACCTTTGGCAGAGATTACAGCCTTGAGTCTTAGGTATGATGCTACAAGCTTGGCAGATGTATTTGGGGACCTTCTCTGCAGATCCTCTCAAGCTCTGTCAGGTTGGATGGGGAGCGTTGCTGCACAGCTATTTTCAGGTCTCTCCAGAGATGTTCGATCGGGTTAAAGTCCGGGCTCTGGCTGGGCCACTTAAAGACATTCCGAGACTTGTCCCGAAGCCACTCCTGCATTGCCTTGGCTGTGTGCTGAGGGTTGTTGTCCTATTGGAAGGTGAACCTTCGTCCCTGTCTGAGGTCCTGAGCAGGTTTTCATCAAGAATATCTGTACTTTTCTCCATTTATCTTTCCCTCAATTCTCCCAGTCCCTGTTGCTGAAAAACATCCCCACAGCATGATGCTGCCACCACCATGCTTCACCGTAGGGATGGTGCCAGGTTTCCCCCAGACGTGACACTTGGCATTCAGGCCAAAGAGTTCAATCGTGCTTTCATCAGACCAGAGAATCTTGTTTCTCATTGTCAGAGTCCTTTAGGTGCCTTTTGGCAAACTCCAAGCGGGCTGTCATGTGCCTTTTACTGAGGAGTGGCTTCCGTCTGGCTATGCTACCATAAAGGCCTGACTGGTGGAGTGCTGCAGAAACGGTTGTCCTTCTGGAAGGTTCTCCACTTGAAACTTCACTTGGGGCGGCAGGGTAGCCTAGTGGTTAGAGTGTTGGACTAGTAACCGGAAGGTTGCAAGTTCAAACCCCCCAACTGTACATATCTGTTGTTTTGCCCCTGAAAAGGCAGTTAACCCACTGTTCCTAGGCCGTCATTGAAAATAAGAATTTGTTCTTAACTGACTTGCCTAGTTAAATAAAGGTAAAAAAAAAACGTGTAGGTATTCCCTGGGTCAGGGAGAGGCATAAAGCATAAATACCAACAGATACAGCAACAGACACAGTGAGCTGAAAAGGACGTTGAGTGTGTACCTGAGGCTAAAGGGCGGATCCACTCCTTACTGTTGAGGTCAAGTCTCCACAGGTCATTGAAGGCAGCATTGCAGCTACTCTGAGTGCAGCCCCCAAACACATACATGGACTGGTTGGAGTCATAGTAGCATGCACCTGCAACACACACATACATGGTTTGAGTAAGAACTAGTTACACCTTCAACACCATGTCCCTGATACTTATTTTTGAAAAAGCACAGCCTAGTTGATTATCCAGCTTATACCATGGCCATTCAACTAAATTCCACAAAGCCGTGGTATATATACATATTGTATACTGACTGTGTGAGAAGCGTTGAGTGATGGGTGTTCCAGGATATGGGTATGTACGACTCTCCCATTGGATGTAGCCATCCTGGACGGCCCGCAGAAAACCATGGTAACACTGATATGCAACACCTGGGGGGGGGGGGGGGGGGGGATTGGAGATGAAGTGAGTGACTCCTACGGTTTTCTGTGAACTCATAACCACAATAAAAGCAACATAATAGGTAACATGTCAGTATCTTGTTGTTTTGGGTTGACTCCCAACTGAAAATGGGTCAAAGGTTACTGAAAATGGGATAAAGGTTACTTGCCCTTTTGTAAGGAAATAACCACTAAGGTGTCTCAAAATGTAGCATCATGGCATGCAATTGCCTACTTTGGTTTAGTGTGGTTATGGTGTCGTCAGAAGAGAGACATACCTTTGATGAGGCGGTACCACTGTTTACACACCAGTGCAGCGGTCTTGTGCTCCTGGTAAGGTGAAAGGAAGGACAGGATGTATTCTAGGACTTCCTCTGGTAGCTCCACCATTGTCCTCTCGCCCTCAACTAATCCCTCTAGGTCCCTCTCTCTTCTGTTGGTCCCCATCTTCTCTTCTTCCTCCTGTGCCAATCCAACAGGACCTGCTCCATCTTCCTCTGTATCCATGGCAACAAAGTATCCATCCTCACTGTCTGAGGAGCGGGACATTCTTTCTTTCTGTAGACAAAGATGGGAGAAGTCACTAAAAAGGTGAGCCCAAAGACTCAAACAAGAATTGTAACTTCCATCAATTCCAACACGTCACGTGTTTTCAGGGTAGCATTAATCAATGACAACAAGGTGGAAATACACATGGCTAATTTAGCTAGCCACTATACAAGGCAAAACAGAGTAAGTTAACTATCTAACTAACTATATAATGTTTTGAGCAGCGAACGTAACGGTAACTTGTCTAGATAGCTAACAAACGTTCTTGGATAATTGATAGCTAATTTCTAGCTAAGAGTTTAGCTGGTCGTAGATAATTAAACACATTCCATTTCCAGGTAGTGCTATGCTAAATTCATGTAACTTGTTTGCCTGATAACTAGTTCACCAAAGTGGTAAGGTAGGTGGCACAATACAGTTAGCTGCATTATGTTAGCGTTCACCGATGTGCGCATCCATCCTGGCCCGCCCTTGATAATTAGAATTCCAGTCTATGGTAGGGCATCACATCTGTTAAAACTATGTGGCAAATCATGGACATTTTGCTACCAATCCGTGGGAAACTATGATAGTTACACATTTCCTGAATCTCGAGATAGTTGGCTAGCTAGTGGGTTACGTTACTAGCTAGCTATATATCTAGCTAATGTTTGCAGTCAGAAACTAGTGTTTTCTGCCCTAGTTTTCAGGGGCAATATTTCCCTTCCAACCATAACCCCAACAGCTATATTCACCGTAATTCTGCACGAATTATTTTGCTGGTTTTCTATCTTTTGACGTCTCTCTTCTCATTCCCTTTATCAGCTTCTGCAGTAAATCGCCATACTCCAAGCATTCGCCATCTTCCTCAGTGGCAGCGTCCTTCGCAACGCGGGAGCGCGCACGTAAATCGTGAATGGAGGAAGTAGAAACAAAAGCGGTGGTGAAGAGAATAGTTAAAAAAATAGGGAAAGGCCCATTGTACTAAAATACCATGACAACCAAACAAAACATATGAATTCAAATGCCTTTATTGTATTGATACCAATGTATTAATCTACACCAAGCTATTATACAACAATCTGATTGTGGACTACAGGAAACGGGGGCAGCCGGTATCCCATCGACAGGGCTGCAGTGGAGAGGGTCGAGATCTTCAAGTTCCTCTGTGTCCACATCACTAAGGACTTAACAACACACCAGCACAGTTTGCGAAAAGGGCTCAACAGCGCCCTTTCTCCCTCAGGAGGCTGAAGAGATTTGGCATAGCCCCTCAGATCCTCAAGAACTTCTACAGATGCACCATTGAGAGTGGTGTCTGAGGAAGGCCCGGAAAATTGCCAAAGACCATGCCACCCCAGACATGGACTGTTCTCTCCACTACCGTCTGGCAAGCGGTACCAGAACATCAGGTCACAGACCAACAGGCTCCGAGACAGTTTCTATCTCCAAGCAGTAAGACTGCTGAACAGCTATTTCCATGGCTGCCCACCCTCACCAACGGACTATCTACACTAACTCTATGCACACTCACAGGTCTCTATCCACATACTCACACACACTTACATTGACACTCTCCTACACATACACAGATATTGACACCCCCCCCCCCCCCCCCCCCCCCCCACACACACACACTATCACACATGCACACACAAATTCACCATATACACTGCTGCTACTATTTATTACTTTCCTGCTGCCTAGTCACTTTTATCCTGCTGCCCAGTCACTTTTATCCTGCTGCCCAGTCACTTTTATCCTGCTGCCCAGTCACTTTTATCCTGCTGCCCAGTCACTTTTATCCTGCTGCCTAGTCACTTTTATCCTGCTGCCCAGTCACTTTTATCCTGCTGCCCAGTCACTTTTATCCTGCTGCCCAGTCACTTTTATCTTGCTGCCCAGTCACTTTTATCCTGCTGCCCAGTCACTTTTATCCTGCTGCCCAGTCACTTTTATCCTGCTGCCCAGTCACTTTTATCCTGCTGCCTAGTCACTTTTATCCTGCTGCCCAGTCACTTTTATCCTGCTTCCCAGTCACTTTTATCCTGCTGCCCAGTCACTTTTATCCTGCTGCCCAGTCACTTTTACCCCTGCCTATATTTACATAGCTATCTCAACTACCACCATATCCCTGGCACATTGCTATGGTACTTAAGTACTGACCTTGTATATAGTGTAAAATCTTGTTTTACTTATTGTGTTTTTATTTTATCTGACCTTGTATTGATTACGTGCTCGTTTGAAGATTCTATTATGGATGTTTCTATTTCTTTACCTTTAATATGGAACACTGCATTGTTGAGGAAGAATAGCTTGTAAGTAAGCATTTCGCTGTACTGTTTACACTTATTCCATCCAGTTCAAGTGAAAAATCAACTTTTATTTGATTTGATGTAGCTGAACACAGATTTCTGCACCTGGATGAAGTTTAGACCAAGTTGGCATACCTAAACTAAAGGTCACTTACAATAACAAAGTTGGGACAAACTAAGTCATATGGATACGACCTGTAAACGTATAGCTACAATAACCTGTACAACATATAGGTCATCCAATACTCAAATCATTCAACATTGAAGTAGACCACACTTCTAGCTCAGGAATCAATGCGCGTTCCCGATGAACATGTGCAATGTCGATACAGTAGAGGTCGCTGTTGATTCTGTATTTTTTTGTTTTTGACTGCTTGGTTTTCGATTTCGCATCGGCGCAGACATCCAGCTAGCTACAGCGTGTGTTTGTATCTTGAACACTGAGCTCGTGTGTGGGTCTTGGACGCTGTAATATGGAAGATGAAGAGGTTTGCGAAAGCTGGGAGGAAGCTGCAGACAGCGGGGTGAGGAAGAAATGCGATGGAACTTTTGTTTTTAGGACATGAACTGTGTTCAATAGTCAGTGTGTGTGGTTGGCCTGTCAAACATTCAATGCCTTATGAGGGAACTGAAGCGAACAGCCTGTCGCCATGTCGGAGCCTCCGCTAGCTTAGATACAGGCCCAAATTGAGCCATTCCAGGGTATCGTAAGTTGCAAAGGCCTGGCCAGGACTACAGATAACGATATGGTTTATTTTTTTGTATCAGGCGGAAGTGTAAAAAGAGAGTCAACAACGATCTGGTAACGTCGTTAACTAGCGGCAAGTTATTGTTATGTAACTAACGTTAGTTGGCTAGCCAGGTTGTGGAAAGTGTCGCTAGTTAGCTAGCAGTTGTCATTCGGCTAGCAGCTAACGTTAGCTAGGCAACGAAATAATTATTAACGAAACATTTCGACAAACTGGATTGGCTATGTTTAAGCCAGTTAGGTAGTTATCTTAATAACTACACCATTTTGCAACTGTTGTGAAAATGCTTAACACTCAACTCAAATTTCAGCACTGGAATTAAATGTAGATAACTACCAAACGTTAAATCGGCTAGCTAGTGTGCTAAATCGAATCATGTTATGCCGAGTCTCCTTTCTTTTAACACATTTTCTCACCAGTGACTTATAACGAAAATGTATTAATTCTGATTATAGATGTAACGTATTCCTACTTTGAATAATTGAATTAAGAATGAAAAGGTTTTTATGTTTATTTGCCTGTTTCCAAGGAAATTGAGCGAAGACTCGAAGCAAAGTTGAAGATAAGCCAGAAAACAAAGTGAGCGAAATAAAATCCAACTGAAAATATCCAAGTAAAGATATAGCTAGCTATACAGCATAACGTATTTCTTGTTTAATACAAACTCTGCCCCCTCCCTCAGGAAATCCTCCATCGGCCCAGGTAGCTCCCCTATACGAACTGCCATGGTTATCCAGGATGAATCTCAACCTGCAGCCCCCCCACCTCAAATCCGAATTCTGAAGCGCCCCTCAAGTAACGGTTCCCTAGGGTCAACTAGTTCATCTAACCGCCCCACCCAGCAGCCGAAGTCACTGGCCCAGCGGGAGGCAGAGTATGCTGAGGCCCGCAGGAGGATTTTGGGTAGTGCTAGTTCTGAAGAAACACCTCAGGACAAACCCAGCCAAGACAGGTTAGGCACCTACACTCAATGGTATGGGTTATGTAAACAGTCTTATTGTGCTGTTTCTCATCCATTTACATTTTGTTGTCTTTCCCCATTAGACCAGTGCGAGTGAGTGCCCAGCCACAGCCAGAACCGGTTCGTCCAAACAATCACCTGATCCGCCAACCCACTGGCCCAGACGGCACCACAGGCTTCCGTCACTGCAGATAGAGTGCAGAAGGGAGAGGGGGATCCATCGTCTCCATGGGGGCATGGTGTGCAGGGGATAAAGGGGGAGGTAGCATAGTGCATGAAGAGCAGAGTGGTGGGATGAAATTGAAAAAATTAGATTAGGACAAACAGAATATATTGGCCCACAGAATGAGATGAAGTATCCCTCCCACCCCTTTCTGCTGACTGTTGGTACGCTCATTGCCTTTCGCCCTCTGCCCTGTCTCCAGCCTGCGCAGAGGGTTGCAGGGAGATGGCAGAGAGGAGCTGAGTGTCAAGTCAGATCTCCTCTCTGTCCCACACTGTGACAAGGGCAGTCCCTCAGGATTCCACACACTGTGATATCTCCCATGATGCACCCTGAGCTGCCCCATGCCCCTCTCCACTGTCCCTCTCCTGCTAAGGACCAGGGTCCTCCTAGGTCCCGGGCATACCTGCCCTCCAGGGAAATGACAGACTGGTTCTGTGGGACTGAAAGGTGGCCAGGGGGAAGTGAGGAAGGAACCTTGCTCCGGGTGTGAGTGTAGGGCCATGGATAGAGCAGGGGAGTGACAAGGTGCCACTTCGTGTTAGCATGTTCAAGCAATAATTCCGAAATCAACATGTAAGCCCCGCCTTCTTTAGTTAGACTGCCTGTGCTGTATCTGTTAATATTCGTCTGTTTTGTTTTTAAGTTATTTCAACAACAAAAAAAACATTTTACTGTAATTTTATTTTTCTTTGTTTTTTTGTTTAACATCTGGGCAGTAACTGAATGGGGAATTTGGGAAGGTTGTTAGATTAATGGTGTCTTCTGTTATTGCATCTAGTTTTTTTTAAATTCATGTCTGTTTTCAAAGTGGGAATGATATAGAAGAAAAGAAAAAAAATGACAAATGTTAGTGAAGCTGAATGTTTTATAGCATCTTATACAGGTAGTCATTGAAAGTAGTAGCCATTTTTGAAACGATACTGTAAGTATATGTTGAGATTAGGAGAAAATAGTTTATGGATGGCCAAAAAGTAATCCTGTAAAAATGTCCACACTGCGTGGCCTTGTTGCTTCATTTGCGAAGAGAGGGGCCACCGATGACAAGGAGCATGAAGAAGGCCATCGCTTTCTTTTGATTCAGGGTTGTTTGAAGAGGAAGCCATTGGCTGGGAGTGTTTTAAGCAGCACCTCTGTTCTGTCCTGTCTTTCATTCTGTCTCTCCAGGGTTGCCTTACTTGGAGAGAGGAGCACTTGTTCTTTTACGTTAAAGACATGCTGGATCAAGGAGAATGACAGAATAACAAACTGAGTTAGATGGAGATTGACATAAAGTTTCAATTTTTGCTTGGTTAGAAGGCAAGTTATTGTTAAAGAGAGTGCCAAAGTTGAAAGGAAGCCCTTTTATCCCCAGTGGAGGAACATGTCATAGCTCTGTCTATCCAATCTATGTAGTTTTGTAAATGAAATGACAAGAAACTACATCTTGGCTGTTTTAAACCATAGTAAATGTGTTGACTCAAACGCCTTAAATTATCTTTGGTTTCATATTGGACCCCACAGTAACTGAGGCACCTCAGGTTAATGCTCTTGGATGCTGAGATTTAAACCCCCCCACCTCCTAAAAAAAAAAAAAAAAAAAATATCCTCCCTGTAACCTCTCTTTCTCTAATTTCTGTCAATTGGCCCGCCTTAGAACCTCAGGAAAGGTGGTTTTGTTGGCCCCTCAGGCAGGTTTTAATGCTGGAGTGGCCAAGCAAAGTCTTTGGTCTGCTCACATGTAATCCCAGTGATGCAGTGACTGGCTGGAATTGTTGCACAGCCTAATATGTAAAGAAAATCACACCCAGTAACCTTATTTGGGTGTGATTTGGTTCTTATTTGGACTATACCTAGAGTATGTTACGTCTGGGCCATTGAAGAGTACTCAACCTCATCCTTTATCCTTTCTAGGGATCACTGAGCAGAGAGGGCTGGACAGGTGAAAGCAATACGGTGGAGAAACCCAGGTGGATTGTAGAAACCCCTGGGTGCGGTTTCCATACCTGTCTTGTCTACATGGATCAGAGATCAGCTTGGGGAAGGGAGGGAGGAGGAGACTAGAGTCTAACCCTGGATTAGTATGATCCTCCTGAACAGGGTTAGGCTCAATTCAGTTTAATTCAGGAAGCGAATTGAAATGTAATGCTTGAATAGAAAATAGATTTTTTATTTCTGAGGATTTATTCCGTTTGTGAAGTGAATTTAAATTCAAAACCGAATTGACCCCAACGATGCGCTTGATGAGCCTGCGCAATTCCAGTAACTCAGCCATCGGATATGGGGCGGGGCGACAATGAAGAGATTACGCTTTTCTCTTCTGTCATGCGAACACAACAAACAAATCAGCCTGTAAAGTTTTTTTTAAATTCCCTTTAATAAAATAATATTGAAACGTAAAGTTAAACGCAATTGCAAATATTTTTGTTTGGTGTAGAGTTTTATTTTTCTATTTTGTGAAATGGAAAATGTGCATGTACTTTTAGTCAAATATTAGTGGTTTTACAGATACCAAGCATAGCTGAAACCATAACCTTAAATGTCCCTCAATGACTACAGGAAGAATTTCAAATGCATTAATATGACAGAATTTTTTGAGCAATCATGTGAATATGATATTCTGCACAACCAACAAATTGCATTTCAGAAATGCTTAATGCAACCATTGTCAATTTTGGTCAATGCCCAATGAGCTCTTTGTGTGCTTTTGAAGTTATACCTAATGTACAATTATTTAAATTTTTTAACTTTCAGTTAGGCTAATGCTTGAAATTATTATTCTAACCTAAACCATAGCAGTAAGAACTCCATATATGGCTAACTTACTCTCATATATTTTATTGAGCTGTTGTAGCTTTAAAATGAGTATGGTGCCAGACATTTCAGATTTCCCCTTGGAGATATTTAATAGTCTGTCCTGTTAAAAAAAAAAAATCTTAAACCCCGCAGTAAGCACCATTGACATGCATCTTGTGTTCTTACTAACCTGATCTAAAAATGTGTGTGAAGTGTCGTCCTAATGTATATCTCCTTGGAACTGTCATATCATTGAACACTTGTGTCCTTTGTTTGTCTAGCCCAACACACTACAACAGTGGTATTCAACATTTTTCGGGACCCCATTTTTTTTTCACTGTTTTTTTCTCACGACCCCACACCACACCAAATCAAATGACACAACGTTCAAATCGGTACATTTCTATTTTTACATCAACAAATAGCCTTCACGTCGTACCATTTTCAAAATAAAAATAAAACCAAAAAATACATGAACTCAAAAGTGTTTTTCAATTATCTTTCTTAAAACCGTTTGTATATTGTCCAATACAAGAATCTGTACTCTTATTAATACATTTTACGACTCAGCTAGGAGTCATGACCGGGACTTTGGATACCACTGCTCTACAATGTGTGTCCAGGATGTGTTGTTCTGTCTATTTTTTATGAATAAACTGCAGTAATTAGAGAACATATTCTAAAAGCCATTGGCCTGTTTGGACATGGACAAAATTTTTATTTTGGCAAAAAAGTACAATTTTGAGATGCAAATGTCAATAACATTTAAGTTATAGGTCATATCCATTTGTGTGCTATGTGCAGAAAGGTTAGCGTCTTACTGTGGAAAAATGTCCTACAAGTAAGCGCAATGGGGTAAAGTACTTGTAAAAATACTTTAAAGTACAACTTAAGTAGTTTTTTGGGGGTATCTGTACTTCACTATTTCTATTTTTGATAACTTTTACTCCACTACATTTCTTAAGAAAATAATGTATTTTTTACTCAGTGCGTTTTCCCTGACACTCAAAAGTACTTGTTACATTTTGAAAGTGTCCAATTCACACCCTTATCAAGAGAACATCCCTGGTCATCCCTACTGCCTCTGATCTGGCTATGATTATTTAGTGTGCCCATGGCTATCCATAAATAAAAATAAGAAAATCGTGCCGTCTGGTTTGCTTAAAGAATTTTAAATTATTCTTTTACTTTTGACACTTAAGAATATTTAAAACCAAATATTTTTACACTTACTCAAATAGTATTTTCTATTAAGGTATCTTTACTTTTTTTTATGAGAATTGGGTACTCGTTCCACCACTGAGTGAGAATTAGATTTTGCCCCAACCAGTACTTCTTACAAGTGAAGCCATTTTCCACCAAAAAGTCAACAATGTGGTTTCCCTGGTGCTGCTTTAGAAGACTTGCTGTCCTGAAGTATTTCACACATGAGGCACTTACAGTGCATTCGGAAAGTATTCAGACACCTTCACCTTTTCCACATTTTATGTTTCAGCCTTATTCTAAAATTGATCAAATCGTTTCCCCCCTCATCAATCAGGACACTGTGTGGGTTCTTACCTGATCACTCAATGGAACTTTCAGCTTACTGACTTCCCTGCTTCGGTCCTTTCTTTGCCCGTGTTCTCTTTGATAAGCGTGGCCGCAATGTTGGAGATAGTTTGGTGAGATCTGACATGCCCCCTGAGCCCACTCAGACACTTGACACCTATCCCAAATGGGAACTACAAATGTAGCTCATGCGCACACAGTGCAATAGCACTATAAAAACATATTTCTTCAGACACCCACATGCAGGTAGAAAGATCCCTGTTAGGGGTATCATCTCATGCAAGACCAAGGGAGTAATCTATCTCATCACCTGTTCATGTGGAAAAGCCTACGTAGGACAAACAAAAAGACAATTAAAACAACACATAGCTGAACACCACAGCTCAATCAGGTGTAAAAACATTGACTATCCAGTAGCAGCTCATTCTGTTGAAGCTAACCATCCCATCTCCTCCCTCAAATACACAGGCATTGAGCATGTTGCTCTACCAAGGAGAGAAGGTAACATCGAGATCCTACTACTACAAAGGGAGACTTTGTAGGCTATCTAAAAACATTGACCCCTAGTGGTCTGAATATTGACTTTGATCTCAGGCCCTTCTTATGAACAAATGTTCCTTCATGAACAAGTCTTATAAATTAAGTTAATCCTTATGACACACCCCTCACTACTGTCATTGGTTCAAGTATTCATGACATTACCCTGAGGAAGGCACAGTGATGCCGAAACGTTGGTAAATACCCATTAAATCGCTGGGAGATTATACATGGAGGGTGTGACTTTATTTTGATAGTGGCTGTAACGCTGACATTAGTCCTCCACTGTCCATCCGGGGTGTCGCTGCACAGCTATTTTCAGATCTCTCCAGAGATGTTGGATTGGGTTCAAGTTTGGTCTCTGGCTGGGCCACTCAAGGACTTTCAGAGACTTGTCCCGAAGCCACTCCTGCGTTGTCTTGGCTGTGCGCTTAGGGTCGTTGTCCTGTTGGAAAAGTAAACCTTCGCCCCAGTCTGAGGTCTTGAGCGCTCTGGAGCAGGTTTTCATCAAGGATCTCTCTACTTTGCTCTGTTCATCTTTGCCTCAATCCTGACTAGTCTCCCAGTCCCAGTGCCACTGAAAAACATCCCCACAGCATGATGCTGCCACCACCATGCTTCACCGTAGGGATGGTGCCAGGTTTCCTCCAGACGTGACGCTTGGCATTCAGGCCAAAGAGTTCCATCTTGATTTCATCAGACTAGAGAATCTTGTTTCTCTGGCATTCTGGCAAACTCCAAGCGGGCTGTCATGTGCCTTTAATTAGTCACATGGGCCAAATACAACAGAACTTACAGTGAAATGCTTACTTACAAACCAACAGTGCAGTTTAATAAAATACAAATAAGAATAAGAAATAAAAGGAGCAGGTAATTAAAGAGCAGCAGTAAAATATCAATAGCGAGACTATATACAGGGGGTTCCGGTACAGAGTTAATGTGCGGGGGCACCAGTTAGTCGAGGTAATTGAGGTAATATGTACATGTTGGTAGAGTTATTAAAGTGACTATGCATAGATACAGTGCATTGCGAAAGTATTCGGCCCCCTTGAACTTTGCGACCTTTTGCCACATTTCAGGCTTCAAACATAAAGATATAAAACTGTATTTTTTTGTGAAGAATCAACAACAAGTGGGACACAATCATGAAGTGGAACGACATTTATTGGATATTTAAGACTTTTTTAACAAATCAAAAACTGAAAAATTATTCAGCCCCCTTAAGTTAATACTTTGTAGCGCCACCTTTTGCTGCGATTACAGCTCTAAGTCGCTTGGGGTATGTCTCTATCAGTTTTGCACATCGAGAGACTGAATTTCTTTCCCATTCCTCCTTGCAAAACAGCTCGAGCTCAGTGAGGTTGGATGGAGAGCATTTGTGAACAGCAGTTTTCAGTTCTTTCCACAGATTCTCGATTGGATTCAGGTCTGAACTTTGACTTGGCCATTCTAACACCTGGAAATTTTTATTTTTGAACCATTCCATTGTAGATTTTGCTTTATGTTTTGGATCATTGTCTTGTTGGAAGACAAATCTCCATCCCAGTCTCAGGTCTTTTGCAGACTCCATCAGGTTTTCTTCCAGAATGGTCCTGTATTTGGCTCCATCCATCTTCCCATCAATTTTAACCATCTTCCCTGTCCCTGCTGAAGAAAAGCAGGCCCAAACCATGATGCTGCCACCACCATGTTTGACAGTGGGGATTGTGTGTTCAGGGTGATGAGCTGTGTTGCTTTTACACCAAACATAACGTTTTGCATTGTTGCCAAAAAGTTCAATTTTGGTTTCATCTGACCAGAGCACCTTCTTCCACATGTTTGGTGTGTCTCCCAGGTGGCTTGTGGCAAACTTTAAACAACACTTTTTATGGATATCTTTAAGAAATGGCTTTCTTCTTGCCACTCTTCAATAAAGGCCAGATTTGTGCAATATACGACTGATTGTTGTCCTATGGACAGAGTCTCCCACCTCAGCTGTAGATCTCTGCAGTTCATCCAGAGTGATCATGGGCCTCTTGGCTGCATCTCTGATCAGTCTTCTCCTTGTATGAGCTGAAAGTTTAGAGGGACGGCCAGGTCTTGGTAGATTTGCAGTGGTCTGAAACTCCTTCCATTTCAATATTATCGCTTGCACAGTGCTCCTTGGGATGTTTAAAGCTTGGGAAATCTTTTTGTATCCAAATCCGGCTTTAAACTTCTTCACAACAGTATCTCGGACCTGCCTGGTGTGTTCCTTGTTCTTCATGATACTCTCTGCGCTTTTAACGGACCTCTGAGACTATCACAGTGCAGGTGCATTTATACAGAGACTTGATTACACACAGGTGGATTGTATTTATCATCATTAGTCATTTAGGTCAACATTGGATCATTCAGAGATCCTCACTGAACTTCTGGAGAGAGTTTGCTGCACTGAAAGTAAAGGGGCTGAATAATTTTGCACGCCCAATTTTTGATTTGTTAAAAAAAGTTTGAAATATCCAATAAATGTCGTTCCACTTCATGATTGTGTCCCACTTGTTGTTGATTCTTCACAAAAAATGCAGTTTTATATCTTTATGTTTGAAGCCTGAAATGTGGCAAAAAGTCGCAAAGTTCAAGGGGGCCGAATACTTTCGCAAGGCAAAAATGTATATATGTGCGCATGATCACGCCACATCCAGCTATAGAGTTGTTAACCTTTGATGGTTGTATGTATCGTGATCCATGCTGCACCCAGAGTTTTCACTTTTAAAGTTATATCTAATGTACGTTAGGCTGAAAACCATAATGTTTTATAATCATTATCGATTTTGACACATTATGTGATAGTGTTACAGAGTTGTGCCATGTATTTATAATTTCAATTCAATTCCTCAATCAATTCCTCCTTTGGCCGCCTCTCCTTCCAGTTCTCTGCTGCCAATGACTGGAACGAACTACAAAAATCTCTGAAACTGGAAACACTTATCTCCCTCACTAGCTTTAAGCACCAGCTGTCAGAGCAGCTCACAGATTACTGCACCTGTACATAGCCCATCTATAATTTAGCCCAAACAACTACCTCTTCCCCTACTGTATTTATTTACTCATTTATTTTGCTCGTTTGCACCCCATTATTTCTATTTCTACTTTGCACATTCTTCCACTGCAAATCTACCATTCCAGTGTTTTACTTGCTATATTGTATTTACTTCGCCACCATGGCCTTTTTTCACCTTTATCTCACCTCATTTGCTCACATTGTATATAGATGTATTTTTCTATTGTATTATTGACTGTATGTTTGTTTTACTCCATGTGCAACTCTGTGTTGTTGTATGTGTCGAACTGCTTTGCTTTATCTTGGCCAGGTTGCAATTGTAAATGAGAACTTGTTCTCAACTTTCCTACCTGTTTAAATAAAGGTGAAATAAAAATAAAATAAAAAAATGTATAGTTTTATGGACATTTACGAAATTTGTACGTTGCGTTATGCTAAAGGATAGCTAACGTTCGCATTGTACTTTCTCTGCTAATGAGGCTAGTCACCTCCTGAAGTCTAAATGTGTTTTTTTTTCTGTTTCACGTCACTCAGATTGCATGGTGGGTTTGCAGTTGTTCTGAAGTGTACGCGGTGTTGTGTATGTATTTGCAGAATAAACAGCATTGTGTCCTTTGTCGATGAGCCAAATAAAAGCATTTACACAGGCTGGGTAAGAGCTATTTGACCAAGAAGGAGAGTGCTGCATCAGATGATCTGGCCTCAACAATGACCCGATCTCAACCCCATTGAGAAAGTGTGAGATGAGTTAGACCGCAGAGGGACAGAAAAGCAGCCAACAAGTGCTCAGCATATGTGGGAACTCCTTCAAGACTGTTGGATTCCTCGTGAAGCTGGTTGAGAGAATGCCAAGAGTGTGCAAAGCTGTCATCAAGGCAAATGGTGGCTACTTTGAAGAATCTCAAATATAAAATATTTTTGATTTGTTTAACACTTTGTTGGTTACAAAATGATTCCATGTGTGTTATTGTCACATTCTGACCTTTATTCCTTTGTTTTGTCTTTATTTAGTACAGTCAGGGCGTGAGTTGGGGTGGGCAGTCTATGTTAGTTTTTCTATATTTTCTATTTCTGTGTTTGGCCTGATATGGTTCTCAATCAGAGGCAGCTGTCTATCGTTGTCCCTGATTGAGAACCATATTTAGGTAGCCTGTTTTCCTTTGTGTTTTGTGGGTGGTTATTTTCAGTCTTTGTGTGTCTGCACCAGATAGAACTGTTTCAGTTTTCACTTTGTTGTTTTGTATTTTTGAAGTGTTCAGTTTCTTATGAAAAAAATAAACACTAACCACGCTGCGCTTTGGTCCTCTCCTTCCACCCAAGACAACCATTACAGTTATTTCATAGTTTTGATGACTTCACTATTATTCTACAATGTATAAAATAGTTCAAATGAAAAATCCTTGAATGAGTAGGTGTGCCCAAACTTTTGACTGGTACTGTATATTTTTTAATTATACCATCTTTGAGAACTAACAAAAGCTCGACAAATTCCCAAAACCAGGCATTCAGGGCACATTTACATATATTTTGTTATAACGTTTGAGCAGAGGAACACAATTATTGGTAATGAGATTAAAACAGCTAATTCTCAGGTCAATGGAAAAATGTGTAGAATTGCAGAAAATGTGCTATTCAACAGCAACATTTTCTATACTCCGCCAAAAATACCTTTCTAGCTAATAGACTATGTTAGAGTTTTACACTTCCTCTTCCAATGAACTGTGGGAAGGTCAAAATTATGAAACTGTCTACCAAATCGATTATTTTTCAAATGCTAATTACTTCTACTTGCCATTATCATTCACCTGACAAGACAATACGTGATTTTTTTTCTTTTAACATATGATGGGGGTCTCTGGGTCGCCAGCTTGCCTGGGTGGGGGTCCCTGGGCAAGAGAAATTTAAAAAGCCCTTTTCTAGTCTGCTTAGAGGCTTTGCCTTTTCCTCTGGGGTGAAAGTAAGGAAATGTCTCTGCGGCCAATGAGAGAGTTAGCTAGCTACAACAGAGTTATATAATTACCAGTTTAACCTAAGATTTGTATTCCCCTTTCATCTCATCGGGTTAGCTAGCATATGAACTGAACTGCTCGACATTTACTCAATGAAAATGTCAAATATAGTTATTAAATGTGTTTATTACTGCGAAATTAACAGTGGCGTTGAGATACGCTATACCGTATTTGGGGCAATGGAAAAAAATATAACGGAGGTAGAGGAAGACATTTTCTGAACAGAGAGTAAATGTCAACAAAGGCGACTGGACTTGTATTTCAAACCCGTGATAAAATTACATAAAACAGATTTGTTGCAATCTCTCATGCGTTTGTGTGCGTGGTGTGTGTGTGTTTGTGAGAGAGAGAGACTTTATTGGGTATAGCTCTCTCCCTAATGGATATGATTGTTATTGAGCATAAGTCTTAGCCTCGGACCACAAGATCAACCCAGTATCTAAATATTTTATAATTTGAGTACATCGTATGTCAGCCTATTTCCCTGATATTATTCTCTACATCACCCCAGACCCACATAAATTAACTCTCCACATCCCTGAAGCAGTTTCCCCCTGAGCAGACATACTGTGCACACCACATAATTTCAACATGAATAATTGGGTCATATTTAGTTGAGACGTTGATCAATGAGATTACAACCTATATTCACCCACTCAAAAAGACAGCCAAAAGTTAGTTGAATTTCCAATGTGTTATCACTATGCTTTCAACCATCTAAAAGCACAACCAAATTCCAATGGAAAAACAATGACAGATTTTTGGGTTAAGTGTCACCCAAATGTCTATCACTGAGCTTTCAACCATTTAAAAGCATAACAAAGTTCAAATGGGAATACAATGTCAGAAATGTTGTTTGTTTATACAACAGATTAATGTGTTATCATTGTGCTTCATCTAATAGCAGAACCAAATGACTTGGATTGCAGTTGAGATTACAGTAAAGTACATGGTGCAAGTGATCAACGTCACTTCTGCGCAGATTATGGGGAAAGGGGAAGAAATTCTATGTGTAACGCATTTAACTTTAGACTATTTACTGTATTACAAAAGTAATATTGAATTGTGTTTGGTTGACAATGCAACCAAATATCAACATTAAAAGGAAATGTATCTACTGATTGGATAGCTCCATCTGAGCCACTGACTTTAATTCCAGTTTGTCTACAAATTAACAATTGATATTCACGTTTCCATCTCAACCAAAAATGCACTTTAAATAAAGTTTGATTTAGTCCTATACTTTAACTTTGATTTATGGTTGAAATGCACACATGAATCCAACATAATATGTTGACTTTATATGATGACTTTATATGATGACTTTACATGAGGACTTTTCAAATGCATTTGGAAAGTATTCAGACCCCTTGACTTTTTCCACATTTTTTTACGTTACAGCTTTATTCTAAAATAGATGAAATATGTTTTTTCCTCATTAATCTACACCAAAAAAATATGTAACAAAAATATCTTATTTACATTTACAGTATTCAGACCCTTTGCTATGAGTCTCAAAATTGAGCTCAGGTGAATCTTGTTTCCATTTAACCTTTATTTAACTAGGTATGTCAGTTAAGAACAAATTCTTATTTTATAATGACAGCCTACCGCGGCCAAACCCTCCCCTAATAACCTAAACGACGCTGGGCCAATTATGCACTGCCCCATAGTACTCCCGATCACAGCCGGTTGTGATACAGCCTAGGATCAAACCAGGGTCTGTAGTGACTCTAGTACTGAGATGCAGTGCCTTAGACCGGTGCACCACTCGGGAGCCTTGAGATGCTTCTACAACTTGATTGGAGTCCAACTGCGGTAAATTCAATTGATTGGACATGATTTGGAAAGGCACACACCTGTCTATGTAAGGTCCCACAGTTGACAGCACATGTCAGAGCAAAAACCAAGCCATGAGGTTGAAGAAATTGTGCGTAGAGCTCAAAGACAGGATTGTGTTGAGGCACAGTTCTAGGGAAGGGTACCCCACGGCAAGCGATACCAGAGCGCCAAGTCTAGGTTGAAGAGGCTTCTAAACAGCTTCTACCTCCAAGCCATAAGGCTCCTGAACATTTAATCACATGGCTACCCAGACTATGTGCTTTGCCCACCACCCCCCACCCCCTCTTTTAACGCTGCTGCTACTCCTGTTATTACAGTGCATTGCGAAAGTATTCGGCCCCCTTGAACTTTGCGACCTTTTGCCACATTTCAGGCTTCAAACTTAAAGATATAAAACTGTATTTTTTTGTGAAGAATCAACAAGTGAGACACAATCATGAAGTGGAACGACATTTATTGGATATTTCAAACTTTTTTAACAAATCAAAAACTGAAAAATTGGGCGTGCAAGAGGCCCATGATCACTCTGGATGAACTGCAGAGATCTACAGCTGAGGTGGGAGACTCTGTCCATAGGACAACAATCAGTCGTATATTGCACAAATCTGGCCTTTATGGAAGAGTGGAAAGAAGAAAGCCATTTCTTAAAGATATCCATAAAAAGTGTCGTTTAAAGTTTGCCACAAGCCACCTGGGAGACACACCAAACATGTGGAAGAAGGTGCTCTGGTCAAATGAAACCAAAATTGAACTTTTTGGCAACAATGCAAAACGTTATGTTTGGCGTAAAAGCAACACAGCTCATCACCCTGAACACACCATCCCCACTGTCAAACATGGTGGTGGCAGCATCATGGTTTGGGCCTGCTTTTCTTCAGCAGGGACAGGGAAGATGGTTAAAATTGATGGGAAGATGGATGGAGCCAAATACAGGACCATTCTGGAAGAAAACCTGATGGAGTCTGCAAAAGACCTGAGACTGGGACAGAGATTTGTCTTCCAACAAGACAATGATCCAAAACATAAAGCAAAATCTACAATGGAATGGTTCAAAACTAAACATATCCAGGTGTTAGAATGGCCAAGTCAAAGTCCAGACCTGAATCCAATCGAGAATCTGTGGAAAGAACTGAAAACTGCTGTTCACAAATGCTCTCCATCTAACCTCACTGAGCTCGAGCTGTTTTGCAAGGAGAAATGGGAAAAAATTTCAGTCTCTCGATGTGCAAAACTGATAGAGACATACCCCAAGTGACTTACAGCTGTAATCGCAGCAAAAGGTGGCGCTACAAAGTATTAACTTAAGGGGGCTGAATAATTTTGCTCGCCCAATTTTTCAGTTTTTGATTTGTTAAAAAAGTTTGAAATATCCAATAAATGTTGTTCCACTTCATGATTGTGTCCCACTTGTTGTTGATTCTTCACAAAAAAATACAGTTTTATATCTTTATGTTTGAAGCCTGAAATGTGGCAAAAGGTCGCAAAGTTCAAAGGGGCCGAATACTTTCGCAATGCACTGTACACACGGGATGCAGTTACTCAAATAATACAGCAGATGGCTTCACAACTATACATACATAACATGACTGCTTAATTATGACAAAACTCATACAACTAAGAATGTATATTTCAGCCATGTTACATGTGGAGGTGTGTTTTGGGTCATTGTCCTGTTGAAAAACAAATGTTTGAAAAGCACAAACCACATGGGATGGGGTTTCGCTGCAGAATGCTGTGGTAGCCATGCTGGTTAAGTGTGCCTTGAATTTAAATAATTCACTGACAGTGTCACCAGCAAAGCACCTCCCCACCATCACACCTCCTCCTCCATGCTTCATGCAGAGATCTTCCGTTCACCTACTCTGTTTCTCACAAAGACACGGCGGTTGGAACTAAAAATCTAAACTTTGGACTCATCAGACCAAAGGACAGATTTCCAATGGTCTAATTGCTCGTGTTTCTTGGCCCAAGGAAGTCTCTTTTTATTATTGATGTCCTTTAGTAGTGGTTTCTTTGCAGCAATTCGACCATGAAGCCCTGATTCACACAGTCTCCTCTGAACAGTTGATGTTGAGATATGTCTATTACTTGAACTCTGTGAAGCATTTATTTTGGGCTGCAATCTGAGGTGCAGTTAACTCTAATGAACTTGTTTTCTGCTGTAGAGGTAACTCTTGGTCTTCCTTTCCTGTGGTAGTCCTCATGAGAGCCAGTTTCTTCATAGCGCTTGATGGTTTTTGCGACTGTATTTGAAGAAACTTTTTGAAATTTTCCGGATTGACTGTCCTTCATGTTTTAAAGTAATGATGGACTGTTGTTTCTCTTTGCTTATTTGAGCTGTTCTTGCCATAATATGGACTTGGTCGTTTACTAAGTAGGGCTATCGTCTGTATACCCCCCTACCTTGTCACAGCACAACTGATTGGCTCAAATGCATTAAGAAGGAAAGAAATCCTACAAACTAACTTTTAAGAACGCACACGTGTTAATTTAAATCCATTCCAGGTGACTACTTCATGAAGCTGATTGAGAGAATACCAAGAGAGTGCAAAGCTGTCATCAAGGCAAAGGATGGCTACTTTGAAGAATCTCAAATCTCAAATATATGTTTTATTTCATAGTTTTTATGTCTTCACTATTATTCTACAATGTAGAATATATATATTTTTAATACAAACCCTGGAATGTGTAGGTGTGTCCAAACTTTTGACTGGCACTGTATATACAGTAGTTCAATATTTTTTCTCCATGCTTCCGGTTGAACTGAAACAGGTTTTCCATCCTGAAAATTAGTGTAACAGTATAACTTTAGACCGTCCCCTCGCCCATACCCTTGCAGAGCAAGGGGAACCACTACTTCAAGGTCTTAGAGCAAGTGACGTCACCGATTGAAACGCTATTTAGCGTGCACCACCGCTAACTAGCTAGCTATTTCACATCCGTTACATTAGCACTTAGACATAGAGCCCTGCAAGGGAATACATTTTTAAGGCTAAGCCCTATGGTCAGGCCCTACCCTACATTACATTAGCACTTAGACGTAGAGCCCTGCAAGGGAATTAATTTTTTAAGGCTAAGCCCTATGGTCAGGCCCTACCCTACACAGGCCCAATTGCTTCTGCCAAATTTAAGGCCTGGCCTGAACCCAGAAATTATTAGCTCTCTGTCTGTCACTTGCTCCTTGCGTGCAGCTCCTCTGCATGCATCAATAGCAACGGCTCAGTTGGGCTGCTCTGCTCAATGAAGAGCATATAGCTGTTAGATACTTTTCATCGCTCTAAATTTAAGGTGCAGTATTATATTCTGTGAAATAATCCTTCCTGTTTTATATTTGATTATGCTGAAGCACAATGTTCAAACACAATGTTATGATCTCAGTCAGATATGACTGTACTGCGCAGCAGAGCACAAGCAAATGGCCCACCTTCAAAATGTTAGGGATCAATTTAGAGATACCCGAGCCCTGCCTGTACCCTAGGTATTGATGGAAGAACTGGCCCTACCCGGCTCTAACCTAATGTAAAATGCCGGGCTTGTCGAGCTCGGGTCGGGTAGCAGAGCTCTACTTAGATGGCCCGCCTATGAATTTTCTATATAGAAAAAACCCTGCAATTAGCTCCAATGACTGTAATTTCCTCAATTTTCAAAGGATAGTTTGAGATTTTGGCAATGTAGCCATTTATCTACTTCCCCAGTCAGATGAACAGGAACAGCTAGTGTACTAACTGTTCCTGTAGACTTCCAGTCATTGCACTAATGCTAGTTAGCATTGGCTCGTGAAACTACCGCAAACTTCCTTCGTAGTGAAAGCAGAGACGTAAAAATGGCAACCATGATGGTATTCTCTCATGTTATTTAGAGGTGTAACCAGACCTCACCTTCTTGACCTACCCTCACTTATTAATATGTTTCTCCTCGCTCCCTCAAAACAACAGATCTATACGTGCTTTATTTCAAAGGGATATTGTATCCATTCCTTATGTCACAAGTTACTGGAATACATTGGTCACTAATATCTGTTGGAAATACATCTGGTTATTACCACACAAATACTTGGTTGTTGACAAGGTCAAAGAGGTCTCTTTCAGAATGATCCATAAGTATTACCCTGCGAATCATTACTTGAAGAAACAAAAAAATATACATTTAACATTGATTCTACTTTTTGTGTTGAGCATCCAGAAACGGTTTCACATTTATTTTGTCATTGTCTACATGTAAAACAATTATGGAAAGATATTCACAGTTTTATAATTGTTAATATTCTTGATGACTTTTTTTTCTTATGGGAGAATGTGCTGCTCGGTTTCCTTAACCATAATAAAGATAAAGAAAAACAATTTTACCTCATAAATATAATTGTGCTAATGGCAAAATTTCATTTCATAAATGTAAATTCACGAATAAACAAACACTCCTCTGTGTTTTCTATAAAGAATTCGAGCAGTACATTAATACGGGGCGGCAGGGTAGCCTAGTGGTTAGAGCGTTGTTTACAAGTTCAAATCCCTGAGCTGACAAGGTACAAATCTGTCGTTCTGCCCCTGAACAGGCAGTTAACCCACTGTTATTGAAAATAAGAATTTGTTCTTAACTGACTTGCCTAGTTAAATAAAGGTAAAAAAAAAAGAGACCATTCTGAATTCTTCGAATAAGAAAGCTGTTAAAACAATCAATATGTTTGTTTCTTTTCAGGTCTTTGTATAATCTGTCATTTGTTGTACCCCCTAGCATATTTGATCATTGTCTATTTGTGTACTTATTGTATGTGTACAGACCTTTCTACATTATATATATTTTTTATACATTTAAAAAATCGAGACAGTTTTGAGGAATTTACGTCTTTGGTCCACACTCCAGTCCAGCTGGTGGCAGTAATGCAACACTAAAGTTGGTTGTCAACCGCTATTTTAAAACCACTGAAGAAGAAGAAGAACTTGGGCAATATCTTCCCCTCTTCCCAATTTGCAAAGGATGGTGGAATATTGACTGGACTAGGATTCCCTTCACAATGTTAAAATTACAACTATTTAACACGTTTCTTACCGACCGATTATCAGCGGCCGCTGTGGAAATATCTGGGGCATTTAAAAAATCGTTAGCAGAGTACCAGGAAGAACTATCCCGTTCAAAGGAGGAGATTGAACGTCTACAAAGGATGCTAGATTTGGTTTTGGAACCCGAGATAAAGTTACATGGAACAGGTTTGTAACTAGGCAGGGAACTAATTTACCTACATCTCTACCTAGCCATTTAGATTGGCTAGAATGTTTGCCCAACGCTTGTTGTAAATATGTCAGATTTAGCCAGCCAAAGCCACTGCTAAACAAACAGTTATGTTGTTAGTTGGCTGTTAATTATTAGCTGTTTTGAGGAATATAAATCTTAGCAAAGTTATCTGAACAAAAATATGATTGAATTTGAAAACACATTGAATGTTTTCTTCTATTCTTTCTACAAGAAGTGGTTTCTCCTGTGCAGAGTCAGCAAGAGGGGAGCCCCAGTTTGGGCCAAGACCCAGATCCCACACAGATTAAAAATGAACAGGACCCTGAGCCAACACAGATTAAAGAGGAAGAAGACCTCAGGACCAGTCCGAAAGATCACACACAGATTAAAGAGGGGGGGGGGAGTTCTGGGTCAGTCAGGGCGGAGACCAACTTCAAGGGCTGGAGTCTGATATAAGAGTTCATATTCAACCCTCCCTATATTAAAAGTGACTGATCAGGACCCATCTCAACCCTCACACCTTTACCAAAGTCAAAATGTAAAGAACAGACTTAGTGACTCTCTACCTACCAACACAACTGAGCAGATGGAAACAGAAGTGAATGAAGAGAACTACAGTGTCTCTCAGCCCTTCTCTGCAGTAAATTCAGAGTGCTCTGCTGATGAGACTAGAACAAGAGAAAATGCTTGGGTTGAGAAGGGAGAAACATCGTCAGGGTTAAAGTGGAGTTGTGAAGGCAAAAAATACTGTTGCCATGTCTGTGGCAAATGCTTCGCACACAATACTAATCTGAGAATCCATAAGACTGTTCACACAGGGGGGGAAAGCCATATAAGTGCAAAGACTGACAAATGCTACAGTGCAAAGGCAGACCTGGTAAGGCATATGAGGAATCGTCATTATTGGCCAGGGCATGTTCTAGGAGGACATTTTAATCAGGAAACCCATCATACTGTGACAAACAAAGATGCTTTATTAATGTGTGATGACAAGGAGTTGCTGGGAAGATACAGGCTTGATCAGGCAGGAATTACGTTTGTATTGGAGTTAGTCAGAGACTCTCTCACGTCGTCAAAACATCAATGTCAAGCCATTTCTCCTGAAGTTAAATTACTAATAACCCTGGGTTACTTGGCCACAGGCAAGATGCTACCGTGACGATTTGGGACTGTCAAGCTGTTCTATAGCTCATGTCAGAATGGTGATATCACAAACTATCAATGCCCTCTCAGATCCTCAACTAGTAGGCCAGTTCGTTGCCTTCCCGCAAGATGCCAGCCAGCTCCAACACAACCAAGCTAGGTTTAAAGCAATAGCTGGCTTCCCCAGTGTTGCTGGAGTCATTGGCACAACTTTTAGAAGCAGCTCAGTATTAAGTACAACATACAACAAGGAGTTCAATAATTTCCCTGGAGACCCAATTATTTTAATCAACACCCACGTGGTGTTCGATGCACACTGCAAGGTTCTCTATGTTGTGCCGAAGAGCGTGGATCAGGAGATACTGAGTGAGGTTGGCCTCAAACAGATTGAGGGGCTTCTTGCGCTTGCTGGATATCACTTGTTGGGGGACAGTGGATACCCCTGCAGACAATGGCTGCTCACATCTTACCTCCATCCACTGCCTGGCCCACAGTTCAACTACAAAAGGTAAGATGTTGTATTATACATGTTTAAAATCAACCTCTTCATTGAGGGTAACTTTAAATGAAGTAAGTTGGTTGTCATAGCAAATTTGTGAATAGGAATACTTAGGACATAACCACCCAAGGAGAAATAAAACAGTGCGATTTTCCAATTGTCAGTATCCCCTTCTCTGTCTTGTATCTATGATCAATTTGGCCTATCTTAGTGATACAGATGTTGTGGTGGTTATTTTCAGGGCACTTAAGAAAACGAGATGTAATGAGGGCCATCAGCCAAATGAAGAGGAGATTTCCCATCCTGCAAGCATGATGGCTGAAGAGAATGGGCCAGTAGAGAGCCTGCCCCCAAGTGATCTTCACTACAGACTCTACTTTACTGATCTACATTTCAAGTATGCTGTAGAACAGACCCTGAATGTGTGGCTATCACAAGTACTGTACATGAGTTAGCTACAAACGATATGGAAATATGTGTTTATCGATCAGTTACAGTTCAACTGTCACAAGGGTGAGTTATTGTTGATTTTAAGAATAAATCATTAACCCTGTTACAGGCACTTTTAGTCACTTTTGTAATAATTTTTCTTAATTTAACAGCTTGAGATGGGGAAAACATGTTTGTTACGAAGTTGAACATGTGCTCTTTATGGCAATGCTACAATTAGCTGAAGTGTATAGTTTTTTAAATATATTTTTTTACAAAATTACACTAACCAGAAGGCACGCCATTTGTGGAATGGCTCACATTTTTTGTTTGGGACAACAACACCACTCTGGGCTCCCGAGTGGCGCAGCGGTCTAAGGCACTGCATTTCGGTGCTTGAGGTGTCACTACAAACCCTGGTTCAATCCCGGGCTGTATCACAACTGGCCGTGATCGGGAGTCCCATAGGGCGGCGCAAAATTTGGGTTTGGCCGGGGTAAGCTGTCATTGTAAATAAGAATTTGTTCTTAACTAACTTGTCTAGTTAAATAAAGGTTATATGAATGGGTGTCATTTTCCCTGACACCAATTTTTAAACTCAAATGCTATTTGGAGAACAGCAAAAATTACCTCAGCCGTTATCACATTGGTTGCTGTAGTTTCATTCACCACAGTCGATCTACAAACACATTTTGTCTTGTAATTTCACACTGGGATGGTGCGTTGACACAATTAGCTAGCATAATTATATAATTTCTTGCATAGCCGCCTAGCTAGCTGGCAAACTTGAATGATGCTCAGAAATTAGCTACTCTCGAGGGATCACTATGGTAGCTAGCTATGGTTAGCGACAACATGATAATGATGGCAGTGTCATCATATGTCCATGCCACTATAGTGTAACTTTGACGAAACTGTTGTTAGCCTCTATCACGACTTTCGGGCACCTCTCCTTGCCCATCGACTCCCAGTTGGACTAGGAACTAGGAACCGGAAGGTTGCAAGTTCAAACCCCCGAGCTGGCAAGGTACTAATCTGTCGTTCTGCCTCTGAACAGGCAGTTAACCCACTGTTCCTAGGCCGTCATTGAAAATAAGAATTTGTTCTTAACTGACTTGCCTGGTTAAATAAAGGTAAAATTAAATTTAAAAAATTAAAATTAAATTTCTGGGTGTCAAGGTTAATCGACTCTTAAGATTCATTATTTTTCCAACGGAAGAAACTATTTGCTATAGTCTACTTCAAGAGCGAGCTAGCGAGGAAGAGAGAACGATGGGAGGGGGGCACAGCCAGGCATAGGTGTGTCGGCCACCAGGTAGAAAGTCACAATCGTGCATCGCTAATCAAAAGATGTAGGCTATCCCAATGCAGTATTAAGCAGGGGACGGGACCTGGGATAAAAATAAATAAAATACAATATAAATATAGGACAAAACAACAAGAGAGACAACACTACATAAAGAGAGATGCAACACATGACAACATGGTAACAACATGGTAGCAGCACAAAACATGGTACAAACATGATTGGGCACAGTCAACAGCACAAAGGTCAAGAAGGTAAAGATAACAATACACCACACAAAGCAGCTAAAAATGTCTGTAAGAGTGTCCATGATTGAGTCTTTGAATGAAGAGATTGAGCTAAAACTGTCCAGTTTGAGTGTTTGTTGCAGCTCGTTCCAGTTGCTAGCTGTAGCGTACTGAAAAGGGGAGCGAACCAGGGATGTGTGCGTTGGCAGAATGGGTGTTGTATGCAGTGTCTCGCGCAAGTTCACTAAAGTAGAGGTTTTTGATGACTAGGCTGAGCTATTCTTCATGCAACAGACCTTAGACCAAACACACACTAGGGTTTTTACATTTTTAATAGCTAAGATAGAGGATCGGGGCAGACAGACAGAACCGTGCGCATAGGCTTTATAATGGTGTATCTAGCAATGTCTTGTTTAGCAAAGCCTCATAAGTTAGTATGGCTACTCTATTCTTCATAGTGCCAGTAAATTTAAGTTTAACATCGCCAAATGCATCAGTTTAATTAGCCCTCAGTGTGCAATAAAAGTATTGTGCCTATAGTTTATTTAATGAAACCCTGGCTGGCTGTTGATGTCGGGGCTCTCCAACCTTGTTCCTGTTGACTTGCCTTCCTGTGGTTTTTCACTCCAACCCCAGTTGTAACTAATCCGATTGTTTATCAACCACCTAATTATTGAATTAAATGCGCTAGATCAGGGTTGGAGTGAAAACCTACAGCATGGTAGCTCTACGACAAGAACTGGGTTGGAGAGCCCTGTCCTAGGCAATAGATCGCAAAGCAGCATTCCCGCTAAACTTTTTTGGAAATGTCAATTTCACTTTCTCATCCATAAACAGTCAAGTGCAAATACGGTTCAGCTGGTTGGGGGCATTGTTGTTTGGAAGGACGTCTACCATGGATCACAAAAATAATTATGATCACGCTCTGTGGCGACCCGTCAATCAGGGCAGGTGGGGCAGAGACCCACATTTTAAAAACCTCTGACTCCCCATCCCGCATGAGGGAGCGTAATCATCGACTGACACGAATTAGCATAACGCAACGGACATAAATATTCCTATAAAATATTCCTATTCATGAAAATCACAAGTGAAATATATTGAGACACAGTTTAGCCTTTTGTTAATCACCCTGTCATCTCAGATTTTCAAAATATGCTTTACAGCCAAAGCTAGACAAGCATTTGTGTAAGTTTATCGATAGCCTAGCATAGCATTTTGTCCAGCTAGCAGCAGGTAACTTGGTCACGGAAATCAGAAAAGCAATCAAATTAAATCGTTTACCTTTGATGAGCTTCAGATGTTTTCACTCACGAGACTCCCAGTTAGATAGCCAATGTTCCTTTTTTCCAAAAATATTATTTTTGTAGGTGAAATAGCTCCGTTTGTTCTTCACGTTTGGCTGGGAAATTGCCCGGAAATTGCAGTCACGAAAACGAAGAAAAATATTCAAAATTAGCACCATAATATCAACAGAAACATGGCAAACGTTGTTTATAATCAATCCTCAAGGTGTTTTTCAAATATCTAGTCGATATTATATCCAGCGGAACAATTGGTTTTTCAGTAGGACCGATTGGAATAATGGCTACCTCTGTATTTTACTCGAGAATCACTCTGGGAGCCATCAGGTGACTAGTTGCGCAATGTAGCCACTTAAGGGTATTCTTCAACATAAATGCGTAAAACTACGTCACAATGCTGTAGACACCTTGGGGAATACGGAGAAAAAGTAATCTGGTTGATAGCCCATTCACTGCTCAATAGGGACGCATTGGAACGCAGCGCTTTCAAAACATGAGGCACTTCCGGATTGGATTTTTCTCAGGCTTTCGCCTGCAATATCAGTTCTGTTATACTCACAGACAATATTTTTACAGTTTTGGAAACTTAAGCTGTCAATTATATGCATATTCTAGCATCTTGTCCTGACAAAATATCCCGTTTACTACGGGAACCTTATTTTTTCCAAAAATGAAAATACTGCCCCGTAGTCACACAAGGTTTTAAGCTAAAAATACAGGTTGCCTGTTTTTAGCTGTGTAGTGCTAGGGCAAAAGCCAAAACGTGGACCCAAAGGGATCCCCGACTCTGGGAAACACTGGTCCAAAGGACTGTACCTGGTTCGGATTTCAAATAAACATGCCCCGTCTCTTTAAGAATAAGTTAAAACTGTTGTGACTTTACTTTCATTCATCTGATGACTGTTATTTATCTAATCAATTAACTATGTTTAATTGTTACCAATTAAATTAATAATGTAACAATTAACTCATTAGGAATTGGGGCACCACGAGAGTGGTTCCTTAAATCTCCTGGATTAAACTAAAGGTCTTAACCTATTACATTCATAAACCGTCAACGTATAATCATAACCTTGTATCATATCATCATTCTGAACAATCATAATCTCCTGCATATGCTAAAACCCCAGCCGTACTTATGATTCAGTACTGCACAAATTGGTTTAATTATTTATGTACCAGCTAACTAAATGGTAACACAAGATAAACATTAATCTTAATTAACACTTAACACTTAATACATTAGAAACAGGTCCCTAGCGGACTGACACAATATGGTGGCTTGTTACAAAAGGGATGGGGAGGGACAGGGAGAGAAGGACAGAGACATAATAATTTGGTACATTTAGAAACTACTCGCCTGTTTGGAGTAAATAATCATGAATGTATTTACGTGTAAATGCCTTGGTTTTTCGTGTAGTCCTGAACAGAACTACAGAGTTGATTTCCCTTCCATTCGCTCCTAAAGTTGCCTCTTTGAAGATAGGCTAGCCAGCCATGTTGATTGTTCCCATTGAGTGATGAGAGTAGCGTACTTCTGTGATTTTGAGAAGAGTAGTAGAATGGTCCCACTTAAGTTCACTTTTCTAGATACTTTACTTAGGACAGCTATGATTTTCAGCAGTGATTTTACGGGAGATGAGTATCGTCTCTAACTAGTGTTGAGATTTCATTGTTCAAACCACTTTGAACGTGAGCTGCAGCTCAACGCCTCTCTGGTCTGATATGTTAATTCTTAACACACCATTTTATACAGTTCATTCAAAATGGACGGTTTGTGAGGCTGACAGGTTCTCTGACCTCACTCAAGGAGCAGTGACTACTCACTTGTACAAAGTTATAGAAACAATTACCTCTTAGTTTCTAAGATCACATCCCTCTCGTAACAAAAACCCTTTCATTTGTCACATTTCATACACAACGTAGAGGATGGAGACTTCGTACATGAAGTGTATATACTTTTCAAGTTTCAGTATTTCCTTTATAACATGTTTAATGGCATCACAAAATAACAATCAAAATGACATTATTAATCTTTAGATCGCCGCTGACCATTTCACATGTTCTATGTTAGAAATATTGTTCCAGTATTCGCTTTAGAACTTGTTAGAGTTTCAGCGGAAAACGCATGTGAAACAAAGGCACATTCCGTGCATCAACCGTGCATCGCTAATCAAAAGATGTACTTCACGAAGTCATCGCAGGTTAGAGTGTTGGACTAGTAACCGGAAGGTTGCAAGTTCAAATCCCCGAGCTGACAAGGTACAAATCTGCCATTCTGCCCCTGAACGGGCAGTTAACCCACTGTTCCTAGGCTGTCATTGAAAATAAGAATTTGTTCTTAACTGACTTGCCTAGTTAAATAAAGGTAAGATAAAATAAAAAATCCATTGCCAAGCTGATCTGACCTAATTGGATCCTCACAGGATGGTCATGACAAAACTGTGTCAATTGTGGGGGTGCCATGTTTTTGGGGATCAGAAGTGTCCGGTGCAAGAGACCGGTTGAGGTTGCCAGAGTAGAACAGAAGGTGTCATATGGTGAGGCAGTGAAAAGAGTAGAGGATGATGGGTCAAGGTTGAGTAATATGGAGTGATATGAATTTGTACTTCAGTAAGGTTGTCTTCTTTGCATTCATTGCCATGGTTATCAACTGTATCGCAGAAATGGTATCACAGAAATAAATGTTGTGGTGGCAGCTGCAGAGAAGTACTTAGATTTTACTGCAGAAGAGTTACAAGGTGGGTTGAACAAAAGAGTCCCATCCTGCCCGGCCGTCGGCCTGATGTAGAATCAGTTAGGGTCAAAGTAGTGGAATGGGGTAATGTTTTTTGTTGTCATGGGATAGTGGTCTATAGGTGTAGGTCACAGGAGGTTTGTCACACCTTAATTGGGGAGGATGGGCTCGTGGTAAAGGCTGGAGTTGTATTTGATGCCATTCCATTTGCTCCGTTCCGGTCATTATTATGAGCCGTCCTCCCTTCAGCAGCCTCCTGTGGTGTAGGGGTAGTTGATGGTGGAATTTGTTCATTTCCCTCTTACTTATAACAAAATGTATCATGATCGACGACACTCCCGCACAGTAGGTGGCGGCATGCACAAACAAAATGTACCATCGCCATTATACCAAAGAAGAAGAAAAACAAGTTGCTTGTCACGTGTGCCTATACAGTTTAGAAAGTTTGACAGCAGTTTTACAACATCTGCTGCCTGCCAAAATTCAGTCGAATGTAAACCAGAGGTTCGTCCAAGTACAAGATTGTTGCTTTGGGAGAATATACGTTTTCTTCCAGTAAAGGGAACTTAACGAACAAACTTCTGAAAATCGAACATGGAATTTATTCAGGTGGGTCGGCTAACACGAGCTAGCCAACGTTAGCTATCTACTGAAACGGTGAAGGTGAAAAAAACATTCGTAAATATGTTTTTGCCAGTTAGCTAGCTAGTTTTACAAACCTAAATAATTTGATTGAAATCATTCCTTACCACCGTCATGATTCAGATGTTTTGTCTTCGTCTTTTTTACAACTTCAGAAACTGCTTTCGGGATTCAGACTTGACCTGGGACCGTTGAAAGAACCTCTGGGATTCATTCGGGTTCTAGAATGGGTAAGATACCCTTAATTAGATATCTTAACCAAAATATGTGGTGCAAACTATTAATGTCTCTCTTGTCTTGAAGCTGGCAAACAAGCACAACTCACTAGCTAGTTATTATTGGTTAATGTTGCTGGCTTATCAGTTGACGTTAACGAGCTACCTACTTTTAACATTATTCAGTAGTTGAACAAGTGTATTGATGCAGATAGTGTGTAGGTTGTCTCAAAATATAGCTCTCTGACTTGCTAGCTAACGTTGGCGAGCTACAATCTCAAACACCAAAGCTTCGTGCGTAGATCTCATCGGGCAACACCCTTTTCAGCGACTGTCTATTTTGGTTAGCTAGGACTCGTAGCAAGTCGCCCCTTCAAGATGGTCTTGCACTTGAGTCTTGGGTTGTTATAGTAAACGTTATGTAAGGCATAATCAACGACTCTGTCTAACTATGCGTTCTATGGAAAATAATGAACGACGTGCAAAGTCTGTTATACGACCCCGCTTGCGGAGTGGAACTAACCTTACATGGAGTTGCATTATTTTCAAGTGAATGCATAGTACCTAGTTGATGATCCCTTTTATACCATCTCTATAAATTAACACATTTGCTGTGTTAAAATGTGTTAAACATCCACAGAAGTTAGCTAGCAAGTGTACTAAATAGGTAGCTAGACTTGTTTCCTTGGTATCCAAACATACTTGCTAGTTTAGCTAACCAAAACATTAGTTAGCTTTCTATTATGAAAATCAATGTAATAAATTACTAATGTTTTAAATTCGACTTTTGCTTTCAAAAGCAGCTCAAACAGAAAGTGTAAGAATTAACTGTAGCCATTGAATTCCTCAGTACCGACTATACACACATTACGTGAATTGGTTACAACTGTTGGTTCTAGTACTGATTAGTTGAAACTGCATTCGACAGTTTCTTTTCCACAAGTTACCACCAGATCAGATAAATCTATGATTTTAAAATGCCATTTACTTTGTTCCACCTGTCTGCGCAATCCACTGTCTCATCAGCCCAGCCAGTCAATGTATAAACTTGATCTCCACTATAAAAAGTACCTAGACGTTATCTCATTTCTTTTAGACTAACATTTTAGTTTTCAAAAGCAGAGATTTGTGTAAACCTTGGTGTCTGCCTCTCTGACATTTGCAACATTGTTTCAATATTCAAATTCGATATCCAGCAGTCCGGTAGTAATAAACGTGTCGAGAGTCGGGACGAAACAGACATGCAAGCAGCGTTTCTCAGCCGATCGAAGTCATCAATCAGCTGGCATCATTTTCATGGATATATACAAAAATGTCAATTGAAAAAAAGGTCAAACGAAACAAAGTGCAGCTAGTTTATTATTTTCAGCTTCAGTTTGACGTGATTGTATTAGCTGTGTTGTTGGCTATCTCTTCTGAACAACAGTGTCCTGACTAGTGAACATTTTCTATGCCAGATGAAATCATGCCTCATTAGTTCATTGTTATGGATGTATCCAAATAAATGTCACCAGAAAACAGCTTATGCAAATGCAGCTACTGTTATTTTGGCTGCACTGTTTAACATGACAAAGTTAGCCGTAGTTGGCTAGCTAGCAAGCAAGTGATAAGAACTTTGCCAGCCAGTATGCAATGGAATGTTTAGAATGAACGACTGGGTCATGTCCATAGATACAGAAAGTCTCTGACCGCCTCCCTAAAGGCTGTCTCGTTGTTGGTGATCAGGCCTACCACTTTCTTGTCATGAGCAAACTTAATGATGGTGTTGGAGTCATGCCTGGTCACGCAGTCATGGGTGACAGGGAGTACAGGAGGGGACTAAGCACGCACCCCTGAGGGGCCCCAGTGTTGAGGATCAGCGTGGCAGATGGGTTGTTGCCTACCCTCAACACCTGGGGGTGGCCCGTCAGGAAGGCCAGAATAAGTATTCAAAAATGCTGTGGTATAATTTAATGTCTGAGTGTAGACTGATGCTTTACCTATGACCTAGCTAGATCTTGACTTAGAGTGGTATATTGGTATTTCTATGACCGGAACAAAGTTGTTGCAGATAGTGTCAGCAGTATTGTGACCACAAACTGAGAGCTAGAAGGCTAATGGATCCCGTACGCAGTGCAAACCCAATTTGCAAGTTCCTCGTGCTCATTAGTAACCAGGGCAACTAGGCACCTGACCTAATTTGTTACCACCGTGAGTACAAGGACATGGAAATTCCACTTATGATATACAGGGCAGATAGCTACTTATTTCCTAACATGGGCTTCCTTTATGAAATAACTGAATGACGGCTTTTTCACAGTGCTGCCTCCTTGAGCTACATTTCTGTAGAGCACTTTAGTGACTTGATGTGAAGTTCAATGACTCTTGAATGTCCATAGTTTGTCACTAGCTGATTTCACTGTTTGCTTTAGCTGCTTATACAGCAAAGAATCACCTCCAAGTCAGTATAATTCAACCCAAATCAAACAGATCACAAGTAAAGTTCACTCAAATAATGTTTAAATTTGACCCCAGAAAATATACTGGAAATGCCCAGCCCAGCACTTCGGAAGGCCGACTAACATATACTGTACTGTGTAAGAGATATTTAGCTAATTAGCTGATAGTGTGCAATTTCGAGCAGGGATGTTATGTGAAGTTACTTTTTAGAGGTGTAGCCGGCTGGCCAAAGTGAATGTCAGCAGCTGCAACAGAAATAGCTTGGATTCATGAACTTTATAACTTGACTAAGTAGCTGGCTCAGGATACAAGGAGGAGGACCTCTTGTTCTGATCCATGGGCATTCTGTCTTCGGGTTTCTGTATAGGTCCTACTGTATACACATGCATATCTGTTCGAGTGTGTACTCTGTACAGTACTGGTGGTGTTTTTGTATGCTTTGTATGCACTACATTCAGACTGCCGTTATTGCGTGCATGTGTATGTGTATGTGCATGTTTTGCCTGTGCGTTAGGCTAACTGTTGACAGCCGTTAATGTACTGTCTGTGTATGCTTAAGGTGTGTGTGTGTGTTTTAGTAGAATGGCCAGTGGCAGAGCCCTGTAGGTAATTAAGACAGACGTTATCTTTTAGGTTGGAGTTTGTATCCAATCCAGGACGTCCTCTCCCTTAGTCATCACTATCTGGCCATGCTAGAGGACATAAATGTAGACTTTCTAGTCCAAAATGTAATTTTTTTAAAACCTCTAAGCTTTATGTTAACCAGTAACTTTACCCTCACCCTAAATTAATTAGAAAGGGCTTATGTTCTTTGACCATAATTCCACTCTGGTCCATTCTAGCATTAGTGACTAGCCCCCCTATCCCTTTCCTCTGTCCTGTGCCAGCCAGCAACATGCCTCTCTGGCCAGAGAGGGGAGTGGCCAGTTACCAAGAAATGCACTGTAAATCCTGGCCAACGCTGCAACACAACATTCTCAGAGCGTCAGTGCAGAGAGGGAGTGGAGGCAGGGTTTACTTTATATACACCAGTGATCCTGGTGCAAAACCATGGCCTGCATACTGCTGCATGGTATGAGGGAAGAATAGTTCAAATAAGGCAACATGTATCCCTGATATGTTTTGTGGCTGCTTTTTTATGATTTGTACTGAACAAAAATATAAAGGCAACATGTAGTAAAGTGTTGGTTCCATGAGCTGAAATAAAAGATCCCAGGAATGTTCCATGTGCATAAAAAGCTTATTTCACTCCAATTTTGTTTTACAAATTAGTTTACATGCCAAATTAGTTTACGTTTCCCTTTTGCCACAATAATCCATTCACCTGACAGGTGTGGCATATCAAGAAGCAGATTAAACAGCATTATCATTACACAGGTGCACCTTGTGCTAGCGACAATAAAAGGCCACTCTAAAATGTACAGTTTTGTTACACAACACAATGCCACAGAAGTTGAGGGGGCGTGCAATTGGCATGGTGACTGCAGGAATGTCCACCAGAGCTGTTGCCAGATTATTTAATGTTAATTTCTAGTGATGTGACATTTTTGGCCAATACCAATATATCCAATATTTTCCTTGCCCCCCCCAAAAATGATACCGATATTTAAAATGTGTTGCCTTTTAAGCATTCTAGTACAGTTAAATAGTTAACACACATGGACGCAGCGGTCTAAGGCACTGCATCTCAGTGCGAGAGGCGTCACTATACTCCCTGGTATGAATCCAGGCTGTATCACATCTGGCCGTGATTGGGAGTCCCATAGGGCATCGCACAATTGGCCCAGCATCGTCTGGACCGTCATTTTAAATCAACATTTGTTCTTAACTGACTTGCCTAGTTATATAAAGGTTACACACACACACACACACTGACCAAAAAGTTATTTTGTTGGCATTTACATCTCCATTACCAGTAAAACATAATCAAAACCTATTTCTTTCACTTTATGTGCTGTTTCATTGTTCAGTCGTTTCATTCTCAACCAGGATTTCTATGGAAAGCCGGTTGGGTCTTTGCGTGTCAAAGATAGACGGCGAATAACACTATTTAACGTGTCAAATAATACTCTTTGCCTTGTCAAATAAGCTTGTTGACCAATCAGGACTTGAATATGACTTCATGTCACATAAAAATGTAACACTTTCATACATTTTTTACATAGGTATTACACAGGTGTAATCAATCACTTGTATTTCATATGTCACAACGATTCATCGATGTGTATGCTATGATGCTGGTAAAGTTGACTCGCAAGTCCTACAGTGCTGGTCATTAAAATAAAAAGCTATCTAGCTCATGGATGCAAACAATGTTCTTCCCCCAAACATAGAAAAACATCTGTTTCGGTAGCTAGGTAACTATATAGCTAGGTGTCGTTTTTAAAATTGCTCTAATTTATAAGACTGTTCTTATTTGATTAATTGTCGGACCCATCTATGTGACGCAAGCCACAATAGTGTACTTTGCGGTTAGCCTTCAAAATAAAAGTATGGCATAACTCGACTATTTGTATTAATTTGCATTACTATCAATTATATACTTTTTATTTTGAAGGCAAACCGCAAATTATACTATTGCGACGAATCCTTATTGTGGCTAGCTTCCCGGGCCAGTCGAGCCTCACTAGCCAGATGAAGCTAGCTGGCTGCTTATAACGTTAGCTTTGGGCAACAGGGTTAAGTAGCTGGCTAGCTATTTATTTTCTTGAACTGAAGTTCAATTTTAATTGGCAAACAACAAGTGGCTACCTAGCTAATACTTACAAGGATTCCTAAATCATTGCTAAAAATAGTGAAAATGACTGCAGTTTGTACTGGTCATTGTTTTCAGACTGGTTGTATTGGTGCTAGCTAGGTACCAAGCTAAAGCTAACTACCCCAGAAGTTGCGGTCAAACAAGTGATGCTTTATTACCAACACGGTATTGTAAACGCATCGTTCGTGGCTGGTGTTTGCTTGTTTGCAGACTTTTTTGTACAGCTTTGACAGTGCTACTCTATCTTTTTTGACACGCAAATATCCAAACGGCGTTCCATAGTATGCATCGCACTTGGTGGTGTGTACCGGTGCTCGACCAGTCGGCGAAAACCAACATCACCCACGACAGAGAACGGTTGATTGTCAAGGGCAATGAATTCCATTATCTTGGCTTTAATGGATTTCGCCTTTGAGTTGTGGGCTAAGTTATGAATGCTGTGTTGCACGTGGAGCGCAAACTTTTACTTGGCGTCATTAAGTCATGTACCTACGTTTTATAGGTATGCACGATAGCTTTGACATCGGATTTTAACGTCGGAGTTAAACTAGACATTGGGCCAATACTGAGGTTGGCATTTTTGGCTAATAACGGCAGATTCCAATATGTTAACCGATATATCGTGCATCCCTATTAATTTCTCTACCATAAGCCGCCCCCAACATCTTTTTAGAGAATTTGGCAGTACGTCCAACCGGCCTCACAACTGTAGATGTGTAATCACGCTACCCCCAAGGACCTCCACATCCAGCTGCATCACCTGTGGGATTGTTTAAAAACGAATTCTGATTGCCTGGGCCTGGCTCCCCAATGGGCGGTTCTTGGAGGTCATATGCCTACCCATTGGGGAGCCAGGCCCAGCCAATCAATGAGTTTCTAAATGTTCCCGCAGGTGATGCAGCTGGATGTGGCGGTTCTGGGGGTAGCGTGGTTACACGTCTGCCCAGTCATGTGAAATCCATAGATTAGGGCCCAATGATTTTATTTAAATTCACTGATTTCCTCCTATGAGCTGTAAACTCAGTAAAATCTTAGAAATTGTTGCATGTTGCGTTTTTATATTTTGTTCAGTCTAGTTTTCCTTTTTTTATACAATAAACAAAAACCTACAGACAAAAACAATAACTTAACATTTGCATACATACATTAACACACTTGCTTCCATCTTATCCACACCTAATGTTCTTTGTAAAGCTTGTCGGACTCTGCCCCATATGGCTTCAAAATGTGTTATGTTATTTGTCTGTTGCAAGATTTTTTTCTATATTTAAAAAACCCATTTGATTCTTACATCTTCTTAACGTTGGGGTATCATTTGACTTCCAGTATTTAAGTAATAGCTTATTCAATATGCCATGACAACGATACAAGCCAGACTCTTTGAGGCACCAGCTTGTATAACAAAGGCTTGCTAACTTCCCCATATCCCTTAACTCCCATCTAAACAAACTATATGAATGTACTAGCCTATGTGTGCTCCCATTCTCAGTCAGGGAGGTTGGGTGTGTTACTTACTCAGGAAACTGCATAGTGGAGGGTTTATTCGGAGGGTGGCTGAGCTGGGGGATCGTTGGAATGGGGTTTGGTGGGGGCGGTGATATGAAAGCTCAGAAATGTTTTACTGTGCCAAACACCTGAAAGATGAAACCAATTCCCACAAAGTTCACTTGACCATCGTAGTAGTTTATCACTGAAAAGTTTTCCCTGTTTGGCTCTGTTGCCACTGAAATTACCAGTATTTTACCCTTACACTTCAGGAACTGTTGTCTTGTGTTGATACTCTGTTGGAAAAGACACTGTCCTTGATTGCAAGTCTATATTGTATCTGTTAGTGACTTCAATATGTCACGGTCCCTGAACCTCATGGTTTCTGATGCACCGTTGAACTGTTATGTAAATTATTTGATTGTAATCATGTGGGAACGTGCCTCAGCCAACTTTGGAGTTGGGACTATATTCAGAACAACGAGCATTATTCTGAAAAGGAAGTTGGGACGTGCTACACAGCCCTATCAGATGTTTTCATTGGAGGAGGGATCTGCTCACAAGCACCTATTCGTTGGAACGCTGCCTCAAGCCCCTAACAAGGGAATATGGGCAGAGTTAGTTTAAGCTGAACTGCGGTGCACCGTTCTAAGGCCCGTGATGTGAACGGCAAAAGTGGTGAGGGAGGAGCACCCTTCACAAATAGAACAGTAACCTGTGTCGCTCGGTCATGTTGTGATACTAAATATACATAAGTATCAAAAGTAAAAGTATAAAACTTTTATAAAGTGCTTCTATTAAGCAAACCAGACAGCACAATTGTCTTGTATTTTTTATGGATAGCCAGACATCATTTACAAATGAAGCATTTGTGTTTCATGAGTCTGCCAGGTCAGAGGTAGTCGGGATGACCAGGGATGTTCTCTTGATAAGTGAATGGGGAAAAACGGGCCATTTTGCTCACTCGTGGGAGGCTGCCCGGTTCCAAAACGAATGCAATCACTTTTCACCTGATACAAACTCCTCCCACCGGGGAAACCTGGGCCAGATAATTGAATCCCCTCATTGATCAAAGTTTGGGCAGCAACATAATTCTACTCTATGCATAGAAAGACACTCGTTTTTTATTAGTCTATGCAATCAGCCCGCCAGACAGGTTTATTTCTGTAGTTCCAGAAGGTGTGTTATTCCCAAGTGTTATTTTTACACCTAGGGAAAGAGGAGTAACTTGGAGAGATGGATACAGAGAGCTATATAGTTTATATCCTTTTGTCTATTACTTGCGTTCGCTAACTGTCACTGCGTTAACCATCTTTATAATGACCAATTCGGCTACTTATTCCCACCCATTATCATAGGGATCCCCTCGCTGCACTCAGTAGCCTCGAAGACCTACCTACTGAGCAGCGACGTCAATTCAATGTCTGTTCCACGTTGGGTCAATGTAATTTCATCGAAATGGAGTGGGAAGCGACGTTGATTCAACCAGTGTGAGCACCAGTGGGTAGTGTGTTTGGAGATGGACTACTACATTGCTGTCATACTGTAAAGAATCACTGATCCTCAAGTCACCTTGCATCCCAGATAACTCCTCATTACAGATCAGCGATTCTGCACCTCGCCTTGCTCAACTTGAGCCCTCAAATGCACCCCTAGACAGTCAGTCAGATTCTGCTGTTCGTAGCCAGTCAGTGTTAGTCAGTTAGCTCTCTCAGCACTCACTGAGGGAGGGAGTTTCCTGTATGACAAGAGGATGCTGTAGGGGAAGCTGATGTGGTGAGCAGAGTGGGAAAAAGGTCAAGCACAGGGAAACTCTTACTCCGGGGGAGAGAGAATGGTGTATGTTTTAGCTTGCGGATGTGTGCACCATTCTCCCCACCCCTTAATCTCTCCCCACTACTCAGCTATGAGCAGAGGAAGTGGTTACCAGGGTGGTTGAGGTGAGATCCCCACAGTTCTGCCAAGTCAGGTTTTCAGAACGTTGGCTGGTGATGTGGGCAATGCCTCTTCCTGTCAGACCTGAACCCAGTGGGGCGTTCTGCTGGAGTTGGTGTTTTTCTTGCTGAGTCACCAATCCCCACGCTTTATGACAGTTTCTCAGGCCTGTTAACTTTGCTGCAGCAGGAACATCTTACCACTTCAAATGGCTCCACGTCCTGCCTGTTGGAACATCGCTCTCCCTCCCCTCTGTTGTAAGTTACAGAACCAGAACTCAGAACAGCTCTCTGATCAGCTATGATGGAGATGAGCGTGTGGAGTGCGAGTTAAATATAGCTATATACTGTCTTATGTAGGTTATATTAGGATATGTTTTTGAAGGTGTTAATACAACTAAATGACTAAATCAGGGGAGATTATGATCACTTTATTGGTCAAGTGTCCAACCAGAATTTGACTTCGTCTTTTAACCCATCCCATCCGAAAAACACGCATATGCACTACCATTCAGAGGTTTGGGGTCACTTAGAAATGTCCTTGTTGAAAGAAAGCACATTTTGTTGCCCATTAAAATAACATTTTTACTGTTGTAAATGACTATTGTAGCTGGAAACGGCTGATTTTAAAAATAAATTGAATATCTACATGGGTGTACAGAGGCCCATTATCAGCAACAATCACGGCTGTTTTCCAATGACACGTTGTGTTAGCTAATACAAGTTTATAATTTAAAAGGCTAATTGATCATTAGAAAACCCTTTTGCAGTTATGTTAGCACAGCTGAAAACTGTTTTAATTTAAAGAAGCAATAAAACTGGCCTTCTTTAGACTAGTTGAGAATCTGGAGCATCAGCATTTGTGGGTTCGATTACAGGCTCAAAATGGCCAGAAACAAGGACATTCTTCTGAAACTCGTCAGTCTATTCTTGTTCTAAGAAATGAAGGCTATTCCATGTGAGAAATTAGCAGGAAACTGAAGATCTCGTACAATGCTGTGTACTACTCGCTTCACAGAACAGTGCAAACTGACTCTAACCAGAATAGAAAGAGTGGGAGGCCCCGGTGCACAACTGAGCAAGAAGACAAGTACATTTGTGTCTAGTTTGAGAAACAGATGCTTGACAAGTCCTCAACTGGCAGCTTCGTTAAATTGTACCCTCAAAACACCGTCTCGACGTCAACAGTGAAGAGGCGACTCCTGGATGGTGGTCATCCTCTTGCTGGTGTAGACTGAACAAGAATAGACTGACGAGTTTCAGAAGAAACTTCTTTGTTTCTGGCCATTTTGAGCCTGTCATTGAACCCACAAATGCTGATGCTCCAGATGCTCAACTAGTCCAAAGAAGGCCAGTTTTATTGCTTCTTCAATCAGAACAACAGTTTTCAGCTGTGCTAACATAATTGCAAAAGGGTTTTCTAATGATCAATTAGCCTTTTGAAATGAGAAACTTTCTTAGCTGCCCACTCGGGTATGAGAATGATGCGCCCTAGATCAGTGCAGGTTAAGGCAAAGGAATGAGGAAAGGAAGCGACAGGCCATTGAGATGCACCCTGACTCTTCTCTCTCTGTGCAGGTGTTCACCATCTTTGCCTTTGCCACCACGGGGGGTTATTCTGGGACGACCCAAATCCTTGTGAATTGTGTGGGGGGGGAGCCCAAGACCGTAGGGGCAGGGTTCAGCTACCCCTTCAGGTAAAACCTGTTATCCCTCACAGATGGAGCTGCAAATTAACAACATTACTGTAATTGTCATTCTGTGTTTGTGATTTCTTCTTTTATAATGCCTACCTAATGGTCTTCACAGTAAGCCTATCTCTGACAAAAGTTGTGTAAAATCTGCTGAAGGGCCGAGAGATGTGTAGCAAGGAATTCCAAATAGCATTTTCTATTTACTCTTAAGCTGGTTGTGATATGCTTGCATTCGCACATGGAAAAAACAAACTAATCTTCCCACCAACATAATTTTCTTTGTCTCTGACTCTTGCCTCTTAAGTGTTTTTGTGGTTGAAATGCATTTGTGCCATGCAGTTGATTTTATAGATTTGGTTTTGTTTCTCTACCCCCTCACTACTCTCTAGGTTGTCTAGCTACGGCCCTTTCATGGTGCCCACGTGTAACGGCAGCGCTGCGAATGCGACTTACCTCCAGGGCGACTACTCCTCCTCAGCCGAGTTCTATGTCAGTGTCGGTGTCTTGGGCTTCCTGTACTGCACCGCCACCCTGGTGCTCTACCTGGGCTACCAGCATGTGTACCGCGAGGGCCGCGGACCCACCTTTGTGAGTTTTAAGATACCGTAGTATCTCGTGTTTACCACTGGTATGTTAGTTACCGTGTAGTAGACTATTATTACTACTACAGTATAGTTGTAGAATAGCTGGAGAACCATTTTTATAATAGTTAAGGCGTGAGCCTTATCGTTGTAATGATATTTATGATTGGAAAGCTACGTACCTGTCCTCTCCAACATGGTAATATAGTGATGATACAGCCCTGTGTTTCTCCCAGGACCTGTTGGTGACTGCTGCCTTTGCCTTCCTGTGGCTGGTGTCCTCCTCTGCCTGGGGGAAGGGCCTGACTGATGTGAAGTGGGCCACCAACCCAGTACACCTGGTTGAGGCCTGCCAGCCCCAGTGCTCACCTGGAGAGTACCCGTCCATGGGAAAACTCAATGCCTCTGTGGTGAGCAATTTGATATTGTAATACATTTTATTCAGTGTTCTGCATTTTATAGCTAATTCTCAATGTGAATGTGCAAGTCGAGTGTGAATGACAGGGCTACGGGTATAGGGTAGCATTTGTAATTCCTTTGTGTCCTGTGTTTTGTCTTTGTTTCGTACTTTTCCTCCTCTGTCAAGATTTTCGGGTTTCTGAACCTCATCCTGTGGGCAGGTAACTGTTGGTTCATCTTTAAGGAGACACCATTCCACAAAGACCCCAATCCAGCAACCACCATGGAGGGTGGAGTCCCCAGCTCTTAATTGGCACACAGAAGCTCCACCTCTACATTTCAAGCCAATCGCCAAGGTGCTTGGGACTGACAGTGTAACCCTATTAGGAAAGAAACTAAAATGTAGAGCAAAATTAAGCTTTTTAACCACCAACAACACAGGCCCCTTTTCAATGACGAGTGTTCGGCTCAAGCTTCAGGGATAGTAGTTAGTTGCCCATCTCTAACTTTCACCACAGTGAACCCAGGTTGTTGTTTATCTACTCTTCATAGAATTGGTCAGTTAATATGATTGATTTGCTAGCTGCACTCAACACTACCCCAATTTACAGAGTGATCACAACTATTTTTTTACTTTTTTAAATGGAATTTCCCTTCCAAACTAAGTGCCTTTACTGTACATAAAATGTGTTCAGTTACTGTGAACGTGGCTTGAGTTGAACACTTTGATAGGGATCTGGGTATTTGTGATATCCAACATGTTTGATTTGGTCGGTTCCTCTAGAACAGGTGCTTTCGATCACATAGGCCTACCACAAAACAGGGCTCGCAGACAACCTACTGTAGCTGAACTGTTCCCTATATTTGATTCATATGAGGAAGTTCAGTAATGCTGGGTTGACATACAGTAATTGCCTGTCTGGAGGTCTCCTCCTTTCCCATGAATTTGTTAAAGGAGATGTCAAAGGTCATGTTGAAAGCCCCTGTTCTAGGTTGCCTTTCACGTCGAAATTTGGCACTTTCAAATAAGAAACAATTTAACTACTGGCCTTTCAGTAACTCCCTAATATTCCACTACTACTGCGTGTTTTGAAACGGACCTCATAGATACATTGATGTTTCTGTGTCTGAAAGCGTATTGCTTTGGTGCACTTAACTCGTTAGAGCTGTGTTAGCTACTTGATTGCAGTCGTTACTGATGTACAATGCGTTCCTCTCTTTGACGTGTGGTATGGCTTTTTTGTCATTATTTTGTTAACCGTATGAAAAGTGCCTTGGTAATTTACACAAAATATCAGTATCTGGTTAAGAGAGTACTTACTCTCAAAGAGTAACCAAGTTATTTTGGCTACAGTCAAGTTGATGTAACATGTTTTTAGTAACGGCTGTCTGTTTTAGTTATTCAACCAGTCAGTGCCTATAGTCCTCGACAGCGCTGGTTGGTGTATGTTTGCTCAACAACCTGCAGATAAGTGGTATTTTTGTGGATATCTTGGAAAATTTAGCCAAACTTTTTTTAAATTTGTGTATTGTGGAGGTGACCATTCTAACAACTACAACACTAAGTTCCCTATGTATTTGACTCTTCTCAAAAATGTTGTTTGAACGGGATAAGGCAACTTTAGAAAAGTCATTATTTATACTTTTTTTTTTTTTACCTACATTCATTGGTCAATACATTTAAAATTAAGCTAATTTATGGCTTCTGTGTGTTAAGAAAAATATATTTTATGCAGCTTCTCTACCGGAGTCATTTTTATGCAAACACGGGTCCTAGATTTGTTGCTTTTTATTTGGCATCACTGGACAAGCTAGAATTAATCATGGCACCGCCAAGTAACAAGTGGCAACATGTAGGTGCCAAAATGTGGTGAATCCTGCTGTATTTTTTTGAATAATGCTTATTTTTTTCCCCTCAATTATTTACATTGGTCCTACATTTAATTTCGGCAATGATTGCGTTTGATGGTTATGTGGGGATGACGTACAAACTCTGTCCAGCTCTATGGGAAGTGAATGGAACTTGATTTTTTTTTGTTGCTTTGCACTAAGTGTTGTAATTAATGTCATTGACTTATGAGTTGTGATTTGAGGGAAATGCAGACATTGTGCAATCCACACAGTGCCGTTCATACCGCCTTGGCCTCTAGTTATTTACAAAGGGAAGGTTTGAGTCAATATCAGTCATCAAAAGACACTGCTCTAGATCATTTGTGCCATTTTAATAGAAATAACCTAGCTTTTTAGGGTAGAAGTCAGACTTGTGGGTCTTCTATATTCTCTAATGGGATTTCTGAAATTTGACTCTGTATTTCTTTTGTATTTTGTTCCATGTTTGTACAAAATAAACATCTGTACATCCTCTGTATTGACAACACATTAAAGGATAAGAGAGCTGCAACAACCTCTGTACTGATGTTTGTGTTCACTGCCCTGTAACTGTAATGTTACCTATTAAGTAAAACTAAAGTGCATTTTTTTTAGCCAGAAGATAGAGCTATTGCATTTCATAACTACGGTTGCAGTTCTTTTTTTGCCCACTAGGTAGCACTGTTTTGTAGACAGTCATGCCCAAACCCAAATCCTTATCCCTTTATAAACAATGAACACAAATATAAATCCAACATGTAAATTGTTCGTGTCATGGGTGAAATAAAAGATCCCAGAATTGTTTTCCATATGCACAAAAGCTTATTTCTCTCAAAGTTTGTGCAGAAATCTGTTTACATCTCTGTAGGTGAGCATTTCTCCTTAGCTGAGATAATCCATCCACCTGACAGGTGTAGCATATTAAGAAGCTGATTTAAAAATCATAATCATTACACAGGTGCACCTTGTGCTGGGGCAGAAAGGCCACTAAAATGTGCAGTTTTGTCACGCAACACAATGCCACAGATGTCTCAAGTATTGAGGGAGTGTGTAATTGGCATGCTGAGTGAAGTAATGTCCACTAGAGCTGTTACCAGGTAAATGAGTATTCGTTTCTATACCATAAGCCGTCTCCGTTGTTTTAGAGAATTTAGCACAAGGTTCAACCGCAGACCATGTGTAACCAGGCCAGCCCAGGACCTCCACACCCGGCTTCTTCACCTGTGGGATTGTCTGAGACCAGCCACCCGGACAGCTGTTGAAACTGGGTTTGCACAAACAAAGAATTTCTGCACAAACTGTCGGAAACAGTCTCAGGGAAGCTCACCTGCGTGCTCGTTGTCCTCACCAGGGTCTTAACCTGACTGTAGTTTGGCGACCTAACCAATTTCAGTGGGCAAATGCTCACCTTCGATGGCCGCTGGCAGGCTGGGGAATTTTATTTATTTTATTTCACCTTTATTTAACCAGGTAGGCAAGTTGAGAACAAGTTCTCATTTACAATTGCGACCTGGCCAAGATAAAGCAAAGCAGTTCGACACACAACGACACAGAGTTACACATGGAGTAAAACAAACATACAGTCAATAATACAGTATAAACAAGTCTATATACGATGTGAGCAAATGAGGTAAAGGCAAAAAAAACGCCATGGTGGCAAAGTAAATACAATATAGCAGGTAAAACACTGGAATGGTAGATTTGCAGTGGAAGAATGTGCAAAGTAGAAATACAAATTATGGGGTGCAAAGGAGCAAAATAAATTAATTAATTAAATACAGTAGGGAAAGAAGTAGTTGTTTGGGCTAAATTATAGGTGGGCTATGTACAGGTGGAGTAATCTGTGAGCTGCTCTGACAGTTGGTGCTTAAAGCTAGTGAGGGAGATAAGTGTTTCCAGTTTCAGAGATGTTTGTAGTTTGTTCCAGTCATTGGCTGCAGAGAATTGGAAGGAGAGGCGGCCAAAGAAATAATTGGTTTTGGGGGTGACTAGAGAGATATACCTGCTGGAGCGTGTGCTACAGGTGGGAGATGCTATGGTGACCAGCGAGCTGCGATAAGGGGGGACTTTACCTAGCAGGGTCTTGTAGATGACATGGAGCCAGTGGATTTGGCGACGAGTATGAAGCGAGGGCCAGCCAACGAGAGCGTACAGGTCGCAATGGTGGGTAGTATATGGGGCTTTGGTGACAAAATGGATTGCACTGTGATAGACTGCATCCAATTTGTTGAGGAGGGTATTGGAGGCTATTTTGTAAATGACATCGCCAAAGTCGAGGATTGGTAGGATGGTCAGTTTTACAAGGGTATGTTTGGCAGCATGAGTGAAGGATGCTTTGTTGCGAAATAGGAAGCCAATTCTAGATTTAACTTTGCATTGGAGATGTTTGATATGGGTCTGGAAGGAGAGTTTACAGTCTAACCAAACACCTAAGTATTTGTAGTTGTCCACGTATTCTAAGTCAGAGCCGTAGTGATGTTGGACAGGCGGGCAGGTGCAGGTAGCGATCGGTTGAAGAGCATGCATTTAGTTTTACTTGTATTTAAGAGCAATTGGAGGCCACGGAAGGAGAGTTGTATGGCATTGAAGCTTGCCTGGAGGGTTGTTAACACAGTGTCCAAAGAAGGGCCAGAAGTATACAGAATGGGGAAGTGTGCTCTTCACGGATGAATCCCTTTTTCAACTGTACCAGGCACACCGCGTGTATGGTGTTGTGTGGGCGAGCGGTTTGCTGACATCAACATTGTGAACAGAGTGCCCCATGGAGGTGCGGTTATGGTATGGGCAGGCAATGAACACAGTTGCATTTATCGATGGCAATTTGAATGCACGGAGATACCGTGACGAGATCCTGAGGCATATTGCCGACTCATTTCTCCGCCGCCATCACGTTTCAGCATGATGTCGCAAGGATCTGTACACTTCCTTGAACCTAAACATTTGCAAGTTCTTCCATGGCCTGTGAACTCACCAGGCATGTCACCCATTGAGCACGTTTGGGATGCTCTGGATTGACGTGTAAGACAGCGTGTTCCAGTTCCCGCCAATATCCAGCAACTTCGCACAGCCATTGAAGAGGAGTCAGATACAATCAACAGCCTGATCAACTCTAAACGAAGGAGGTGTGTCGTGCTGCATGAGGCAAATGGTGGTCACACCAGATACTGACTGGTTTTCTGTTCCACGACCCTACCTTTTTTTTTTACCAACAAATGCATATCTGTATTCCCAGTCATGTGAAATCCATAGATTAGGGCCTGTTTTTATTTCAATTTACTGACTTCTTTATATGAACTGTAACTCAGTAAAATCTTTGAAATCGTTGCATGTTGTGTTTATATTTTTGTTCAGTGTATGTACATCTAAACTTAAGAAAAAGTTGGATAGATGTAAGCAATGTAACTAAATTGCTATCAGAGGTCAAGGAGGATTTTTGCTTCCACCTATCCGAACCTTCCAGTGTTATAAATGCATCAGAGGGTAGGTTGATAAGGGATTAGGCAGCAGTGGTTGTTTTGTATGTCAGGCTCAGGTTAAGTCAATAGTAATTCTCAATTCCTGGGATGTCCTCCACATTCAGTAAGCCATGCAGATCTGTGGCTGTGAAACGGATCCTTTGGTGTTGACCCATGCACCAACCCCTGGTTTTCCAGCACTGGTACCAGCACAATATCCAACCCCACCAAAACACCAACCCAGGTTTTCCTGGTCCCAGCCCCAACACCAGCAACAACCCTGGACACGGCACCGACCAACCATAACTGCCACCTTCATCCAGCAGCTCAGACCTCACCCCTTCCCCTTCCCTCCCCAACACAAAGACACAAACACACTGTCAACCACTCCACCAGACCAACCATGACTGACTGACTAACAAATTGATGGACTGTGTGGAAATATTGAGACCACAAATATGAATTAATATGCTGTGAACACTACCTAGCAGCAAACCTGCTTGCACCAATACCTTGTAATTACAGTCAAATACTGTGAAATACAAACCCATCCCCTCAATGAATTTCATCCATCCATCCATTCATTCTGATTACACTAATTGTACTGTAATATTAAATAAAGAATTTTACTTTCCATCTAGATTACTGTCAAATTCATGTTAACCCCTTTACAGTGAACGTTACAGTGGTTTTCATAGTGGTCTGCTAATGAGGATATTTGTGTGTAGAGCGTGTGTATGAGTAGGTCACAATAGTATTGACTTCCGGGGTTTAACCTCTCAATGGTATTATGGTATTATGTGTAGGGAGAGTTTGTTACCCCCACGTGTGGTCAAATCCTATTTTTATCCCTCCACCCTTTCCTTAGCACCTATCTTTTGTGTTCACTGATCTGAAAGGACTGGATTTATGTAGGTAATATAGTGATGCCATATTATATATTTTTTTCCAGTGCTTTGGGTTCTGTGAAGGGGATAGCATCTGACTGCGTGCTTTCATCTAGGTGTACCAGTGCCTGGTTATGCAGGAAGATACAGTGTTCCATCGGCAGCATCTGAATGGTCTGAACTTCTGAAGTGGTCTCCTCTGTATCATTTCCTTCACCTGTGCTGATGTGGGAAAACATATTTTTTTTGTTTCAGTTTCAAGTTTACTACTGCAGCACAACAGAGATTGAAATAGCAAGGTTTCCCATCTTGTCCACAGCATAAACACTCAACACCCAATAGACAGTCAAGTGACCTCCTGCTGTTCGCCAGTTGTTCACTGTAGTTCTCCCCCGCAATGTTTTAGACTCGACTGCTACGTGCGGGAGTTTCGTGAACGCGCACGCAGGGACTTCCCATCGCTGTGGTGAACGCGGAATATGACGTAAGTCACTTGCGGGGCAGTGATGATGGCGGTGTGTGAACGCGCAGTAAAAGTAATGGCTGCTCTAGAACGGCGGGTGCCTAGTCTCGATGATTTCGTGGGCCAAAGCTGGAGCGCTTGGGCTGAGAGAGCCGGTGTGACTGCGTCGGAAGGTAAGGGAGCACCTTTGGAATCGGTACTGTCAGATATCAAATCGATTGGCCATTCTGTTGAGGTTTATTTTCGTGGAAACGGGCGGCAGCCATAACCATGTTACCCAAACAAAGACCCTGCTGGGTCCTAGCGCTTGCTGGATAACATGTTGCTCTCTCCCAGGTCCTAGCGGTCGGCGTCTTCTGAAAAAAATAAGTGATAATTGTGTCTATTTGATCCTCATTTTGTATTTTTATGTACACATACACACACCATGGCCACCAGTTGACAGTATGCTCTCATTACAGCGTCACACGCCCAAATAGAACTGTGGCCCTACACAGCGGAAGGCGGCTTGCATTAGTTGTAGGGATGGTTGGGCGAGCAACTTCTTGCCATAGCAAGCTGACCGTATTAGCAATGAAGATAATACTGCTAACAGGATGATACAGTCTGATGCTGTTGCCACCATGTAAATGCTAGTCTAGATTGTTATTTCAGGGCGAATTTCGAACTCTTGGAAGCACTGTGGATTCGAGGCACAATTCTTTTTTTCTTCTTTTTTTAAGTTTGTTTCAAGACGATACGTGTCTAAACAGTTACATTAGTGTATATGCACGCGCATTCATTGTCTGGCACCTCTCAAAGTGCTACTCTACTCTCTCCCTAACTTTCTTATCAACCAACAATTATCTCTAACATAATGAACATGATTCCAACAGTAAACACACGTATTAGGTCAAAGATCATGCTCACAGCCTAAATCAAGCACAGCAACAGACAGAGGGGCCAAGTTCACCATGCGAAAGGGAGTCACTTATCCAGCTCGCTAGTTTTCTTGAAAATGAACATTCATACAGAAAGGGAATTCCCATCTATATATCCTGTATGCATTACAGCTTCAATATTTCTGTGATCTGTTGTGCAAGTTACCAGTTGTGAGACAGGAAGTCACGATCAGAACCTGTCTAGTCAACACCGACAAGGGGATTCATTTTAATAATCTGATATGGAGTAACTTGACTGGCGAAGGTGTGCGTCTTCCGTGTTGCTTTCACTTGACCTGCCTTTCAGATCATTGCGGATCAAATGAAGAAGAGGTGATGGAGGAACCACCTTGACTATTGAGATGCGCCCAAAGCCTACTATCCATGCGTTTGTATCCTGTATGCCTTATCCCCTCTGATGAAATTCCCTGACCACTGCACCTCAGTCACAGAGTCTCTGTTTTCAGGCTCTGATGGAGATGACTGCAGCAAGAATGGGAAGAACGCAGCCGAGGCAATGTCTCTTAGGAAGGAAGGTAAGTCTTTATTGGAGTGCATGTTGGTTACATCCTTCATACTCAGGTTTAGATTGACATCGAACCTTACTATCCAGGTCCCCTGGCAACAATGGACACAGCTTCTGCACAGAGTGCGTGTCTCCAGATTTGGCTTCTTCTTCCAGTGCTCCCCTGGGTGTCTTGTCTTAAGAGCTGAATGGGTTGGGGGGCACAGGGGGGCTGCTCCCTGCTAGGATCTCTCTCGCAACCAGCCTGGCAGTCTGCAGCAGCAGCAGCTTTCTGACAGACATTACCGTGTGTACTTGTCAGACTGCGTGTGTTTCTCAGGGTGACAGACAATGTGATTTGGGTTGTTCCACCTCAAAAACAGACTATTTCGACAGCTACCATCTCATATTGTCTTATCACTGCAACTCCCCAACGGGCTAAGGAGAGGCAAAGGTCCAGTCATGCGTCCTCCGAAACATGACTCGCCAAACCGCGCTTCTTAACACCTGCCCGCTTAACCCGGAAGCCAGCCGCACCAATGTGTTGGAAGAACACCTGTCACAAGTGGTCGCTAGGACAAGGATATCCCGGCCGGGGAATTTACACAAGATATACTAAGAATATATTAGTGAGCGATCTCAAGAATCGAGTATATAGATAAATATGCAGTGTGTGTGTGTATAAACAGTGTAACTAAAATACAATGTACAGTAGGATAAATATTAGAATGAGCTATGGGATACTGGATTTAAATACAGTGTACGTTAAGTGTCTGGTGGTTCAATGTCTCTATAACATGTGACCGCAGCTGGTTTTGAGTGTGTGTACGTTCGTGTGTTTGCGAGTATGAGGTGTGTGTGATGGCTTGTGTTGCTGCCATACCTGGTCCATGTAAGAATGCTTACAGGGTAAGGAAACCAATGACATTTTGTAATTTGGGTGAACTATCTCTTTAACAATGGGGGGGGTCTTTAAAAAATGATCACCTAATAGCAGGAACAGCACCATCAATTGGTCAACCTGGGAAGATGTAGGATGAGACAATAACTTCAATGATTCATTTATTTGAACAGGGAGAAAAAACAGCACCAAATTTACTGAGAATACATTAAATAGGATGAAGAAACAATATTCCAAGCCGCAGCTCTATACTACTTGTCAGACTTAGTGAACTGATACTATATATTGGGGTCCGTGGTTTACTTTTGGCCACTTGAGATTCATTTTTCAAATCAAATCGAACTCTATGTAAACAGGAAATAAGAGTAACTATCATTATTGAATCCTCCTGTCTTACTCATTGTTAGTAGAAAGTTTGGTCCAAATTGGATATTAGCAACTATCATTATTGAATATTTTACGAGTCCTATAAATTAAAGTGGCCAATTTGGGTGCAATCAATTAGCTTAATTGTTCAGAGATCTAATTATATTTTAAGAAAATAATGTTTCCGGAATGCTAATCTTATTTGTTTCTAACAGTAAGCATTTCAGAACAATCTGAGATGGTGGGAGTCATGGCTTGCTGAAATTACATGGAACGACCCATGTGTGTCTATACCCGCTTTCCCGGTATGTGTGATTTCTCACCTGTTTCTCATTTCACTCTCTCCTAACCTCCTTCAGACATGTCGATCTTCGGCCACTACCCGGGCCAAGATGACTTCTACCTGGTGGTGTGTAGCCACTGTGGCCAGGTGGTCAAGCCCCAGGCTTTTGAGAAGCATTGTGAGAGGAGACATGGCCCCCTGAGCAAGCTGTATGCACGCCTCCGCCCCCCCCTTCCAGCCCCCCAGCAGCGACCCCGCCACAGCCACTCCCCATCCTCCACTCACGCAACCTCCTCTTCCTCCTGGGAAGGAAGGGGGCAAGGGTCCGGGGCACCACGAGCAGCCCCCCCATCCCCATCCACACCCCCCCAGTTCAGACATACCAAGCCCCCCAAGGATGTAGTACGGTAAGAGGGTTGGGATAGATGAAGGGGATTAAGAGGGGGATTGGAGGATAGGTTTAGTGGTCCTATTATTTTCCTTTTTTATAAAAAAAAAAAAGGTGAAAACCATCTTATTGGTACGTTATTGGTAACATTCAGATTTTTTTTTAAAACATCTGATCATGTTCTCACTCTTTTTTTGTTGTTGTTGTCCCTTCAGCCACTCCCCCCTAGATAAGAGCCCCCACAGCGGTCACTCTGAGTCGGCTGTGTTTAAGCAGCCTCCACCCCTGGAGCCTCCCCTGAGCTCCCCACTCCTCTCCCTCAGAGACCCACCCTGGCCCCATGGAGACACCCCGCCCGGCCGGCCCTCCAACAGTGAGAGGACACATACCCAGAGGAAGGAGGTCACATCGTCCCCTACCCTCCCTGCCCACCTCCGTGGACCAAGACCCTACAACAAAGTGGCCTCCAGTGAGTCTTTATTTCCTTTCATCTTAGTTCATACAAGTTTGGGTCACTGAGATGCAATGTATTTTTTTAACAGAGATGGGCCTTCCCCTCAGGATCTGTTTTGTTGGGTGAAGAGCTTGTTAAATAGAAGAATGCTAAAATGAAGTGACATCTTCTATTACCAGGCTAGTGATCAGAGAGGAAAGAGCACAGAGCTAGGAAGCTAATTCCGACTGAGTCACAGCCGTTGAGTCTGATTGCTATTAAGACACTCTTCTGTTCCTGTCATCTCCAGGGAGAGAGTGTGATCTCGACAAGCACTGCGGAGTACTAGACCCCGAGAGGAAGAAAGTCTGCACTCGTCTCCTGACCTGCAATGTAAGTTCACACACTCTGCATATGAAATCTCATCTCCCTCCTCTATCCCAGTGTCCTCTCTTCTTGGCCCAGCATTTTCTTCCTTGCCACCTATAGTATTCCATCCCTCTTCGTCTCCCCCCTTTTCTCTCCTCTCTTTTCCTTCCTCTCCCTCTCCCCCACCTTTTTCCTCTTCTTTCTCCCCCAGCCCTCACACTGTTGCGGATTCCGTAGCCGGGTGACTGAAGCTTTGGGAAAATCACTTCTGTCCTTACTGCTTTCGACCCAATTATGTTCACTCAACAAGAGTCCGTACAGGATGTGAAGTTTGGAGGATTGTGACTTTTCCATTGTTCACTGCTGTCAGATATATTGTTCCAACTGATTGATTTGTTTGAGGAACTTATCTACACGTGCTGGCTCCTCTATTGTGGGTCCAACTGGCAAGAGATGAAAATGATTTCCCAATAGAAAGACGGTCAGTGATATGCCAAGAGTAATAACTTGGGTGTTTTCTTTTATCTGTGATTCGGCGACCATAAGAAACGGGAACTGTCGGACACAGATAAGAGACATGTCTAGGTTATTACTCTCCTGTGTTAATTGGAGGAGCTCCAATGATGGCAGTCTCCTTCAAAACTATGAACCCATAGATGACTAGTAATTGCTTACATTCATGACGTCACATCAGGCATGTATTTCAAACAAAGACGCTTTTAAATGAAAGGGGTGACATGACGTGTAGGCTTAATTGGGCCCTTTTCGTATGATGAGGATGAGTCATTTCTCTCCATTTTGACACTCTTGGTCCTCCTCATGTCTCTCCTATAGTTTACACTTCAGCTATTCATTGCTATGGCAGCATAGTACATTAGTCGTCTAAATATCATGTTTCGTGATTGCGGTGTTGCCATAGTATTTGAAAGGTTCTCTACATAAAGGAAGGGGTATTTTGTGCAGGGTATTGAGGACATTGTGGTATTAAAAATGTCCCCTAGCCCCAGTGGAGTCACAGTGGTAGAGACAAACCTTCCTCCTTATCAAAATCTCTGCTCTGACATGACTAGGGATGTCATGTTAGATCGGTTATTACAAGGTCCTCAGGTCTCTCAGCGCGCAGTGGGTTCACGTGTAGGCAGGAGCAGATATGACCCGATTTATTTTATAAAAAATAAAAAAATCTTAATTTTCTGTATTTAAAAAAAGATAAAATAATTACAGGAATGGGAAAGAATCTGAGAAACTGCTTCCCTGCCTCGCTTCTCGTTCAGACGCCCACACTGGATTTTTCTTAACGTCTAATTGTCTGCTGTACCAGGGCTTATCCTCCCTCTTTACCAAGACTATTTGATAGAGCAATCTTTTGTCATCTGTGGTTATACCTATGTATTTTTAATGAGATCCAGGCTCTTTTTAAATGATTTCTACATATCTCTCACATTCTGGTTAAGGCTGCTTTTCTGAGGCACTTCTGATGCTTTTTTTTTTTCAAATCATTCCTCTCCTCATAGTTTGTCTCTCCTTTCAACAGATTTGCTCAGGCGTATGTTGACTGTATGTGATTCAGGTCATCTCTAGCTGATCCGTTCAAATGCTAATGAATCCCACCTCGTCTCAGACCCATCTGTGGATGTGAGAAGATGGTGATGTGAGAGAACACATTTACCCTAGAATTAGTGAACTAGATTGAAAACGATCGCTACAGACAGTCAGTGGTTATCAGGACTTGGCAGTCATAGGGGCTGGGCGCTATAGTGTTTCCTCCAAAACACAAAGGAAAGTTGGACAGCATCGCCCTATATTCACAGCACGAGAACTATTTTTATCATGTCTATTCGGATGGAAAGTATAGGCTTCGAGTCACTTTTGTGTGTAAGAAACTGACGTTTTTAGAAAAACACAAATAATTGTGTTTAATTGTTTTCTCTCCCTGGTCTGTTTCTTTCTCCTGTCCTTAGATTCACTCCATCCACCAACGGAGGAAGGTTCCTGGTCGGAGTAAAAACTTTGACCAGCTGGTGGCCGAGCTGAAGACGGGGGCCCGGATCCGTGAGCGGGGGGGTCAGACCCAGGAGGGGAGCGGCTCGGGTCGGTCCCCCAGCCCAGAGGCCCCCGAGGACCCCCCAGAACCCCCCCACTGCAGGAGACCCCTCACCAACAACCCTGCCTTTAGGTAGGGGACTTATGTTATCAGATGTGTTAAAGTAATAGTAAAGGTACTCGTGGTAGATGTGGACAAAATATTAACACGTGTGTGTGTGTTCAGTCGGTCCAGGGCGTCTTTAGAAAGCGCTCCAGAGGAGGACAAACCTTGTCAGGAGGAGGGTAGCGCCCCATCACCCCTCACCCAAGGGCGCATCTCCAGCGACGAGAGCGAGGGAGAGGGGCCTGAGGAGCCGTACGAATACCCTTCCTCCTCCTGGCACCCCAAACCAGCCGCGGTAAGATTACAGGGTGTCATCAACTACTCCTAGTGGTATTATCAGATGTACACTGGGTGTTCTTTTTGTTTTTTTTGTACACCTGTTCTGTCCATGACAGACTGACCAGGTGAAAGGTATGATCCGTTATTGATGTCACTTGTTAAATCCACTTCTATCAGTGTAGATGAAGGGGAGGAGACCGGTTCAAGAATGATTTTTAAAGCTGCACTATGCAGAAATCACTCTGCCATTTCCCAATTGCTAAAGTTCTAATAGTTCTCTTCATTTCAGTTTGTGACAAAACAGGCAGGTATAGTCCCGCCCACTCCCTAACCCCCAATAACCAGCTCATCAAGCTTTGATTACTTGAATCAGCTGTGTAGTGCTAGGGCAAAAAAAAACTAAACATGCACCCCGAGGGGGGCCCTGGTGTGGTGAATCATTGCAATGTCTAAACCTTTGTGAAATACATTTTCATAACCAAAAATATAGTATTTTCAGATGTTTGAAGCTGGTGTACAAATCTGAACGTAAAAGACGCCAAAACAAAACAACGGGAAACGTAGAAATTGCGCAAATAAAACTGATCTACTGCTTCTTAGACTGCTTTCAATGAGACTTTGAACAGGGTATGGTAGTAGGTGCCAGGTGCACCAGTTTGAGTCTGTTAAGAACTGCGACGCTGCTGGGTTTGTTACGCTTAAGTTTCCCGTGTGTATCTATCTCAAGAATGGTCCTCCACCCAAAGGACATCCCAGCCAACTTGACACAACTGTGGGAAACATTGGAGTCAACATGGGCCAGCATCCCTGTGGAATGCTTTCAACACCTTGTAGAGTCCGTGCCCTGACGAATTGAGGCTGTTCTGAGGACAAAAGAGGGTGCAATGCAATGGGTGTTCCTAATGTTTGATATACTCAGTGTATATCACTGGAGGATGGTGACCTTTTCACTGCTGTAAAATACAGAGATGTTGCCAGCACTGACTGTATTAACAGTCCCCTAACCCACCATGTGCTCTGTCTCCTCTCCCTAGCTGTGCTCGTTTGGCAGTCATGAGATGGGTCGTGGTGTGTACACCTTTGACCGACGGCTCCACCACCTGCGGTCGGCACTCAACGCCATGGTGGAGCAGCACATCAGCGCCCACCTCTGGAAGTAAGATTCTTTGTGATGTGTGGCCCTGTGGTAACTTAACAAGGTTTACTGGTGCAGAGGTTTGTCATAAGAGCTACATAGTGCTGTTCGAGCACCATTTTCCTGATTGTTTCCCCTCTGGACAAAGTGTTGCATTGTAGTTTTCTCTATCTAATACAGGTATATTATCTCTGCAGGAAAATACCTCAAGCTTCAGACCTCCAGTCCCAGAGTCCCTCTGCAAAGAACAACCCCTCTTCCTCCTCCTCGTCCTCCTCTTCCTCCCTGCATTCTAAAGTCAGGACAGGAAGCCACAGCACCCCTTCTCTCAGGCCCCCCTCCTCTTCTTCCTCCCACGGACCAGGAAGGGAGACACGCCTACAAATCCCCTCCCACTCCACAGCCATTAACCAATCAGCGAACTCCAGTGCTAGTGGCAGCCAAATTGTAGCCCTGGCGCCCCCTCCTGTCCGTCAGACAGGCCCAGGGCGGCCACCAGGGCCCGGAAGGCCCAAGAACCCAGTAGGGCGACCCAGCAAGCAGCAGCTGAGACTCAGAGAGGAGGCTGCTGCTGCCGCAGCCCTCCGTAAGCGCAAAGCCCCGTCACAGGAGGGTGAGCACTGCGGCCCAGACAGGAACTCTATCATCCCCCAGGACCGGGGACGGCCCCCCTCCACTTCCTCTAAGACCACCCCGCCCACTCCTCACAGCCAGACCAATGGTACTCTCTCCCCCAGCAGCAAACCCCGCCCCCAGCCATCTCCCTCGGAGCCCCATTCGCCAGCGGCAGCCTGGGCGTTTAAACGGACACATCCAACCTCTGGACACTCTTCCTCCCCACCCGACCCTCACAGCCGAGGTGGGGACTCAGGACTACACGGGAGGGGGGCGACAGGGTACGAGCACAGGGGGCTGGGGAAGAAACGCAAGGGGGGGAGCAGTGAACCCTCGCCCCCTTCTAAACTGCACCGCCTTCCCTCCTCCCCTCGCTCCAATTTCTACCCCTGGAAGGACAGTAAGGGGGGGGCGCTGCCTGGTGGGTTGGAGAAGAAAATGGGCACACAGAAGGTGGGTTACTACTTAAGATTATATTAGGAATACGTTATGTGCATTCGGGAAAGTATTCAAACCCTTCACTTTTTCTACATTTTGTTACATTACAGCCTTATTCTAAAATTGATTATATTGTTGTTGTTTTTTTACCTCAATTGCCACACTACCCCATAATGACAAAGTAAAAACATAATGACAAATGTAAAAAAATGAAATCACATTTATATAAGTATTGAAATCAAATTGTATTTGTCACATGCCCCGAATACAACAGGTATTACAGTGAAAGGCTTACTTACAAGCCCCAACAATGCAGCTAAGAAAAATACCTTAAAGAACTGAAATAAAAGTAACAAATAATTAAAGAGCTGCAGTAAAATAACAAGAGCAAGGCTATATACAGGGGGTACCGGTACAGAGTCGATGTGTGGGGGTTAGTCGAAGTAATATGTACATGTAGGTACAGACCCTTTACTCAGTACTTTGTTGAAGCACCTTTGGCAGCGATTACAGCAGCGATTCTTCTTGGGTGTTATGCTACAAGCTTGGCACACCTGTATTTGGGGAGTTTCTCCCATTCATCTTTACAGATCCTCTCAAGCTCTGTCAGGTTGGATGGGGCGCGCCACTGCACAGCTATTTTCAGGTCTCCAGAGATATTAGATCGGGTTCAAGTCCGGGCTCTGGCTGTGCCACTCAAGGACATTCCAAGACTTATCCCGAAGCCTCTCATGCATTGAGGAACTCTAGAGCTCTGTCAGAGTGATCATCGTGTTCCTGGTCACCTCCCTGAGTAAGGCCCTTCCCCTCTGGATTGCTCAGATTGGCTGTGCGTCCAGCTCTCGGAAGAGTCTTGGTGGTTCCAAACATCTGCCATTTAAGAATGATGGAGGCCACTGTGTTCTTGGGGACCTTCAATGCTACAGAAATGTTTTGGTACCCTTCCCCAGATCTGTGCCTCGACACAATCCTGTCTCGGACGTCTATGGACAATTCCTTCTAACTCATGGCTTGGTTTTTGCTCTGACATGAACTGTCAACTATGGGACGTTATATAGACCGGTTTGTGCCTTTCCAAATCATGTCCAATCAATTGAATTTACCACAGTTGGACTCCACTCAAGTTGTAGAAACATCTCAAGGATGATCAATAGAAACTGGATGCACCTGAGCTAAATTTTGAGTCTAAACAAAGGTTCTGAATACTTATATAATTAAGGTCTTAATGTTATTTTTATACATTTGCTAAAATTTCTAAGCCTGTTTTTGCTTTGTCATTATTGGGTGTTGTGTGTAGATTGATCAGGAAACAAATTATTTAATCAATTTTAGAGTAAGGCTGTAACGTAACAAAATGTGTCAAGGGGTCTGAATACTTTCCGGATGCACTGTTTGGTACAAATGATATTGTATTTGTTGTCCAAGTATTTGACACTATAAAGCAGCCATTTGACTGTGGTCTTCCTCCTTTCTCCACAGCCAAAACTGCACCATTAAGAGTGCTTGCCTTACAAGCCACTATGAGGGAGACAGCCCTGTCTGCGTAGTCAGACATCACAGGACTTGAGATGTGTGTGTGACTGGATGTTCAAGCCAATGTCGATGTATGCAGGTGCATATGTCTATTGAAGCCTATATGGGAATGAGTATACAGGTGTATGTGGGAGAGAGAGTGCTTAAGACCAATACAGTACGAGCTACGTGTTGTTCAGTTCCTGAGTCGGATGTGCGTGTGTGTGTATCTTTGAGTTTGCAGATGTTGGTGAGTGTGTGCAGGACAAAAGGGACACATGAATTTCTGTGTGTGAATTTATAAATACCTCAAGACCTTCTGGTTATGCTGCTAAATTAATATGTTGATTTATAAAAATGGTTTAAAAATATCCTTTACACTTGAAGTTGTGGCTTTTCTTTTGAGGCTGGTATAGGAAGAAGGGGTCACCAGATATAATTTTTTGCAGCCTTGATATACCAGATCATATACAACCATATTAGTCTGAGAAATTATCTCACTGTATTGTCTAATTACTGTTGTATGATGCCAGTATAGAAGTGCCATAACAGTAGCCTTCACACCTTTGCATCAAGGTGGGAGAGGGAGCGCTGAGTTAGCCAATTATTGCTCAAAGGACTGCATTCCATGACGCCATGTTCATGAAATTGGAGCAACTCCTTAAAAAACAACTGGAGTAAGAAGTGTTTTGTACATGGGTTGGATAGAAAAATGTAATATATTATGAAGGCTATTCACGCGTGTGTCAAATTAGTGCAATACGAGCTCTTGATTCCCTAGCGCCCGTTCCTCGTTGGATAGCAGCTCGTGCTGCTGGGGATATCGCCATTAGATGACTCACTGATTTGACAGCTGACTGGCTCCTCTGTCAGTGACGTTGCTGTTTTTTCCCCCCGAAGCCTCTCTAAATGGGGGGGTTCGATTAATCTCGCCCGTGTAGTCGTGTTTTGCACCGGCTGAAAATTCGCATTCCATCTAGAACCGGGCTGCCTCCCGGACGTGAGCTAGGTGCCCCGCGCTGTCAGACGGCTCAAAACAAAAGTGAAATAATATAGCGGGGGGGGCAGGTAGCCTAGTGGTTAGAGCGTTCGGCTTGTAACCGAAATGTTGCAAGATCGAATCCCTGAGCTGACAATGTGGAAATACGTCGTTATGCCCCTGAACAAGGCAGGGCCGTCATTGAAAATAAGAATTTGTTCTTCAAATCGAATTTATTTATATAGCCCTTCGTACATCAGCTGATATCTTAATTTACTTGCCTAGTTAAGTAAAGGTTAAAAAAAAGCACGTGTCGTAACATTCTGTGTTTTCCTATGCTGAAGTGATAGTTTTCATTGTGAAGACTAAAACATTTATTTTATGGAAAATATATATTTCTGGCCTATGACCGAGCGGCGCAATTACTGTTCGTCTGTGAGGGCGCTCCTCCCTCACCCTCTTCACATGATTCAACCCGGGCAAGTGTAAAATAACTCCCTCATGTCTCATCCACCAAGAGATTCTATCCAGGAAGTGGATTCGAGAACCCACCTGATCGATTTGAACCAGTGGTAGTAGGCCTACAGTAAATATTCCAGGTGCGCTGGACAAAAAGTATCAGCTGGTCATTATCTGCGGGATGTTTTGGAACGAAACCTGCCGGCCTGGAATTTGATTTAGTCTACGTAGGTGCGTAACAGTAAAATGCTGCCGTTTTATAATCTCTGTAACAGGAGGGGATTTACTAGCTACAGACTAATCCGTTGAGACCGCACATCCATCGTTTCGTTTTCCTGTGATGTGTTGGTCAACATAGTTTGTGATACGTTTATGAATGTGATGCAATTTGATACATCCTTGCTGCGCAAGAGTCCCGAGCTCGGTCACGGATAGACTGGCGCCAACGGTTCAAGAACATTAACTGGCCCGATTTATATCCAACTAATCTCCATGTATCTGCCACGACGCTCAGCGAACACAGACCATCGGTTTATCATTGTACAGTTAGCCCGCACGCTCTCCATTTAGCCGGCCGCGGAGAGATGCGCGCAGATGTGGAGTACAGCCCGGTCGGCGAGGGGCTGGGGATGAGCGAGTTCTGGCTATATGTGTGGATGCGAAGGGTCGCAGTGATCGCTGCGCATGTCATAGCTGTGGGTCTCACTGTACTGATTTCAGTACTATCCCGCCCGGGAACAAGTAAGTTGCCTTCATCTTGTTGACCTGTAAACTATTGACAATGATTTTGGCAATGAGTCCCTTTATCTACTTCCCCAGAGTCAGATGAACTCCTGAATATTATTTTTCATGTCTCTGTAACCAGGTTTTCATTCAACCTTTTTATGCGAGTAAAGTAGCCTACTGTCGGATAAAAACATGTCACGACGGGCCTGATAGAAACAGTACATTTCTAAGAAACAATTCAAAATGTTTGCAAAAAAATACGCTAGACAAGGTGGGATCTTTTTGTGTGTGTAAAATTAATTATGTGAGAAATGGCGGTGGAAACGCTTTTATGCACAAATATTGCTATAATAATCATCATATTGAAGTAACTTGGAGTCACGCGATGACGTGTGGTCCCCCCACTGACTTGAAAAGATACAGTTTTTTAGGCCAGGGTTCCCAAACTTTTTCGCTCAGTTCCCCCTTCCAACATTGGGGAACGTCCCCTGCACAATACAATTGTATTTCTATGGGCACAAGCACTGTTCACACCCCTCTTGTTGGCGGAGAGAACAATTAGCAGGTTTAAAGCTTATTTCCTGCAATTCTACACATATTTGTCATGGGGTGCAGATATTATTTTGCAGTTTTAAAGCAGATTTTGCACGTCTATACATTTTGCCATGTCTAATGTGTATTCATGTGATATGAGTGACTCGAACATTTCTACAACATTTTTGGACTAAAAAGAACCAACCAACCAAACGTTATCTGACATGGGCTAGTTCATCTCAACATTTCTGAGCAGTTATAAATAGCTCTACGGTATGCAATGACTTACATGACAAGAGGGAAACCGATGACACACTACCCAATTTCGAAATTGCACCTTTTGCATTCTGCTACTCCAACTTTCAAGAGTAAATTTAAAGTCTGACTGAGTCGTCCCCCCCTCCCGAAAAAAAACTTTAATTGTACAGATGAAATCAATTCTGATGAACTTCACAGGGTGGTGAAAGTGCAATGTGATGAGCTTGATGCTCCTTTCCAATAAATATTGAGGGTTTTATTCAGGTGACATGATCGATGCTTGGTGTGTCTGCCGTTTGACAAATACAAATAATCTCGCTCTTTTGTCTATAATAATCTCATCATGTAGGACAGTGGTTTTGTTGCCAAAGTACAATCAAGATGTTTTTTTATGCTATATTGATAGTACATGTACCAATTCTATGACAAGGAAACAACAGTCACACCTTTCCCAATGTCAGTAATTCAATTTTGCCCATATTCTTGATGAAGAATGTTAAACTCACTGGTTTGAGACCACAAAAATCAGCCAAATCCACTAAACAGCGCTGTTAATTATACTACATTGAAAATACTGTGACAGAAGGAAAAAGTTCAGATGTTAAATTATGATTAAATATGGGTTCATTATAATTTCTACACACTTTATACCTAGTTGTAGTCATTTAATTTCAAACGGGAGTATTTTTCATTAAAGAAAATACTACTTTTTTACTCAGACACATGGCCCATTCAAAACCCACCAGTTGAGAATCGCTGATGTAGGCTATACCTGTATCTGCAACATGTTGGCTAGAGTGCACATGCCAGTATCAGAATGGGCACATTAGCTATATAATGCAACTTTTTTGGTGACAAAACCATCAGTAGAGTTGAAAATGCGACGGAAACCCATTTAACTTGTATTTACAATTCGGTACATGGGAATTTAACTGCAAAGTTATTGTGAAATGCTCTTTATCACCCACAGCATTTTATCCACAACAAGTCAATATGATGGAAACACATCTCTGGTGGGAAAATGTGCATTTGTTTTCATACAGATTTTTGAGGATCGCATGAAAATCTGTCGCCAATCGGATGGAAACCTAGCTTCTCTCCAGTATGAAGGAAGTTGGAGGTAGTTTTGCGAGCCATTGCTAACTAACGTTAGCGCAATGACTGGAAGTGATAACCATAGATTTACAGTCATTGCACTACCGCTGGTTAGCATTGTCTCGCTTCATACTGGACACAGAGACATAAAATGGTATCTGACTGGGGAAGTAGATAAAGAGCCTCATTGCCTAAATCCTGAAGTATACTTTTAAGCACAAAACCTGCAGGCCTGGGGAACTGGTGGGTGCAAGGTTTTGTTCCAGACCAGCACCTAAGCACCTCGAGCATTGACCAAGTATCAGTTGATCAATTATCAGATGTCTAATGCTGGGCTAGAGCAAAAACCAGCACTGATCCCAAGGACTTGATGACTGCAGTAGTAACTTTCAATTGGAATGTTTTGTCCAGTGTGGACAATCACACAATGTGTCTGTGTTTCAGGTCTATTTTCCTGGCATCCTGTGTGTATGTCTATCGCAGTAAGTTATCCTGATAACATGACACACACTCCACAAAATACCATAATATACACAGAACAAAAATATATACGCAACATGCAAAGTGTTGGTCCCAGTATTTTTCCATACTTGCAAAAAGCTTATTTCTCTTCAATTTTGTGCACAAATGTATTTAAATCCCTGTTAACATTTCTCCTTTGCCAAGATAATCCATCCACCTGACAGGTGTGCCATATAAAGGATCTTATTAAACACCATGATCATGACACAGGCACACCTTGTGCTGGGGACAATAAAAGGCCACTCTAAAATGTGCATTTTTGTCACACAACACAATGCTACAGATATCTCAAGTTGAGGGAGTGTGCAATTGGCATGCTGATTGCATGAATGTCCACCAGAGCTGTTGCCAGATAATTTAATGTTAATTTATCTACCATAAGCCACCTCCAATGTAGTTTTAGAGAATTTGGCAGTACATCCAACTGCCCTCACAACCATAGACCACATGTATGGCGTCGCGTGGGCAAGCGGTTTGCCGACACAATTGCATTTTATCGATGGCAATTTGAATGCACAAAAATACCATGACGAGATACTGAGGCCCAATTATATTTAAGGCATCTGTGACCAACAGCTGCATATCTGTATTCCCAGTCATGTGAAATCCATAGATTAGGGCCTAATGCATTTATTTCCTCATATGAACTGTAACTCAGTAACATCAATGAACATGTTGCGTTTATAGTTTTGTTCAGTATACTTCTAGTCTTAGGTAAGGTACTGTCACATGCGAGAGATTAAGCTCTACAACCATCTCACCTCTTGCACTACATGTGGGCCCTGCCTTGCCCGCGGCACGCTGCCGGAAAAGGAGAAGCTGCAAATAAATTATACATCCACTCCTCTCTCTCTCTCGCTCTCTCTCTCCCTCTGTTTCTTTAATAATGGATCGAAGTGTGGAACAGAGATGTGACAGGCAAGTAGCCCTGGGCTGATGACGTAACCAGGTAACTTGACCCAGAGGACTGACTGACTGGAGGAACGTTATAGAGCCGTCTCCAAAAACAGTTCAGAGGTCCTTTGTTGTTGTTTAGTGGGACAATGCTGAGTATAGGTTGCAGATGAGATGCACTGTGTACTGGGCAGAACTGACCCAGCTTTCTAAGTCGGCGCAGAAACATTATTTCCCCCACCACAAGATATTCCTTCTTTCACTCACCCCCTCCCCCCGTCCCCGTCCATTGTGTCTCTGCGTTAAAGTCTTTGCATTATCCTCAGACAGCGTTAACCCTCTGATTGTCCTCTGATGGTCTTCCACCTCTCCTCTTGCGTCTATCAGTACATCCTGTGCCTGACCGAGGGGATCCTCCTCTTCTCTCCCGAGGGGACTCCGTTCTGCTTCAAGGCACGGAAGGGTAAAGTCCGTCTGCACTGGTTCATCCAGGCCCTGGTCATATTGGCTGCAGCCACCGGAGTTGGCTTCATGGTTGCCAGCAAGAACGTGTCAGAGCGCCCCCACCTGGCCACCTGGCACAGCCTGCTGGGGGTGGGCACCCTGGCTGCCACCGTCCTCCAGGCCGCCTGCGGTATCTGCCTCCTCTTCCCTAAGCTGCTCAAGCTGTCGCCTCCACGGCTCAAGCTCTACCACGCCACCTGTGGCCTCGTGGTGTACCTGCTGGCGACTGTGACCGTGGTGTCGGCCATGTTTTCTGACTGGTTCCAGGCCACGGTGAAGGGGGTGGTGTGGTACGCCTTCCTGCTGCTGCCGCTGTTCCCAGCCCTGGTGATCATGAACCAAATCACTAACGCCTACCTGCCACGCAAGAAGATCACCACCTGAGACTAAGTTGTAGGTTTTCACAGTACAGTAGACTATAGATCAGTGTCTCCCACACCTCTCATGAGTACCCCCAGCCTGTCCACGTATTTGATGTATTCGACAACTAGCACAGCTGATTTAACTAACGAGGGGCTTGATTTAGTGGGTGATAATTTCAATCAGCTGTGTTAGTTCTGGAAAACGTCAAATAAGTTGATTGTCTGTGGGTACTCATGAGAGGTTGGGGAAACTGCTATATATACAGATATACGTATCTTGAAAGACTACCACCAGGAACTCAGTCTTACACAAGTACAAACATATACAAAGTACTAGTGACGGGAGTTAGTTGCATACACACACACATCTATAAGAAGACCTGGGTGTGACTGTTGAATCCTGATAAACATGTATGGGACCTGCCCTGAAAGGCTACTGAAAGCTCTGCTGGGACAGAGTGGATGTAACCCTGAAGTCGTCTCCATTCCGTCATCTGTTTCTCCAGAGGCTACTTTGCAAAATTTATCCAGCGAACAAAAGTCTGAGATACTGTATCTGGATGATTTAAGGCAGGGCTGGTCAACCCTGTTCCTGGAGAGCTACAGTCCTGTAGGTGTTCACTCCAACCCTAATCTAGCGCACCTGATTCTAATAATTAGCTGGTTGATAAGCTGAATCCGTTTGGTTACAACTGGGGTTGGAGTGAACCTATAGGAGGGTAGCTCTCCAGGAACAGGGTTGGACAGCCCTGGTTTAAGGGAATACAGTACCATTGTGTATCAACCTGAGTGTGGTTGTGAGCAGAGCAGCTATGTGGGTTTTACCGTTTTGTTTTATGATTCTTTTGTCTTCAGTCAGCCTATATGTTACTGTACATTAGCCATTACGACACATTTTAAAAAGGCTTTTTTACCAGTGTTCGACGTCCTGTCCGGAGAAGTGTGTGTGTGTGTGTCATTGTCATTGACACTGGAAAATATTAGCTTTCTCTGAATGAAGGTATTCGCTAGAAACCCCTGGCGCACAAAGGCCTATTGGATGTACCAGCACGATGCCTAAACTTCTCCCAGTCTTATTCAGTAGGTAAAAACACTTGAAAGAAATTGTGACCAAATACCAGCATGTTGTTGGGCCATTTTTATACTTGATACAGGGCAAATAAGTCAAACAAAAAGGGAATAATATAGTAAGAGACCATAAAGATTTTTTTTTATCAAGTCTTCATATGTATTACCTGCTGTGGCAGCCGCAGGAGTAAGGGAGTTGGTTCCTAATTTTGTTTTCAGAGCATACCTAGAACTCTGTATTTCCTGCTATGCTATAGGTCAAGTTTACCAGCAGCAGCTAGAGTAACTTGGTGTTGGACTAATAAAATGGCCTTTGGTGCCCATGTTGTGTAAAACAGTTCCTTGAACTACTCAAATCTCTTCTCTGCTTTACTTGCTTGTAAAACCAATCCAACGCCCTCCTGTTTTAATAAACTGTCTCCTCATTTGAACTAATGCAAGGTTGTTTACTGACTATAACGAGTGGCTGAATTGAGTTAAGGTGGTCTTTTTAGTGTGACTATATGCTCTAATAGTTGTGTCGTGTTTGAGTTCCGGGAATTGGGCGAATGGACTCGCACTGTGTACTTGCAGTTGGAAAATTTTGCCTAGTTTTCACTTCTGCGCACCTATGAACATAGATGTGTCTTCAGGTGTTGAAAAGTTTATTTCTTCAATGTTTGTTACGAGCACCTAATGAATGTAGCCTATCCTACTAAGGGGTATGACCTTCAAACTCTGTGCTCATTAGAGTAAGAAGTGACCCCTAACCACTGATACAGGAGAAAATATTTTCTCATCCCCCTATAGGTTAGCATTGATATGGGGTGTAGGGAAATCTGATCCTAGATCTGTGTTTGAGGCAACTTCTACCTTGTGTGTTCATTGGATGAGCTGAGTATTTTATTAGTGGTCAGTAATCTAGGATTGTTTTAAAGAGGAACATGCAAGAGATTGTAACTCCTAACAATGTTATTTCCCATTTTATGCTTACTGGACATGACCCAGAACTGCAAAGTTGCAGTGAACCTGCTGATGTGTTGTTTAAATAAAAACCTTGAATCCCATGATTTGTTTGTGAGGAATCATTATACTGTAGGTAAAGATTATGGATTCTAAAAAGACACCAATCCTGAGGGTTTAGAGGTTACACTTCGTTGCTTAATGTATCAACGTACACACTTTCACATCTCAATATTTACAAATCAAACAGGATACAAAACCAGTGTCCCTTGGTGTAGCATAAGTTAGTTTTATTCATTCCAAGCTGCCCAATGTTGCTAGGACAGTTCATACTTCACCAGGAAGTAGAAACTAGAGGTTAGGGGTCACTGGCCCTCCCCACAAATGAAAGTGACAGTTCCATTCAACAAATCCTCCATGCTGACCGCCATCACCTCAGTGCTGGAGTGACCATCCTCCGCGTCTCCCAGGGCAACATACACCTGCTGGGATTGGTCCACAGATATCACTTGTCCCGCCACGCCAGCGGGGTCCTCCTCTGTCTCAATCACCTGATAGGAGGTATGACATGTCAATCACATTTCACTAACATGCCATAGTTACATTGTATGAGATAAGACTAAATACAGGAGAGCCTAGAGCCCAAAACCACCCGTCACCCCAACCCCTACTCCCTTTTTGAGATTGAATAGGTGTAAGTAATATGGTGAAAATTACACTAAGGGCTCTACTCAATGACGCGTTACAGATTCCTCAATAGAAATGTAAAGGACATTTCCAGTGTTTACCGTGAATGCAGTCTCTGCTAAAGCAGGAACATTGCCTTTGAATTTCAATCACGCTGTAAAGCTGAACTTCCGCAATGCAGATTGAATAGAGCCCTTGGTTTATTAGTGACGCAGCGGTCTAAGGCCTTGAACTGCCTTGCCTGGTTAAATAAATCAGACTACAAGATGGAGTCATTACACATATTCACTGAGTGTAGGGAAGCGATTGGATAAGGTGTAGGGGTTGACTTAGGACGCAGCCTTACCATCTGAGAGGTGGAGGCCTGCTCCTGCTCCTCTATTGTCCCTATGTGGCAGGAAAGGAAGTGCTCCTGGAGCTGAAGCTGGGAGGGGCAGACCAGCGGGCAGAGAGAACAGCCGAACGCTGCCCCCTCTTGGCTGAAATGCTCAGTGCTGGCGTGCTCCTGCATCTCAGCCTCGCTGGGGAACAGGCCAGGACAGTACAGGCACTTCACCGCTGACGAGTCTGGGTATGGGAGAATACAGGAGGGGAGAGGAGATCAATACACATGTACATAGAGCAGACACAGACAGAAAAAACGGATTGTTATGTACAGTACCAGTCAAAAGTTTCGACACTCATTCAAGGGTTTTTCTTTATTTTAAAAAAATATTTTCTACATTGTAGAATAATAGTGAAGACGTCAAAACTATGAAATAACATATGGAATCATCTAGTAACCAAAAAAAGTGTTAAACAAATCAGAATATATTTTAGATTCTTCAAAATAGCCACCCTCTGCCTTGATGACAGCTTTGCATAATCTTGGCATTCTCTCAACCAGCTTAATGAGGTAGTCACATGGAATGCTTTTCCAACAGTCTTGAATGAGTTTCCACATTTGCTGAGCACTTGTTGGCCGCTTTTCCTTCACTATGCGGTCCAACTTGAGGTCGGGTGATTGTGGAGGCCAGGTGCAGCATTCCATCAATCTCCTTCTTGGTCAAATAGCTCTTACCCAGCCTGGAGGTGTGTTTTGGGTCATTGTCCTGTTGAAAAACGAATGATAGTCCCATATATGGGATAGTGTCTAATGTCCATTGCTCGTGTTTCTTGTTCCAAGCAAGTCTCTTCTTATTGGTGTCCTTTAGTAGCGGATTCTTTGCAGCAATTTGACCATGACGGCCTGATTCACGCAGTCTCCTCTGAACAGTTGATGTTGAATTTAATTTATTTTGGGCAACAGACATATACAACAAAATGTACAATGTGGACCCAGAGGATATCACTTGAAAGTATTAATTAAAATGCTTGTTTCCAAAGTGGTCCTTAATGGTAAAAACAATAACACATATAATGATTAAAAGACAAGTCAAAATTACGAACAACCATAAATACATTAATTTATATTGACATCCTAAAAAGTGGCACTATTCACTGCCCTTCTCCCTAACCTTAAAAATCAACCATATTCATTTCACATTAAAACAATCTATTAATTGCACATCATACCTATCATTCAAATAAATACACCTGGCCAGCAGTAGGGGGCACAAGGGGCAGTGGAGTGGTTTCTCTTACTTAGACAACCTTGTCCAAATGAAAAACTTTGACTGTTTTTTAAAGCTATTTCTACTTTTAGTTTGCTTGATCTCCAAGGGAAGGCTATTCCTTAGACAAATGACTGTATGGAAAAATGCTCCTCGCAGTACTGTTTACTCTTGGAAATTTACAAGACATAACACTAACTCTGGTATTGTGACTGTGTTGGTTGTAGACCATATCAATGCGGAACTCCTGTACCCCTCCCTATGTGGGTCCTAGGGGGGACATTCAGCATATACCTGCTAACATTATTTTGCATGACCTGCATTCTCTTTTTCAGCTTTTTTGATAGCCCACTATACCAAGCAGAGCAGGCATAATCAAAATGACACAATCAAGGTTGAGACAAGCAGTTTCTTAACTTTAATGTTAAAATATCTAGTGTTACGATATAAAAATGTCAATTTGTTTGCCATTTTAGAAAGAATTTGAGCAGCAATCAGGTCTCCAGACAGGGATTGAAGATACTTGTTTTAGATTCAATCTCATTGACTACACAGTTTACCATTATCTTGTCAGCCCTAAGCAATCTATGTTTTGTTCCAAACAAATATGATTAAGTTTTTCCCAAATATAGTGACAATTTGTTGCCAGACAACCAATCTCTAACAAAATGCAATTCCTTACTCAGTCTCCTCTATGTAAACTGTATTCTTCCCTGATACCAGTATGGCTGAATCATCAGCATAAAGCAAGAGTTTGCACTTTACTGTATCTGGCACATCATTAACGTATATAAGAAATAAGAGAGGCCCTAAAATGGATCCCTGCGGTACTCCACGGGATATTTCTTTGACCTCTGACAGAACATTACATACTTGAGTACTGTTGGTCAGATAAGATCTAAACCAATTCACTGCTACATAATTTAGACCCATGCATTTGAGTTTCATCAGGAGAATATCATGGTCCACAGTGTCAAAAGCTTTCTGCAAGTCTAACATGACCATACCTGTATAGCTCCCCTTCTCACTTTCCTGCTTAATGTGGTCAAAAAGGTGGATACGGCAAGTATACGTGGAATGAGCTGTTCTAAAGCCAGATTGTAGTTCATAAAGAAGTTTGTGAAGGTATCCCATAAAGAAGGTATATAAGGTGCTGAGGATTGACACAGGCCTGTATTTTCCTACATTTGTTTTACTGCTCTTCTTGTGGAGTGGAACCACGTGGGCTGTTTTGAGATCCTTGGGAAATGTACCACTACTAATAGAAAGGTTTACAATATGCGTTATCATTTTAGCAGTGGCACAAGCACTATCCTTTATGAATCTGCAGGAAGGTTATCCAGCCCAGTTGCTTTGATTGTGCTCATTAAGCATAGTAGATTGGAAAGGTAACTTTGGGTCTTTCTTTCCTGTGGCGGTCCTCACGAGAGCCAGTTTTGTCACAGCGTTTGATGGTTTTTGTGACTGCACTAGAATATTTTCCGCATTGACTTACCTTCATGTCTTAAAGTAATGATGGACTGTTGTTTCTCTTTGCTTATTTGTGTTGTTCTTGCATTAAAATGGACTTAAGCTCTATTTCGTAAGAGACATCTTCTGTATACTAAACCTACCTTGTCACAACACAACTGACTGGCTCAAACTCATTAAGCAGGAAAGAAATTCCACAAATTAACAAGGCACACCTGTTAATTAAAATGCAATCGAGGTGACTACCTCATGAAGGTGGTTGAGAGAATGCCAAGACTGTGCAAAGCTGTCATCAAGGCAAAGGGTGGCTACTTTGAAGAATCTGAAATATATTTTGATTTGTTTAACACTGTTTTAGTTACTACATGATTCTATATGTGTTATTTCATAGTTTTAATGACTTCACTATTATTATACAATTTAGAAAATAGTAAAAATAAAGCAAAACCCTGGAATGAGTAGGTGTGTCCAAACTTTTGACTGGTACTGTACATTAGGAGTGCTATGGTATGTAGAAATATAACGTTATCGCAGCTCTTACCTGATTGCAGGTCCGGATTCCCCACCAGAAGCCCGTCAGTATCAAACATGCCTTTAGGAGACACAAAATAAAAAAAATATTATTTAAAATGAAAACAAGAACAGTATATTCCTTACAACAGGGATGCACAACACTAATCCGAGAATAACAAAAAATTAAAACATTTGTGATTATGGCAAGCGGGGGGGGGGGACATTTTTGGGGTCTCTCCCTGGCCGTCCTCACCTGTGTGCTCTGTCTTCTGGTGCTTAGCCAGGCTACTGGCACTGTGGAGGAACTTGCAGCACACGCTGCACTGCAGCAGAGACTTGAGCTGCCGGTGGGTCTGACCAGCAAACACTTCCGGGTGGTTGGTACGGTTATGATACCATAGTCCCGACATTTGCTGTGGACGGAGAGATATGTTAAGTAATATACACTGAGTGTACAAAACATTAACAACTTCCTAACATTGAGTTGCACCTCCCCACACTTTTGCCCTCAGAACAGCCTCAATTCGTCAGGGCATGGACTCTACAAGGTGTCGAAAGTGTTCCACAGGGATGCTGGCCCATGTTGACTTCAATGCTTCCCACAGTCGTATCAAGTTGGCTGGATGTCCTTTGGGTGGTGGACCATTCTTGATACACACGGGAAACTGTTGAGTGTGAAAAACCCAGTAGCGTTGCAGTTCTTGATGCAAACCGGTGCACCCGGCACCTACTACCATACCCTGTTCAAAGGCACTTAAATCCTTTGTCTTGCCCATTCACCCTTTGAATGGCACACGTACACAAACCATGTCTCAATTGTCTCCATGCTTAAAAATCAATCTTGAACCAGTCTCCTCCCCTTCATCTACACTGATTGAAGTGGATTTAACAAGTGACATCAATAAGGGAACATGGCTTTCACCTGGTCAGTCTGTCATGGAAAGTACAGGTGTTCCTAATGTCTTGTACACTCAGTGAATAATATAATACGCGCCATTTAGCGTGCATATATTTTACGCATGGGTGGTCCTGGGAATCAAACCCACTATCCTGGCGTTGCAAGCGCCAAGCCCCACCAACTCATCCTTCAATAGTAAAAGATGAATATAAAGGTGTGTACACTATAGGCTTATTAGTCTTTCAGAGCGATCAAGTTCAAAGAAATGTTTGACACCGTTATTATAGACCAGAAACTCCCTTCATGCCAAGGATAGCAGTTTTACAGGGATACTCGCTCTCTCACCTGGTAGGACTTCTGGCAGAGCTTGCAGCTGAATGGCTTGCCCCCAGCGTGGACGGCTATGTGTTTCTCCAGCAGGGAGGGGTTGGTGAACATCTTGTTGCACTCAGGACACCGGTGGTACTCCTTCGGGTGACACTCCTGGATGTGCTTCCTGTGGTCCTCCAGTGTGGAAAAACTGAGACGACACTTCTGACAGTCATGAGGCTCAGAGATGTCTGGAGAGGGGCGGAGGAGTGGAGGAAATGGAAAGAGAGGGAGCGAGTGCGAGCAGGGTGAAAGCCAGGCGAGATTGAGAGACATTTCTAAAATGTCCTCAGTGTCGTGTCTACTCACTTTGAAGTATAGATATATATTTTTTCGGAGCATAACCAGGAGTATCCTACTTACTGTGAGAGGTCTGTAGGTGAGCAGAGAGCCCGTTGGCCTGGCTGAAGCCTTTGCCACACTCCCTGCATACGTAGGGCTTGTCTCCGGTGTGTGTGCGCACGTGACGAGTCAGCTCAATGGACTGGGCAAACAGAGCCTCGCAGTACTGACATGAATACATTTTACCTAAAAACAAACCCCACAAACACATGTATTTAGTTTTTTGGAAAATTGGCATTGTTTTGTGAATCCTGAGATGTGAGATCTGTTACAGTGCTTCAATCTGGTGCCAGTGTGTGACCTTCAGTGTGTGTGTGTGTGTGTGTGTGTCCTACCCTCGGAGTGTTTCTTCTTGGTGTGGTAGGCCAGAGCGGCAGCCACACTAAAGCTCATGTCACAGTTTTTGCAGTGGTAAGGCTTCTCTCCAGTGTGCAGTCGCATGTGGTTCTTCAGAGAAGAGTTGGCCCCAAACTTGGCCCCGCACTCCTCACACGCAAACGGCTTCTCCTCAAAGTGCTCTGTGCGTTTGTGGTACAGCATACCTGTCGCAATACAAACACAGTCAATTAAACTGGAGACACATAACACACCAGGTGCTCCTGCAGAATGGTTAAGGCCCGGTAGGCCTGCTATACATTAGTAGTGGGTAAGATAGTGAGCTCCTTCCCTTTCAATGCAAAGAATTTTACTACGCAGGTCCTCTACACTAACACAATCCGTTCCCAGCCCTGATCGGGCAAACTCACCTGAGGGGTGAGCGAAGGTCCTGCCACACATATCACAGGACACCTGCGGCCGTTTCTTTTTGGCGGCTTTGGACTCTGGGTGGGCCTTGTTGCGGTGGAGCTGTAGTGCCCGCGATGTGGGCAGCTCCTCTGGGCACTCAGGGCACTGCAGCCTAGCTTCCTTGGACATGGTGCAGCGCTTGGTGTGGGCCACCATACGACACTTAAAACCAAAGGCCTTACTGCACCAGCGACACAAGTACGGACGAGAGGGGGAGGAGCGCTTAGCCCTGGATCTAGTCTTCCTCTCCCCTTCTCCTTCTTTCTCACCGTCCTCTTCAATCTCCTCTTCTTCTTCCTCCTCGACGGTGTCTGCGTCTGCAGTAGTGGGCGACTGGGGCTGCTCCTCCGGCTCTTCAGCCTCGGAGCCTGGGGATCGATGCAACAAATCATTGAGTAGGCTAATTGATTGACCATTTGATAATGAATCGGTTGCCTGAGAAGATTTTTAAATGAAGTCCAAAACAACAGAAGAGCGATGGATGGATCCCACTCACACACTGTAGTCAACTTAAATGTTGTTGTGTTGCCAAACATGTTGGCTAAAGCTTGAAACCATGCTGGTGTCCTTATTTCCCCTACTCTGTACCTGTAGCTCCCTGGCTGGTGTCCTCTCCTTGCTGAGTGTGCTCATGCAGCTGGGTTGCCAGATTGGGGTGAAACTCCTTAAGCAGACCCATCAGTGTGAGTAGTGTCTGGGCTGAGAGACTCCTCTGCTCCTTCACTCTGCTCTGGAGCCTCTGAAACACAGCAGGACCCCCTGGATCCCCCTCACTGCAGGACAGTATCACCTGAGATAGGTAAGGGTCAATACATGAGAGAAGAATTCTGTAAACGTAGTAGAGGAAGGCTTGTTCACCGTTTTAAGGAATGGAGTGTTGCATTGAATTGTGCGTTCTGTCATAGCAGAGATCACCCACTGGGCACAAACTGGTTGAATCAACATTGTTGCAACATAGTTTGTCCACATATTGTGCCTTGGAATCTACGTGGAAAATACATTGGATATGAAAATAGTAATCAACATAAACTGTTATTTTAAAGGTTAAATTTCAACCACAGGATTATGTACCTATGGTAACCAAATTTCAACATAGACAAACCTTGTAAAAAATATGTTGAATTTGTACCTTTAAACCAAAGTCAGATCTTCAACGTTATATCCACTATCAGAAGAAAAAAACAGGCTGGGCAGCACCTCCTACTGGAGTTTGGATTTTTCTACTGCTACTCTTTGGTCTCCCATCCAGGGTTTTAACAAAGCCCTGCTGGTGATAACACATTAATATGTTGTATAAATAAACTAAATATCTGACATTGTATTCCCATTTGAACTTTGCTGTGCTTTTAAAATGGTTGAAAGCACAGTGATAGACATTTGGGTGATAACTAAACCAAAAATCTGACATTATTTTTCCATTGGAATTTGGTTGTGCTTTTAGATGGTTGAAAGCATAGTGATAACACATTGGAAATTCAACTGACTTTTGGCTGTCTTTTTGAGTGTGTGAATATAGTTGTAATCTCAGTAATCAACCTCTCGACCAAATATTACCCAATTATCCACATTGAAATGATGTAGTGCGCCCAGTGGGCACTGTCTTCCATCCAAAGTCTCACCTGTCTCTCCTCAGTGGAGATGCCGTCCCAGGTCTGCAGTGCTCTGAGCCACTGCCGCACATCCACCACCTCTGTATCCATCTTGACTCCTCCCTGGGACAGGGGGTCCACGTCAGCTGCAACCAGGAAATACAATCTTAGTTGACATGTCACCTCACTCACAGAAGCATCCTAACAGAATTAATCAAAATATATCAGGACATAACAGTAACAAAACGGAACATCGCAATGAGCCCATTTGAATTCAAACCCACCTGTGCTCTCTGGAAGTTGAAGGCGAGCTCTTTTAGATGGTGGCCCATCCTTCTCTTTCCTCTCCTCTTTCACATTGACTGGCTCGCTCCGTGTGGCTGCTGTGGTCACTTCACTCTCCAAACCTGCCTCTTCCACCTTTTCCTTCCCCTGGGCTCCAGAGGGGCCAATCTTCATACCATCCTCTCCCATGCTAGGTACAGCTGTCTCTGGGGAAGCTGTGTGCTCGGCCTCCTGGCTCTGGAGCTGTGGTTGGGTGGTGATGGCGGGTGGTGGGGTAGGTGAGGCTGGTTGTGTAGTGTGTGTGGTGGTCGTCGACTGATTCATCAGGTTGGTGAGAATGTTCTTGCAGCCCACAGCTACGTCAAACATCTGCAGGCTGTCTGCGGCGGCAATGATGCGGGTGAAGTTGTGTTTCCCTGGGGGCAGCTTTCCGGTGTACACCATGTCCAGCAGGCAGGAGAACTCCTGGGACGACACCACAGCCGTGTCGATGGAGATGCTTTCCGAGCCCTCCAGCAGAGACCTGAGACAGAACAGGGGGAAGTTGTGGGTGTATGTAGGCTACGCAATTTTTATAAATCACAATGTGTGTACTGTAGGCTAGGAACTTTTCATAAATGAGGACAGTGCCATTTAATTGGACAGTATAAGCGACAAAGCTGTTTGATTGAAATGAATGATTCCTTGAACAACCTAAAGAGCAGACTGGAGGCAGCCAGCACCAGTTTGTGGGCACGATGGGGTGTGTCCCCCACCAGAATAGAGCAGTCACAGAACTGACTCTCCTTCCTCAGGGCGCGGAGCTGCTGCATCAGCTGCCTGCTGTAGTTGGGCAGCTCCATCACAACCAGTCTACCTGCACAGGTATGGGGAATGAGGAAACATGGTAATGGTGACTGGCAATCTTGGTTACATTTGAGTCATTTAGAGATTTAGAGTGGTGAAATATATTTTTTACCCATGTTTTATGAAACAACCACACAGTATGATTATTGCAAATAAAGCCTTAAGAAATAACATTCACGCTGTACTGGTCATCGCACTGGTGTATGTGTGTGTGGCAGGGAGGTTCTTGTTTTTAAACCCATGTTGCAGAAGGCACATGAAATTATGCATCATATCATCAGCTCCAGTGGAATTTATTTGATGTGTAGAGGAAAACACTAAGCAGTGTTGTGATGTAATCATCAATAAAAAAGTATGTACATTGTGTTATGCAACGAGGGAGATGGCAAATGACCTTGCTATCTGGATAGCCTATAACCTCTAATAGGTAACGTAACTAGATAGTTACCTACTCGTTCAGAGTACTCTGATGTGAAAATATTGCAGAAAAACAGAAAAGTAGCTAACTAACATTAGCTCACCAACATTTGTTTTTTACTCTGATGTAGACCATGCTACAACCTGAACCTAGCCTTGCTAGCATCAAAAGCTAGCTTTGAGGACAGTGGAATTAGGTCACCGAAATGTCAGAAGGAAACGATAAGCAACTACTAAATAAACTGACCAGAAAACAACCCCTCGTTCTCTTTACCTTGACTGTTATTCAAATAATCCGGCTCTTTATTTAAACTCCGTCGATGAACAAACTAAACAGCGCAATAAAGCTTCGATATTTTGAAATGGCGATTGCTCGCAAGTATGTATAGAGAAAATAGGAGATAGGAATCCCATTGGGCAATGAATGGACCGAATAATGCGTCACACAGCAGACTGTCGACCAATCGAGTTCACGTTGTCATGCTGCGTCACGCAATCCTGTCTCCAAGTCAGGGTATGAGTCGAGGTGAGAGTGTTTTAGAGAGTATTAAAAACAATGGCACCTCACCTAGATTTGAGTTAAAGAGAGGAATTAGGCAAGGTTGTCCTATCTCTCCATACCACCCAACTTCTTGCAAATTCTTGAAATAATAGTCCTGTACAAGGTATTTCCATTGCTGGTAAATAAATTATTACAAGCCAGCTGGCTGATGATACTACACTTTTTCTGAAAGACACTAACCAAATTCCCATATCGATCAATATGATAAAATCCTTTCCCAAAGCGTCTGGGAAAGGATTAACATTAATAAATGTGAACTCATGTGTGACACCTTCATAATATGGTATTCCAGTAAAAGAAAAACGTACATATTTAGGCATAACCATTACAAAGGATCAAAAGTCTAGAGGCATACTAAATTTGAACCCTCTTATTAAAAATACACAGAAGAAGCTAAATAAATGGCTACAGAGGGACTTATCTTTAAAAGGTAGAGTCCTAATAACCAAGGCTGAAGGTATCTCTAGACTAACATATGGCACTCTATCTTTATATCTTGACAGTAAAATAAGCAAGGAGATAGACCAGATGCTTTTCAACTTTCTGTGGAGAAACCGTACCCATTACATTAGGAAAAGTGTTGTAATGAACACTTATGAGAATGGTGGACTGAATTTTCTGGACTTTACTACTTTAAATAATACTTTTAAGATCAATTGGATAAAACAATTCCTAAGAAGACCCACTTCTATCTGGAATTTTATTCCTCATCATGTCCTCTCTACTTTTGGTGGCCTTAACTTAATGTTGTTTTGCAATTATAATATTGACAAAATTCCAGTGAAACTTTCTGCTTTTCATCGGCAGGTTTTCTTGTCATAGTCCTTAATTTATAAACACCATTTTTCTCCACACAGATATTATATATGGAATAATCGGGATATATTATATAAAAATACTTAACACTTAACACTTAAAGATTTTGCAATTGTTTTAGACGCCATTCCCTCAGGTGTTGCTCTGTTATTCAGGAACATGTCAAGACCTGATCCTCAGAGCCTACCTTCTATTGACCCTGTTGACTCATCAGTAGGAAAGATTTGTTTCTCTTTTGGTCCTTCAACAAGAGCGATACGAACCTTGTTTCAGCAGGATGTTGTACCTTATGTCATGCCTTATTGGAATGGATTTAATGATAATATCTGTTGGAAAAAAGTTTGGATGTTGCCACACACATACCTACTTGTTAACAAAATTAAGGAAGTTTCCTTTAAAATTATTCATAAATATTATCCTGCCAACCACTATATGAAGAAGTTTAAGGAAAACATCAACTCAAATTGCTCCTTTGGTAATGACCACCCAGAAACAGTGTTGCATATTTTTTGGCATTGTATTCATGTAATAAAACTGTGGCAAGACATCAGTAGATTTATAATTGAACACATTTATGAAGATTCTACACTATTGTGGAGAGATGTACTGCTTGGATTCTTTACATACGATAGAAATAAGCTGAAACATTGTAATTAATTGCATTATTCTTTTGGCCAAATATCATATACACAAATGTAAATTTACAAACAAAAAAACACATCACATTCTTACCCTACAAAAAGAAATTGAACAATATTTTAAGACAGTTAAATACTCTACTAAAAAAAAAGCTGTTAGAATTGTAAGTGTATGTATGTCCCTAGCTCGATTGTCCATTGTTTATAATCTATATATACTTGTGTTCCCTTATGTACTTTCTGTCTTGATTTGTTGTTAATAAAAAATATATTGAAAAAAATTAAAGGGAGGAGTCGAGGAACCTGCCCATTTTCCTCGAAAGTATGTAATGCCACGATTTACAAAGCTTTACGATATTATAGAGATAAATTAATTATATCACATCTTGGAAAATATGTGTTATGTACTTCTTGTCGACGAAATTCATGCTTATGTTGGGTTTTTGAGCTAGCGCCCAATTGACTCCCATACACTCATCGAAGGAGAGCTCCCCTTGTCCCAGCATCGCCCAGAACACATCGCGCAGTCCATTGACAACGCATCGGAACACACAATGTGCGTCACTACGATTCCAACGCCGTTTCCTATCTCCTCAAAGGTATCTATGGTATGGGTAACTGCATATGTGGAGTGTCTGAAAGTGGGCATGTCAACATAAGTAGGAGGCTCATCAGCGCTCTGTAATTATTTTATTTAACCAGGCAAGTCAGTTAAGAACAAATTCTAATTTACAATAACGGGTTACACTGTCCAAACCCAGACGACGCTTGGCCAATTGTGCACCACCCTATGGTACTCCTAATCACGGCTGGTTGTGATACAACCTGGATTCGAAACAGGGTGTCTATAGTGACACCTCTAGCACTGAAATGCAGTGCATTAGACTGCTACCCCTTCTGGGGACCTCTTGGTTTAGACGGTTTTGATTGAGTGTGTTATTCTGTCGTTTCTTAACCTCGTAATGTCGACGTCTGCTTCCTTCCTCGTAGCAATATAATTAGAATACAAAAATCCTCATAAAAAATCTGTCAATTTAAAATTGAGATGTTTTTTTGCATTGGATGCGTCTCAATCCACCACATCCGTCTACGTAACACTTACGCACCTGCGCTGAAAGGTGACAAGAGCAAGAGCGGTGTTTGTCAGACCATGAGACATCCCAACAATCGGTCTTCTCACAAAATCGACTGTAGCGTTGGCCTACAAACTATAATGTCCACATGGGTCAGCATCCCTGTGGAACACTTTCGACACCTTGTAGAGTCCATGACCCGACAAATTGAGGCTGTTCTGAGAACAAAGGGAGGTGCCACTCAATATTAGGAAGGTGTTTCTTCATCTGTGATTTGATGGGCTATGTATGATAGGGACACCTGGAATGTTTGTTGTTGAATGTACTTTGTATTGTTACTGTATGCAGCAGTTGTGTCCAAGACAAATTTCCACTTAGGGACAATAAAGTAAATCTTGAATCACCATTGGAAACACATTGGTCGGTCCTGAATGCCTACGTGTTATTCTGATACATAGCCTATTCATCTTGGCATCTGTTTGTACAAGATATGTTTATACTGCATGTTCACCTGCCCGGGGACTGCAGATTTAAATTTGCTGTCATCCAAATCTGGTGCAATGGATCACTTCTCATATTCTGAGACTTATATTGTTGTACATTGCCCCAGCCAAACAAATGTAATACATATATACATATGACCTATTCAGCTCAAGCTAAGAATCCTGAACCACAGATTTTACATGCAATGCAAGTACTGATAGATGGACTCTCAAAATTACACAAACATTTAGCCTGGGATGTTTCCCATGTGAACAGCATCCAAACTTATCACGCAGAAAAAGAAAAAAAAGACAGAAAAAAGGGCATTGATGTGTGCGTTGTGTTTGGGTCCACAAATGGGAAAACATTCCCTCTAAACATGAATGATATTAAATAAGAGAACGGTGACTAAAATCTGGGTTTATAATTGCAATTCAAGTTTGCCATGGTTTGCTGAGCTAGACACAGGTAATGTTAGCCTATAGCCCCTGAAAGGCCAACATCTAATTTCAGGGAAAAGTCCACAATGAAACTGACATTGAGTGTGGAGAATGATACATTTGCAATAGAGCTGTGACCATGATCCCAATTGATAACTAAATATGGCCATTCATAATTGCATAATAACAAATAAGGTTACAACAACATACTGAGTTATAGGCTATTTATTAAATCCGTTTGCCAGCTCCAGGTAGGCTACACAAGTGGCACAAATTGACTTGCAATGGCTCCAGTGATACCGTCAATTCAATATGTTTATTGTATCAAATGGTAGGGTACAGTAACCTGCTATGGCATACCAATTAATAGCCTACTTGGTTGCCAACAGATGCAAATGTAGCCTATCATTCTCCACATTTAATGCCATTATATCAGCTTTCCATACACTTCTGTTGACACACCCACTACTTGAGCTACAAACTGCACATTCTCCAAAAGGCATTTCGTTAAATCATTACATTAAAAAGACACCGATCTGGGATCAGTTTACCCTCTTTGGCAACAAATACTTCAAGATCAGTGCTTAGGGAGAACTCAACTGTGCTCAATGTTTATTCACTTATGAGAAATTTAAATTAGAGCGAAATAATTTTCTTCAATTGCAAAAGAAAATTATGCAAATAGTAGTACTAAAACTACAAACACCAACCATCCACTCTTGTAGTTGCAGTACAATACATCCAGACTTGGTTTACTGTGTATATTAGAGAATGAATTACAAAATGTGAGTATATACTTACTTAATCCAATATCAGTGGTCAGAGGGTCGGTTTCCAGGACAAAGGATTAGGCTTAATCTGTGTCGGGGAAACCGCCCATTGTATTTTCCTACAGTGCACAAACAAGTCCAAAACAATGTGTGAGAATCTGTACATTCAAATTAGAAGAAAACATAACTTTATTGCCCATATGAAATAGAGAAAAGAACAGCTCACACCAAGGCCTGCATCTGTTTCTGACTGCAGCACAATCTAATCTAAATTTCCTATGTTTTTTTAACTCATTTAAGAAATATACATATTTTCTTCTCCTAAATGTCACAAGGGAGTATTTTGTTAACTTTGTTGAGGTTGTTTAACCACCAAACAGTTACAATTTTCAATATTTAACATTTGCATTCTTTAAATATGTATTATGCATTCTTTAAATATGACCACAAGCTTCCATTGAACAAAATAATTTCTCTTGTAAAATTCAAGGAAAATTTTGTCCTACAATCGAAATAAAATGGGCACCTTCTACGACTGGGCCTATCCTCTCAGAAGCCTACGGAAGCAGACAGAAGAGAGAAGTTTGGGCTCCATATTGGAAGATGCCACTCAACTAATGACCCGTTTCTACTCACAGTCCGGGCAAAGAGAGCGTGACCACATAGTCCCAGAGAATGCATACACGTCTTTAAATATTAAAAGCCAGCCGCTACTTTTGTGATAAAGAAAGGGTTTGCAACATAGTCACAGTTTAAAAAAGAAAACAATTAAAGCACTTTTTCCCCCATTCATGGACACTATTTCAAGCATTTTATTCTTGTTGTCCAGCTTCAGTCCGCTTCGAGGGCAGCGACTTGTGTTCTCTTCAGTGGCCAAGAAGCCCAGTCCCTAAATGGATACATACGCATGTTTTACCAACACTGACATACAATCAATAAATCTGGTCAAATTTAACATAGCTCCACATACTGCAGGTCAAGCATGTAAACATTGGCCATGTCTGAATACCCATACCAGCGTACCACATACTATGTACTCATCGTCGCATACTATTTAGCACATACCGTTTAGTAAAAAGTATGCCACGGCCGCAACGCAGTAGCGGCTCCTGACTGGCTGAGCAGGTGGGGCGGGGCCGAGTGCAGGTGGATTTTTCAAAATTCAACAGATATGTATCGCATTAACCAGCCTGATAATAGCCAATTTCCAATTAGATTAATTTCTCCAAACTCTGAATAGAATAAGGTGTAATAGTCTACCTATAACCAGCCTGAGAAGGATTATCACATTTGACCTATACCGTAGCCCATATAGCCAATCTATCCGATTGTAAAAAGGATTGAAGACAGAAACAGATCATTTGGTTCCATTTCAACATATTTATTAGTGAAACCAAAGTGCTGTAACATATACACACACACACACACATTATATGAAATAAAATAGCACATATATAGCACAGAAGGAAAAAAATGTGGGTTCTGTTGAATCGCAAATTCAGAACCACTGGACAGCAACATCGTAAACTAAAGCCCTGATCATTGGGAACAAGATAAGAATGACTGCTAAGTAGCCTAGTTGTGTTGTTTGGCTACTTGAAATGAACTTAGGGCCTATGATAAGCCGCCTATCACCCGCAGCCCACCTCTTCCAATGAATCGTGGAAAAGTGTGCATCAAATTCTACTAGGTGAAACGCCGACATGAGAATAACATCCAGGCATTTAAAACACTATTTTCAACAATGTACATACTAAAACGTTCTATTTTCGCATACTGAGAATGCGTTGTGCGCGATTACGGTTTCGGGTTATTGGTGAATTTCGGTAGCGCACCCCCATACCTGATTATCAGCTGTTGTCAAAGCCAAAATTAGTATGACATCCGGGCATTTAAAGTACTCTCGAAAAGCCACATACAACTCAAACGGACTAGGACGCAAGTATGGGTACTCAGTCACGACCACTGTCTAAGCATAATAGTGATCAGAAAATATCCTTACCTTTGAATCCTTCTTCAGGCATACACACTGAGAAGAGAGCACAGAAACAGTTGTTTGAAAACAGGATCTTTCTATTCATAGGCAAATGCGAAAAAGGAATTTCTGGGTGTACGAAAGAACAAAAGGGAGAAAAACTAATTATGGAAAGAGACGAAAATAAACATACCCTGATAAACATCATCCATTGCTGCAAAATCTGCTATGGGTTCATCAGCCTGAAAGAAAAAGACACAGATTCAGGAATGAGCAACTGCATTCGCTGATCGTCTCCAGTAATCACGTGACGACGTGTTCACTTTCCTATTAGATACCCATCTGTCCAACGCCGGGCGCATCGTTCAACAAAAAGTCAACAATCTAAAATGGGAAGTGTTCATACCTTCAGACAGATGACGCTCTCTGGGATGACTCCTAGGCTGCCGAGGGTGGCAGAATCATCCGTAAGACACCGGCCGTCGATCGACAGGTTCTGATCAAACGGGGCCACGGAGAAGGCGTGCATGATCTGAGGGAGGACCATTACAACACACCAGAGTTAGGATCAGGAATGAATAGATTCCGAGTGGTGCAAAGGCAAGGAGGATATATTATGAATCCCTCGCCTGTATTTTCAACTCCTTGAGCGTCTGATTGGCTGAGACGATGAGTGCTTTCTCTCCCCGGAGCTTCCTGTGCCTCGTGCTCCTCCTGATCCCCGATTTGCCACCACTGGCCATGGGGGTGGGACTTGAAGCAGCACTGACGGTGCCGTCACTCAGCTTCTGACGCTTTGCCCCGTCCTCTGACTGGACAGAGGGTCATGTGACCAGGAAGCAAGGGCAACATTGGGTAATATTCCATGTCAATCATCCTCTAAAGGGCTTCTCACTTTTACATTATTGGTAAATAGCTTAGAGTTTCCACAAAACTACTCAAACATTCGATTCTTAAGAGACTTATGAGCCATAAAAAGTGTAACTGAGGCGAGCGGTTTGTATCATACCTGGCTGAAATCAGGGTCTCGCTCTCCATCCACCTTAGCAACAGGCTCCTCCCTCTCATCCTCTGCCTCCGACCCGCTCACGTTCATCTCAGGAGCTGCATCCTTCAACTACAGAGGAAGACACGAGTTGTATTCTTCTCTGGAGATTCATACCATTTACATATTACACTGACAAGAACCATTTACTACAGAGAGAAAGAGGGAGAAGGGAGAGCGAGAAAGAGACTCACCCTCTTGTCGTCTATGACCTTGCGTACGTAGACTGTGGCTTGTGCATACTCTCTCATGTCTCTCTGCTGCTGGAAAATGAAGCCTTCTCTGCAGTCCCTACACAACTCTGGACACACACATACACAGTCAACTCTCACACAACACCGTCAAACAGTTCCTCTGCAGATCTCAAAGAATCAAATCACCAACAGTCACGCCGTCAAGGGGAAATCATGTGGGCTCAAATCTCACCAGGCTGGGTGGTGTACTCCACACTGGAGCCGTTGGGTGTGGCCCCGCTGATCCGGCAGATGGAGATTGGCTGATCAACCAGGAAGTGTCTGCTGATCACCTCCCATTCGTCGGGCCAGAGAAGAGCTATACTGTGCAGAGGGAACACCACACAACATGAGACCAGGAGGGATGGATGATAAAGACCAGAGAAGTGCTGTATAAAACACAACAACTTGAGTCAAGAGAGGTCAGAGGTCAGTGAAGTCACTCACTGTTGGGCGTCTCCCTTTAACATGGAGTCGAAGGTGAACATGAAGCCTCTATGTGGACATAGGAGCAAACTGTTCCCTACGCTTGACACTGGGGTGGTCTTAGTGGGCCTCCTATAGACAGACACAGAAAGACAGAGTCAGAGACATTCATGCCATCTTTGACTTTTTTTGGACTGCTTCACCATCCAAACTGTTGGATTTGGAAAGGACTTACCTGATGAACCTTCTCCACTCGTCTACAAAGAACAGAGGAACTATGTAGAGAATATCTGTCTCCTAAAACAAAGATGGGGTTGATCAGTATGTCAACAACATATATTCAGTTTATCCAATAGTATATTACTCTAAGAATTGAAGGAAGGAATTGTTAACCGTTTTACTACCAGCGTCCCAGCAGTCGTTAGCCATTTTGTTACCAGCGTCCCAGCAGTCGTTAGCCATTTTACTACCAGCGTCCCAGCAGTCGTTAGCCATTTTATTACCAGCGTCCCAGCAGTCGTTAGCCATTTTGTTACCAGCGTCCCAGCAGTCGTTAGCCATTTTATTACCAGCGTCCCAGCAGTCGTTAGCCATTTTATTACCAGCGTCCCAGCAGTCGTTAGCCATTTTATTACCAGCGTCCCAGCAGTCGTTAGCCATTTTATTACCAGCGTCCCAGCAGTCGTTAGCCATTTTATTACCAGCGTCCCAGCAGTCGTTAGCCATTTTATTACCAGCGTCCCAGCAGTCGTTAGCCATTTTATTACCAGCGTCCCAGCAGTCGTTAGCCATTTTATTACCAGCGTCCCAGCAGTCGTTAGCCATTTTATTACCAGCGTCCTAGCAGTCGTTAGCCATTTTATTACCAGTGTACTAGCAGTTATTACCTGTTATTAGCCATGCATTATTTTACTGTTATTACCTGTGGCCACTTGGTGAGTGTGGGCCTGTTCTTCTCCTGGAAGAGGTTGAGTAAGGAGCTCTTCTGTTCTGACGCCATCATCCTGTTCAGAGCCTCATTCTCTTTCCCCTCTCGCTCCAGCCTCTACAAGAAAACACAGGGGTATCACACAGTTAACACATTGACATTTTAGTCATTTAGCAGACACTGTTATCCAGAGTGACTTAGAGGAGTAATTAGGGTTAAGTGCCTTGCTCAAGGGCACATCTGAATTTCCGCCTAGACGGCTCTAACCAGCAAACTTACAGTTAGTGACAATGCTCTTTTTTTTTCTTCACAAGGCTAGAAGACAAGTAGGGAGAGACATTTTTGTTTTACAGTATCTCTAATCCCTCCCACCACATCCGTCCGTCAGTCCCTTCTTACCAGGCACTGCTGACAGGGCTCCTGTAGCTGGGTGAACTGGGGGGCTTTGGGGAAGTACACCCTCAGTTTGGACCACACCTCCTCAGTCACCAGCCGCCGCTCGCTCTCCAGGATACTCAGACCGCCATGCCGACAGAGGATGTCCTCGTTGAAGGTCTTCATTTCCTCCTCGTCTCCGTCCAGGTTCTCTTGGCCGTACTCTGGAAACAGACAGAAATAGTCAAACAGTGAGCAATGCTTTGATAAAGACAAGAATCAGACAGAAATAATCCTCATGATCTCTGCACAAAGAGGGGAATGCATGTTATTTCTCACCTGACTCTAATAATAATAATAATAGTGGAGTTCTCTACTCCACCTTCAGTCATCGTGATAACTGGTCGTTTTCCAAGTTGTACGATTTGTGATCTCTGCTGGTTTGTGTACCTTTAGTAGCAGTGATCTCTGGTCCCTCTCCGTTGGTTTTGCCGTTGCTGTGTTTGGTCTCCTCCTCATCCTCCTCCAGCTGCTCCAAGGCCAACTGTCTCCAGCTCCGCAGAGACGTCTTGCCCGCCCAGTACCCCTCATCACTGTCGGACAGGGGTGAGACGTAAGAACACACACTTGCACAGGATACAATTACTAAATGCAGTATTAAAACTGTATTACTATTTTTTTTTTTTAAATAAGTGCATTCCACTTACTTACAAAGATATGGTTATTTTGACCAACTGTTTTACGGACACAAAATGTTGTCATGAATCAGAGAGTCAGCGGTTACCTTTTGGGCGGGCACTTGACAAGGTTGGTGACTTCTTTGTAATCCTCGGCCAGCTGGTTCTTTAGCCGCAGCACCCTGCATCTCTGCCCCACACATTCCTCACAGAGAGTTGAGCCTGGACACACAGGTTCACACACAGAAGAGGTCAGAGGTTGCAGAGAGGAGCTGAGAATATCCACTGCACGTCAGCCATTGCAATGGCTCTTACCATCTAGCCTGGGTCCTCCTCCATATTTGTCGAAGAGAAGCTCTGCAGCTTTGACGGAGATCCTCTTGGCCTCCCCCACCTTGTCGGGGTGCAGTTTACCGTGAGAACACAGGAAGTTGCCGTTGTCGATTTCTTTGGTGACCGTCGAGTCATCCAGCCATTTCTTCAGCCACTCCAGAGGCACAAACTCATACTCTTGGCCTGGAAGAAAAAAACCCAGCAACATGCAGGGTCCGACATTAACAACGGGCCGCAGGCCCAGGGCTAGTAAAAACATGTTAGGCTGGTGGATTTCGTCATTCACTGGCCCGACCGGACCAGTAACTTCTCAACGCATTTTGCGTTCCAGTTTGACATCAAATTAAAATTTGGTCACATGCACAACATATTTAGCAGATGTTACTTAAGCAATAAGGCCAGAGGAAGTGTGGTATATGGCTAATATACCATGGCTAAGGGCTATTCTTAGGCAGGACACAGCCCTTAGCCGTGGTATATTGGCCATATATCACAAACCCCCGAGGTGCCTTATTGCTATAAACTGTTTACCAACATCACTGAGCTTATTTATTTTAGGGAAAGTGATTTACAAAAGTAAACCTTCAATAGTGAACAAACCAGCAACATGCTGGCTACTAGATAACATGCAAAACATGTAATTTAAATTAAAACTAGCATTCATATTGACAAGCCTACTACAGTGGAGTGCTGGAGTAGTGAACTACATGTAGTACAACTAGTCATTTAATTACATGTTGCAGTAGCTTGGTGTTAGTTGAACTAAAGTCAAATCTAGGTAGTGTTTTCAGTAGTTAAATACGTTTTTTTGCCATGTAGCTAACTACTGGAACTACACTACTTTTCTGCTAAAACAAAAGATGGGCGAAGTAGGCAAGAATTTCCTTTATTTTTTTCATCAGACCTACCGAATTCTCACTTGAAACAATTTTACATTCTGTAAACATATGAACCCTGTCCTTGCAATGTGTAGTCTGATTTCAAAAAAAATCCGAAGCAGTTTGGATATAGTAAACTACTTTTTAAAAGTAACTTTATTAAGTAAACTATATGTTTCTTAAGGGGTAGCTTCACGGTAGCTTAACTTGTTACAGTGTAAAGTAATTGGTAAACTATATTTTCAGAGTAGCTTCCCCCAACTTGTGTGCCGAGAACAAACCTTTCCTAATCGTGATAAATTTGTTTAACACTCACTTATAAAACATGACCTGTGGAATGCACATGGAATTTTGACTTGGGAGCACCAGCACAGGAAAGATAATACATTGAATTACAGGCACGTTTTACATCTGGATCGTTGTTTCGTGTCCAGTTCGCTCAGGCTGTTACAGTATCATTTGAGGGGCGCGCATCACAAGCAAAGTCATTTGTATAATTTTACTTCACCCGTGAGAACCATTAGCACAGGCAAGTCTGATTAGGCGTAGCTGTACCACACAGCCTCTGCCACAGAAACAAACGCATGGCTTCGTGTCCGTGGTTACACCTTTACTATTAAGCAAACCACATGTCTGTAGCTCAAACCGTTAAAAACGGTGGAAACGTCTAAGAGCAACAACGGCAGAGCCGTGACGTGGTAGACCATGCAAGCTCATAGAACAGAACCACTGAGTGCTGAAGCGCGTAAAAATAGTCTGTCCTCGGTTGCAACACTTACTACCGAGTTCCAAACTGCCTCTGGAAGCAACGTCAGCACAAGAACTGTTCGTCGGGAGCTTCGTGAAATGGGTTTCCGTGGCCGAGCAGCACACAAGCCTAAAATGACCATGCACAATGCCAAGCTTCAGCTGGAGTGGTGTAAATCTCGTTGCCATTGGACTCTGGAGCAGTGGAAACACATTCTCTTGGGTGATGAATCACGCTTCACCATCTGGCAGTCCGAAAGACGAATCTGTGTTTGGCAGATGCCAGGAGAATGATACCTGCCCCAATGCATTGTGCCAACTTTAAAGTTTGGTGGAGGAGGAATAATGGTCTGGGGCTGTTTTTCTAGGCCCCTTAGTTCCAGTGAAGGGAACTCTTAACGTTACAGCATAAAATGACATTCTGTGCTTCCAACTGTGACAACAGTTTGAGGAAGGCCTTTTCCTGTTTCAGCATGACAATGACCCCGTGCACAAAGCGAGATCCATACAGAAATGGTTTGTCGAGATCGGTGTGGAAGAACTACACGGCCTGCACAGAGCCAACTCGTATTGACTGGTTGGTGGCGTTGTCTGCTAAAACAGTTGGCTCATAATTCAATGGTTGTGTGTTCTAATCTCACATGGGACAGAATTCCTTACTTTTGAGCCTTTATTTACAGTATTTTAGTCCAAGCCGACACACTTCTAAAAGTGAAAAAATACCTGTGAGAGGGGTCGCCCTTGTAGTAGTTGTAGGTTTTTAATACAGTACCCAAGACTAATTTGTGAGTTAATTTGAACATTGGAAAAAGAGCGTCTGCGTAAATACCGCAATGTGGGTTAGATTGAATTGAGCCCCTAATCTTCATTTTCAATGTGATGATTGCACTTTTCTCCTCAACACAATACAGCAATAAATGCGAGTCCACATTTCAACTAGTTTTTCTGCACCCCATGGGGGATTCGAAAGTACACTGCAAGTGTAAGATCTCGCAAGTGTACCCGGGTAGCTTGCCCCCCTGGGTACGAAAATGTTTGCACAAATTTAGATGGCCTCCAGAACATTCAAATGCCTTGATTCCAACCCGAAATACAAAACAAAATTATCAAATACTTGATCAAATTTATCTTCCAGATTGGAAACATTTGTTGTAGTATTGTGTTTAGAGAGTCATGACTTTACAATTTAAATTAGGGCTGGGCGATATGGTCAAAATCTCCTATCCCAATAGAAGTAATTTCATATCCCGATAACTGTACATATCACAATACCGCACATTCAGTAAATTCAATTAATAAATAGTTTATCTAAAATGACCACGTAAAGGCCTATTTCTTATTACATTTTAAATTATACTCAACAAATAAAAAACGTGTTTATTTAGAACCTTTGTGCAAATGTTCAATTAAGCATGTAACAAAAGTATTAAATATTAATGTAAACAATCTAAAAAGGTAAATAGAAAACACCAACTATAGTTGAAAAGACAAATAAGCCTAACATAAATATTATTTTAAATGGGGGGGGGGGGGGGGGTGATTCTTTGCCATATGGTGTGCGCCGGAAAAAGCTTCTTGCAACGTCTGAGTCATGGGTTTGTTTTGAGCACTCGACTGTACTTTTTTGGGTCTCATCTGTAGACTCTCTGTACTGTTTCACATGTTCCTTGCGTAGGTGGTAAAAGAGGTTAGTGGTGTTTGAGCCTGTTGTCAGGACCGGCCTGCGGCATATTTTGCAGAGGACGTTTTTTTGGTCCGTGTCAGACTTTTCATACCCAAACCACGTCCATGTGACCGAAGTAGCCCCTCTTTTAGGTACGAGCTCCGTGTCACGTTCATTCTCCTCCATGTTTGTTTGTGTTGCAAATGTCCTTCCACACCGCACGCAAAACGTCCTCCAATTGACGAAAAGACATTGCCGTAAAGAGTGATTTGCGACAACTAAATAAACTATAGAGCATAATATGAAACGATAGACGTTTTTCTATCGTCACACGATATATATCGTCATATCGCCCAGCCCCAATTTAAATTACTGAAAATGTATGAATTCGGTGTAATGTTAGTCGTTTCGGAAATCGTCTAGGCCTAGATGATCTGGACTGTTTTCGAAGTAAAAACATTAAATCTGTCTTCGAGACTAAAGTCTGCCCACATTATCTTGAAAAATAAATCAAACATGGCTGCTATATGAAACGCAACAGAAAATAAAAGAATGTGCCAGAAAACAATAAGGCTAAGTGGATTTGTACTCATTTGTTACCACTTAAGGCGTCCGCATGCTTCCCATCCAAAACGGTTTGAGCATATATTATGATGACATTGTGTGACTTTTTTTTGTTTTGGTCTTCGGCAAGGATTTTGTCGGCTGTTCGTGCACACTACACTTTGGTAGCCGAAGTCTACACCCGTTCGTCGATGATCAACAGTAGGGATTCCTCAATTAAGTGTTTGTTGTCATTCAACGAGAGAACTCGTTTTCATGTGAATTTTCTCACTTGAGAAATACTACACCAAACATCTTAGTTACAAGTAAAAGTGTGTGACTAAAATGCGGACCACACCGCTTGAGACGCATGCCCTGCAAAATACATTTACACATACATGTTATTCAATCATGGCACCCACACTGCTCACGAGCGTCTGCGTAGCCGGGCATTAAAATAGAACTTGGTTCTATTGTGAAGCTTAATGCACTGCAAGTCCCGCCTCCTCATTAGTTTATAGAAGCATATACCCACGTGGGTGATTGAAAGATGAACTAAGGTCCACACTCCAGTCCAGTTGGTAGTGGTAATGCACCTTAAAGTTGGTTGCCACCGCCATACAAAGTCCAAAGAAGACGACAAAGAAGTCTGAAGGAGGAGAGATTACTAGAAATTAACTCAGTTTACCCTTTTATCTGTGGATTAATTGTCGGAATAGAGGACCTTGTGCATTTCAGTTAAAATAACAACCCAATGTTTACATCCCAGGACAAATTAGCTAGCAACAGCAAGCTAGCTAGCTAAATGTCCCCAAATTAATATAGTTGGTTCAGAGTTCATTTTGATATTTCAACCTGCGTGTCCTGATCGCGCCTTGTGTGGGTGGACAAAATCAAAATGCGCACGAGTGGTCTGGTAAGCATGTAAGACCTCCTCGGCAAAACCGCCAAAATTTATTACAGATTTCTTGAGTTATGTTAGACTAATTGAGACTATTTTGAGGAAGTGGCTACGGTTTCTCAAGAGACAAAGAGTACTATTGGCCTTTTTTCAAGTGAAGGTCTTTTAGATTGACGCACGGTTGGATTTTAAATAATATAAATAAAAGAAATCCCTATTAAAATCTGTCAGTTTAAGTATAAGGTGTTTAGCATGGGCTGAGTCTCAATCCAACGCATCCACCTACGTTGACCATCTGCATCTGTGGTGGAAGGTAGCCGAGCAACAGAGGTGTGTCTTCAGACAATGAGACATCCCGAAAATCGGTCTTCTCATGAAAATGTCTGTAGTGTTTTGTTCTAGAACCCCCACAAGTGCCATGGGAATCGTACAAAGTAGGAAATGCTGATGTGCCAACTTTATTTGTAGCGTCCGAACCGTTTGAGCTACAAACTAATATGACCCCATTATGGAAAAAGAGGGACTCAAGAACACCATGGTGTTCTCCGATTTGCTCTACAAACCCCCACAAGTGTCACAGGACTTGTCTGAAAGTAACCCATACAAATAAATGGAAGTATGGAGGGAGGTAATTTTGTGCCTACAAAAATAAGGGGTGAAATGTGTAAAAAAAAAAAATGCTTTCTTATATCTCCTAGATATTAAAAAAAATATATATTTTTAATTTGACCTTTATTTAACCAGGCAAGTCAGTTAAGAACAAATTCTTATTTTCAATGACGGCCTAGAAACAGTGGGTTAACTGCCTGTTCAGGGGCAGAACGACAGATTTGTACCTTGTCAGCTCAAGGATTTGAACACGAAACCTTTCGGTTACTAGTCCAAAGCTCTAACCAGTAGGCTACCCTGCAGCCCCAATATGACAGACACTTCAAAACCTTATTCTTTACGATTCATTTTTGGACTGTCTTTTTTATTTATTATTATTTTTTATCTTTTACCATTTCTGAATGTGTTATTGAATGTGTTTATTTTTTAATTATTAAAAAAAAGTAGCCTCTCTTTAACTAGGCAAGTCAGTTAAGAGCAAATTCTTATTTACAATGACTGCCTACCCCGGCCAAACCTGGACGACGCTGGGCCAATTGTGCGCCGCCCTATGGGACTCCCAATCACGGCCAGATGTGATATGCTATAGTAGTAAAGGACAAATTCAATGTTTTATCAAATCAATTCAAAATAGCTAAAAGATCCATGGTATATCCATCTCAAAACAATTCCATATGTATTTTTGGCTATAAAATCACAACTCGCACATGCTCATACTTTTTCAGTTCGGACATTTATTTTTAGGCACATAGGCGATTAAAATGGTCACCCTGTAGTCTTGAAATTCACTCACAGAGATGATGAAGGAGCAACATTCTCCCCCCTCCTCAGTGTAAAGAAATTAGACTGGAGCCATCCACAGCACACACAAATCACACTGCAAACAGGTACCGGGAGGCGGGACAGATAGCAGACTGTCACGCTAGCAGTCTTTCCGTTGTGTCGCTCACTTTGTGACTGACAGGTGCCTGTCCTATCAATAGATCTCTAGAAGATGCATATCGTTCATTCTTGCGAGAGGGCTCAGCTGACTTTTTTCTGAATAGCGAATTGAAAAGTAGCGTAATTAATTTAAGTGGAAAAAGTTGTGGGCTGAAAATTAGTTGGTTTAGCCGACAGCCAGCGCTAGTGGAAAACACTGGCATTAAACATCATGAACATATAACTACTTCCATATTGCAATATTGTGACATGTCTGGGGTAATGTTTTTACCAACCGTCTTCCGCAGGTAAAAGCTCGTAGAGTTCCTTCACCTCTTCGTGCTTGGCCTTGCCCTTGTCGACGCTCTGCTTGCGCATGTCGGCCATTTCCAGGCACCACTCTTCAAACTTCCTGTTGTCTCGGTCCACCAGTCTCCCCAGAAAGCCTGGCACAGATAGAGGGCTCCCACTGACATCACAGCTCCCATCGCTGGGTTCAAAGGTCATACAACCACAACATTCTAACCAGGCCTCTGCAGCAACAGGTCGTGTACCATGCACATTTAGCCAATTTTACAATAGCAGGGAAGGCCGAACTACACAGTTCACCTGGGAATAACCTTACTAGAGAATAGCTTTTACCACCTATACATTTATTCTTAACTATTTTTATCTGGGGTGTTGACTTGTTGACTATTTGAATCAAGTATGTCAAAGGTCTGTACACACTGCAGCCCTTTAGCTAGCTCAATTCTTACCTTGCACATAATGTATTGTACAACAGTAATCACCAGGTGCAGTACAGTAGTTCGATCCTCACCTGGCACCTCAACGTTGGTCTCCATGGGGTCAGTGTCCTCCTCTCTCTGGCATTTGTACACCAGCATGTAGGCATTTCTGGAGCAGTGATATCCTTTACTGCACTTGGGCTTACGGGTCTGGGACTTCACCGTCTCGGCTGGAGAAAGACCAGAAGAACAGCAGCGAATGCGTATAAGAGAAAAAGTGATCAAGAGTGGAAAGGGTAGGACTTTTACCACTAAACAACTGTCCATTTTTAACCAAGATGTATTTCAAAACAATACTGCTACAATTCAGGGAAGTGAAGGGAATGAAAAGGGAGGAGAGGTGAAGGGGGTATATATGGACTAAGGGAGGGAGGAGCAGGGACTCAGGGAGGCTCACCGATGTCCTCCTCGATGCCCAGCTGTAGCTTTTTGCCTTCCATCTTCTCAATCTCCTCGTCGTTGAACTTGTACCAGTCGCTGGTGCGGGCGTCTCGCACGTGGGCGATGTAGTGACCCGAGTAGGCGCTGACCCCGCGGTGGATCAGGACCGCACTCAGCTCGTACACACACTTCTCATCTTCTGGGGACGTCACCCAAATAGGCCCAAAAAACAAACACACACACACACAGACTAACCAACTTTCCACAGCATGGATTATGTGTCTGCATGCAGCCTTTACACCATGGGTCTTTACATTTGATTTCATTCACTTTTTGACCCCACACTACCATGAGACATCCATGTCTTCATAACTGGAAAAGATACATGGTTGAGTTTGATATATATTGCATAATTACAATAAAAATTACATCTAAAAATGCATAACATCTGTTTTACCGTTTTCACATATGTAGCTTATTTGACATTTGAGGCGTTTGTGTTGTGCCCGTCATCGGTTGAGGCACAGCCTACTCTTGAATTCAGGATGGGTGTCATTTCAAATCATATCAAATATCATTGCAGACCACTGCAATTTAGCTAGTAAATCAAGTACATTTTTTACTTCCACAAAGATGGCTGCCGTTCCACCCACCATTGAATGTAGACCTAAATGGTCATGTCTATTCGATTATCTATATTTTTATGATTTCAATAGTTTTCCTATGGCAGATTGACAGTGTAATTTTAAACAAATGATATTCCCATTCAAGTGTGGACCTCCAACCATCTTTGTGGTCCCATTTGAAAGTTGAACATTTGAATTGTATTCCCATTTTAGTACATTTATCAGCCAAGACATGACACCCACCCTGTATTCAAGAACATGCTGTGTCTCAACCGATAGCGGGCACAACACACTTCAGATTATGTCAAATAGGATCCAAGTAACATATGCAAAAATGAAAAACAAAAACTGATTTTACACATCAAACACTTTATGTGAAAGGTAAACAAATGACTTAATATAAAAAATACATTTAAAAAATTTAATCATCAAATAGACAATGTCAATCGTTTATTTTTTTCCAGTGATGACGACATGGATGTCTCAAGGTATGGTGGGGTATGCAAAACGGGTCTAAAAAGTCTTTAAAAAATCTAAGTTACTTTTAGACCATTTGTACCATGGGCAAATATGCATAGAAAGTTTCATTCAAATCAAAAGGGATGCAGTAAAAAGTGATTTAAATCAAATGGAACAACCCTCACACCATTGTCAAAAATACTTTCTCACAGAACTTTCTCACTGCATAACTGATTGTTTAGCTGGTGTCCTATAAATAACACTGTGCCAAGTGACAATTCTCTGTCATGGTATTTTCTTACTGTATTAACATGTGACACGTGGTCTCTAGCAGCGGTCTCCAGTTTTCTTTCTATTTTATCAATTAAATGTGTTCCTGGTTACAATTGTGAATTGAACTGACCTTCTGAGAGTGTCAGCTTCCCATATTAGGTCAATACTGCTATCTACTGGTCATTTTTAAAGGTAAAATATGTCTGTCTCCTGCACCATAAATGGCATTTAAACAAGAGAGAATCAATCAAATGGAAATCATTTGTAATACAACAAAGTAATGCCTTTCATTTGTATAGGTTTAATGTGTCAACATTTATTGATCTTGAATCGCAAGGTCTGCAATATGATTCCAAATCAGCCAGCTAAGAAACTTATTTTCTCATTCAGCTGAAGGTCTCCATCTACCAGCAGGAAAACAAATTTCTCCATTTGATCCTAGTTGGCTTTTGTATGTATGGGTGTCATGGCAAATAAATAAACAAATGCTAGCCTCCATGACCTAAATCGAGAGAAATTTTCGAAGAAGTGATGAGCTGGTCGTAGCTAGAATAATTAAAGAATGTAAACAGTACATTTGGTCACATGTAGGAAGTAAGGCAGTCTTTATATATCACCAAATATGCACGTAGAGTCATGAAATGTTGTATTTGTACTCTTGAATGTGTTACAATGTACGATAACTACTTTTTTGGCCAGAGGGGTTTAAATCGTCACGAGGAAAGAGGGGGAAATAGGTCACGGGTAGGCGTGTCCGAGCGTAGAAGACGCGCTATCCATCTTTATCATTAATTATTTGGTCACATGTATAGATTGAGGACAGCGTGTTTTGCCATTGAGAGGCTGGCAATACCTTTTTCCTCCAGAAACGGGCCCATGTCCAGCTGCTCTGGGAAACTGATGAAGGTGTTGAGCTTCTTCTTGTGACCCGTTTGTCTGGAAACCAGAGGAGGAAAGACCGCATTCAGCAACACCACTGAGTTGTTGCATTGACCCTCAGTATATGGCCACTACTCAGGGTAGGTAGTGAAGAGTGGTAGACTAGAGACTACAGATGGAATGAATGAATCATACTGACCTGTCGAAAACGAAACGCATCAGCTGCAGGTTGAGTACCCGTGGGAGGCTGTGCAGTTTGATGCGTCGAGCGGCGTTCTGTTTGCTCTGGCAGCTTTCACAGAAGTAGCGGTTGTCACCATCCAACTTCTCCTCCTGCAGAGAGAATTCACAGGATAATATTTTTTTTTAAACAACTCAAATCAACAACTCACAAATGTTGTTTTTTTTTAACTGTAAGATGCTGTTGAAACATGCTGAATAGATTTCTATGAGATGCCAGAAGAGCGTTTTACTTAGTTGTCAGGTCCTTGCTTATTTTGAGAGCCGTGTTAGCTAGCAAATGTTGTGATATCTTTAGTGTGGCTAGCAGGTAAGAGCAATTACAGCGCTTGTAGGCTAAATACAGCTGGCAAAATGTCTTATATTAACAGAGAAAATCCATGTACATGGTTGAAACATATTTTGCTAGTTTCGGGGTTCATCTGGATCTGTGAAGGTAACGTGTTGGTTGAGCTGATGCAAGGACGAACACCAAACCCACAAATAGTTCTGGGCGCCAGCGTGCAAATGAAGTAACCATGATGAAACACAGCAACGTCGGAGCACATGTGCTGTGATATGTATTGCTAAATATCATACCTTTTGGGGCCTCCCGTGTGGCGCAGTGTGCTACAGACGTCATTACAGAACCGGGTTCGATCCCGGCCTGTGTCGCGACCGGGATACCTATGAGGCAGCGGACTATCAGCCCAGCGCCGTTAGGGGAAGGTTTGGCCGGCCGGGATGTCCTTGTCCCATCTCGCTCTAGCAACTCCTGTGGCGGGCCGGGCACATGCACGCTGACATGGTCGCCAGTTGGACAGTGTTTCCTCCGACACATTGGTGCGGTTGGCTTCCGGGTCAAGCGAGCTGTGTGTCAAGAAGCATTACGGCTTGGCAGGGTCGTGTTTCGGAGGACGCATGACTCTCTCTACCAGTCCAAAGTTTGGACACCTACTCATTCAATACTTTTTTTTTTATTATTATGTTCTACATTGTAGAATAGTGAAGACATCAAAACTATGAAATAACACATATGGAATCATGTAGTACCCAAAAAAGTGTTATATATAAGATTCTTCAAAGTAGCCACCCTTTACCTTGATGACAGCTTTGCACACTTGACATTCTCTCAACCAGCTTCATGAGGTAGTCACCTGGAATGCATTTCAATTAACAGGTGTGCTTTCCTAAAAGTACATTTTTGCAATTTCTTTCCTTCTTAATGCATTTGAGCCAATCAGTTGTTTTGTGACCAGGTAGGGTTGGGATACAGAAGATATCCCTATTTGGTAAAAGACCAAGTCCATATTAATGACAAGAACAGCTCAAATAAGCCTAGAGAAACAAGAGTCCATCAATACTTGAAGGTCAGTCAATTCGGAAAATTTAAAGAACTTTCTTCAAGTGCAGACGCAAAAACCATCTAGCGCTATGATGAAACTGGCTCTCATGAAGACCACCACAGGAAAGGAAGACCCAGAGTTACCTCTGCTGCAGAGGATAAGTTAATTCAAGTTACCAGCCCAAATAAATGCTTCAGAGTTCAAGTAACAGACATTTCTCAACATCAACTGTTCAGAGGAGACTGACAGGCCTTCATGGTAGAATTGCTGCAAAGAAACCACTACTAAAGAGCACCAATAAGAAGAAGAGACTTGCTTAGGCCAAGAAACACAAACAATGGACATTAGACCGGTGGAAATCTGTCCTTTGGTCTGAGGAGTCCAAATTTGAGATTTTTGGTTCCAACAGCCGTGTCTTTGTGAGACGCAGAGTAGGTGAACGGATGATCTCTGCATGTGTGGTTCCCACCGTGAAGCATGGAGATGGTGTGATGGTGCTTTGCTGGTGACACTGTCAATGATTTATTTAGAATTCAAGGCATATTTAACCAGCATGGCTACCACAGCATTCTGCAGCGATACACCATCCCATCTGGTTTGCGCTTAGTGGGAATATCATTTGTTTTTCAACAGTGACCCAAAACACACCTCCAGGCTGTGTAAGAACTATTTGACCAAGAAGAAGAGTGATGGAGTGCTGCATCGGATGACCTGGCCTCCACAATCACTCAACCTCAACCCAATTGAAATGCTTTGCGATGAGTTGGACCACAGAGTGAAGGATAAGCAGCCAACAAGTGCTCAGCATATGTGGGAACTCCTTCAAGACTGTTGGAAAAGCATTCCAGGTGAAGCTGGTTGAGAGAATGCCAAGACTGTGCAAAGCTGTCATCAAGGCAAAGGGTGGTGACTTTGAAGAATCTCAAATATATTTTGATTTGTTTAACACTTTTTTGGTTACTACATGATTCCATATGTGTTATTTCATAGTTTTGATGTCTTCACTACTATTCTACAATGTAGAAAATAGTCCAAATTAAGAAAAAACCTTGAATGAGTAGGTGTGTCCTAACCTTTGACTGGTATATATATCATAACTTTGATTAAATAATAATGGGCAAATTTGACATGTTTTGAATCGCACTGTATTCATGTTCATAACATTATCTACATGGTGTAGCTGAAATTTTGCAATTCTGTTTTCTGGGTCACGGAACAACACATTTTTGGTTGGTGGCCCTTGGCCTATACCGGGCCCCATCTTTATGTAGCTCCGCTATTACCAGGGGATATAACTCTGATGTCATAATTAATTGTTACTTGCGGAACGCTGATGTCAACATGCATTAATACCTTGGGGAACACTGATGTCATTATACAATGTTTCAAGTTTCAATGTCACGTGCACAAGTACAGTGAAAAGCCTTTCTTGCTAGTTCTAAACCCAACAATGCAGTAATCAATATAAATGTAGTACTAAAAATAACAAGGTAGAACAAAAACACAAATAAAAATAAGACATAAAAAGACATGACTAGTGAGTAAGCTATATACAGGGTCAGTTCCAATACCATATTTACAATGTGCAGGGATACTGGAGCGATAGAGGTAGATATGTATAGGGGAAAGGTGACTAGGCATCAGGATATTTGATAAACAAAGTAGCAACAGCGTATATGATGATTGTATGTGACTGTGTGTCTGGAGTCAGTATAAATGTGTGTGTGAGCAAATGGAGTGTGTGTGTGTTGAAGTGTCAGTGTGCACTCCTGTGAGTGTGCATAGAGACCGTTCAAAAATAAATGTAATCCAAGGGTCAAAATATGTGTAGACATTTTGTTAGCTATTTAGCAGTCTTATGGCTTCATTGTTACCTTGGGGAACTGATGTCATAATGCATGGTTACCTTGAGGAACTCTGTGACACATTCTGTAAGGTTCTTGTGGCCCTGGATGTTGAGCTCCAGTTCGTAGAATCGGGACGGCAGAGGAGAAGCACGACCACACTGGTTACACCTGTGTTGTAAAGCCAGACAGAGAAACACTCAGGGACAGGTTTACTCAGTGTCCGTACCAGTGCAAAGTCTGCACCTGTTATTTTGTATTTTTTTGCAGAGGGTTGAAATGTATCGGTGTTGTGTAGAAGTCTGGATTGATTTAAGGCAACAAAAAAAACAAGGTAGTGCAATTACGTTTTGATCTTGATCCAAAAATCATACATGGCAAAAGCGTGGCCCGGATAAAAGGATAACCTTTGCAGCCACAAAGCCAGAACCTCTAGTTAAAAACCCTAGTGTCCGGTCTGACATGGACTGTCCAGTTAACCTGACACAGCACTTTTCCAACTGCCTTTATGATGCTAATAAAAGACTGTTAAATTCTGTTGCATTTCTGACTGGCACCACCACTGATATCAAAGTACAAAATAGTCAGACGCTTGACTTTATAAAACCCAGCAATAAAGCAAGAAAGTACAAGGACATCTCTCATGGCAACCTGAAGATTCCAAATTCTAACAAATAAAACTACAACTAGGTTGTTAGAATGTTATTTAAGTCTGATTAAAGTTGACGGCTGAATGTAGTCCTGGCTTACACAGTGACGTAAGACATCTGGCCACAGAACTGCTGCTGGATGACATTATGCAGGTTTGGGTTCTTCTGTTTGGATAAGGTGTCCTCCAATAGCGAGAGGAAGAGCTTGGAAAACTCTTGAGCGTCCTGAAAGCGAAAGGAAAGAAGACGGGCAGGAGAAAGAAAGAGTAAAATAAAAACACAGTTTCAACTTTAAAATTGTATTATTTGTTTTCCTCCTATAGCCACTATCAAAACAAATAAGCTTCTTCCAAACATTGTGAACTCTTCACACAGACTTTCCTGTACATGTATAAAAAATACATATAATTTTTTTTTTTTTTTAAGATAATTGGATTGTACCTGCTGTTGTCCTGTGTCCAACCCCAGAGCCTTGACCAGCCCTGAGGGGTCAATGTACCTTCTGTTGCTGTTCTGTAGCAGTGCAAACAGGTACTGCAGGTGTTCACATATGCTGCGAGGCTCGTAGTCTGAGAAAGGGAAGATTGTGTTTCAGCTCTACAATTTGGGTTTACCTGAGGTCACCTATACAGTTGGCCTGATCTCTGAGGGCTTGCACACCTGAGTCCATGTTGTGCTCCTCTGCCCTGGCGTTCTGACACAGGTACAGGGTCCTACGCAGCTCCAGGTTGTGGAACCACACCTGCAGAAAGGTGTTGACGTAACATGTGGCGCCCAGGTTTGTCAGACCCACAAACGTGTTCTAAGAGGGAGAAAGAAAGCGATGGACAAGTACAAACAAATTTGTCTCTTACTCATCCAGTGTTTCCACATCAGTGCAGATCAAAAGGCAGACATTTTAACTTGAAGTGGAACTAAGTAATGTGGATTCACAAACAGGCATCCTTGCAGATGTGTTCATTGTGAATGTTGTGGAAGTATGCCTACCTTGTCCCGGCGCTCCGAGTTAGGATCGTCAATGTTGTGGAAGGTGTTCTCGTCAATCTCTCCCAACCAGGCATGTTCCCCAATACCGACAAGACAATTTGGGTTCCCTTTGCAATTCCTCCTGTATAAGCAAAGTCAGAGGGAGAGATGTCAATAGCCTAACAACAACTTATTTCACACATTATTAACTTGAACGCAATTGGGAGAGTCTTCTGGGTGGGGCGTTAAAAGTTCCTTCATTCATTCATTCATTGGATTCCTATCTCCTTTCTATAATATCATCTCTGGCAACGGCACCATGCAATACACCCTGGACTAAAGAGGCAGACAAATAGGAAAAATGTGCTAGACCCTCGGATAAATGACATATTTCTCGTGGTAGGAATATTGCAAAAAATATATTCAATGGCTATATGATCAATGGCTCATTCGAGAGAAGACATCCTCCTGAGTTATGACATCAACTAGTATTGAAATCTGTGATACAGCCTGGATTAGAACCAGGGACTGTAGTGACGCCTCTAGCACTGAAATGCAGTGCCTTAGACCGCTGCGTCCATGTGGTAACTATTTAACTGTACTAGAATGCTCAAAGGGCTGCTAAAATTTGATATATTGGTATCAGGTTTTTTGGCAAGGAAAATATTGGATATCATATTGGCCAAAAATGTCATATTGGTGCATCACTATTATTTTTATTTGTCAAACTGCAGCCGAGCACCGATGATCATGTCACCAGAATAAGACCCTTGATATTTATTGGAAAGGAGCATCAAGCTCATCGCCTTGCATTTTCACCACCCTGTGAAGTTCATATTTCATCTCTAACCTAATAAACTGCATGCTTTCCCGATGAGTCATAGTGGACCACACAACATGTCAATATGTGACAACGTTTACTTCGGTATGATGTTATATCAATAATTACACAGAAAAGCATTTACAACGAAATTTTTTGCTTAATTGTCTTGTTTCCATCAGGCCTGTCATTAACGGTTACATTTTTTATCCAACAACAACTTTACTCGTGTAAAAAGGTTGGATGGAAACCTGGTTAATAATGTCAACATTTGTCTCGTGATGCACTTGACATGATAACCGTGTCAGAGTTTGGAACGTGCTAGCTGAAGACCAAGCTAGCCAGTAACTAGCAAACACCAGACACAGATGAAAGGGTAAACAAGTATCTTTGCCATAGACGAAGTGTAAACTTTTAATTATATTTGCTGACAATCCATAGTCAAATTTTGGCACCAGTAGAGTAGCTATATAAACCCCACACCCCTCTGCAAACACCTTCTCCTATGTTGGTTACAAGGGGGTACTTATTTAAATTAGGTAAGAGAATATCATGTTACCATTGGTGTATTAAAATTAGAATTAGGGGGTCACTTTATGCCCTTAAATAATCTTGACCCCTTAAATAATCCAGCCTCCTGAATACAAGTGTTTGACATGGGGGAGGGGACCAGTAGGGTAACGTTACTAATGTCATTTTTCATACTTTGGTCATCATATTTCTAACTGTTTTTGTCCAAATATTATTCAATTTCATGAAACACGATTTTGACTGTTCCATGGCAAGTAGCCCTTTTGTGCATAGAGTTCTATGGTTTGTTAAACTTGAAATCAATGGTTTTTGTTTGGTATACATTTTAAAGTAAAGAAAAATAATAAGTATCAGCGTAATTCCGTTACCAAGGAATTGTCTATACCATTCAGTAATGTGAATATCAAAATACTACAGGAAATTAAAACATGTCATGACAAGTGCTTTGCCTGTCTTTCCATAGATGGAATCTCATTGTGTAGCCTATGTATACACATGATATTCAACCGACTAGTTAACTACAAAATAATAAAATAGCAGACAAAAGGTAGTTGTGAAACACAATCAATTCACCCTTAATGTTCTCGCAACATTATAGCAGTTGAATATGACATAAAGGACACGTTTAGACATTGGGAATTGAAGAAATTAGCTAGGGGAAAAAAATAAGTAGCTAAACTTGCACATTTACCTGCATGCTCCCCTCTTGCACGCCGGTACACAGATTCGGTAAGCTATCTCAATATGTTCCCGTTGTATGTCCTCTGGTCTCACCGACTCGACCCAGCGCCAGGCTGCTTTCTCAAGCTGTACGCGAGGCGCCATTCTGCAAGAAAACAGAGCCTACCATGGGTACCCTGACAAAGAGGTGCCGAGGATGCTGCGGCCTAACTCGCGCTGCTACTGGCACACCTGCATTCACTCAACGTCGTTAGCTAGCTAACGTTAGCCAGTTGGCTAAATGTAGGTATCTAGTCGTCGGCGAAAAAAAGGCCTAACAAATACTGTAGCTACAACGTCAATCACATCAGGCAAGCAGTTCAAATGACATAAGACTTGAATTACACAATCTAAACATTCTTCCAACATACATAGGCTAACACTAGAATCATGTCAGCTGATGCATTGTCGTAGCTAACTAGCTACCAATCATAATGTTAGCTAGCTTGTCAGATATTCCCCACTGCAAATAACTGCGTAGCTAGCTAGCTAGGTCTAAAGCTAACGTTAGCTAGCTAGCTACCCATCATTTCTTGTTAGCGGATAATATAAATATTTTTTATATTTTTTTTAATTAAATGTACATTCGAACCTTTCGTGCGTGTATCACAAACTTCTGATTGTGCAGCTGCATATATTTTCATATTTTATTCAGTTTGTTTTAGATTTAGCGCCCTTGCGTCAGTTTTTAAATAAATAATTTCCTTCAGTTTTAGGCGCAAGTACTAACGCATGACATGCGATTGATGTCGACGCAGCTACGTAGCCACTTTCAAAGAAAATGCGGGGGACTCCATAAAAATAGTGAGGAAGAGGCGAAGCGAGAGGTTTTACCACAGATAGAACAATGAGACAGATATTTCACCGGATGTATAAATGTGAAGCATCCGCTTTTCGTTTCTACTCATTACCAAATATGACAGTGAGACGCACACTTGCCGGGAGTGGGAGAAGATGGAACGAGATGGATTTTGTCCGACATTCTGCAAATGTTCTCATCGATTAATCATTTAACGTCAACACAGTGTTCCCAAAACTAGAATATGTTATGAACATAGTGAATTAAAGTTTAGTAGACTTTTACCTTTTTAAAAGTTTTTAAAATCGCGTTGTTTAGGAGTGCAAAGGTTTATTGAGTTATTGCACAGGCGCACTTCACAGAGGAGGCGTTCCCTAACGGAAATATGCAGACACATGCGAGAAGGCGCCAATAAGATCTCGCTAGCTCGGGCTTGGCTCTGCCCATCACCTTGCTTGTTCTACCCACGATGACTCTTTCTTCCCATTGGAAACGATAGGGTGTGGTCAATCTTGGTTTAGTTATAAAATAAATATTTGGTTTTACTCTGCCCACGAAAATAAGCCCACGAAGTGAAGATTTTTTTGTATGGAGGGCAATAAGAGACTGCCATATTGGCACTCCATTCCATAGGAATTAATGGATTTCTTTATTATTTAATTCAGTTAAATGTTTTAAGGACAAAATTAGATGTATTTAAGTCATGTTCTTGTTGTAGTGGGGACAGCAACATTAGTAATGTTTTTAGATATTTTTTATTTTTATGCTTTGCTCACATAATATAATTTTAAAGTATACATTAAGGTATCTGTAATAGAATAAATGTGTCAAACGAATGTAAAAATTAATAAAAGCATTTCTATAGCTTCCAAAATGTTTTTTTTACAACGTGGGGGAGTGCCAAGATGGAGGCATGGTGGCTTCAACTCAGCACCCCTATATAATATATAATACCCCTATATAATATATTGGAGGTAAGTGGCATGGCATTTTGGCAACTTAGAAAAAAACAACTTTATAGGATTTGTGCATGTTGTCATAGAGATAGATAGAGGACTCATATGGATATAGTTTCAGCTTGGACATTTGCCATTGAGGGCTTCCACCATTTAAAGGTAGTCAACTGGGTAGGGATTCCTATGAATTGGGAGCAATCAGCCAATGAAGAAGAAAATGGACTACTTTAAAATGGAGATTGCCCATGGTATCACAGACACTATAATGGCACAGATACAAAGATGAGTCCTCTATATATCTCTATTGCCTGTTGTGTATCTGCCCTCTCATTGGCTAGAATGATCCCACCTGATCTTGCCTCATGCCTGTCTTCCATCTGAGGCGGTGTATTTGCATTGTTAGAGTGGTAACTTGACTATCTTATCAATATAATAGAGTACCACAGTATGTCATAATACCCATAAAACCTAGCTGTCAAACAAAGAAATGGTTCCAATTGTTTTTCCACCATTAATTTTTTCCATGGGGATTTTATAAATACTTAAAATAAGGCCTGTGTTTCGTGTAGGCTTACCCTGGCGTGATGTTTTGAGAACCGTGTAAATCTCTCTCGGACCAGGTCACTTATCAGTATATTTTCCTGTATTTACCCCACAAAAAATGATATGCTAATTAGCTGCTAATGTGGCTGTCATAAAGAACTACAAATGCCAGGATGATCTGGATGAGACTGCCCAATCGAGGCAAAGGTAAGAATCTCTGGATGAACTATCTAATGTTAGCTAAATTTTGTAATAAATAAATTGGCTACATATCTTTAAATGGACAATTCTGTGAACTGTCTTGTGCAAGTTTTAAATTGACACGTTACCTGTTAGCAAAAGTGTCAGATAGAGATGATGTGCAGGAGCTTGCAGGGATTTGTAGTCTTGCATGATGTCTACTTTGATGCTAATTAGCATTTTAGAATCTGAGAGTAAATAAAGCCAAATATATTGATAAAAGTAACCTTGTCTGAAATAATTTTACATGGTTATCAAAACATCTCGTCAGGGTAAGCCTACACGAAACACAGCCTTTTTTTTGAGTTTCTAAAATTCCCTATGGGAAGAAATGAATGGTGGAAAAGCGATTGGAACCTTTTCCCTGTTTGACCTCTAGGTTTTATGGGTATTAAGACACCTCCAAAGTGGTGCTCTATGCTAAAATCCTGCCACTTTGATACAGCTACAGCCGAAGTGACTTGTCGTGGGAGGTTAGGAGGATCGTCACTAGTTATTACAGCCACAAAGTCATAATTATGGCTAAACCACCAATTTCTACAGTTTATCTTCTTCAAATCTGATTATAAACATAACCACACTGCTAACCTTATGCCTAACCAAAAAGCTAATTGTTGTTTTCATGAATTTGTATGATAGAGCCAATTTTGTGACAACAGGTTAGAGAGCATTCTCCCTAACCCATTTCCTACTTTATTTATTTTATTTAACCTTTATTTAACTATGCAAGCCACTTAAGAACAAATTCTTATTTACAATGACGGCCTACACCGGCCTAATTATCCTAGCCTACTACGTTAATTCTCATAATCTGTTATGGAAAAGTAATGTCCAGTCTAGGTTTTTAAGGAATCTCAAATGCAAGCGGCTGAGGTTTTTCTCCTCGATTTATTGGAGGTTGTGACTAGATGGAATACAGCTACGACTGGAAGTGTATTTTGGTAGCAGATTAGGAGAGCAATTTAACTAATCCTAACTCTTTTCCTAACCTTAACCTCCTTCTCCTAACCTGCAATGTTAATAATCCTGACCTGCTGCATAAATTCTCCTAACCTACTACGAAAAAGTAACTTCCGCTCGTAACTGTATTCCACCTAGTCAGAAACATTATTGGACGCATTCGTCCATGATTGAATGAAACCTTGATTAGTGCTATCCGGAATCCTTGGGACTTCCTTACCCTAACCTTAACCATAATCCTTACATAACCCCAACCTTAAAGGTAGACTCAGCTAAATATTGCACCACATATATTGAGATGAGCAAGATGCAAGACTTCGCTCTCACACAGCCACACACAGTATCTATCTGCGCATGTTTAATATAACACACATACATTAATTATTCATTTCGGTTGCCTATCCTGATGTGAAGTTTGTTCTATAGAAAGTATTGACTCTGATGTGTGCCACAGAAAGTATTTGACTCTAGCGACAAAATTAAGGAAATTAGAAGTAGGGGTAGAATTTCGGTAGGCAAGACAATCGTAGGCAGGATAGGCAACCGAAATTAATAATTAATGTATGAGTGTTATATTGCTGTCATACCATGTCCATAGACAGTTTACAGAGTAAGGAAGCAATGTCGTTTGGGTAAACTATCCATTTAAGCAAAACAACACATCTCAGCATTTGTGTGCATTTAACAATTAGGAAAGTAAGAAAAACATTTTTAATTAGCATGTCTAAGTGCACCAATCCCTTAAACTAAATTAAGTATTTCAAGTGCAAGAGAAACTACCGACGTAAATCTTTTCGAAAGGGAGACAGATGGAGAGGCCGTCGGTCTCGCTGAATGCGCCCAACTTGAGTGTCGGTGAAAGGGTGCTGATAGAGGGGCCCGCTCCCCTCCTACTTTGAAAAAAATATATTGGGTCTGTTGTCATGGAAATCGAAGGACACTTAGATGGATTCGACAAAGATGGGGGTTCAAAGGAACAAAAGCCAAAGTGTAATTTTCCTAAAGGCGTCAGAAACAATTAAAGGGAATATTCATCGTGAGTCCCTCATTTGAAGACCGCGCTTTTCTTGGCACACCAGCAACCGAATATCCACAAAGTGCATTTTTTCAAAATGGTTACTTTCCGTGAAGAACATAATTTTACACCGAAACAGACACACACACATGCAACACATTTGAGGAGTTGAGGGCTTGGGATACGCAGTCCTGAGTGCGCACCAGAGTGGAACAACAGCCTTTGCGCTTGGGAGTAGGCTACCTACCGAGATGGCCAACAAGGGGACTCAACTTCAGAGCCTGTCAAAAGTGTTTGTTCTGCTCAGCATAATGACAGTCAAGACCAATCCACTTGAGACGGGTAAGGAGATGGGAGGTCAATTTCCGATGTATTCCGTCGCGGATTCAGACACGTTTTTCCATTACAGTGACGCACTGCCTTGTGCGCGTATTTATTTGTTGCTCCTGGCTCTCTCATTGTGCCACTGGGCTTTTGTAAATGAAAACAGTTTGTCACTGTAATGAAGAATCAGTATTATATTAGTTACCTAAATAACCGTTGATTTGAAGTCTGTTTTCTGAAACAAATTGCCATTCAAACAACCAGAAACCCTTGGATGACCAAGGAGCCAAGGGATTACGCCCGCAGCTGAATGATACTTTGTCATGTGACAATTCTTAATTTGTGAAATAATAGTTTACACAGGGGTTTAAAGTAGTTTTAATTCAACTTGAATTCATGAAATATTTATTCATATTTTTGTTCACCTGTATTCCACAGAAATAGCCTACATACTTTTGACATTAAACTTAATGAACTTGTCATAAATCTATGCTTTTATCATGATCAACAACAGATAATCATTGAGAAAGAAACGTCCGGAGTTGCGCCATGTCACCTTAGTTGTCTTTTCCCTACTGGACTTCATGCCAGTGAGAACTTACAGTAGTACCAGAGCTGTTTATTTCTTACCTGTAAAACGCTTTATTAGGGACTCAAGGATATACTGTTGTCCATGTAATTGGACAGTGCTTCTCTTGCGGGCAATGTGTTTATTTGGGTAGTGTTGTGAGACTGGTGATTTCCCATCAGCGGTGGCTTCCCAGTCCCCTTTCTTGGGGCACTCCGGTAGGTCAGCGCAGGAGGATCCAGTGGTTGCCTAGGGAAACAGAGCTTATAAACCCAGGAAGGGGTTGTAAATCTTCCCATTATCTGGCTCACTGTCCAGAGTGGGTGTGTGGAGTAGCATCAGTTGGCCCCCAGCCTTAGACCCTCACTGTGGCTTCCATGTATGTAAATGTATTACCACCATAGCCAAGAGGTCTGGATTTATACATGGCACAGTGGTAGTGCACTTGACCTGTAACTGCAGGGTTGCTGGTTCAGGTCCTGTTCTGGCTATTTGTTTCTTCTAATCACCTGTAACAAACTCAGTTGTGTTTTAGTTTGTCATAGTTTTTAATATTATGCTCATAATTCAGTATCGGCCAGGGACTCAATGGGACTGTGGAGAAACAGAGAGAAAGTAGATTTTTGTTTACACATCACATCCTCACAGACAAGTAGTTTGCTCCTTTATTCTACTTACATGTATACATCTGTGGGTTTTCCTCCAGTCAACGTGGTGGACTTCTGTGGCCAGAACATCCAGGGCGATGGGATGATCGTCAACTCACACCAGGAGTCCAAGAAGTACTACTTTGTCACCATGGGAACGGACTGCCACCTCACCATGCAGGCCGCCTCCCCCAAGGACAAGGTGCCCACCACGAGCCACACCCCCTCCCTTTTATGCTCACTATACACATGTATGCCCAATATCCCAAGTCGACTCCTGGCCCTTGTATAGATCTGGATAGGTATATGCAATATGATAATATTTCACCTTCATTTCTTACAGCTATCCACTCCTCTCATTTCCAAAGCAAGGGTTAGGGGTGATAATACCAATATGTTTAACTTTATATTCCTTCCAATGTCCGTCAGCTAAACATTCCCCCACTCCTCCTCTCCCCCTGAAGGTCCAGTTCCACTTCCGCTTCTTCCTGGTCTACAGCCTGCTTCGTTTAGCTCCCCAAAGTCCATCCCCCCTCTTCCCTGAGTCCCCTGAGTCGACTCCAATGGTGGAGCAAGGGGACCCATGTCATGCGGGATCATACATTCAGTTCTATGACGGGCGGGACAAGAACTCGCCTCCTATTGGACCAACGCTGTGTGGGAAGAGCCCACCTCGCCCGGTGCTGTCCACAGGGAATCACCTGACCCTGCGTCTGGTGACCCAAGGTACCCTGCCTCGAGTGGATTTCGTGGGGGACTTCACCTCCTTCAGACTGGGTGAGACATGACGCCAGCCACCCAATCAGATTGAGCCCCCAAAAAATAAACCACTGTTCCAAAATGGGACATTATTTGTCTTTTTATCTAAACATGCAAACACCATCAGATATAATTCATAGCAAGCAGGGAACTGGAATGATATTCAGATCAACTGGAATGACATTCACTCTCATGGGAAAGGTGGCCAAAAATTACTAACTGAAACCCCAATAAGCGAAGAATATGACTGCATTGAGGCATGTCACTGTGCTTCTATGGCTATATACACCATGCCACTGCCTACTTCATTTGTTCATTTAGCAAACAAGACTGCTCATAATCTTGTGGCTATGTAACTATATTTTTAGCTTTAATTAGCTTTAAAAATGCAACATTTTCCTCTCTGCCCCATGACAAAATGTGTAGAATTGCAGAAAGTTAGCTATAAAACAACCAAAAATGTATCTCCGCCTCATGGCAAAATGTGTAGAATAGCATGGGATTAGCTATAAAACTGCAATTTTTTTCTCTTTGCACATGGCAAACTGTGGAATTGCAGGAAGGCCACAACAAAATTGTAGCCTACTCACGAGCTGTAGTTTGTGCAGTTCGTAACAAATCAAATGTACCATCTTGCTCTATCCATTTACAGGTTTTAACCAATCAGCGTGCAGCAGTGAGCCTTACTTCCCATGTCGGAATGGGAAGTGTATCCCCATGAGTCTGGTGTGTGATGAAAAGGGCATTGATAACTGTGGGGACGGGAGTGACTTGGAGGATCACCTGCCCTCAGGGTGCAAAGGTCACTCAGGTATCACACCTGTGCAGCTACCTGTTCAACAGGCCTTTAAAGGTGGTCTATGTGGCCCCCAACAAACTTCAGACTAAGTCTCGCTATTATTACACTATTACACAGTTTATACACGTTTAAAGGAGTGGGGCAGTCCCTCTCCTCACATATTTGTTTATTTGTTAGGTCACAAGTAGAGAGGAAACAGGAGCTTGTGCTGAAAAAGGGTTAGGCCGGATCCGAACCCATACTGCAGCAGTAGACAGTGTGCACCAGAAGCAGCAGCTTAGATCACTAGACCACCTTAAGCCACCCAATTTGTATTATTCTACTGTTCTTCTAAACTGTACTTTTTGTTTCTGTTAATTGGAATGTGTTTTCAGTCACCTTACCTAGTAAAGAAAAGGTAAATAACACCTGTGTGATCTCCTCAGCAGGTCAGCTGGCCCCAGCCCAAGCCCCTCCCCCAGCAGTGACCCCACCCCCCCCTGTCTTAAACGTGCCCACTTTGCCCATGTCCACCAATAGGGACTGTGGCACTCCGGACGGCGTACCCCATCACGACTCAGTGACAGGTATGTGACAACTGGTACAATGCAGGTTATTGTTTTCCTCTTTACCAACTAGGAGGTTGTTATTATAAAATGATCAGTTCCCGATGTCTTACCTGGTATGGTAAAGGTTTATAGAATAAATAGCTCAACTCAAACTGCTTTACTTGTACAACTGTATATAGTGCATTCAGAAAGTATTCAGACCCCTTGACTTTTTCCACATTTAGTTATGTTAGACCCTTATTCTAAAATGGATGAAATTGTTTTTTTTCACTCATCAATCTACACATAAATACCCCATAATGACAAAGCAAAAACTGTTGGGAAAAAACAACTAAATATCACATTTACAGTACCAGTCAAGTTTGGACACACCTACTCATTCAAGGGTTTTTCTTTATTTTTACTATTTTCGATATAGAATAAGACAAAACTATGAAATAACACATGGAATCATGTAGTATCCAAACAAGGGTTAAACAAATCTACATTTATTTGAGATTCTTCAAAGTAGCCACCGTTTGACTTGATGACAGCTTTGCACACCCTTGTCATTCTCTCAACTAGCTTCACCTGGAGTGCTTTTCCAACAGTCTTGAAGGAATTCCCACATATGCTGAGCACTTGTTGGCTGCTTTTCCTTCACTGCGGTCTAACTAATCCAAAATCATCTCAATTGGGTTGAGGTTGGGTGATTGTGGAGGCCAGGTCATCTGATGCAACACTCCATCACTCTCCTTCCTGGTCAAATAGCCCTTACACAGTCTGGAGGTGCTCAAACCAGATGGGATGGCGTATCGCTGCAGAATGCTGTGGTAGCCATGCTGGTTAAGTGTGCCTTGAATTCAAAATAAATCACTGACAGTTTCACCAGCAAGCACCATCACACCACCTCCTCTGTGCTTTACGGTGGGAACCACACATGTGGAGATCATCCGTTCACCTACTTCAACTCTGCGGTTGAACCAAAAATATGAATTAGATCATGAAGGCCTGATTCACGCAGTCTCCTCTGAACAGTTGATATTGAGATGTCTGTTACTTGATCTTTGTGAAGCATGTTAACTCTAATGAACTTATCCTCTGCAGCAGAGGTAACTATGGGTCTTCCTTTCCTGTGGCAGTCCTTGTGAGAGACAGTTTCATCATAGCTCTTGATGGTTTTTGCGACTGCACTTGAAGAAAGTGAAGAAAGACTGACATTCATGTCTTAAAGTAATGATGGGCTGTCATTTCTCTTTGCTTATTTGAGGTGTTCTTGCCATAATATGGACTTGGCCTTTTACCAAATAGGGCTATCTTCTGTATACCACCCCGACCTTGTCACAACACAACTGATTGGCTCAAACTCATTAAGAATCAAATAAAATCCACAAATTAAGTCAACAAGGCACACCTGTTAATTGAAATGCATTCCAGGTGACTACCTCATGAAGCTGGTTGAGAGAATGCCAAGATTGTGCAAGAATCTACAATATGTGTTGATTTTTTTATCACCTTTTTGGTTACTAAATGATTCCATATGTGTTATTTCATAGTTTTTATGTCTTTACTATTATTCTATAATGTAGAAAATAGTAAAAATAAAAAACTTTTGAATTAGTAGGTGTGTCAACGTTTGACTGGTACTGTACATACGTATTCAGACCCTTTACTCAGTACTTTGTTGAAGCACCTTGGCAGCGATTACAGCCTGAAGTCTTCTTGGGTGTTATGCTACAAGCTTGGCACACCTGTATTTGGGGACTTTCTCTCATTCTTCTCTACAGACCCTCTCAAGCTCTGTCAGGTTGGATGGGGAGCGTTGCTGCACAGCTTGGGTTCAAGTCTGGGCTCTAGTTGGGCCACTCATGGACATTCAGAGACTTGTCCTGAAGCCACTCATGCATTGTTTTGGCTGGCTGCTTAGGGTTGTTGTCCTGTTGGAAGGTGAACATTCACCCAAATCTGAGGTCCTGAGTGCTCTGGAGCAGGTTTTCGTCAAGAATCTCTCTCTATACTTTGCTCCGTTCATTTTTCCCTCGATCCTGACTAGCCTCTCAGTCCCTTCCACTGAAAAACATCCACACAGCATGATGCTGCCACCACCATGCTTCACCGTAGGGATGGTGCAAGGTTTCCTCCAGAGGTGACGCTTGGCATTCAGGGCAAATATTTTAATCTTGGTTTCATCAGACCAGAGAATCTTGTTTCTCATGGTCTGATAGTCCTTTAGGTGCCTTTCGGCAAACTCCAAGTGTGCTGTCATGTGCTTTTTACTGAGGAGTGGCTTCCATCTGGCCACTCTGGCCACTCTACCATAAAATCCTGATTGGTGGAGTGCTGCAGAGATGGTTGTCATTCTGAAAGGTTCTACCATCTCCACAGAGGAACTCTGGAGCTCTGTCAGAATGACCATCGGGTTCTTGGTCACCTCCCTGACCATGGCCCTTCTCACCCGATTGCTTAGTTTGGCTGGGCGGCCAGCTCTCGGAAGAGTCTTGGTGGTTCCAAACTTCTTCCATTTAAGAATGATGGAGGCCAATGTGTTCTTGGGGACCTTCAATGCTGCAGAAATGTCTTGGTGCCCTTCCCCATATCGGTGTCTCGACACAATCCTGTCTCAGAGCTCTACGGATAATTAATTCAACGTCATAGTTTGGTTTTTGCTCTGACATGCACTGTCAGCTGTGGGACCTTTATATAGACAGGTGAGTGTGCCTTTCCAAATCATGTCCAATCAATTGAATTTACCTTAGGTGGACTCCAAGTCCCAAGGATGAACAATGGAAACAGGATGCACCTGAGCTCAATTTCGAGTCTTATAGCAAAGGGTCTGAATACTTATCTAAGTAAGGTTTTTGCAAAAATTTTGCTAAAAACATGTTTTCGCTTTGTCATTATTATCAGGAATCAAGGTAAGACCCAGATGCAGACTGTCGAAGTAACACTGTTTATAGCAACGGGCAGGTAACGACAGGTCAAGTCAGGCACGGGTTGATAATCCAGAGTATAGGGGCAAAGGTACAAGACGGCAGACAGGGTCAGGTCAGGCAGAGTAGTTGGGCAGGCAGGCTCAGAGACAGGACAGGCAATGGTCAAAACCAGGGGTCGAGAAAAGGATAGACTGGGGGGGGGGGGGAGCAGGAGCTGAGAAAAACGCTGGCTGACTCGACAAACAAGATGAACTGGCAACAGACAAACAGAACTCAAGTATAAATACACAGGGGATAATGGAGAAGATGGGCAACACCTGGGGGGTGGGGGGTGGGGACGATCACAAGGACAGGTGAAATAGATCAGGGTGCGACAATTCTGGGGTATTGTGTGTAGATTGATGAGAAATTATTTTTATTTCATCCATTTTAGAATAAGGCTGTAACGTAACAAAAGGTGGAAAAAGGGAAGGGGTGTGAATACTTTCCCGAATGCACTGTATCTCAGTGGCTTTTTTTCAAAGATCCCTTATTTCTTAACTGCTGAGTAAGCCACAAAACTTGTGTAGGGGATGGGATATTGTTTGTGTCTGTAAACTCTATTTCAGCACAAAGTAACAGGAACCTAATTGGAATGCAAAGCACATCAATGACAGGGGGCATAAAACTAATTGGGATGCCCATAGCTCTTAATTTCCGCCTTACCGGTTGTAAACCAATAAACTGTGATGGATTCTCAGTGGTGAATATGACCCCTTTGAGTTCCCAGTCCCCATTGTTCCTTTTCTAATGACACTGGTACAAATAGATACTGAGGCTAGATGGCCTTTTTGTCTTTGCCAAGCCACCAGATGTCCAGCCAAGACCACAACCATTATTTTATTAATTCCAAGTCGTCTGGCGAAGGAGAGAAAGAAAATTGGCTGTGGAAATTGCCAGACATTTGTCTTGAATTGAAGGATGATTTGATCATCAAAGAATACAAGGAAATGTATTTACTGTGATTTGAAATCAAAGTATTTGGATGGTTTTACTTTTACAAGCAAGCAGACCCCATTGCTAACTGTACTCTACTCTCATCTCTCCACACTCCCCCAGATTCCCCTCCCTACATGTCCCTTTTGGCTCTCTACATCGCATTGGGTGTGATAGCTGGTGTGGTCCTGCTGTGCTGGTGCTGCTGGTCTCCAGGCTGGTTCCTCTGGAGGATCAGCATCTGCCGCTTCTTACCATGCTGTAACTCAGCCTGTGCCTCCTGCCAGCTCTGTGCCCGTAGCTGTGCCCAGAACAAGGAGCACCGACCAGCTAAGGTCTCACCACAAGGACAGGTCCCAACCAACGGTGTTGCCTTGTCCACCCTCACCACATCCACGGCTAACACTCTCGCTGTGTAGGGGGGCAATGCAGTCGCTGTGTAGTGCAGGACTGTTGTTGCTATGAAGCATAACTGCTATGATGGCTAACAGTGAGACAAATGGACTCACGGACATGATGACCCAGACTTCCTGTTTTAGACTGATGGATTGAGATGATACTTGTCTTTTTACTGGGTTACAAGGACTGTTAATGTCATGGAAGAAGGAGTGCTGCAAAGCTGAGACCGTTCTTAAAACGGGGAAAGGCTTTACATTATATTGTTTTAGTCACTGTAGGTTCTTGTTTTCTGGTGCTTTACATAATGAATGACTGATGCTTCCTTCTTCGGACTGTTTTGTATTTAAAAGTATATTAGATTGGATTCAACAGAGGGTTCTTCTTTGAGTGTATAAGTAACCCCGGTTCACCTATTCAATTTTATCTACAGTTGAAGTCAGATGTTTACATACTTAGGTTGGAGTCATTTAAACTTGTTTTTCAACCACTCCACAAATTTCTTGTTAACAAACTACAGTTTTGGCAAGTCGGTTAGGACATCTACTTTGTTCATGACACAATTCTCCCAACAATTGTTTACAGACAGATTATTACACTTATAATTCACTGTATCACAATTCCAGTGGGTCAGAAGTTTACATACACTAAGTTGACTGTGCCTTTAAATAGCTTGGAAAATTCCAGAAAATTATGTCATGGCTTTAGAAGCTTCTGATAGGCTAATTGACATAATTTGAGTCAGTTGGTGTACCTGTGGATGTATTTCAAGGCCTACCTTCAAACTCAGTGTCTCTTTGCTTGACATTTTGGGAAAATCAAAAGATATCAGCCAAGACCTCAGAATACAAATTGTAGACCTCCACAAGTCTGGTTCATCCTTGGGAGCAATTTACAAATGCCTGAAGGTACCACATTCATCTGTACAAACAATAGTATGCAAGTATAAACACCATGGGACCACGCAGCCGTCATACTGCTCAAGAAGGAGACGCGTTCTGTCTCCTAGAGATGTAGATGATGTATCAATCCCAGAACAACAGCAAAGGACCGTACAAAAGTATCTATATCCATAGTAAAACATAGTAAAATATCAACATAACCTGAAAGGCCGCTCAGCAAGGAAGAAGCCACTGCTCCAAAACCGCCATAAAAAAAGCCAGACTACGGTTTGCAACTGCACATGGGGACAAAGATCGTACTTTTTGGAGAAATGTCCTCTGGTCTGATGAAACAAAAATATAACTGTTTGGCCATACTGACCATCGTCATGTTTGGAGGAAAAAGGGGGAGGCTTGTAAGCCGAAGAACACCATCCCAACAGTGAAGCAGGGGGGTGGCAGCATCATGTTGTGGCGGTGACTGGTTGCAGGATGGACTGGTGCACATCACAAAATGGATGGCATCATGAGGCAGGAAACTTATGTGGATATATTAAAGCAACATCTCAAGACATCAGTCTTGAACTTCCCACGAGCAAGTTAAAGCTTGGTCACAAATGGGTATCCCAAATGGACAATGACCCCAAGTATACTTCCCAAGGTGTGTCAAAATGGCTTAAGGACAACCAAGTCAAGGTATTGGAGTGGCCATCACAAAGCCCCGTCCTCAATCCTATAGAACATTTGTTGGCAGAACTGAAAAAGTGTGTGCGAGCAAGGAGGCCTAAAACCTGACAGTTACACCGACTCTGTCAGGAGGAATGGGACAAAATTCACCCAACTTATTGTGGGAAGCTTGTGGAGGGCTACCCGAAACATTTGTCCCAAGTTAAACAATTTAAAGGCAGTGCTACCAAATACTAATTGAGTGTATGTAAACTTCTGACCCACTGGGAATGTGATGAAAGAAATGAAAGCTGAAATAAATAATTCTCTCTACTATTATTCTGACATTTCACATTCTTAAAATAAAGTGGTGATCCTAACTGACCTAAGACAGGGCATGTTTACTAGGATTAAATGTCAGGAATTGTGAAAAACCCAGTTTTTAAATGTATTTGGCTAAGGTGTATGTAAACTTCCGACTTCAACTGTAACTTGCCATAAGATTCCTAGTTACAAAAGTATGAGAAATCCCACTCAGCCTGCTCCCACTGAAATGTTCACTTCCCACACATGTATGCCCCTTACCCAACAGGGACTATATTTTTGTTAATAAAATAAATCACACTCCTCAGTTTTTTAGGTACTTTATGTCCCATGTTGGGGGCAACCACATGAATGTCGGTGCTCATGTATGCCATGTAAACTGACCCTGCCTCGAGTAGACACATAACCTTTCTTAATTTACCCTCTGTGCTTGTTGTGTAACTACACTACAGTTCAAAAGTTTGGGGTCACTTAGAAATGTTCTTGTGTTCCATGAAAACATACATGAAATTAGTTGCAAAATTAATAGGAAATATAGTCAAGATGTTGACAAGATTATAAATAATGATTTTTAATTGAAATAATAATTGTGTCCTTCAAAATTAGCTTTCATCAAAGAATCCTCAATTTTCAGCAATTACAACCTTGCAGACCTTTGGCATTTTAGTTGTCAATTTGTTGAGGGAATCTGAAGAGATTTCACCCCAAACTTCCTGAAGCACCTCCCACAAGTTGGATTGGCTTGATGGGCACTTCTTACTTACCATAAAGTCAAGCTGCTCCCACAACAGCTCAATAGGGTTGAGATGGGGCTGGCCACTCCATTATAGACAGAATACCAGCTGACTGCTTCTTTCCTAAATAGTTCTTGCATAGTTTGGAGCTGTGCTTTGCGTCATTGTCCTGTTGTAGGAGGAAATTGGCTCCAATTAAGCTCCATCCACAGGGTATGGCATGGCTTTGCAAAATTGAGTGATAGCCTTCCTTCTCCAAGATCCCTTTTACCCTGTACAAATCTCCCACTTTACCACCACCAAAGCACACCCAGACCATCACATTGCCTCCACTATGCTTGACAGATGGCGTCAAGCATTCCTCCAGCATCTTTTCATTTTTTCTGCTTCTCACAAATGTTCTTTGTGATCCGAACACCACAAACTTAGATTTGTCTGTCCATAACACTTTTTTTTCAATCTCCGTCTGTCCAGTGTCTGTATTCTTTTGCCCATCTTAATCTTTTTTTTTTATTGACCAGTCTGAGATATGGCTTTTTCTTTGCAACTCTGCCTCGAAGGCCAGGATCCCGGAGTCAACTCTTCACTGTTGACATTGAGACTGGTGTTTTGTGGGTACTATTTTATTAAGCTGCCAGTTGAGGACTTGTGATGTGTCTGTTTCTCAAACTAGACACTAATGTACTTGTCCTCTTGCTCAGTTGTGCACGGGGCCTCCCACTCCTCTTCCTATTCTGGTTAGAGCCAGTTTGCACTGTTCTGTGAAGGGAGTAGTACACAGCGTTGTAAAACATCCTCAGTTTCTTGGCAATTTCTCGCATGGAATAGCCATCATTTCTCAGAACAAGAATAGACTGATGAGTTTCAGAAGAAACTTCTTTGTTTCTGGCCATTTTGATCCTGTAATCAAACCCACAAATGCTGATGCTCCAGATACTCAACTAGTCTAAAGAAGGCCAGTTTTAATTGCTTCTTTAATCAGGACAACCGTTTTCAGCTGTGCTACCATAATTGCAAAAGGGTTTTCTAATGATAAATTAGCCTTTTAAAATGATAAACTTGGAATAGCTAACACAACTTGGAACACAGACGTGATGGTTGCTGATAATGAATCTCTGTATGCCTATGTAGATATTCCATTACAAATCTGTCGTTTCCAGCGACAATAGTCATTTACAACATTAACAATGTCTACACTGTATTTCTGATCAATTTGATGTTATTTTAATGTACAAAAAAACATGCTTTTCTTTCAAAAGCAAGGACATTTCTAAGTCACCCCAAACCTTTTGAACTGTAGTGTATATTATACTGTTCCCCCACCTCTGTCTTTTGAATGATTTTGAGAGGTGCTATCGAGGCTTCGTAAGGGTGACACAAGCTTGACTAAATGCTGTTTCTCTACTCTGAGTTGCCAAGCGACAATTGAAGGTATGCTCCCCCAACCACTCAACCTCTCTCTCGCTCTCTGTCTCGCTCTCTCTCTCTCTCTCTCGCTCTCGCTCTCTCGCTCTCTCTCTCTCTCTCTCTCTCTCTCTCTCTCTTGCTCTTTCTCAGAGACTTAACGCATGTGGATATATATCTGTGACTTTCCTCACGAGGTCATGGACTGAGCTGAAAGGGATGATAATGAATAATGAATCAAGTGCATTAGTATACCTTTCTACACTAGGGCTTCTGCCTAACTTTCAGACATGATACCAACAACATGTGTTGTCAACATCACAAATAAGAAGACATGGGTCTCTGGTTCTGTCTCATTGACCAAAATGATTTGTGTCCCTAGAACTACTATTGTGTAAATACATTATTTCTCATATGTTTCAGATGTTGTTTTTTTAAACTTATGGTTTGTTTTTATTCAGAAGGCTAAATAGATGTTCTACCACTGCCTTTGTTCTGTTGACACATCCTCCATATTCAAAAGCAAAGTGTGTGTTTGTTTGTCTGAAGTGTCATCATCAGACATGGGTTCAAAATGTGTATTTGAGTAGCTGGTATTTGAAATCCTTTTTAATATTTTAAAATAATTAATACAGCCCAAAACAAGTAAAATAGTATTTCAATTGTTATTTGAAAAAACAAATAGTCTACCAAATTGTATTTTCAAATACTTCTTTCAAATACCATTTTCAAATACCTGAGTTAAATGCATGGAAGTGTATTTGAGTCAGTGTATTTGAGTATTTTCAAATACTTTCCAAGTATGTACTATATGTATACATATTAAACAACTTTTCTTTTCAAATATAAGATATTTGAATACTTACTTCTAAATGTTATGTGTAGGTAATTGAGGTATTTGAACCCAGGTCTGGTTGACATTATCTATGTACACTTAATTACTCCATGGTATTTGATCCACAAACAAAAAGGAAATTGTTTTCGTATTCACCACTGTCTGATATGTAAATATATGTTTGACAATATTAAACTTAGAACATTAAAGATCGATTCGACATTGCCTCATGTTATAGGGTAAATCCATTTGAATTCAGTCACTTTTTGACAGCAGCCTTTTTGATTTGAATAAAACCTTCCATACTATTTGCCCGTTGTAGAAGTGTTCAGAAAGTGACTTTTTGGACTTGAATGACAAAACATTTATGAGATAAAGGTGCTCAAAGTTGACCTATTTTGCATACCCCGCCATACCATGTCTTCATCACTAGAAAATATAAATGGTTGAGATTGATATAATTTAAAAGCTTACAAGCAGGGTTGTCAAAATATTTTTGAATATATTGAAAAAAAGTTTTTAAAACATTTTATATCCTTAAATGTCAATTATCAAAAAATGTGTGAACTCCAGTATTTTTTTTTTTTTTGTAGTTTAGACCGAAATTTACATAATCAGATTTTTTTTTTGGTAGTGCCTGCCATTGGTTGAGACACAACTTGCTCTTTAATACTTTGAGCACCTTTATCTCCTGAATGTTTTGGCATTCAGGTCCAAAAAGTCACTTTGTGATCATTTCTTCCATGGGCAGACATTTATGGAAAGTTGTGTTTAAATCAAAAGGGATGCTGTCAAAAAAGTGATTGAATTCAAATGGATTTACCTTCTAACCGTTCAAATAGTCTGATATTTTGCAGAATAACACAGTGAACTTAGACTGGTCTGCCCCTCTCTCCCGACTCTGCCTCTGCTGCTGTCTTCCCTGTCTCTTTCTCCATCTCCTTGTCTATCTCTGCTTCTGTTTATATTATAAAATGAGGGTAGGTAGGGTATTCATCTGGAGCTGGATATAATTGCTGCCTAGTTGGTTGTTCATCCTCTGAGAGCCTTGTTGACAATGGTAAGCTCTTGGCAAGGTCTCACAAGTCTCAAACTGTGGCTGTTGTCGCTGTAACTACTGGTAACCTTTTCAGGACAAATCCCTCTCCTTCCACAAAGAGAACCCTCTGCTGTTTGAATGGTGCTTAATCCCTACCCCTGTATGCACTACAGCCTGACATTGATTCTGGGTTTATTGTTGCCTTGGTGAAACATGACTTCTCGATTAGTCTATTTTTTTTTCAAGGTGCTTATTCAGTTGTTTGAGTGTTCTCAAGCAAATATACCCAAACATGTTTTGTAGCTCAGGGACCTTTCCACAGTATCTCTCTCGATTCAGGGCACTTCCATCTAGTAACGCGTCATGTCTGTCTTTGGATAGCCAAACATTATTAGACACATTTACAGAGGAGGAAGACGCATTTCGCTCTGTTCAGCTCGGCCCAGTTACTGGTGTGAATTACATACATGTGATTATCTTTGAGCTAAAGCTGCCACATTGTTCGTTCGGTATCTCAGTCGGCCAAGCCACAAGGAGCGTCATCTATGATGCGCACCCACAACGCGTCAGCCTCATGACCCTGTTAAACTAGGCCAGGCTTCAATGGACATTGACTTTATGGGGGAAAAAGGTCAACACACCGAACCCAATGACACAAAACTATTTCTTCCTGTTGCAGGGGAGACTAGAATCTAGAGCCCAGACCCTGATAGTGATGATTGCCGGCACACAATGGAAATAACGGAGGCCATTTATAAAGCACTTTACACTAAAGCCAATGTGTAGAACCAACCCGGATGATTCGCAGCAGACATGAAACACAGATATTGTGAAATTGAGTTGTTTCACCCAAATTCCTATCTGTCTCATGCTGCAAAGTGCATGAAATCCATTGAATCGTGGATTTCTAGATTAGCTCATTCCAGTCTTAATGGCAACCACTCAACACCAGCAGTTACCATTTTACTCAAAGAGCAAGCAAAGTTCAATGATCACGTCTAATTCAATGATTGGTCTAAAGGTGTGGAAATAGCGGGAAGGAAGACTGGCAATAGGGATCATAATTATAAGCTACATTTGGGGCCCTCTGTTTACCCAGCATGAAGGCGCCCTCTAGTGGCTGGTGTGGTGTAAGAAGGCAAAAGAGCCACTATTGAAAGGTATTTAGTATCATACTCATTTTTGTATTACAAAATTGATCGTGGAAGTGTTCATAGTTGGGTGCTTATATATAATACATCCCTCTACGGAAAAATACAATCAGACATTGTGAATACAAATAATTTATTGAGTATCAAAACATTAATATATTTACAGCAGTGACAAAATAGCACTTTTAAAAGTCTCATCCCAAAAGTTACATTTTTGTAACATGGATGGAACCGGGCAGCTTGAGCTATGCCATTGCCTGCACAGCAGCGGCCCTGCGAGCTCTCATTAGCCGACAGTGAGTCCGACAGCGGATCTTTCGCCTTCCTTCCACCCGGGACTCAAACTTAAGCTTGTGGGATTCCACCTGACCCATCAACGTGGGCTACCCAAAGCAGCGAAGCGCAGTTAAACCCAGTCAGACAACTTTTCTGTTGACTGCTTGGAGGTTGCCATTCATTCGTCTTGTGTAGCTATTTCGAGTGCGTATGTAGCGCACCGTATTTGGCGTGGGAAGGACTAATACAGTTTCTTTTAAATATGTAACAGTGTTTTTGGCGCTGGCCCTTGGACGCTCATTACGCGGCGTGCAGTCGGTTGACAGCACCAGCGCATCTCTGAACCCCCGTAGCCTGTTGCAGCTTCTTGGGAATGGTGATCTGCTCGGTGGCTGAAACTATTGCTACCTCCTCCGGTCTCCTTTCCTCCTCCAACTCCAGTGTCTTCTGCTCCCGGGCTATCAGCAGAGCCAGCTCGGCGTCCAGCGGCTCCCCAGAGGAGAAGGGCTGGCAGATTGTTTCCACCAGGCCCAGAACCGTTCCCAAGAAGGCAATCACGGAGCCCACCAAGTACACCTTCAACATGCGCCGGCTGGGCTTCTGCGCCAGCATTTCCTTAGCGAAGGGGATGATTTCGTACATGGTGTCCATTTCGGATGGTTTATGTTGTCTGATTTTGACTGGGGAGAGAAGAGAGTTTTAGTCACAGGTGTTACCTTTCACGCATGCAGTTGTAAATTGTCACAAATAAGCACTTTTAATGATCACAACATCAATGCGAGGACAATCACGTGCAATGGTGGGCTTACTTACTTTATTCAAGTAGGGTGCTCTTGTCTTTTTGCATTTATTAGCCCAAGGCGTCCTGTATAGCTTGAGCACTAATCAATGGCAGCTTCTCGTTTATAAAGACCTGTTTTTTTTTATCCACGCCCACTCGGTGACGCGTTATGACAATTCTTTGAGCTCAATCTTCTGCCCAAACAGGAGCGTGGCTCCAGCTGAACGTGAGCTACGTGTTACAATAGTGATGCAAACTCCTCTCAAGCGCTCTCACCCACGCTGTAAAGTCCGGTTTATTTATGTGTGTAGCCTGCATGTGTCTCTGTGCCTTTTGTAGCAGCAGGTACCAAATTATTCGATGAATCACATAGAAATAAGTAAACTATTTTCATCTGTTATTATTAGGATACTGTTTAATTATCATCTTCAATACCTGGTCGTTTATCCGCTATAACATAAAGTACTAACCCTGCCTAATTTTTTTTAGAGCAGAATTAAACATTCAGCAAAATATTGTACACGCTAAAGTGCTTAATTGTTATGTATAAAATTGTTAAGCTTGACACGTGGGCCAGTTTCAATTAAGTCAAAGGCCATATAAACCCAGTCACTCTACTGGCACGTCCATCACGTCTGCATACACTGTGAACTCTGTTTGTACTGTTTGTACTGACTCACACACACACACACACACACACACACACACACACACGATTTGCTGAGCAAACTGTGACTAATTTGGGACAGCTGACCAATGTTATTATTGCATGAGTTTGACTGGACCAGTCATACATAATCCCCTATGAATTTGAGCAATGAGTGAATTTTGGGAACCAGAAATGTGGAAAACGAGAGGACTCTTTGCCAGTGTTAAGCATGTGAATGCTTTTTTTTCTCGCTCCACCATGAGGGGTTTAATGAAGACCTTGTATTAGTGGCCACTTACACTTGTCATTTATTTCCAAAACGCTACATCTACCATTTTTTTTTTATATATTTGTGTTTTTTCACCAGAACTAATTGCTTATGGGTACCTTCAAGTGTGTGTAAAATATTACTGTTCTCAGATTTTTTTTATTAATAGATTTTATATGTGTATGAAAAATGCTATATGTCCATTGTTTAGCTGGAATAGAATGTTCATATCCTGTATATTTGACTGTGATATGTGGTTGTCTCGCCTAGCTATATTAAGATGAATGTACTTACTCTTGCTCTGGATAAGAGCGTCTGCTAAATGACTAAAATGTCAATGTTTTATATACAGATCTCATATTACCGTACATCATTTTGTAAAATATGTTTTATATATTAATGTCGCAAATGCATCATTTGTACATTTCTTTCATAAAACATTTCCGTTATTTGTTACCTAATTCTCTGAGAGTGAGGCGGATATATAGCATTTGGCAAAAAAATACATGATTATTTGTCTGTCTGAAACGATCAAGTGATTTTAAACAAATACATGTCTGTCATTGAACAACCCCATGCCATTATTAGATAGTGAAAAAACACACCAATCTCTTTCAGAATTTTTAAACAATACAATCTAATTTAACAACATTTATACATAGCAATTTGGAATGAAACTCTCCATTTGGCAATTCTGACCTGTTCTCCCATTACAAGGGGTTGGTGACTTCTGATGTGCTTTGGTATAGTATATAGTATATAGTCATTTGAGATGAGTAGTAGTTTTTGTTACGCACAGTAACACCCTACTGCTGTTTGTGTGTATATAATCAGAAGGACACACTGTCTCTCATTATTCAGACCTTTACAGCATATTGTCTCACCACAGATAGAGCAAGGCACATGGCACATTAAACAGAGACAAGTATATGCAAGTCTAATATACACCATTCTGCATTCACTGGACTAAGGCAGTGCTAGACTGAGACTACTACTATGTGCTTTAAAAGTTGCTATAGCTTTGGTTGTGATAAAACTGCACCTCTAGGCTATTGTAATCTTTCCAGGGTGAAATCTGCTTTGTAAACACAACATTTGACGTGTCATGACTACGTTGTCAATTTTATGTTGAGTCGTGGGGTGGGGGAAGGGGGGCTAGGACCGTCACGGTCTGTGGTCTTTAGTCATTAGAACCCCCCACCACTCTAAAAAAAACATTATACCCTGTTGTTGCCACGGATACCTTACCTTAAGGATATGCGGAAGCTACGGGTGCGGCTGTGGCCGTCTGGCAGTTGTGTTTGTGTGTGTGCGTGCGTGAGACGGAGGTGAGCCACAGAACACACCCTGGTCTGGGGATGTTTGTCAGTGGCTATGGAGAAAAACAGTGTGTGTATCCAGCAGCCTTGAGTATAGGTTTTATTACACACAGGTGATGTTCAACATATACCGCCACACGCCAAAACCCACGGAATGCCAGGGTTACCACACAGTGGTGCCAATCCGTTTTACTGCCTGCAGGATATACATTTAGAGGTGTGTATGTGTGTGGAGACACTGATTCAGATGGGCATGTCAAAGATGAAAAATACAGATAATGGCTTTATTTACAATGGTTTTCAACAGACAGATGAGCAGAGTTTTTGTCGCACGTTGTATCTTAAACAATCGCTGCATACCTAGGCTAATCTCCTTGCTGAGACAAGCTGCTGACCCAACCACCGATCCCACAACCATATTTTACCACATCGCTACAGAGAACTGTTTATGTTCTTCAGTGTGGTTGATCGCGCCACTGTTTAGTTTTGGATGAGCCTCCCTTTTTTGAAGAATATGTTGTTGATAGATGTCCGACGTGAAGTTCTATCTCGTGTGTGTATGTTTTCCACTGGAGGCTGCTGAGGGGAGGGCGGCTCATAATAATGGCCAGAACAGAGCGAATGGAATGGCATCAAAACACACGGAAACCATGTGTTTGATGTATTTGATACCATTCCACTTATTCCACTCCAGCAATTAGCACATACAGGTCCTCCCCAATTAAGGTGTGATGTATTCATCCCGGCAGGTTGCGGAGGGGAGGCGTGTGTCTGCCAGCTACCTTTCTGACACACTGTATCGTGAGGCCCAGGTGAGACAGTGTTTGTAAGGATTCTGAGCAGCACTCACACACCCGTGTCTACGTACATACACCTACAACTGGTGAGTCCTCACTTCCATGGATTAACAATTCACTTTCACTGGTTATTTGACTTTTTATTTTCAATGTCATTCAAAATGTTTTGTGTTCATGTAGCCATTTACTGTATTGGTAATTTCTCCCAGTTATTCAGTCAACCAATTATCTAGTCTTTGTCGTGAATGTCTGACCTTTGACATTTTTTTGCTGTATTGTTGGCTGTATTGTTTATTGACCTTTTTGTCTTTAGAATAATTTTTCATAGTAGGAACCAAAGATGTGGATTTTATTCCACTTAGCAGGTATGTGCCCACGATATTTGTGTTAGCACTTCATTGATTTCTAATTGAAAATGATCATTGAGTTGTTACAGTTATATCAAATATTTTTTCATTTCGTCTTAACATTCAGATTGTGGCGATAGTTTCGTGTAGGATGTGAGGAAATGTGTAATTGGGTTGACACTTCTATCTGTGATGATAATGATGAATTGATCTCCTCCCCCAGCCCTGACAGCAGTGGCTGTGACCCAGAGGGACTGTTCTCGGGGGGCCTGTTACCCCCCTATGGGAGACCTGCTCCTCGGTAGGGAACATCAGCTTCATGCCTCCTCCACCTGCGGCCTTACCGGTTCTGAGGTGTTTTGCACCTACTTTGGACAGGTAAGACCCTTCTCTTATTGCTATGAAAGACACCGGAGGCACTGTAAGGGAAGGGAGAAAAGTGGGGCAATAGCTGTTAATTGTTATGAGTTGTTCACCAGGGTTTTAATGTGTAACATTTCAGGTTTGTAGGGCAGCTATAACTTTATGGAGTCAAACATGAGAGACAGACAAGACAAGACAAGACAAGACAAGACAGAAAGACAGAAAGACAGACAGACAGACAGACAGACAGACTTGCATGTATAAAGACAGAAGACCGAGAGACAGACAAAACATACAGGCAGACACAAATGCAAGCACACACACGCACACAATGTCCAGATTGGAGGTGCATGACTGTTGCTCTCCTTGTGCTGACCATGCACAGTAGGAGACCAGGGCAGAGGGTGCACGGATGGAATGGGGAGAGGGAGAGGGTGGATGGATAGAGAGCCAGGGGAGAACTGATTGGTGTAATTTGTGAAATTGTCTGGATCTGGTGCCAGAGACACACAGATGCCAGATGTTGCAACTACATTTGACCGCAGTCTTGGTTGCTAAGTTCCTGAAGAGAAAAACATTGGATGGGGATTTATTTGTTTGATTTGAAAACAAAGAAAATCAAATGTAATGTGTTGACAGGGAGCACATTTCTTTTCTCAGAATACTTTAGTTATTGAATTACTGTAGGTGTATTTTTGTAGGTTTATTTGTGGGACAAGTTTGAAACATCCTTTTGTTCATGACAAACTAGGAGGTAAAAGCAGGTAAAAGGACAAGAGTTTGTGTTGCTGCCTGTTTGATTTACAGTCGAGCCTTTCATCTGAGCCACACCCTCTGGTGTTGCTGGGCAGGGCAGGTATCAGTCACTCTGCTCTTAAAACTCACAATTACAAGTATGTATCTGCAGGCACACACACACACACCAGACTGTAGATCTTTTTTTGCTGTCTGCTGGTTGTGGGTTCTGCCTTGAGTTTTTGAAACTTCACCACTTTTGTGTTCCGATATTTACTCAAAGTGATTGTGCTTCACTGGATGATTGTGCTGCTCACACTAACATGAAAGATGTTTTAATGTTGGGCGTGTGGAGAGAGGTGCCCCAGGCCATAGAACCTTGTCTAGACTGTGGATCTACTGTAACTGTATGACTGTGTGTGTTGAATCATGTCCGAAGGGTGTGGTTGTGCATCGACTATCTCTCTGACACGCTCTGTATAACTCAGTACAGGGGAGATAGCGTAGGCCAGGGATGGACAACTCTGATGGAGTGGGGGCCACAAAACATCTGAACTCATCATGAGGGGCCGCAGTTGCTCTCAGGTTTTTTTTGGGGGGGGCAGGGAATTTATCTGAAGGTCTTCAAAAGGGGGGCGGCCCTGGTGATGTGATCTGTGGAATGTCCTGACTGAAGATGAGCTAAGTCGCAGACAGAGGGGGAGTTGGGCAGTACAGTTTGCCAGGGCTTTATCACTCGGTGTCAAGGGAGTGGCACTTATGCCAGTGACCCTTTAATGGCTGGGCTGGGTGTCCGTCGTGCCCCCACAGAGGGTACTGGAGGACAGAGAGAGAGGGGAACAGAAGAGAGGGAGGGAGAGGGATAGAAGAGAGGGAGAAAGTATCAGACCTCAGGAAAACCCAGATGCAGACAGTTCGAAGTAACAAAAGTTTATTACAAAAACAGGGGGCAGGCAAACGACAGTTAAAGGGCAGGCAGAGGTCAGTAATCCAGAGCAGAGTCCAAATGGTATAGAATGGCTCAGGGTCAGGGCAGGCAGAATGGTCAAAACCAGGAAAACTAGAAAACAGGGACAAGAGAGAGAAACAGGAGTATGGGAAAAACGATGGTAGGCTTTACAAGACGAGTTCGCTGGACTCTACCCGGAGGGGCAGATCCCGAGTAGACAGCCATACCCTCTGCCCAAGACGATAGCGGGGAGCCGGGTCCGGTGGCAGCCCGTCTGTCGATAATTCCTGGAGGTGTTCTTGAGAAGAGCAGGCCAAGTTCTCTTCCAGGTACACCGACAGCGGTGGACGAACATCTGGGCAGAGGATATGTTAACCTCTTCCTCTTGCTCCGGGAAGAGCGGGGGCTGATAACCCATGGAGCACTCGAAGGGCGAGAGCCCAGTGGCTGAGCAGGGAAAGGTGTTCCGGGCATACTCCACCCACACGAGTTGCTGGCTCCAGGTGGTGAGGTTGGCCGAGACGAGGCACCGAAGAGTCTACTCCAGGTCCTGATTGGCACGCTCTGACTGCCCGATGGATTGCGGATGAAACCTGGAGGACAGGCTGGCCGATGACCCAATGAGTGTGCCACGTCAATGGGACCTTGGTAGAAGTGAGTGCTGACAGGGAGGAAGTCAGGGTGCTGTAACTCCGGATAAATCGGCAATAGAAATAGGAAAATCCTAAGAAACGTTGCAGCTGCACTCGGGATGTGGGTTGGAGCCAATCCACCACTGCTCTCACCTTTTCCGGATCTGCACATTCCCAGCAGTGATGATGTATCCAAGGAAGGAGATGTTGGAGTGATGGAATTCGCATTTTTTGGCTTTGACAAACAGCTGGTTCTCCAGGAGGCAGAAGGACGGATACCCCCTGCAGCCAGGGAGTCCTCGATGTACGTCTTCATAGCCTCGGTCTCCGGACCCGACAGTGAATACAGCCGTCCCCGGGGTGGTGTAGTGCCCGGGAGAATATTGATCCTGCAGTCATAGGGTCGATTCGGAGGAAGCAAAGTGGCCCAGGTCATGCTGAAAACCTCCCAGAGATCCTGGTACTCCGCGGGAACGGCAGAGAGGTTTGAGGCTTCTTCTGAGCCCACAGGAAGATGCCCTGGGGCAGGCTGCACAGACTTCAAGCAATGGGCGTGGCATAACTGGTTCCAGCCCACAATAATACCAGCAGTCCAGTTGATAAGGGGATTGTGGCGCTGGAGTCAAGAAAACCCCAATACCACGGGAACCTGAGGAGACTTGATGAGCATAAACTGTATAGACTCACTGTGGTTCCGGACACACGCAGGTAGATAGGAGTAGTATTGTGGGTAACCCTGCCTATAGAGCGCCCATCCAGTGCTCTAACGCTCAGAGGAGTGGAGAGGGGCTGAGTGGGGATGCCCAGCTCAGACACCAGGGTGGCGTCCATGAAACTCTAGTCGGCCCCAGAGTCAATGAGAACCCAGAGAGATATAGACTGGTCGCCCCACAGCAGGATGGTATGGAGACGGGTGCGAGTAAGGGCAGAAGAAAAACTATCTGTATGGCCCACCAGTCTACTCATACATACTGATGAGCCTGGTCTCTTTAAAAGACCGGATGACACATAATGACTGGCAGTTCCGCAATACAGACAACTCTGGGTGTTAAGTCTGCGTTAGCATTCGGCTGGAGACAGCCTAGCCCTGCCGAGTTGCATCGGCTCCGAAAAATGCGAGTCGGCAAACCTCGGAAACTCTCGGGGGAACTCGGGTAAGCTCGGACATTATCGTTATGAGTGGAAGGACGAGGGCTACAGTTCTAAGAAACAAAAGTTTATTACAAAAACAGGGGGCAGGCAAGCAACAGGTCAGGGGCAGGCAGAGGTCAGTAACCCAGAACAGATTCCGAAAGGTACAGAACGGCAGGTAGGCTCAGGGTCAGGGCAGGCAGAGGTCAGTAATCCAGGGCAGTGTCACAAGGTACAGAACGGCAGGCAGGCTCAGGGTCAGAGCGGGCAGTGTGGTCAAAACCGGGAAAACTATGAAACAGGGACTAGAGAGAAAAACAAGAGTACTGGAAAAACTCTGGCAGGCTTGACGAGACAAGACAGACTGGCAACAGACAAACAGAAAACACAGGTATAAATGCACAAGGAAAATGGGCGACGCCTGGAGGGGGGTGGAGACAAGCACAAGACCGGTGAAACAGATCAGGGTGTGACAGAAAGAGGTATAGAAGAGAGGGATAGAGAGAGGGGGTAGAAACAAGGATACAGTAGGTGATAGAGAGAGTGGATAGGAGGCTTGGCCTTCCTGTCCACTGCTGACAGATCTATTCTGGAGTGTCTTTCTGGATTTGGTTTGGCACAGTGAGACTGCGAGACTCCTCTCTCTTGCCCAACACTCTCCTCTACCCTTGACACGCCCTTGGCACTGGCAGTTGCCAGAGAGTTGCCGATAGCAACAAGCCAACATGGTTCAAAGTGATTTTCCTTCAGGGTTTGGTATGAACTAATCAGAGATGAGAAAGGCAAAGCTGGTCCCATTTTCCTCAGGGAGGGGATCTTAGCCAATAGCTGGCTTCGAGACCAGGTCGAGCCTACTAACCATATCAGGTTCCAATCTGTGACCTAATTTCAGACTATGATTTTTACTCATATATTTTAACTCATATATTTACTCATATATTTTCTGTTAATTTTTTTTTCTTTATTTATAGAATTATCCATTGTTCCCTGTGTAGTACCTTTCCACAGTTCTCATTTTTGAGAGATATACAGCACAGGAGGTTAGTGGCACCTTAATTGTGGAGAACTGGCTCTTGTTAATGACTGAAGCAGAATAGGTGGAATTGCATCAAATGCATCAAACACATGGTCTCCAGGTTTTTGATACCATTCGCTCCGTTCCGGACATTATTATGAGCCGTTCTCCCCTCAGCAGCCTCCTACAGTGAGTGTAATGCAGACATTTAAAATGGGGAATCAAATATTGCCACCAGTCCACCCACCATGGAAATCTGATTCAATTGTGATGGCTTTATAATTTTTTTTCAAAGGTACCAATAAGGGGCTAATTATTAACCTTTGTTTATTTAACTAGGCAAGTCAGTTAAGAACAAATTCTTATTTTCAATGACAGCCTAGGAACAGTGGGCTAACTGCCTGTTCAGGGGCAGAACGACAGATTTGTACCTTGTCAGCTTGGGGATTTGAACTTGCAACGTTTCGGTTACTAGTCCAACGCTCTAACCACTACCCTGCCGCCCAGAAGGGGGGGCAAAATGAGTGGCCCAGGCCAGAACTCTCTCCCCGTGGTACCATGGTCCATGCCTCTGTGGCGTTAGTGTCTGTCCTCTGGTCCAAAAAGCCAGCCAGCTGGCCATACAAACACACTTTGATACAGGCTGCTACATTGGCAGACTAATCTATTCTGGTCAGATTCCAGTGGTCTGGCAGAGTTTCTCCATATTATCCTTAGCAGAATGCAGCCTAAGGGGCACTGATTGTCTGGACACTGACCAGGTCCAGGAAGTCTTGTGTCTGAAGCAGACGATACCAAACTGTATTTAAAAAAGGCTGTGTTTACACAGGTAACCCAATTGTTTGTTTTTCTAACTAATTCGTTTTTTGAGCAATCAGATCAGGTCTTTTGCCAATAATTGGGCAAAATATCAGAAATTGGCTGCCTTTGTAAGCTATAACGCTAGAAGCCTAAGCTAGAATGATGCATGCATTTATCTTAATTCTCCAATATGTGGGATTCTTATTTTTTATTTTTTTACAATAATTATAATTTGTGTTCCATCTGATGCTGCTGGTTGTGTTCTGACGAATTGGGAAGTTGTTTCTGTAATTAATGAATAGCCAGATACATTCACTCAAAGTCTTAGAAAGCCACTCAAACAAGGAACAGTGCTGTCCTTTCAGCATCTCTGTCTTGTGGTCAATCTCTAAGTACTGACCACTGGTCCAGAAATAGACACACTGACAGACCAGGGTCAGGGCTGATGCCAGAGCATATGGGTTGTTCCACAAAATGAGGCCCTTTGATATTTGAATTAGAAATGATGTACCGATATTTGAAAAGCCTATCATATTCAATGAAGTGCTCTTTAATATAGACCACATAGAGAATTCAATCATTCAGATTTGTGATATGAATAAAGACTGGCTCAAGTGACAGAATTCTGCGTTTTGACATGTCCCTCTGCGCACCCTCTGTGACTGACAGGAAGATTTGAACCCACTTAACCCCAACATTTCTCCACGTTTTCACCATGACTATAAAGCCCTGGTTATTTTCTTGCTTTGACTAAGTATTTTCTGAATATTGTTATTTATTTAACATGATTAGTGATTCATTTGAAAGTTTAAAAAAAACCTGTCCCTAATTTTAAGGTCAACCCTGTTATGTGAACTGAACTCTAGTTTTTATATGGTGAAACTATCAATGTTTCAAAAGAAGCGTTGAACATCTAACAGTAAAATCATAGTGTAAAAGCTGGTGAGCTGGTTCTAATCATTTTGGCCATTTTCTGTTTTTTTGTGGTGGGAAACGGAGTGGGAAACGGAGTGGGTTGAACATAACACGTTAACCCTGTGACCCATAGACAGACAGGCTAGAAATGTTTGAAGCTTGCATGCAATATCCCCTCCCTGTTGCACACAACAAACCTACATTTCCCCTGTGATACAGCCTGGAATCAAACCAGGGACTGTGGTGATGCAGTGCCTTAGACCACTGCGCCACTCGGAAGCCCTCTGCTCCAAGTCCTTTACATTTGCTTCATTCATTAAAATTCCAATTCAACCAACACCCATCCTTTTTATGTGACCTGGACCTACCATTTGGTTTGGAAGTATTTAAACCAAATCATGTGATTTAAATGAAAAGTATTATAATAAACATGAAAAGGTGAATGTTAGAAGCGCTCATAATTTCACATAGGCTCCATGTCATATTGAACCGCATATAAAAACACTCTAAATAGGTCAGAAGGAACTGAAATGAATTATTTATGTTATATTATTTCAATTATTTCAAGGCTGTAGCTACAAAGAAATACATTGTGAAGCACTTGTGAGTGCGACATGCTAGGCTGGTAGGGAGTCAGGGACATTAAGTGTTTAAACAGTGTTTCATTGTATTAAATTAACCCTGTGGAAATCTAATTAACACAACACAAAAGTCCCCATCAAAATCCACCGCATCCGCCAATATTACCCTTCCCTCTTCCACATCTGTGGTGAAAGGTGACAGAGTGGTGTTTGTCAGACCATTTCATTTGTATTTATATTTAACCTTTATTTAAGTAGGCAAGTCAGTTAAGAACAAATTCCTATTTACAATGACGGCCTACCCCGGCCAAACCCAGACGACACTGGGCCAATTGTGAGCCGCCCAATGGGACACCCAATCACGGCGGATGTGATTGGGAGTCCCATAGGACACAATATAGATGAGTATTTGAATTACTTATTGTATGCAGCCATTTTTCCTCATCTTTATCAAGGGTGTTCTGAATTCTGAACTTTTCAATTCTGTCAGGACATGCATCTCCCCATACAGTACAGGAGAATATATTTCCCTCTTTACCACGCCATTGGTTAGGGAACAATTCACAGGGACTTTACCAGAAGACAATAATATTATCACATCATTGCCATCCAATCGACATTACAGTCTAAAGTTGTTATACAACATGGACTATACTTCACACATTAGTGGACATATTTCTGTCTATAACAGTGTATTAATAATGTGTTTGTACACTGAAACTGCAGTAAGTGTGTGTGTGTGTGCGCAGACGTGTGTGGGCGCATGTGTGCAGACAGATTTTCGTTTGTTTGACGAAATCAGCAGCTTGCCTGTTGACTTTTGAAATCGTGGTTCGGAGGGATTGGGGGGGGGGGTCAGCAGAAGGAGAGAGAAAGAGAGTGAGTAAGCGAGAGCGAGAGAGAGAGAGAGAGAGAGAGAGAGAATGTTCCGACAAAGACAATGTTCTGATACAGTGCCTTGCGAAAGTATTCGCCCCCCTTGAACTTTGCGACCTTTTGCCACATTTCAGGCTTCAAACATAAAGATATAAAACTGTAAATTGGGCGTGCAAAATTATTCAGCCCCTTTACTTTCAGTGCAGCAAACTCTCTCCAGAAGTTCAGTGAGGATCTCTGAATGATCCAATGTTGACCTAAATGACTAATGATGATAAATACAATCCATCTGTGTGTAATCAAGTCTCCGTATAAATGCACCTGCACTGTGATAGTCTCAGAGGTCCGTCAAAAGCGCAGAGAGCATCATGAAGAACAAGGAACACACCAGGCAGGTCCGAGATACTGTTGTGAAGAAGTTTAAAGCCGGATTTGGATACAAAAAGATTTCCCAAGCTTTAAACATCCCAAGGAGCACTGTGCAAGCGATAATATTGAAATGGAAGGAGTATCAGACCACTGCAAATCTACCAAGACCTGGCCGTCCCTCTAAACTTTCAGCTCATACAAGGAGAAGACTGATCAGAGATGCAGCCAAGAGGCCCATGATCACTCTGGATGAACTACAGAGATCTACAGCTAAGGTGGGAGACTCTGTCCATAGGACAACAATCAGTCGTATATTGCACAAATCTGGCCTTTATGGAAGAGTGGCAAGAAGAAAGACATTTCTTAAAGATATCCATAAAAAGTGTTGTTTAAAGTTTGCCACAAGCCACCTGGGAGACACACCAAACATGTGGAAGAAGGTGCTCTGGTCAGATGAAACCAAAATTGAACTTTTTGGCAACAATGCAAAACGTTATGTTTGGCGTAAAAGCAACACAGCTCATCATCCTGAACACACCATACCCACTGTCAAACATGGTGGTGGCAGCATCATGGTTTGGGCCTGCTTTTCTTCAGCAGGGACAGGGAAGATGGTTAAAATTGATGGGAAGATGGATGGAGCCAAATACAGGACCATTCTGGAAAACCTGATGGAGTCTGCAAAAGACCTGAGACTGGGACGGAGATTTGTCTTCCAACAAGACAATGATCCAAAACATAAAGGAAATCTACAATGGAATGGTTCAAAAATAAACATATCCAGGTGTTAGAATGGCCAAGTCAAAGTCCAGACCTGAATCCAATCGAGAATCTGTGGAAAGAACTGAACACTGCTGTTCACAAATGCTCTCCATCCAACCTCACTGAGCTCGTGCTGTTTTGCAAGGAGGAATGGGAAAAAATTTCAGTCTCTCGATGTGCAAAACTGATAGAGACATACCCCAAGCGACTTACAGCTGTAATCGCATCAAAAGGTGGCGCTACAAAGTATTAACTTAAGGAGGCTGAATAATTTTGCACGCCCAATTTTTCAGTTTTTGATTTGTTAAAAAAGTTTGAAGTATCCAATAAATGTCGTTCCACTTCATGATTGTGTCCCACTTGTTGTTGATTCTTCACAAAAAAATACAGTTTTATATCTTTATGTTTGAAGCCTGAAATGTGGCAAAAGGTCGCAAAGTTCAAGGGGGCCGAATACTTTCGCAAGGCACTGTACGTTAAGGAGTCTTAAAATTCACAATCAAATAGCTAAGTAGTCCTTGGTATGACCATCTTAAAACAATGCCATATGTTAACTTAGATAACATTTCGTTGTATTAAATCATTTTAGTCTATAAATTGCGCATATGGGCTGTGACTTATAATTAAATACAAATTAAACGAAAGAATGCCTTATTAGCTTCAGTCTACAGTGCCTTTGAATACATTTTTAGAAACTCCAGTTTGGCCAGAGTCGCTCATGCGATGGTGCCTGGAGAGGGAAAACGAGAGTAGTAAAAAGAGAACGAGCAAGCTGGATAAATTGACAGTGGCCATAGCTGGTGTTGAAATGTCCAGTGTAACCTTTCACCCGGTGGGGTACAAAGCCATGGCCTCTGTGACAGACTAGAGAGGCCAGCCAGCCTGACTCAGGCCAAGTAACTGCTCCAGCCCCAGTCCCAACCCGCTCCGACCAGGGCAAGCTGAGGTGGAGGTGGAGGTGTAGGGTAGTGGAGACGAGGGGGCTGGAGGGGAGGGTCATTGGAGGTATTGGTAGTGATTACTACTGAGAGTACTACAATACTTACTATAGCATTCTATAGTAAACAGAAGTATACTGTAGAATACTATAGTACACACTGTAGTATCCCTGGGTCGTGTGTAGTACTTATTATAAAACATTGTAATATACTGTAAAATACTATAGTAAATACGAAAGTATTATAAAAAATAGAAATAATCCACAAATACACTACAGTTTGCAAAAACACAACCTTTTTTTTTTTACTATAGTAAATTCTACAGTATCTTATTTTCAAATACCCTGCCCATTACCCTCTCCAATATCTCAATATGGGACAGACGTTAGTGGGAACCCTACAGGTTATAGAAACGAAGCGAAGCGCTGAATTAGCGGTTCAGACCCCAGTCCTACATACCTACAGGTTATGGAACATTTGCTCTTTTAGTATTTTTCCAGTAGGATTCCTGAAGGAGAAAGCCTCCACTTCCATGTCAAAGATAATAAAACAAAAACACTACAGTAAAAATTACAATATACTACAGTCTGTAAAAACACTACAGTAAATATTACAGTATACTACAGTCTGCAAAAACACTACATGATTTACTGTAGTATATACTAGTTTTCTTTTACTACAATATTTATACCATAGTTAACTGTAAATACTACAGTATACTACAGTAAATACTACACTATTCACTGTAGTGTTTTTGCAGACTTTAGTCCTGTGTGTGGACCAAGTGATCTTGGGTCACATAATGCATGTAGAAAAACCACTTCACTAGTGTTATGCAAGAGCCTTCCCATCAGCGTTGTATTGATTTGAGATATCATGGCTTTACCTCAGTGTTATCTGTGGGGTCTGTGGGAAGATCCACATGAACATTTACTTGCACATTGGTCGTTGTGAGTGGTTCCATTGTGTTGGAGGAGAAACTGATACCTTGTTCTGTCTTGTTGCTGTGTGATTGCTCTCGCGTTCCCTCAGTCCACATGTGTCTGATAAATGAGGATTTCTTGTCAAAGTGAAGGCATATAAACCTCCCACGAATAGTGTGCTGTTTGAATGTGTGCTGACAAATAACTCACATTCTCTACAAAGAGGTCAGGGGACACACACGTACGCATGCATGCATGCCCAAACACAAACACACACTGTGTGTGTACTGTTACAGTTCTGGGTTATATTGCATAAGACAAAGGGCAGAGCACAGCTTGAGCACAACCGTTGGAACACAACCATTAACGTTAATGATAAACCAATCTAATCTGGTTTAGATGTATTTAAATATCTTTAGATTTATTTTTATATCCCCCTTACATTCTAAAAATCAAACATACTTTGTTTGCATGACCTTATATACAGTCAATTATGCTAAGTAGTATCTTTCTCTATCTCAGTGGAGGATGAAGTGCTGTACCTGTGACTCCAGGAACCCATCCAGTCAGTTGGCTCACACAATCCAGAACGTTCTATCCACCGCTGGACCCAACAGGTGGTGGCAGGCCAGGAAAGGTGAGGGGATTACAGAGCTACAGGACACATGTTGTGAGTGACCCATCCTAAAACGTTCTTAATGTGACCCACCAAAATAAAGACAACCTATGTTTCTTTAGACGTGAGTCCGGTCACCCTACAGTTGGACCTACAGAACCTGTTTCAGCTGGACACCATCATTCTGACCTTCAAGGTAAGACCCAGCTGCCAGAGCAGCATGGTCAGGGCTTTTCCAATGTGCAAGGGCAGAATTGTATTTTTTTTTCAAATGCTGTACAATCTTATGGACTGATTTTACGGTTGCCTCTATACACAGGGTCCCCGTCCTAGTGCGCTGGTGGTGGAGAGGACGTTGGATAATGGTCAAACCTGGCAACCGTCACTCTACATGGCCTCAGACTGTCGCTCGGCCTTCCCTGGCATTGCCATGACTATGCCACGCTCTCTGGACCAGACCTACTGCTACACCCTACCCCCCGTCCCTGCTAACTCTTACCAGGACCAGACCGTAAGGGTGTAGTCTCCCTAGGCAGACAGTTAGCTCCCACAATGTAGGGTCGGGTTTATGAGATAACGGGGTAACAATGTTGGAAACTGGAGGAAATTCCCATGATAATTTGTGTTATCCAGAGATGAAATGTTCTGCTGTTCCTCTTTTTGATTTTCCTCATTGCATTACACAGATTCAGTTCAGCCCCTTGGGCCAGTTCTCTAGCATCAGCGTCCCCAATGGGCAGAAGATTCAAGGTAAGATAAACATGATCAACCATATTCCCTTACCCATCCATGACACTCACCCACTGTTACTATGGACAACACCCACTGTTACTATGGACAATGTAATGTCCTTATGCATTATATTTTAGCCATTTAGCAAGTGCTCTCCTCCAGAGCCACTTACATCTTTCATGATTGAACATCCCTGATTCAATGAGATGCTTTGCCCAGTGATTGACAGCTCTCTCTCGGTCCCCAGAGGTGTCAGGATTGACAGGCCTGCGGGTGAAGTTGACTGAGCTGGGTGCTGTGCCCCGCTTGCCCGGCCGCACCCCCTCTCTGTTTTATGCCCTCGGAGAGATGACAGTGATGGGCACCTGCCTCTGCCACGGCCATGCCAACCGCTGTCTGCAGGATACTACTGCCTACCAGATGCCTAGCACACAGGTATGATACTACTGCCAACCAGATGCCTAGCACACAGGTATGATACCACTGCCAACCAGATGCCTAGCACACAGGTATGATACCACTGCCAACCAGATGCCTAGCACACAGGTATGATACCACTGCCAATCAGATGCCTAGCACACAGGTATGATACCACTGCCAACCAGATGCCTAGCACACAGGTATGATACCACTGCCAATCAGATGCCTAGCACACAGGTATGATACCACTGCCAACCAGATGCCTAGCACACAGGTATGGTACCACTGCCAACCAGATGCCTAGCACACAGGTATGATACCACTGCCAACCAGATGCCTAGCACACAGGTATGATACTACTGCCAACAAGATGCCTAGCACACAGGTATGATACCACTGCCAACCAGATGCCTAGCACACAGGTATGATACCACTGCCAATCAGATGCCTAGCACACAGGTATGATACCACTGCCAACCAGATGCCTAGCACACAGGTATGGTACCACTGCCAACCAGATGCCTAGCACACAGGTATGATACCACTGCCAACCAGATGCCTAGCACACAGGTATGATACTACTGCCAACAAGATGCCTAGCACACAGGTATGATACCACTGCCAACCAGATGCCTAGCACACAGGTATGATACTACTGCCAACCAGATGCCTAGCACACAGGTATGATACTACTGCCAACCAGATGCCTAGCACACAGGTATGATACCACTGCCAACCAGATGCCTAGCACACAGGTATGATACCACTGCCAACCAGATGCCTAGCACACAGGTATGATACTACTGCCAACCAGATGCCTAGCACACAGGTATGATACCACTGCCAACCAGATGCCTAGCACACAGGTATGATACAACTGCCAACCAGATGCCTAGCACACAGGTATGATACCACTGCCAACCAGATGCCTAGCACACAGGTATGATACCACTGCCAACCAGATGCCTAGCACACAGGTATGATACTACTGCCAACCAGATGCCTAGCACACAGGTATGATACCACTGCCAACCAGATGCCTAGCACACAGGTATGATACCACTGCCAACCAGATGCCTAGCACACAGGTATGATACTACTGCCAACCAGATGCCTAGCACACAGGTATGATACCACTGCCAACCAGATGCCTAGCACACAGGTATGATACCACTGCCAACCAGATGCCTAGCACACAGGTATGATACCACTGCCAACCAGATGCCTAGCACACAGGTATGATACCACTGCCAACCACCTAACACACAGTTATAGTATACCTACCACATACAACACACATCTACAGGCCAACTGCTGTCTGCCTAAGACTATTACCAACCACCTATACCCAACCAGAGTATGTGAGCGGAGCGAAGCGAGAAGCGAGCCCAATTTGACTGGAGCGTGGAGCGAAATTTCCAAAGGATGGAGCATCGGCTTTCTCGCCCACTCCAATAGAGCTCACTTCATGTGCTCACGTCATGCCCAGCCCAGCATGCATTTGTAGTCTACTTGTGTGCTGCTATAGCCACTTGCTTTAGCTAGTCATGGAGTTGAAAAGACACCTATCCCAAAAGCATGATGGTGTACTTACTACATGCACATGTTACAAGACAGGAACAAGGTGGGTAGCTAATGAGTCATTGTAGCAAAGTATTTATAAATGTAAAATCAGATCCTTCAAAAGTTTCCTTCATTTTTGTTCTATTATCATCTATACAATAAGCCATTATTGATTTTGGCCCAATAGGCCTGGCATATTCCAACTTCTAAGGAGCTTTCTGTTTTGAATGGGTTATTTTGCCTAAAAACCTTTTAGACCTACCTATAGAAGAAGAAAACTCTGCATCCCTGTCCAGCCTGGCAAGAGTGGACAAAAGGGTATTTAGCATCCCTAGTGGTTCTGCAAGCGTGAAGAGGATATTCTTCGCTACTGGCCTGCTCTCCAGGCACCATCACATGAGCCAGAAACCACAGACTCTGGCCAAACTGGTGTTTCTAAAAATGAATTTAAAGGCACTGTAGACTGAGCCTAATGAGACATTTTTTGTTTATTTTTACATTTAATTCTAAGTAGGTCACAACCCATATGGACCATTTATAGATTAAAATGATTTTATACAACAAAATGTTTAAATGCTGAGCGTTTAATGTCCCTGACTCCCAACCAGCATAGTGTGTCGCACTCACAAATGCTTCACAATGTATTTCTTTGTAGGCTAGAGCCTTGAAATAATTAAAATAATATAGCCTAAATAATTAATTTCTGTTCCATTTTCCATTCCTGACCTATTTATATTTATTTATATTTATTATGGATCCCCTTGGCAGCAGCTACTCCTCCTGGGGTCCAGCAATAATGAAGGCAGTAATTTACATTATAATATACATTCTAAACATTAAAATACATTTTCCCACAGATTTCACAATACATTAAGTGTGTGCCCTCAGGCCACTACTCTACTACCACACACAATCCAGGTGTACGTGTGTATATATTGTGTATGTTATGTGTGTTTGTACCTGTGTTTGTGACTCTTCACAGTCCTCGTTGTTCCACATGGTGTATTTTTATCTGTATTTTTTTTTTAAATCAGATTTTACTGCTTGCGTGAGTTACTTGATGTGGAATAGAGAGAGCCATGGCTACATGGCTGTATGTAGTACTGTGCGCCTGTCATAGTCCGTTCTGGACTTGAGAACTGTGAAGAGACCTCTGGTGGCATGTCTTGTGGGTATGCATTGGTGTCCGAGCTGTGTGCGAGTAGTTTAAACAGACAGCTCTGTGCATTCAACAAGTCAATACTTCTTACAAAAGCAAGTAGTGATGAAGTCAATCTCTCCTCCACTTTGAGCCATGAGAGATTGACATGCATATTATTAATGTTAGCTCTTCATGTACATTTAAGGGCCAGCCGTGCTGCCATGTTCTGGGCCAGTTGTAATTTTCCCAAGTCCCTCTAGGGTCTGTAGGACCTGCCTTGTGGATATTGTTGTTAAGAAGGTAGAGCAGCACTTTAATATGGACATGCCTCTCCTCATCTTAGCTACTGTTGCACCAAACAGTTTACAATCCAAGGTTACTCCAAGCAGTTTAGTCTTCTCAACTTGCACAATTTCCACATTGTTCATTACAAGATTTAGTTGAGGTTTAGTGAATGATTTGTCTCAATATAATGCTTTTAGTTTGAAATATGTGGGACTAAGCTATTTATTGCCACCTAATCTGAAACTGACTGCAGCTCTTTGTTAAGTGTTGCAGTGATTTCACTCACTGTAGTAGCTGACGTGTATAGTGTTGAGTCATCCACATACATAGACACACAGGCTTTACTCAGAACCAGTGGCAGGTCATTAGTAAAGATTTTAAAAAGTAAGGGGCCTAGACACCTACCCTGGGGAATGCCTGATTCTACCTGGATTATGTTGGAGAGGCTACCATTAAAGAACACCCTCTGTGTTCTGTTAGACGGGTAACTCTCAATCCACAGTGTAAAGGGGTATAAAGCCATAACATATACATTTTTATAGCAGTATACTATGATCGATAATGTCTAAAGCCGCACTGAAGTCTAACAAAACAGCTCCCACTATCTTTTATTATCAATTTCTCTCAGCAAATCATCAGTCATTTGGGTAAGTTGAATGTGCATGTTTGAATGCATTTCTCTATAAGCATGCTGAACGTCTGTTGTTAATTTATTACCTGTAAACTAGCATTGTATCTGGTCAAACACCATTTTTTCCTAAAGTTCACTAAGCCTTGGTAACAGGCTGATTGGTCAGTTATTTGAGCCAGTAAATGGGGCTTTACTGTTCTTGGGTAGTGGATTTGACTTTTGCTTCCCTTCAGGCCTGAGGGCACACATTTTTTTGTAAGCTTAGATAGAAGAGATGGCAAATAGGAGTGGCAATATACTCCGCTATCATCCTTAGTAATTTTCCGTCCAAATTGTCAAGACCCTTGTCATTTTTGATAGACCCTTGTCATTTTTGATAGACAACAATCATGTTTTCACCTCTTCCACATTCACTTTACTGAATTCAAAATTACAACACTTGTCTTTCATAATTTGATCAGTTATACTTGGATGTGTTGGTTCTGCGTTTGTTGCTGGCATGTCATGCCTAAATTTGCTAATCTTGTCAATTAAAAAATGAATAAAGTTGGCAATATCAGTGGGTTTTGTGATGAATGAGCCATCTCATTCAATAAATGAATGATTGAGCTTAGTATGCCTTTTTGCCCAAAATGTAATTTAAGGTGCTCCAAAGCGTTTTACTATAATTCTTTATATACTTTATCCTTGTTTCATAGTATAGTTTTTTATTATTTTTGTTCTGTTCAGTCACATGATTTCTCAATTTGCAGTAGGTTTGCCAATCGGTTATGCAGCAAGACTTATTTGCCATTCCTTTTGCCTCTTCCCTCTCAACCATAACATTTTTCAATTCCTCATCAATTACTGGGATTTAACAGTTTTTACAGTAATTTTCTTAATGGGTGGATGCTTATTAGTAACTGGAGTAACTAATTTCATAAATGTGTCAAGTGCAGCGTCTGGTTGCTTCTCATTGGGGCGGCAGAGTAGCCTAGTGGTTAGAGCGTTGGACTAGAAACCGAAAGGTTTCATGTTCAAATTCCTGAGCTGACAAGGTACAAATCTGTCATTCTGCCCCTGAACAGGCAGTTAACCCACTGTTCCTAGGCCACCATTGAAAATAAGAATTTGTTCTTAACTGACATGCCCAGTTAAATAAAGGTAAAACACACACCACAGACCAGCAAATATTCTTTACATCAACATAGGAATCACTACAAAACCTTTTGTAGGACCTTTTTATACACAATATTAGGTCCAGCCTTTGGATCTCTGGTTTTCCTAGATATGGCTACCATATTGTCATCGCTACATCTGATGGATTTGGATACAGCTTTACAGCAGATTTCTGCAGCGTTACTAAAGATGTGATCAATACATGTGGATGTGGATTTCATCCCTGGGCTGTTTGTAAATACCCTGGTAGGTTGACTGATAACCTGAACCAGGTTGCAGGCACTGGTTACAGTTTGAAGCTTTTTCTTGAGTGGGCAGTTTGACAAAAGCCAGTCAATATTTAGGTCACCCAGAAAATATACTTTTCTGTTGATATCACATACATTATCAAGCATTTCACACATATTATCCAGATACTGACTGTTAGCGCGGTGGTCTATAGCAACTTCCTACAAGATTGGGCTTTAGGTATTGCTACCACTATACCAATTAAATATATTATCTACGTGAGTTTCTGAGATGGTCAGTATATGAATTTTCTAGATTTCATGAACCTTATTTATTAGGCTACAAATGTTAATGTGGGCTATTTTTAGCACTTTTCTGGGATGCTTGATTGTTTTCATTGCTTTACTGGGAATCTTATCAGAACTAGACATGACAGTGATATTGGACCAGAGATAATTGGAGGCTTTTCAGAGCCTTTTAGGGTGTTGATCGGCTCAATAAAATCCTGTTTCATTAGCTCTGATTAGCCCTTTTTTAATGTAATTTGATCCCACGTGCACTACGACAGCAGCAGCCCTTGGCACCCGGGAGGCCTGATGTGCAAGGGAGCCCGGGAGGCCTGATGTGCGAGGTAGCCCAGGAGGCCTGATGTGCGAGGTAGCCCAGGAGGCCTGATGTGCGAGGTAGCCCAGGAGGCCTGATGTGCGAGGTAGCCCGGGAGGCCTGATGTGCGAGGTAGCCCGGGAGGCCTGATGTGCGAGGTAGCCCAGGAGGCCTGATGTGCGAGGTAGCCCAGGAGGCCTGATGTGCGAGGGAGCCCGGGAGGCCTGATGTGCGAGGGAGCCCGGGAGGTCTGATGTGCGAGGGAGCCCGGGTTGTACGGGCCTGTGGTAGAGACCTTCTGAGCTGTACCCTCAGGAGATAGGGTAGAGGATGAAGGAGCAGGAGCAGGAATCTCTGGCAGGTGGGAGAAACTGTTGGGTCAGCAGGATGGGATCCCCCAAAGCCATTTCAGCCACATTCATCAAAAGACAGCTGCCTTGCGCTGGGCTTGGGGTGTGTGACGTGCCTCCACTGGGATGCAGGATCGATAACCGTGGCATCTGCCAGGTTTATTCTCCAAGGGGGGTGGGGAGGGGCGGCCGGGATGGGAGGTCGGGGTAGGATAGGAGGACTGGGTGAGATGCGAGGGGAGAGGTGACTTCACTAGGGAGGGGTCTTTGCAGGGCAGCCCAGTCCTTCAGAGAGTGGCAACACAGGGGCGAGGCAGTGGCGCGACGACCAGGCTGAGGAGTATAAAAGGAAAAGGTCTTAAAGTGGGACCTATCCAGGATACACTGCAATGTCTCAATTTGTTACTTTTGACGTTCAGCTCAGACAATATTCTGACAGTTTCCACATTGGAAATTTGGCCGGACAATATTATCCCGGAACTGTGCAAAATAGTTGCAGCTCCTACATGGGAATAAACGTTCACATAGTCTCTAAAAGGGGTTGCTGCCAGTCTGGTAAAAGTCAGTTCCCCTGATGGGGGAAAGTGGTAGATGCCATTTTGAAAAAAATGCACTTAAAATCCATGCAAATAAAATGGGTTGGCGAGGAATCAACTAAAAGTCAATCAATCCACACAGCGTGACAGTTAGATTAAATCAGCACAGTTATAGGCAGCAAGCCAGAAGCAAGCCAGAACCCAACCACAGACTAGAAATCAGCCAGCACTAGGACCCACAATAAATACAACCAAGAGGCACAAAACTCGACAGCATAACAGGAGCAAGGAGAGAACTATTACTTACTCAAGGCGATTAAATACCATCAAAACAGCAACGCAACGGAGGTCATACCTGTATGATAGCCAGGAGAGAAACACATTGGAGGTAGTTTTCAGTACAGGCTGGTAGAAGCTGGGAGGGTGGCAAGCGCTATAGTCCACAAACATCCAAGGCACATTGACTCTGTATGCAATATTGTACTATTGTCCAGTGTGTTTACAGCCAGATGAACCATAGGTAGATGGAGACCAACAAAAATCTGTACAAATCTTTTCAGCGACAAACTGATGGGACCAAGGACATGCTTGCTGCCATCTTAAAAAGTGGGTGTGGCTTCAGTTTAATATGACATGTAGCCTATTTGAAATGAGGAGTGATTCTCACGTTCACCCTTTCATGTTTATTAAAATACTTTTCATTCAAATCATATGGTTTGGTTTCAGTACTTCAAAACCAAATGGTAGGTCCAGGTCACAACAACAGACTGGTGTTGGTTATATTGTGATTTAAATGAATGGAGCGAATTTGGAGCGGCAGTTTCCCCCCCCCCTGTGAGGACAGAGCGGCTTTTAGAAGAGCGGTTGGAAAAGGAAGTGCGCTTCGATGAGCGGGATTTCTGACCACTCAACTATGCTCACATACTCTGTACCGAAAACACATTGGCACATACACTGAGTGTACAAAACATTAGGAACACCTTCCTAGTATTCAGTTGCACCCCATTTTGCCCTGAGAACAGCCTCAATTCGTTGGGGAATGGACTCTACAAGGTGTCGAAAGCGTTTCACAGGGATGCTGGCCCATGTTGACTCCAATGTTTCCTACTGTTGTGTCATGTTGGCTGGATGTCCTTTGGGTGGTGGACCATTGTTTATATACACGGTAAACATGACACCTACTACTACCCCATTCAAAGCATTGAAATATTTTGTCTTGCACATTCACCCTCTGAATGGGTCTCACTCTCCCTGTGTGTTGCAGGTTAGTGCTCAGTGTGAGTGTCAGCACAACACAGCAGGTGTAAACTGTGAGCAATGTGCTGATCTCTACAACGACCTGCCCTGGAGATCTGCAGAGGAGGGAAACACACACACCTGCAAACGTACGCAACCACTGATGCCTTAATACACCGACTGCATCTTTTTGATTATTTGCATGTGTGCAGGAGTAGGAGGACTTTACTAAAGTAGCGCATAATCAGCAAATATAAGTCATCTTCCTATGGAGACTGAACACCCTCAGTACAGTTGCGAGTGAGTGGACGGAACACATGCAGCCACAGATGCGTTGATATGATATGTTGAATATTTCCTCTGGTGCTGCCCCCTGTAGGTTGTGAGTGTAACAACCACGCCCAGCGGTGCCGTTTCGACCCATCTGTGTATGAGGCGAGCGGATGGAGGAGTGGGGGAGTGTGTGAGGGCTGTCTGCACCACACAACCGGGCCCAAATGTGACCGCTGTGCCCCTGGATACCAACTCAACCACTGGAGCAGCATAGACCAGCCTGATGCCTGCATACGTGAGTGATCTTAAGACCGGGTTTAATAATATATATTCCTCAAATACTACTGCCTTTATTCCTCGTTCTCTCCTACTATAGGTTTAATCAGCACCACAATATGCTGCAGTGTTCTATTATCTTTGTTGTGTTTCTGTTTTGTTCCCTGTGTTTTGTACAGGCTGCCATTGCAGTGCAGAGGGGGCGGAGAATGGGGGTCGGTGTGATGATGTCACAGGGTCGTGTCGCTGCAAGATGGGATACTATGGCCTGACTGCCTCCAACCCTCTGGGCTGCACGAGTGAGTCGCCTTTCACCCTTGACCCTGAACCCGTTCATAAACTCTCCCTGTGTTATGATTACTTACAACTGTATTCGCCATACTGTGGTGGTGTCCAGAGTGTATGTGTATGTCTATCCCCATCTGACTTTATGTCTTCTCCAGAGTGCTTGTGCAGTGCAGAGGGCTCCCTGTCCAGTGTGTGTGACCCTGTGAGCGGTCAGTGTCCCTGTCGACCTTACCACCAGGGGCTGACTTGTGAACTCTGTTCCCGTGGTTACTGGAACCCCTCCTCCCCCCACGGCTGTGAGCCCTGTCGCTGTGACCCCACCAACTCCCATGGTGACACCTGCGACCGGAGTACGGGTCAGTGTCAGTGCAGGTCAGGGTTCGGAGGTCGTACCTGTACAGAATGTCCTGACAACACTTACGGAGACCCCCTCATTGGCTGCAGACGTAAGTGACCGGTCGTGTTCTGTCATAGAAAGGTTCAAAGGTTCTTAGACATGCTTTGTTCAATGCTTTGATCAATTCAGTCCAAATGGACAACTAAGTCAAACAATTTCTTTCCTCTTCATGTCGCCCTCCCTTTCTCCGTCTCCCTCTCTCTCCACCTCCTCCCTCCCTCCCTCTCTCTGCAGTGTGTCAGTGTGCTGCCGGAGGCATGGTACCAGGAGGCTGTGATAAGCGTACAGGGGCCTGCCGGTGCCGCATTGGTGTCATAGGTACTCGTTGCGATGCCTGTAGCCGTGGCCATGTTTACTCCTTTCCCGACTGTGAAGTCTGCCCCTCCTGCTTCTTCTCTCTGGACTCCTACATCCAGAACCTCACCCTGGGCCTAGAGAGACTCTCCGCCAGAATCCCCTCTCGTCCTGGCGGCTCGTTGCCCACCGGTCTGGGTCTCCGCATCCAGGCCTTGGAGGCCACTCTCATCCAGATACGTGACTCTCTCCCACTCCCAACTCCCTCTATGAGACAAGTCAACAACGCCCTCTTTCAGCTACGCAGACTAAGGTAGGAAGATGTTCGGATGTCCCCGGGAAAACGTAGAATGTCCAAATAAAAGTGGGCATCAGATTCCATAACCTGCAATACTTTGCTTTCAAAATTAGATATTTTCGTTGTCCAAATGTAAACACCCCTAGATCTGAAGGCCACAGTCCTTCATTACCTAGCTCACTATCCCTCATCCCCATTGTAATCGTCCAGGGACCAGTTAGATCAGGTGGATGGGGATCTGTCACCCCAAGGCAGAGGCCTCGAGCTGGGCTCACAGCTGGACGAGTTGCAGGCTCTCCTGGGCGGTCTGGGTCTGCTGTACAACTTCAAGAGAGATGCTCTAAGGAACCCTATCAACTCCAACAATGCAGGTGAGAGAGATACGCCACCGCAGAACTGTGAGCACCATCCGTGTGTGACCACAAAAAGACAGTGAGGAATTTAGAATCCAGAAATCAAAATCTGGTTTTGTTTTAGCTCATTTATGGCTGCTAACACAGCTGTTTGTCTGTCGTCTTGGTTTGTTCTCTCTCAGGGGCCTTCTCTTCTATAAAGAATGCCCATGATGAGTCCACGGATGCGGCGAAGAGTGTGGATGCTAGTGGGAAGACTGTAGATCAATCTTCAGCGGTCAGAGAGGACGCTCTTGACCTCCAGAACCAGGTTCAACCAGAAAACACCAGAGACCTGGAGAAACTCAACCAGCAGCTGAACACCAAACCTGACCTCTCACCTACTGCCAAGCAGGTAAGCTTAACCCTAGCCTTAACCCTAGACCTAGCCTTAACCCTTAACCCTAGACCTAGCCTTAACCCTTAACCCTAGACCTAGCCCTAGCCTTAACCAAAGACCTAGCCATAACCCTAGCTTTAACCCTTAACCCTAAACCCTAGACCTAGCCTTAACCCTTAATCCTAGACCTAGCCGTAACCAAAGACCTAGCCATAACCCTAGCTTTAACCCTTAACCCTAAACCCTAGACCTAGCCTAACCCTAGCTTTAACCCTTAACCCTAAACCCTAGACCTAGCCTTAACCCTAGCTTTAACCCTTAGCCCTAGCCTTAACCCTAGACCTAGCCCTACCCTTAACCCTAACTCCACCTTAACGTGACGGCGTATTTTTATTCAGGTGTGTGGCAGTGTGCGCTCTGCCCCTTGTACCCCTGCCCAGTGTGATGGTGAGCTGTGCCCTGCGGAGGGGGCGCCACCCTGTGGTCGTGGCGAGAGTTGCGTTGGGGCTCTGCCTCTGGGGACCCGAGCTGTTGGGGATGCTGAGGAGGTAAAGGACAGACTGCAGCAGCTCAATGGGAAGATCACACAGGCTGCTGCACAGGTAGGAGGTGACACTTGTTTGTTTACTGTATGTTATAACCTACAAAACTGTTTATTGGGTTTGAATACTGACATGTAGTATATGTCCTTCAGTCAATGAAGTGGTTTGTTTCATCATATGGCGCTCAATGCTTTGCTCCTTTCTCCATTCAATGCACAGATCCAGAAAACACAGGACACGGTCAATCTGGTCAGACAGTCCACGGATGATCTGGGCAATCAGATGAGGCGGGCCAGGGATGACTTGGAGGCAGATCTGCAGGAGACAAGATACTTTGTTAAAGAGCTGAAGGACTTCCTGTCAGGTGACACATCGACGGTTATGTTCCAGTACCTTCAATAACCTATTTACACTGTTTAATTAGTAGTAAAGGTATTGAAGTAGTAGTATTGCATCTTTGTGAGTGTGTAGTTCACTGACATTCCCCTCGTCTCTCCCTTCCCCCCTCTCTAACACTCTTTCTCATCCTCCCTCCTGCAATCCTCTTCTCTCTCTCCCTCCCTCCTTGACTCCAGACCCGTCGTCAGACCCGACAGACATCAGCACGGTGAGTGAGTGGATCTTGAACGCCAAGCTGCCTCTCAGTCTGGCAGCTCTGAAGAGGAAGCTTCAGGAGATCAGAGCCCTGGCGGCAGGACTCCCAGACAGCAAAGCAGTCCTGGACCAGGCTGGACCACAGCTCGACACTGCCCGGCTCCTGCTACAGGAGGCCCAGGACGCCAGGTATAACACCTTATGACCTCTTATGTCAGTCTTATGACAGGGCTGTGTACTGGAAGCCGCCATGGTTCAAGTAAAGTGTTAGTTGTAATTGATGTCATGTATGAAAATGCTGTGTGGTTTCAGAAGTCCCTTTAACGTTACTGAGACTGCTGTGAATGTTGCCGTAAGGTTGCTGTAACATTGTCCTAACTTTGTTGTGTGCTGTGTGACAGGGACACTGGGCTGGGTGTGAAGGATGATGTTGACGGGCTGCTGGAGGGCTTCACAGCAGTGGAGGGCTCCTTCTCTGGCCTGAACGACAAAGTGCAGGACAGCCTGGACATAGTGGAAGACATCAGCAACAGTCTCGCACAGGTGAGCGAGAGATGAACGAGTCCATTTGAGCTAATGTGCTCCAATAAGTACAATTACGCTTTCAAACTAGTCTGACACTGATTGTTTTGCCTCAATTTTTCCAAATCCTTCACAGCTTCTTACCTTACTATTCTTCTCTCATTTTGATCCCCTCCTCCCTCCAGACCAAGGCCCAGTTGACTCCCGCAGTGAAGGCTCTAGGGGAGGTGTCTGCCCTGGCTGAGGGAATGAAACCTCAGCTGGAGGGGCTCAAGGCGCTGGTGCGCTCTGGAGGTCTGCTGGCCCAGAATGCTGAGGGAGAGGCCAAAAAGGCTAACAAGGAGGCAGATGCTGCGACCAGGGTGAGTGTGTGTTAAAGTATATGTGTGTGTGTGTGTGGTACTGTTCATGCATGCCTACTGTTTATACGTGTGTGTATGTGTACGTGTATGTCAGTGGAGGCTGCTGGCGGGAGGGCGGCTCATAATAATGACTGGAACGGAGCATGTTTGATGTATTTGATACCATTCCACTCATTCAGCTCCAGACATTACCGCGAGCCCGTCCTCCCCAATTAAGGTGCCACCAATCTCCCGTGGTGTGTGTGTATGTGTGTGTGTCCGTGTGTGTGTGTGTGTGTGTGTGTGTGTGTGTGTGTGTGTGTGTGTGCTAAACTGCCTGTCTCTTTATTTATAGGACCTGGCGTCCCTGGAGAAGCAGCTGGAGCAGCTGCGTGCTGCAGAGAGGACCAGTGGTCATGGCGATGGGACGGGGACGACAGGTGAGCGTCTCCGGAAGCTGCAGGAGGAGGCTGGTTCTCTGGCCCAGGACACTGGAGACATAATGAAGGCACTAGCAGGTACGGAGGAGGATAGCGAGGGGATACAAACACACCTGGCAAATTTGATTTGATTTTACTGTTTGCACAGCCCATCCAGTATGCAGGCATAATGCGTGTGTGGAACATTGGCTCGATTCATTCCATATTGTTGAAGTTCAGCGTTATGGCGAGATTGAAATGATTTAATGGTAATTTCCGATTGAGCCGACATATGCTAGTCTGGCTAACACCTAACTCTCAACGTCCTCCTGACTTCATAGTCTGAAATGGCTCTTTGATATTTTCGGCACAATGTGTCGATGATGAAGGGGGCTGTGCTTTTACTGGTTGGCTCTCCTCTTTCTCACTTAAAACCCCCCACATGCAAAGCCACACACAGCCGCAGAGCGCCGCCCGCTTCCATTACAATGGTTGGATTTTGGTTAATTAAGGGCTTGTAAGTAAGCATTTCACTGTAAGGTCTACTACACCTGTTGTATTCAGAGCATGTTACAAATCAAATTTGATTTGATATACAGTGGGGCAAAAAAGTATTTAGTCAGCCACCAATTGTGCAAGTTCTCCCACTTAAAAAGATGAGAGAGGCCTGTAATTTTCATCATAGGTACACTTCAACTATGACAGACAAAATGAGAAAAAAAATCCAGAAAATCACATTGTAGGATTTTTTATTAATTTATTTGCGAATTATGGTGGAAAATAAGTATTTGGTCACCTACAAACAAGCAAGATTTCTGGCTCACAGAGACCTGTAACTTCTTCTTTAAGAGGCTCCTCTGTCCTCCACTCGTTACCTGTATTAATGGCACCTGTTTGAACTTGTTATCAGTATAAAAGACACCTGTCCACAACCTCAAACAGTCACACTCCAAACTCCACTATGGCCAAGACCAAAGAGCTGTCAAAGGACACCAGAAACAAAATTGTAGACCTGCACCAGGCTGGGAAGACTGAATCTGCAATAGGTAAGCAGCTTGGTTTGAAGAAATCAACTGTGGGAGCAATTATTAGGAAATGGAAGACATACAAGACCACTGATAATCTCCCTCGATCTGGGGCTCCACGCAAGATCTCACCCCGTGGGGTCAAAATGATCACAACGGTGAGCAAAAATCCCAGAACCACACGGGGGGACCTATTGAATGACCTGCAGAGAGCTGGGACCAAAGTAACAAAGCCTACCATCAGTAACACACTACGCCGCCAGGGACTCAAATCCTGCAGTGCCAGACGTGTCCTCCTGCTTAAGCCAGTACATGTCCAGGCCCGTCTGAAGTTTGCTAGAGAGCATTTGGATGATCCAGAAGAAGATTGGGAGAATGTAATATGGTCAGATGAAACCAAAATATAACTTTTTGGTAAAAACTCAACTCGTCGTGTTTGGAGGACAAAGAATGCTGAGTTGCATCCAAAGAACACCATACCTACTGTGAAGCATGGGGGTGGAAACATCATGCTTTGGGGCTGTTTTTCTGCAAAGGGACCAGGACGACTGATCCGTGTATTGGAAAGAATGAATGGGGCCATGTATCATGAGATCTTGAGTGAAAACCTCCTTCCATCAGCAAGGGCATTGAAGATGAAATGTGGCTGGGTCTTTCAGCATGACAATGATCCCAAACACACCGCCCGGGCAACGAAGGAGTGGCTTCGTAAGACGCATTTCAAGGTCCTGGAGTGGCCTAGCCAGTCTCCAGATCTCAACCCCATAGAAAATCTTTGGAGGGAGTTGAAAGTCCGTGTTGCCCAGCAACAGCCCCAAAACATCACTGCTCTAGAGGATATCTGCATGGAGGAATGGGCCAAAATACCAGCAACAGTGTGTGAAAACCTTGTGAAGACTTACAGAAAACGTTTGACCTCTGTCACTGCCAACAAAGGGTATATAACAAAGTATTAAGATAAACTTGAGTTATTTACCAAATACTTATTTTCCACCCTAATTTGCAAATAAAATCATTAAAAATCCTACAATGTGATTTCTGGATTTTTTTTTCTCATTTTGTCTGTCATAGTTCAAGTGTACCTATGATGAAAATTACAGGCCTCTCTCATCTTTTTAAGTGGGAGAACTTGCACAATTGGTGGCTGACTAAATACTTTTTTGCCCCACTGTGTATATATATATATATATATATATATATATATATAAATGTAAATAAAAAAAACATTCCCCTCTCTTCCTGTTCCTGCTCTCCTCCCCCTCTCTCTCCTCTCTCCTCCTCTATGTTCAGGTAAAGCAGACTCTCTGCGTAGACTACAGGATGAGGTCCTACTGAAGTCCCAGAGGCTGACCGGTCTGGACGGCAAACTGCGGGACCTCCTGGCTGACATGAGACAGAAGGTCAAGATCCTCTCCACCTGCCAGGGCTGAGAGGTAAAAGGGCAGAGGTCATCCTCAAATAGCCTCTTCATTGAGATAGAGGAGCGATGTTATTTATTTTGTCCCATTTTGTAGAATAAATGTCCCAATAAATATATTTTTTCATGACGTGCGGTTTTTAACTTTATCCTACGACATCCCAGTGACATCATTAGGCCTGGGATTTCTGGGGCTGCAGCCCTGAATGTTTTTGGTCCAGCCCCAAACCTTTTGATGAATATAGAAATTGCAGGATGTATGTCTGATATGAGTTCCCATACTGGCCTATCACTTACACGCTAGGCAGTATGCCGTAGAGACTGTTACGGAGTCTAGTTGACAAGGCTATTGAACCAGACATTGGTGTCTGTCTTTATTCCTTTATCCAACATATCATACTGAAACAGAGACTGTCATGATTTTAGCATTACTTTGCTGAAAACGGTGTGTCACTAGCCCAAACCGTTCAAAAGATGTGATCCATTTTAACGGAGATATGTTTTATTTATTTTTTTACTATCGTGAATTCGCTGGAAGCGGTCCCTGCCGCTTCAAAACCAGGCTACTTGGGGATCGCTAATTAGATGATTTGTTGAATAACAAACAAGCTTGTTCAGTCACGATACCTTATTAGCTAACAACCTGGTAACTGGACAGGCACACATTTGGTTAAGATGGCACATGGAGAAAGAGATAGCGTACGTTTTATCCTAGTAGGGGGAGGGGGAAAAATAAATAGAGGGTGTAAATAGAGTGGTCTTGGGTAAGATTTGGACTATGCCATGTTGTCTTCAGGAGATTTTCTGTTTCATTTCTTTCCTTCACATTAGCTGATGTAAGATAGTGGAACAATTCCTATTCCTTATGATGTGCTATCCTATTATAGGATAATGAGTGTGTTTGTCAGCAAGAACAGTACTGTTATTCCTCATAAATCTTTTATTATTACACTTCTTCCCAATTTTGCTGGTGTAACTACTTATTTGAAATCTAATTTGCCTAAATTAGAAGAGACTTTCCATGTCATGTGGGTATATACGCTATGTCATGGTCATGTGGGTATATACGCTATGCCATGGTCATGTGGGTATATACGCTATGTCATGGTCATGTTGACTGTAAGTCATAAAAACAAGAATAGCCCATATTGAAATGCCTGTTACATCAATTATTCTATGTATTTTAGTAGTGTACACAAGCTGCTAGGCAGTGATGGTAAGGGGACTCTCAATAGCTCATAAATGCAAACGATCTTGCCCATGTAATGTAAGATGACAAGAGTCGGCATCTAGTCAGCCCCACCACCTATAGATTTGTCTTGATTGTGGGGTGACTTGAAGAAATGAATTGTTATAGCATAAACATTTTCAAACCCCCTGCACTTGGGAAACATACCCCCGCAGGAATTTTCTTTCTTCAAGCTGTATTTTAAAGGGATAGTTCACCCACTTTGTAGAAAAGGCTCTCATTTGCAATATACTTTTTAGGGAACTGTCCCTTTAGTTGCACTTTTTTTTGTTAACTTTGCCTTTAACTGCAGACACTTCTGAGCCATCACAATATAGGCTTTTGGGCACTGGATACCTCTATACATCTCTATGCTTTTTATTGTTTGGATTTGTGTGTGTTTTGTATTGTTTGTCTTGCTACTCTGCTAGAGCTAGACATCTGCAAAATATGTGTACACGGCCAATAACATTTGGTTTGATTTTGCTCTGAGCGCACCTGCAACCAATTCCCTTATTAAATACCTGAGTTCCCTTTGTCTTTAGTTCAGTACCAAAGATCCCATGCCTCTTGAAAATACTCTCCAGCGTTTATCCCTTTTCGTTTCTATTATCTGTGCATCCAATACCCAACGTGAGTAACCCGCAATATTGTTTCCATTTTACTTTCTTGTTTCATGTGTGAATGTATGAGCATTTAATGATGCGCTGTCGTATCAGTAGTGGTAGACTGTTGAGTTGTTGCAGCATGTTGCATATGGACATTAATAATTCACATATTTAGTATATCCTTCAAAGATTGATGATACTGACATGGAAATAATGGGTATGATAATTATGTTCATGTTTATTCTTAATATGAAATTTCCTAACGCAAATGTTTAGCTTTCTATGTTGTGTTTATTATTTTTAGCACACAAGTCAATAATGAATTATGATTTATTGGAGAAAATAAACGGGAGCTGCAGCTCTCTAAACCGAAACCCCACGTCTCTCCTCCATCCTTGTCCTCTAACCGGGACACCTGTATCAGCTCCTTACAGTTAAGTCCTTTAGCAGACGCTCTTATCCAGATTGATTTACAGGAGCAAGTAGGGTTCAGTGACTTAATCAAGGGCACATCAACAGTTCAAGGCTTCTTCGCTCACCCATGTCTGACATCAGAATAGGCAACCTGCCTTTGACATTGTTTTTATTACATTTTTGGCACAATTCTTTCATCTCTCAATGCTCAGATTGATGCATTTAGCTGTTGAAATTCAAAATGTTGTCCCTGGGAATGGATCCCCCTTACAGCTCAATGGGCTAAAGCCTACAATGTCCTCAAATCCTAGAAACGCCCCTGCTGCGACCTACATTCCACCAATAGCTGTAGAGTAGCCTCGTTTGACCATCCTGATGTCCGGAGCTGACATTCTGCCACAAGGATTCAGTGATGCTAACGCTTTTCCGTTTGTTTTGTGCAAAGCCCCTCAGCTACAATAGTTCAATCATAGGAGGCCCAGACTGGTGGAGGTGAAATGAAATGAGAGCGCAGTGGTCAGGATGGTGGATTAGGCCGAAGAGGAGAGATGTGTGAGGGTAGAAAAGTATAGAAGAGGACGATTTACATTGAAGTTTTTTATTTAGAAACAAAACAAAGAAGCAAAATATAGTGCTTGTGGTCAAACAGTTACAATGGCATCGACACTACAAGAGGAACTCTACAGCAGTTTATGGCATAAAAGTGGCACATGTGATCATCTCTGTACGTAAAGTGGTGTTATTATTACACAGGACCACTTTAAGTAGAGTAGTAACCATCTTCTCTGACAGGGAATAATGTCAACCCTCCTCAACCCCAAAGTCATTGTTATGACATGAGCGTTAGGGTTCAAACAATGGGTCAACGTCATTCAAACCTGTGGGCAAGATTCATAAGTCAAAATCCTTACATTTAGGATGATAAAATAAACAAATAATTCACACAATACAAAAGCACACGGCGTCGATTAAACGCTTGACATCGATGACGTCGCAAAGCACTTCCCCCTTGAATAAATGTCATGCAGATTTCATAAACTCTACAGTGAAATCATTATTTGACCAGGTTTTTATCCATACATTTTCTTCAGATCCACAGGACTCTGGTTTCTCCAGGTCCATTAGTAGGAACAGATGTGAGTGAATGAAGAACAGTTTAATTTAGTTCAGACAGCAACACAAAGTAGCCAAAGCCAATGAATGAGTTACAATCTAGCCATCACAGCTATCATATCAGAAACAAATAGTCAAAGAAATACAGTACGTCTTTGTATACTTCAAATGTACCATTTCTGTTGAGATATAAGTACAGAATGTACACTCTTCTAAACATCGACAGTGGCCTGGGTCAAAGAAATGAAAAGTTTACATTTGTGCGAGTGTAAATGTACTACGTTGTAGTTGGGTAGGAATCTCAGGTCTTCCTGTGTTCTCTGGATAAGGTTCGGGCCCTGGCCCTTGCTACGGGCCTCTGGGCATCTCAGAGGAGCACTTCAGAGTACTACTCCTGAACCAGCAGGAGGCAGCTGACACCTGTAGAGTGGCTCAAACTTCTTGACTGCAACACTGGAGGGGCGTGGGGAGTGTAAATCCACATGAAGATTCATATAATTCATGTGAGAGTTTTCCTATCAACTCTCCGTTTATTGTGTACATGAGTGTATGCAAGCACATGTGCATTGTGTATTTGAGACCTATTTACCTTTAAGCCAATGAATTGATCCTTAGGTCAATCAATCACATAACAGAACACACCCCAGTCTGCATGGTGTGCCCATTCCTATTGGTCGCCCTGTCAATGGCATCACAGCTGAAACAGACAGCAAAAAGCAAAGCCTTAAGAACCACAGATTTTACACTTTGGACACAACACAACTCAAACCCCCCCCCCCCCCCCCCCGAATGACATATATTCCCCTCCCCTCAGTCCACTTGGACTCACCTCTTAGCTGCCTCGAATGAGGAGCAATTCTCTGCGTTACATGTCTCCATAACGACCGGCGTGTGCCTGGGCTCGCTGTGACTGGCTCTCAGGCCCCGGCACTGCACCTCCGGAGGGGTCACTGGGATTGGGGGGTTGCCGTTGGTGTCCTTGGCGGTGATGTTGTTGACGCCCTGCTGAGTATTCTGGGAGTTGCAGGGGATAGGTGGGAGAGGGGCATCAGGGTCGGCGTGGGCCAACTGCAGCTTCTTCATGTGGTTGATGGCTGCCGTGGCGTTGAAGGCTTGCTGTAACAAACAGACAGGAAGATTAGGATTTATATATATTTTTTTATGAATAATCATGTTTTGATGGTAATAATAATAGTAACGTAAGTATGATAGCATATTGTATGTAGCCCTATGACATGTTGCTCACCCTCCATTTGGACTTGGCAAAGTTCTTCTGGATCTGCATGCTGACTGATTCATAGATGTCCTGATCCCTCGCTGTCTTCCCAATGATCCTGCAACAGGAAATGACATTGTTAGAGCCACCAGGAACAAAGAATAAACAAGAAATAGTGGGATCCCCAGACACTGATCTTAGATCGGTTTTCTATTTTCCCCCTGAGGGGAGGGTGGACTGATCCTGGATCTGTGTGTGACTCACCAGGGGTGTCTGAGGGCCTGTTCTGTGCTGAAGCGTTTCTTAGGGTGCTTCTGCATCATGTTCCGGATGAAGTCCTTCGCTATGGAAACGGAGACAGACAAATGTCAACAACTGACAGGGAACTTTCAGCATATATGTAGTAAAAAGAAGTATTCTAGCACTGAGATGACTTATGAATAACTTTACTATGTAGTTATGGTACTCGTTCTGTGTTAATACCCTAGTCGTAGGGGTGGTGGTATGTCTTACCTGACTCTGAGATGTTATCCCAGAAGGGCGAGTGGAAAGCGTAGTCGGCCCTCATGATCTTAGAGAACAGACGTGTCTCGTTGTCCTCAAAGAACGGAGGGTAGCCGCATAGCCTGTTAAACGCAGAGGGAACACGGTTATCACAGAGTTATCACAATAACTTTCCCCAAACGTTATATAGAAATACCATCTCACAATGCAGTCATCCTAATACTATGAAAAGGTTGAGAAGAGGTGCTGGCGGATATAGATCTAGAAGTCCTAGATAGGTACTCACAGGATGTATGTGATGACCCCTATGGACCAGCAGTCCACTGCCTTGCTGTAGGGTTTCTGAGCCAGAACTTCAGGGGCTGTAGAAGTTCAAATATACACAGGATTAGATACCATGCTAGTCTTTTCTATCTGTGCAATAAAGCTTTACACTATTTCAATGACCAAACAACTAACACACGGTTGGCGCACGCACACACACACCAACATATCCTGGCGTGCCGCAGGCCGTGGACATCACTCCGTGGTCGGACATCTTGGACAGGCCGAAGTCACTGATCATGATCTTGGAGTTCTCATCTGAGTTGAAGTATAGTAGGTTCTCTGGCTGCACACACAGAGGGAAAGAGAATCAAAAAGCGTCAGAGAAACTATTCTCCCAACATAGTATATAATAGTGTTGTGTGTGTAAGATATGTCTGGAATATTGTATTTGTTTAAATGTATTTTTATTTAACCTTCATTTAGCAAGTCAGTTAAGAACAAAATCTTATTTACAATGACAGCCTACCCCGGCCAAACCCAAACCAGGACGACGCTGGGCCAATTGTGCGCCGCCCTATGGGACTCCCAATCACAGCCGGATGTGATACAGCCTGGATATTACACGTGTGTGTGTGTGTGTGTGTGTGTGTGTGTGTGTGTAACATACCTTGAGGTCCCTGTGCACTATGCTGTTCTCGTGAAGGTAGTTGACAGCCTCCAGCACTTGGTGAACCAGACAGCTGGCATCCTTCTCTGTGTACACCCCCCGATCTATGATACGGTCAAACAGTTCCCCACCAGACACCCTAGGAAAGAAACACACACACACACACACACATCAGAATCTCCACCACTATATTCAGCATCAGCCTTTAGTCTTCATTAGACTCTCCTCATTCAGCAGGTTTTGTTAAACAGCAACATTTCTCTATGTTCATAAATGCATTTAGTATATGTAGAGATAACGGTGCCCACTCACAGCTGCATGACAAGGTAGTAGTGTGTCCGAGTTTCATAGAAGTCTTCCAATCCAACCACATTGTCGTGCCTTATCCTGAGAGGAAGAGGAAGAGATGTGTGATGTTGTTCATTCAGGTGTGAGTGAGAGCGTGTGTGTGTGTACTTACTTCTTCAGCACAGTGATCTCGTTCTCTAGCTTGCTACAGCTGAGGTGTTTTTTCTTCAGACACTTCAGGGCATAGAGGTTTCCAGTCTTCTTTTCTCTCACCAGATACACCTCGGAGAACGAACCCCTACGCACACAGACAGAGAAACGGTTATAAGGCTATGTCCACTATCCAACCCGCATGGGTTTGAGCTCTATCGTCAATGAACCTCTTCGGGTTCCATAAACTTGCAGATTTCTGAGCTTAACTACAGTTAACAATTCTAGTCTCTAATCCAGGGGTGTCAAACTCCTTCAGCGGGGGGCTGAGTGTCTGCTGGTTTTTGCTATTCTGTTCAATGTGTGTCCAATTAAGACCTAGACAACTAGGTGAGGGGAGTTCCTAACTAATTCATGACCGTAAGTGCAAAGGAGGAGTGAAAACCCACAGACACTCGAAGGAAATAGTTAGACACCTGTGCTCTAATCAAATGATATACCGCTCAAATTAAACCAATAAGCTCTGAGGACGAAGTTGAACAACCTCATTCCACAGATATTTGGATAGGTGTAACCAAGATGGCGGAAGCGCTCATACACTCTTTGGAAGGCTACAGTGCTGTAGGTGGAGTCACCACCACCAAGCCTCACTCTCCTGGCTCATAGCTGCACACGGCTAGGAACAAGACGAATGAGTGAGAAAAAAAACATCAGAATTGGGCTGCCGGTCTAAACAGGGCCATAGAGGCTTCAGGTATAGCCTGTGCTCCTGAGGCCTGTGAATAGCAGCAGGGCAATACAGGAGGATGAGTACTCAAGCCTTTTCCATTACCCAGCCTGAAGCTCAGGACAGGTGGACCAGAGAAGAGACGCCTGAGATGATTGATTGATTGATTGATTACTTGATTTAATTGATTGGATAATTAAACATAGTAGCCTGCTCCAGCTGCAGACAACGTTACATACCACAGAAATTCTCAAGAACTAAAACACAATGAATCCCGGAGGCTTACTTCCATCGTCCATTGTGTCTGCTTGTCTCTGTCCGATCTTGCACAGTCAACCCTGGATGAACCCTGAGAAGACTGTGTGGGGGGGGGGGGGGGGGGGGGGGGGGGGGAGGCAAGTGTTCATGTGTGGGAGGGAGCCAAGATTATCCTAAACCTCATAAAATGGATCCGATCTCCCATCTGCTGACTGCCCTGTTTGAGGGAGACCAAGGTGTGGGTAATCCTCTTGTTTGGCAGACAACCATATTCCAACACCTGTGATACTGATGCAATACGTGAGCCCTGTGCCCAAAGACATCACTGTCTGGTAGAGACAGACATACAGACGGAGACATAATGTCCACCAGGCCTGGGTTCCAATACCGCAGTATTTGTTTTCTTTCAAATACTTTGATTGTGCTTCCCACTTCGCTTCCTTCCTCTCATCTGGCACTCCTGGCAGACTCGGTCAAACACTCAAAGTATTTTGAAAGAAAAGCATACTATTTGAACTCAGGTCTGATGAACACACACATATACAGATACTCAATGTAGCACACAAACTCACACACCCCAGCAGTCACACAGTCGCACTCATTCCCTCACACCTCACCTCGTGCAAATGCACACTGTCAACACACAATGCCAGGCCCTTAATCCTTTAATTGAGCAGTGATAGGCTGTGCCCGCTCTGTAATGACATCATTGCTCACCTGCCTGGCTCACACTTTTCTCAACCTCAGCCTCTCTCATGTATTATGCTGTAAGCTGCTTGAGGAGAGGGTTGAGGAGGTGAGGAGGAGGCTCAGACAACAGGTAGGCCAGGGACAACAGACAGACCCCTCTCACTCTGCAGATATCAGCGTTGTGTGGGCAGTAAAACATTTCTATTGGATTTCACAAAGAACAACTCCTTTCATAAAGCTCTCATATACTGTGCATAGACCTACTGTGCATAGACCTACTGTGCATAGACCCACTGTGCATAGACCCACTGTGCATAGACCCACTGTGCATAGACCCACTGTGCATAGACCCACTGTGCATAGACCCACTGTGCATAGACCTACAAAACACACATACACCCACACATGCACACAACCACACTCTAGTACACATGTGCTCAGACCCACATGCTCACACTCTCAGGCTCACACACACATGATCATAAATGTACGTACACATGAACACATTGGTCGACCAATTTTCCAAAATGTGCCATGTCCTGTCCCCTTTCGAATACTGTTGCTACTTCGTTTAAACTCAAAACTTTCCAAGAAAGGTTCAATCTTTAAGGTGAGAGAGACTGTATTGTGTGAGCGCCAAGTGTTCCCTTGATAAACATGACCTGCCCTGACCTGGGTCCTGATAATCTGATAATCTGGGTAGAACATTCCAGGATTATAGTGCCAAACTAGGATCCTTCTCTGGGCACAGGTAAAGTAGATATCCTGGAGATGCACTTAATCCTGTAATAATGGCTCTTTAGTCGGAGATAAGAAGCTGACAAGAGCTGCTACTCAGCAACAAAGGCCCAGTGAAAACAACCAAGCACAAAATGGCTGCCATCGGATGAAGCGAGTTATCTTCAAAAGTAAAAGTGCTTTGAATTACACCTCCAGGCAGTCATTTAAACGGACAAAGTACTTACGATCCCAGCGCTTTTTTGAATTCGAACACATCTCTGATATTGTTGGTGACTTTCTTCCAACTGCAGGTTATTTCTTTGCGACCCATGGTGGCTCTGTCGTCACAGCCGGCACCTGGAACAGCGACAGACAAGCAGTTTTACTCTGCAGAACACTGTACATTCCTTTTCAAAAGACAACCCTCACCACACATAAAGAAGCCCAACATGACCAAACACTTTGGGACAGAGTTTCTCATATGGTGGGTGGGGACCAACCCACTGGTAGGTCACAGCCATTTCCTCTTGGGTCATGTCTTAGGACTAATATGGCTAGACACATCATTTGGATACAAGAACATTGGAAAGGCTTCAAGTAGCTCACAAAGCAACAACAACAACAAAATTGGGGGACCACAGCTTTGGTGGAGATCTCGGTTAACGACTGCCATCTTGTAAGCTCCCCATTTTACTTATATAAAAGCTTGCATGTTCAGTATGAGGTCATTAATTATTGGCCTAAGCTCGTTTGTACCCATCACTTACAGAAGGCCCAAAGAGGTGTAGGATTAGTGCTGTAATGCCTATTGATGGTTACTCTTTCCACCCTCTCCCTCCCCTCGCTCTCTCTCTCCTTCCTGTGCCAATTCAGCATGCAGATTACTGCTGATTCCCTGACAAACCCCCAAAACTGGGTTGATTTATTATACTGACCTTCACAAGAGGCCATTGTTGTGCCTCAAAACTCTCTCCAAGTTGGTTCTGCTTCTTTTTTTAAACCAATCAGCATCTGAATTTTAAAAAGAAGTACCCCAAACCCCCCTGAGTGATCTCACAATGTCATAGATAGAGCATAGAATATAATTAAGCAATAGGACAAGAGGGGGTGTTGTATATGGCCAATATACCATGGCTAAGGGCTGTCTTATGCACAACACAACGCGACGCAGATACAGACATTAGCCGTGGTATATTGGCCATATACCACAAACACCCGAGGTGCCTTATGGCTATTATCAACTGGTTACCAACGTAATTAGAATCAGTATTTTTTTGGTCAAACTTGTGGTAATCGATCTGATGTACCATGGCTTTCAGCCATTCAGCATTCATTCAATGATGATTATAAACTGGATGGTTCGAGCCCTGAAAGCTGATTGGCTGACAGCCATGGTATGTCAGACCATATACCACGGGTATGACAAAACATTTATTTTTACTGCTCTAATTACGTTGGTAACCAGTTTATTATAGCAATAAGGCACGTCCGGGGATTTGTGGTATATGGCCAATATACCATGGCTAAGGGTTGCTTCCAGGTACTCTGCATTGCGTCGTGCGTAAGAACAGTGCATAAGAACTCTTATCCATGGTATATTGTCCATATACCACCCCCCTTCATGGCTTATTGCTAAATTAAATACTAATGTCAGTGGATACCTCAGCCAAAATACATAAAACGTGTTGATAGAATATGGTAGACTTCCATTTGGGGTAATGCATACATTGTGTTGTCATGTGTCCATTCAATGAGGATTTCTTGTAAACTTTGTCCAGATTAAAATATTTGAATCGATAAAACAACGTATTTTCCAGGTCATTCCTAACGTGCAGTAGCACCGTGGGAAAAATCCGGGTGATCATCCGATAGCACACATGATTCAAATGGTCCTCAGAACTGTGCGTAAAATGTTCCCGACTGCCTTTGACGCATGGATATTTTAGGTGGAAATGTCGAAGATCATGACCATATTAAACTACAGTCAATTTCATTACTTGAAGCCAGAGATGGCGCAGCATTTCAATTATATAACATGCTCTATTTCTCTTTTAATAATGTAGCTTAAACTAAGCACAGAAAAACACGGACACAGTACACACTTAGATCTAAATAACTGAATAGAAACGTGAATGGGCATTTTTTTCTTACCTTATCTACAGAGAAGGTGCAAGAGTGCACTTGTTGAGGTATCTCGATAGACCTACTAGTTTCTTCACTGCAGACATGGAGACCGCGGAGCGTCCAGGGGCGTGGTCTGCCCTCCCCATCATTAATCAGACTAGAAAAAGAAAAAGAGTCCCACTTTTAATATTGTAAAAAATATTTATGACTTTGTATTGTTATTATGATTTAGAACACTATTTTCTTACATCATTTAAGCTAGAAACGTCATTCAAACTTTAAAACGTGCAGGCTGGTCAGGAATAGTGTGCTTGTATTCAACTTTTAATAAAATGTCTACCTTTTTGAACTATTAAGCTTTTTAATCTCCTGAAAAAACGCTCAACCATTTTCATGGGATTTCTTCAACATTCTAAAAGGTCCCATTGTTAAGCCGATGTTACACTGGAGGCAATTTATGGGTTGCTCAGTGTGTCACCACCCAGAAATAGCCTGCAACTTAGTTGCATTGCATCGCAAGAGATTGATTTCTATCCTATTTCACGGAATTGACTGTATGCAATGTCCAATCAGTAAGCAGAAAAACGTTTACAATGACTCGACATCAGTGGAGGCTTCTTAGGGGAGGATGGCTCATAATAATGGTTGTGACCGAGCGAATGGAATGGCATCAAACTATGTGTTTGCTACCATTCCACCCATTCCGGTCTAGCCATTACCACGAGCCTGTCATCCCCAATTAAGGTGTCACCAACCCCCTGTGCTCGTCATATAGTTCTGTTCAGAACTCCAACACAGTTGTCATGGTTAATGTACATGGTCTGGCAGTCAATAAATATCATTTTAAAAGTAAACCCAGACCTTTCTGTGTCTCAACTGAAATTGTCCAACATGAACTGCACTAGCTAGCTAGCTTAGCTCGTTGCTACCGTGGTAAATCCTTGTTGGCAAATAGGCAACCCAGGCCTTTCTCTTTCCAGTTTCAACTGAAATTGTCCAACATGAACTGCACTAGCTAGCTAAGCTTGTCACTAGCTTGGTAAAACATGGTTGGAAAATAGGCAATATTTTGGCTAGCTAGCGAAATTGTACAGCCAACATTTATATTATGTCTATCTTGATGCTATTACAATTACTAAACATTTGGATAAACAATTCATTTCTGAAACCATGATGTGATGTATGACATGATTGGGTGTTGCATGCAATTTCAATAGTGCTTGCATTGCTTCTTGTAACAGCAAAGTTGCTTGAGATGATGTCACTTGTATCTGCAACAGACATTGAGTCAAAATTGCTTCATGTGACACAGGCTTATAAAACTCATGACTTCCAACATTCGATTCACTGTAAACAAAGTAACGTTTGACACATCAGCTACTTTGATCACTTTCCCAACAAGTCAGACAATAACTCGGAGCGTGTGAAATCTTTACTTCTCTGCTTTTCTGATCTAAAATTAGAACACTTCTTACACAACCACAAAATCATTTTAAAGAGCTCAAGCAAGTCCCACAATATTTCTTCATGGAAAATTACCATCTATAGGTGTCACTTGCTTTCAATGTCCCTCACATCCTGCACAGTTTATTGGCAATAGTGCAGTGCCAGCGGACAGTGACCTAGGTTACTGTATAGGAAAACAAACCCACAGCTGCAAGGTTCACATGCTTTGCTTTGTTTTTAGATGGCCTCATTGGGAACCTATGGCAAGACTCATTGAACAACTACATAATTGCAGAGATGTCTGTGATTTCACATAAAGCCTGCAATGCATTACTTTAAATAAGTATATATGAGTGCTGCTTGTAATGTTCTATCATCTATTTACAGTATTTTACACTCAATGGTTGATAATATCTAATCTTTCTGATGTACGTTATGTGTGTAATACGTTTTTATGTCAATTATTGCCATGCAGAATGCATTAAACCTGTCCTGGGGGCTTTCAATGCATCAAACTGTTTCATAATATATGTACCCAACTGCAGGTGCACAATTTTTGCTGGGTATATAATCTACAGCCTAAGCATGATGCCATCAAGCCAACATGACACATGATTAGGCAACCTACGGCTGAATATCACTCTGTAGGCTATTCATAAATAAATCCAACCCTGTCTCCTCCCTCTGATATGAAAGCTGTACTTGTCCTGGTTCACACCCAGCTGCAAGCATTCACTCTTATGTAGCATTGGCCACTGTGTGTGTGTGTGTGTGTGTCAGTCTGGAGGGGAGTTTGTGTGCCACCTTTCACTCAATGCATTACAACATACTGTGAGCGATTATTCAGTGTTGTGTCTTCAGTGGTTGTGTCTACAAACCTAATTCTGTAGTATTCTAATTCTAGAACATACATGTTTTATAAGGCTCACACTTATAAAACACTGGACACAGTAAACTAAAGCCTGATGAAGCTTAGGAGCAGTGCAGCCCTGTAACTGATGAAGAGGGTGCTAGTGTAACAGTACAAATTTAGACCGTCCCCTCGCCCATACCCGGGCGCGAACTAGGGTCCTTCTGCACACATCAACAGTCACCCTCGAAGCATCGTTACCCATCGCGCCACAAAAGCCGCGGCCCTTGCAGAGCAAGGGGAACTACTACTTCAAGGCTAACTAAGCTAGCCGTTTCACATCCGTTACACTAGTACTTTCTTTATTATCTCACCATCCACTGCTGTTGTGGTTGCTGCTGCTGTGTACCTTGTATACGGTTAGTTACTTCTGCAGTGTGAGCGGTCACATCCTCTCCATATGAGACGTATGATTATCTCTACCTTAGTATACCATAGTAGGTGCATGTAGACTTGTGCTCCCGATATAGGGGAGGTAAATAATAACGTGATGGAGTCCAGGTGAGTCCGATTAAGCACTGATGCGCGTAATGATGGTGACAGGTGTGCATAATGATGAGCGGCCTGGTGGCCTCGAGCGCCAGAGAGGGGGAGCGGGGGCAGACATGACAATGATAGACAAAGGGCATCAAAGGAGGGGTATTACTTCGGTACAGGACATATGCATGCATAGTGACTGCAACTGCATTCTCTAACATGTTTCATCCATGTCACATACACTAGGTTCAGGGTTCAAATTGGGAGATTGCGGGGCTGCTGGCCACTCCCATTTGCATTTCAAATACCAATGTGTGCAGCACTAATAGGGAGTGAAAATATTAAAGTCATCCCAACCCACTATTCTTAGGGCAATGGTCAAAACAGGATATGGTTAGGCACAAAATGTCAATGTTAAATTAGAAGTCAGCTTTGGATATAGTTCAATTGAGGTTTTAGCAGCCTCAGAATGTCCCTGCTCTTCCGGAAAGAAGGCGGTGCTAGGTTAGTCTTAGATGCCCTCTGACTTAATTTAGCCTAATTTCAGCAGCAGTGGCTGGATGCACCGGATACAGCACTGGACCTTTTGTCATTCAATGGCTGCCAGGATATTGATAGCCACACTTAGCAGATTAGCGACACAGCCAACCAGCTAATGCAGTAAGTGATGCGCTCACCATGGTGCTATTAGCAGGGATCGTATCATTGTTAGATTTCCTGCTTTACTGCATAAAGACCATGAGCTGCAGTGCCAGAACCAACATGATCTTATGAACCCACTGGAGTGGACATAACATTTTCAGGAGACGGTGGTTAGGTGTGCAGGGGTTGGGTGAGAGAGCCTGCATAGCGTCTTCTGTAACTAATATTCTATATATGTATGCATGTCAGTCGTTGTGGCTGAGAGAGGTGAGGGGGTTTCAGAGGATACGGCTCATGGTCCAGTAATCATATATATTAGACATGTGATCCTATATTATCTCCATATAGGGAGCGGTTAACAAGGAGGGTTAAGGAGGTTTGGTTTGTGTGGCGACGAGAATTGTCTGCTCTTAACGGTCCTATATGTTCATTATGGAAAAACAAGTATATACAGTGCCTAGTGAAAGTCTACACACCCCTTGCAGTTTTCACATTTTGCTGCCTTATTATTAAATGTAAAATGGGATTAAATTTGATTTGTATTCACACCTATCTGCACAACCTGCTCTACATTCTCAAAGTGAAAGAACAATGATAGACACTTGTATTAATAAAAACATTTTATGAAGATGTCTTAATATTGTGAAACACTGTATTTTCAAGTACATACTAATATAAGGGTGAAACATCATTTATGTATAACAGTACCAGTCAAAAGTTTGGACACACCTACTCATTCAAGGGTTTTTCTTTATTTTTACTATTTTCTACAGTGTAGAATAATACTGAGATGTCAAAACTATGAAATAACACATACGGAATCATGTAGTAACCAAAAAAGTGTTAAACAAATCAAAACATATTTTAGATTCTTCAAAGTAGCCACCCTTTGCCTTGATGACAGCTTTGCACACTCTTGGCATTCTCTCAACCAGCTTCATGAGGTAGTCAGTCACCTGTAATGCTTTTCCAACAGTCTTGAAGGAGTTCCCACATATGCTGAGGACTATGCATGATGCTTTTCCCTCACTCTGCGGTCCAACTCATCCCAAACCATGTCAATTGGGTTGAGGTCAGATGATTGTGGAGGCCAGGTCATCTGATACAGCACTCCATCACTCTCCTCCTTGGTCAAATAGCCCTTACACAGCCTGGAGGTGTGTTTTGGGTCATTGTCCTATTGAAAAACAAATGATAGGCCCACTAAGCACTAACCAGATGGGATGGCACATCATTGCAGAATTTTGTGGTAGCCATGCTGGTAAAGTGTGCCTTGAAATTCTAAATAAATCACAGGCAGTGTCACCAGCAAAGCACCCCCACACCTCCTCCTCCATGCTTCACTGTGGGAACCACACATGCGGAGATCATCCGTTCACCTACTCTGCGTCTCACAAAGACACAGCGGTTGGAAGCAAAAATCTCTAATTTGGATTCATCAGACCAAAGGACAGATTTCCACCGGTCTAATGTCCATTGCTCGTGTTTCTTGGCCCAAGCAAGTCTCTTCTTATTATTGGTGTCCTTTAGTAGTGGTTTCTTTGCAGCAATTTCACCATTAAGGCCTGATTCACGCAGTCTCCTCTGAACAGTTGATGTTGAAATGTGTTTGTCACTTGAATTCTGTGAAGCATTTATTTGGGCTGCAATCAGAGGTGCAGTTCATTGCAGATTTCTGAGGCTGGTAACTAATGAACTTCTCCTCTGCAGCAGAGGTAACTCTGGGTCTTCCTTTCCTGTGGCGGTCCTCATGAGATCCAGTTTCATCATAGTGCTTGGTGGTGTTTGCGATTGCACTTGAAGAAACTTTCAAAGTTCTTGACATTTTCCAGCTTGACTGACCTTCATGTCTTAAAGTAATGATGGATTGTCCTTTCTCTTTGCTTATCTGAGCTGTTTATGCCATAATATGGACTTGGTATTTTACCAAATAGGGATATCTTCTGTATACCAACCCTACCTTGTCACAAAACAACTGATTGGCTCAAATGCATTAAGGAAAGAAATTCCACAAATTCAACTTTTAACAAGGCACACCTGTTAATTGAAATGATTTCCAGGTGACTACCTCATGAAGCTGGTTGAGAGAATACCTAGCGTGTGCAAAGCTGTCATCATTCCTACTAATTAGTGATAATAGCCAGGGTCAACCAGCATGAAGCTTTGTCTATCTCTGACGGTCATCTGAATAACATGAGCATCTGGACTTAGGGAGACACTGAATATTCCAGTGTCATTTGAGAGAGAAAACAGGACCCTTAACAATGTGCGTACTGCTTTAATATTCAGACACTGATTTGGAACGTGGGAAACATAATAAGCAAAAGACAAAGATTTTTCATTCACTCATCCCAGTCGCACCGGCTGGTGCATATTGCAGAAACAAAGGCTCTGCACTTTTGTCTGGCCATATTTTCCAACGTGCCCCAGCTCTGCTGATGGTGCCTTGGGCCCACCCCAAAGACAAATAAAGAGTTTGATACGAGCTTGAACGTTTAAGTCTGGACAGCACAGGACGTGCCAAGTTCCTCAGTGTCCACATCACTAAGGATCTATCGTGATCCAAAGACACCAACACAGTCGTGAAGAGGGCACAACACCTCTTCCCCCTCAGGAGGCTGAAAAGAATTGGCATGGGCCTTCAGATCCTCAAAGTTCAACAGCTGCACCATCGCGAGCATTTTGACCGGCTGCATCACCGCTTGGTATGGCAACTGCTTGGCACCCGACCGCAAGGGGTTACTGAAGGAAGTGTGTACAGCCCAGTACATAACTGGGAACGAGCTCCCTGCCATCCAGGACATCTAGACCAGGCGGTGTCAGAAGATGGCCCTAAAAACTGTCAAAGACTCCGGCCAGCCAAGTCATGGATTGTTCTCTTTGCTACCGCACGGCAAGCAGTATCGATGCACCAAGTCTGGATCCAACTGGACCCTGAACAGCTTCTACCTCCAACCCATAAGGCTGCTAAATAGTTCAATAGTTAACCAAATAGCTACCCAGACTATCTGCATTGACCCTTTTTTCACTCACATTTGACACATTACATACGCTTCTGCTACTGTTCACTATCTGTCACTGTATTCCTACTTACATGTACATATTACATCAATTACCTTGTACACCTGCACATCGACTGGTTACTGGTACCCTTGTATATAGCCAAGTTATCGTATCTATTGTATGTATTATTTCCTGCTTGGCTTGTCTATTATTTCTCTATTTCCTTTCTCTCTGCATTGTTGGGAAGGACCTGTAAGTAAGCATTTCACTGTTAGTCCACATCTGCTGTTTACAAAGCATGTGACGAATACAATTTGATTTGGATTTTAAACACAGATACAAAAATCCATTTGGTTAATTTCATGTCATTTGTCATGCACAGCTGACAACACAAATAATATATGCACAGATATCATAGAACATATTACATCCATCATATTACAGGTAGAGTGCCAGCAATTTGTTCAACATATTATCGCAGGTAGTGTGGGCCCAGTCCATGGAGGCGGTGGGTAGCTCAGAACCGTGGTACAGAAGTCATATCTTAGAACACAGACTGTGGAACCCAGAACTCTGTGGTGTCGAGCTGAGACAGTGCTGCAGAAGTGAGATGTCAGAAGCTAGGGCTGTGGTGAGGAACCCTCAGGCCCCAGAGTAGGAACCCCAGCAAGATGAAGAAAGAGAGAGCCAAGAGGAGCAGTACCATCAGGACCCAGAGACAGTAAGACAGCCAGGAAGCTCGGGGATTCTGCTCTGACAGAACCACTCGCCTGGAGAAAAATGAGCAGATTCAAATCATGACCTCAGCAAATGTACATGCTATGGCCAGATGTATGTCTACCTTATCATTGTGCCACAGTTGCATGTTTGTTTACAGGGCACCCCTGGCTGTGTCCCTATTGCCTTCAGTGTACACACTTTCTAGCATGGCTCGATAATGACAACCATCTGCTATATCAGATTACGAATATGAAGTTGTAAGTAATCTTAGTACATTTTAGTACGATTTAATAGCAACTTAATAACGTTAAGTCATCTTAATACTCACGGCTCTGAGGTGAATACCGATTCGGGCATAGAGAGCTCACTGGGCTCGGCTGTGCCAACTATTGACCCTGCTCTTGACCCCGTTGCTGACTCCACCCCTGACCCCTCAGCTTCGGCCTCACGCTCCAGGACGGCAGACCTCCGCCTGTGACGCAGCGTCATCTGCAGAGAACTGACACACACGGACACAGACACAGGCAGCCACAAAGCCCTGCATCAGCGACACCTGACCCTTGCTCAGGTCCTAACTCCAATCTCAGTGAGACAATGGTGAACCAGTTGATGAGGTAGGGGTTACCTGGTGTGAGGGGCTCTCTCGCTCTCGTCCTCCAGGCTCTGGGAGCTCTGTGTGGAGCTCTGTCTAATGAGGAGGGTGGAGTGGGGGGATGGGATTGCCAGGGGGGACATCATCTCAGGGGGTCTTTAAATGGAGGGAAACAGTTACATTTCCACTTCCATCATTTAGATCCACATTTACTTTGTGTTTAAGAAGACTAAAGTCCTCACAAGGTAACGGAATGTAATACACAAGAAACAATGCTGCCGTTGCAGAGGTCAACATAATTCTGATGCTGTGAACACAAGGCACAGAACATTGACAATCCACAAGATCAGCAGACACCATGCACACGCAATGTGTTCCCTACAGCAGTTATTAGTTATCAGCAGTTAGTCGTCATGGGTTTATACTGCAGTCCGTGCACTTGCGTCTAAGCCTGTGTGGTGCACATGCTTATGAAAGCCAAGGCACGCCTCCACTTTGACTAGTGACTAGCATGGCCATCTAGTGACGACCGACTGTGCAGATGACGGTCATGACAGGGCAGGTTTTACTGTACCTGCTGGCTTGGTTCACACTGTCTACTTCTGGCCCCTGGCTGTCAGTGTCAGCACCAGCCCTGCAACCCTCCTGGAACTTGGTTTCTAGGTCGCTGAGCTAAGGTAGGGAAAACGAGGGGGGGGTGGTGGAGATGGGAGGAGTTGGAAGAGGAGGAAGAAAAGAGAGGACAGCACAGAATAAGAGTTGGTCACAGGGAGACAATGGGAGTAGGTCTTATACTGTCACCGTTTCTAACCTGGGACCCCGTTGGGATTAGTGTTATGCTGACTCGTCGCCGAGTGAGGGTCTAAGAAAGATGGGGAAAGAAGGAGAGAAAAATGAGTGAAACATTTGAAAAACGTCTATTTTCGTTAATTTAACGGAGATATTTGAGGGCAGAAAATGAGAAGACAGGACAGAACAAGACATTGACGTGAAGTGTCGGTTACCTGTAGGGAGTCTCGTCTGACAAACCGATTCCTGACGTCTCCTTCCTCTGTATTGAGAAAGCCATCAGTCAGAACACAGCCTTTCCATGTGTGAACTATCTTGTTACACTGAACAGTTTGATGAAACTGTTCCCTATTATGATAATCATATACGAAGAATCAATACTTCATATAATAGATTGATTCAGAAAAGAGTGCAGTGTGCTTAAATGTACTTTCACAAGTCCACAACAAAGTAACCCCCAACCCCCCAAATCAATTTTCTGTTGCTTGTGTCATAGTTCCTCCGTGCCACAGAGGGGCAGAACTTGCCTGAGTCACTGTGATTCCTGCCCCGGCTGCGGAGGAGCCGCTTTCTGGTCTCCAGCAGCTCAGCGCTCTCCACAGCATGTCGACGCTTCAGGTGTTCCACATGAACCTCCATAATTTCCACAGAACAACAAACACGTGCTTCCTGACCCAGCAGAGACATTGATAAATCAACCAACCAAAGAATCAATCACTTAATCAATCAATCAATCAATCAATCCAATTATTTGTATAACACTTTTATGCAAAGTTTTTTTTCACAGAGCACTAACCAAAACCTGGATTTATACCCCAAAAGAGCAAGCCTAGGGAGCCAGACAGTGTCGCTGTCGTGATGACATCACTGCCTCACCTGGTGCACGACCCCCAGCATCTCAGCGGCAGCGATGATGTCACTCACGCCGTCCAGCACTGTGTCTAGACTGGCCTCGATACAACTCAGCATCTCTGACCGCTCAGCGTCTACACACCTACCTCTCAGAGACTGGGAGAGAGGTAGGGAAGGAGGGATGAAGGAGAGGAGTGAGGGAGGAGAGAAAAGAGGAAGGGAAGGGAGGATTAAAGGAGAATGAGAGAGGTAAGGTTTAAAGCAGATGTTTATCAGACCATCAACTATTGTACAAGAGTCAAGCAGCCAGGTCAAACACATTTACAGACTTGGGAAATAGTTTGTGCTTATGGTACTGCAGCACCCCCTGAAAAATCGGAAGAAAAAAAACATGAATACAAATATATACAGTACCAGTCAAAAGTTTGGACACACCTACTCATTCAAAAGTTTTTCTTAATATTTACTATTTTCTACATAGTTTTGATGTCTTCACCGTTATTCTACTATCAAATAACACATATGGAATCATGTAGTGTGTTTGAGATTCTTCAATGTAGCAATCATTTGCCTTGATGACAGCTTTGCACTCACTTGACATTCTAACAACTAGTTTCATGAGGTAGCCACCTGGAATGCATTTCAATTAACAGGTGTGCCTTGTTAAAAGTTCCTTTGTGGAATTTCTTTCCTTCTTAATGCGTTTGAGCCAATCAGTGTGTTGTGACAAGGTTGGGGTGGCATACAGAAGATGGTCTTTTACCAAATAGGGCTAAGACCATATTATGGCAAAAAAGAGCTCAAATAAGCAAAGAGAAATGACAGTCCATTATTACTTTAAGACATGAAGGTCAATCAAATCTGGAAAATGTTAAGAACTTTGAAAGTTTCTTCAGGTGCAGTCGCGAAAACCATCAAGCGCTATGATGAAACTAGCTCTCATGAGGACCCCCACAGGAAAGGAAGACCCAAAGTTACCTCTGCTGCAAAGGATAAGTTCACTAGTGTTACCAGCCACAGAAATTGCAGCCAAAATAAATGCTTCAGAGTTCAAGTAACAGACACATCTCAACATCAATTGTTCAGAAGAGTCTGCGTGAATCAGGCCTTAATGGTCAATTTGCTGCAAAGAAACCACTACTAAAGAACACCAATAAGAAGAAGAAGAGACTTGCTTGGGTCAAGAAACACGGGCAATAGACATTAGACAGGTGGAAATCTGTCAAAATGAGAGATTTTTGGTTCCAACCGCTGTGTCTTTGTGAGACGCAGAGTAGGTGAACGGATTATCTCCACATGTGTGGTTCCCACAGTGAAGCATGGAGGAGGAGGTGTGATGGTGTGGGGGTGCTTTGCTGGTGACAATGTCTGTGATTTATTTACAATTCAAGGCACACTTAACCAGCATGGCTACCACAGCATTCTGCTGTGATACGCCATCCCATCTGGTTAGTGCTTAGTGGGACTATCGTTTGTTTTTCAACAGGACAATGACCCAATATACCTTCAGGCTGTGTAAGGGCTATTTGACAAAGAAGGAGAGTGATGGAGTGCTGCATCAGTTGACCTGGCCTCCACAATCACCCGACCTCAACCCACTTGAGATGGTTTGGGATGAGTTGGACCGCAGAGTGAAGGAAAAGCAGCATGCATAGTCTTCAGCATATGTGGGAACTCCTTCAAGACTGTTGGAAAAGCATTCCAGGTGAAGCTGGTTGAGAGAATGCCAAGAGTGTGCAAAGCTGTCATCAAGGCAAAGGGTGGCTACTTTGAAGAATCTAAAATATTAAATATATTTTGATTTGTTTAACACTTTTTTGGTTACTACATGATTCCATATGTGTTATTTCATAGTTTTGATGTCTTCACTATTATTCTACATGTAGAAAATAGTAAAAATAAAGAAAAACCCTTGAATGAGTAGGTGTGTCCAAAATCTTGACTGGTTGTGTATATATTTTTAAGTCTTATACTAGCGGACCAATGTAGATGTCTGTAGCGAGGGCCAACATTTTTTGCAGCATCACAGCTTTGGCAAAAAAGGTAGTTGTATAATTAAGAACAGTATCTTGCAGCGTTCAATACAGTGACAAGAAAAAGTATGTGAACCCTTTGGAAATACCTGGATTTCTGCATAAATTGGTCATACAATTTGATCTGATCTTCATGTAGGTCACAACAATAGACAAACACAGTTTGCTTAAAATAATAACATACAAACAACTATGTTTTCATGTCTTTATTGAACACACCGTGTAAACATTCACAGTGCAGGGTGGGAAAAGTATGTGAACCCTTGGATTTAATAACTGGTTGTCCCTCCTTTCGCAGCAATAACCTCAACCAAACGTTTTCTGTAGTTGCGGACCAGACCTGCACAACGGTCAGGAGGAATTTTGGACCATTCCTTTTTACAAAACTTTCAGTTCAGCAATATTCTTGGGATGTCAACTGCTCTCGAGGTCATGCCACAGCATCTCAATCGGGTTGAGGTCATGACTGACTGGGCCATTCCAGAATGAGTATTTTCTTCTGTTGTTGATTTACTTGTTCTGGATCATTGTCCTGTTGCATCACCCAACTTCTGTTGAGCTTCAATTGGTCTTGATATACTTGGGAATTCACTTTTCCGTCGATGACAGCAAGCTGTCCAGACCATGAGGCAGCAAAGCATCCCCAAACCATACTTTACAGTTGGGATGAGGTTTGATGTTGGTGTGCTGTGCCTTTTTTTTCTCCACATATAGTGTTGCGTGTTCCTTCCAAACAACTCAACTGTAGTTTCATCTGTCCACAGAATACTTTGCCAGTAGCGCTGTGGAACATCCAGGTGCACTTTTGCAAACTTCAGACGTGCAGCAATGTTTTGTTTGGACAGCAGTGGCTTCTTCCGTGGTGTCCTCCCATGAACACCATTCTTGTTTAGTGTTTAACGTATCGTAAACTCGTCCACAGAGATGTTAGAATGTTCCAGAGATTTCTCCAGAGAAGCTGACACTTCTTACCCTCATTGAGCATTCTGCGCTGTGCTCTTGCAGTCATCTTTGCAGGACGGCCACTCCTAGTGAGAGTAGCAACAGTACTGAACTATCTCCATTTACAGACAATTTGTCCTACCGTGGATTGATGAACATCAAGGCTTTTAGAAATACTTTTGTAACTCTTTCCAGCTTAATGCAAGTCAACAGTTCTTAATCTTAGGTCTTCTGAGATCTCTTTTGTTGAGGCATGGTTCACATCAGGCAATGCTTCTTGTGAATAGCAAACTTACATTTTGGGAGTGTTTTTTATAAGACAGCTCTAACCAACATCTCCAATCTCATCGATTGGACTCCAGGGTAGCTGACTCCAATTAGCTTTTGGAGAAGTCATTAACCTAGGTGTTGACATACTTTTTCCAACCTACACTATGAATGTTTAAATGATGTATTCAATTTTTTATTTTATTTTTTTAAATACAATAATTTGTGTGTTATTAGTTAAACTCACTATGTGTGTCTATTGTTCTGAACTAGATGAAGGTCAGATCAAATTTTATGACCAACATACAATTCAAACTACAGTGGCAAGAAAAAGTAAGAGTTGTTGCCCTGTCCCTTTCTCTGCAAAATCCTCATTCTAATGGTATCTAGAAAGAACAAAACTTTGTCCTCAAACATTTACATAAAAAGGTGCAAAGTTATGGGAAAAGACCTAAAACATCAAATATGTTTTTTTCTTCTTGATCAAATAACATGGAATACAACCACTTTTTTGTACAGTATTAATTTACCATCTTTACAAACCACTTTGTACATAGGCTGTTCATCTAGTTTATACCTGTAGACTTTCCATCACCTTGAAGAACAACAATGGACAATACAGTAATTGAGTACATGGAGACATCGAGGGGTTTGTGATGGTGTGGCTGAGTTGGTAAAGCATGGCGCTTGCAAAGCTAGGGTTGCGGGTTTGATCCCATAGGGGACCAATACCAAAATGTATGCGCTCACTACTGTAAGTTGTAAGTTGGTGCAACACCCCCCAACCCCAAAACTACTTTCCGTGGCTATGCACACATACCTACCCGCAGAGTGTCTCTGGCACTCTCCAGTTCCAGGTTGAGGTTCTCCTGGGCCACGGTTCTGTCATGTTCCTCAGCCTGCAGTCTCTGGGCCAGGGTGTACTGGTTACAACGGAACGCCAGAGCCAGCTGGGTAAAAGCACTCTATAGGGGACAGAAGAGTGTGTGTGGTGTGTATGTCACAAATAGTGCACTAATCACACATAATTCTCACCTCTACCTCCTCTTCAGTCATCTCTGTACCACTAAGGGCAGGAAAGCACGGGAGAGAGATGGGATTGAGGAAATTGAAAGAAAGGGGGAAGATAATGGTGAGGTTGTGAATATCAAAAAAGTGTTAAAAGTGTGTCTGAGTATAAACTGACATGCTGAGGCCCAGTCTTTCCAGTATAGGAAGGTTCTCCCAGGAGGCAGCCAGCTGGTCCTCTGGACTGGGCTCTGAGGAGAAGAGAGGACAGTGTGTTCACAGCTTTGCTAGCATAGAACAACAGAGAGAGAAAATGGAAGAGCAGCCACGTCCTGTTGCCGGTAACACTGCAGCTCAGGCAGCCAATCGGATTCCTTACCTTGGTCAGACTCCGAGCTGTCCCCTAGTATGCCAGCATACTCACAGGGAGCGGCCTCCTTAGCAGGGGGCTGGGAGAGGGACAACACACAAATCAGTCAACAAGCTCTTGGCCAGGCTGTTATTATTGATGAGAACAAGTTCTCAAAAGACTTGCCTGGTTAAAGCCCCAATGCAGTCTTTGTAATGTTATTTTAAATCATCACTGCATGTCTAATAGATCACTGTGTGTTTATTTAATACAAATAACTCAAAAAAATACATGTTTAATCATTTATTTCCCTGAGCCTCCTTTGGCCCTTGAAATGCTCAGTCAGATCATGTGGGCTTTAGGAAACACATTTGAATATATTTACATACACAGCCCTGATTGGCTGATAGGATGTTCAAGAGCCCACCCCATTACCCACATGAACAGTTAGTATAAATCAGATCACATTGTGACTTCATGATGTGAGCCAAAAGTTCCATCTCACATAAACAGGCTGAAATTCCAGCCATTTTCTTCAAACAGCTCTTACACAAAGCGGGCATTGTCATCATTTCCACAATTTCAGACAGATATTTTGATGTCATAACGTGGAAATATCATTAAACAAAACAGAAAATCAAGTTTCTAACTGCAATCCCCCTTTAAAGAATGATCAAATAAAGAGAGAAGTTATTCTTCTTACCTGTGCACTCATGGTCCCAGTGTTGGGCAGAGTGGTATGGAGGGTGAGTACAGTACCAGCCCTACGGAAAATACAACTTCCCACCTTCCTCACTGCTAAGAGAGAGTGAGAGAGAGAGAGAATCAAGTATATTAAGATGGCAGATATCCCATTTTCAAGGAAAGGAACACCTGCAATTCTATTCTCACCATGTCCACAGGGATACTAACACTTACCCTGAACCAGGTCACAGTTTAACATTGAATTCTAAAATGAGAGGCCTCACTCATCTCACAGGAAGCGTTGACAAAGCACAGTACCAGGGGTGAAACAGGGACACAGAGGAGCATAATAGAGGAGGACCGAGAGAAAAATATATACACTAGCTATAAACAAATATATGCTGGAGTTAAGGAGTGTCTGAACACAGAGGAGGAGAGGAGAGGAAACGGACAAGGATTAAAACCACTTGATGCACCCATCCCGTTAGCGGGATCATTTTCGTCAACATCCGCTGAATTGCAGAGCACCAAATTCAAATTAAATTACTACAAATATTTAATTTTCATGAAATCACAAGTGCAATATAGCAAAACACAGTTTAGCTTGTTGTTAATCCACCTGGCGTGTCAGATTTCAAAAAAGCTTTTCGGCGAAAGCATACCAAGCGTTTATGTAAGGACATCTCTCGCAGTAGACAAAACATTACAAACAGCTAGCAGCCAAGTAGATTGGTCGCGAAAGTCAGAAAAGCAATAAAATGAATCGCTTACATTTGATGATCTCTGGATGTTTGCACTCATGAGACTCCCAGTTACACAATAAATGTTCCTTTTGTTCCATAAAGATTATTTTTATATCCAAAATACCTCCATTTGGTTGGCGCATTATGTTCAGAAATCCACAGGCTTGAGCGGTCACGACATCGCAGACTAAAATTCCAAATAGTATCGGTAAAGTTCGTAGAAACATGTCAAACGTTTTTTTATAATAAATTCTCAGGTTGTTTTTACAATATATAATCGATAGTATTTCAACCGGGACTGTAGCTTCTTCAATGGGAGAGAGAGAGAAATGTCTGCTCCAAGCTGTTGCACATGTAAAACGCTGCTGGCACCCAGCCATACAATGACGCGATGTGATCTTTCTCGCTCAATATCAGTTCTGTTATACTCACAGACAATATTTTGACCGTTTTGGAAACTTTAGAGAGTTTTCTATCCTAATCTGACAATTTAATGCATATTCTAGGTTCTGGGCCTGAGAAATAGGCAGTTTCATTTGGGTACATTTTTCATCCAAACATCAAAATACTGCCCCCTACACTCAAGAGGTTAACTACATGAGTTTAACCTGAGGATAAAAAGGAACAACCGGCTTGCTTCAGAAAACAACCACACATCTGATACTAACAATATCACCGACAAACTCCAGAAAGAAAACATGTACAAGTGTTACTATCAACACTTCTATGATTCTCAATTAAATGAGTGGTAGTATTCCAAATGTTTAACAGAGGACTGGACAGTAACATGAAAGTACAGCAGTTGCATACTGTAAATCTCGCTGTCTTTAGATGTCTCTGACATGTTGACTATCTTCCTGCGTAGAGTTGTTTGTCATTTTAAACCACTCATTCTATAGACCAGTCACTGTTTCACTATGAAGCTGATGCTCTCCCCTAACTGTTTTCAGCTCTCTCAAATGGTTCTTTAAAAAAGGCAGCATAGTTAAACACTGAAGTCAACTTTTATTTTTGCCTCTATTTACTATAGAAGTGCATGTTATAGTTATAACAAAAGGGAAACATCCATATTTAGTTATCAAGCGCTGTGGTAGTGGCGAAATTCAGCCAATGAGCCTGCAGACATTCTGTAATTTAGACACAAAAGACACAGATCCAAGTGGTCAAAAATAATTCAAGACTTAAAAACTTGAATAAATACTTTTTATTTTCAATATTTTGAAACAGTGTTAGATGTCTCAATGCAATCTACTAAACTGCCAAAACAGTTGCACAGCCATTTTAAATGATAATGTAGCGACCCTGGTTTATAGCCACGGATATCAACTCTGCCACATGAGCATGCTTTTGTGGCACAGTTGATGGCATGCTGGGCTTCTGGCCAGAAGGTTGAGGGTTTGAGCCGCACTCGCTGCCTGTTTCATTACTTTCCAACTTCCTCCTTTCAAAGAGCGAGTCCTCGCTCTAGCCCATGCCTCGTCGTCTTATTACAGGCACACGCTCACCGGCTAAGAACACCTACTGTCGTGCGTGCGAGTTCCTGTCCCACTCTGACCAATATAATGAAACGGGCAGGGAGTGCGGCTCAAACACTCAACCTTCTGTCCCGAAGCCCAGCGCGCCATTGACTGTGCCACAAAAGCATGCTCGTGTGCAGTGGCGGTTCTCTTGTATGGCTCCTTGGGCGAACCCCCCCCTTCAGAGCTCCAACTGTAATTTCTATTCAGACATTTGGAACAACACAAATAAATCATCATAACATTTAAAACTATATAAATATTTAAAATATATATATAACACTGTCAACCAAGAGTCAAGACTAAACCAATTCACCTTGGTGGTGTGCAGACTGGTTTTATATTATTCTTAAGGATTTCGTACAAACCAGAAAAAAATGCAACAATATGTCTGTGAAACTATACACTACCGTTCTAAAGTTTGGTGTTCTGCGTGTACTATTTAATGAAGCTGCCAGTTGAGGACTTGTGAGGCGTCTGTTTCTCAAACTAGACACTAATGTATTTGTCCTCTTGCTCAGTTGTGCACCGGGGCCCCCCACTCCCCTTTCTATTCTGGTTAGAGCCAGTTTGCACTGTTCTGTGAAGGGAGTGGAACACAGCGTTGTTTCTTGGCAATTTCTATCTGTGCTAACATAGGTGCAAAAGGGTTTTCCTATGATCGATTAGCCTTTTAAAATTATAAACTTAGCTAACACAATGTGCCATTGGAACACAGGAGTGATGGTTGCTGATAATTGGCCTCTGTACACCTATGTAGATATTCCATAAAAAACCCTGCCTTTTCCAACTACAATAGTAATTTACAACATTAACAATGTCTGCACTGTATTTCTGATCATTTTTGATGTTATTTTAAATGGACAAAAAATGTGATTTTCTTTCAAAACAAGAACATTTCCAAGTGACCCCAACCTTTTAAACGGCAGTGTATATTCACAGTATTATGAATGAATTGTGGTTTATTTGGTAGAATTTCGTAGTGTGACTGATTTGACTAATTGCATTAGTACTGTACAAAGTTAGAGGTGCGCTATTTGATAGATTCCCCTGCTCCCCCTACCTCGGGCTTCCAGTGGGGAGACCTGAGGTCAACCTACCCCCGCCCCCAACCCCATCTCGTACGTCTGAGTGGGAGACCTTCCCGGGCAGTAGCCTGCCTAGCTCACAAACTAGAATCAGGGCGCCCACTCAGACAAGGTTAATTGACCCACAGTCCCACACGGTGACATGATATCTTGACGTGACGTGCAAATGAGCAATAGAAAACCAATTGCGCAAATGTCACCATTCCTAAAATATTTTGTGCAGGCGCCCCTTTGCCGCCCCCAGCAAGATGCCGCCCTGGGCGACTGCTGATGTCGCCTATACCTAAATCCGCCACTGCTCATGTGGCAAAGTCAATATCCATGCTTATAAACTAGGGTAGTTACAATATTATGGGACACCATTATTTTCTTACCAGTGTGGTGACAGGCCCGTGGTGAGTGTCCAAGGATGTTTTATGTCTGTCAGGAGCTACTGAGCACAGACAAATGTAGGTCTGGTGATGCAGAGCACACTCCTTCCATCTCTCTCTCTCTTCTTTCTTGTTCTTTCTCCCTCCTCCTTGTTCACTTTTTCCTATCCTGGCTTTTTAAAGCTCCCCTGGCAGCTGTTTGAATTCCCACCAGCTGAGTTACCTCACACCAACACACACACCAATGGGGAAGTATTCATGGTTTCCAAGGGCTGGTGATAAAGACAGATTACAGATCAAGCTCAACCCCAAAATAACACACATACACAACTGGCATAAACAGTTTCTCTGGACCCCCGCAAAATCGGAGTAACGATCGCTGTCCATGGTTCTGAAATTGCGGCATGTCTGCATGCCTATCTAATCGTTTATAGGATTTCTGTGGTGCCAGGGCTTGGCCTTGCTTATGCTAATTGATACATGTTTATTGGTAGGCCTATTTGATCGTCATTTTCTCATGTTAAGCCTAACATTTCACGAAGCTATACACCGTGTCGCAATGCTGCCATTTTTAGACTGCTCGCTGGTGGCAATCATGGAATTACTTGTTCAGTAAGCCTAATTAAAATAGGAAATTCAAACATTGCAGATTGTAAAATAAATGTTTGACGCAATAGCATACTATGCAGCTATCAATTTTTAGAATACACAACTGTCCTCTATTGGCTACCTGAACCTGCATGACATGAGCCTTCCCCGCGCTCTCTCCCAGCGTGGACAGAAAGTTGGCCGTAAAACCAGTCTTAATGCGAAACAATGCCGTCAGTTCACCCTCAAAACACTAGCTTACTAGGGATTGTTTCATTATTCAGTGTACTATCTATAGCTATATACGGTATTTAGCTGCTATTTAAAGCACGTTTTATTATAATGTGACACATCAAACTGCCTAACAATGAGGGAAAAAGTAGTAGGCTTGGGCATACATTCAGCCACTATTTATTGTTTAACTCAGCGGGTTTTGTCAGACTAATATCCTGGACAAATGGGCTGCAATATTCAAGGTACATTTAATCAAATAAAATCCAACTTGAGAGACTCCCCTGCTCTTAAGTTCTCCTTTTTTTTGTGAGCAAATTGTTTCACCACTGCCTGTTGGTCCAGGTTTCAATAGCTATTTAACCATTACTCCTAAAACTTTCAAAACTGGTTCTAGCTAACCCGATGGCATAGACACACATTGCACACATTTATTTTTTTGTCAATTTACATCTCGCACTATTTTAAATTATTTACATTTTTGAATTTCAAAAGCTCATTGGTCATATGACCTTTTGGACTCAAACAAGGTTCAGAATGTCCACTGACAACCCTTCTATATTGCACATTTTCCATTTTCATCTCACAAGATTTTTCATTCATTTTTCAAAATGTAAAATTTCAATAGCTCCTTGGTTATGTGACCTAATATAAGCAGTTCCGTGGTTGCCTAGCCAGTGAGCTCTGTAAATAGGCTATTGTACATGTTTTAAGTGTTTTTTTGTTGCTCTAGGGCAGGAGTGGGCAACTCCAGTCCTTGAGGGCCAGACTGGAGTCACACTTTTTCTCCATCCCTAGCAAACAGCTGATTAATCAAATTGCATTCTAAACTGAAGATCATGTTTAGGTGATTATTGGAGTCAGGTGTGTTAGCTGGGGCTGATCAGGCCCTTGAGGACTGGAATTGCCCACCTCTGCTCTAGGGTTTGATCACTATACTATGTGATCCACTGCCAAAATGTGGTGGCTTTTCATGAGCTTTTCAGCAGCCGTGGCATCACGGTGGGTGCTATACTGAACAAAGATATAAACGCAACATGTAAAGTGTTAGTCCCATTTTTTCATGAGCTGAAATAAAAGATCCCAGAAAATGTCCATATGCACAAAAAGCTTATTTCTCTCAAATGTTGTGCACAAACTTGCTTACATCCGTGTAGTGAGCATTTCTCCTTTGCCAAAATAATCCATCCACCTGGACAGGTGTGGCATATCAAGAAGCTGATTAAACAGCATGTTGCCAGAGAACCGAATGTTAATTTCTCTACCGTAAGCCACATCCAACGCCATTTTAAAGACTTTGGCAGAACATCCAGCCAGCCTCAACTGCAGACCAGGCCCTCCACTTCCGGCTTCTTCACCTGCAGGGTTGTCTGAAGAGGCATGAGTTATGAAGTGTAACTCAATAAAATCTTTGAAATTGTTGCGTTTATATTTTTGTAAAGTATACATTCCTGGCAACGGAGGACCAGTACCAGACAAGCGGCTCCAATTGAGTGACTGACGATTCAGAGAAACAGGTGTGGTGGGCTGTTGAAGAGCTCGGGGTCTGCTTTATCTGACTGTCGTTGTTTCTTCTTGGCGTTCCCATCGATGCCCCCGCCACGATAACTACACTGTCTTTCCAGACCAAACTGCCCCAACTTCATCCCAAACCGACTGAGACTGTCTCCATCTTTTACATTTTTAGTTTAACTTTTTATGCGCTTTGAGATCCTTTGAAAAGCGCTATAAAATATATATGTTTAAATGTAACCTGTGTATGTAGGCTATACCAGAGACGAGGGACTGTTTATATTGCAACCACACAATTCAAACACCGGTTCACCAGTATTAACGAAATCGCAAACAGCTTGTTTTGTTCAAGGCAAGCCCTCACGAACTATTGTCTGCTAAAGATAATCTGTTTGCATCTGACAATTTATTGGATGTCCGGTATCCAGACAACCTGTCCCCAGTTTCCTATAGCCTACAGTTAAACTCTTTCCGCAACGTGTTGAGGCCGACAATTGAGAGGCTCAATGAAATATGTCACAGAATGGCTGTATTTGAAGCACAGCTCCCTTCCCAGTTTCCGTGATGTTACGACAATCAAGCTGTTTTTACCATCCCTGTAACTGTCGCTTCTGCGGAGATCGTTTTCTAAACTAAAATAACATCAAAAACAGCAGGCTCTTGGCGTGATATCCGCTTTTGACCGCCAGAGTAAACTCCACTAATTGCACTGGCGCGGTCTTAGACCACGGCATTTCACTGATAACTGATACTTTGTCATATTCCTAAAGCCCATGAAACAGCCTCCCACATATGGAAATGCAAAAGGTTTATTATTTTTGGCGGGTTACTTACAAAATTACAGCCTAGCTTTAAAATTCATAGTATCTCACTAACAAACTTCCAAACATCCCCCCTCCTTTGCTCACCCTCGGTTGTGATGTCAGTGTGGTCCGCAAGGATTTTTTCTGGCCTTCACACGCCAAATCCGAATCAATTTGAATGCCTTTAGCCATTTGTACAGCTGAATAGGTATAAACTACGGCTAATTTCACCAAGAGGTTCAGCGGTAATGGTGGGGCTATAGCCAAACATTTTAGAGCTCCATGGAATGCCAGAGGTAGACAGGATGACAAAAACCTTCAGTTCTTACTCCGAGCAGAGGAAGACGTAATCTGATTAAGTGTCATGGCGGCTTTCTGTGCCCTACGGTGGAGGTGACAGCCAGGGCACGCAACAGGCAGGGTGGTCAACAGGAGACTGCTTCTATTTATAACACGTGCATTGTATAGGTATACACATTTGTTTTGCTCCGACTACTGTGCCAGGGGTCATTTTTATCTGACCCTTGCTTAACAGACAACCCCACTAAACCACTCCGGAAAATTATGCTCCTAACAGACTAATTAAAATTATCAGCAACGCTCACTTCAAACTCAAATGAATCACTTTTGAGGACAAATACCAGCCTGCATTAGTTGTCAATTTTAACAAGCACCCAAGTGGTGTACACTGCTAGCCCCATGCAAGTAAACCCAGTTTTGACAAGCAAATGTCAGACTTCAAATTATGGTTCGAATTTAGAGATTCAAAATAACAGGTTATGAGCATTGGGTAAAAGGTTGACTTGACCCAAACACGTAACTTTTTACATTAGCTGCATCCCACCTAGACATGACCACTAACCCCCCTTCACATTCGTGCCATATACTGGCCACTCCCATCATTTACTGGTATTATCACAAGGTCCAGTAGAACTGGTGCAGACAGTATGTGTAAACACTAAACCCGGTACCTCGTCTTAATTTAGCCCAGTTTAGAAGACGTTTACAGCAAACAACCTTGACATTTAAATATCAATGGTTAAAATCTTCAGGCATTGTGCATTACTTCCAAAAACAGGCTAGTAAATATTTTAGGTGTTAAGGTCACATCTTACGATCCCTTGCATAGAGGATAACCCAGCACTACACAAAGATATCTGGCACAACAAGAACACAAAGGGAAGATATGTGATTTGTCCTTTTATTGGTAGTTAAAGCATTTGTCCTCTAGTAGAGGCGCTGGGGTTTTCCCATGGTGCTCTTGACGTAGAGGGCACGGACGTTCTGCCAGTTTTTCTTCAGCAGAGACACCAGGAAGTTAACCGCCAGGTGGATGTTGTACACCAGCTCTTCCTCAGACATCTTCACGTGACCCACTGCCACCGCCAGACACAGCACCTGGAAGAGGACATGGTCACAATGAGCCCAGACAGGTTGACAAAAAAAGACAGCAATCAGAGCAGCTTTTGATTTACAGACATGTAACAAAGTAACCCATGAACAAGGTCCCCACCAACAGAGTTCCCAAAATTGTCTACACATAACACGCCTTCCAAGTCTGAATGCACGCATCATGTACAATCTGAAATACAACTACATATACTGTATCTGGCACCAAACTGAGCCGTACCTTCTTCATCTGAAACTTGATGGTGGACTTAACCTCATCAACCTTGATGTTGAGGTTCTCATTGTGGGTGAGGAGGGAGGGGAACTTGCCAGCCTTGTTGAGCCCAGGCCCCAGGATACGAGGGATCTGTTTGATCAGAGACTCGGAGGCCAGGAAGGCATCGTATTTCTTTGCTGATGGGGGAAGACAAATGGGAGTCAACATAATTACCAAGAGACAGACTATAACACGAGACTTGGACCCAGTTCTTCAGGACAGAGAATCTAAACCCGATGTATATGTGGAAAAACAAGTGCAAGACCTAGATGATCATAAGATGAAAACTCGAAGTGACTCAAAGCACCACTCACCCAGCTTCTTCACCATTTTCTTGTTCTTGTTGAGCTTTTTGAGGGCCTCAATGTCCATGTGTGGCAGCTCTGCAGCCTTTGCCTCATCACAATGCTGCTGGTCTCCCAGGATGCATACAGAGAACTTGGGCCTGGGGGTGGTCTTCAGTCTACAGGGGCGATTCATTAAAGTTCAAACATATGGCACACCAGTAACGCTCACAAACCACATTGAGTCGTCACCATCTGGCCGTGCTAGAATGGATGACTTCTAACTAGAGCAAACCCCTAAACCCACCTTTAAACATAAATCCTTACACCACTAGCTTATGCACCTTGTGATCAGTACAGACAAGTTACTTTCACCCTTTCCAACATGGCCATCTAGTAACTCTCCAAACGGGACCCGATCCAAACCCAGAGGGATGACTCATACAAGAGAAGAGCACTCTTGAGTCTTACCAGGACCACACCGACTGGCTTCTCTTCTTGACTCCACCAGCAACACCATTAACTAAAATGGTCGGCTCAAGGGGGGCGCGAAGTCCCCCCCCGTCTGCCTCCCCTCATGTTTTAAGACCCAGGGTAGGGGTCCGCCCGCTGGTTCCCTCTCCCTAGGGAGGGGCTCAGTCGGACTACCCAAACACTTCTGCACCGCCTGTCCCACACCAGTCCTGCTAGTGGAATTTAGTTTGTGTGCAAGTGTGAGAGGTCTACTGTTAGTGTTTGAGAGATTGTACTTGACTGCATACGTGTCTTGTGTGTGCATGAAAGGAACTGGGAATGAGTAAGTGAGTTTCAAATGTTCAGATCAAACGGGCCAAACCAGGCCAGTTCACACGGGACTAAGAGGGGCAGACAGGCAGAAGGATGGGTGATATGGGAAAGGTGCCGAACCTGACGGTGCCAGAGAAACGCTTGTCCTTCTGGGGATCGTAGTTCTTCAAGCTGATCTGGAGTTCTACGGATTCCGTGAACCTTTAGGACGTGAAAGGATGTGGTAAACATCACAGGTCCAGGAATAAAGCAATCGCGATCAGTGTGAGAATGAACAAATATGCAGTATTATACCAAATTCGAAAGACCAATGTGCAATAACATGTCTAAAGTCAAAAACAGTTCAGCTGCCAAGGGAACACTTAAGACTAGAGGAAGGATCTTACTTGCGTGGCTTGGCCAGAGATCCCGCCTGGACCTCCTTGACCACCTCATAGAGCATATCCCTGGATACCTTGCTGTAATCAACCAAAATGTTTGTCAATAACAGTGTACCACATTAGACAGATCTTTAAGAACTCATGAATGTGCATCCTGTCCCACATTCTGCTTGCAGACGTAACTGACTTGAAGCCGTAGCAAGTTCTCGCCAGCAATTGACATTACAAACTGGTAACGAGTCTGCTTATAAAAAGCCAATAAAAAAAGGGCAATTCACAAAACTATTGCAATATTAACAAGTCCCAGTCAGGTCCGGCACTATTTAGCTCAGTTCGGAACAAAAATGATTACGATTTAATGCTAGATGGATGTGGATGTGAGTCTAGGTCACATTCTAGCGTTAGCATGCAAGCTAGTAGCACTGCGATAGAAGTGGAGAATTCACAAAATCCTCGTAAATATGAGGTTGAAAGTGAACCCAGTTACACGGCAGAACTATAGAAAGCATTTAACTAAAGATAATATAACATCTGACTTCTTGTTATTCTTTATTTGAAGTCATTTTCACTCACCTCATTTTGACGGTATTGCTCGCACGCGACAGAGCACTGAAAAGAAGGAAGAAGAGCAGTCCGTCGCAGTTTATAGACGTGGTTCGGTGACGTAAATTCAGCGCTGCCGCTCTGGCCATATTTGTAGTTTTCCCCCTGTGAATAATCTCTAGCCTATCTCTAGCCTATTTTCTGGATTGAATATGTGGATTTAGACATTTATATAACTGGCATTGGTAACACCAATATGCTAGTGTAAGCATGTGAAAACTTCATACAAAAGCCCTATAAATAGTATTGGATCTTGCAGTCTCAAAGACCAAAATGAAGTCCTCAGGCATGATGTGGCATTGGAGGTACAGTGAGACATTTTATTTATTTATTTTTGATTTAACCTTTATTTAACTAGACAAGTAAGTTAAGAACAAATTATTATTTACAATGACGGCGTACCAAAATTCAAAAGGCCTCCTGCAGGTACGGGCCTGGGATTAAAATAAATAAATAAATACAACATAAATATAGGACAAAACACACATCACCACAAGAGAGACAACACAACACTACATAAAGAGAGACCTAAAACAACAACATAGCAAGGCAGCAACACATGACAACACAGCATGGTAGCAACACAACAAAACAACAACATGGTAGCAGCACAAAACATGGTACAAACATTATTGGGCACAAACAACAGCACAAAGGGCAAGAAGGTAGAGACAGCAATACATCACACAAAGCAGCCGCAACTCTCAGTAAGAGTGTCCATGATTGAGTCTTTGAATGAAGAGATTGAGATAAAACTGTCCAGTTTGAGTGTTTGTTGCAGCTCGTTCTAGTTGCTAGCTGTAGCGAACTGAAAAGAGGAGCGACCCAGGGATGTGTGCGCTTTGGGGACCTTTAACAGAATGTGACTGGCAGAATGGGTGTTGTATGTGGAGGATGAGGGCTGCAGTAGATATCTCAGAAAGGGGGGATTGAGGCCTAAGAGGGTTTTATAAATAAGCATCGACCAGTAGGTCAGGCGACGGGTATACAGAGATGACCAGTTTACAGATGAGTATAGAGTACAGAGATGTGTCCTATAAGGAGCATTGGTGGCAAATCTGATGGCCGAATGGTAAAGAACATCTAGCCGCTCGAGAGCACCCTTACCTACCAATCTATAAATTATGTCTCCATAATCTAGCATGGGTAGGATGGTCATCTGAATCAGGGTTAGTTTGGCAGCTGGGGTGAAAGAGGAGCAATTACGATAGAGGAAACCAAGTCTATATTTAACTTTAGCCTGCAGATTTGATATGTGCTGAGAGCAGGACAGTGTACTGTCTAGCCATACCCCAAGTACTTGTATGAGGTGACTACCTCAAGCTCTGAACCCTCAGAGGTAGTAATAACACCTGTGGGACGAGGGGCATTCTTCTTACCAAACCACATGACCTTTGTTTTGGAGGTGTTCAGAACAAGGTTAAGGGCAGAGAAAGCTTGTTGGACACTATGAAAGCTTAGTTGCAGAGCATTTAACAAAAAAATCCTAGGATCACCTAGGATTGAGCCTTGGTGACAGGCAGTGGCTGAGACAGCAGATTTTCTGACTTTATACACTGCACTTCTTAGAGAGAGGTAGTTAGCAAACCAGCCCAAAGACCTCTCAGAGACACCAATACTCCTTAGCTGGCCCACAATAATGGAATGGTCTACCATATCAAAAGCTTTGGCCAAATCCTGAATTCATGCTGAACTCTGACCTGCCTTGCCCAAGTGATATGTTATTTGTTATAAAATCCAAGGTCCAAGGGCTGCTACTCTGGTAATACTGATGCCCTTGCACTATAGCAACAAGGGAATTGAGGTATCCTGCGGGGCGGCAGGTAGCATTGAGCCAAGGTTGCTGAAAAGTTGCTGGATCGAATCCCTGATCTGACAAGGTAAAAATCTGTCGTTCTGCCCCTGAACAAGGCAGTCATTGTAAATAAGAATTTGTTCTTAACTGACTTGCCTAGTTAAATAAAGGTTCAATAAAAAATTGACGAGAGACTTGAGTTAACACATAAGTCAAAAATCAATCATAAATAATTGTCACAATGCCTGTAAACTAAGTGCTTATCTGCTAGCTTTTACAGTCTCACAATCCTATCCCCATTCAAACACAGTGGGGGGTAACAGTCCGAGTTCCAAACAAATGTCAGGTTAGGCTTCCCAGCAAATTGGGAGGGTTTGGCTGGAGCAAGGAGTCTGGGTAGACAGGCAACCCTCGGTGGGCTCCACTCTGCATGTAGGCTGGATACCCTGGCCTGAGCCTAGCCTGTCCTTGAAAAATAATAGCTGGAGGGTCAGTGAGGTCTCTGGAGTGTCATTGTTCAGACACATCTGCTGAACGCATTCATCTGGCATAGCTCATTGGGTTCACATGCAGTTCACACAGGCACGCATGCACGCACACACTCACACCTCAACAAAGAAAACACTCTCAGGAAGGAAGCCAGTGGCGACAGGCTGTCACCTGACAGTCGGTATGCAGACCTGACCCATTCTGTTGTATATTATGGATTTTCTTTCTTTCTTTCTTTCTGTCTCTCGCTCGCACACACACACACACACACACACACACACACACACACACACACACACACACACACACACACACACACACACACTTACATTTGTAAACAGATGGACACATGCACTCTGTCTCCTTTGAACAAATATTATTTCTCTCCCCCTCCTTTCTCTCTCACACACACACACATTAACTGAGAGTTTGTGACTAGGCTACTTCCAATGATACACGAAGACAAATTATGTGAAAGGTCACTAATCAATTGTCTTTTGTGCTTTGCACCAATCTTTGGGTCAATCTCAAGTGACACCCTATTCCCTATATAGCGCACAGCTTTTGACCAGAGTTCATTCTTTGGTTCAGATGTTCCTTGCAGATATGATGTAAACATATGATGCCAAACATATAACATATCCTCTACATCAGTGATGGGCAACTTTGATGGGGGTGGGGGCCACAAAATAACAAAACTCATCATGAGGGCCCCCACTAACTCTAAGTTGAGACCCGACTGAGTTCCCCCCCACCCAATGTTTTAATTTTTTTATCCATGGGCCCACCGAACGGGGGCCATGGGCCGCCAGTTGCCCGCCCCTGATATATAGTATAATATGCGAAGCATTCTAAGCTGCGGGAGGATGTCCACCTTCAAATTTGCCCTGTCCTCTTACATTCGGCTGGTGACCACTTTATATCCACTGAGTTTTGTATATTTTTTTACCAGTAATGCTCATTGACTTGACATTCCAAATTACCCCACGATGACGTCACTCCCGTCCCCCCAGCCCTATAAAAGGGACCCCCATCTAAAAGTAATTCATAGTCTTATCTATCAATCATCTACTAGGCCCCGTGGCCCCAGGGTGTCCCGTTGTCGCAGGAGAGAAGCATTAGACAGGCAGGGTAACCTACCTGACCTAACCACCCCTCCCGAACTACAATCATTTATTGATTCAACGGCTGGATTCCAACCATTATAAACAACATAAACATTTACATCTAAGCCTATAGCATTGCACAACATCAACAGACAACTAAAGAAGAGGATCGGATGGACACGGGAATATCAATTAATAGGCTATTAGCTTAAAAGCATAACGTTTATAGGATAATTTCAATATCCAACCATTGATAAACGGTAAATCATCTATATTATAGTACAGTAAACATAAGCCTCTCAGTCGTTCAGTCGTGGGAGGGTCTACTTCTACAATTTTGCGCCTATTTTCTTAATTTTAAGATAAAAAGAAGAGCGTTATCCTCTTACATGCCACCTTATATTTAGCTTTGTTTTGTTTTTGCAATGGCACGGTTACTTTGGGAGATTCAGCTGGCATAATGCAAATTATGTAAGCATTTGTAGGCCAATTTTGAATCTGTAGAATGACTACATTAACAGTAAGGCGACACTCTGGCCGCGTTCTGACGTCACAACGCGGGTCGGATTGGTGGATGCTGAGGACTAATTAAGCAGCGCGTGATGCTAGTAAAGATATGTTAATGCATGCACCACAGCCTGAAGTAAATGTTTGCTGCCACTGAAGATACCGTGTGTTAAAAATGTGGATTTTGTGGCGTTCATTGCAACAGTTGTAAGCTGTACGGCTCAAGGCTCAAATATGTCCAATAAACTGGACATTTGTGGCTGTTGCAGAATCGTTTTTGGTACTTTTACATCTGAAGACTTGCGAGGTGTACTGACCCCGGAAAACGTCCCGCCCTCCCAGGCTTCACTTGAGCCTGTCTCGGGATCTTATTTGTTTATTTTTCAACAGTAATGTTGTTTGATTTATTTGATTACATTTTTTGGTAATTTGGTATGTTTTTGGGGAGAGGGGGGGTCCTGTTTCCATCCCGCACAGTAGGTCGCAGGATGCACATTTTAAAGTGCAACAAAATTATTTTTCTGTGCCTGGTCGCACAGACTTTTATGGTCACACAAGGTGCCACCAGTGGATTTAAAATGAGTAGCATAATTATTTACATGGCCACAGTTGCATCTTCCAAACTATTTTTTACACCCGGTCTCAGGGATGGCTAACTGGAAATGCCTTTGGTCTCAACCGAGTTAAGTAAATCAGCTTTTAGTTCTCTCGCACCTTATTTGTGGAAAAAAATCTTCAACATGTTCTTACATTTGAGTTTTTTGTGCCTCTGTCTAGGGCAATTCAAAAAGCTGATTTACGACCTTGTTTGTTATAAATTTTTATTTCTGCTTGCATTTTGTATTTATATTTTCTGTAATTCTGGGCTCATCTGTAAAAGAGACCTAAGGGCTCACTTCCTGATAAAAATAGGGTGACAGTGAGCATATGACTGAGCAGTGAGTAAAATAACCATAGATGGGAAGTTGACAATAGCTTAAGGTTCTATGGTTGCAGTCCTCAAAATAAAGAATAAATTGCATGGCATCAAATTAATCAGATCCAATGATGATACCACCTGTAGAGTGATGCTAGTGAGATTTAATCCAATAATTGAAAACAAGAACATCACATGTAGTCAAGCAAGTAAGAGACACATCAAAAGTATTACCGAATGTTTAATTCAACCATTTGTAGGAAGTTCTATACATAAGGTAGAAATTGTATTATTTCCATCAGTTAACACCAGGTGTTTACACAGAAGTTAAATGGGAGGAAATGCACACTATGCAGTTGTAGACGGTAGAATATTTCAGACCTTTGCTAGCTGTGTTCATACATTTGTATGGGGAAATAAATTAGTCAGTCAACCATTGAGATTCTTATATTTTTTGTTCTTTAGCTTTTTGCTCTTGGAAAATATATTGTGCAGCAGTAATACTTTACTGACATTTCATTGTAACGTGTTCTATTCAGTAACAAACACAATAAGGAAAAGGGTTTTTATTGACAACTTCTTTAGTTAAGTAATAGTGCTGCTAGTTAAGGGAATTCAGAGGGGGCGGCGTAGTCATTTGTCTGCAAGCAGTCAGAGAAAAGAGCATGGACAGCAACTTAGAACAGTTCACCAAACCATATCTCTAGAAATTTACTGACACAAAAAGTGTCAATAAAAGTTGAATAATAACCACAGGTGGTCTGTGACAATGACATATCCAGGGGCATCAGATAAAAAGCAGAAAATAAAAATATTCCTACTGAGAGAAAGGAAGACGGTTAGAGGAAGAAAAAAAGGTGCTCAGGGGGAGAAACTACACCCCAGGGTACACTGACTCCAAGTGGATACAGCATACTGTAACCAGAACAAGTGGTTGAACACATCACTTTATTATCATCATCATCGTTTCAACTTGGCAACAGAACATTGCCAATGCAACCTTGTGAGAACATTTCTGCTGTAGGTAGTCAGCATCAGATCAGTGAGTTGTGCGTGAACAACTTCCTGTGAGCTAAAATAGACATATCTTTTGAATAAGCGCTTCAACTGTAACAATTTGGCAACCCATCTCCTGTATGGGCAAGGAGTCACATACAGTAAGTACCATTCAAAAGTTTGGACACAGCTACTCATTCAAGGGTTTTTTACTTTATTTTTCCTATTTTTGACATTGTAGAATAATAGTGAAGACATCAAAACTATGAAATAACACATACTGAATCATTTAGTAACCAAAAAAAAGTGTTAAAAAAATCAAAATCTATTTGAGATTCTAAGTAGCCACCCTTTGCCTTGATGACAGCGTTGCACACTCTTGGCATTCTCAACCAGCTTCTTGAGTTCCCACATATGCTGAAGACTATGCATGCTGCTTTTCCTTCACTCTGCGGTCCAACTCATCCCAAACCATCTCAATTGGTTTGAGGTCGGGGAATTGTGGAGGTCAGGTCATCTGATGCAGCACTCCATCACTCTCCTTGGTCAAATATCCCTTACACAGCCTGGAGGTGTGTTTTGGGTCACTGTCCTGTTGAAACACAAATGATAGTCCCACTAAGGGCAACCCTGATGGGTTGTGTATCGCTGCAGAATGCTGTGGTAGCTATGCTGGTTAAGTGTGCCTTGAATTCTAAATTAATCATAGACAGTGTCACCAGTAAAGCCCCCCTCCTCCTCCATGCTTCACGGTGGGAACCACACATGCGGAGATAATCCGTTCACCTACTCTGCGTCTCAAAGACACAGTGGTTGGAAACAAAAATCTCAAATTTGGACTCATCTGACCAAAGGACAGAGTTACAGCGGTCTAATGTCCCTTGCTCGTGTTTCTTGGCCCAAGCAAGTCTCTTCCTCTTATGGGTGTCCTTTAGTAGTGGTTTCTTTGCAGTAATTCGACCATGAAGACCTGATTCACACAGTCTCCTCTGAACAGTTAATGTTGAGATGTGTCTGTTACTTGGGCTGCAATCTGAGGTGCAGTTAACTCTAATTAACTTATCCTCTGCAGCAGAGGTAACTCTGGTTCTTCCTTTCCTGTGGTAGTTCCCATGAGAGCCAGTTTCATCATAGCGCTTGATGGTTTTTGCGACTGCACTTGAAGAAACTTTAAAAGTTCTTGAAATAAAACATTTGAAATGTAATGTCTAAAAGTAATGGACTGTCATTTCTCTTTGCTTATTTGAGCTGTTCTTGCCAGAATATGGACTTGGTCTTTTACCAAATAGGGGTATCTTCTGTATACCACCCCTACCCTGTCACAACACAACTGATTGGCTCTAATGCATTAAAGAAATTCCACAAATTAAATTGAATTGCATTCCAGGTGACTACCTCATGAAGCTGGTTGAGAGAATGCCAAGAGTGCTAAATCTGTCAAGGCAAAGCATGGCTACTTTGAAGAATCTCAAATATATTTTGGTTACTACATGATTCCATATGTGTTATTTCATAGTTTGTCTTCATTATTATTCTACAATGTAGAAAAAAGTAAAAAGAAACTCTGGAATTAGTAGATGTGTCCAAACTTTCGACGGGTACTGTAATAATAGAATTACTGCAAAAATTAAATTGTATCTCACAATATAGAACATAATAAAAATAGATTTACATATCATTGAAATAATTTCTATGTAGGACATGCAGTATTTCATCAGTTACCATGATTGGTTGACCTAAAGAATGGAGGATAAACCCATTTCCTCTCATGGCAAAATAGATTGGTCCCCCTGCAACTAAGAATTCCAACAGCTTCAGTATTATGATGGGTTTGTCCAGAGCAATAGAACAAGTCAATATGTTTCTAGCAGTGATGTCTTAACTGTTGGCATGCATTTCAACTCCCTTCAGTTGATCACTGAAAAAAGGAAGGGATAGGTCAAGTCTATGGTGGAATTCCCACAGAAGTCTTCTCTGTATTGCTTTCATGTGATCAGGCCTTTCAGACCAGTGACTGAAGTGAAAGATGGAAAGGAGGGGGGGAGCAACTAAAGGAGGAGGATCCATTTCTCTTAAAGTATTACAAAATGGTCTTTAGTTAGACTGTGCGACTGACCGACAGCTGGCCAATTTTTTCACACCCTACTCAGTGGATGAATGAGAAGAGGGGGGAAAGAACGAGTGGGAAGCTCATCATATGACAATTTTACTGTTAAGGCATCCGCCGCATACATAGGTTTCGGTTTGCTCCCAGTAGAACTCGGCTAGGCAAAGCGAATGTTTGTGCTTGCGTACTCCCTTAAAACCTTCTCTTGAAAAACAAGAAAAAAAGTGGCAATATTACTGTTATTTATCCCTCTTGAGCCAACACTTCCTCCAAAAAAAATGACGTTTTCACCAAGGAGGTCTTAGATGTTTGATGCAGTAAATCAAGTGAAATAATGTGCATGAAAACTAGTGGTGCAGTGCAGACAGTAGGGTCTGGCTGCTGCTGCGCTTTCTTATTGAATGACAGCATACACTTCTTTGAACAATCCGGTTCATAGGTCAACAGTAGGGGTGGGAACTATCACCAACTAAGGGACGTAGGCGTCGGCTACTGAACTTACGCTTGCCTCAAGAAAAAAAAAAAAAGAGTGCGTGAACAGCCGGAAAGAACCCTGCCGAACAACAAAACAAAAACGTCACATGATGTTGTCGTAATTTATGCGTGAACTGTTTTGACTGGGAAGCACAAGACCGGCTTCAGAGTTTGGCTTATCGACAGTGCTCAGGTTACAGAACACCGCCTGGCTGAAAAAATACATACAAATAATACTTCAATTATACATAAGTAATCTAGCGTAAACATAAGTAAAATCATACATGGAAACATCTTACACAGACCCCGGGGTCAGGTTAACCTTCACAGTATGACAACACAGAATTGTCCCATGGTTTTAGACCCAACAGTTTTACACAAAATAAAACAAAAGGTATTGAGGTTAGGAGGTTGTAAGAATCTATAAATGTATATATATATGTGTGTCCATTGAGAAGTGAGACTGACTGAGTATGTCCATGTACTTCCTGGTCTAACAGGAGGGGAGGGAGCTCAGTGGCATGGAGGGAAATAAACTTTGAAGGTACAAATATTAACTCCTACTATCAGACAGTGTCTGGGGGAATGACACGAGGGGGGGGGGGTTGTGAGTTATCAATCAAAACCGTTCTATGATTGGCAGATAAATTGTGAGGTTGACTGACGGGTGTGAATTTGTACTGAAAGTATCCATATGAGGAAAGGAGAGTTAAGGGGGTTTGGTGATAGCTGATCCCAGGGTAAGGGCCTTAGGAATGGGAAAGGGGACGCCCATGGTTGCCGACGACCCTCTTATTTCTACAGGCAAGCAGAACCATCCCTTTTCTGAATATCAACATCACAACCTCTTAGAGAGTTTGTAGCACAAACAAAATGGCAGAACAGTCTGATGATAACCCTGAACTGCAGGGTTAAGAATGGGTTGACCGTTGTAAAAAAAACACTCCTCATCGGGAGAGACTACAAAAATCTGTTGTATAAAAATAGCAATGCTGATCATCGGTCGAAAAATAGAGTCGGGGAAATAAAAGTAGTCTTGGTTTTGTTGTGGCGTTGGTTGCGGAGCCGTTTGTTATTCTCCTGGAATACCTCTGCACCTTCACCACATTGAGAGCAGGAGACTACAAGCAGTCAACTGTATCAGTCCTGTCCAACCACAGTTAAAAGCCTGCAATACAACAGCATCAATTATGTCTTGAAACAGCTCAAATCAGGTTTTATAATATACATATATATTTGGGACACCCAACCACTTCCACGCATGTTTAATATGTGGTAGGGTGTGTATTACTTTGTATTAGTCCATTGCTCCATTCCCAATCAGAATGTCATTCCGTCCAGTCCAGACAGTCAAGAGACCCTGATGAAGGCAGTTTGCTGCCCAAACTATGGTGATTCTTTAGAAATCAATTGCATCGGAAACAAGAGTGTGCAGCTATATTCATAGTCATAACTCCCACCAGTCAGCACATTGCCATTTCAGGTATCCGTTTTCCTCAGGCTTTTATTTAAAAAAACGTTAGAATAAAAACGCTGACACACCTGACTCAACTGATCAAGGTCGTGATTGATTGGCTGAGGAGTTGAACCGGGTGTGTTAGTGCTGGAACAAAAAACATGCACCCCCTGTGACTCCCACTCACAGGAAACAGGAGTGAGTGAACAGCACTGCTGTTGTAGAAAGCTAAAACCAGTCCAGTCAGTACATGTCCTTGTAGATCTCCTGCAGCAGCGGGTGCAGTGAGGTCTCTGACTCAGTCTTCTTAATCTTCTGGACCAGCATGGCGTTCTCTGTGACCAGCTGGCGCAGGTCGGCCATCTTGTTGAGCAGCTTGGGGAAGAGGTAATGTGAGTCAGCGTGGTTGCCCAGCAGGTGCTGGTCCAGGGCCTGCAGGATGCTGTCCTGAATCTCCTCCACCTGCTTGATGTTCATCAGCCCCGGACGGTCTGGGAGGAGGAGAGAGCGGAGGTGGAGGGAGAGAGGAGGAGTGGGAGAAGCGGTTTAGTATGCTGTATGTCAACTGGTAGAAAACAAACTTGTACACGATTTCAACACTAAGCTCAGCTTGGCTTATTATGACAGTGCATAGTACTGAATTATAAAATGGTAGTACCAGTACAGAACCAGCACGTACCTCCACAGAGGATGATGGCGGCCACAAACAGGGCCAGGTCACTGTCGTCCAGCTCCAGGGCGTTGAACTTAACGGCAAACTCAAACTTGGGCTCCATGATCTCGCTAAAGGGCCGCCGCAGACTGCGCAGGAACTCCCGGGTCACAAAGCCCTTCCCGTTGGCCACAAGCAGCCCATCCTTGTTCATGAGCGAGGGAAGCATGGCGAAGATGGCCTCGTGTACGCCGTACTTCAACAGCGTCACCTGGTGGGGGGGAGGGAGAACAGCAGCCTGAATATCACTAGTCCAATATCTCAATTTTTTTTTTTTTTTTAAACTGGGTTTTTGCCCAGCATGTATACATGTTTTATGTTATATAGCCAACTATAGATGACATTCCTGGCTGTACAATGACTCACCCAACAAAACTATGGATTGATGATTTGATTGAATGTTGCTTTACTGTACCTGGTCTTGATTGATAATTGGTGTGTTCTTGTATATACCTGGTCGTTGAGGAAGAGGTCTACAAAGCCGGGGATGCTCTTGGCGAACTCCGTGAGCTCCCTGACCGTCTCCACCGTGGTGCACTGGCAGCGGTAGAACACGTGAACCCCTATCTCCTTGTTGGGCGGCGTCCCGTTGATCAGCTGGTTCCACACCAGCCCGTTCTCAGCCTGGTGCAACGAGTCCATGTCGTGGATCACGAAGGGCTACGGGGGGGGGGGGTATTTAGTTAAGTAATAGCAGTATGACAACACTAAAACAGACCTTTCACTTGAAATTGCATTCTGTAAGGCCATTCTGCCTGGGCCTAGTTTAGGAAGACATAGTGTATGCAGACAAGTCCCGTGTGGCTCAGTTGGTAGAGCATGAGGTTTGCAACGCCAGGGTTGTTGGTTCGATACCCATGGGGGACTAGTATGGGGAAGAAAAGAAAAAATGTAAAAATGTTACTAATGTAAGTAAGTGGCTCCGGATAAGAGTGTCTGCTAAATGACTAAAATGTAAATAAGCACACATCCAACCTGTAAATCAACTCATGAAAAAGAGTAGGCTGTTCTGAGTGACACCGACATTTGGCCCATTGCCCTGTCCTCCACGATCTCAGACACAACAGTGATAAGGCATCAAGGCAACCAGGGTTTTTACAACAAATTCATACACAGCTGCTAGGTTGCTAGGCAACCAACGCTACTGGAGAGCCAGGCAGTGTGAGCAGAGGTGAAGTCAGTATAGCCTGGTGCTAAAGTGCCCTTCTGGAGTATAGGCGACATTCTTGTCACTTCGATTAGTGTGGATTGAAATGACAGAATCAAAAATGGCCATGGACACAATTGACGTGCATGGAAATTACTTCACGTCCCAATGCAGCAGCTACATTATCAAATCATTTCTGGGTAACAATTACAATGCCTTCAGAAAGTATTCACATCCTACATTTTAAAATGTATTAAAATGTAGATGTGTCACTGGCACAATACCCCATAATGTCAAAGTATAATGATGTTTTTAAACATTATTACAAATTCATAAAAAAATGAAAAGCTGAAATGTCTTTAGTCAATAAGTTTTCAACCCCCATGTTATCACTGGTATCTCTGTACTCCACACATACAGATAAATGTAAGGTCCCTCAGCCGAGCAGTGAATTTCAAAACAGATTCAACCACAAAGACCAGGGAGGTTTTCCAATAGTTCTCAAAGAAGAGCACCTATTGGTATATGGGTAAAAAAAGAATTGAAAAGCAGACATTGAAAATCCATTTGAGCTCAGGGATGCCACTATGAAGGCAAGTGTGACTTTAAAACAGAGTTTAATGGCCAATAACAGACGTTGATTAAAGAAGCCCCCCCGCACCCCTCTAATGGGTTAAATGCGGAAGACACATTTTGGTTGAATGCATTCAGTTGTGAAACTGACTAGGTATCCCCTTTCCCTAATTGACAGAGTGAAAAGGAAGCCTGTACAGATATATTTTTAAAGACGATATTCCAAAACATGCATCCTGTTTGCAACAAGGCACTAAAGTAATACTTAAAATGTGGCAAAGCAATTAACTTTTTGTCCTGAATACAATGTGTTATGTTTGTGGCAAATCCAATACAACACATTACAGAGTACCAGTATGCTTATAACCGTTAAGGTCTGGATAAAACGGACCCAGAATGGAGCTAAGCACAGGCAAAATCCCAGAGGAAAACCCGGTTCAGTCTGCTTTCCACCAGACACTGGGAGATGAATTCACCTTTCAGCAGGACAATAACCTAAAAACACAAGGCCGCATCTACACTGGAGTCGCTTACCAAGAAGACAGTGAATGTTCCTGAGTGTCCGTTTGGACTTACATCTGCATATATGGCAAGACCTGAAAATGGTTGTCCAGCAATAATCAACAACCAATTTGACAGAGCTTGAAAAATTTAGAAAATAATCAAATGGGGAAAAATTGTACAATCCAGGCATGCAAAGCTCTTAGCAACTTACCCAGAAAGAATCACTGCCAAATGTGATTCTAACATGCAGTGCCTCAGAGGTGTGAATACTTACTTAAATTAGATATTTCTGTACTTACATTTTCAAAACACTTGCAAACATTTCTAAAAACAGGTTTTCACTTTGCCATTATGGGGTGTGTCAAATCGGTGAGAAGAAAAAAAATAAGATTTAATCCATTTTGAATTCAGGCTGTGACAACAAAATGATGAATAAGTCAAGGGGTGTGAATACTTTATGAAGGCACTGTATGCATAATATTGACATATGTATATTGTATTGAGCTGACCTGGTGTTAATGCATTATATGTATCATTTTTACATATGGACACAGTACTGAGCTGGTGTTAAAGTATTATATTTCATTTACATATGGATACGCTACCGGGCTGGAGCTATTCTTGCCGGTGAGGATGCTGCGAGCTTTCTTCTTGGTCATGTTGAGGTTCTTCAGGTAGGCGTTGTTGACCCGCTTGGCCAGGGATTTGAGGTCCGAGCCGTTGGGGTTGGTGGTCGGAGCCGTATCTCCCGCCAGGAGGCCCGCCACCAGCTTCCTCTTCTCCGCCTCCGGCATGCGGCCGTACCGGATCGCTGGGAACACAATCAGTGTACATCCATAAATTGGGTATGCTCACAGGGTACACATCCTTGACTTTGTCTAAAGTGAAAATGAGGGAACGGAAAGGTGATCAGTGTGTGTGTGTGTCTCACCGTCGTGGGACATGCCCAGCAGCAGGCACTTCTGGAAGCGGCAGTACTGGCACTTGTTCCTGCTCTTCTTCTGAATCTTACAGCTGCGCTCACAGCGCTCGTACTCCAGCTTCATACGGATGGTCCGGCGGAAAAAGCCCTGAGAGAAAGAGTAAGCAAAGGGGTGAATAAAATAAAAAAGCTAAGTGTATATTAGATAGACATTTTTAAATGATTAGATATAAAGAGCAGCAGATTTGATTGGAAAAGTGAAAAGGTCAGATTTATGAATTATGCAGTGGGCGACTCCAAAACACTGACATCCTGGGAGTTTCCTGGGATGTCCTCATGCCTTCCCTCTCGGCTTCCTCACCTTGCAGCCTTCACAGGCGTGTACTCCGTAGTGGAACCCCGAGGCTTTGTCTCCACAGATCCGACATTCCACGTTGATCCCGGCCCCCGTCCCTTCCTCTCGACCCAGGAAGAGCTGGTCCGACAGCGATGGAGACGACGTCTGGGACAGATCTGGAGACGGAGAGAGGTTCTGTTATTACATGGTCCTTTCTGAGTTTAACTAGGGACCGGAGTTTGTCCTGATCACATGACCAGACAAGGAACATCTCATATAAAACGTCTTGGTATTATATTTTGGACTAGTGAAAAGGTCCAATTACTCATAATTCACAATCCACATAAAAAACATGTGTAATATGAAAGCATTGAATGAATTTCTCTGTAATACTGGAACGACCGTACAGAGCTGAACGTAAGACAAGGACGAGACTCGAGTCAAGACTACAAACTAAAAAGTTATTGTTGGTGACACCAGTCTGGACAGTCTGTATAGTATTTATTTGGCTCTGGGTATGACTGGGCTGTGTGTCAATTGACCAACGCTACCTCAAGATGTTATGTATATGTGCAATGTGAGCTGTGTGTGCTCATGTCCATGTTTCTATATGTGCGAGTGTGTCAGGAATCTGCTGGTGTGTTCCAGACAGTTCCTCCCTGGGGTTTGATCTCTGCTGCTGCCTGCCAAAGAGTTCTCCCAGTGGAGCCCAGGAGGTATGCCAAGAATGCTAATGGCTCAGAGACCCCATGGAATTACACTGGCTAGGAGGGACAATCAGATCTCAAGTTACGTTCCATTTCAGAATATAGAACCATGCGAGTTTTATAATGTTCTAACCAAGATGTTCTGTTTCATCTGTTCTGTTTCTAGGGGGATGTCGCAACACCCTATTTAGAAGTAGAATGGCAAGGAGGGACATTCCGTTTTAAGGCCATTCCATTTCAGAAATTGGAACCGAGTGCGTTCTGTTCCACTCTGTTACACTCCACAGAACTAGAGTAGGTAGGACGGACAATACACCTCAATGTAACCATGTTAGAACCATGTTACGGGTGTTCTATTCTATCCGTTCTAATTCTAGGATAAAAACCTGAGGGCTGCGCTGCTAGGCCAGGATGAAAGTGTGGGAAACCCAGCACAGTCGTGGCAGGCGGGTTGGGCGACGTCAGGCCACACAACAGGAGAGACAGGGGGTCTGAGTTCCTCTGTGTGTGGGAGGAGAGGCCTAGGCGCCTGAGGAATTTATCACGAGGAGAAGTAACACCGCAAGAGCAGACTGACCAAGACCAGCATGGGTGGTGCTCCATACCTCCTCCATGACCACTTTCATCTGAGGCTTTTTCCTCAATTCATCTTTCCTCCATTCCTCACATCTCTCCTTGACTCCTTCCCAAAAGAAGGTCAGAAGGGAGGTACCTTGGATTTTCTCCAAAACGGCTTAGGAGGAGGCGAGGACAGAGGATGCAAAGAATGAGTCAGTGCGCATGCGTCACAGTCAGTCCAAAAAGAGGGTTTTAATGACAGGGGAATTCAGTCAACTTGCTTTTCTATTTGTATAACCTAGATTCTGCTTAACAGCATTAAACATGAAGCCCCTGATTGCCGCCTTTGAGGTTGTTTTTTTCCTCTCCAAGTCACATGCAGGACACACACTGTGTAGCTCTGGTGTGGTTTTCCATCTCTGGTGTTTCCCCCCCATGGTCATCACTTAAAGGAGCCATCAGCAGTTGCTACATACACTTTTTAAAACCACACACACACACGCACGCACACCTCTCACTCGCTCTCTATTGATTCCCAAAGAATATTATTAATGAATGCCTCACGAACTGTCTTACCCCATCAGAACCCAAAATATAGGCTTGCTTTACACCAACGTTTGTAAACAAGGTAAATGTAAATAAGTACTGTATAGCCACAAAACATGGTTAAAACTATCATTTTGATTTCATGGAGGGTCAGTCTTTGCATCCATAGCTCGGTCTATGAATTTGAGAGTGGTTACATTTTACCAGCCCCATCCTTCAGCTTTTCACCGAAACAGGGGTGGGTAAACCATTGTTTCTATACTGCTGATTGCAGCTTTAAGAATGATGGTTGCCTGTTGCTCACCACCTGAGAAGAGTGTCATTATAGTCAGTGACAGAGCCTGTTGCCGTGGTGTGACAGAGCCTGTTTCCGTTTCGAGATTAACACTAGATGTTGCTTGTCTGAAGCGATACGGTTTACCTGAAGCCCAGGTACAGTGTGTAATACACGTTGATCTTGAGAAACCAAAAAACCTAAGAGTGCAGTCAGACTCATTCTCAATGTTTACGGAAAAAAAACCTTCACCGAAAGAGCTCAACTGGTCTGACCTCTGTACTAGACCACAGCCTATCCACACTCCGGTTCTTTTGCGAATTGGCCATCTCCCACCTGCCAAGGCAAACACAAGCATAGCTTTACTGGCCAGAGATGAAAATGTAGGTTGGCAGAGCTGGGAGAGGAGGCCAAATCTGACCGGAATGTAGGAAATAGAAAGGTATCCTATATAGAAGAGTAAAGTAAAGAATTTCTGGACCAGAGTTTCCCAAACTCAGGGGCCACTGGTGGAGGAAAGTGTGTACAGTAGCTGGCTGGTCTGACAGTGGTTGGTATGATGGCTCAGAGGGAGAGCAGCTCAACGTTAAAAACACCAACTCAGAGCCCTATACCGGGACACACTAAACTGCTCCATGTACTGAGGATGTGTGTGGTTAAGTGCGCATGTGTGCGTATAGTATATGTGGATTAGAGATAACAATCTCTCGGCCGTTAAACAAAAACAAACAGCGCTCCGTATCAAAAGGGTATCTGTATCTGGAGGAGAAGTCAGTGGCCCCTCACAAGGATACGTGGCTGGCCATTCTAAAAAACGTTTGTTGGCGAGATCTATTCCTGCAGATTAAGTTAAGGCTACTTGCCGACCGTTTGTTTATAATGTAGGCTATGTCAAGGTTGTGAAGGAGTATCGTAAAGCATATTGTGATACAAAACGTTTAAATAAAGTTTGATTTGTTATTTTTCAAACCTTGTTTAAGCCATCACAGCTGGGTATGAAACATGTACGCCCAACTCAAATCGGTGTCAAGGGAAACCAGATTTTAACACTGGGGAGTCTTTTCTGAGTAGCTCCATGACGCTTCAAAAATAGATCAAGTGTGTTACGTGAGAAGACATTGTTGCAGTCTTTGGACCTCCTGTGAGGATTCCATCATGACCCAGCAAAGTGACTTCTTCTCACCACAATCTCAATGGACAATTCATTGTTGCAATGTAATAGTCAAATAAAGCGCTCTCTTTACAAGCATGGTCACGTCGGCCCGTCGCACTGTAGGTTGTCCTCCATGGGCCTTACTCAGATGTGTACAATTTGCAGTTGAAGTATAATGGACCCCGATTCCGACCTGAGTTAAGCGTGCTAAAAAAGAACATAATTCCCTTTTTATACACATCTCTTTAAATGTATTCTAACCCCGAACTTAAGAATGAGAATAGCATGCTATTCACCCGCTATTCCGTTTGGGAGATCTAAGAAATTAAGGTGTGGCGGAGGTGTGTCTACGGATAAGCCGTATTCTGACCTTGACTTAATTCCACCACCTTTATGCACAAGGAGACTATGAATATGGTCGAGGGAACCTGTCGGTTCAAAGTGGAAAAAGCATGCATTTGTCCCCGATATAAATAACAGCATTCTCCATGCAGAGTAATTTCAAAATGGAGAAGAGCTAATGATAAGAGCCTAAACGAGTAGTCCATTTCGAGAAGGGGATTGTAAGTGCACATAGCAATCGTTTTAGACAATTTTTCCTTATGATCCCTGGAGACAAATATGAAACCAGCAAACTGAAAAATCATTCAAATGACATGCATTGCGGACCCTTTTCCAGAGAAATGGGCTATAAACAGCTGCGCCGTTATTCCGAATAATAATTGTATGTCCTCATTTACGTGGAAGACATTTGGACACCCAAGCTATTAGGTTTCTGTGGGGAATAAAACAGCAGAGTTGATTCATGCGCTTTAGAATGGTGCAATTATAGCCTGTGTTGTGGGCTTGTCTCGATTAGACATTTAAGTAAAACTATGTTCAATATTTGCCACTGTCAGGAGCCACCGTCAGTAATACCCACATACATTTATAAACCGTCATTTTAGTGTTAGTTGTTTAAAAATGTACAGTTTATATTTTGAATCATTCCGTTGACCTTCCCTGTGTCACGTCTGTAAGTTGTGACTGAGTGTCACAAGCTTTAGTGGATCATATTAGGCTAACGTTGTGCAATAATGTTGGGACATGTAGCCTATTTTAATCATTATGGAATCCAGATCACACATAGGAGACTAAACTCGGAGCACGATTCACGACAACTGGACCCGTTGTCATACAGTTCCATGATCAGAGAGAATTAGGGTAGATTTATAGAACTATAGTTCAACCCCTATTGTACCATTTCCCCCCCCCTACCTTCCAATATTTCATGGCTATGACAACTTTCAGGATGAATCAAACCACTAGTTTTTATTTGTCAATATATTTTGACCGTAAAGGCTCTCCAAACCAGTTTTTTAAATTCATACTCACTCCTAAACCTAAAATGTACCTAAAATAATCTACAAGAGTATTTTTAAATCTACTAGTTGGTGCTGAAACAGAAACAAAGATGGATAGATGGCAGTCTTTAATTGATCCCTATTTTCTGAACCTTCTAATAAAAAATAAAAAAAGGTACACCGTATTTAAAAGGGACAGCTTAAGATAAATGTTTCATCTGTTGAATTGATTCAGTGCGCACAAGGGAATATCGCCTGCAAAGCATGTTACGTGACTGAATAAGAGAAGTCTGAATACCAAATACTGAGAAGTACATAGGAAAGGCGTGCGTAGGAAAGGCGTAAATTCTTAATTCGGAATCTGCCCATAAGTCTTTTTGCTGGGAAACAATGACAGGCTACTGAGCACCACTTTTCTCTCAGGGAGTATAAACACAGACAAAATGGAGGTAAAGGCCGACTGTACAGTTAAAACAGTTCTAGATTGCAGCATTGATTTCTAGATCAGCACACTGTTTTAAATCAGCACAGCAAGTTCTAGATCAAAATCAAATCTCATTTTCCACATGCTTTGCAAACAAGTGTAAACGAACAGTGAAATGCTTACTATCAAGTCATTTTCCAACAACGCAGAGTTAAAGATAAATGTAATTTTAAAAATTATAATATTGACATGAGGAATACATACACAGTAAATAACAATGAGTAAAAATAACATGGCTATATACAGGGAGTACCAGGTAATAACATGGTTATATACAGGGAGTACCAGGTAATAACATGGCTATATACAGGGAGCACCAGTACCGAGTTGATGTGCAGGCATACGAGGTAATTGAGGTCGACCGATTAAAATCGGAATGGCTGATTAATTAGGGCCGATTTCAAGTTCATAACAATCGGAAATCGTTATTTTTGGACGCCGATGTGCCGACTTAAAAATAAATAAAAAAATATTTTTTATACCTTTAAAGAACACATTTTTAAAAAAATTTTTATTTTATTTTACCCCTTTTTCTCCCCAATTTCGTGGTATCCAATTGTTGTAGTAGCTACTATCTTGTCTCATTGCTACAACTCCCGTACGGGCTCGGGAGAGACGAAGGTTGAATGTCATGCGTCCTCCGATACACAACCCAACCAGCCGTACTGCTTCTTAACACAGCGCACAACCCGGAAGCCAGCCGCACCAATGTGTCGGAGGCTACCTGGCAACCTTGGCTAGCGCGCACTGCGCCCGGCCCGCCCCAGGAGTCACTGGTGCGCGATGAGACAAGGAGATCCCTACCGACCAATCCCTCCCTAACCCGGACGACGCTAGGCCAATTGTGCGTCACCCCACGGACCTCCCGGTCGCGGCCGGTTACGACAGAGCCTGGGCGCGAACCCAGGGACTCTGATGGCACAGCTGGCGCTGCAGTACAGCGCCCTTAACCACTGCGCCACCCAGGAGGACACATTTTTATTTTCAATGACGGCCTAGGAGCGGTGGGTTAACTGCCTCGTTCAGGGGCAGAACGAAAGATTTTCTCCTCGTCAGCTCGGGGGATTCAAACTTGCAACCTTACAGTTAACTAGTCCAAAGCAATAATGACCTGCCTCTCTCTCGTTGCACTCCATAAGGAGACTGCCTGTTACGCGAATGCAGTAAGCCAAGGTAAGTTGTAAGCTAGCATTAAACTTATCTTATAAAAAACAAATCAATCATAATCACTAGTTAACTACACATGGTTGATGATATTACTAGATATTATCTAGCATGTCCTGCGTTGCATATAATCTGACTGAGCATACAAGTATCTGACTGAACGGTTGTAGGCAGAAGCAGGCGCGTAAACATTCATTCAAACAGCACTTCCGTGCGTTTTGCCAGCAGCTCTTCGTTGTGCGTCCAGCATTGCGCTGTTTATGACTTCAAGCCTATGAACTTTCGAGATGAGGCTGGTGTAACCGAAGTGAAATGGCTAGCTAGTTAGCGCGCGCTAATAGAGTTTCAAACGTCACTCGCTCTGAGCGTTCTAGTAGTTGTTCCCCTTGCTCTGCATGGGTAACGCTGCTTCGATGGTGGCTGTTGTCGTTGTGTTGCTGGTTCGAGCCCAGGGAGGAGCGAGGAGAGGGACGGAAGCTATACTGTTACACTGGCAATATTAAAGTGCCTATAAGAACATCCAATTGTCAAAAGGTTAATGAAATACAAATGGTGTAGAGGGAAATAGTCCTATAATAACTAACTACAACCTAAAACTTCTTACCTGGGAATATTGAAGACTCATGTTGAAAGGAACCACAAGTTTTCATATGTTCTCATGTTCTGAGCAAGAACTGAAACGTTAGCTTTCTTACATAGCACATATTGCACTTTTACTTTGTTTTTGCATTATTTAAACCAAATTGAACATGTTTCATTATTTACTTGAGGCTAAATTGATTTGATTGATGTAGTATATTAAGTTAAAATAAGTGTTCTTTCAGTATTGTTGTAATTTATTTGTAATATTACAAATAAATAAATAAAATTATTTTAAAATAAAAATCGGCCGATTAATCGGTATCGGCTTTTTTGGTCCTCCAATAATCGGTATCGGCGTTGAAAAATCATAAACGGTCGACCTCTAGTACATATACACTGAGTATACAAATCATTATGCTCTTTCCATGACAGACTGACCAGGTGAAAGTTATGATCCCTTATTGATGTCAAATCAGTGTAGATGAAGGGGAGGAGACCAGTTAAAGGAGGAGCTTAAGCCTTGAGAATATTGAGACATGGATTGTGTTTGTACACTACCGTTGACAAGTTTGGTGTCACTTAGAAATGTCCTTGTTTTTGAAAGAAAATAAAATGTTATGTCCATTAAAATAACATCAAATTGATCAGAAATACAGTGAAGACAATGTTTATGTTGTAAACGACTATTGGAGCTGGAAACAGCAGATTTCCTATGGAATATCTACATAGGCATACAGAGGCCCATTATCAGCAACCATCACTCCTGTGTTCCAATGGCACATTGTGTTAGCAAATCCAAGTTATCATTTTAAAAGGCTAATTGGTCATTAGAAAACCCTTTTGCAATTATGTTAGCACAGCTGAAAACTGTTGTTCTGATTAAAGAAGCAATAAAACTGGCCTTCCATAGACTAGTTGAGTAACTGGAGCATTGGAATTTGTGAGTTTGTTTCTGTCCATTGTGAGCCTGTAATCAAAGGCTTTCTTCTGAAACTCATCAGTCTATTCTTGTTCTGAGAAACGAAGGCTATTCAATGTGAGAAATTGACAAACTGAAGACCTCGTACAACGCTGTGTACTACTCCCTTCACAGAACAGCACAAAATGCCTCTAACCAGAATAGAAAGAGTGGGAGGCCCTGGGGCACAACTGAGCAAGAGGACAAGTAAATTAGAGTGTCTAGTTTGAGAAACAGAAGCCTCACAAGTGCTCAACTGGCAGCTTCATTAAATAGTACCCGCAAAACACCAGTCTCAACGTCAACAGTGAAGAGGCGACTCTGGGATTCTCTGGCCTTCTAGGCAGAGTTGCAAAGAAAAAGCCACATCTCAGACTGGCCAACAAAAAGCAAAGATTAAGATGGGAAAAAGAACAGACACTGGACCAAGGAAGATTGGAAAAAAGTGTTATGGACAGACAAAACTAAGTTTGAGGTGTTCGCATCAAAGAAGAACATTCGTGAAACAAAAAAAAAAATGAAAAGATGTGAAGCATGGTGGAGGCAATGTGATGGTCTGGGGGTGCTTTGGTGGTGGTAAAGGGAGATTTGTACAGGGTAAAGGGGACCTTGAGAAGTGACTGGAATGGAGCGATAGGAAGGCTATCACTACAATTTCCATCCTACAAAAGGACAATGACCCAAAGCACAGCTCCAAACTATGCAAGAACTATTTAGGAAAGAAGCAGTCAGCTGATATTCTGTCTATAATGGAGTGGCCAGCACAGTCACCAGATCCCAACCCTATTGAGCTGTTGTGGGAGCAGCTTGACCATATGTTATGTAAGAAGTGCCAATTTTTCCAGTTCCCCTGACTCTTATTTTGGTGATGGTTGGTTCTCAGATTATAATAATAATAATAATAAATAATAATAATAATAATAATAATAAATGATCCTTTCTACATACTTTATATTTGGTTTACATCGTTTAAGTTTACAGACTTTGTATTTTTTAGGGTTTCTATGACAGAAAAATCCCCGTTGTCATGATAATTACGTGCCGATACGATATGCATCCCAAGATTCTAAATGCGATTCGATACTGTGATTTTATTGCTATTTGATGTTCCAAACATATTTCTCATGTATGCTGCAGCGGGACAAGAGACCGCCATTAGTCATGGAAATAGGTGCTGAACACAAATTGGCTCCCTATTTTTTTTAAAGGTAGAAAATAAACAATGAATGAAAAATACTGGAGTTTGTGCAGGTACAGCAAACTAGACCAAAAATGATATTGCTATATCGTCAAAAATAATATCCCAATACGTAACTGTATTGATTGCCCCCATAGGCACTAAGTTCTAGATCAGAACAGTGCTATACTGAACAAAAATAAACGCAACATGTAACAATTTCAAAGATTTTACTGAGTTACAGTTCATATAAGGAAATCCGTCATTTTAAATAAATAAATTAGGCCCTAATCTATGGATTTCACATGACTGGGAATTGGCCACGGATAACTTTTTTTTAAAGAAAGTAGGGGTGTGGATCCGAAAACAAGTCAGTATCTGGTGTGATCACCATTTGCCTCATGCAGCGATCAGGCTGTTGATTGTGGCCTGTGGAATGACTGTGCAAAGTTGCTGGATATTGGCAGGAACTGGAACACTGTCGTATAGCTCGATCCAGAGCATCCCAAACATGCTCAATGTGTGACATGTCTGCTGAGTATGCAGACCATAGAAGAACTGGTATATTTTCAGCTTCCAGGAATTGTGTACAGATCCTTGCGACATGGGGCTGAGCATTATCATGCTGAAACATGAGGTGATTGTGGACGATGAATGACATGACAATGGGCCTCAGGACTCAAATTGCCATTGATAAAATGCAATTTTAGTCGACGTACATAGCGTATGCCTGCCCATACCAGAACCGCACTGGCACCATGGGGCACTCTGTACACAACGTTGGCATTAGCAAACCGCTCGCCCACATGACACCATACACGCCGTCTGCCCGGTATAGTTGAGAATGATCTGTGAAGAGCACATTTCTTCGGCGTGCCAGTGGCCATAAAAAGGTGAGCATTTTCCCACTGAAGTCAGTTACAACACCAAACTGCAGTCAGGTCAAGACCCTGGTGAGGACGACGAGCATGCAGATGGGCTTCCCTGAGACAATTTCTGACAGTTTGTGCAGAAATTCTGCAAACCCACAGTTTCATCAGCTGCCTGGGTGCTTGTCTCAGACGATCCTGCAGGTGAAGAAGCGGGATGTGGAGGTCTTGGGCTGGCGTGGTTACACGTGGTCTGTGGTTGTAAGGACGGTTGGACGTACTAACAAATTCTCTAAAACAACATTGGAGGCGGCTTATGGTAGAGAAATTAACATTCAATTCTCTGGCAACAGCTCTGGTGGACATTCCTACCATCAGTTGCACTACAATTGCACGCTCCCTCAAAACTTCAGACATTTGTGTGACAAAACTGCATGTTTTAGAGTTGTCTTTATTGCATGGAAGTAAACAAACATGTGCACTAAATTTGAGAGAAATAAGCTTTTTGTGCATATGGAATATTTCTAGGATCTTTTATTTCAGCTCATGAAACTTGGGACCAGCACTTTACATGTTGTGTTTATATTTTTGTTGTGTTTATATTTTTGTTCAATATAGATCAGAATACTGAGTTCTAGATTGGAACATAGTTCTTTTAAGTCAAGTTAACGAGGGGACTCGTTATAGGAGCCATGTCTAAAAGTAAACGTCAAAGGGAATTTACTGTGTGAGGAGTGAAAGGTGATGCTGTGTGTTCATACTATAAAGAACAGCTCTGTCACTGGCTGATCAACACAGACGTAGCACACACATTTCACGAATAATCTTCAACTAGTACAAAGCTATCGAAGTTATGATTCTGTCCACAGTGGAGATTCCAGTTGTGTGAGTGTGAGGGAGTGTGTGCGTCTCTCTCACCTGTGCAGCTGCTGGAGGGGGCAGGGCTATCCGTATTGGAGGTGCTCTGGCTGTTACTACTACCCTTCTGTTTCTCCTCCTCTTTCTCCTGATCCTGAGAGTCCATTTCCCAGGAGCAAAGGACGTCCTCCCCCTCAGGCGACACCTCCGCTCCTCGCTCCCCCTCAGTATCCCATTTGCCCAGCCCCTTTGACAGCGGGTTTGGTTTCAGTTCCTTCAAGGCTGACTCCGGCTCCCTCTCTCCGTCCGAGGTGCACTCCCCATGTGGGGAGGCGGTCCTGTTCTGGCAGACACCCCCCTTCCTTACAGGACCCCCGACACGCCGCTTCCGATCCCGCCGTGGGTCGTCGCTCCTGACCGGCGCCAAGATGGTGGCCCTGGTGCCTTCCATGCCGCTGTGTGGCTTCCCCTGACTCTCAGCCACCCTCGATCATGGTGTCACCATTCCCGCCCTGTTGGTGAGGAGTGGAACAGCCAGTTAGTACAGATCTGTTACAGATTGGTTACAGGAATGATTTATTCCAAATTGGTGGTGGTTCAGGAGGATACATTGGTGTGTTGCAACCAATCGGAGCGGTTCTCACAGAATACAGTGACCGTTCAATCGGAATGCCTTTTACAAATCGAGACATCCAATTAGATCCATGAAACACTTCTCAACGTTGTTTTAACTGGAGAGATAATGAAAGGCTTCCATGTAAGTGTAACAGGCACAGTCTCTTCTGGAAACACTTGTCATAAGAAGCTTTGACCTGGTCCCATTCAACAGAACCCTCCACAGCTGAGACAGCCTCACCCAGTGCACCTCCAAACCAGAAAGACAGAAAGAGCCTCCCCATAGACACACAGCATATGGGCCAGGTTAGAGGTCTCCGATGCGGGCCTGGAGTTGGCCTGCTGCAGATGAGCACCAGCTGTTAAACTCTAAACAACTGTAATTGATCCAGCTAACCACTAACAGAGGGAGTGGAAAAAAATGGGGGGGATAGAGAAGTAAGCAAAAAAATAAAATAATGCACCGACACACACGCAGTGTAACTTCTGCGTCATTGTGTGCCAGAAAGGGAGGAGAGTGGGTGTATGCATGAGAAAAACACACACACACGAGTAGGCTAGCCTCCAGGTCACAGCACGTGTGGGCCATGGGGCAGGCAAGGCTGTTTTTCTTCTATAGACACCTGTTGTTGGGAGGGAGAGCCCAAGGTCTGAGTGTCTGGTGTTGTCTGAGCTGAAGACGCTCTGTGTGCTGCGCGTGTGTGTCTAGGGACGATCTGCTCTTGGGATCAGCCACTGACCTTTCCCCACATTCCCCACTTTCTGCTGAACAGCCATGCACTTTCCCCCACTGGCCTTGGGTGGCTGTTTGTGTGTGTGCATGTCTGCCAAGTAGAAATAGGGTTCAAGGGAACAGAGACTGTAGGGCTGATTTCATGGGGGATCACCAAGTTTATCAGTCTGGTGCGTTTAGAAGAGGGAAGAGAGAATACCCTAAAGACATGGAATTTAAAACGCCTCCGCTTTGTACAACATACACACTCCAGAACTGCCTGAGGTACTGATTTTACAAGGTGTCAGAAATGGCCGATGCTTCAGATGGTATCAAGGGACCTAACGTTTGCCAGGAGAACACTCCCCACACCAGCAGCCTGTATCAGGCCGGCTGGGTCCATGGACTCGTGATGCTTAAAGCAAATCCTGACTCTGCCATTAGCATGACGCAACAGAAACCAGGATTCATAAAACCAGGTGATATTTTTCCACTTCTCAATTGTTCAGTGTTGGTGACCGTGTGCACGCTGGAGCCGCATCTTGTTTTTAGCTGATACGAGTGGAACCCGGTGTGGTTGTCTGCTGCAATAGCCCATCTGGGGCGGCAGGTAGCCTAGTGGTTAGAGCGTTGGGCCAGTAACCGAAAGGTTGCTGGATCGAATCCCCGAGCTGACAAGAAAAAAAAATCTGGTCGTTCTTCCCCTGAACAAGGCAGTTAAACCCACTGTTCCACGGTAGGCCGTCATTGTAAATAAGAATGTGTTCTTAACTGTGTTGCCTAGTTAAATAAAGGTTAAATACAAATACAATCTGTGACAAGGATCGACAAGTTCTGCATTCCGAGATGCCATTCTGCGCCATTATTTGTCTGTTTGTGGCTCGCCTGTTAGCTTGCGCCATTCTCCTTCGACCTTTCTCATCAGCGAGCTGTTTTCGCCCACAGGACGGCCGCTGACTGGTGCGATAAATAAAAACATCCATTCTTGGTAAACCCTAGACAATGTTGTGTGTGAAAAGCCCAAGAGGGCAGATGTTTTTGAGATTCTGGATCTGGAGCGCCTGGAACCGATGATCATATCACGCTCAAAGTTGCTTAGGCCCACTAACGTTCAATCGGACAGTAACCAAATGGCTGTCTGCCGGCTTTATATAGCAAGCTCCAGCCATATAACTCACTTGCTGTAGGAGCAAACCATTTTCTTGAATGGGGTGGTGTACCAAATAAACAGGACACTGTGTATATTCACTCAATAAAAAAAGCAAGCACCAATTAAGATTAATTTATTGAAGGCATAATATCAACTGGTTCTATTATATTGTGGAACACAATCTTAAAAAACGCAGTAACCTCAGCAGTGGCACTTGCTTGTAGAAGCCAATGGCATATCCTCGTTTTGTTAATTTGACAGATGCTCTTATTTCTCTAGCCATAAAAGACACCTATTTTATAGTTAAAATAAATACAAACTTACAGATGAAAAAGTTGCCAGCGAGGGGTAATGCGCGAGGGGTAATGCGCATATTTCGTGCCTCAAACAGTTATTATCCAAGAGTAATCATTTGAAACGGGGTTCAATTTTGCGAGTTGAAAGACAATTCTTTCAGGGTTACAAACCACAATAGGTTCTCTTTTCAATATACAAAATATTGGATTTTATTTTTTCTGCCTGTTCTTCGTAATTTTCAAAATGGATGAACAATTCCATATTGAATACTGCATGGTGATTCATTCCGACAGCGACATCCGTTTGGCGAGTAAGCATATGCTTAATGATTCTGATGAAAGTACACTGTCTATAATCAGGTTTTTGCATATTTTCAGGGTGGAACCTGTATGTTTAGGGGGGTTATAGCCCAGTCTAACCAATTCTAAAAGGCACTAGCAGTTCACAAGGTAGCTTAATCGAAAAATAGACTGGACGCAATTATTCGAAAACTGCAGCTCATTGTTGCAAAACATATTGACCTACTTCAAAATCAACCAGTCCATTTTGAATTTGTGATAAAAACTCATAATTTGGCAAGGAATGTAGCTTGTATATCCTATCCCATTTTATAGGCATTTATTTCTGTAGGCCTAACGGGAGCTTGTGTGCACACTCAGCATGTGTGTGTGAAGGGAGCCGTCGGAACGCAATTGAGTGAATGGGACACGGAGGGGAAAGGGAATTTAGGGAAAAGAACTGTGTGATGCTTGGCTTGGTTTATTTTTTGTTGTGCCCCGCAATGCACATGTACAAATGAAACACTAGAGTGAAAGCAAATTATGTTGCCAAGACAAAATTTCACTTGCCATAATAGCCTATTTGTTTTATTTAACCTTTATTTAACCAGGTAGGCAAGTTGAGAACAAGTTCTCATTTACAATTGCGACCTGGCCAAGATAAAGCAAAGCAGTTCGACACATACAACAGAGTTACACATGGAGTAAAAACAAACATACAGTCAATAATACAGTAGGAAAAAAAGTATATATACACAATGTGAGCAAATGAGGTGAGATAAGGGAGGTAAAGGCAAAAAAAAGGCCATGGTGACAAAGTAAATACAATATAGCAAGTAAAACACTGGAATGGTAGATTTGCAGTGGAAGAATGTGCAAAGTAGAAATATAAATAATGGGGTGCAATGGAACAAAATAAATAAATAAATAAATAAAATACAGTAGGGAAAGAGGTAATTGTTTGGGCTAAATTATAGATGGGCTATGTACAGGTGCAGTAATAGATGAGCTGCTCTGACAGCTGGTGCTTAAAGCTAGTGAGGGAGATAAGTGTTTCCAGTTTCAGAGATTTTTGTAGTTCGTTCCAGTCATTGGCAGCAGAGAACTGGAAGGAGAGGCGGCCAAAGGAAGAATTGGTTTTGGGGGTGACCAGAAAAACCTGCTGGAGCGCGTGCTACAGGTGGGTGCTGCTATGGTGACCAGCGAGCTGAGATAAGGGGGGACTTTACCTAGCAGGGTCTTGTAGATGACCTGGAGCCAGTGGGTTTGGCGACGAGTATGAAGCGAGGGCCAGCCAAAGAAAGTGTACAGGTCGCAGTGGTGGATAGTATATGGGGCTTTGGTGACAAAACGGATGGCACTGTGATAGACTGCATCCAATTTATTGAGTAGAGTGTTGGAGGCTATTTTGTAAATGACATCGCCGAAGTCGAGGATTGGTAGGATGGTCAGTTTTACAAGGGTATGTTTGGCAGCATGAGTGAAGGATGCTTTGTTGTGAAATAGGAAGCCAATTCTAGATTTAACTTTGGATTGGAGATGTTTGATGTGAGTCTGGAAGGAGAGTTTACAGTCTAACCAGACACCTAGGTATGTGTAGTTGTCCACATATTCTAAGTCAGAGCCATCCAGAGTAGTGTTGTCGGACAGGCAGGCAGGTGCAGGCAGCGATCAGTTGAAGAGCATGCATTTAGTTTTACTTGTATTTAAGAGCAATTGGAGGCCACGGAAGGAGAGTTGTACGGCATTGAAGCTCGCCTGGAGGGTTGTTAACACAATGTCCAACGAAGGGCCAGAAGTATACAGAATGGTGTTGTCTGCGTAGAGATGGATCCGAGACTCACTTGCAGCAAGAGTGACATCATTGATGTATGCAGAGAAGAGAGTCGGTTCAAGAATTGAACCCTGTGAAACCCCCATAGAGACTGCCATAGGCCCAGACAACAGACCCTCCGATTTGACACACTGAACTCTGTCAGAGAAGTAGTTGGTGAACCAGGCGAGGCAATCATTTGAGAAACCAAGGCTGTCGAGTCTGCCGATGAGAATGTGGTGATTGTCGATGAGAATGTGGTGATTGACAGAGTCTAAAGCCTTGGCCAGGTCAATGAATACAGCTGCACAGTATTGTTTCTTATCGATGGCGGTTAAGATATCGTTTAGGACCTTGAGCGTGGCTGAGGTGCACCCATGACCGGCTCTGAAACCAGATTGCATAGCAGAGAAGGTATGGTGGGATTCGAAATGGTCAGTAATCTGTTCGTTGATTTGACTTTCGAAGACCTTAGAAAGGCAGGGTAGGATAGATATAGGTCTGTAGCAGTTTGGGTCAAGAGTGTCCCCCCATTTGAAGAGGGTGATGACTGCAGCTGCTTTCCAGCCTATAGGCCAATATGCACAAAGATGTCTGCAAATTCTCTGAAAAGCCTAAAATAAATTCTAGATCCTATATCTCTAGATCCTAGTTTGACAGGTTGCACATCAAAATATCAATTCCCTGGATATGTTATATGAAATAGCTTACTTTTTAAAATCATAGGCTACCATCTCAGTTGTCTTACTTGGCACTGGAAATTAATTGTCTGCTGCTAATGTAAAATAACAGTGCATTAAAAATAAAATTCTGCATTTATTGTTATTCAGCAAAATATTTACCTATATCCCAATATTACATGTCCATAATCGCCCAGCTCTAGCAACTCCCCAAAAAATATTTATCGTAATTTATGGCTAAAGTCTTTAAATCAGATTATTTTAATTGTGATATGGATTTTTGTCCACATCACCCAGCTCTACAACATAACCTGGTACTAAATAGGGCTGGGATGATACCAGTATCGTGATACTTATTGGTATCGTGGCAAGGAAACAAAACACAGAGGATAGAACTTCCTTAGGAAAACAGCCCTAATGTTTGAAACAAATATGCCACCCAGAGTCACATTTATTTATTTTCCAAGCTACAGCACACAATATTTTACATACAGCAGGTCTTTAAAAAGGATCAAAGTGTTTGGTCTGCTTTGTATTTTCCTTTTTGCCATAAAAAATAATAAGAATAAGAATAATATATACAGTGGGGAAAACAAGTATTTGATAACCTGCAAAATCAGCAGTGTTTCCTACTTACAAAGCATGTAGAGGTCTGGAATTTTTATCATAGGTACACTTCAACTGTGAGAGACAGAATCTAAAACAAAAATCCAGAAAATCACATTGTATGATTTTTAAGTAATTAAATTAGCATTTTATTGCATGACATAAGTATTTGATCACCTACCAACCAGTAAGAATTCCGGCTCTCACAGACCTGTTAGTTTTTCTTTAAGAAGCCCTCCTGTTCTCCACTCCTTACCTGTATTAACTGCACCTGTTTGAACTCGTTACCTGTATAAAAGACACCTGTCCACACACTCAATCAAACAGACTCCAACCTCTCCACAATGGCAAAGACCAGAGAGCTGTGTAAGGATATCAGGGATAAAATTGTAGACCTGCATAAGGCTGGGATGGGCGACAGGACAATAGGCAAGCAGCTTGGTGAGAAGACAACAACTGTTGGCGCAATTATTAGAAAATGGAAGAAGTTCAAGATGACGGTCAATCACCCTCGGTCTGGGGCACCATGCAATACCTCACCTTGTGGGGCATCAATGATCATGAGGAAGGTGAGGGATCAGCCCAGAACTACACGGCAGGACCTGGTCAATGACCTGAGGAGAGCTGGGACCACAGTCTCAAAGAAAACCATTAGTAAAACACTACGCCGTCATGGATTCAAATCCTGCAGCACACGCATGGTCCCGTTGCTCAAGCCAGCGCATGTCCAGGCCCATCTGAAGTTTGCCAATGACCATCTGGATGATCCAGAGGAGGAATGGGAGAAGGTCATGTGGTCTGATGAGACAAAAATAGAGCTTTTTGGTCTAAACACCACTCGCCGTGGAGAAGAAGGATGAGTACAACCCCAAGAACACCATCCCAACCATGAAGCATGGAGGTGGAAAAAATCATTATTTGGGGATGCTTTTCGGCAAAGGGGACAGGACAACAGCACCGTATTGAGGGGAGGATGGATGGGGCCATGTATCGCGAGATCTTGGCCAACAACCTCCTTCCCTCAGTAAGAGCATTGAAGATGTGTCGTCATGCTGGAAGATCCAGCCACAACGACCCAAAACACAAGGAGAGGCCCCGTAAGAAGCATCTCAAGGTCCTGGAGTGGCCAAGCCAGTCTCCAGACCTGAACCCAATAGAAGATCTTTGGAGGGAGCTGAAAGTCCGTATTGCCCAGCGACAGCCCCGAAACCTGAAGGATCTGGAGAAGGTCTGTATGGAGGAGTGGGCCAAAATCCCTGCTGCAGTGTGTGCAAACCTGGTCAAGAACTACTGGAAACATGATCTCTGTAATTGCAAACAAAGGTTTCTGTACCAAATATTAAGTTCTGCTTTTCTGATGTATCAAATACTTATGTCATGCAATAAAATGCAAATTAATAACTTAAAAATCATACAATGTGATTTTCTGGATAAGTAAGTAGAAAAACCTGCAAAATCGGCAGTGTATCAAATACTTGTTCTCCCCACTGTATATAGAGATACTGATATTGTCCCGGCCCTAGTACTAGCTACGCTACAAATAAACATCCAGACGATACACAGAACCAACAGCTAAAAGGATTGATCCAGGAGGCGAGCAGCTAGATGGCGGAAGGTGAGAGGAAGCACTGAAGGCTTATGTCATTGCACTGTCAGTGTAGGCATCGCTTGTGGGGTCTTCACAATGACTTCAGGTGATCAGTTGTGGTTTGCTGATGATATCACAGTCACCACTGGTAGCATCCACTCCGTCAACAAAAAAAATGTTAGTGGAAGGGCGGGAGTCGGGAGAAACCTTAGTCAAACTATGCCCTGTAACGTTACTGCCTATTCACTCAATCTGCTGCCTGACAGGCTGGCTAATGGCGATACAGGTTTTTTTAATGTCATCTGGATCTTCATAACTATCAGCTAGCTATGTGTGAATCATAATAATCTAGCTAGTTTAACAGGCAAAAACGACCTTAAACTAATGTTATGCCAGGTAAATGATTAGCTGTCAATTCATTGTGGCTAGCTAGCCATTTAGCCTTATTGACTTACTATGGGCTTGCAATATATGCCCACTACACTGGGTATTGTAGGCAGGTGCCACAATTAACAATGTATTTATTAACGTATCAAAATAAAATATTGTAGTCAGGCAAACATATGAGATGCGAATGGGTAACATTTCGTTCTAAAGTCTGAGTTCTCCTAATAACAGTATTTCGCAAGTATACGTGTGCATGAGTCAAACAACCCATTCTGCATTCAAACTAGTTACGTCATCAAATCTCAATTTCTGAACACTAAGCAAAACAAAGCCCATTGGCTGAACTCCGATACATAACAGTAACAAGATCAAAGAGAACCCATTCTCTGATGAATCAATGACTGACTAGACGAGCCACACCGCCCGGAGCCCTTGGCAGTGGCTCATAATGCTAAACTTCTAAAATCTTTCCCAACAGTCCCCAGCTTTGGTGCGATTAAGACAAAGCAAAGAACGCATTCATTTCCCAGTGTTAAATAAGAGCAGCTTAGGCAGGAATGATTGAGGCTGGCTGCGTCATAGTTAATCTACAAGCTGGATTTAAAGAGCCAAAAAACTGACAGGAGAGAGGGAAGGAAGGATGGAGAGGGAAGTAGATGGATGTGTCCCAATGCTTTTAAACAGGTTCCTTGTCACCTTCCCTTCACAAGACAGCGAATCCTTCCTTTCTTATAATCAGTAACTGATGATCTGATGTGACCGGATTGGTGAAGGAAATTGTGTTCAGTCATTAGCTCAGGAAGGAGGGATGCATTTCATAAGTATTCAAACAAGCCCTAGGCCTTAGTTTATCATCATGTTTTGTTGTGTTATTTTAGACCAGTGATCATGAAGGAGAGGACATAAGAAAAGGAAGGACAGGTGATGAGGAGAAGAAGCCAGTGGATTAGACATAACAGGGACCTGCTGGCAACAGCCTTTTAAACAATAGAGACAATCAAGGTCAAAGTTGCCTCGTAGTTAGTCTTGTTCCCTAAAACAAACTATCCTATGAGTGCCCCCCCCATCCCCTCTCCACCCAGCTCTTGTATGCACCTCCCACTTCTCCAGTGAAAACAGACCAGATGAACTGGTGCTCCTCCCTCTGTGCCCACTAAAGCTCACTGAATGGGACGACCATTCACCTCCGACCCAGATCAGTGATAAACACACATTGTGAAAGACCAGAGGGATTATTTTTAAATTAGGGGAATATGCCCTAGGTGGACTCTATGGAGCTCTTCATCAACTATAAGCATTTCAAATGGGCAGCGACTTTGAATGGTTGGGGATTAGCCTACTATAGGCCTAGATGGTTCAATTTGGCAAGTTCTTACTTGCGTCTCTTACCCTAAAGATATAAATGCCACCACAATGGTATACATCAGTCAAGTCTACACATTCTATATTCATGGGTTAATTTGCGATCTAGGTTATGGGTTTCTGTTATACAAAGTATGAATGGACTGGTTTACATTGATACTCTGTCATAAGAGACAAAATTATCACTTTCAAAAATGTTTATACTAGTGAAATCTGAAAACTAGTTTGACAGGTTGTGGGTGGGGGACAAGTCTAAATGCTCTTTATTTCTTTGGGAAAAGTCACCGGAGAGGAAACTTAAGCTTAAGTCATCTGAAGGCAGCCGATACTGTTTTTTTTTTTGGTGTGTTGCTTAAGAAAGAAAGAAAGAATCAACCAGGCTTAGTGTCCATATAGACAGATACATCTTCGTACTCCCAAAACACTGAAGTTCTAGAAATGTGTGCAACATCCTTGCAAAATACAAAATACTAGCCCATCAACTTCAACTAGGCCTTATGCTATGCTTCGGCAGCAACACACAGCCTAGCTCCTGGTTTTCTAAACAATGAAAACATTGTGTAGCCTAAATATTACTCCACACATGACATTGGAAGAAAAAATATAGCCCAAAGCCACAATTGTAAAGTATTGAAAACAAAAGAGTTGGAAGCAATGCGGACAGACCCTAGCACTGACATTATATCCTGCTTTAAGTTTACACACACTTAGCGTGCGTAGATCTATGCACGTGCGTGAGCTGATGGACTTTCCTCTAAAACGGTAACATGATACCTCACTGATCCAGACTCGCAAATAACAAAATTCACAAGGGGGTGACAGAAGTTCTCTTGTGGTCTTCTCATTTGATGTGAATGCAAAATAAGAGTCTCCCCTTGCTAGCAAGTTGGCTAAACACTGCAAGCTAGCTAACCTTTAAGCTTCCTACATCGCCATGTGTAATAATAGGATTTATAATTAATATGCCCTGGCAAATATTATTATTATACTTGCCGGTGTAACATATCAAATTGAGATAATGTTGTATGTTGCTTCAATGTACCCAGTCCCATATCAGCTAAAAATAGAAGTAATACTTTTTTAGTTGCAGAGAAAAGGAAGGTATCTCGCAGCTGTTTTTACAAATAGCATGGAATCAGTAGTTATTACTTTAAACAAAATACATTTTTGGGGGCGGATTCTAATAAGGCTTCAGTGTTTGAACATTTACTGATATTATATTTACTTAATGCAAAATAGGTTACTGGTAGGGCTAACGTTAGCAGGCTATATAGATTTAGCAATCTTGCAAGTTGATTTGTAACAATAAAAACAAAGTAATTGCTTGTAAGTCGGCTGAAAATTAAATTAAAACCAGTAGTCATGAGTGCAAACGATTTAGTGGAAATTTAAGTTATAGGTTTAAAGTAATTTGCGTTAGAGTTTACATTATAGGGAAAAGGCTGTGTTACTGAGTCCTCCATATTACATCACACTCCGGAAAAACATTTTCCGACATGATTCCGGCATTCTGATCGATTTTATGTCATACTTATCTAGTCGAAACCCTACCAGATAGCGCTCACCTTACTGCTACCGCCCCCACCCACTCAGCAACGATTTATATGCTGTGTGCCTCTCCTCCATGTTCTCATTTCTCATCAATGTGATGGCTCATTGCAGTGATATATGACAGCGTGTTCATAGACATCCAATAATATGTTCTTACGGTGTGAGAGATGGAGCTTTGTACTTGCAGAGAAATCAAAGTACAATTTCTCCATTCAGACAGTCACGTTTTTTTTCGACACGGCATCTTGTAGTCTGTTCCAAGACGTGTCATTAGGGGGCAACATTGAAGCCAACATCCTCTACCATTGATAATGGCTGCATATCAACTGTACCTTATCGCACTGCTGCCAGCAGCGGGTTGGATGTTATGGTGGCTTACTTTCAGCATTGCACCTGTACTGCCACTGTAGCTCAATTCCAGCTAGCAAAGTTAGAATTTCACTTCGCTGCTGTCGCTGCCCTGCCATTTTTCCAACAGTTAACAATGACATGCGAAGCGATTTAAATCCGTGGCAAATAATTTGAAAGATGTCTATCTCCGAACATTACACCATCCTTGCGTTCGGTATTTGTTTAAGTGTAATTGTTCCCTTTATGATGATGATGATGATGATTGGGACCAGTTGGTGGTAATTTTGTGACTTAAAATAAAAACTTACAGTGCATTGTGAAAGTATTCGGCCCCCTTGAACTTTGCGACCTTTTGCCACATTTCAGGCTTCAAACATAAAGATATAAAACTGTATTTTTTTGTGAAGAATCAACAAGTGGGACACAATCATGAAGTGAAACGGCATTTATTGGATATTTCAAACTTTTTTAACATATCAAAAACTGAAAAATTGGGCGTGCAAAATTATTCAGCCCCCTTAAGTTAATACTTTGTAGTGCCACCTTTTGCTGCGATTACAGCTGTAAGTCGCTTGGGGTATGTCTATCAGTTTTGCACATCGAGAGACTGAAATTTTTTCCCATTCCTCCTTGCAAAACAGCACGAGCTCAGTGAGGTTGGATGGAGAGCATTTGTGAACAGCAGTTTTCAGTTCTTTCCACAGATTCTCGATTGGATTCAGGTCTGGACTTTGACTTGGCCATTCTAACACCTGGATATGTTTATTTTTGAACCATTCCATTGTAGATTTTGCTTTATGTTTTGGATCATTGTCTTGTTGGAAGACAAATCTCCGTCCCAGTCTCAGGTCTTTTGCAGACTCCATCAGGTTTTCCAGAATGGTCCTGTATTTGGCTCCATCCATCTTCCCATCAATTTTAACCATCTTCCCTGTCCCTGCTGAAGAAAAGCAGGCCCAAACCATGATGCTGCCACCACCATGTTTGACAGTGGGGATGGTGTGTTCAGCTGTGTTGCTTTTACGCCAAACATAACGTTTTGCATTGTTGCCAAAAAGTTCAATTTTGGTTTCATCTGACCAGAGCACCTTCTTCCACATGTTTGGTGTGTCTCCCAGGTGGCTTGTGGCAAACTTTAAACGACACTTTTTATGGATATCTTTAAGAAATGGCTTTCTTCTTGCCACTCTTCCATAAAGGCCAGATTTGTGCAATATACGACTGATTGTTGTCCTATGGACAGAGTCTCCCACCTCAGCTGTAGATCTCTGCAGTTCATCCAGAGTGATCATGGGCCTCTTGGCTGCATCTCTGATCAGTCTTCTCCTTGTATGAGCTGAAAGTTTAGAGGGACAGCCAGGTCTTGGTAGATTTGCAGTGGTCTGATACTCCTTCCATTTCAATATTATCACTTGCACAGTGCTCCTTGGGATGTTTAAAGCTTGGGAAATCTTTTTGTATCCAAATCCGGCTTTAAACTTCTTCACAACAGTATCTCGGACCTGCCTGGTGTGTTCCTTGTTCTTCATGATGCTCTCTGCGCTTTTAACGGACCTCTGAGACTATCACAGTGCAGGTGCATTTATACGGAGACTTGATTACACACAGGTAGATTGTATTTATCATCATTAGTCATTTAGGTCAACATTGGATCATTCAGAGATCCTCACTGAACTTCTGGAGAGAGTTTGCTGCACTGAAAGGGGCTGAATAATTTTGCACGCCCAATTTTTCAGTTTTTGATTTGTTAAAAAAGTTTGAAATATCCAATAAATGTCGTTCCACTTCATGATTGTGTCCCACTTGTTGTTGATTCTTCACAAAAAAATACAGTTTTATATCTTTATGTTTGAAGCCTGAAATGTGGCAAAAGGTCGCAAAGTTCAAGGGGGCCGAATACTTTCGCAAGGCACTGTAGATGGGCTGTTTACAGATGGGCCATCTACCTACCTCATCCCTATACAGTATTTATTTATCTTGCCCCTTTGCACCCCAGTACCTCTACTTGCACATTCATCTTCTGCACATCTACCTTTCCAGTGTTTAAATTGCTATATTGTAATTACTTTGCCACCATGGCCTATTTATTGCCTTAACTCCCTTATCTTACCTCATTTGCACTCACTGTACATAGACTTTTTGTTTTCTTTTGTTCTGCTGTATTATTGACTATATGTTTTGTTTATTCCATGTGTAACTCTGTGTTGTTGTATGTGTCAAATTGCTATGCTTTATCTTGGCCAGGTCACAGTTGCAAATGAGAACTTGTTCTCAACTAGCCCCTTTGCCTTCTGAACAGGGTGTTGGAGGTGTTGGAAACATTCCACAGGGAAGTTGGTCCATGTTGACGCAATAGTGTCACACAGTTGCTGCAGACTGGACGGTGGTAGTGTGATGCTGCGAACAGCCCTTCCATCTCATCCCAAAGATGCTCTACTGGGTAGAGGTCTGGGGACTGCACAGGACACTCAAGTAAACGGACCTCATTGTCATGCTAAAGACAGTTTTTTTCCACTCCTCAATTGTCCAGTGTTGGTGATCGCGTGCCCACTGGAGCTGCTTCTTCTCGCTTTAGCTGAGAGGAGTGGAACCCTCTGCTGCAATAGCCCATCCGTGACAAGGATCGAAGAGTTGTGCATTCCGAGATGCCGTTCTGCACACCACTGTTGTACTGCGCCGTCATTTGTCTGTTTGCGGCCCGCATGTTAGCTTGCACCATTCAACCTCTCATAAACTAGCTGTTTTCGCCCACAGGACTGCCGCTAACTGGATGCTTTTTGTTTGTCGCACCATTCTCTGTAAACTCTAGACACGGTTGCGTGTGAAAAGCCCAGGAGGGCGGCTGTTTCTGAGATACTGAATCCGGAGCACCGGTCACCGACAATCATACCATGCTCAAAGTCACTTAGGTCCCTCGTTTTGCCCTTCAATCGAACAGTAACTGAGTGCCTCGATGCCAGTCTGCCTACTTTATATAGTATACCATTGCCACGTGATCCATTTTCATGAATGGGGTGGTGTACTTCATTAACAGGCCAGTGAGTGAGTGAGAAAAAAAAAATATATATATAGGCACCGGAACCGAGCCATAACGGAAACTGGGTATCTAACACCCCACTATCAGATAAGGAGGGCAATGTTTGCTTTTTGTCTCCCAATTGTGAACTGAAGTTGAAATTTCACAATGAAATTTAGGAGCACAATTTCTAAAGCTAGAATCCTTCATTTTTTTTAGGCACACTAGTGAACTTAAATTAAAATTCCAGGTCACACAGAAAACAAGTTATGTGCATATGCAAGTAAAATTGTCACACTGTAGAGTCCTGTGTATATACAGTGCATTCAGAAAGTATTAAGATCCCTTGACTTTTTCCACATTTTGTTACGTTACAGCCTTATTGTAATACAGTTGTATTTATATTTTTTCCTCATCAATCCACACACAATAGCCCATAATGACAAAGCGAAAGCAGGGTTATAGAAATGTTTTCATATTTAAAAATAAAACAGAAATACCGTAATACCATTTGCATTTGCTATTTGCATTTGCTATGAGACTCGAAATTGAGCTCAGGTGCATCCTGTTTCCATTGATCATCCTTGAGATGTTTCTGAATTGAGTCCACGTGTGGCAAATTCAATTGATTGGACCTGATTTGGAAATGCACACTCAACTGTCTATATAAGGTCCCACAGTTCACAGTGCATGTCAGAGCCAAAACCAAGTCATGAGGTCGAAGGAATTGGCCGTAGAGCTCCAAGACAGGATTGTGTCGAGGCACAGATCTGAGGAAGGGTACCAAAACATTTCTGCATCATTGAAGATGCCCAAGAATACAGTGGCCTCCATCATTCTTAAATTGAAGAAATTTGGAACCACCAAGACTCTTCCTAGAGCTGGATGCCCGGCCAAACTGAGCAATCTGGGGAAAAGAGATCTCGGTCAGAGAGGTGACCAACAACCTGGTGGTCACTTCGACAGAGCTCCAGAGTTCTTCTGTGGAGATGAGAGAACCTTCCAGAAGGACAACCATCTCTGCAGCACTCCACCAATCAGGCTTTTATGGTAGAGTGGCCAGATGGAAGCTACTCCTCAGTAAAAGGCACATGACATGAGAAACAAGACCATGAGAAACAAGATTCTCTGGTCTGATGAAACCAAGCTTGAACTTGTTTGCCTGAATGCCAAGTGCCACATCTGGAGGAAACCTGGCACCATCATGCTGTGGGGATGTTTTTCAGTGGCAGGGACTGGGAGACTACTCAGGATTGAGGGAAAGATGAACGGAGTAAAGTACAGAGAGATCCTTAATGAAAACCTGCTCCAGAGTGCTCAGGACCTCAGACCGTAGCCAAGGTTCACCTTCCAAGAAGACAATGACCCTAAGCACACAGTCAAGACAAAGGAGGAGTGGCTTTGGGACAAGTCTCTGAATGTCCTTGATTGGCCCAGCCAGAGCCTGGACTTCAACCTGATCAAACATATCTGGAGAGATCTGAAAATAGCTGTGCTGCAACGCTCCCCATCCAACCTGACAGAGCTTGAGAGGATCTGCAAAGAATTGGAAACTTCCCAAATACAGGTGTGCCAAGCTTGTATCATCATACCCAAGAACTGAGGCTGTAATCACTGCCAAAGCTGCTTCAACAAAGTATTGAGCAAAGGGTCTGAATACTTACGGAAATGTTTTTTCATTTATTTATTTTTTAAAATGCATTTCTTTCCATCCTAAAAACCTGTTTTTGCTTCGTCATTATGAGGTATTGTGTGTAGATTGATGAGGAGAAAAAACTATTTAAGGCTAACGTCACAATGTGTAAAAAGTCAATGAGAGTGAATATAAATATCAACACTTATGCACCTGAACATTCTGCCTCCTGAATATCTGGCCTGAAGACCGCATCTCTACGTTACTTATTTCACAGACTCTACAAGGTGTTGAAAGCGTTCCACAGGGATGCTGGCCCATGTTGGCTTCCCACAGTTGTGTCAAGTTGGCTGCATGTCCTTTGGGTGGTGGACCATTCTTGATACACACGGGAAACCGTTGAGCATGAAAAACCCAATAAAAATACAAACTCAATCTACTTTAAAATGACTAAAACCAAATCAAAACTGTGTAGAAATGATAATGGACCTATATTCAGACAGTTTCTTGACTGTCCAGGTCGCTAACAATCACTAGACTGTTAAATTCCAAAAACAATGGATAGAGGACTATTTCTTGCTAATTTTGACAGCAAGAATATATACATTTTCAGCGGGGCCCTCTGGATATCGTTGAAATCCGAATGCGGCCTCCGGGGCAAAATGAGTTCGACACCCCTGGTTTAGACTATTTGGAAGGTTATTTTTCTCCCGCTTTGACCGTGCAGTGCGGTAGAAGCAATTGTTGTCCTCATTATGAAATTATCAACTTTCCCCTGTACATCTAAAAAATTACCATATACACTGTTTAAAGCAAAACAACCTAAACTATTGCTGATGAACCTGATCGAAATAAAATGTAATGTAGGCTAAGCCCCGATCAGCAGGTAGGCTATATAGCCAGATGCGAGTCCCGTCTCAGGCGGTTGGTTAGGCTACTTTATTCCAGTAAACACAAATTTCAACAACGCATTTGATAATAACCTAGCAACTTACATTGGTTGTCACTCAACTAACAAAGCCTAATATTGTGCAAGCCATTTTACAAACACTTGAACGCTGAAGGTGATGCGCAGCCTACGTGCGAAGCAGCGCACAGTTTGAATAGGCTACTGATATTGCCTGGGTTGTTCGACATGCAAAATGACTTGTTGATCAATGATTGTCAACACAGTAACATGCTTAGTTTGACACAGACTGTGGTTTGTGACTATTATGATATCCAATTGTAGCCAAATCAATTGCAGTAATTCCGTTACAGAATTTATTCGGAAACCCTGTTACCAATTTGGTAACGGAGTTAAGAGTTTAATTACTTAAAGGGATATGCTAGCAGATACCCATACACTTCCAGTCATTGCGCTAATGCTAGTTAACATTGGCTCGCCAAAATACCACCAACTTCCTTCATAGCCTGGTTCCTCTCTAGGTTTCTTCCTAGGTTCTGGCCTTTCTAGGGAGTTTTTCCTAGCCACCGTGCTTCTACACCTGCATTGTTTGCTGTTTGGGGTTTTTGGCTGAGTTTCTGTACAGCACTTTGAGATATCAGCTGGTGTACGAAGGGCTATATAAATAAATTTGATTGATTGAAGAACAGAGACATGTTCAGCATCCAGGAATTGTGCACAGATCCTTGCGACATGGGGCTGTGCATTATCATGCTGAAACATGAGGTGATGGTGGACGATGAATGGCACGACAATGGGCCTCAGGATTCAAAGTGTCATTGTTAAAATGCAATTGTATTCATTGTCTGTAGCTTATGCTTGCCCATAACCCTAACACCACCATGGGGCATTTAGTTAACAATGACATCAGCAAACCGGTGCCCACAGGACACCATGAAACATTGGACCAAGACTTTACTTGTTGAGTTTATATTTTTGTTTAGTGTATTTTATTTTATTTTTTTTACATCAAATTTTTGGGAGTGATGGCCACATTTTAGCAGCAGCGGCCCATCGCTACTAAATTAATATAGGGAAAACACTGCAAGTGCCTGCTGCACCTCCCACTGCAGCATGAATAAGTCAACATCAGCAGACATGCCCAAGCCAACCCACAAGTCCATGTACTTTCACACAGTGGTTACTGCCTAGTCAGAATGATGAGGTGTGAAACCACACAATGTGTCCTCACAGCTCTAGTCAGTGTGTGTGTGGTGCCACTGCAACTAAACTGCACTCCCCAATGAGCAATGAATATGAAATATTAACAATGACTACTCAAATGCCAAAGACATGACCAAATGACAGGCTGAGGATAACTTTTGCTTATAGAAAAAAAAACAGACATGACACCAAGTCAACAACTCTAGCATAGTATCCTGCTTCCACGAAAAGCCTGACTAGATGCTTATAGCAATACTAACCTCTACAGTCCGATTAACTAATAAGTAAAGGGACCCTTATCACCGAGATGCACCCAGATGGTAGCTTACTTTTCTTCACGACCACTAAACCCACAATAAATTGAGTGATGCAATTACGCATCTAATTGGATAGATCAACACACTTTCTGGAGAGAGTGCTACTCACAGACCCGTTAAATCCTTATCTTATAAAAAACAATCAATCATAATCACTAGTTAACTACACATGGTTGATGATATTACTAGATATTATCTAGCGTGTCCTGCGTTGCATATAATCTGACTGAGCATACAAGTATCTAAGTATCTGATTTAGCTGTGGTAGGCAGAAGCAGGCGCGTAAACATTAATTCAAACAGCACTTTCGTGCGTTTTGCCAGCAGCTCTTCGTTGTGCGTCAAGCATTGCGCTGTTTATGACTTCAAGCCTATCAACTCCCGAGATGAGGCTGGTGTAACCGAAGTGAAATGGCTAGCTAGTTAGCGCGCGCTAATAGAGTTTCAAATGTCACTCGCTCTGAGCTTTCTAGTAGTTGTTCCCCTTGCTCTGCATGGGTAACGCTGCTTCGATGGTGGCTGTTGTCGTTGTGTTGCTGGTTCGAGCCAAGGGAGGAGCGAGGAGAGAGACGGAAGCTTTACTGTTACACTGGCAATACTAAAGTGACTATAAGAACATCCAATAGTCAAAGGTTAATGAAATACAAATGGTATAGAGGGAAATAGTCCTATAATTCTTGTTCTGAGCAAGGAACTGAAATGTTAGCTTTCTTACTTATTGCACTTTTACTTTCTTCTCCAACACTTTGTTTTTGTATTATTTAAACCAAATTTAACATGTTTCATTATTTACTTGAGGCTAAATTGAATTTATTGATGTATTATATTAAGTTAAAATAAGTGTTCATTCAGTATTGTTGTAATTGTCATTACAATGTGCTCAGTCCCCTTCTGTACTCCCTGTTCACTCATGACTGCATGGCCAGGCATGACTCCAACACCATCATCAAGTTTGCCGATGACACAAGTGTTAGGCCTGATCACCAACAACGATGAGACAGCCAATAGGGACGAGGACAGAGACCTGGCCGTGTGGTGCCAGGACAACAACCTCTCCCTCAACATGATCAAGACAAAAGGAGATGATTTTGGACAATAGGAAAAGGAGGACCGAGCACGCCCTCATTCTCATCAACGGGGCTGCAGTGGAGCAGGTTGAGAGCTTCAAGTTCCTTGGTGTCCACATCAACAAACTATCATGGTCCAAACACACAAAGACAGTCGTGACGAGGGCACAACAAAGCCTATTCTCCCTCAGGAGACTGAAAAGATTTGGCATGGGTACTCCAGATCCTCAAAAAGGTTCTACAGCTGCACCATCGAGAGCAACATGACTGGTTGCACCACTGCCTGGTATGGCAACTGCTCGGCCTCCGACCGCAAGGCACTACCCAAACGACCCAGTACATCACTAGGGCCAAGCTTCCTGCCATCCAGGACCTCTATACCAGGTGGTGTCAGAAGAAGGCCCTACAAATTGTCAAATACTCCAGACACCCTAGTCATGGACTGTTCTCTCTGCTACAGCACGGCAAGCGGTACCAGAGCGCCAAGTCTAGGTCCAAAAGGCTTCTTAACAGCTTCTACCCCTAAGCCATAAGACTCCTGAACAGCTAATCAAAGGGCTTCCCAGACCCTCTTTTACTCTCAGTTTATTATCCATGCATAGTCACTTTACCTCTACCTACATGTACATATTACCTCGACTAACCGGTGTCCCCGCACATTGACTCTGTACCGGTACCCCCTGTATATAACCTCACTATTGTTATTTTACTGCTGCTGTTCAATTTTTTTAATGAACACTTTTTTGAAAGCATTGTTGGTTCATGGCTTGTAAGTAAGCATTTCACTGTACGGTCTCCACCTGTTGTATTGGCACATGAATTGATGGTTACCAACATAATTAGAGCAGTAAAAATGCATGTTTTGTCATACCTGTGGTATACGGTCTGATACACCACGGCTTTTGGTCAATCAGCATTCAGGGCTCGAACCACTCAGTTTATAAGTGACCTGAATGCTGATTGGCTGACAGCTGTGGTATATCAGACCGTATGACAAAATATGTATTTTTACTGCTCCAATTACATTGGTAACCAGTTTATAAAAGTAATAAGGCACCTCACCTCGGGGGTTGTGGTAAAAGGCCAATATACCACGGCTCAGGGCTGTGTCCAGGCACTCTGCAGTGCGTTGCGCATAAGAACAGCCCTGAGCCGTGGTATGTTGGCCATATACCCCCCCCCCCCCCCCCCCCCCCCCGTGCCTTATTGCTTAATTATAACACAGCACCATGCATTGTGGCGTTTGCAACCGTTAATGTGTTGAGTGGCAAAATTTAGGCCTGCCTCCCAGCTAGTCTAAAAAGACCCCCGCAGCCAGGTGTGTGTGTGTAAGTGTATTAAGTGTGTGTGTGTAAGTAACAGCACACCCCCAGGAGAGCTGAGAGGGAGACAGCGCAAGCGTGAGGGCACGGAGTACAAGGAAGAACAGAAACTCAATTCTCCACCAGACAGACAGTGTTACCCCCTGCCATAACAAAACCAAAGGGGGGAGCAGGGGTAAAAGAGGAAAAGGGAGAGAAGGGGGAGAGGAAGACCGAGAGAGAAATAGAGATTTAATGAATAAGAGTTGGAGAGTTTGTGGGAGTTGAAGAGGTATTTAAAGGAGATGAAATAGCAAGGAAAGAAAGACTGAGGGAGTGTATGAGAAAAAGTGAGGTCTCAAAAAGAGGAGTAAAATATGACACACACACACACACACACAAGATAGCTGATGAGAACATAACAGCATCATGTCTGCTCGTTATTCAGAGTGCCTTTCGGCCCAGTGTGGGCTGCTTCTCTCTGGTATCTGCTTGTGGAACAATAGTTTAGGAGAAACAAACACTACCACAGCCGTTATTTTTTTACCTTTATTTAACTAGGCAAGTCAGTTAAGAAAAAATTATTATTTTCAATGACGGCCTAGGAACAGTGGTTTAACTGCCTGTTCAGGAGCAGAACGACAGATTTGTACCTTGTCAGCTCGGGGATATGAACGTGTCCCTCTACCACAGCCGTTATGCAGACGTTTCCACTGACACTACTCGATAGACAAACAAACCACAACTAGACCAACTCAAAACCTCATCAACAGCTAAAACGACAAGGGTTCACTTAAAGTTCAACCTTTAGGTGTACTGTTTCATTTTCTGTTTGTGAAGTTGAGACATGGTGGGAGCAAGTGTCAATTTGAGAGACGTGTCCCTCTCCAAGTGGTATATTCCAATGATATGATGACACAGAACCCCTAGTCAGCCTGCAGACTGAATGAATGACTGACTGACTCAATGGTGGAATCTCTATCCCAACTGAATTAGATAAGACACTGAACAAACAGTTAGCGCTGATAAATTGTGAATTTAGATAGGATTCTAGGGAGAGAAAAAAAAAGAACGAAAATCAATATTGTGGTCTACAACTGTTTTTGCATAACTATAGCAAATACAGTACATATAGCTAGCTACAGCTTGTCATATTTAACAATAACTTTAGCACATTTCATTATTTCAAGAATCATGATTATTGAAAAGGGAAGCAGATTGTGTAATAACATTGTCATAAAAATAGCTTTCTACTGTTTAGCCTTGAGGTTATCGTATCTAGTTATATCATCTCTTCCTCAGGTCATACATATTCTGTCACCAAAGCAATGACATTGTGATGAAATAGGAACTTCAGTTAGTTACCGTGTGAAAAAGGTCACTGCTATCAAGAATCCCACGTTCCTACGGTGGTATGGACAGTGGTGTAAAGTACTTGAGTAAAAATACCTTAAAATACTATTTAAGTAGTTTTTGGTGTATTTGACTACTTTTGAATTTACTACAGTCCTAAAGAAAATATTGTACTTTTTACTCTATACATTTCCCTGACACCCAAAAGTACTCGTTAGATTTTGACAGGGTTAATGGTCCAATTCACACACTGATCTAGCAGGCTCATTAAACAAACATGATTCGTTTGTAAATTATGTCTAAATGTTGGAGTGTGCCCCTGGACATTTTGCCGTTTGGTTTGCTTAATATGAGGAATCTGAAATGATTCAAAAGTAACATTATATTGAAAACCAAATACTTTAATTTTACTGGGTGACTTTCACTTAGGTCATTTTCTATTAAGCCATCTATATTTTTACTCAAAAATGACAATTGGGTACTTTTTCCACCACTGGGTATGGACGTTCCAACCGTCCCAGATAGCACGGACCGTATGAAAACTAGACTAGTGTGGTGGAGCTGGCTAGCATGCTTAGTATCTTGGTAGGTAACGTTAGTCATCTTGTAAAATCCAAAACTAGCCATGTTATCGCCTGGTGCTGTACTAGCCTCACATAGTTAACGTTAGACAACTTTGTGTGTGTTGAAATAGTTATTCAAGTGGGTGACCCAACGTAGTTTGTCAGCAAACTAAACCGATTGGTGTTTGATAACTAGCAGTTAGCTAACTGGCTAGCTAAAATAGCTTGTCATCTGGTTCTAATCCCTCACGTGATACTTAATCTATCCATAACACAAAAACAAATTATTTGTCCCATGCCGAGACATTAGCAAGCTAGCCAAACTGTTTGTCTATCTAACTCTAAAGTTAATTAGCTAGCTAGCAAACACATATGTATTGTGAACTGGTTGGAGCTAGCTATCTAAATTGGCTAGCCAAACCAATTCCTATGTCTGCTTGAATGGGCTCTGATTTGGGATAGCTAGCTAACGAGCTAATGCTAACGTTAGCTGGCTAGCTACAGTAGCGAGCTATGCTTGAGGCTCAGCACAGTTCTGGTAAGCTTTCCGATATGCTAACGTTGGTTAAAGTCAAGTTTATATAATTTTACCTTTGCTGCATGCAGACAACTGATCCAAGCAGTATCTAGGTAGCTGAGCTAGTTGGATCCTGGACAGTCCGACTTTCGCCTGATGAGGTGTTCCTTGCCTGCTCTATTCCACGTTCATTAACGTCGAAAACACGGGAACATTGTTTCTTCTACTTGACAAACTCGGTGGGACTTTGTCAAATTAAAATGTTACTAGCTTTGTCGCCTTTTTGTTCATTAGTTGCATATCCTGAAGATTACTCGTGTATGTTGGTCGAATAGAGAAGGGCTTGTTATTCCCAAAGTTTTTTGGGTTTTCACCTCAGTCAGCTCCGCTCCACAATCTGTCAAACTCATACGGTCGTCACTAGTTACCACAGCCACAAGGTCATACTTATTGCTAAACCCCGCCTATTCCTACAATTTCTCTTCTTAAAATCTGATTTTAAACCTAACCGTAACCACACTGCTAACCTGATGCCTAAACCTAACTTTAACAAAAAGCACATTTTTGTTTTCATGATGTTCAACGATAATAGCCAATGTTGACTTTGTGCTTGTGGTAACTAGCGACAACCCTCTGTCATACATCTGTCATGGTTTGACATCACACCATCCGATGAGCACGTACCACGTAGCGTAGTGTGTCACCAACGCATGTGTGTCAGTGCTTTCACTGTGTTGATTTTAGGGTCCTTTGCTTTTCAAAATAAAAAAAGCAAATAACAGCACGAGCAAAGTTCACGTTTAGCGTACAAAACATTTACTTAGACTTTAGAAATGAATGTGCACAGTGCTTTAAGTTAGCACATCCATATATTGAAATTCAGTCTTAACTGTCTGGAGAAAAAAAACGTAAAAAGGTTTTAATTCACCCAACAAATGTTGGAGATCTAAGTTTCTGTGACAGTCAGCAATCCACAGGGGTTTCTTCTCTCCCTATTCCACATTCAGAATCATGATTTAATTGGATTGGTGATTTATCTATTCATCACCTGATATTTGTTATCTGATGTGATGGCTGTTTGTCTGTCTGTATGCCTGTAGCTTATTGAAAGACACGTTTCCCTATGAGATATTCAAGTATTCTATTCTATTATACTGGTACTCTGTTCACCACCTTTACATTTGGCTTTATTGCCAGTATTGTCAACCATATTGCCACTAGGTGTCTATCTTAACCATGTTTTCTGCAGAGGTTGAGGACAGATTTTACAAAGTTTTACATGTCAGCAGCATAGTTTGGTGTAGGATGTGTATAAAAGCAGACTGCTTCAAGAGAAGTCGAAGGAAGTTGCAACCACAGGATGTAACAATCGTAAAGCGTTTATTTCCATTTCAAACTCTTCCGCCAGTTCAGGAGAAGATATAAAATAGCGTCGTCATCCAAGTTGTCCTGTGGAGTTATTTAGACTCAGTTTGTTTAATTATAAACATAAAACGTATCAATTGATTGACAACTGCTAAGTTTTGTCCAGTTGCAGAGTTTTTGTTTATAATTACAATTAAAACAGAATAAACATATTGATGGTTTAAATTTGAAAACTCTCCTCCCATTAAGGCACCAAGCATTATTAGCATTATTTTGCTAATATTCCTACCATCATAATAATTCTCTAAGGTCAGGGAAAGAGAGAAAAGAAAGGGGAAAACACTCACAGAACATAAAGATATCCGTCACGCAAAAAACACATCCTTTAAGTAAACAGAAAGTGATATCAAATGATCTGATTGTACATTTTGATTTTAATCATATAGCTGACACTCTTATGCAGAGTATCTTACTCAAGGGCACATCAGCAGATTTCTTACCTAGTCAGTCTGGGGATTTGTACCAGCAACCTTTCGGTTTCTGGCCCAACGCTTTTAACTGCTAGGCTACCTGCCTCCCTAGTACAACCCCAGCGGTATGTATTTACATTAACATTCTTAGCTTGGGGATCTTAGGCCTCAGGCACAGTCCATGTCCTCATTGGAGGCTTGATACAGACACATCTCCTCTCTTCCACCGATGTTCACTCTCTCCTCACTTCTCCTTCTCTCTTTCGTTCCTCTGATGGTACAGGCGTAGGCCCGGGTCTCGTAGGGAGGGCACAGACACAACTGGGATCCCTGAGCTTCCAAGAGAGGGTCTTCTCTCTGGGAGAAGGAGGGGGAAGAAATAATTTGAGAGAGCGAGAGAGTAGAGAAAGAGAAATAAAGAGAAACAAAATGCATGGAGGACAAGGACAAGGAGGTTCACACAGGCACCTGTTCAAACGTAGCTTTACGCACTAGAACACTTCCCTCACCATTAATCTCACCTACCGGTCCATTAAGGATGTGTCAGTCTGTTCACCTGGATGTTCCAGTGTTTGACGCTGGTGCTGGCATGTCGCAGCTTCCTTTGAGCAGCCTGAGTGAGACCATGGAGAGGGACGGAGTGAGAGATGGAGGGGAAGCGAATGAGAAAGGGAGAGAAGGAGAAGAGAATGAGAGAGGGCAGTTAGAGAATACATTTCTGTAGTTTATACAGGATCCAGAGGCCACTGTGCTTCCTTTTGAGATGTTTATTACTCTCAGATAAGAAGGAGCATGATATAAAATACAGGGTCCACACTGACACACATACAGCAATTACTAAATAGACTTCATGGGACCTGAGTGGGGGAAAGTACAGCATAACTATCTACACTGACCTCTAAGACACCATGAACCTTGTCTTTCCGTCCTGTGGCTTGTTTCGGTACATTCAACACCCACACATATGCACGTTCACACAGATATGTGTGTGCAGCAGAGGTGGTTAAGCGGACTATGATTGCTTGATGAGTAGCTGTCGAGTAGCTGTAGTTGTCTGGACAGTGGTTCCCTGATATACTATACATTTAGCAGAAGATCTGGGTTCGATACTGATTTTGTTGCACTCACTGCAATGTCCTGGTCCATTCTGTGCCGGCTGGCCCGAACTTTCTCCAGCTGGTGTTGGGCCTCCTCCAAAGCCTGGGACTTGGTTACCATCTCTTGCCTGAGCTCCTGCTTCTCTCTCTGGGTCTTCAGGATGTACTGCTCCTGTTCCTCCTGGAGGGCCAGCAGGGCCTTCATCTTCTCCTCCTCCTCTACCAGCAGCCTTGGGATGAAGAGAGAGAAGGAGAGCCACCACCACGCAGGGTTCTAAGTCACAGTAGCACACTGACCCTTGTTGGAGCTCTAAAAATAATGGGCTGGACCTATGGCAATAATGTTACAGTTACAGAATAGGAATGCCCTAACTTATTGTGCATTCTAAAGCTTCTTTTTGTGACAGTTGTGACAATGTCATAATGAAGGGACAAATCAAAGAGCAGAGTTATGACAATGTCATAATGGAAGGACCAATCAGAGAGCAGGGTTATGGAAAAAGTAAACATGAAAAGACATTACGCCCTAAGATGTTCCGTTCCTGAGTAAGTAGACAAACCACAAGTACCGCACAGAGATGACAGGAAATCGTTGGCGTCTCTCTGAGAGTAAACACGTCTACTAACAAAAACTGTTGTGATCTGTGGAGGACAACAGCATCATATGTATGTGTGTGCACTCGCTTGACTGAGGGTACCATGCATTTGGCTAAACAGAAGTACAGCCAAATCACTTCAGGTTAATATAAGCTTTAATATATTGCAGATATGTCACGTTCACTGGAATAAATATCGGACCAAGGCGCAGCAGATGTTGAGTTCCACATAATTTAATGAATAAAGTAAAACTTAGCAAAGACAAAAACAAATTACCAATAAACTAACAATGAACGGTGACTACAGAGATGCTACGTGCACTAACTCAAAACAATATCCCATAAACACAGGTGGGAAAAATTCTACTTAAATATGATCCCCAATTAGAGACAACGATTACCAGCTGCCTCTAATTGGGAATCATACACAATCACCAACATAGAAAAACAAACCTAGAACCCCACATATAAATAATAAACTAGACTAACCCCGCAGTCACGCCCTGACCTACTCTACCATAGAAAATAAGGACTCTCTATGGTCAGGACGTGACAGGATAAGATTTAATAGTGCAGATAGGTTTTGGGTTCTATAAAATTAATTGTTTGCATAATTTCTACTCCTCCTTATTTATTTATTTTATTTGTATTGGCATTCCCCAGGGCAGCTGTTTAGGCCCATCTTTTTTCAATCTTTACTAATGATGTGTAAGTGTGTCTATGTTTGTGGATGACTCAACACTTTTACACGTCAGCTACTACATGGACTGAAATGACTGCAACGCTTAACAAAGATCACAGTTAGTTCCAGAAAGGGTGGCAAGGAATAAGTTAGTCCTAAATATAAAAAATATATAAAAGCATTGTATTTGGGACAAATAATTTACTAAACCCTAAATCTCAACTACATCTTGGAAGGAATCATGTGGAAATTGAGCAAGTTGAGGTGATTAAACTGCTTGGAGCAACTCTGGATTGCAAACTGTCATGGTCAAAACTTATTGATACAACAGTAGCTAAGATGGGGAGAAGTCTCTCCATAATAAAGGAAGGTTTTACAGGCCCTAGTTTGATCACACCTGGACTACCGTTCAGTAGTGTGGTCAGGTGCCGCAAAAAGGGACTTAGGAAAATTACAAAAGGCTCAGAACAGGGCAGCATGGCTGGCCCTTAAAAGTACAGGGAGGAGCTAACATGAAGGATATGTATGTTAATCTCTCATGGCTCAAAGTGGAAGAGAGATTGATTTAATCAAAAGTTGTTTTTGTAAAAAATGTTGACAAGCTGAATGTACCCAGCTGTTTGTTTAAACTACTGGCACACAGCTCGAACACCCATGCATACCCCACAAGACATGTCACCAGAGGTCTCTTCACAATCTCCAAGTGAAGAACAGACTATGGGAGGCGCACAGTACTATATAGAACCATGACTATATGGAACTCTATTCCATATCAGGTAATTGATGCAAGCAGTAGAATCAGATTTTTTTTTAAATGGTAAAAAAATACACCTTATGGAACAACAGGGACTGTGAAGAGACACACGCACACGCTCACAAGCGCTCTACACACAAGTACATTGTCATATTGTTGTATGATGGTGTTATACATTTTGTATTGTAGATACACTGCCTTCGAAAAGCATTCAGACCACTTGACTTTTTCCACATTTTGTTATCTTAGTCTTATTCTAAAGTTGATTCAATTGTTTTTCCACCCTCATAAATCTACATACAATACGCCATAATGACAAAGCAAAAACAGGTTTTATAAAAAGGTAAATATCATATTTACGTAAGTATTCAAACCCTTTACTCAGTACTTTGTTGAAGCACCTTTGGCAGCGATTACAGCATTGAATCTTCTTGGGCATGACGCTACAAGCTTCGCACACCTGTATTTGGGGATTTTCTCCCATTCTTCTCTGCAGATCTTCTCAAGCTCTGTCAGGTTGGATGGGGAGGGTTGCTGCACAGCTATTTTCAGGTCTCTCCAGAGATGTTTTATTGAGTTCAAGTTCAGGCTCTTGCTGGGCCACTCAAGGACATTCAGAGACTTGTCCCAAAGCCATTCCTGCATTGTCTTGGCTGTGTGCTTGGGTCGTTGTCCTGTTGGAAGGTGAACCTTCCACAGTCTGAGGGCCTGAGCGCTATGGAACAGGTTTTCATCAAGGATCTCTCTGTACTTTGTTCCGTTCATCTTTCCCTCAATCCTGACTAGTCTCCCAGTCCCTGCCACTGAAAAACATCCCCACAGCATGATGCTGCCACCACCATACTTCATCGTAGGGATGGTGCCAGGTTTCCTCCAGATGTAACGCTTGGCTGTCAGGCCAATGAGTTCAATCTTGGTTTCATCAGACCAGAGAATCTTGTTTCTTATGGTCTGAGAGTCTTAAGGTGCCATTTGGCAAACTCCAAGCGACTGTCATGTACCTTTAACTGAGAAGTGGCTTCTGTCTGGCCAATCTACCATAAAGACCTGATTGGTGGAGCGCTACAGAGATGGTTGTCCTTCTCTAAGTTTCTCCCATCTCCACAGAGGAACTCTAGAGCTCTGTTAGAGTGACCATCAGGATCTTGGTCACCTCCCTGACCAAGGCCCTTCTCCCCTGATTGATCAGTTTGGCCTGGCGGCCAGCTCTAGGAAGAGTCTTGGTGCTTCAAAATGTATTCCATTTAAGAATGATGGAGGCGGGGGGGACAAAATGGCGCCGTAGAGAGAACACTGTGTTTCAGCGAGCTCCCGTGGCACTCGTAAATGTATATTTTTACATGAATCTCCTAGCTTGTAAAAGTGGTAGAATTGGCTAAATAAGTTATCCTATAATGAGTCTTGACGACTATTTTGCAAAAATCTCCGACAACATGCCCAACAGAACTACTAAGAAGTCGACCAAAACCACCACCCCTGTGGATGTGCATGAGGAGCTAGCTAACGTTAGCGAAGCTAACACCATTGCGGATCCAGGCACAATGGACCTGGTGATTCAAAAGATGACTGATAACATTACTAAAGTGATTGATGTTAAGATAAGAAAAGGTCTTGGAAGCAATAGCAGGCTATTCAGCTGAACTACAGAGTGTTGTGAAACGTGTTGTTGAGGCGGAAGGAAGAATTGCTGCAGTGGAAACTTCAACTACATCTATGGACGCTAAGATAAAAGCACTTGAGAAACAGGTGCGCGAAATGGCGGAGCACATTGACGACTTGGATAATCAAGGACGCAGATGCAATATTCGTGTTGTGGGACTCCCGGAAAATTCTGAAGGGACACGTTCAGTAAAATTATTTGAGGAATGGATGCCTGGCTACCTACAAATGAACACTAAGGCTGGTCGTGTGAAGCTGGACAGAGCCCATCGCTCCCAAGCACCGATACCCGGTCCCAACCAACGCCCACGGCCGGTGGTTATAAAGTTCCACAACTTCACCGACAAGCAGCGCGTCATGGACGCGGCTAGAAACATCGGCTCTGATGGTAGTCAACGTAAAAGTCCAAAGGTCTCTCTGCGGTTGTACGAAGACGCAAAGCGTTTGATGAGGCGAAGGCTCGACTCAGGAGAATGAAGATGGACTACGCACTGTTGTACCCGGCCACATGGATCGCCTAAAAAGCTCTACACACCTGAAGAGGCTGCTGCGTTTATTGACTCTCTCGGGTAAATAACTTTAAGCTGCACCTCCGCAGCATTGGATAACTTTGTTTATTTTTGGTTGAATCTGATCATGAAACAGTGGTGTGAGTCCTCACGTACTCCGGCTCAGTAATATTCGTATCTTTATTGTTTTTCTTGCTAAAGTAATAGCCACTATAGTTCAGGCTGAGATATGTGTGAATCCATATTGGTGCCCAGGCTTGGTTTTAGGTGGAAGAGCCTCAATCTTCTTCTATTGATTTTATTTTTCATACATATAAAGGATGAGGCTATTGAGCGGCAATAGGGACTTAAGAGTCTACATTGGAGAGTTGAAATCCCTTGCATGTTAGCTTGTGGGAAAACCCCCTTTTGGATCTTTACATGTTTAATTTTTGGGTTTAGTATAGTTCGAGTTCAGGGTTCATATCGTTTGTTTATGCTCGGTGAGATAGAGGAGAGTTCAACACATGGAAAAAGGTACCACCCCACTTTTACTGTAGGATCCAATCTGGATATTGAATGGTCAAGATACAATGGCAGGTAACGGACTCTGCGTGTATGTACATAGAACATTAGAGGGAGCCATAACCCCATTAAAAGGAAGAAGGTACTGTCTTTTTTGAAAAAAGAAAATGTTGATTTTGCCCTGTTGCAAGAAACTCATTTGGATGATAAGGAGCACCTGAAATTACAAGTGTTTTTCTCATCATTTACATCCAGAAGTAGAGGTGTAGCAATTCTGGTGAAAAATAACTTAAGGTCTTGAATTGTGTGAAAGATTAATTTGGTCGCTTTGTTATAATTAATGGTACTTTACAAGGGCAGAACATTTCCATACTGAATATTTACTTCCCCCCTGCTCACCCCCCTGATTTCCTTACTAAGGTATTTCTAGACTTTTCAGAATTAAACTCGGACACTGCAGTGGTTGGAGGAGATTTCAACTGCTTGTTGAACCCCCTTATTGATACGTTTCCCAGCGGTATAGCTTCACTCTCTCCTCAAGCTAAGTCACTTAAAGCTATTTGTGATGATCTGGGGTATGCGGATGTCTGGAGAGCTTTTCATCCCTCCAACAGAGAGTTCACTTTCTCTGCACCTCATGGATGTCAGACTAGAATAGATTATTTTTTTATGTCCAGGACGTCTTTGCAGTCTGTTTTATCCACTAGGATAGGAAGCATAGTCATATCTGATCATGCTGAGGTGATCCTGGACATAAAACTCAACGGGGCATTCAATCGGTCAAAACATTGGAGGTTGAACACAACCATTCTTAAAGACCGTACATTCACATCATATTTTATTACAGAGTTTAAAGCATTTTTCTCTATTAACTCTCAATCAACAGATAACCCCTCGCTCCTTTGGGAGACCTGTAAAGCGTATGCCAGGGGTCTGATTATGTCATACACAGCTACTAAGAGACGGAAAAAGCGTGAAAAGCAAAAAATGTTAGAGGGTGAATTAGGAACTAAAGAGAAGGACTACATTAAAACTCCCACTCCTGCCCTATTAAGGGAAATATCAATCATTAGATCAACGTTAGTCTCTCTCCTAACACAGGACGCTGAAAAGAAAATGAGATTTGTCAGGCAAAAGCTATATGAACATGGCGATAAGCCAGGAAAGTACTTGGCATACCTAGCTAAAAAGAGAGCTGACTCTCAGTCAATTGCTACTATTACTGATTCTGATGGTAATCATTTATATGAAAATAAATTGATAGTGACTCATTTAAGAAAATGTATACAAACCTTTATGTCTCAGAACTGCCAAAGGATGCACCCAAATTAATGGAGAACTTATTTTGTAAGATTGAGCTCCCTACTATCTCCGAAGAACAGAGGTCTCTCCTTATTGCTCCTATTACCAATGAAGAGATAATGTTCGCAATTAAGAATCTGCAAAATGGTAAGGCCCCAGGACCAGACGGGTTTTGTAGTGAGTTCTATAAAGAGTTCCATGGCCTGATTCTTGAGCCATTGCGTGATATGTTTAACCACTCATTTTCAAATGACCAGCTCCCTCAAACGCTGAGAGAAGCCAACATTTCACTTATTCTCAAAAGGGGAAAATGTCCAGAGTCTTGTTCTTTGTACAGACCAATTTCCCTTCTGAATGTGGATAGAAAATTACTTTCTAAAATTCTAGCCACAAGATTAGAGGACTCACTGCCATTAATTGTGAAAGGAGACCAAACTGGCTCCATTAAGTAAGTAATGCAACAATGTCAGGCGGCTTCTTAACGTAATTCAAGCCTACCAACAAAGTGCTATGGATGGTCTTGTGCGCTCCCTAGATGCTGAGAAAGCATTTGATCGTGTGGAGTGGTCTTACCTATTATTTGCTCTAAATAAATTTGGTCTAGGGGACAACTTTATAAAATGGGTGAAAGTTTTATATGATGATCCTCAGGCTGCTGTCCTTACTAATGGGCTACGGTCAAATAGCTTCTCTATACACAGAGGTACCAGACAGGGCTGTCCTTTATCCCCTCTCCTCTTTGCACTCGTTATGGAACCACTGGCCGAGGCCATCAGGGTAACGCCTGCTATACAGGGGCTGCTCATTGGTGATGTTCACCATAAAATAAGCTTGTATGCTGAAGATGTCCTGATATTCATCTCTAGTCCCGAGACTTCAATTGCATCTCTTATTAATATTATTGAATTATTCAGCGAATTCTCAGGCTACAAGATTAACCTAACTAAGTCAGAGGCTATGACACTTGGTAGCCTACACTCTGTACCTAATACTTCTCCCCCCTTCCCTTTTAAATTGTCTCCCTCAGGTTTCATGTATCTGGGTATATTTGTAACTCCTAAATTCCAGCAAATGTACAAAGACAATTTTGTTTCCTTGTTTGATACAATAAGACAGGATCTGGAGCGCTGGAACTCTCTCCCGATTTCTTGGTTGGGTAGAATATCCCTCTTGAAAATGAACATTTTACCTAGACTACTTTACCCAATCCAAATGATCCCAGTATTACTCTCCAGTAAGGTAATAAAGGATGTCAATGGATGGCTAAGTTCCTTATATGGAGTAAACGCAAGCCAAGATTTAAGATGGCAATATTGCAGCTGCCAAGTTCTATGGGCGGCTTGGACCTGCCCAATATCAGGTTCTATCAATGGTGTGCCCACCTTTGTTATATTTCTGGCTGGATCACAAATGATGACTCCTCTATTTGGTTAGACATTGAGACTTCTCTTTCAAAATACCCCTTACAGGATCTCTTATTTTTCAGAAGTTTTAAGTCTGTAGAAGATCACTGCAATAATCCCGTTACACTTAACACACTCAAAGTATGGAGGTCAGTTCAACGCTTCCTGGGAAGGTCCAAACTAACCTCTGCTCTTACCCCAATTCTTAACAACCCAGATTTCAGTCCAGGATTGCTGGATGCTGGCTTTAACTTTTGGCTTAATAAGGGCATACACAGGCTAAATAACTTATTTGCTGATAAGATTTTATTGTCATTTGAACAGATGGTCGAGAAATATCGACTCCCAAAGCAGGACTTTTTCCACTTCCTACAAGTAAGACATTATATTCTGAAGAGCACCACCTTAATTGGTAACCTGATGTGTCTGTCATTGAAAGAATGCTTTTTTTCCCACAAAGGAAAATGTCTGTAAGTCTGTTTTATGATGCTTTAAGGTCCTTTTCTGCTGTCAATAGACAGAGGGTGAAACAAGTGTGGGAGAAAGAATTGTCTGTTACTATTGACGAAGAGATGTGGGAGGACATTTGGAGATATGCAAAAACAATATCCATATGTAATCGTACTAGAGCAATCCAATTAAGAATAATACACAGATTGCATATATCCCCAAATCGCAGACATGCTTTTAGCCCCACTTTTAGCCCCACTTCCTCTTCCCCTCAGTGTCTTAAATGCAAAACTGATACAGGCACCCTAACACATTGTTTATGGTCATGTACCAAAATACAAAGATACTGGTCTGGTGTTCTGCAAGAAATTGAAAAGATCCTAGGGGTTGATCTAGAATTGGACCCAGTTTCTTTACTGTTAGGTCTCCCTAGTAGGCATGTTACTTCTGTGGGTAAAAGGAGGCTTTACAACATCCTTACCTTCACAGCGAGGAAAAACATCCTTTTATCCTGTCTCAGAACTCTACGGACAATTCCTTCAACCTTATGGTTTTTAATCTGACATGCTCTATCAACTGTGGGAACTTATATAGACGGGTGTGTGCCTTTCCAAATCATGTCCAATAAATTGAAGTTACCACAAGTGGACTCCAATCAAGTTGTAGAAACATCTCAAGGGTGATCAATGGAAACAGGATGCACCTGAGCTCAATTTCAAGTTTCATAGCAAAAAGGTCTGAATACTTATGTAAATAAGGTATTTATTTTTATTTTTTACATTTGCTAAAATTTCAAAAAAACTGTTTTCGCTTTGTCATTATGGTGTATAAGGTGTCGATTGCTGAGGATCATTTTTTATATATATTTAGAATAAGGCTATAATGTAACAAAATGTGGAAAATGTCAAGGGGTCTGAATACTTCCCGAAGGCACTGTATGTAGTGGTGTAATAATGTTTTATGATGTTCTGTTTTATCTTTTGTTTGATATGTAATGTAAGTGCCTTAATGTGTTTGGATCCCAGGAATAGTAGCTGCTACCTTGGCAGCAGCTAATGGGGATCGCTAATAAATACAAATTCATACAGTATATTCCTCATTTCCTCGCTGCAAGAGCTGTATTTTCATCCAAAGCGGCCAATCCACCATTAATTCGGATTTTAACTCCAACCCTCCGATGTCCACAGATGAACCCATATTTCCCAGTATAAGGCCTTTTTGCTATTTCCTTTCGCAATACATCCCTCCATTTTACTTTGATGTCTTGAGGTTCTTGAACCTCCCTATTTGAAACATTTCTACCGATATCGCCATAAAAATAAATACTTCACCTAAGAGTATAATGATATTTCCCATTGACTGTTCGTGGTTTTTCAGATCTCCTAATAATAGGGTCCAGCTGAACCCTGAATTTATGACATGACAACCATTCCTAGACCGGACTCCAAAAGCAAGCCACTGGAGGACAGTACCAGAAAATATGCTCTATTGTTTGTTTCCTTGTGACAGAGACTGCACAAGGATGAGTGTCCACATTTTGTATTCAAGACATACATTATTTTTCAATTTTACTTTAGTCCTTATTGCAAAGCATGGTGAAATAGTTTTATTCATTTCCCCAAATTTCTAAATATATAATTCCAGACATTATGTGGTATTGTGTGTCGGCCTGTGTCAAAATTCAGGCTGTAAAACAATCAAACGCTGAAAAAGTCAAGGGGTGTGAATACTTTGAAGGCACTGTATCTAGTTTGTACATTTTAGTTTGAATGATTCGGTATGATTTGTTTGATATGATGAACGAATCAATGAGATTTGGATCATTGCAGGGATGTGACAAATGAAAGAAAAGTATTTACGTTTAAAACTGACATTTAGCATTGAAATGATAACAAAAAATCATACAATTACGTGAATTCACAATTCAGATATGACCGCTAAGGGGCAATGCAGTCCATTCTTGTTTCTAGACGTGCCTAATGTTTAGGGGCCCATTGAAGTCGACATCCTCTACCATTGACGATGGCTGAATATCAACTTCAGTAATTTCTTTAATCAGTATTGGGATTTTTTCACTCTGTCCCTTGCAACATGTTATGTGACTTCTTACTCCGGAACTTATTTATGCTTACAATAACAAAGGAGTTGACTACTTTTTAACTCAAGACATTTCAGCTTTTCATTTTGAATTCATTTGTAAAAGTTTATAAAAACATAATTCCACTTTTGACATTATGGGGTATTTTGTGTAAGCCAGTGACACAAAATCTAAATTGAATCAATTTTAAATTCAGACTGTAGCAGAACAAAATATAGAAAAAGTAAATGGGTGTGATTAATTCTGAAGGCACTGTATATAATGTACGTGTGTGTGTGTGTGTGTGTGTGTGTGTGTGTGTGTGTGTGTGTGTGTGTGTGTGTGTGTGTATGCTGCATATACATGTATGTGTGTGTGTGTTACCTGGCCTGTGCGAGGAAGTAGACCTCCTCGTCTTGTCTAGCTCTCATCTCTTGATGCAGGGCCTCCTCCAGGTGGAGCTGCATCACCTCCAGCTCCCTTATTCTCCTCCTCTGACGCTCCGTCTCTACATCCTTGAGGGCCATCTCTGCCTGAATGCTGGCCCGCGCCTGGCCCACAACAAACACACCAGGACAAAGCCACAATTAGACCCGTAAAGATCTATAGAGTTGGGTCCTTCTCCTCATTGTCTCACCCCTCATACCTTCCTCCTCCTCAACTTTCCTTCCTTGAGTTCCTTCTTGCTATCCTTCTCCCCGCCTCCTCTCCTCTAGTGGGTGCAGTGCTGTTAGACTTTAGTGCTGCTTTTGATGTAATTGATCATAAAATGTTGCTAGGTAAAGTTATGTTATGGTTTTATTTCTGACGCTTTATCCTGGATGGAAAGCTACCTTTCCAGGGGAAGGCAAAAAGTTGTATTTAATGGTAGCTTTTTGCACTGTAAAGATTTACACTGTGGTGTTCCTCAAGGCAGTTGCCTAGGCCCTCTACTCTACTCTATCTTGACTAATGATTTACCATCAGGAATGAATAAAGCAAGAGTGGTTATGTATGCTGATGACTCTACAATGTATAGCACTGCATCAGCATATAATGAACTAACAGATGTATTGAGCAAAGAACTAAGAATGGTGTCTTAGGGGGTTAACATTCAGAAATTGGTGTTGAATATTTCTAAAACAACATTTATTGTATTTGTGATTTGTCAATGGATGGGTTGTCTGCGGAACAAGTTAAAAAGTGTCACATTGGACGCAGCTCTGTCGTGGTCTGAACATATAGACAAGATTGTAATTAAAATGGGTAAAGGCATTGCTATAACAATAAATGTTCTGAGGTTCTGTCAGACCTATAGTACTGTCCAGTCATATTGTCATCTGCAGCAAAAAAATATCTTAAAAATCTCCAACTCCAAAAGGCTGCAAGATTAGCTCTTCATCGACCTACCTGTATGAATGTCAACCGATTGCGCCATCATCTCTCATGGCTTCCCGTTGAACACAAATTATTATCCAGTCTTTTGATTTTCTTTAGGAATGTGATATTTCTAAACAAACCAACGTTTATTTCTGACCAATTGGTGTATACTAGGAACAAACATAACCACCAAACCAGACAGGCTAGTTCAGGACAATTGATAACCCCCAGACCAGGGATAAATATCCCCAAATATACAGTAATACGGAGCCATCACTACATGGTATTCTTTACCAAATCACATTTCTCTGGTAAAAACTAAATCCGCCTTCAAGAAAACAATAAAATAACTAAGTTTGGTGAAGAATGACAGCACCAACAGCACAAACTGTCATTCTGTTACGAAACTATGCAACTGCACTGTTCTTCAAGTACATGTATTTTTGTAAGATTTTCTGTGGACGTTGATAAATATAGTCCTTGTGCATAGCATTTTAGGGTTTGTTTAACTTAGCAATCATGGTTTTTTGTTTGGCACACATTTTTAAGGGAAAAATCTGAGTCTCAGCATCACTCTGTTACCGTGGAATTGTCTTTCTGTGTTGGACCCCAGGAAGATTAGCTGACATTATAGCATCATCTAATGGGGATCCTAGTAAAAATTATAATTATCCTTCCTCTTACATCCACCTTCTTTCCTTACCCTGATCAGCTCACCTCCTCCTCAATTCCCCGCTAAACTCTTCCTCTCTATCCCTCTCACCTCCTCAGCCTGCTGTAGCTGCTCCTGCAGGGTTCTCTGCAGCTCCACATGTTGTATCCTCTTCTGCTCCTCCTGCAGCAGAGCTGTATGGGCCTGCTTTTGTGCATCCTGCACACAGATTATACAAATATAACAACAGTGATTGTGAGGCTATTATCACATTGCTATTCAAAGTTCAGTTTTCATTGTAGTCATCTCTCTCTCCGCCTCTCTGTCTCTGTCTCTGTCTCTGTCTCTGTCTCTGTCTCTGTCGCTCTCTATCTCTCTCTCTCTCTCTCTCTCTCTGTCTCTCTGTCTGTCTCTCTCTCTCTCTGTCTCGCTGTCTCTCTGTATTTCTCTCTCAGCCACACACACCTGTAGTAGCTCCAGCTCAGCCAACTTGCTCTCCCTCTCCCACTGGAGAAGGCGCAGACTTTGGAGCTCCTCCTCCTTGGCGGTGTGTCTCCTCTCCCTCTCCTCCCTTTGCTCCCTGCGTCGCAGCTTCAGGTCCTTATGCAGGGACTTCTTCCCCTCCACACACAGACGGATGGCTGTCTGGATCGCTGCAGTGACAACATACAGTAAGTAGCCTGAAGCATCATCATAAATCAAGCCAGATGACGCATTGTGGCTTTTGCCTTCATCAGGGTGTGAAATGGCTATATTCTCCAGGCTTTAAAAGCCCAGTGTGTACTGTACTGTATGATCTCTGACCTGTGGTCCACTCCTGTCTCTGCTTGGTGTCGGGGGCGCTCATCTCGTAGGTCTTAGTGAGCGTCTTCACACAGAACATACACCTCTTCCCCTCCTTCTCTGGCAGCACCTGTCAACGCAACCACAGTGGTGAGAACATAACCACCATAACAAACAGCATCATCCGCACACGACATTTTGTATTGATCAAAATAATGGGGTGGTTCATATTCATTCAAGTATGTTACCCTATCGAAGTCTTCTCTGAACAAATCCCTCACCCCAGCTCTGTCCACATTGGCACCCTATGCCAGAGGATTTAGTGTAGGCCTACCCCCGGTACTACCTTCTTCCATTCTACATAACCCCTAACCCAGTGTTGTGTACCTCCACACAGCAGTTGTGGCTCAGCTCGATGCAGCCTTTACACTCCTTGCGGTCCTCACTGACATAGTAATGCAGAGTGCTGGGCTGGAGAGAGAACCAGCGCTCATTCCAGTTCCTCCGCAAGTGGCCCTTCTTCCACAAATACCCCTATAAGGACAGATACATACGGCCACACAAAGTTACACATGCCTAATTATATAAATGCCATATTACACGTGGATTACATTTATATTACATGCATATTAACACTAACATGTCTATATATTCTCTTTATGTTTAAAAGCACCTGTTTTATGATATTGCCCACTATCTCCTGGTAGACCTCGTCTATCGCCATCGTAACGGAGTCCTTCACCATCCCTCTGGTCAGCCTCCCGGTGTTGACAAAGTCCAGGAAGGCCCACACTGTGATGCCGCTCTGCTGCACAGCCTCCTGGGAGATGAAGTCTTCCATGTCCACACAGCTCAACTCCACACTCATGGCTATGCAGATCTTCTTCAGGAGATATTCCACCTGCGAGTTACCATAGGGAATGAATAGAGCACATCATGGTACAAATCCTAACTTGAGACTGAAGTTTCACCCAAATCTCCCTTTGACATTATTGTAAGGCATTTTCATGAAAAGAGGGAAGAAAGGAGGCAAATGATTTTGGAGTACCGCCCAGGGCTGAGAACTCACCTCCTCTGGGACCAGGACCAGTGGATAATTGTCTTCAGACAGGAAGTTGAAAAGGCACCAAAGATGGAAGGCATCTTTATCAGGCAGAACGTCCACGCCATTTTTAGGCCGGTAGTTCTTTTTGGCACAGAGAGTCCAGCAGAACTCGTCTACGTTCTCCTTAGCAAACGTGCCCTCAACCACCTGAGGTCAGAAATGAAGGATGCCAAGTGTGTGTGTGTGTGTGTGTGTGTGTGTGTGTGTGTGTGTGTGTGTATGTGTGTGTGTCAGCGTGTGTATACAGTACCTTGTCCAGTATGAATTTGTTGAGGTAGGGCATGTACCCTTGGTTGGACACCGGCCCATCATCATCATCGCTGAAGTGGTCCTCTAGAGCCACAGGGTCGTGTGGGATGTTCAGCGCAGTGTATAGGTTATGAGACAACACCTACAACTCATCAACACAGTGTATAGGTTAGGAGACAACACCTACAACTCTTCAACACAGTGTATAGGTTATGAGACAACACCTATAACTCATCAACACAGTGTATAGGTTAGGAGACAACACCTACAACTCTTCAACACAGTGTATAGGTTAGGAGACAACACCTATAACTCATCAGCACAGTGTATAGGTTATGAGACAACATCTACAACTCATCAACACAGTGTATAGGTTACGAGACAACACGTACAACTCATCAACACAGTGTATAGGTTATGAGACAACACGTACAACTCATCAACACAGTGTATAGATTATGAGACAACACCTACAACTCCAACACAGTGTAAAGGTTATGAGACAACACTTACAACTCCAACACAGTGTATAGGTTATGAGACAACACCTACAACTCATCAACACAGTGTATAGGTTATGAGACAACACGTACAACTCATCAACACAGTGTATAGGTTATGAGACAACACCTACAACTCATTAACACAGTGTATAGGTTATGAGACAACACGTACAACTCATTAACACAGTGTATAGGTTATGAGACAACACGTACAACTCACCAACACAGTGTATAGGTTATGAGACAACACGTACAACTCCCATTGGTGCCTGCCATTGGTGCCTGCCATTGGTCAGTCCGTTGATACCTGCCATTGGTCAGTTCCGGTGCCAAGAGACTGATGGTTTCTCGACACAGATGATTTGTTTACATAACAGGTTAGGAAAACTAATGTGGCAGGTTAGGATAATTAACATGGCAGGTTAGGTGAATGAGGTTAAGGTTAGGAAAAGGTGTAGGGTTAGGTTTACCTACAATGACACAATTGTCAACAACTGTTGTCCCGGACGCGAACGAAATGGCCATGGACCAATGGCGAGCATCAATGGGTGTTATTCGACATCAAGAAATGCCAATATCAGAAAACGCCACTAATTGCGGTCTGCAATTACACTCTTCTCTATACTAGGCCTAAACATAGACGTCTTAGGCCTAAACATAGATTTGGTTTGGTCCGGACCGGCTTTGATTACTGATAAAACGTGACTGTACCATACTGTACTCTACTCTACTGAATTAAAATGTACTGTACTGTACCGCAAGGCGTGAGAGAATGGCGCTGAAGTGCGAATTCAGGGTGTAGGCTATGTAAATTTGGACTGCTACAATTTTATTCATTGGCATTTCATTTTTTTAATTCACCAAATGCCGGCAATTACCAACTAAGGGAGACCCTGGAGCATTTTCCCGTCAGAGTTGTGTTGTCCATTGCATACGGATAGTTTTGTCACAAAAATTGATGCGTAGGTATAGTGAATGTGCCCGCTCTGGTATTGTATTGGCAGGTACGCTCTGGTATTGTATTGGCAGGTGCCCTCTGGTATTGTATTGGCAGGTGCCCTCTGGTATTGTATTGGCAGGTGCTGTCACGCCCTGGTCTTAGTATTTCGTGTTTTCTTTATAATTTTGGTCAGGCCAGGGTGTGACATGGGTTTTTGTATGTGGTGTGTTTTGTCCTGGGGTTTTGTTAGGTATTGGGTTTGTGGCTTAGTAGGGTTATCTAGCATAGTCTATGGCTGTCTAGAGTGGTTCTCAATCAGAGGCAGGAGTTTATCGTTGTCTCTGATTGGGAACCATATTTAGGCAGCCATATTCTTTGAGTGTTTCGTGGGTGATTGTTCCTGTCTCTGTTTTGCACCAGTATAGGCTGTTAGGTTTTCGTGTTACGGTTCTTGTTTTTGTATTGTTTGTTTTTCATCATTATTAAAGATGAAGAAAGCCGTAACAGAATCACCCAACACAACAGGACCAAGCGGCGTGGTGACAGGCAGCGGCAGCAGGAGCTACGAAGTCTGGAGTACACGACTTGGGAGGAAATAGACAGGTGGGCGGTCGACCCAGGGAGAGTGCCGGAGCCCGCCTGGGATTCGCTAGAGCAGTGCGAAGAGGGGTATAGGAGAATGGAGTTGGAGAAACAAGCACGGCGGCGCAGAAGGAAGCCCGAGAGTCAGCCCCAAAAATGTCTTGGGGGGGCTCAGGGAGAGTGTGGCAGAGTCAGGAGTCAGACCTGAGCCAACTCCCCCTGTTTATCGTGAGGAGCCAAGGAGGAGACCAGAACCAGAGCTGGTGTTGGAGGTGAGCGAAGCAGAGACTGAAGGACTTAATGGGGAAATTGGAGGAGAGAGTTATGAGGGAGTTGCTGAGTTGGTGCTTTTAGGTACGGAATTTGCCCGACGGAGCGTGTTGGGGATTTGATGACACCTGGGTCAGTGCTCCATATTCGTCCTGAGGTGCGTGTTAGTTGGCTGGTGAAGATTATGCCAGCCTCACGCACCAGGCCTCCTGTGCACCTCCCTAGCCTTGCACGTCCTGTGCCAGCCCTGCTCTCAAGATCTCCAGTACACCTTCACGGTCCGGTCCATCCTGTGCCACCTCCACACACCAGCCCTCCGGTGGCAGCTCCCCGCACCAGGCTTCCTGTGCGTGTTCTCGGCCCAGTACCACCAGTGCCAGCACCACGCATCAGGCCTACAGTGCGCCTCGCCTGTCCAGCGCTGCCAGAGCCTTCCTCCTCTACAGCGCTGCCGGAGTCTCCTGCCAATCTAGCGCTGCCAGAGCCTTCGTCCTCTACAGCACTGCCGGAGTCTCCCGCCTGTTCAGAGCTGCCAGTCTGCAAGGAGCTGCCAGTCTGCATGGAGCAGCCAGAGCTGCCAGTCTGCATGGAGCAGCCAGAGCTGCCAGTCTGCATGGAGCAGCCAGAGCTGCCAGTCTGCATGGAGCAGCCAGAGCTGCCAGTCTGCATGGAGCAGCCAGAGCTGCCAGTCTGCATGGAGCTGCCAGTCTGCATGGAGCTGCCAGAGCTTCCAGTCTGCATGGAGCTGCCAGTCTGCATGGATCTGCCAGAGCTTCCAGTCTGCATGGAGCTGTCAGTCTGCATGGAGCAGCCAGAGCTGCCAGTCTGCATAGACCAGCCAGAGCCGCCAGTCTGCCAGAATCTTCCAGATCCGCCATTCAGCCAGAGCCGCCAGTCTGCCAGAATCTTCCAGATCCGCCATTCAGCCAGAGCCGGCAGTCTGCCAGAATCTTCCAGATCCGCCATTCAGCCAGAGCCGCCAGTCTGCCAGAATCTTCCAGATCCGCCATTCAGCCAGAGCCGCCAGTCTGCCAGAATCTTCCAGATCTGCCATTCAGCCAGGATCTGCCGGAACCGCCAGTCAGCCAGGATCTGCCAGGACCACCAGCCAGCCAGGATCTGCCAGATCCAACTACCTGCCCGAGCTTCCCCTCAGTGCCGAGCTTCCCCTCAGTGCCGAGCTTCCCCTCAGTGCCGAGCTTCCCCTCAGTCCAGTGGGGTCCTTGGTGAGGGGCATTAGGCCAAGGTCGGCGGCGAGGGTCACCAATCAAAGGACTCATTACAAGGGGACTAAGACTTGGTTGGAGTGGGGTCCACATCCCGAGCCGGAGCCGCCACCGTGAACAGACGCCCACCCGGACCCTCCCCTATGGGTTTAGTTGTGCGGTCGGGAGTCCGCACCTTGGGGGGGGGGGGGTTCTGTCACACCCTGGTCTTAGTATTTCGTGTTTTCTTTATTATTTTGGTCAGGCCAGGGTGTGACATGGGTTTTTGTATGTGGCGTGTTTTGTCCTGGGGTTTTGTTAGGTATTGGGTTTGTGGCTTAGTAGGGTTATCTAGCATAGTCTATGGCTTTCTAGAGTGGTTCTCAATCAGAGGCAGGTGTTTATCGTTGTCTCTGATTGGGAACCATATTTAGGCAGCCATATTCTTTGAGTGTTTTGTGGGTGATTGTTCCTGTCTCTGTGTTGGTTTTGCACCAGTATAGGCTGTTAGGCTTTGGTGTTACGTTTCATGTTTTTGTATTGTTCGTTTTTCATCATTATTAAAGATGAATCTAAATTACCACGCTGCATTTTGGTCCGACTCTCTTTCAAGAAAGCCGTAACAGGTGCGCTCTGGTATTGTATTGGCAGGTGCACTCTGGTATTGTATTGGCAGGTGCACTCTGGTATTGTATTGGCAGGGGCACTCTGGTATTGTATTGGCAGGGGCACTCTGGTATTGTATTGGCAGGGGCGCTCTGGCCAACAGCTTGCAGATACAGTGCAGGTATAGCCTGCTACATAATGAGAGAATTATGTACAAAAGTGCAAGAATTATTATTTGTCAAATGGCAGCCAAGCATTGATGATCATGTCACCAGAATAAGACCCTTGATATTTATTGAAAGGAGCATCGAGCTCATGTGCACTTTCACCACACTGTATAAACTGCATGCTTTCCCATGATGTGGTGATTTTTCTTTGTATCAAACATGTAGGCTACTTTGCCGCATATAAAAGGCAAATCGTTTAAAAAGTTCAACAATAAATATTTATGCCTCATTGAAGCGTTATGTTCTAGGTGTGCGAAGTATAGTCGTTTAGATTGGAGAAGAGGCAGAGCTTGTGTTTGGCTTTCCTGAATAACTGGGCCTGCCGGGAGAGTATGTGGCCACATTATTATAAAGGACATCTTGGGAGAATGATCTGCAATCAGTATCAGAAATGCAGCCAGACTGGTCAGCTACTGTGCCTTTCTAGACCTTCTAAACAGTGGAGAGTCACACAACTGATCCAAATGGAGTGAAACATTCAAATTACAGGGCTTTTGAGCTGTTATTTAAATTACGTTTTCACTGCAGACTAAACCAGGCTGGAATGTTGTACTCACTTGAAAACAGTAATGCAATTATTCATTGCATTGTGGTGTTGTAAACTAGTCTAGGTAGTATCATTTTATTGTCCCTAAACAAGATCGATAGGGGAGATTTTTGAGTTGTGTGTCTCATGTCTTCGCTGCTCTTTCTTAATGTATACAAATTTGAATGCATTTATGTGCGGTGTGATCGCTAGTTAGCCTATTGCAGATCTGGACAAACGATCCACCTACAACTATTGTCACTACGAATGGTGCATTATGGGCAGGATAGACCGTTAGACTGGTAGACTATACTGACCTGTGGTATAGTATAAGTTAGCATACGGAAAAGTGTAGTGCATTAGGGAAGTACCAAAACACCATGATATAGAGGAAGTGCATGCCAGAAGATGAGGAAATGTGGCTAGGATGGAAGAAATTATATAGTAAAACCTGCAAAAAATCTAATCTAAACCAAGGAAAACACTATCCTCCCCTGTTCCCCCCAAAAAACACACAACCCTCCCCAAAGCAAAAGGTTTGACAACCCTGAACTATTTAGGACCCCCCCACGTAAATTGCGATCTGACCGTTACTGGGGACCTACAAGTACAGTACAACTCATCAACAGTATGTACAGGTTATGAGAGAGAGGGGTGGGGAGAAAGGGAGAGCAAGAGAAAGACAAGGAGACCCACTGGTTGAATCAACATTGTTTCCACATCATTTTAATGAAATTATGTTGAACCAATTTTACCTTTAGGCAAGTCAGTTAAGTTAAGAACAAATTCTTATTTTCAATGACAGCCTAGTGGGTTAACTGCCTGTTCAGGGGTAGAACAACAGATTTGTACCTTGTCAGCTCAGGGGTTTGAACTTGCAACCTTCCAATTACTAGTCCAACGCTCTAACCACTAGGCTACCCTGCCACCCCAATAGACATCTGTGCCCAGTGGGGATACAGAAAGAGACAGGGAGACAGTAAGATAAGCGATAGAGAGACAGACAGAGGAAGAGACTCGACAGCAGAAAGATGGAAGTAGGCAGACACAGGGCCTCTTTGACAACATCGTCATAGCAACAGCTGGGATTTAGAGTCCGAGCTCCTAGGTGTGACTGGGATTAAACATGTCACAATGGCTGATCTCACACACAACGCAACACAACACAGCATCACAGACCCATAACACACGACAATTCAGCAGCCACCAATACACCCAAACACCAGAGCAATAACATACCACCAGCCACCCAGATGCATGATGGGGCTCAGAGAGGGTCTGCCTCTGAACATAGAGATAGGCCTATCACCATGGCAGATTACTGATTACTGCCTCTCCATTCCAGCGGTAGTCTGGCCCATACATAATCCCAGGAATTAGCCCAGTTAGAGTCATGTGTTTGTTATTCTAGATTTGGGGAGGGAGGACAAAGGTAAAAGAAAAAAGGGAATCAAATGTCAACACAAGGGGTTTGATCAAGCAATAACATTGTGTAAGAAATCAATCAGTGCTGTGAAGCTCATGCTACAGGAAAGATCACACACAAACACACCAACCCACTGGGCACAAGTGTCAGTTCAACGTCTAGTTTTGATTTACATTTGGTTGAGTTGTCAACTAACATGAATTCAATGTGAAATCAACCAAACATTCCACCATGTCATTGGATTTAGATTTTTTTGTAAAGAAAAAATAAATACAAAATGACGTAAACAGGTTGACTCCACATCATCACATTTAATGTTTCGGTTGAAATGAAGTGGAAACAATGTTGATTCAACCAGTTTTTTCTCAGTGGGAAGTGAAAGAAAACATTTAGCTAACAGGAAAGAGATTAGACCTTGAAAATAGTGTCTCATCTAATTCGGTTGACCTAACTAGATCAATAAATAAAACGTTTTTTTTGTGTGTTGATAACAGTGATATAAAAAACATAATTTTCCTCAAACAAGGAAAAGATAACAAACAAATAATTAAGGGTAAAAATGTCAATAACACACAAACCAACACATTGGAAAGGCAGAGAGACACACTGAAGCAAATCCTTGCAATCCTCCCAGCTCTTTGACCCCTATGCTGAACCCTTACTTGACCCCTGACCTCTCACCTTTAGCTGGGATTTGGACACCTTCCCGCTCTTCTCCACATCCAGAGAAGTGAAAGCATACCAGATGGACTTTAGCAGTTCAGCTCGCAACTCCATGACTGCCTCCGCTCAGCTCTGCTTATTTTATTGCATTGCTGTGTGTGTGTTTGTGTGTGTTTGTGTGTGTGTGTGTGTGTGTAGCACACAGACCTGTGTGTGTCTCAGTAAACCCCCACATCCTGCTCTTTGCTAAATGGCTGCCCTGAAGCTCACTGATACCACCTATCTGTAGCAAATGGGAAAACCTTATGGGTCACCAATTGCCACAGTGTGGGGAATATTTGGAATTATAAATCAAGGACTTTTGGTCATGGATTGCCTCATGGTTGTACGATGTTACTCCCATGATGCTGATTGATTGAAACAGAATTTCAGCCGTGTATATATCAGACAATATACCACAGGTATGACGCAAAAACACTTGTTTACTGTTCTACATTATACATATATAAAGTGTGTGGACACCCCTTCAAATGAGTGGATTTGGCTATTTCAGCTACACCCGTTGCTGACAGTTGTATCAAATCAAGCACACAGCCATGCAATCTCCATAGACAAACATTGGCAGTAAAATGGCCATTCTGAAGAGCTCAGTGACTCTCACTGTGGCACTGTCGTAGGATGCCAGCTTTCCGACAAGTCAGTTCGTCAAATTTATGCCCTGCTAGAGCTTCCCTGGTCAACTGTAAGTGCTGTTATTGTGAAGTGGAAACGTATAACAGCCAAAACGGCTCAGCTGCAAAGTGGTAGGTCACACAAGCTCACAGAACGGGACCACCGAGTGCTGAAGCATGTAAAAATCGTTGCAACACTCACAACCGAGTTCCAAAGTGCCTCTGGAAGCAACGTCAGCACAATAACTGTTTGTTGGGAGCTTCATGAAATGGGTTTCTATGGCAGAGCAGCCTAAGATCACCATGCGCAATGCCAAGCGTCGGCTGGAGTGGTGTAAACCTCGCCGCCATTGGACTCAGGAGCAGTGGAAACGCTTCACCATCTGGAAGTCAGACGGATTCATCTGGGTTTGGCGGGTACCAGGTGAACACTACCTGCTCCAATTCATAGTGCCATCTGTAAAGTTTGGTGGAAGAGGAATAATGGTCTGGGGCTGTTTTTCATGGTTCATGATAGGCCCCTTAGTTCCAGTGAAGGGAGATCTTAACGCCACAGCATCCAATGACATTCCAGACGATTCTGTGCTTCCAATTTTGTGGCAACAGTTTGGAGAAGGCCCTTTCCTCTTTTAGTATGACAATGCCCCCATGCACAAAGCGAGGTCCATACAGAGATGGTTTGTCAAGATCAGTGTGGAATAACTTGACTGGCCTGCACAGAGCCCTGACCTCAACCCCATTGAATACCTTTGGGATGATTTGGAACGCCGACTGCGAGCCAGGCCTAATTCCCCACATCAGTGCCCGACCTCAAAACAGTTTGTTTACATATATAACACTCCTGGATGCAAATAATCAGATATTATGCCTGTTAGAACCTGACCACCATCAATAAACTCACCTGCCGATGAAATTACTCCAGCAAACAGAATACCACAATGGATTGAGACCACTACCATCGCCTTCATTCTCTTCCTTCATGTCAACAGTTGGCTTGATTATCTCATGTTGTTACTGCAGGACTTTTCTACTATTCTGATTGTCCTCTGGTTTCTGAAAAGAAGCAGAAGTCAGAACTACTGTGTGTGTGTGTGTGTGTCTGTCGAGTCAGTGGATTAGAAAGGATTTATGAGGGGATTTCATTAATCAAAGGCATAGCCGACGTTGAGGAGCAACACCCACATCTCTCCCCAACCAGGGATGGGTGAGATGGAAGGTTTGGGTGAGTGAGAAGAGGAAGACAATCGAAATCCCTCATACTACCTGCCACCTCTAACGGACTAGGAAACCCATAACATTAATCTCTAGGGAAATAAAATAATCTGCTAATAGCTGAAAACAGATGAATAACAAAGGCCTCAATCATGTATGATAAAAACGCCAGTAGAGCAACCTTACCCCTGTCTAACCAGGAACGGAATGACCACGCTTAAACAGCAATTATTATGAATGAATAAATATCATTATTAAATGTGCTTCTCATAATAAAAATACAAACGTTTCCTGGTTATTTCATTAAATTCAATGGAAACTGTACTGTACTAAACGACCAGGAATGCATTCAGTATGATAGAACGGTGTTCAACATTCAATTCAATGGACACGGTTCTGTAGCAAACTACCAATTGAAGACTGGCATGATTCTGGTTGCCCAGAGGGTGAGTTTTGCGATGTAAAATGGCCACACCTCACCACACCCACCAAACAGGAGCAAATGTACCACAAAGGCTGTTGAAGAAGGGTGTGTAGCGTTTTAGGGAAACATGTTGTTCAGTACAAACTGTCAGGAAACATAGCAAACGTTGAACCGAACTGAACACACCCCTGGCTGGCATCTTTTGAAATTCAGAAGGCCCATAGACTTGGCAGAGGCTTTCAGAGGGGGGGGGTCTTTGATACCAAAGAGAATCTCTGCCCTAGTTCCTCAACGAGCTAGGCCAAATAACTTCTCCCACCCGAAACAAAATTGTTCCGAGATGAATATGTAGCTCAGCCTATAAAAGTATGTCAGTACAGTTGATTGTTTTTCCTTGAAATAAGACAAGCGGCCTGTGTTGACCTTTCTCTATATGGACTACCTTTTCACCGGAAGAGGGAACAGCCTCTAGTCATTTCCTCTGTCATTTGTGTGACTGGATGTAATTTCCTTGTGGTGACTTCTGCTGTTCTGAAGTATGTTGGTTCTGTCTCCACAGGGAGCCTTAGGCATTGTTATTGATGGAAGGTGAGGACAGACAGCTTTGAAGGGGTGGTGGTGGTGGTGTGTGTGTGTGTGTGTGTGTGTGTGTGTTTGTGTGTGTGTGTGTGCGTGTGTGTGCTTCTGTGTGTGTGCACATCTGTGTGTGTGCGTCTGTGTGTGTGCGTCTGTGTGTGTGTGTGTGTGTATGGTTTTTGGAGAGTGGGGGGTTGCAGTTTGGGAGGCCAGTCTGAGTGCTTTTGCTTGTCCACAGCATGTCAGATTGACAGTACTGTGATCGAACCCCCCCCCCCCCCCCCCCCCCCCCCCCCAAACACACGTGTGTGCGTGTGTGTGTGTGTGTGTATAGGTATGACCTTGAAAGAGTAACTCATCACTTCCATTCTAACACACACCTGGTCCATACCTCCAGCCAGAGTGAGACACCTGCACAGAAACAGCAGTTACAGGCAGGTTGGATCAAACAGGTCTCCAACCTCGAAACTGTGGTCCTTTCAACTGGTAGTGTGGAATATAGACTTAGATAATCTTGATCAGAAACAATAGCTTGTTGGAGGTTATTAAAGACTTTGAGTGTGTGCTTGCGTGTGTTCGTATGTGTCACTGTGGAGCTGTCAGTGGTACGTCTCCACACTGTTCAACGAAGGTGATGACTTATCACCAAAACATCCTCTGATTTCACTGGACTGGGCACTTCTCCAGACAGATAGAAAAAGAGAGAAAAGAGATGGGGGACGTGTGTGTGTGTGCATGTATGTGTGTGTGTGTGTGTGAGTGTGTGTGTGTGTGTGAGTGAGTGTGTGAGTGAGTGTGCGTGTGTGTGCGTGTGCGTGTGTGTGTGTGCGTGTGTGTGCGTGCGTGTGTGTGCGTGTGCATGTGGCTGTGTGTTAGACCTGTGGCGGCTGGTTGGTGTTGTATTTTGTTTAGTTTTGTTCCTCTGAGCAGATCCTTGTTTTCACATCCGTCCGATGGTGAGCGACACTCTTCATCTCCGTCACCCTTCAAAATATTTATCCAAAACAGATGAGGTGTGCATGTTGTGGTTGGTCTGACACACACTTAGAGAGTGTGACATAGTTCTGTCCTTCTCTTAAAGGAAATTATCTGTCACATCTCATCTGTCACATTCTGTACATTTCCTGTATTTGTTGACTTCCCATCTTTGCCAAGTCACCCTTAGATTACTATGGTAAGTGCACAACATTTCCTGACATAAGTGGACACAATATCATACAGCCTATAAATGATTGCATCGGGGTTACTTTGAGTCACTGAACACAGTTCTTAACTTTCTTGCCTAGTTAAATAAAGGTTCATAAAAAAAAGATTATGATTCTAGATCATAACCTATGTGATAACCTATATGATACATAACCTATGTGGCATCAGCCAGTCTTCAATTTCACACATAACCAGGAATGTGATGCACCCCCAAAACCTGAGGAGGCACAAGAGCATGTGGCATCAGCCAGTCTTCAATTTCACACATAACCAGGAATGTGATGCACCCCCAAAACCTGAGGAGGCACAAGAGCATGGCTGGGTGTGGTCCAAAGGGGGGCAAGGCTCCTGACCACAAGTTGCAGAATTTTGCATTTTCAAGCACCTGAAGTAGCTTTTTCCTGTAATCTAGAATCATAATCTTTTTTTTATGAACCTTTATTTAACTAGGCAAGAAAGTTAAGAACAAGTTCTTATTCACAATGACAGCCTACCCCGGCCAAACCCTAACCAGGACAATTTTGTGCTGCCCTATGGGACTCCCGATCACAACCAGTTGTGATACAGCCTGGAATCGAACCAAGGTCTGTAGTGACACCTCTAGCACTGAGATGCAGTGCCTTAGACCACTGCGCCACTCGGGAGCCACATTTAATTCTATGTCAAAAATATGTATATTTTTCATAAAGAAACTAAATATTCTTCTCTGGGTAAAAGATTGAAAGGAATGTGAGTCTTATTCGGTACATTTAGTTAATCCTTGAATTTCTAAAGTCTACCAACCTTGCCAGTAGACATGCCAGCTAAGATCTCAATCAAGTTAGAACTAGCTTCTCTAACTTGATTGATAGCCTGACATGTCTTCTTGGTAGCTGGTTACGAGGTTGGGAGATCGGGAACCTGTCTGGGCTAGCTAAAGCCAACTCCATAAAATTGCTAGGTGACTAATAGCATTACAGAGAAACAACAACAGCAACAACAACAAACAACAACAAAATGTAATACAAAAATGTATATACACTGCTCAAAAAAATAAAGGGAACACTAAAATAACACAACCTAGATCTGAATGAATTAAATATTCTTATTAAATACTTTTTTCTTTACATAGTTGAATGTGCTGACAACAAAATCACACACAAATTATCAATGGAAATCAAATTTATCAACCCATGGAGGTCTGGATTTGGAGTCACACTCAAAATTAAAGTGGAAAACCACACTACAGGCTGATCCAACTTTGATGTAATGTCCTTAAAACAAGTCAAAATGAGGCCTCCACGTGCCTGTATGACCTCCCTACAACGCCTGGGCATGCTCCTGATGAGGTGGCGGATGGTCTCCTGAGGGATCTCCTCCCAGACCTGGACTAAAGCATCCGCCAACTCCTGGACAGTCTGTGGTGCAACGTGGCGTTGGTGGATGGAGCAAGACATGATGTCCCAGATGTGCTCAATTGGATTCAGGTCTGGGGAACGGGCGGGCCAGTCCACAGCATCAATGCCTTCCTCTTGCAGGAACTGCTGACACACTCCAGACACATGAGATCTAGCATTGTCTTGCATTAGGAGGAACCCAGGGCCAACCGCACCAGCATATGGTCTCACAAGGGGTCTGAGGATCTCATCTCGGTACCTAATGGCAGTCAGGCTACCTCTGGCGAGCACATGGAGGGCTGTGCGGCCCCACAAAGAAATGCCACCCGACACCATGACTGACCCACTGCCAAACCGGTCATGCTGGAGGATGTTGCAGGCAGCAGAACGTTCTCCACGGCGTCTCCATACTCTGTCACGTCTGTCACATGTGCTCAGTGTGAACCTGCTTTCATCTGTGAAGAGCACAGGGCGCCAGTGGCGAATTTGCCAATCTTGGTGTTCTCTGGCAAATGCCAAACGTCCTGCACGGTGTTGGCCTGTAAGCACAACCCCCACCTGTGGACGTCGGGCCCTCATACCACCCTCATGGAGTCTGTTTCTGACCGTTTGAGCAGACATATGCACATTTGTGGCCTGCTGGAGGTCATTTTGCAGGGTTCTGGCAGTGCTCCTCCTGCTCCTCCTTGCACAAAGGCGGAGGTAGCGGTCCTGCTGCTGGGTTGTTGCCCTCCTACAGCCTCCTCCACGTCTCCTGATGTACTGGCCTGTCTCCTGGTAGCGCCTCCATGCTCTGGACACTACGCTGACAGCCACAGAGTGAAAGCTAGAGTGAAAGCACCGCCAGCATTCAAAAGTGACCAAAACATCAGCCAGGAAGCATAGGAACTGAGAAGTGGTCTGTGGTCACCACCTGCAGAACCACTCCTTTATTGGGGGTGTCTTGTTAATTGCCTATAATTTCCACCTGTTGTCTATTGCATGTGAAATTTATTGTCAATCAGTGTTGCTTCCTAAGTGGACAGTTTGATTTCACAGAAGTGTGATTGACTTGGAGTTACATTGTGTTGTTTAAGTGTTCCCTTTATTTTTTTTGAGCAGTGTACATATATTTTTTTCAACAGGACAAATCTGAGGGGGCACATGCTCCTGTGCCCCCCACGGGCATGACGCCTCTGGACATATCTCACGATGATCTTCATCTTTTTTTATTTACTTTTTTGTTTTGTTTACTAAGATTTGTTGATAATCATAAACACGGGATGATATATGATAATCAACAATTGATGACAATAATTATTGTAAGTGAATTAAGTTGTAGAAGTTAGTTCAGTGGTAGTTACGACGATAGTGTATGAGTGGTGGTAGTGTGGAGTAGTTGTAGTGGTATAGTGGGAGTATTTCAGTGATTGTATTTCACTTTAGATTGTTAAAGAGCTCATTCCTGCTCTTCTATATTTGAAGGAGGAACACTTGAAGCGGCGACTTAAAGAGGGCATATGGGTGCTGTTTCGAGGGGCTGGCCATTCAAGATCACACCAGTAGTCATGTGGCGATGATTGTTGTTTGGGGTCTTTAAAGTGTGTCGTCTGCGTTTGATGTGAGTGTGTGTGTGGACGTGTGTGTGTGTGTGCACGCGCGCGTGTGTTTGGCATACGTGTGTGATGTGTGTAAGAGACAGACATGGCTGCAACCCAATCCCCCTCTCTCTGACTGTCTGCAGCTCAATCCCGGGTCTCACATGTGTAAACCCTTCGACAACGGGAGACACACTCTTCTCTAATCACAGAGAACACAGGCCCAGACCTGCCCTGGGCAGCCCTGCAAATCACATGGCGTATAGATATTTTGTCATTTTAGTCATTTCTAATCCGTTAAACTGGTAAGAAAGAAGGAAGAAAGAGTCAAGAACCTGTCCTAATTTTCAATAATGGCATGGCAGGAATGAAGCGATACGTAGCGCAGCTACCTGTTCAGTGTACCACTCTCAAACAGAAACAGTTCAGTAGATTCTGTGTATTAGTCATCACGATAACATTGTACAGTGTTGATTCAGAGAATGGTTGATAGCAGGCACAGGTAGCAGGTACGGTGCATTTACTGTAAATAATTATTAGTCCAAGATTTAGGAGAAGAGGGGAAAAGTGTGCTTCCTAGAAGGTGGTTCCACCCTTCAAATACCCTTTATTTAGTGGCCTATATCTTCATTCATTTCTATGATTCTGATGTAGACTGTTTAATCATGGTTGGAAGTGGGGGATTAGGGATAGGAAACAGCAAACAATCATTTCCAGAATGCAGCGCTTTGATTCAGCTCTGAAACAGTAACAATTGCTATTACTGCAACTGACGTTTAGAGGCAGTTTGAACAGTCCCTTCCTTTGAGTGAATGAACAACAGGTTGTTTAGACAATGCTCACTGCATTAATAATAGAAGAACGCTGTGAGGTACTTTTTAACCCAGCTTTTCCCAAACTCTGTCCACCCCTCCTTCGTGTTTTGTTTTTTGCCCTAGCACTACACAGCTGATTAAAATCATCAACTAATGACCAAGCTTTGATTATTTGAGTCAGCTGTCTGGTGTTAGGGCAAAAACCAAAACATGCACCCTTTGGCGTCCCCAGGACTGAGTTTAGGAAACGCTGGATTAAGCTGTCTAAGAGATCAGTGAAGTCTGACTTGACACAACTTAACGCAGTAAGGTCGGGCTTCTCATTGATGTTAAACTATCATTAAACAATCTAATCGCCACTGGGAGTGGGTGTATTTATAAAATACCACACCTGCGATACTTCTTTAAGCCAAAAACAATATCTTCATCTCAGTTGATCTCCCACCCATCTCTTTGTGGGTGGGGCGTCCAGGGGTGAGAGTAGGTAATACCTGGGATCCACCTCCCACCTGACACACTGCTACAGAAGACATTACCGACCACACCATCACGGAACACCTGAGAGGAACCACGCCGAGGTCCTCACCCCAGACAGAGAACCCCAGGCTGGGTAGGGTCCTGCCTGTCTCCCCCCTGAACACCTGGAGGCCTGGTGCTAAATGTGGAGGACCCTGAGTATCACCTGTTCATCTGAAGGTAAGATGGAGAGAGTAGAATGAAGACATCCGCAATGGAGAAAACACATTTGACTTTCGATAGTACGTACGATTCCATGCAAATACATTCCATGACCTGGGACATGTGACATGTAAATAATGCAGGGTGAAGACGTATTTTGTGTGGCCAGTCCACACAGTAAATATCTTCAGTAAATATAAATTATTTGTTCAATATTTTCTGTCATTAGGTTATATCCAATATAAAAACCAATGTAAAATTCAATGGACATCATTGTCTGCATTGTACATGATGCTTTAATATTTAATATGATCTCTTGTGTCTTTGATAATGTGTAGAATATAGATAGTATAGGTAGATCATCTCAAGTCCTATAGATGATATTCGTGCCATTGTACTTATGAATAGTAAGTCATTATAACTATGCATGTATTACTGTGTATATATTCTAGCTAAGTCTGAATACTTTGAATGCAAGGACAAGCTCATCATACATGATTCCTCATCTTTACTTCCCTCTGGGGTAGTTTTTCCCCAAGCACTACAAGGACACAGCGTGCCGATGGTGGTGTTTGTGTCTATGGCTCTGGGTGTGTTAATTTTCACTTCAAAAGACATATACAACTGTCAAAGTTATATACAATAACTCTCGCCTTCAAATGCTTAAGTGGTTTTGGCAGACGTTTCAAACTGTCTTTGGGAAATCCAACACTGGCTTAAAGAGAGGGGAATTCCTTCTCTCTCTCTCTTCTCTCTTTTCTCTCTTCTCTCTCACTTCTCTCTCTATTTATGCCTCTCTCTTCTTCTGTGCAGCAGCCAGGGATGCAAGTCTCTGTAGAGAGAGAGAGAAGGAGAAGACGAAAAGGAGGGAGGAGGAGAGAGGGATTAGAAGATATTTCCAGATTATTGAGGAAAACTACAGTTCTGCCCACAACGTTAACACTTTCGTGTTCATTGTTGCTTCTCAGATCAATTGACTTTTGATTAAAAAATAAAGTAGAAGTAGGGGAGATTGGGGTATGTTGAGCCATTTCTTACATTCAGCATCACTACATCAAGCTAAATATAGTATTCCTCTTAACAACGAATATCTACATATATTTCAGGATGTTGTGTATCCCTGGAAATAATCAGAATTCATGTAAACGTAACATTTTTGAAATAGCTTGTCCAAGAAAAGTGATCTCTTGGCACGACTTAGTTAGGGACAGGGTAAATTGAGCCGCCTTGGGGTAAGTGGGCTATGGTGTTCTGTGACAGTGGGGTGATGATGCTAGTAGGTCAAAGGTTAATTAATGGTATTGGGGTGTGGTATACTGTATATTTTAAATGTATGCCTACATTCAGATATAGATCTCTCTGTTCAATATCTCTTCCATTTCTTGACCAGTAATCTGGGACAGGGATGGTGTTTACATGTGCCAATTCGTAGGTAAATTCTTTGCATTTGAGGCTACTAAGCCCATGATATGATTAGCGAGCTCAGACTCCATATCATCAGCTAAACTCTTGTGTGTCTCTGCTACTCTCTCATAGCTTCTCTTTCGCACAGATACATGTTCGTTTTCTTTTTTGTCAATGTGCCTCTTCAGTTTCACTATCTAGGGTTCCATCCAATTGGCGACAGATTTTCATGCAACTATTTCAAAAATATACATTAAAACAATATGAACATTTTCACACCAGATTGATATAAGGCTATAAGCGCATTGTGGATATAAGGCTGTGCGTGATGTCGTAGTGTACGTACAAATAACTTTTGCGGTTAAATTTCCATGTACCGAATCAAATAAAATAAAAGTTAAATGAGTTTAAATGCATCTTCAACTCTACTGATGACTTTACAAAATGTTGCTGTTTAAAGCTAATGTGGCCACTCTGGATTGGTCTTTACATGCTTGCCAACAGCTCACTGCTACAGAGCTGGTGTAGCCTACATTATGAGATTATTATGGACAAAAGAGCAAGATTTTTTTTATTTGTCAAATGGCAGCCAAGCTACAATCATTATGTCACCAGAATAAGACCCTCAATATTTATTGGAAAGGAGCATCAAGTTCTTCAGCGTTTTTAGTCACGAATCTTGTTCTGGAGGCAGCTCTACAGAGTGGTCACTAGCTGGCACATAAAATCAGATTTTTAAACCTAACCCTAACCTTGACCCTAACCTTAACCACACTGCTAAGCCTAATACCTAACCCTAACCTTAAATCGTTTACGTGACTTTTTACAACAATTTACAACAAACAAAAATTATACAAAAAAAAATACAACAAAATTTTGACTCTGCAGCTGACCTATCTAAGTGGTAATCGGCTCAGTTCTGCCTCCAGGAAAAGATAACTCGCATTATTCATTTTCGAGACGCAAAAAAATCCCACCTTGTCTAGCGTATTTTGTTTTGTCGACATTTGTCAAGTTTCCCGACAATTTTGCTGCGTCCATCAAGCCAGTCGTGGAATGTTTTATCCGACATGTACTTTACTCACATAAAAAGGTTGGATGGAAACCTGGTTATTCAGTCCATTCGTTTCACCCCTTGCTGCTGCTCAAATGGACGTCCTTTTCTCCCTTCCTGGACTCCTCTCTCAAGAATCTCAAGCAGGGCTAGACCCCGGCTTGTTTTACGTTTCTATACACGGGGCATGATGATGTTTGCTCTGTAACAATACAAATAGTTAATATGCATGACACATTGCAGGCATACTATGCATATTATTATGGATAAAACTGACAAAATCGAATCATAATTTATATGGGGTATGGTGGCCATTGGCTCACCTTATCCTAAGGCAAACATTTTGACTATATTAGCCCACACAGCTACAACGATGCACTTCATGCTTGGTTTAGGACCTCATATTGTAGCTTATAGAGACCCCAGCTGATATATAAAGCAATCTACTTTGGTTTAGATACAAGCATCATGAACCCTATAACACAATAAATAATTTAAGTAAAAAAACGTTTAACCTAACTTGCTTACCATTTTTTCCCCGTGTGGTTTCTTCCTTTACAGACTCCATGAAATGGTGACCTCACCCTAAATATTTGGTCACATGATACATTTTGTGTATGGTTTCCTCGAAACAAGGGGTGGCTCAACTTACCCCCACTCTCCCCTACAACAAAGCCAGATACTAGTCTTGGATTTGCATACTTTCAGTGTGATTGTAAATGTTCTGATTTTCAGGTAACGGTAAAGATCTTCCTTTGGTTTCTTAGCACAAAGTGCAGCTATCTAATCCCTTACTTTTGAAGTGTGTATAGCCTCATTGCTTCTTTAAATACATGCAACAGTCATTATTATCTTCAAAACCTCCTGTGTTTGATTAGGGCGGCTCATTTAACTAGGTTCTAACCTTTCATCCGGTCTTAATTCACTTCCACAGATCTACAAGAGGAGAGTGTTTGATGATGAAGCTCCACCTTGTTTCTCCTTCTACTTGAGGCGAACAAGTTCACCAGAAAACTGGATGCCACAAGTGGAGGAAACTCACAACTCGCTGCTCCGATTCCTTATCCTTCCATTTGTCTTAAGAGTCTCTCTCTCTGTTCACACCATCACCATGAGTGCTGTCTTCTCCCACCCCTTCGTAGACCAGCGGCCCACCTACCTAAACAGAGGCAGCAGCCTGCCGTATGGTCTGTCTCCCTCTAGTGGCTACTCTGAAAACCGCCCAAACACCCACTCCAACCGCTTCCACTCTGGCTCTGACCCTCTGGCCCACACAGTGCCCTTCCTCCTCTACCCCACCACAATGGACCCTGGAGGCCTCTATGAAGCCTCGTTCCGGGGCCCCGGAGGCCCCAATCTCCTCCCCTACCTGTCCCCATTCCACCACGGGCACTTTGGGGTGTACGAGTGCCCCTTCGAGCCAGCGTTCATCCAGAAGCGTAACGAGCGGGAGCGTCAGAGGGTGAAGTGTGTGAACCAGGGCTATGCCAAGCTGAGGGACCACCTGCCCGGGGGTGTCAGTGAGAAGAGGCTCAGTAAAGTGGAGACACTGAGGGCAGCAATTAATTATATTAAATACCTGCAGGGGCTGGTGGAGGGGCAGGGGAAGGGCAGAGATGGGTATGAGGGGGGACAGGTGTGCCACAGCCCCAGTTCTGCCCACTGTAGGACGGAGGACTCGGACCACAGCAATGGGGGGTCACCTCACTCTCTCTCAGACTCCTCCTCTTCCTCCGCGGGGATAGACTGTGAGGAGTCAGCGGGCTCTGGGACCTAGATGATTGTGGGTAGTATAGTTTGTGAGCGAGACTGTGGATAGACGTTTGTGGATTGAGGTAGGACTTCCCTCTCTCCAAGGACTGCTCACGAAAACATCAAACCCTGAGCACGAAGATATATAATTTAAGACTTATTCCAGTAGATACTATGTAATGTATTGGCAATGTGTCTTGTTTTTTTTGCCACTAAAATGTTTTACCAAACCACTTTCAGATGCTGATTATGTTAAAGAAGATGTCACGAACACTTTAGATTTGAAGATAAACATCTGAAACTCAGAAAGCAATCCCAGCTAGCACATAACATTCTGAGAACAGCTCTACGTTTTTAGAGCTTGGTGAGACCGTGGATGTCCTATGGTTATTTTGCACACAGCCTTCCATCAACTCTTTGGGAATGGTGCATAGTTGTTTGGTTTTGAAATAGTCTCCACTCATTTCAGGAACTTGATTAAAACAAAATCTTACTATTTCATTACATTAAAAGAAAGTTTCCGAAATGGTCAAACAGGGTTACATTTCATTTCAATTTTGGTAATTATCTTGGAATGTTCTCTAACTGGTTCGACGTTGGGAATGTTCTCAACGAGTTCAGAGAATGTTAAGAAACAATGTTGTTCTGTGGGAATTTCAGGACTTCAGCATAATGTTTCCTACAGGTTTCCTCATGGTTCTATTTAAAGTCACGTTCTCAAATTGTTCCAAGAACGTGAAGAAAACTTCCCATTAAAAAAACATTTGATGCTGAGAACATACACATTCCATTCTCAGCCTCAACAAAACTCTCTCTATCTACTATCCTGTTCAGTGTGTTCAGGTGTGTTGGCTGTGCCCACTAATTGGCCACACCTGATCTTATTGAGTGCTGTTTTCCTTTGAAATGGGGTCTGTTTGAACAGACTAAAATAAACAGCCTTGTATGCATAAAAAACAAAGCATGCTAGCTCCATCCTGGTGGCGCAGTAGACTAATTCAATGAATAGAGAAGAGAAGATTATAGATTTGAATCTCACAAAATAAAAAAATCTGTAATAAATATGTTTGCATGTTTAATGCCTAAGGAAAGGAATTTCCATGTGTCCTATTTGTGCTTGGATTTCAAGAAGTAAACCCCAAATAATCTAGCAGTGTTATTAAAAGACTTTCAGTGAAAGTTTTAAGGAAGTTATTCAAAAACCTCAAAATAACCTCTAATTTAAGTTCTCAGACCGTTAATAAAACCTCCCAGGAAAACGTTCAAGGAACCAGAGTAAAATGTTCTCAGAACCTCTCTGCAACCTAAAAATAACAGTCCCAGAACAGTCAAAATGTTCACTGTCTGTTCTCAGAACGTTTAAAAAACATTCAGTTCCTACAACCAATGTGAAACTAAAAACATACGTTTCCACAACTTCCAAGGATCCAAATGTGTTAATTGGGACGAATTCAAGTATGCAATGTTTATTGTGTTTCAAAATGAAAAACTGACCATTGTAGCAACACGTTACTGTTATCAAAAGAAACTGTATTTCCCAAAACAAACTGTGGTTAATTTTATTACAGCGCATTACATCTTTTGGAAATTTCAGGTGATATTAAGTCACAAAACTGGTAATAAAGTAATGTGATTCCTCTTTTCACGAATAGAGTTTTTGGAAAAGTAACAGATTCTACAATGGGACAACTGATACTTGGATGCAATTTTTTTGGGGGGGGGGTTAGACAGTATTCATAATGGTGTTAATCTAATTACTCTAATTTGTTGTAGTACTGTAGTTCACCATAATTGTGCTCATTCCTCAGACCTGGGGCCTGTCATTAATGTTTGGTTGCTGTGTTTGCGTTCTATATATACAAAGCCTTTCACAAACCCTGTTATATAATAAAAAAGCATTGGGCATGATAGAGCACAAATTGATACCATAAATAATATTTGTTTCATCATAAGAGTCACCAACTGTTGACACAGATCTCACTGGCAATAATTCACAGACACGTTTCCCACCATCGAGTCCATTCTATGATGTTAACTCTACTCCCAAACATACATGTCAGAGGTCATGAAGGGTTAGTTCAACCAATGAGGGGACACCCCAACTCCGTTGGGCATTGTAGTAGCCATCATGTCTGTGAAGGCCAATAAAAAAAAATGTGAAAGTCAAATAGCACAAACAATGTCGGGGGACTCAGTGTTACAACCAATGACAGGACATCACTCCAACCCTGTTAGCCAATGACACGATACTACTATGGGGACGACAACAACATAGTATATGCCTTACGCTGCCTTAACCTTCACTCTTGGTAAATGTGCCCCCCCCCTTCCGACACCACCTCCCCAGAATGACACTCATTGTCTATATTTATTCTCTCCGCTGACCAACTGTTCCTCCAACCAATAAACAGGCACAGGTCTGTCATCTCAGAAAGGGAGAGAGAGAGGGGGAATGCCCGAGAAAGAGTACAGGGAGATATAGACAACAGAGAGGAGAGAGGAGTGTTGTGGAAGAAATGAGTGCCTACCCAGCAGGTTATGAAGAGGACCAGTAGGACCTGGACTAGCTGAGCAGGTGAATCGCTAGCTGACCTGGTGGAATACAGCACTGAAAGCAACCATCTTCACTTGGGCTAGGATCTGGACGACCAGGTCAAGTTGGGGGTACAGTAGCTGGCTGGCTGAAGAGGCCATTTTAGCGACCATCTTCACTTCCTCCAAATTCCCCAGGTAGAGCCAAGATGGCGGAGAGTGGCGGCGAGCCTAACCTGCAGTCCTACATTATGGACGAGGAAACTCTGAAGAGGAAGCAGAAGGAGAAGCTGAAGAAGCTCCTGGCCACGGGGGGAAACCCTCGGCCCGCACGCTCCCTCTTCTTCCTCACATTGAAGAACCCCTTCCGCAAGGCTGCCATCAACATTGTGGAATGGAAGTATCCTTTAGGGGTCAGGGGTCAAGGGTCAGGGGTTAGAGGTCAGGAGGGTGTGGGAACAGGAAACGGTTGTCACTAGATAACCATGCTCAGAGTTGTGTGTAGAAATGATGTAGCCTGGTCCCAGATCTGTTTGTGTTGCCTTGTCAACACAGCACAAACAGGCTGGATAAGAAAGGTTATTAAACCATGAAGCATGGTCAAGCTGTTAGAAATAATGGCACAGTGCGTTCACACCATAAATGTCTAACATGGCCAGATAGTGAAGCCTGTCTGTGGATTGTCGGTATAGCAAATGATTGTTTATGACATGGATACATTTGGTCTTGTATTGATGGTCAATGCAACCCAGCAGTGTTTCCCACATCGTGCCCCAAGCCCAGTTTCTATTGAGGTCATGGATAGCAACTGGGTTGTTAGAGAGTTAAGGCTTTGTGTATTTGCTGGATGACAGAGAAGTATTTGAACAGCTAATCAAATGGCTACCTAGACTATTTTCATTGCCCCCCCCCCCCCCTTTTTTTTACACTGCTGCTACTCTCTGTTTATTATCTATGCATAGTTACTTTAACTCAACCTACATGTACATATTACCTCAATTACCTCGACTAACTGGTGACCCCGCACATTGACACCTGTATATATCCTCACTAATGTTATTTTACTGCTACTCTTTAAGGAATTGTTTCTTAAATGTTTTATTTTCTACTGATCTATATTTTACTTAACACTTATTTTTCTTCAAACTGCATTGTTGGTTAAGGGCTCGTAAGCAAGCATTTCATTGTAAGGTCTACCTACAGCTGTTGTATTCAGCAAATGCAATTGGATTTGATTTGATTTGTTTTGAATGGGTGGTAGCAGCCGAGCGTCTGGGAACAACTGCTTCAGGGGTCTGAGGCATGGCTGCCATCGTGACGAGTCAACACTTTATAAATCACCCCTCCTGTTGAGTCTCGTATTGTCTTGTAGTGAATAAGGTGACAGACGGCTGGACCGTATCTCTGTATAGCCGTAGAGTTAGAGCCACTCTGATACGCTCACACATTACAGTACAACACACACGTTATAACCACGGGACACAGCCCTTACATTTTCTGGTGGTCCAGTCCAGTATGCAGACATGCTGAACTGTAGAGTGGCTTGAGCACCAGAGCAACAGGTTGATGACTACGGGTTTCAGAACAACATGCATTAGCATCAGGGTAGAGCGGAGACGACCCATATTGGGTGGTGACAGGAACACAACATAGAGTACATTTCTGTTAGAATCATCTTGTAAATGCAAATTGTCTCGAGGACAAATCCACCACAGCTCAGAATCACAATTGAACCGTGGGCGTACCATAGACTCCCACATCCAAGGTTACAGTTCTGTTTTGGTAGTGAGTAATGACTGTGGCTGCAGTAACGGTCCACTGAGATGTTAGAATCCAGTGAAGCTGTTGATGGATTATTTTTTGACATGTAAAATATGAGTTTGTTATGGCGACAGTGTGATGATATTCCTGGGGACGGACGGACAGCTGTCCTCCCACGTCACAGCCTAAAAACAGACGCGCTAAGCTAAGAGAATGCTGCCTCAGACACGGACTGGTGGTGGAATTGGGTACTGCAGTCGGAGAGGGGAACAACAGCATGATGACTAGAATATTTGTTCTATTTAACAAGGCAAGTCAGTTAAGAACAAATTCTTATTTTCAATGACTGCCCAGGAACAGTGGGTTAACTGCTTTGTTCAGGGGCAGATCGACAGATTTGTACCTTGTCAGCTCGGGGATTCAATCTAGCAACCTTTAGGTTACTGGCCCAACACTCTAACCACTAGGCTACCTGCTACCCCCAATGAAGTTGCAGTTGATTATCCACGGTATGACCCTTTGTAAAGCTTTGCACTATTACACACCCAGGAGTGCAACATTGCACAGCATTGACCGTTTTGAATGTGCTGTACTGAAGGGACCCAGATATTTGAACTCGCCACCATCTTTACCACAGGTGCCGACATAAATAGATCCGATTATCTTCTAACTGACCCATTGTTGGCCTCAAATGTCTCCCAGTGTGTTTTCAATACCCGTGGCTATATGGGGAAGTCCCTATTGAGGGGTTGCACACACTGTACATCAATTCAACTGAAACAGACTCACCTTATTGATATGTTTGACATTTTGTGATTCAGATGCATGGCCAATATTGCTAGTTATGGTTACTCTGTCAATAGTTATCCTGTAACTGATACAAAACTAGCACGAGCACTAGTTTCCTGTAACATGAAGTCTACAGTGGCATGTTAAACCGTGCACCTTATGGTTATTTAGATTGTGAACGTCGTCTAATTGGTGGGTGAGGTTGAAAGATCTCACTGAGATGCATGTGTACTTCCTGTAGGCATTGAATGGTGGAATAGCTATCCATATCCATCCATATCGCTTGGTTAGGTAACATCAGTTTGGATAAGAAAGGAAAATATCCCGCAAAGTATCTAATGGTATATTTTAAAAGGATATTATTTCCTACACCCTGCAGTTCTGGGATCTGCTGGATGTGTATAATGTCGCTTGAACCTTTCCTGAGCGTTCCCCATCAGACCGTTTGAGATCATCATCCTGCTGACCATCTTTGCCAACTGTGTGGCCCTGGCTGTGTTCCTGCCCATGCCTGAGGAGGACAGCAATAACACCAACAGCAACCTGGTGAGTCTGGACCCAATACACACCATCTCATATGGATTGAAAGTGATGGAGATCGTAATACTGCTAGTTGGGGTTTAATTCATTTAGGTTGGGAAGCAAGGTTCTATTTCAAATACTTGTTTTGATGTCTCACTATGGGATTTGCTGTCGGAGATACACAGGTCGAGTGGCAAATGAGGTGAGCCCCTCCCTCTTTATAAGGTGCCACTCACCCCACCCTCTGGTCATTCTCACTTTCTTCCTTGTGAAGATCCCTACACTCTCTGAAGCTCTCCTCAGCACGACTTGACCCCTGTCTCCTTGCTTAACTGTTCACAGGCAAACCGTGAGGTTATGCTGCCAAACGTAGGACCTCAGCTCTCGCCCTTTGTGTTGAGTACTGACCGAAAGGAACATTTTTGCTTAGAATAGAATTCTAATTCTCTGGTTGAGGCTAGCGTCACACGGCTAGCTACTGAGACTTGGCTAGCGCAAGCCACAAGACCTAGCTAATCCAGCTAGCTCGCTGCAAGGCCAGCTAAGCACCACTAGCTTTTCTACCTGCAAGGGTAAAAATGGCTAGCTCTCCTCTCTCGTTTAGCTCAACCTGTGTTCACTCGTTTTGTGTTGACTAAACGGACCAATCCAGCCTCACAAGCGTGGCGGTCAAGAGGCCGCCACGCTTGTGGTCACCGACAGACTATGCTGCAACACGCTCTTCTTTATGTTAGGCGAACGCTAGCTAGCTACAACTAGCTTCGCAGCTACACAGGGCTAGCCTAGCACTCTCTTAACCCGAGTTTACAAACGTTTTGTTTTCTTCTCTGAGTTATGTAACCTGCTACCTGAGCAGGGCCGCTGCCAAAGCACCGCATACCCGTGTCCATGCGGGGCCATGATTGCAGTCAAGGATACACACTCCTTGTGTATCACCTGCTTGGTGGTTGAGCATGCCAAAGCAGCACTCACTAACCCTGAGTCCTGTGTGCATTGTAGGAAGATGCCTAAGACCTGCCTCAAACGGACTGTTCTCCCTTGGCTGAGGTTATGGATGGTTTTGAAGACCTAGCAGCTGGGAAGTTGGGAGGGGACATCTCGAGGCTCTCTAGCACCCTAAGCAATGCATCTTTTACCAGACAAAAAATGTCCTGCTCACCTGCAGGCGGGCAGCAACCAGGCTCAATATTGAGTGGCCTGCGCCCACAGGGCGCGAAAGGGACTGGCTCAATGAGAGGTGGACTGGCTCAATGGGAGGAGGCTCCTTTCTGACACCGCCAGACCAGTAGGCCACTCCACAGGTGGAGGAGAGAGCCCTATGGTTAAAATTGTCCAGGTTGTTGGACAAGGAGAAAGCAGATTTCCCTGATGCTCTGATTGAGCCTAAGGAATGGTTTTGGCCGGCTGTCACTGCCATGTGGCAGAAGTGCAAACATTGAAAGAAGGAAGGCGAAACCTTCAACTTCTGCCTGCCCTGCAGATCCAGTTACCGTGGCTACCCGGTCTACCCTTCCACAAGCCATGGCTTCATGGCAGGGAGAGGGCAGCACACTGGCTCCAGTGGTAGAGAGGGGTAGCCAACAGTTCACACCATGTCCTGGTCTGTTCCCTCTCAGGTGGAGCACAGACTTTCCCCCACATCACTATGGGGGAGAAGCACATCTGTGCTCCTAAAACCCTATCACCTGTGCAACGGATCATTCCTATGCGTCCACTCACATGGAAGACGAAGGGAGCGCACTCAACCACCAAGTGCCCTCCTTGCCACAGCTCTCCCCTCAATCGGTCTTGCCAAGGGCACAGAGCAAAAATACAACAAAAGGGTGCCTCGCCATGAAGCCACCAGAGGGCGCTTCGTCAACACTGGTGAGCAAGAGTCCTCTAACTTGTAGGCAACTAACTCGCTGCAAGAGCAGGGAACTGCAAAATGCACAGTCCAGCCCAGGGTCTTGTCCGCAGTTAAAAGGGTTACAGACTGCAGTTCGCTATGAAGCCACCCTTTTTCAGTTGAATTCTAAATTCAGTAGCAAGTGATGACTCAGCTCGCTCAACATTCTGCCTCGCTCTAATCCTCAATGCAACTGGTTCACTTCAGTCGGCCTACAAGACGCTTATTTTCACACAAGTCAGCAGACAGAAGGTTTTCTCAGGTTTGCCTTTCAGTGCTTGATAACACTTTATTTGGATAGTCCATTTGTAGATACTCTACAGACTATCTGCTACTCTTTAATTAATTAATCCTAACCTTAAACTTGACCCTTACCCTAACCCGTATTCTAAACCTAACCCTAACATTAAACTTTATCCTAAACCTAAACTTAACCCTTACCCTAATCCTAACCTTAAACTTAACCCTTACCCTAACCCATATTCTAAACCTGACCCCAACCCTAACTCTAACCTTAGTAAGCAGTTGCTTACCAACAGGTAGTTTGTTGATAGTTTGACCATCTGTACAGCATCTACATTATAGACTATCCGGACTATCCAAATAAAGTGTGACCAAGGGTAAAGCCAACAAATACCTTGTTGGCCCCTTTGGGCTAGCGCTAGCTCCCCGGACGTTCAGCAGGTGTGTGGAGGGGGCTCTAGCACCCCTGAGAATCAGAGGACTCCGAGTCGAAGCCTCCATAGACAATTACCTCCTTTGCTGCACGACACAGGAGCAAGCAGTACGGGACACGGCTTCCCTAGGGTTCAAATTCAACCACAAAAAGAACTGCCAACACAGAGAATAGAATAGCTAGGTCAAACTGGACGACGATACGACTCTAGGGGCGTACATCAAACGCCAGGGCGGCTCTCGCTCTCTGCATCGACACAGACTAGCTGTCAAGATTATTCTGCGGAGCAGAGCGCACCTCCTTTCACTGCGTGTGACTCGACCTTCTGGAGAGAGGGAAGGTTTTCTCCACTGTAATGGCCTATTAAGCCACTATCTCTGCCTGCCATATAGGCTTTGACAACAACACAGTAGGGAGGCATCCCCTGTTATGTCGTTTTATGAAGGGTGCGTCGCTTACGTCCAGTCTCCAAGCCTTCAGCACCGTCTTGGGACCTGTCTATTGAACTTGAGGTTATTTCACAGCAACCTTTCGAGCTGCTGGAAAGCGTGGATATGATATCTCTCCTTCAAAACCACTTTACTGATTGTTCTTACGTCTGCAAAGCAAGTGAGTGAGCGGCACGCACTGTCAGTCCACCATTCGTGCCTACAGTTTGCCCCGGGGTTTTCACCAGTGGTGGAAAAAGTACTAAATAGTCATACTTGAGTAAAAGTAAAGATACCTTAATTTAATAGAAAATGACTCAAGTAAAAATGAAAGTCTAAAAGTATTTGGTTTTAAATATACTTAAGTTTCAAAAGTAAATGGAATTGCTCAAATGTATTTACGTATCAAAAGTAAAATTTGAAACCATACAAATTCCTTATATTAAGCAAATCAGATGCCACAATTTTCATATTTTTTTATTGAAGGATAACCAGGGGCACACTCCAACACTCAGGCATAATTTACAGACGAAGCATTTGTGTTTAGTGAGTCCGCCAGATCAGAGGCAGTAGGAATGACCAGTGACGTTCTCTTGAAAAGTGTGTGAATTGGACCATTTTCCTGTCAAAATGTACTTTTGGGTGTCAATGAAAATGTATGGAGTAATAAGTACAATATTTTCTATAGGAATGTAGTGAAGTAAAAATAAAATTTGACAAAATATAAAATAATAAAGTAAAGTACAGATACCCCCAAAAACGACTTAAGTAGTACTTTAAAGTATTTTTACTTAACACCACTGGTTTTCACAAGGTGACTTTGTTACCTAACCCCACCTTTATGCCTAAAGTGAGCAATACTTATAATTGCCATAGAATAGAATCAAGTATTTGAACGTGAACTCAAAGTTAATTGCGTAACCCCGGTTCTCTGAGAATACGAGTGCGACATCTCACCTCATGTTCCTGCTCGCAAGAGTGCAAGGAAGAGAGACATGCTTGAGATTGGCCAGAGGGTGGGGAGAGTGGCACCTTATAAAGAGGGAGGGGCTCACCTCATTCGCTACTCGACCTGTCTGCCTCCGACAGACGTTGTGTGATTGGTTCTTCGATAGTGATGCGAGTATCCAGCGAATCCCATAGCGAGACATCTCCCTCATATTCACAGAAAACCGGGTTACTCTAGTAACCTTGAGTTGTCCTCATGAAGCCTCCCCGTCTGTCATGAATACACAGAACATGTGTGAGAGTACATATGTGTCTGAATGTGTAGTGAGCACTGTATTCATACCTCGATCATGGCGGGGAATGACCTGAATATATCATGGTCCTGCTGCTAACTGGTCACTGTTCTGTTGTAGGAGCACAGTTCATAAAACAAGCAGACTGGGATCTGGCGCCTAGTGTAGTCACCTTGACTTTTGATGGGCACAATGGCCTGGATGTTTGGTGTAATCCAGTTTGAAATCTGATCCAGCAGCAAGTGCTAGAAAGTTGACCTGGTTTGTTTTTGTGGGCCAGATGCCAGACTGGCCACATGGAACTAACTGCTGTCCAACTCTGATAGTTCTGCTCATTTTGAGTTTTGTAAAAAGGAAAGGATCATGAAATCAACCACAAAATGCCCATATTACAAATGGGTAGACAGATATTTCTGTATCTGAGTGACCCCAATCCGGAGATAAAGATAGAGGGGTCGTTCCACCGATTCGGGGCCTTATGAGAAGTGTGTATAACATGGTAAAAAAAGGTTTGATTTCACCTAATTTTAACATTCTGTCATAAAGAGCACATGTTCAACTTAATAGAAATCACGTTTTCCCATCTCAACAGGTTAAAATAAGAAAGTACCTGTAAAGTGCCAAATAAAGTAACAGGGTTGACTGTAACAGGGTTGAAGATTTCATCTCAAATCAGCCTTGTGACAGGGGGAATAGAAGCATGTTTTGTGCAACAGGGAGTGGCAATTGAATGCAAGCTTCACAAAAAAAGAAATGAAATTGCTAAAACATTTCTAGCCTCTCTATCTAGGTTTTCCACCACAAAACACCAGAAATAGCCAAAAAGAGCAGAAGCACCTCACCTGCTTTTACACTATGATTTGGCTATGTTCAATGTTCACTTTCAAAAAAACATTAAATTTCTTATGGCTGGGGGGCAGTATTGAGTAGCTTTGATGAATAAGGTGCCCAGAGGTTCCCAGAGTAAACTGCCTGCTCCTCAGTCCCAGTTGCTAATATATGCATATTATTAGTATATTTGGATAGAAAACACTCTGAAATGTCTAAAACTGTTTGAATAATGTCTGTGAGTATAACAGAACTCATATGGCAGGCAAACACCTGAGAAAAAAATCCAAACAGGAAGTGGGAAATCTGAGGTTGGTCGATTTCAACTCAGCCCCTATCGAAGTTACAGCCGGATATTGGTCATCTTGCACTTCCTAAGGCTTCCACTAGATGTCAACCATGGTTAGAAACTTGCTTGATGCTTCTACTGTGAGGTGGGGCTGAATGAGAGTGGATTGAGTCAGAGGTCTGGCAGCAGTCACGCGCTGGTCACGCACATTTCACATGAGAGGTAACTCCCATTCCTTTGCTTTTCTGAAGACAAAGGAATTCTCCGGTTGGAATATTATTGAAGATTTATGTTAAAAACATTCTAAAGATTGATTCCATGCATCGTTTGACAAGCTTCTATGGTCTGTAACAGAACTTTTTGACATTTCGTCTGCAACTAGTGAACGCACTTCGTGAGTTTTGATTTGTTTAACAAATGCTCTTACAAAAGTAGCTATTTGGACATAAATGATGGACATTATCAAACAAATTAAACATTTATTGTGGACCTGGGATTGAAGATCATCAAATGTAAGTGAATATTTATGTTATTTCTGACTTCTGTTGACTCCAACATGGCGGATATATATATTTGTTTCTCTGAGCTCTGTTCTCAGATTATAGCATGGTTTGCTTTTTCCGTAAAGCTTTTTTGAAATCTGACACAGCGGTTACATTAAGGAGAAGTATATCTTTAATTCCATGTATAACACTTGTATTTCCATTAACATTTATGATGTGGCTCTCTGCATATTCACCAGATGTTTTTGGAACTACTGAACATAACGCGCCCAATGTGTACTTGTTATCAGTATAAAAAACACCTGTCCACAACCTCAAACAGTCACACTCCAAACTCCACTATGGCCAAGACCAAAGAGCTGTAAAAGGACACCAGAAACAAAATTGTAGACCTGCACCAGGCTGGGAAGACTGAATCTGCAATAGGTAAGCAGCTTGGTTTGAAGAAATCAACTGTGGGAGCAATTATTAGGAAATTGAAGTCTTTTATACTGATAACAAGTTCAAACAGGTGCCATTAATACAGGTAACGAGTGGAGGACAGAGGAGCCTTTTAAAGAAGAGTTACAGGTCTGTGAGAGCCAGAAATCTTGCTTGTTTGTAGGTGACCAAATACTTACTTTCCAGCATAATTTGCAAATAAATTCATTAAAAATCATACAATGTGATTTTCTGGATTTTCTTTCTCATTTTGTCTGTCATAGTTGAAGTGTACCTATGATGAAAATGACAGGCCTCGCTCATCTTCTTAAGTGGGAGAACTTGCACAATTGGTGGCTGACTAAACTTTTTTGCCCCACTGTACCTGTATGCTTGAGGAATTTTAATTATGAGATGTCTGTTGTTTTGAATTTGGCGCCCTGCACTTTCACTGGCTGTTCCCGTTAACAGGATTTCAGCCCTAAGAAGTTCTTAAGAAGGAATAATTACCACATTTAAAATGAGAGTTTAGTTTCTCACAGCAGGTTTGACTTTAAAATGGGGGACAGACGTAAATGAATCATGAATCACATTAAATAAATAATAATCTTCAGAAATGACTTTGTCAAAGCAACAAGAAAACTAGGGCTTGACAATGATGGAGAATTGGTGTGTGTGTGTTGGAAACTTAAAGATACATACTATAAATTGCACTTTAGGAATGTCCATGACATGCCAGAATCTAACCCAATATCATTTAGGTTCACTGTGCTACAAGCAGTACAGTACAGCACTTTGAAACTTTATTAACAGCACTGTTATTGACGCTATAAAACTCCCTGCACATGCCCTTTCCCCGGGGATCTGAATAGTCCTACCCTATTAAGTAATCAAGCATCAATAGAACATATGTAACGGCTCTCCTCTTCGTCTGATGATAAGGAATAGGAATCATCGGACCAACACGCAGCGTGTTAAGTTTTCATAGTAAATTTAATAAAATAAACTGAACACTGAATGACAAAAAACAACAAAGAGCGTGAACGACACGAAACAGTCCTGTAAGGCGAAAAAAACACAAAACAGGAAACAACTACCCACAAACACAATTGGGAACAGGCTACCTAAGTATGGTTCTCAATCAGAGACAACGATTGACAGCTACCTCTGATTGGGAAACATACCAGGCCAAACACATAGAAATACAACACACAGAACAAAACAGAATGAAAAACAGAATGCCCACCGCAACTCACGCCCTGACCAAACCAAAATAGAGACATAAAAAAGGAACTAAGGTCAGGACGTGACAACATAGCATTTCATGTTACCCATGGCCACTTGTTACATTATCTATCCATCATCACCGACTTATGCCTATTTGTTTTCCTATTTATCGATTGTCCGTGCTCAAAATCACGTTTTAAGTTCAAGTTCAAGTTCATTTGCATTGTGGAGTACAACAGTATGCAAACAGTATATTTCTTGCAAGTTAAAAGACAGGGCGATTAGTGAGTGGGTGCCATCTTAGGGACCTCAGCACTGAGGTTCCCAGTTGTTAATCAGTGGGGCCATTCTCTGGATGCCTGGCCTGTAATGGGAGAGGAGGAGAGACACAAATACACAGAACACCAGGGAGCTACTGAGCTGATGGATGTACCAAGCAGGATCAACTTAATCAGTTTAACTCTTGTAAACACTCTAAATAACTCAATATTTCAAGTTGAGTTTAAAATTAATATTCTTAAAATGATTGTTGTTTGGAAACTTTGTCACCAAGCAGAATCAATGAATTATACTCCATTGCACATATTCATTATGGGTACTGTTTTATGGGTACTGTAGTTAGTACCTCATGATACACTAACAAGCCTTTATTGTTGTTTCACAGGAAAGTCTGGAGTACATCTTCCTCATCGTCTTCTCCATAGAGTGCTTTCTAAAAATAATAGCCTATGGATTTCTATTTCACGAGAATGCGTATCTGCGGAACTGTTGGAACATACTGGATTTTGTCTGTGTATCTGTGGGGTAAGTAGGGAAGAGATGAAAATGTTCTGTCTTGTTCTGTCGTGTTCTGTCACGTTCTGTCACATTCTGTCACGATCTGTCACGCTCTGTCACGCTCTGTCACGTTCTGTCACGCTCTGTCACGCTCTGTCACCCTCTGTCACCCTCTATCACGCTCTGTCATGTTCTGTCATGCTCTGTCATGTTCTGTCATGATCTGTCATGTTCTGTCATGCTCTGTCATGTTCTGTCATGCTCTGTCATGTTCTGTCATGCTCTGTCATGCTATAACTCTTCTGTGACTGTATGATCTTGTTTATCTCTCTCTGTACTCCCTTTTGTCCTCCTCTATCTTTCAACCTCTCCCTCTCTCCCTCTCCCCTCTCCTCTCTCTCCCCTCTCCCTCCCCTCTCCCTCTCCTCTCCCTCTCCTCTCTCTCCCTCTCCCTCCCCTCTCCCTCCTCTCTCCCTCTCCTCTCCCTCCCCTCTCCCTCCCCTCTCCCTCTCCTCTCTCTTCCCTCTCTCCCCTCTCCCTCTCCTCTCCCTCTCCTCTCCCTCCCCTCTCCTCTCTCTTCCTTCTCTCCCCTCTCCCTCTCCTCTCCCTCCCCTCTCCCTCCTCTCCCCTGTCTCTCTCTCCCCTCTCCTCTCTCTCCCTCCCTCCTCTCTCCCTCTCCTCTCCCTCCCCTCTCCCTCTCCTCTCTCTCCTCTCTCTTCCCTCTCTCCCTCTCTCCCTCTCCAGGCTGTTTGCAGTCATCGGGGACTTCATCACCTATATCAGTGGTGTGGAGGCTCAACCAGGGGACAAGGGAGGAGGCTTCGACATGAAGGCCCTCAGGGCATTCAGGGTGCTCCGGCCCCTCAGGCTGGTCTCTGGAGTCCCCAGTAAGGACCACTGTACAATAGGAACCCTGTAGCAGTCATAAGGGCAAAAATCAGCAGAAGGCAATTCAGGTTAAAGTGTAGAATGACAAAATAAATTGCCTCTGAATCAGGCTTAACATGTCCTATTTATATTAAATAAACCAAAACATATTCCTCACAATTGAAGCATAGTTCGTATAAGCTCTACAAACAATATGTCTATTCCCGAGAAATTTGAACGGTAAGTTAATGTGATCATATATTTCATGAATGAACAGAAATGACCAATATAACCAAATGCTAACGTTTTAGATTACTGGGAAACCATTACTGGTGATATATATATATGGGAATTGCTAAGCATTTAAAAAACAAAAGGGAAAAACAGTGAATGCGCTCAAATTGGCGGGAAGCAGATAGCTCATTTGTGATAAGAGGAGCCTAGCACTCACTTCACCACAACCATATTCTGAGAACACTTACCTTAAGCAACAATGCTAGCGTCAAATACAATATAATTTGGTTCATTGCGGTTAGTTTGCAGTTTGATCTAGTTATATTGGTCAACTACTACAGTGGTTCCCCACCAGGGGTACTAGGACCCCTGGGGGAAATTGTCCTATCTACAATGGGTACTTGAGAAGACTCATGAGACCATAGACCTACTTGTAAAATGCAAGAGGGGGTACTTCAGGGTACTCAAGGAAGGGGAAATTCAGGAAGGGGAAGAATCAGCTGGTGGTACAGTAACTGAAAATGGTTGTCAACTACTGGACTACTAGGTCCACTGATGTTTACAATGTGTCTGCTCGTCCCCCAGGCCTGCAGGTGGTGATGAACTCCATCCTGAAATCCATGCTACCTCTGTTCCACATCTCCCTGCTGGTCTTCTTCATGGTCACCATCTACGCCATCGTGGGACTGGAGCTGTTCAAGTGCAAGATGCATAAAACCTGCTACTACACAGGCACAAGTAGGAAGCACACACACACACACACACACACACACACACACACACACACACACACACACACACACACACACACACACACACACACACACCCTGCCTATATCTTCTCTCCCCCATTGCCCTGCAGATATCATAGCCACAGTGGAGAATGAGAAGGCATCTCCATGTGCCCAGGCCGGTAATGGTCGGCGCTGCACCATCAACGGGACAGAGTGTAGGGCGGGATGGGCCGGACCCAACAACGGCATCACACACTTTGACAACCTGGGCTTCGCTATGCTCACTGTCTACCAGTGCATCACTACCCAGGGCTGGACCGACGTGCTCTACTGGGTACTGTGTTACATCACCCCTATACCTTAATGTTACTGTACTGCTTCATCCTGTTGCATTATGTACTTCATCCCCGTTAATGTAGCCCGTACCTGTCCTCTCACTCGGTCTCATTATCCATCTGTTTCCCCATCCATCCACCCCCCCCCCCCCCCCCCTCTCTCTCAATTCAATTTCAATTCCATTTCAGGGGCTTTTTAGGCATAGGAAACGTATGTTTACATTGCCACAGCAAGTGAAATAGATAATAAACAAAAGTGAAATAAGCAGTAAAAAATGAACAGTAAACTTTACACTCACAAATTTCCAAAATACATTTCAAATGTCATATTATGTCTATAGACAGTGTTGTAATAATGTGCAAATAGTTCAAGAACAAAAGGGAAAATAAATATAAATATGGGATGTATTTACAATGGTGTTTGTTCTTCACTTGTTGATATTTTCTTGTGGTAACAGGTCACACATCTTGCTGCTGTGATTGCACACTGTTGTATTTCACCCAATAGATATGGAAGTTTATCAACAACTTTTTTAAAAATGTTTAATTATTTGTGAGTCTGTGTAATCTGAGAGAAATATGTGTTTCTATTATGGTCATACATTTGGCAGGAGGTTAGGAAGTGCATCTCAGTTTCCACCTCATTTTGTGGGCAGTGTGAAAAATACTGTAGCCTGTCTTCTCTTGAGAGCCAGGTCTGCCTACGGTGTCCTTTCTCAATAGCAAGGCTATGCTTTCTGAGTCTGTACATAGTCAAAACTTTGCCACTGTGTACTCTCTGTTTAAGGCCAAATAGCACTGTAGTTTGCTCAATTATTTTTGTTAATTCTTTCCAATGTGTCAAGTAAATATTTTTTTTGTTTTCTCATGATTTCGTTGGGTCTAATTGTGTTGCTGTCCTGGGGCTCTGTGGGGTGTGTTTGTGTTTGTGAACAGAGCCCCAGAACCAGCTTGCTTAGGGGACTCTGCTCCAGGTTCATCTCTCTGTAGGTGGTGGTTTTGTTGTGGAAAGTTGGGGAATCGCTTCCTTTTAGGTGGTTGTAGAATTGATCCGTTCATTCTGGATTTGGATAATTAGTGGGTATCAGCCTATATTTGCTCTGCATTCATTATTTGGTGTTTTACATTGTACACAGAGGATATTTTTGCAGAATTCTGCATGCAGAGTCTCAATTTGGTCTCTTTCTTTCTTTCTTTCTCTCTCTCTCTCTCACTCTCTCGCTCTCTCGCTCTCTCGCTCTCGTTCTTCCTCTCTCTCTTTCTTTCTCCCCCTCACTTTGTCTCTGTCTCCCTCTATATCCCCCCCCTCTCTCGCTCTCTCTCTCCTCTCCTTCCACTCCTTCTCTCTCTCCCTCTCTCCCTCTCCCTCTCTCCCTCTCTCTCTCTCTCTCTCTCTCTCTCTCTCTCTCTCTCTCCTCAGGTGAATGATGCCATCGGTATGGAGTGGCCGTGGATGTACTTTCTGACACTCATCTTGGTTGGCTCCTTCTTCGTACTCAACCTGGTTCTGGGTGTGCTCAGTGGGTAAGAGGACAGACGCACACACACACACACACACTCATCTCTCTCACTTTCATCTTTTCTCCATCTCTCTTTCTCCTCCGTCAGTGAATTCACTAAGGAGCGAGAGAAGGGTAAGGCGCGTGGAGAGTACACAGAGATGAGGGAGACCCAGCAGCTGGATGAGGATCTGAAGGGCTACATGGAGTGGATCACACAGGCCGAAGTCATGGACGCCGATGGGGAAGGACAGGGTACTTATGGCGTCCTAACCCTATCACCAACACACAATAGAATAGAGGGAGGACTACAATAGGAGTCAGCCCGTTGCAGACGTCCTGCAGGTTGGCATTTTATGTCATGAATCTTGTTCTGGTGGCAGCTCTGCAGAGCGGTCACTAGCTGGCACAGCCACAAAGTCATACATTTTTTTTAAACCTGACCCTAACCTCAACCCTAACCTTAACCACACTGTTAACCCTAATGCCTCACCCTAACCTTAAATATTTTTATTTTCATGAATTTTTACAATATAGACAATTTTGACATTGCAGCTGAATTATCTAAGGGGAAATCTCTCAGTTCTGCTTCCAGTTCAAAATGAATGAAAGTCAACCTGCTGACACCAGTGTCTCTTGTCCCCAGGCCTGCTAACGCTGGAGGATGGAGAATCTGAGGCAGGGAGCCTAAAGGACATGGACACCATGCAAAAAATAATGTACTACTAGTAAGTACGCACCTACACCGGCCTCTGACCGGGACAACACTCGGGTGTTTTGATAAAACAAAAGTCTGACAGACCTCCTCCTAACATCCCACCTCTTCCTCCTCCTCTCCCTCATCTCTCACTTGCTCTGTTCAGCAAGCTGGCTCGTAAATGGAACATTTTCTTCCGGCGTAAGTGTCTTGTGTATGTGAAGTCCCGTATGTTCTACTGGTGGGTGATCCTTCTGGTGTTCCTGAACACGCTGGCCATCGCTACTGAACACCACAAGCAGTCCCAGCAACTCACCGAGTGGCAAGGTCAGGGTCTACATATCATGTCCATAGCTTCAACCCATATACACACAATCCCAGCATCTAACAGGGCTCTTGTCTACGCCATGGCTAACACATGCAGACCTCTCTCGCGCTCTACCCCATGTCCCCCCCCCCGCTTCTCCCTTCCCCCTCCCAGACACTGCCAACAAGGTGCTGCTGTCTCTGTTCGCCATTGAGATGTTTATGAAGATGTACGCCCTGGGTCTCCAGCAATACTTCATGTCTCTGTTCAACCGCTTCGACTGCTTCGTGGTCTCCACCGGCATTCTGGAACTCGTCCTGGTCGGCATGGACGTCATGACCGTCATGGGGATCTCTGTGCTGCGCTGCATTCGACTCCTCAGGCTGCTCAAAGTAACCAAGTAAGACTTTACATTAGGCTGCATTAGGCTTTTGGGTGTGTTAGTGGTGGACTCCATTAAAAGCCTGCACACACCACGGTTCTCCAGGTCCAGGATTGGTCCAATTAATTGATGGGTTTATTGATTAATTGATTGTATCTTACATCTTACACCTTGTAGCTTCATAGGAAGTGCATAGCACTTACCCTGTGTGTGTGTGTGTGTGTGTGTGTGTGTGTGTGTGTGTGTGTGTGTGTGCTTCAGGTACTGGACGTCTCTCAGTAATCTGGTGGTGTCCCTGCTGAACTCAACCCCCTCCATCGCATGCCTGCTCCTCCTCCTCTTCCTCTTCATCGTCATCTTCTCTCTGCTGGGCATGCAGGTGTTCGGGGGGAAGTTCAACTTCCCCAATGCGCCCAAACCCCGCAGCACCTTTGACAGCTTCCCCCAAGCTCTCATCAGTGTCTTCCAGGTGGGCAAGGAAATACAGTTTTTTTTCTCATTATTTTTAACAGATTTATCACACAAACAAGATGAAGGACAATATGGACATCTGAAGGAGCATATGTACACGTATGACAGGAAAATGTTGGACATCAGCCCTTGCTTTTTGTTTCATTCACTGTGGAAAAGCAGGCCGATCATTTGTCAGTGGGAGCCTGACTGTGTTCCTTCCCTGCCTCTCGCTCTCTGTCAGATCCTGACGGGGGAGGATTGGAACTCTGTGATGTATGATGGCATCATGGCGCATGGCGGTCCCACCATGCCCGGGATCCTCGTCAGCATCTACTTCATCATCCTCTTCGTCTGCGGAAACTGTATCCTCTGTGTGTGTGTGTGTGCGTGTGTGTGTGTGTGTGTGCGCGTGTGCGTGTGCGTGTGCGTATGTGCATGCGTGCCTGTGTGTGTGCGTGTGTGTGTGCGTGTGTGTGTGTGTGCTGCCCAACTACTCTCCCAGACAGAAATCAGACTTAAATTCTGTCCTTGGGTACATTCGTGTCTCTCTTCCATTTCCTACCGTAATGAACTTTGACCCCTAGCACTTAGACATCCTGCTGAATGTGTTCCTGGCCATCGCCGTGGACAACCTGGCGGAGGCTGAGAGTCTGACCATGGCCCAGAAGGAGAAGTCTGAGGAGAAGAAACGCAAGAAGCTGCTCAGGGCTAACATGCCTGACAAGGCCACAGAGGAGAAAGCCCTCCTGGCCAAGAAGCTTGCAGCGGAGAGAGCCAAAATAGAGGGCATCCCTACCACAGCCAAGGTCAGATATTTCCAGTAGCGGTGCGGGGGTAAAATGACAGAAGAAGCCAAGCCAGTAAAAAAACTAATATTGTGATAATTGCGTTGTTTGCTCTATAACCCATTCGTTCATACGCCACCGTGGTATACAATAACACCATGACAACAAAAAGACAGCAGTCACACAGTGGCGGAATAGATTAGACTACACATACAACACTGGAGAGCAACATCTGTCCAGTGAAGTCCACAAAGCAACTATTGCATGAAACAAACAGCTATATCACCTGCAGCATGATCAAGCAAGGTAATGTTTTGGACAGTTTACTAAACAACGACTGGTTTAGAACCATGGAGTTACAGCAAAACAGCACAAAGACAACAGGAGCGCTGCCTCTGCTATTCCAGAACCACTTCAACTTTAACAGTCAAACATCATCAAATCAACAAGGCTGTATCCAGGCTGTATCACAACCGGCCGTGATTGGGAGTCTCATAGGGCGGCGCACAATTGGCCCAGTGTCGTCCGGGTTTGGCTGGTGTAGGCCGTCATTGTAAATAAGAATTTGTTCTTAACTGACCCAGCTCAGCGCTGATTGCCTAATGAAAATTATATCAAGGGAGGCCAAATGTTTGCTGGCATCAATCAATCAAATTCTAAGGGCCAACATTTTATACGCTTTTGGTCCAGACAGCATCAAATCAAATCAAAGTTTATTTGTGACGTGCGCCGAATACAACAGGTGTGTAGACCTTACAGTGAAATACTTACTTACAGGCTCTAACCAATAGTGCAAAAAAGCTGTTAGGTGAACAATAGGTAAGTAAAGAAATAAAACAACAGTAAAAAGACAGACTATATACAGTAGCGAGGCTACATACAGACACTGGTTAGTCAGGCTGATTGAGGTAGTATGTACATGTTCATATGGTTAAAGTGACTATGCATATATGATGAACAGAGAGTAGCAGTAGCGTAAAAGAGGGGTTGGCGGGTGGTGGGTGGCGGTACACAATGCAGATAGCCCAGTTAGTCAATGTGCGGGAGCACTGGTTGGTCAGCCCAATTGAGGCAGTATGTACATGAATGTATAGTTAAAGTGACTATGCATATATGATAAACAGAGACTAGCAGCAGCGTAAAAGAGGGGGAGGCACACAATGAAAATCGTCCGGGTAGCCATTTGATTACCTGTTCAGGAGTCTTAATGGCTTGGGGGTAAAAACTGTTGAGAAGCCTTTTTGTCCTAGACTTGGCACTCCGGTACCGCTTGACATGCGGTAGTAGAGAGAACAGTCTATGGCTGGGGTGGTTGGGGTCTTTGAACATTTTTAGGGCCTTCCTCTGACACCGCCTGGTGTAGAGGTCCTGGATGGCAGGCAGCTTAGCCCCAGCGATGTACTGGGCCGTACGCACTACCCTCTGTAGTGCCTTGCGGTCAGAGGCCGAGCAATTGCCGTACCAGGCAGTGATGCAACTAGTCAGGATGCTCTCGATGTTGCAGCTGTAGAACCTTTTGAGGATCTTAAGACCCATGCCAAATCTTTTCAGTTTCCTGAGGGGGAATAGGCTTTGTCGTGCCCTCTTCACGACTGTCTTGGTGTGCTTGAACCATTCTACTTTGTTGTTGATGTGGACACAGAGGAACTTGAAGCTCTCAACTTGTTCCACTACAGCCTCATCGATGAGAATGGGGGCATGCTCGCTCCTCCTTTTCCTGTAGTCCACAATCATCTCCTTTGTCTTGGTTACGTTGAGGGATAGGTTGTTATTCTGGCACCACACAGCCAGGTCTCTGACTTCCTCCCTGTAGGCTGCCTCACTCAGATGATTTCTACATGAGATTCAGCCACTTGCGTATTGACCTAAAATTATGAAAACACAGAGAGACAAAATATAAATAATTTAATTATTTTTATTTTTATTGGTCAAATACTTGGGGAAGCCTGGCTTCCCTTGGCATCCATGAATACACACCACTGTATATTTCCTGGAGAAACCCGCCCCACGTTTGGTGTCAGTATAACCGGTGGGATTTGAACCCAGGCCCCACTCTAATCAAAATGCTTGTTTATGTCACAGCTGAGAGTGGACGAGTTTGAGTCCAACGTGAACGAGATCAAGGACCCCTTCCCGCCTGCTGACTTCCCTGGTAAAACCTCACACACCTCTGGGCACATTCATGTCAATCTAATCTGGATCTCAGAGAACTCCGAATTTAGAACGTGGCACGTTTCCCGCTCATTCTTTCATCCAGGTGATGATGAGGAGGAGGAGCCTGATATCCCTGACACCCCGAGGCCACGGCCAATGGCAGACCTGCAGCTGAAGGAGGAGGTGGTGCCTATTCCAGAGGCCAGCTCCTTCTATATCTTTAGCTCTGATAACAAGTAATGATGATTATGGTGATGATTATGGGGATGATGATGTACTTGCTAAGACTATGATATGTTGTTGTTTATCTGCCTTATAGTTGAATCCACTGACTTGGGGTCACTCTGGAAAAGACCAACTGCTAAATGACCAAAAATGTACTGATGATGGTGGTGATGATGAATGGATTACGATGAATGCATTATGATGTTGGCCATATGTGTTTGTTTTAGCCTCCTTACTTGGCTGTCAGTCACTCTGCATAACAGTGTCTGCAGTTAAATTCCTGTGACGTAAATGCTGTCCCCCTCCAGGATCCGTAAGCTGTGCCACCGCATCATCAACGCCACCGCCTTCACCAATATCATCCTCCTCTTCATCCTCCTCAGCAGCATCTCCCTGGCTGCCGAGGACCCTATCGACCCCATGTCCTTCAGGAACCAGGTGCCCACAGACATGCGTGCTCTGCCTGCTGTATCATTCACCTCCTTATCGCAGATGGAAAAGCATTTGTTTCAGTAAAGAAAGTCGAAAGGGAATGAATTTTGACCAAAATAACTGACACAAAGGAGTTTTCTCTGCTTCATGGCATCACTGTCTTTAACCTACGCAGCATGACTGCAAGACTGTACGGAGTACCACGTTAGAGATTCTGCTGAAGAGCTCTGGCGCGCTACTAGGCTGAAATGAATCCGCCCACGTTGTCATGTTTCCTTGTTTCCCCTGTGTAGGTGCTGGCCTCCGCTGATGTGGTCTTCACCTCAGTGTTCACTGTGGAAGTTGTCCTCAAGGTAACCGGGCATTGTCGGCTCCACTACTAGTAGCTGTCCTGGATTAGAAAGGCACTTTTCTAAATGGGATCATGTCTGACATGTTTACATTACCAAGTACATGCACCTTTTCTGCAGCAACGGTACATCGGTAATGTGACAAACTCTCTCGACATTATGTTACATCCACTTTAACCTGCACCGCAGCCCTATTCAACTCTATGTGTTTTCACATGAGTAGCTGTGAGTTCATGTGGGTTAATTGTTTGTTGGTTTGAGAGGGTTTATGTCTCAACCAGTCTCCTCATCTTCAGTATCCTTCCGCCTCTACTCCAGATGACCGTATACGGCGCCATCATGCACCCCGGCTCCTTCTGCCGGAACTCCTTTAATATCCTGGATCTGATTGTGGTCAGCGTATCCCTCCTCTCCATGCTCATGGAGTAAGTAGTCCCTGGGAATGTATAATGTCATTCAAATCCTGTGGCACAAATGGATCTATTCCATAATGCTTGATGTAGCTTCAGTTATGAGTGTGTGTCTCTCTCTAGAAATACAGACTATAGACAAGTCAAGTGTGAGATGTGGTGCCTGCCCTATCTAGGTCCAGTGCTATCTCTGTGGTGAAGATCCTCAGGGTGTTGAGGGTGCTGAGGCCCCTAAGGGCCATCAACAGGGCCAAGGGCCTCAAGGTGAGCTTACCTGTGCTCTCTACTCCTCACTTCTACCCCTCAACAGTACTCCTTACCTGCTACACTGACACTATATTCACATTCTCATTGTTTTTTTTACATGTTCCCATTACCTAACACACCAAATGCAACACTTTGACCAACCCAGCAGCCACATGTTTTTCTAGTTCTGGTCCTGAAGTACCCGTCTGATATGCTGGTTTCTGCTGTCTCTTGTGGTCTAGCATGTGGTCCAGTGTGTTTTTGTGGCCATCAAAACCATTGGCAACATCGTGCTGGTCACCATGCTGCTAGACTTCATGTTCGCCTGCATTGGAGTCCAGCTCTTCAAGGTGAGCTCTAGATAGGGATGTATGGTAATTTATAGGGATGTATGGTAATTTATAGGGATGTATGGTAGTTTATAGGGATGTATGGTAATTTATAGGGATGTATGGTAATTTATAGGGATGTATGGTAGTTTATAGGGATGTATGGTAATTTATAGGGAAGTATGGTAGTTTATAGGGATGTATGGTAATTTATAGGGATGTATGGTAGTTTATAGGGATGTATGGTAATTTATAGGGATGTATGGTAGTTTATAGGGATGTATGGTAATTTATAGGGATGTATGGTAGTTTATAGGGATGTATGGTAATTTATTTTTATTCATTTTTTATTTCACCTTTATTTATCAAGATAGGTCAGTTGAGAACAAGTTCTCATTTACAACTGCGACCTGGCCAAGATAAAGCAAAGCAGTGCGACAAAAAACAACAACAGAGTTACACATGGGATGAACAAACGTACAGTCAATAACACAATAGAAAAATCTGTATACAGTGTGTGCAAATTAAGTAAGGAGGTAAGGCAATAAATAGGCCAATAGTGGCGAAGTAACTACAATTTAGTAATTTACACTGGAGGGATATATGTGCAGATGAGGATGTGCAAGTAGAAATACTGTGGTGCAAAAGAGCAGAAAAACAAAAACAAATATGTGGATGAGGTAGGTAGTTGATTGGATGGGCTATTTACAGATGGGCTGTGTACAGCTGCAAGCTGCTCTGACAGCTGATGCCAAAAGTTAGTGATGGAGATATAAGTCTCAAATTTAAGTTATTTTTGCAATTCGTTCCAGTCATTGGCAGCAGAAAACTGGAAGGAAAGGCGACCAAAGGAGGTTTTGGCTTTGGGGATGACCAGTGAAATATACCTGCTGGAGCGAGTGCTATGGGTGGGTGTTGCTATGGTGACCAGTAAGCTGAGATAAGGCGGAGCTTTACCTAGCATAGACTTATAGATGACCTGTAGATGACCTGGAGCCAGTGGGTTTGGCGACGAATATGTAGCGAGGACCAGCCAACGAGATCATACATGTTGCAGTGCTGGGTAGTATATGGGGCATTGGTGACAAAACGGTTGGCACTGTGATAGACTGCATCCAAGTAGAGTGTTGGAGGCTATTTAGTAAATGACATCGCGAAAGTCAAGGATCGGTAGGATGTATGGTAATTTATAGGGATGTATGATAATTTATAGGGATTTATGGTTGTTTACAGGGATTAAAGGTTGTTTATAACAATGTATGGTAATTTATAGGGAAGTATCATTTTTTTATAGGGATTTATGGTAGTTTATAGGGATTTATGGTTGTTTATAGGGATTTATGGTAGTTTATATGGATGTATGGTTGTTTGTAGGGATTTATGGTAGTTTATAGCGATGTATGGTCATTTATAGGGATGTGTGGTAATTCATATGGACGCATGGTAGTTTATAGGGATGTACTGTAATTTATATGGATGTATGGTAGTTTATAGGGATGTATGGTAGTTTATATGGATGTATGGTAATTTAAATGAATGCATGGTAGTTTATAGGGATGTATGGTAGTTCATAGGGATGTAATTTATAAGGATGTATGGACATTTATAGGGATGTATGGTAATTTATAGGGATGTATGGTAGTTTATAGGGATGTATGGTAATTTATAGGGATGTATGGTAATTTATAGGGATGTATGGTAATTTATAGGGATGTATGGTAATTTATAGGGATGTATGGTAATTTATAGGGATGTATGGTAGTTTTTGGGATGTATGGTAGTTTATAGGAATTTATGGTAGTTTATAGCGATGTATGGTAATTTGCATGGTAATTTACAAGGGTGTATTGTAATTTATAGGGATGTATTGTAATTTATAGGGATTCATAGTAGTTTATAGGGATTTATGGTAGTTTATATGGATGTATGGTAGTTTATAGCGATGTATGGTAGTTTATAGGGATTTATGGTTGTTTATAGGGATTTATGGTAGTTTATATGGATGTATGGTTGTTTGTAGGGATTTATGGTAGTTTATAGCGATGTATGGTCATTTATAGGGATGTGTGGTAATTCATATGGACGCATGGTAGTTTATAGGGATGTACTGTAATTTATATGGATGTATGGTAGTTTATAGGGATGTATGGTAGTTTATATGGATGTATGGTAATTTAAATGAATGCATGGTAGTTTATAGGGATGTATGGTAGTTCATAGGGATGTAATTTCTAAGGATGTATGGACATTTATAGGGATGTATGGTAATTTATAGGGATGTATGGTAATTTATAGGGATGTATGGTAATTTATAGGGATGTATGGTAATTTATAGGGATGTATGGTAATTTATAGGGATGTATGGTAATTTATAGGGATGTATGGTAATTTATAGGGATGTATGGTAGTTTTTGGGATGTATGGTAGTTTATAGGAATTTATGGTAGTTTATAGCGATGTATGGTAATTTGCATGGTAATTTACAAGGGTGTATTGTAATTTATAGGGATGTATTGTAATTTATAGGGATTCATAGTAGTTTATAGGGATTTATGGTAGTTTATATGGATGTATGGTAGTTTATAGCGATGTATGGTAATTTGTATGGTAATTTATAAGGATGTATGCCAATTCTTTGGAATGTATGGTAATTTATAGGGATGTATGGTAAATTATGGGGATATATGGTCATTTATCTGGATGCATGGTAATTTATATGGATGCATGATAGTTTATAAGGATGTATGGCAGTTAATAGGGATGTATGGTAATTTATATGGATGCATGGTAATTTAGATGGATGCATGGTAGTTTATAGGGATGTATGGTCATTTATAGGGAAGTATGGTAGTTTATAGGGATGTATGGTTGTTTATACACCTGATGATCAAAACAGAAGTCCACACACAGTCAAAGCTAATATTCTCGCTCATGTTCTGTATGTATGTGTTCATGTTCATCCCTGCAGGGCAAATTCTATGCCTGCACAGATCCTGACAAAATGACAGAGGAGGAGTGCAAGTAAGAGAGTGCAGTGATATTGTTTATTCCCTTGCACACAACATTGCATGAAAGTACAGAATGGAGCATGAAATTAGTCCTGCTTTCTCTGCCACACTCTCCTCTCCCATGTACTCTCTTTCACTCATTTATCTCTTTATTTCTTTCATTATTGTTATTTTCATTTTTTTTCTTTATCTCTTTCTCTTTCTCTCTCTCACTCTCTCTTTCTCTCTCCCTCCCTCGTTCTCTCCTTCTCAGGGGCAACTACATTAGGTACCAGGAAGGTGCCATCCATCCGATGACCATCCATAAGAGAGAATGGATCAATGCAGAGCTCAACTTTGACAACATCCTCGAAGGCATGCTGGCTCTCTTCACTGTCTCCACCTTCGAGGGCTGGCCAAAGTGAGACATACAGTACATAGAAGCTTGGGATTTTGTATCTATCACATGGCATGCCTAGAAAAGTACTATGGAACACATAACAATGTATGTATGTCATGCTTGCTCAAATGCCTGTGTGTGTGTGTGTGTGTGTGTGTGTGTGTGTGTGTGTGTGTGTGTGTGTGTGTGTGTGTGTGTGTGTGTGTGTGTGTGTGTGTGTGTGTGTGTGTGTGTGTGTGTGTGTGCGCGCAGGTTGCTCTACAAGGCCATAGACTCTAACATGGAGGATATGGGTCCGGTGTACAACAACCGCATCGCCATCTCCATCTTCTTCATCGTCTACCTCATCCTCATCGCTTTCTTCATGATGAACATTTTCGTGGGTTTCGTCATCGTTACATTTCAGGAGCAGGGAGAACAGGAGTACAAGAACTGCGAGCTGGATAAGAACCAGGTGTGTGTATCTGGGTGTGTGTGTGTGTGTCTCTCTCTCTCTCTGTTATGTTTGTTGTTCTAACACACAGACGTGTGTAACCCCTCTGTGTCCCGTCTTCCCTATGACAGCGTGCGTGTGTTGAGTACGCCCTGAAAGCCCGGCCGCTGCGCTGCTACATTCCTAAGAACCCGTACCAGTACAACGTGTGGTACATCGTCACCTCCTGCTACTTTGAGTACCTGATGTTCCTGCTCATCATGCTGAACACCATGTGTCTGGGGATGCAGGTAACGCTATTGGAGGTGGTTCAGGGAACCTTCTCATTTCAAATACTAAAACGGGATTCTTTGAAAGGACTTCTCCTGCGTCACATCAATACGATGGCCCCTGCGAGATGTTCCTACTAGATATGTCCATCCCTTCTCCATACCTAGGAGGTCTGTTTTTTTGGGGGGGGGAGGGGACAACGACACCCTTGAAAACAAGATGGGCATCTCAAGAGATTTCATCCTGGAAAATGACAAATCAAATAATATTAATGAATAAATATCTTCCCTTTTTAATTTCCTTCTTCTCTCCCCCCTCTCTCTTCTCCCACAGCACTGTAACCAGTCAACCCATGTGACCGACCTGTCAGACATGCTGAACGTGATCTTCACTGTGCTCTTCACTGTGGAGATGGTCCTCAAACTCATGGCCTTCAAAGCTAAGGTCAGTGGTCCATAGCCATGTCCTGAATGCACTACACTTCCCAAGATGCCTTGCAAATCAATGTGGGATCACAATGAATCCAGAATAATAGCACAGTGGTTATGTAGCAACTTCGTACTTCTTCATTGTGTGTTGCCCCCTTCTCAAACTCATGGCCATCAAGGTTCAGAGCTGGAGTGTCTGTAGGTTAAGATACCTTTTATACACAATATCTTTCCTTCCCCCTAGGGTTACTTTGGAGACCCTTGGAACGTCTTTGACTTTGTCATCGTCATCGGCAGCGTCGTTGACGTCATCCTGAGTGAAGTCGATGTGAGTATTGCCATTGCGTAATGTTATTCTGAAATATGTAAGTACTGTTATGTACTGTAATATGTTATGTACTGTAATACTCATAATCCCCACTGTTCCTAAAATGTTTAAGGTTTACTAAACAGTTCAGGTGGACCCACTGTGCATTTTTGTCTTCACATTTTGAACTTCTTCGGTTATTATTTATAAGGCTGAGGAAAATCTACAGATATTTCACAATAAAAGCTCTGTCCTGTCATCTGACTTTCTGGACTGTGTTTACACCCCTGTCTGACACCCCACCCACTTAGAGAAACTCAGGACAGGCTCCCCTGTCAGAACTCGGCCCCAATAATAGCACTGAGGATGCGGTCAGTATTCGCCAAGGGGTAACCCTCGCACTACCACCCACCTCTGCCCCGGCTGCACCCTCAACCCCCCGAACACACCATCCTCCTGAAGCCCTGCAGCACGTGGCTGGAGCTTGCCTCACCCACCTACCACGCCTTGAACACCACACCACACCCTGTCTGCTTGGTTACTTTATGCCCCTAACATAATAACTGTTTGGTCATTTCCCTCATTGCTTTTACTGTTTGAGACTGAGAGGGCTGATTCCAGATCAGTTGTTAAGGGCAGAAAACAACCACTGTCACCTTGTTTCACCTCCCACCACCATGTGTCCGGCGAACTGTCAATCATTCCTACTAGTAAGTAAGAGATTGACATCCTTCTGTGGTTTTTACTGTGATTCCTGTACGAGGGACTGAGTCAACAGGTTTGGCGTCAGGCTCTAGATTTAAAGCAGCATTTCACATGTTTCGCTTCGGAAAAGTAAATGTAATTTTAGAAAACATAATGTTAACTCAAGTTGCCATTACAGTAAACCTTCAGAAGACCCCATCAACCATTTTCACATCTTCACTCCTCAGCCGTCATCCAGTCGTATATTACAACGTTGTCCTTTTTTTGTGCTCAAATGCATTCTCTCCCTCTCTCTCCCCCCTTGCTGCAGTCTTTCGTCCTCCATTTCCTCCTCCACCTTTTGCCCCACGCATACCTCCAAAGCTGGCCCTGTCCCCTTTCGCCACTTCCTGTTCCACCACCTGGGTCTGATGTCACTTCATGTCTGACTTCACTTCCTGTGTCTCCCGTCTCTCCCCCTCACAGGCAGCCCTGGCCTCCTCTGGAGGACTATACTGTCTCCACGGCTGCGCTGTAATTATTTGCCCGTAGACACTGCAAGAGAATTGCATGAAATCGCATGAAACATTGCATGAAACTCTGCGTTAGCATTGTTTATTCATTGTACCAGACATTGCGTTGCAAATTGTTAGATACTACTAAACGGTTGGAGCTAGGAACACAAGTATTTCGCTACACCCACAAATAACATCGGCCAAATGTGTGCATGTGACCAATAGAATTTGATTTGATTTGATCTTCAGTCTCAGTAAAATCCAGGACAAGAAGCATTTTTAGCTGTTTATTTCTTTGATGCCTTCAGGAGGTGAACCCAATGCAAGCGATAGCAGATTCTGAAAATGCCCGTGTGTCAATCACCTTCTTCCGACTGTTCCGTGTGATGCGTCTGGTGAAACTGCTGAACCGTTCTGAAGGGATCCGGAACCTTCTGTGGACCTTCATCAAGTCCTTACAGGTCAGAGTTCACTCCGTTTCTTTGCCTTTCACTCTGTAAGATTCACAAGTCTCATTCCGTAAGATTCACATTTCTTTGCCTTTCACAAGTCTCAGGATTTGATTGGACAGTGTGCACCAGTCTGACTATGTAATTGGTTGTTGTGCTGCAGGCCCTGCCCTACGTCGCCCTGCTCATCCTCATGCTGTTCTTCATCTATGCTGTGGTTGGGATGCAGGTATTGGACACACACACACACACACACACATACACACACACACACACACGTACAGCACTCTCAGATGAGATGTATGTGTGTGTCTCCTGCAGATATTTGGTAAGATAGCGCTAATAGACGGGACGTACATCAACAGGAACAACAACTTCCAGACGTTCCCCCATGCTGTGCTGCTGCTCTTCAGGTGGGTGATCTGATCCATCAGTCCACTAACTCTGTTTCCATTTTCTTCCATTGTCTTTGTAAGTTATACTGTCTCTCTATCCCCTACCCCCTCTCTCCCTCTTCATACCCCTCTCCCTCCCCCTTCCCCTCTCTCCTGCTTCCTCCCTCTCACTATCTCTCTCTCTTTCTATCCCTCACCCCACTCTCTCTCTCCCTCCAGGTGTGCGACAGGTGAGGCGTGGCAGGAAGTAATGTTGGCGTGTCTGTATGGGAAGAGGTGTGACCCTAAGTCAGACTACCTGCCTGGGGAGGAGATGACCTGTGGAGCCAGCTTCGCCATCATCTACTTCATGAGCTTCTACATGCTCTGTGCCTTCCTGGTGAATGACACACACACATGCATACACATATACACACATTTGCATGCTGAGACATACGTTCACACACACACACACACACACACACATATGATGCTGTTGTCCTCCACAGATCATCAACCTGTTTGTGGCGGTCATCATGGACAACTTTGACTACCTTACACGTGATTGGTCCATCCTGGGTCCTCATCACCTGGACGAGTTCAGGAAGATCTGGGCAGAGTACGACCCAGAGGCCACGTAAGTGTGTGTGTGTGTGTTTGTTGCCCCTTAATTTACTATATATGGAAGGTATAAATGGGGCTTACAGGTTTATCTTATGACTCGGTGTACTATCAGTGTACTGCAGTTAGATTATTTACAGTAGCTGTTGTTTCCCCTCCAGGGGGCGTATTAAGCACCTGGACGTGGTGACTCTGCTGCGTAGGATCCAGCCTCCTCTGGGTTTTGGAAAGTTCTGCCCCCATAGAGTAGCCTGCAAGGTGAGAGATACAGGAGGGAATCTGTTCAATTATTGTATGTGTTAATTTAACATATCTATTAAGGCAGCAGACACCTTTTTTAAAATGTCTTTATTGATTCTGCCTGCAGAGACTGGTGTCCATGAACATGCCACTCAACAGTGACGGAACGGTCACCTTTAACGCTACGCTGTTCGCACTGGTCAGGACCGCGCTGAAGATCAAGACTGAAGGTGTTTGTGTGTGTGTGTGTCAGTCAATTACAGAGTACTGTAGTCAGTGACTGGTCCAATTGAAAGTGGTGTATTAATATCCCCGGCCTCACTGTTGCTATCTCATTGGTCAGGAAATTTTGAGAAGGCCAATGAGGAGCTGAGGGCCATCATCAAGAAGATCTGGAAACGCACCAGTATGAAGCTGCTGGACCAGGTCATCCCACCAATCGGAGGTGAGTTCAAACATCCTATTATAATCCTCAACTTTATGGTCCAACAACAAGCCGTTCATTCTAATTTGCTGCCATGTTTTTATGGGTGTGTGTTTGTGTGTGTGTCAGATGATGAGGTGACCGTGGGGAAGTTCTACGCCACCTTCCTGATCCAGGACTACTTCAGGAAGTTGAAGAAGAGACAGGAGGAGTACTATGGCTTCCGCCCCACCAAGAAGAACGCCAAGAATGAGATACAGGTGAGACCTTAGCCACGTCAGAATTTGATAATTGCATACCTTCTAGTTATCTTAATGACATGGAATATAAATGTCATCTAAACTTTTTATGAATTATCTAACAAGTCTTAATTGGTATCCCCTCACCATCGCTCTCTCTCTCTCTCGCTCTCTCTCGTTCTCTCTCTCGCTCTCTCTCACTCTCTCGCGCTCTCTCGCTCTCTCTATCTATCTTCCAGGCAGGTCTGAGGAGCATTGAGGAGGAGGAGGCTCCAGAGCTGCAGAGAGCCATCTCCGGAGACCTGATGAACGAGGAGGAGATGGACAGAGCCATGGAGGACGCAGCAGAGGAGGGTATCTTCAGGGTAAGAGGAGAGAGGGAGTGGGGGGGAAAGAGAGGAGCGTGGGGAGAAAGGGAGTGAGGCGGAAAGAGAGGAGGGAGGACAAGTTGAGGGTGAGAAGAAAGAGAATAAAACTCCTCTCTATTGTGAAATGTTGTTCCTTTTTTATCCTCCCAGCGGGCGGGCGGTCTGTTTGGGAACCACGTTGATTCCTTCACCATGGAGGAAGGAACCCGTGACCCTAACGCTACACAGGTCATCATTTCATCATTTCAACCATTTCAGTATTAACACTTACAGTATGTAACCTTCTTCGGACTCAAAGTGCTTTACATGGTATGGACCCAGATCATGTCGACAGGAAAAACTCCTGTCCCGATGGAGGTAACTCACCTGTCTGTGTCTCCATGCAGGTGACCAGCCAGCGGCCCCTGCAGATGAGCAGATCAGACGACGGGGAAGCTACCAGTTCACCTGCCTACCATGCAAACGAGGACTTCTTCCCCTCAACGCCTAACAAAACCAACAACAACAATGTCAACAACAGTGCCGGGGAGAGGTGAGTGTGTGTGTGTGTGTGTGTGTGAGTGGTCATTTTTTGTGTGTTTGTTTTCCTTAGCTGAGAGGTCACACTACATAGTAATAAAGCAAGGGGTTAACAAGCTGATTCTTTGTCCTTCTGTAGCTTTTCTTGTGGGACATATGACCGGGTTCAGGTCTATACCATCTCAACCAGCAGAAGTCCCCCAGACAGAGACTGGCAGCTGCAGACAGTAGCTGGACCCAGGCAGGATGCTGAGCCCCACAGAGAGCCGCTCAGCCTCCAGCAGGCCCAGGGCCCAGACAGCGCCTTCGATACACTTATACAGGAGGTGAGTGGAGAGACCAGACACTGCATTTCGTACATACTGAATTCATATCGTATTAATGACATTGACATGGAACACTGGTCAAAACTCATTTTGAATCAGACAGAGTCATTCTCTCTCGCTCTCTTCTCTCTCTTCTCATGTCTTTCACTTCTGTTAGGTCTTGATAAACGGTGGGCTGGAGAGCTTGGCCAGGGACCCTCGTTTTGTGTCGGTGACAAAACGGGAAATGGCTGAAGCGTTAAACTTTGACCCTATGGACATGGAAAGTTCCGCCACTGAGCTTATGAATGGTTGCAGAGGGAGCGTTGTCACGCCTCCAATCAGGCCCCCTCGCAGATCACAGAGAAAGGCCAACCAATCAACAACACCCAGGGATGTTGTGTAGGCCAATAGGTCTGTCTGGCGTAGCAGCATAATAAAGAGACACGTGATCGTATTCAAATGTAAGCAAGGTTTGAAATGATTACGCTTTAGTCAAATATGATATCTGTTTTGGCTTCTTGCAGTCAAATTGCAGTCTACAAATGATTTGTAATTATGTTCCGTTCCCCCGACCATCACCCAAGAAAAATCGTCATGAGGCCGAATCAAGCTGCCTCATTGGGTGCCTTCATAGCGAGTGATATCATCTGATTGGTTAAGCAGGCTTTATGAATCCACTGTTGTCGTGATATTCTGACTTTGGATGATTTCTCTCTTGGTTGATTTAAAGACTTTCCCCGGAAGAGAGCAGACTTACGATATGTGAACATTTCTTTACCATGTTATGTTCACAGAACAGACTTCCTGTTCGGACATACGTTGAGTTCAGGTGAACATCCCGTCGTCCCGATTAAACATGTTCTCAAGTCTCAACTTAAGGAAGTTTTGCTTGCATAAAATGTCGGCCCTGTTTGAAAACGAATGTCTCTCCCTCCATCCTTGAAGTAATCACTAATGCACCTGTAGTTGGGTAGGTACTGAATACAGTTGTGTGAGTGATTAGCTCAAAGAGGAAGGGAAGGTTGTGTTTTCTAAGTATTCTTGCAGGGTCCGGACGTTACTTTTCAGGGGACATTCTTTGAATTCTGTCATGACGACAAGGCAAGACATAGCTGGGTCAGGATGTCTCTGGGCTGGATCATGTATACGGTGTCCATATTAGGACCATCTCAGGATGTAAGCTGTGTTGACAAAGCTAACGGGCATGTTCAAGATACACACATTCTGTACAGATCTCCACATATCAACATGTATTCACAATGCCTGGACTTTTTTTGCTAAAAAATCCCATATCTCAAACATGTACATCATCTCCAGCACGGAGAGGATGACCATGTAGTGTAACATGGGAGAAAAGCCTTGTGGTGTAGGGTAGTCACTAGCTGGCCATGCTACTGTAGAATGTGCAGATAAGAGGATGTGGTTAAAGACAAGGTTAGGATGAAGAGTAAGGTTAGGGTCAATGGTTGGGATTGTATTTGTGGTTAGCGAGCAGTGTGTATGAGATATGGACAACTTATGGTATAGTATACTAAGGGTTTAAAGTCCTCCCTGTAGATGGCATTTTGTCTGTTCTTCTATTTTCTTTTTGAGGTAGGGCAATTTGGTTGAAACCTACAGCCTTTATTATGAAAATTAAATGTTAGATTACTTATAAAGAATAATAATTGTTGTACCTGTAACCCCCCCCAACTAAATAAATACGAAATAAAACAATTTGGTACAACATTTTTGAATTCATTGTTGTTTAAGTATTTAAAGTGACTATCTTCAGTTCAAACAATAATAGAGCAGCTACCTCACCCCTGTTTTGGTAAACGGCTGAGGGATGGGGCTGGAGAAATGTAACCACTCTCAAATTCATAGACAGAACTATGGATGAGAGGGGATACCTAGTAAATTGCGCAACTAAATGCATTCAACCCGAAATGTGTCTTTGGCATTTAACCCAACCACTCTGAATCAGAGAGGTGCGTGGGCTGCCTCAATCAACATTGTTGGGGGTTAAATGCCTTGCTCAAGGGCAGAATTGCAGCTTTTTTTCACCTTGCTCGCTTTGGGATTCGAAACAGCAACCTTTCGGTTACTAGCCCAACGCTCTCAACCGCTAGGCTACCTGCCAGACTGACCATCAAATCAAATCATATCAAAAGTGTTTATAAAGCACTTCTTACATCAGCTGATGTCTCAAAGGGCTGTACAGAAACACAGCCTAAAACCCCAAACAGCAAGCAATGCAGATGTAGAAGCACGGTGGCTAGGGAAAACTCCCTAGAAAGGCCAGATCCTAGGAAGAAACCTAGAGAGGAACCAGGCTATGAGGGGTGGCCAGTCCTCTTCTGGCTGTGCCGGGTGGAGATTATAACAGAGCATGGCCAAGATGTTCAAAGATGACCAGCAGGGTCAAATAATAATAATCACAGTGGATGTCGAGGGTGCAACAGGTCAGGTTCATAGCTGATCATTCAGAGTATCTCTACCTCTCCTCCTGTCTCTAGAGAGTTGAAAACAGCAGGTCTGGGACAGGTAGCATGTCCGGTGAACAGGTCAGGGTTCCATAGCCACAGGCAGAACAGTTGAAACTGGAGCAGCAGCACGGCCAGGTGGACTGGGGACAGCAAGGAGTCATCAGGCCAGGTAGTCCTGAGACATGGTCCTAGGGCTCAGGTCCTCCGAGAGAGAGAAAGCGAGAAAGAAAGAGAGAAAGAGAGAATTAGAAAGAGCATACTTAAAGACACTATGCCCCCATCCGACGAAACCCCCGGACAGGGCCAAACAGGCAGGATATAACCCCACCCACTTTGCCAAAGCACAGCCACCACACCACTAGAAGGATCACTTCAACCACCAACTTACCATCCTGAGACAAGGCCGAGTATAGCCCACAAAGATCTCCGCCACGGCACAACCCAAGGGGAGGGGGGGGGGGGGGGGGGCAACCCAGACAGGAAGATCATGTCAGTGACTCAACCCACTCAAGTGACGCACCCCTCCTAGGGACGGCATGGAAGAGCACCAGTAAGCCAGTGACTCAGCCTCTGTAATAGGGTTAGAGGCAGAAAATCCCAGTGGAGAGAGGGGAACCGGCCAGGCAGAGACAGCAAGGTGCCTTTCCGTTCACCTTCACACTCCTGGGCCAGACTACACTCAATTATAGGACCTACTGAAGAGATGAGTCTTCAATAAGGACTTAAAGGTTGAGACCGAGTCTGCGTCTCACACATGGGTAGGCAGACCATTCCATAAAAAATGGAGCTCTACAGGAGAAAGCCAATCCTCCAGCTGTTTGTTTAGAAATTCAATATAGTTGTAAGAATGTTTTGAAGGTACAGCGTTTGTTTACTCCAGCATTGGAGTAAAACAATCTTGTAATTTGGGTTCGGGTAGGGTGTGACGACAGTTGAACTAAGCTCATAAGGCATTTATAAGTTATATTCTTCAACTATTAATGTGTATATAATTTGTTAGAATGTCCACATATGCATATAGCAATCACAGATTGCCCCTTTTAAAATCTTAAAAGTGATTAGGTTGTATTTCAAGAGGTAGTGAGTGGTATTGTCTTTTTAATGATTCATCTGTAATTTGGTTAAATAGAGGCAAAATAATATAGCCGTAGTGTGATGAAGGCAAAAAAGAAGATAGAATTACATTTTCATCTCAATATGTTTTGAATGATACAATCTGGTGTTCCCACAGGCCTTTTAAACAAAGTAAAGGTGTGTAATGTGTATAATGTGTAGCCTCTACTCAGTGGTGATTTTAGCATGTAACTCTTGATGGGGCAAAAAAACAATACAAGTAGGATATATGCTAGCAAATCCACAAGACTAAACAATACATTAATTGCACTATAACAGTAACAAACGGTGCCCACAAACGGCCTACATAAAGCTGTCCCAACAAGCAGTCCCAACATCTTACCACTGCTACACCTGGCTATCAGCGGAGCCTTGTCTGGCTGCAAAACAGTTCATTCAGCCTCATTTAGCTGATATGGCTGACTTGCTTAAACAAATGTGGTTTCTAATGACAATTGAGATGTACAAACTATGGCATAAAGGGGAAGACAAGCAGATTTTTTTATATATTTTTTAAAACTTTATTTAACTAGGCAAGTCAGTTAAGAACAAATTCTTATTTTCAATGACGGCCTAGGAACAGTGGGTTGACTGCCTTGTTCAGGGGCAGAACGGCAGATTTGTACCTTGTCAGCTCGGGATTTGAACTTGCAACCTTTCAGTTACTAGCCCAACGCTCTATAAGAGGCAATCCGTCATTTCAATTAAGACATTAATGAGCGAGTTAGGACGGGCGTAGTCAATATAACTATTTGTTTAGCACCTTTGAAATGTACAGCGACAGAATTCAGAACAGCTGCCGTTCTTACAGTGTTCTCCCTGTACACCAAGTCAGAACAGTTGGCGAAATTAAAAGGGGTAAATAGACCAAATTATTAGGGTGAGGCACATGGGCTACTAACACCTTACTACACAACATTCACTTAGTATTACTTTCTTAGCTACAGTATACATACAGTGCCTTGCGAAAGTATTCGGCCCCCTTGAACTTTGCGACCTTTTGCCACATTTCAGGCTTCAAACATAAACATATTTTTTTGTGAAGAATCAACAACAAGTGGGACACAATCATGAAGTGGAACGACGTTTATTGGATATTTCAAACTTTTTTAACAAATCAAAAACTGAAAAATTGGGCGTGCAAAATTATTCAGCCCCTTTACTTTCAGTGCAGCTGTAACTCTCTCCAGAAGTTCAGTGAGGATCTCTGAATGATCCAATGTTGACCTAAATGACTAATGATGATAAATACAATCCACCTGTGTGTAATCAAGTCTCCGTATCAATGCACCTGCACTGTGATAGTCTCAGAGGTCCGTTAAAAGCGCAGAGAGCATCATGAAGAACAAGGAACACACCAGGCACGTCCGAGATACTGTTGTGAAGAAGTTTAAAGCCGGATTTGGATACAAAAAGATTTACCAAGCTTTAAACATCCCAAGGAGCACTGTGCAAGCGATAATATTGAAATGGAAGGAGTATCAGACCACTGCAAATCTACCAAGACCTGGCCGTCCCTCTAAACTTTCAGCTCATACAAGGAGAAGACTGATCAGAGATGCAGCCAAGAGGCCCATGATCACTCTGGATGAACTGCAGAGATCTACAGCTGAGGTGCGAGACTCTGTCCATAGGACAACAATCAGTCGTATATTGCACAAATCTGGCCTTTATGGAAGAGTGGCAAGAGGAAAGCCATTTCTTAAAGATATCCATAAAAAGTGTAATTTAAAGTTTGCCACAAGCCACCTGGGAGACACACCAAACATGTGGAAGAAGGTGCTCTGGTCAGATGAAACCAAAATTGAACTTTTTGGCAACAATGCAAGACGTTATGTTTGGCGTAAAAGCAACACAGCTCATCACCCTGAACACACCATACCCACTGTCAAACATGGTGGCGGCAGCATCATGGTTTGGGCCTGCTTTTCTTCAGCAGGGACAGGGAAGATGGTTAAAATTGATGGGAAGATGGATGGAGCCAAATACAGGACCATTCTGGAAGAAAACCTGATGGAGTCTGCAAAAGACCTGAGACTGGGACGGAGATTTGTCTTCCAACAAGACAATGATCCAAAACATAAAGCAAAATCTACAATGGAGTGGTTCAAAAATAAACATATCCAGGTGTTAGAATGGCCAAGTCAAAGTCCAGACCTGAATCGAATCAAGAATCTGTGGAAAGAACTGAAAACTGCTGTTCACAAATGCTCTCCATCCAATCTCACTGAGCTCGATCTGTTTTGCAAGGAGGAATGGGAAAAAATGTCAGTCTCTCGATGTGCAAAACTGATAGAGACATACCCCAAGCGACTTACAGCTGTAATCGCAGCAAAAGGTGGCGCTACAAAGTATTAACTTAAGGGAGCTGAATAATTTTGCACGCCCAATTTTTCAGTTTTTGATTTGTTAAAAAAGTTTGAAATATCCAATAAATGTCGTTCCACTTCATGATTGTGTCCCACTTGTTGTTGATTCTTCACAAAAAAATACAGTTTTATATCTTTATGTTTGAAGCCTGAAATGTGGCAAAAGGTCGCAAAGTTCAAGGGGGCCGAATACTTTCGCAAGGCACTGTATCTCCCTGGTATTTTTCATAATTTATGCAGCAGAGTAACGGATGTGAAACAGCTAGCTAGTTAGCGGTGATGCACGCTAAATAGTGTTTCAATCGGTGATGTCACTTGCTCTGAGACCTTGAAGTAGTGGTTTCCCTTGCTCTGCAAGGGCCGCGGCTTTTGTGGAGCGATGGGTTACGATGCTTCATGGGTGACTGTTGTTCACGTGTGCAGAGGGTCCCTGGTTCACGCCCGGGTATGGGCGAGGGGACGGTCTAAAGTTATACTGTTACATTGGTGCCGTGACCCGGATCACTGGTTGCTGCGGAAAAAGGAGGAGGTCAAAAAGGGGGTGAGTGTAACGGATGTGAAACGGCTAGCTAGTTAGCGGTGATGCACGCTAAATAGCGTTTCAATCGGTGACGTCACTTGCTCTGAGACCTTGAAGTAGTGGTTCCCCTTGCTCTGCAAGGGCCGTGGCTTTTGTGGAGCGATGTGTAACGATGCTTCGTGGGTGACTGTTGTTGATGTGTGCAGAGGGTCCCTGGTTCGCGCCCGGGTATGGGCGAGGGGACGGTCTAAAGTTATACTGTTACAGCAGCATACAGCATGACTCACCTTGTTGTGCTGTGCTCACTTGAACATGGTGCTGCGGTCCTTTGTGGGCAAATTTTGTCATCAAAGTCTGGCATTCTGCTTTCAAAACAACTGGGAACTCTGAAAAAAACAAGGTTGAATCATGATTATGTAATTGATCTTTAGGTCGTAGCTCTAGAAAGAGGCTGGATTTACAGCGCAGCGCTCCATATTTTCTGCTGGCTAGCCCCACCACCACAGAAAGCACTGAATTAGGCTGAAACACCTGTATTTTGGAGCTGCATTACTCAAGAAAACAAAAAAAAGAGACCATATACGGCTTTATTAACTCAATTATATATATATATATATATATATATATATATATTACATTGTTTGCAAACTGATATGTGACACGTATTAATGCCAAAATTTGCAAAAATGAGCTGCCCTGAATGACTGGTCGCCACTCCCTATACTTGATTTTACTAAAAGGTGGATCATGTCTGTACTGCCATCATGTTTTTATCATAACGAGGCTATATATAGGGGGTACCGGTACCGAGTCAGTGTGGGGGGGTTCAGGTTAGTTGTGGTAATTTTTTGTTGGTAGAGGTGAAGTGACTTTGCATAGCTAATAAACAGCGAGTAGCAGCAGTGTTCAAAACATATGGAGGGGGGTAAATGTAATACTCCGGTGGCCATTTGATTAATTGTTCAGCAGTTTTATGGCTTAGGGGTAGAAGCTGTTAAGGAGTATTTTGGTCCTAGACTTAGTGCTCCGGTACCGCTTGTCGTGCGGTAGCAGAGAAAACAGTCAATTACTTGGGTGACTGGAGACTCTGACACTTTTATGGGCCTTCCTCTGTCTTACACCGCCTATTATATAGGTCCTGGATGGCAGGAAGCTTGGCCCCAGTCATGTGCTGGGCCGTAAGCACCACCCTCTGTAGCGCCTTACGGTCAGATAACATTATTTGAGACATTTTATTATTTTCTCTCTGTTTATTTGTTTCAATAATGTTTCTCTAAACCATACCAATAAATATTACTTTATGAAGTGAAAATAGTTCCCACCCCCCCGTCAAATTATTGGAGATATATGGTAGGGGTCAGTTAAGGAAAGGTAGATACACAGTAGCAATTCTGCGCGTTGAAACAAACGGATTGGGAATTCTCTTACGAGAGTCTCTGGATCTCTACACCGGGAGTAATTGGATTTGAGAGCACTGATCCGCTGTCACCGTATGGGCTGGGGCGCTTTCGGTAAACCCATATTCCTGCACCCCGCGCTCTGGCACTTGGCATCGGGTCCATCGTTCGCGTGACAAACCGGTTACAGAGAACAGCCGTTTTCACTCAGACGTTCTGGTAAGGCTGTGGTGGGTAGTCGTTGTCTGGTGGTCTCCGTCGCCTATAGCTTATGTTTTAGTAATATGTCTGCAACTGTATCTGAATGTTATTATGGCATTTTATAATTACAGCTCTGTATTTCTGTTATGACGTATGCAGACCGTGATACGGGCACGTAAGCTCCAGACATGTGGCGCAGCGTAATTCGTAGCGCTGTCAAATCTCAAGTCAGCAGGGACGGACACGGTGAAAATTGTCTACACCCTGGACGCAGACTGAATAAAATAGTCAGTGCTGTTTATTAGCTAGACAAATACTGAATTTTTTATGGGGTTGGGGCTATACGGTATGGGTTCGTGTAGCCTACCATATATCTTGATTTCGGGTTTAAGCTACCAGTTATGTTACAGTGCAGTGTTCATATTATCAGCTCTCCTCAACAGTTGTTAGAATTTGCATCCCATCAAACCCCTTTCCTCATTGTGTTACATTAGAACCTGTCTGTCTTCCACCTGTTGGCTACAATGGAATGCTGTGCACTGCACACTGTTGAAGACCATTGTTACAACTCAGGTGTTATACCAGTAGAAAAACCCACGCATTAATTACCCTTTAACTAATTACCCTTTTACTAAATCGATTTTACTTCAAAAGCTAAATTAACATAGTTTACGACCTGTCTAATGGTTATTCTCATTAGACAGGTTCTAATTGGGCGGCAGGTGGTTAGAGCGTTAGGCCAGCAACCGGAAAGGTTGCTGGATCGAATCCCTGAGCTGACAAGGTGAAAATCGGTCTTTCTGCCCATGAACAAGGCAGTTAACCCACTGTTCCCCGGTAGGCCGTCATTAAATAAGAATTTCTTCTTAACTGACTTGCATAGTTAAATAAAAATAATAACAAATTCTCTCCTTCCACTGGAATAATACCTACTCTTTGTCCTCTCACATTACACTTCTGTATATAATTCTTTATTTCTGTTGTCTCAGCTGAATACCAAGTTTAAGTGCAGGTGGGATGTCACTGCCCTATTGGTGGGAGATGAATCCCAGGTTTGTTAGTAGAAAAACAATCTTCTATGTCAGAGACCCAAGCAGATACTGTATGTAAGACAGAGTATTGTGGCCACTGTTGTCGACTTCATCACTCAACAGTTATTCACATGACCCCTCCTGCTGCTGTCTGTCTCAATCCCAGTCCAGATAACTGGGAGAAGTGGTGAGGCTGGAAAAGCTGGCATGTTACTGTGCAGCTACGGTACGCTACTGCAGTAATCTCCTCCTCTCAGGGCTTAGTGAGGAGGCTGACAGTAGCAGATGGGTCCAGGGCACCAGGCTAATAGACTCACTGACTCAGTGGGACGGACGGTTTTGAAGGCCTGTATACTACTAGTTGTCTGACCCCTTACCATCAACTAGACCGACAGTACAGTAGGGCAGGTCTTTGCTCCAGCCCACCTTTGTTTCCGTCTAACCCTGATATGCCCGTGTTGGAGTAATGGGGGATAAAGCCATGTCAGGGCCAGTGTCCTCACTGCCTGATGGTTTTGGCCACATTTGTCAGTTGACATATTTGTTGGATATCTCTGGCACAAATGTAAATCCATGAGGTCAACTGTGATGGCACTTGTTCTCCCCCAGACATTGACATGGCAGCACGTCCAGACTTCCAACGTGAGGGGAGGGCTGAGAAGAACCTGTCTCCCCTGTCTCGCCTCCCCCATGAGCGGGTGACCCTGATGGTGGACGGGACTCACTTTGTGGTGGACCCCGCCCTGTTCACCGCGCACCCTGACACCATGCTGGGGAGGTAAGGACCCCTAAGCATCACAATCTGTGTGTCAGATTTAGACTCTTTTATTATAGTGTAACAGAAACTCACAAGATTGTGCTAGCCCACTGACCTAAATCAGCCAAAGCCTTAACGCAAGTCTTCAAGTCTCAGGCCAGGTTAGTCATCAGGCAAGCGTGGATCACCACCGTGTCCAATAGTAGTACAGCCTATTATTAGACCAGGGAAAGATAAAGAAGAAACACTAACAAAACCCTAATCCCTCAGGAATCATTTCAGAGTGGTTTGTTTCTAGTCTCAGAGAGTGATGTTTACTCTGACCCATTGGCCATTTGGGTTAATCTGGCTAATAATCTGAGATTAGTCAAATATTACCCAGGAATATTCCTCTCATTAACACCTTCTCTCGCATACACAATGGAGGCATTGTTATGATTCTGACAAGTTACACTTGTGACCCAGGTGTGACCCAGATGCAGACAGTGTTGAAGAAACAAACATTTATTTATAGTATAGGGGCAGGCAAATGACAGGTCAAACATAGGCAGAGGTCAGTAATCCAGAGAGGCTGCAAAAGGTCCAGAACGCCAGGCAGTCTCATGGTCAGCACAGGCAGGGGTCAATAATCCAGTGAAATGGGGCAAGGTATCGAACGGCAGGCATGCTCAGGTTCAGGGAAGGCAGAACGGTCAAACCGGGAAGGACTAGAAAACAGGTGCAAGAACAGACAGGAGCAGGGGAACAAACACTGGTAGGTTTCACGAAACAAAACGAACTGACAACAGACAAACAGAGAACACAGGTATAAATACACTGGGGATAATGGGGAAGATGGGCGAAACCTGGAGGGAGGGTGGAGACAAGCACAAAGACAGGTGAAACAGATCAGGGTGTGACAACACTGTACTAAGGAAATGAAATAAGACTTGAATGGTAACTGGACATCTACACAGACAAGGCTTTCAACATGCACTAAACTCAGAAATGCATATTGTGAGGACATTTAGTATAATTAAATAAATAAATAACACATTTGAATTCTCAGGATGTTTGGTCCTGCCCGTCACTTCACCCGGCCAAACGCCAAGGGAGAGTATGAGATCGCTGAGGGAATCGGAGCCAGCATATTCAAAGTCGTCCTGGTGTGTTTCACTTAAAATAGTTCCCCTGAATTATGAAATTGCTTATGTCTTCCCTTCCCTTACCTAAACTAACCTACTGTGTTTCTCTCTCCCCCCTCTTCCTCTCTGTCCCTTGACTCTCTCTCTCTCTCTCTCTCTCATTCTCTCTCCCTCTCTCGCAGGACTTTTACAAAGGGGGTATCCTGCAGTGTCCAGAGGGGGTGTCAGTGTCTGAGCTCAGAGAAGCGTGTGACTACCTCTGTATTAACTTTGACTACAGTACCGTCAGGTGCCGAGACCTCAGTGAGTAGCACAGTCACACCGGGTCTGACCAGGGGCCTGTTCAAAACCGAAACGTTGACTAATGTTTTGCAATTGTTGCATGCACAGTTTTCAGAATGAAGTTAAACCACTTTTCAAAATCTGTTCCTAATTGCTGAGTCTTCTTCATCTTGAATTTTCACTATTGAAATATACATTTTGCCTTGTACAAGAGACTATGATGTCAAATCAGAGGTCATAGTTAAAATGGTGTGACCATTCGTTCCTGTCCCAGGTGCATTGCTGCATGAGCTGTCCAACGATGGTGCAAAGCGTCAGTTTGATGTCTTCCTAGAGGAGCTAGTTGTCCCGGTGATGGTGTCCAGTGCTCAGGAGGGGGAGAGGGAGTGTCACATCGTAGTTCTCACAGATGATGACATAGTGGATTGGGACCATGACAACCCTCCACCCATGGGAGAGGAGTACTCACAGAGTAAGTGACCTAGTGACCTAGACCTAGTCCTTAATTATAATGAATCGGACATTATTAATAAAATAAATCATGGACATGTATCTTTCGGACAGTGCTGTTTGTTTCATTTTCTATACCTTAGATTTTTTTTAGAATCTAGTGCCCCAACCTTTTTTGGAAAATAACTATCAATCATTTGGAGTGAGCACTTTGTTCGATATTATTTCCTGTTCTCTCTCTCTTCAATGTGCCCAGTTCTGTACAGCACCAAGCTCTACCGCTTCTTCAAGTACATAGAGAACAGAGATGTGGCCAAAGCACTGTTAAAGGAGAGAGGACTGAAGAACATTCGCATCGGCATTGAGGGTGAGTCCGTTACCATGTCCCAAATCAACCCGCTGCTTAGGTGTCTGAATATCTGAAAGAAACAAATAGGTATTAGAAATCTAAGGCATAGATTCAATCCGTATCGCGGAAGATCCATGCTACAGTGCCTTGCGAAAGTATTCGGCCCCCTTGAACTTTGCGACCTTTTGCCACATTTCAGGCTTCAAACATAAAGATATAAAACTGTATTTTTTTGTGAAGAATCAACAACAAGTGGGACACAATCATGAAGTGGAACGACATTTATTGGATATTTCAAACTTTTTTAACAAATCAAAAACTGAAAAATTGGGCGTGCAAAATTATTCAGCCCCCTTAAGTTAATACTTTGTAGCGCCACCTTTTGCTGCGATTACAGCTGTAAGTCGCTTGGGGTATGTCTCTATCAGTTTTGCACATCGAGAGACTGACATTTTTTCCCATTCCTCCTTGCAAAACAGCTCGACCTCAGTGAGGTTGGATGGAAAGCATTTGTGAACAGCAGTTTTCAGTTCTTTCCACAGATTCTTGATTCGATTCAGGTCTGGACTTTGACTTGGCCATTCTAACACCTGGATATGTTTATTTTTGAACCATTCCATTGTAGATTTTGCTTTATGTTTTGGATCATTGTCTTGTTGGAAGACAAATCTCCTTCCCAGTCTCAGGTCTTTTGCAGACTCCATCAGGTTTTCTTCCAGAATGGTCCTGTATTTGGCTCCATCCATCTTCCCATCAATTTTAAACATCTTCCCTGTCCCTGCTGAAGAAAAGCAGGCCCAAACCATGATGCTGCCACCACCATGTTTGACAGTGGGGATGGTGTGTTCAGCTGTGTTGCTTTTACGCCAAACATAACGTTTTGCATTGTTGCCAGAAAGTTCAATTTTGGTTTCATCTGACCAGAGCACCTTCTTCCACATGTTTGGTGTGTCTCCCAGGTGGCTTGTGGCAAACTTTAAACAACACTTTTTATGGATATCTTTAAGAAATGGCTTTCTTCTTGCCACTCTTCCATAAAGGCCAGATTTGTGCAATATACGACTGATTGTTGTCCTATGGACAGAGTCTCCCACCTCAGCTGTAGATCTCTGCAGTTCATCCAGAGTGATCATGGGCCTCTTGGCTGCATCTCTGATCAGTCTTCTCCTTGTATGAGCTGAAAGTTTAGAGGGACGGCCAGGTCTTGGTAGATTTGCAGTGGTCTGATACTCCTTCCATTTCAATATTGTCGCTTGCACAGTGCTCCTTGGGATGTTTAAAGCTTGGGAAATCTTTTTGTATCCAAATCCGGCTTTAAACTTCTTCACAACAGTATCTCGGACCTGCCTGGTGTGTTCCTTGTTCTTCATGATGCTCTCTGCGCTTTTGACGGACCTCTGAGACTATGACAGTGCAGGTGCATTTATACGGAGACTTGATTACACACAGGTGGATTGTATTTATCATCATTAGTCATTTAGGTCAACATTGGATCATTCAGAGATCCTCACTGAACTTCTGGAGAGAGTTTGCTGCACTGAAAATAAAGGGGCTGAATAATTTTGCACGCCCAATTTTTCAGTTTTTGATTTGTTAAAAAAGTTTGAAATATCCAATAAATTTCGTTCCACTTCATGATTGTGTCCCACTTGTTGTTGATTCTTCACAAAAAAATACAGTTTTATATCTTTATGTTTGAAGCCTGAAATGTGGCAAAAGGTCGCAAAGTTCAAGGGGGCCGAATACTTTCGCAAGGCACTGTATATATGGGTTAGCAGATGAAAATGATGCACGTGTTTTAATGGGGACGGAGTCCATGTTTTGTTGGCATTCTGGATGGCATGATAGCTAGTAACATTGAGGGGAATCTTAAGTGGCACGTTTCATCTTGTTATTGATATCATGTCTTGTTTTGCGGTGTTTTGTCGGATTTTATGTCAATGCTAATACGGCAAAACATTTGCTAGCTAGCTAACCAACGACTGTAACGATGTATTTGAGAAGCAACAAGTGCTCATTGTGAAAATGTATTTTCAATACACATTGGAGACCAAATATAGTTTGCATGTTGTCAACAATCTAAGCAACCAACCCGTCTATAGCTAGTTTAAAATGTAAAGACTATGTTCCACCTTTGTATTACACGCTGCATCCCACTGGGCAAAAACTGGTTTAATCAAAGCTGTTTCCACGTTATTTCAATAAAACAATATATGTTATGTGATGATGTTGAATCAGTGTGGAAAACTGATTGGGTTTGCAAAAAGTCATCAACGTCAGGACATTTCTACTTTTTTTCACCCAGCTTTTAACCTAAATCCAATGACATCGTGAAATAGTTTGTTGATTTCGCGTTGAATTCACGTTAGTTGACAACTCAACCGTATTTAAATCAAAACTAGACGTTGAACTGACGTCTGTGCCCAGTGGGATATGTCGTCTCAATCGAAAATGACATTTACATTTAAATTGCGCTATAACACAAATCGTCAGGAATACTTTTTGAATCTAGCCCCAAGTCTTCCAATGCCATAGGCTACATTTTGCTTCTCTCAAATCCGCAAACCCTACAGAGATACTGTACATGATGTGCGTCTGGTCCTCATGTATCCCAGGGTACCCTACCTGTAAGGAGAAGGTGAAGCGCCGTCCTGGTGGGAGGTCAGAGGTCATCTATAACTATGTGCAGCGGCCCTTCATCCAGCTGTCCTGGGAGAAGGAGGAAGGGAAGAGTCGACACGTGGACTTCCAGTGCGTCCGGAGCAAGAGTGTCCCCAACCTCATCACCTCTCTGGGGGAGCCAACACGACCCGCAGCCACACCCAACCCGCAGGTCGATGAGCTGGATAGGCTGATCAGCCCTGATCCCCGCCCCCAGTCTCAGGCCCCACCCCCACCCATCAATGACAGTTGAGGAGAGGGTAGAAGTTGACCTTGGGTATAGGTTTTTTCTTTGTTCCCCTATTGGTTAAGGTCAGGGTTTGGCAAGGTTAAGGTTGCGCTGATACTAAGGCCTAGATTCAATCAGATCAAGCATTAACCAGCGATAGACGACACCCGCGTAGCTGATGTTTTGGAGTGACGGAGATGTAACTGGGTTGGAGCTGTCAAATCAGTGAGCAGCTGCTCTGGTGATCTCATGAAGCCACAACGTCCCACTTGTGTTAGAAGTTCAGACCGAGAATGTGTAGGCTATATAGAAATAATGACGCTCAAATTCATTAAACAAAATAATTAGGATTTCTATCAGCCTAATCGAAGTGTAGATTACATCTCACATTCCAGTATTCTAACTTGTAAATAGCGCTGCATGAGATTTCTGTTAATGCGACTCCATGCAGCCAATGGCAATGTCCGCTTTAGGTATAACGCCGGGAGAGCCTGTTGATTTGACAGCTCTAATGCAGTTCCTCCTCTGACCTCAATGCTGGTATCAGCAAGCGCTGATCTGAAAGAATCTAGCCCTAGATCTGTGTTTTGGGGCAACTTCTACCCGAGGCCGTCATCAGTTACCACGTCAGCCTGTCTTCCACTCAGGATGTGTGAGTTTACAGACACACTCAAACAAACCTCCATGACCATACAGTCCAACCCATGTATGCATACAGAAACAGATGCGCATGAAACACAGACATGTACACACACACATACACACATGGATTTGGACAAGGAGGATGTTTACAGTAGATAACTAGACCCTACCAGAGTATATCTAGTGTTTCCTCATTTAGAATGTGTGTGTGTGTGTGTGCTCTTTTTTTTCTTTTATGACGGATTACATTTTATATGCTTTGTACATTTATATAAAGGTTTCAGTTCATATTATTGTTTAAAGTATTTCCATCGTTTTTGTTCAAAGAATTGGTTCAAGTAATTGTTGCAGCTGCACGGGAAACCGAAATAAAATGATTGATGGCATAGCTAGCTTCAGGATTTTGTGTTCTGATAAATCAAACCTCAGGTCGACATCTCATAGAAAAGATGGCCATGCTGACAAAGGCATAAAAAAGAAACGACAGTATGCCCCAGAATTGTACAAATGTTTTATTGAAAGATGAAATAATTCTCAGCATTTAAAGCTTTTTTTTTCTCATAGTGAACATGTGTTCTCCTTTGCTGAGAAATATAGTTGAGCTGAAAACATTCAAACCTCATACAGAAGGATTCAATAAGATACACACACATGGACACACACACACACACACAGATCTATACATAGTATATGTGTCACCCAGCAGAGAAAAGACTGCGGTTTATACATGTACTCATTTGCATATCAATATTTTTCCTTGTTCAAAAGGAACAGCTTGGTGTGAGCATTGATACAAAATATAGGCTATATTAAAAAACATAAGCAGACTTAATGGGAATTATTGTACCGCCTATTTGGCATGTGCACCTTTTCAAACAGCATTACACTAGTAAGAATCTATCATGCTAAGCAGCTGCTCAGAGTTTACTTCTCCAGCAGGTACAAAGACCTTAAAGCACTCGAGTGAAAATCAGAACGAGAGGAGAACTAACCGTCAACGTCATTCAGTCGTCTATCTGGGAAAGAAAAATGTTGCATCACTTTACAATCTTACTCAATTACTACTGGGTTACTATGTGGGAATAATCTATGTAATTACATTTAAGTGCAAGTAGTTACATAGCACATACCATTTTAGTCTCTTGAAAAATAAAAGAGCGAGAACAAATGGTTAGTGTTAGGCCTACTACTACCTGACTGCAGTAGTTCACCTGGTAAAAAGTATCCTGTAGTTACTCATGTAAGGTGTAAAGTGAGGCCAAGTTTGTTTTCCTTTTTTTACATAATACGCACATACACACACTAACAGTGCTGAAAGTGCTTAAACACAGATATATGTGAAAGTTCAAGCTCTATATTACATATTTGCTGAAGTTTTAAATGTACGTGAAATCCATAAATCCCCAGCATTGTGCATAAAACAGTGGTTCCTTTGTGAGTTAAATTACTATATGGGGGAAAAAAACGTAACATGAGAAGCCTTTAATTAAATACCAGCTTTAGAAAGAGCAGCTGTAAAAAAAAAAAAGTTACAAAAAAATCAAGCACTGTCGGGTGAGCAAAATCTTTCCATCCTGCATACAAACAATTTAACATGAAACAAAAAAAGGGGGATTCCAATTTCAAACTAATGTACAGCTCTTGGAATTCTTTGGGTAAAGCATATAAAATGGACATGACGTCTCAAGGTAGTGTCATTCAGACAGTTCAACATACACTCACAACCAGCATTAGTTATATCCCTGAAGACTAGTACTACTTCAATCCCACACAGCATCTGAATGAACCTTTTTGAAAACGTCTGTATTATGAAAATTATACATTACAAAATGATAAAAGAAATAACAGGGCACATTATAAGTTGAGACAACCAACAAAGGCAGTGGAGGAGAAGTGCTTCCTCAATAAACCCCTTATTGAGGAGTAGCTAGACTACCATGGAATTTTCCGTCCTTTGTTGAACATTCTCACTCACTCTGACTGATGACATCACAGGAATCACAGAAATAGAATGCTAAAAATAGCATTGTTAGAACTCCTCTCTCCAAGGCAAGCGGTGATCTAATGACATCACAGGGGTAGTGAGACAGACTGCTGTGAACCTGCCAGCTTCCTAGAGAACAGTAGAGACGTTTGCCTATTAACCATATGACAGGTTGAGGAGAGGAGTGGAGAGGTTCTGGAAGGACATAAGGGGACAGCTATAATGCTGTACATCAGAGTTCAGTGCTGGTGGGAAAGTTAGAGCCAGGCTTCAGCTCTGAGACATTGGGCCCTATTCAATCAAAACTGCTATCCTGGTATCAAAGATAAAATGGACATTCTTCCTACACAGCGAGAAAGCATATTTGAGATGAGTAATTGTTACACGCTGTAAAAATTTTACTGAAATAATTCATCCAAACATGCATTGACAGTGAAAGAATAATGGTGGTTTTCACATCCTGGAAACCCGGTTACTGGGCCCCAAGTCACATAAGGCCAAACTGTGGTTACAACCATGTATCCACAGGGTATAATGAACTGGTTAGGGTTGGTTCAACCAGATTCCTCAGAATCCTGGTTCAGAAGGCCTGCAGGAAATAGAACACTTAACAGTTGAATTTTGTAAAAAAAAAAATTTAAAAAATGTGTATAATGAAACTGAACCGTTGTGTGAAGGTATCTGGGTGCTGCGGGGATATGGGAATCAGTGGGTCACTGCAGCACAGGTTATAGGGTCAGAGTTCATCTCTTGCTTCCCTTCATATAGGAAGGGATGGCTCCCCTGGCTGTCAGGCCCTCGAATCGCTTGTAGGTGTAGTTGATGAAGACCCAGTCCTTATTTTTATAGTCAGCCTCCGCTGCTGCTGCTGCTGCTGGAGACTTGGTGGGTGCTGCTGCAGCTGGGGGGAGAGAGAGAAAGAGGGAGAGAAAGGAGAGTGACAAAAGAGGGAGAGGAATGTGGGAGCGGAAATAGACCAGGTGAAAGGGAGATATTTAGAGTTGATAGCCAGAAGGTATACTGTACAACCACACACACACACACACACACACACGAATAGTCAAGAATAACACACAAACTTTGAAAGACACAGGAAAATAGTTTCTGCCGAAACTCGTCTTTCTCTCACCTGTGGGTGAGAGGATGTCCGACTCGGGGAACTCGTCGAAGTTTGACGTATCGTCTATGCTTTTGATCTCCACGGGAATCGCTGCAGGTCTCTCCCTGGGTTGGGCGACAAACACAGTAAGACTGTAGTAAGACCTGGACTTCTTGGACCGCAGAGGTATAAAAAAATTTAAAAACTTTTTTTTGCCTATAAACTGTTCCTGGAAAGAACTCCCTGTGTACCTGATGTGGTCGTAATCGACTCCCTCAAAGAATGGGTTTCTCTTGATCTCCTCCACCCCTGTCGCCCCGATCCGATGATCTCCCTCACAGCAGAACCTAAGTAGGAATAAGCCAAAATGTTGATCCTGAGAACAACCACATAAAGGGACATAGAAGTGTACCTGCCAGAGATGCAGTATTTTGCTCGAGATGACATTCATGTTTTACAATTGAACCATTTAGTTGACGTTCATTCTTAACAAGAATAACATACTGTACAATGGCCTCTATGGGCTGTTTATACATCTCTCTCTCTCTTTTTGACCATGTTATATGTAATGCACTCTTAGGAAAAAAAGGTGTTAAGTAGAACCTCTTTCGGTTTGTCCCCATAGGAGACAACAACCTGCTATAGAGCATGCTAGGAAATATGTTAACGATGGGTGTGGATTTGAATGTTTTACTCTACACAGAGTACAAAATGACACAATCACACATTCGCCTTTGGTTATTAACACCAACAATTGGGTCCGTTTAAACCCCTGAGTGTTAATTTGGCTCTTTATAGAGTGAATTTAAATCCTGAATCAACCTTAGAAATGTTACACTAAAAAATCAACACTAGGTAAAACTGGCCAATTTGTTGTGTACAAATATTCCCATACACACTACCGTTCAAAAGTTTGGGGTGACTTAGAAATGTCCTTGTTTTTGAAAGAAAAGCTACTATTTTGTTCATTAAAATGACATCAAATTGATCAGAAATACAGTGCAGACATTGTTAATGTTGTAAATGACTATTGAAGCCGGAAACGGCAGATGTTTTATGGAATATCTACATTGGCGTACAGAGGCCCATTATCTGCAACCATCACTCTTGTGTTTCAATGGCATGTTGTGTTAGCTAATCCAAGTTTCTCATTTTAAAAGGCTAATAGATCATTAGAAAACACTTTTGCAATTATGTTAGCACAGCTGAAAACAGTTGTTCTGATTAAAGAAGCAATAAAACTGGCCTTCTTTAGACTAGTTGAGTATCTGGAGCATCAACATTTGTTGGTTTGATTACAGGCTCAAAATGTCCAGAAACAAAGAACTTTCTTCTGAATCTCGTCAGTCTATTCTTGTTCTGAGAAATGAAGGCTATTCAATGCGAGAAATTGCCAAGAAACTGAAGATCTCATACAACGCTGTGTACTACTCCCTTCACAGAAAAGTGCAAACTGGCTCTAACCAGAATAGAAAGAGGAGTGGGAGGCCCCCGTGCACAACTGATTAAGAGGACAAGTACATTAGAGTGTCTAGTTTGAGAAACAGACACATCACAAGTCCTCAACTGGCAGCTTCATTAAATAGTGCCCGCAAAACACCAGTCTCAACGTCAACAGTGAGGAGGCGACTCCGGGATGCTGGCCTTCAAGGCAGAGTAGCAAAGAAAAAGCCATATCTCAGACTGGCCAATAAAAATAAAAGACAAATGTTAGTTTGAGGTGTTCGGATCCCAAAGAAGAACATTCATGAGACGCAGAATTTTTAAAAATATGCTGGAAAAATGCTTGATGCCATCTGTCAAGCATGGTGGAGGCAACGTGATGGTCTGGAGGTGCTTTGGTGTTGGTAAAGTGGGAGATTTGTACAGGTTAAATGGGATCATGAAGAAGGAAGGCTATCACACCATTTTGCAACGCCATGCCATACCCTGTGGACGGCGCTTAATTGGAGCCATTTTTCTCCTACAACAGGACAATGACCCAAAGCACAGCTCCAAACTATGCAAGAACTATTTAGGGAAGTCTATAATATTATATGTCTATAATGGAGTGGCCAGCACAGACACCGGATCTCAACCCTATTGAGCTGTTGTGGGAGCAGCTTGACTTTATGGTGTGTAAGAAGTGCCCATCAAGCCAATCCAACTTGTGGGAGGTGCTTCAGGAAGCATGGGGTGAAATCCATTCAGATTACCTCAGCAAATTGACAACTAGAATGCCAAAGTTCGGCAAGGCTGTAATGGCTGCAAATGGAGGATTCTTTGACGAAAGCAAAGTTTGAAGGACTCAATTACTATTTCAATTAAAAATCATTATTTATAACCTTGTCAACATCTTGACTATATTTCCTATTCATTTTGCAACTCATTTCATGTATGTTTACATCGAAAACAAGGACATTTCTAAGTGGCCCCAAACTTTTGAACGGTAGTGTAGGTACAGTTTAAAACATTCTTACACCTATCCTTTTAAGCTCAAGAGGGTTCAACTTTAAACACCGAGATAAACAGGAATACTCAGGCACTATTTAAAATAAAATAAAATACAATAAAAAGCTTATTTAGATTCACAAGGGTTCTATGTAGAACCCTTCTTGTCTTTCAAAGAATCCTTATTGCCATCCAAAGAACCCTTCCTTCCAAAAACGGTTCTTAGGATGAGAAAGATTCCAGTTTGAACCCTTTGCCTTACAAAGAACCCTCATCTTCCAAAAAAGGATTCTTCAAATGAAAATGGTTATTGGTAGAACTCCCTCCCTCTGCAAAGAACCATTTTGGAACCCTTTTTTCCCAAGAGTGTACTGGTGCTCACCTGAGGATGAGTTCCTTGGCCCTCTCTGAGATGGGGACTTCCGGAGGGAACACCAGAGTCTCCTTCCAGTTCATCACCTTCTTATATGTCTCCTGGGGCGTCTCCGAACAGAACGGGGGGTAGCCTGGAGAGACACAAAGAAACTTAGACAGCAATCCTAATTCAATCCTAACTTACTTCTTGCAAGTTAGTGCCTGTGTTCCAATCAATCAAACGATCACTCCTACCAATCAGCATCTCGTACATGATGACCCCCAGGCTCCACCAATCACAGAGCTTGTTGTATCCGGTCTGCATGAACACTTCCGGGGCGATGTAGTCTGGAGTTCCCACAGTGGAGAAAGCCTGAGAGAGGGAGATAGGAAAGGAGAGAGAGAGAGAGGAAAGGAGAGAGAGAGAGAGGAGAGTTGACAGGGTAAGAGGTACGCCCTGCTTTAGACACAGCCCAGTCAGTAAAACAACCTCTAGCCCCCGAAATGAATAACCATTTCAAGTAATGTTCTGAATTGACCTAATTAAAATGCAGTCAACCCTAGCCTTTTTCTCTTACCATGCCACACAGTACATTCACTGTGGAAACCAAGCTGACGTAACTGTAACCGTGCTGTAAATGTCAGCCCATAAAAAGGGCCAGAAATCCAACCATCTGCACACCAGATGTGTACTGTATCTCTGCTACTACACTGGCCTTCTTCATTTCATCTAGAGAAATCTGGTCTATACAGAACGACAGGCTCTCTCGCACGAAGAGAAAATGTGGATTTGGAGATGCTCTACTCTTTACAGGAGAGAACACTTTTTCCTAGGAGTGAATGAACACGGATAACCAACACATTTCAAAAGCAGAGGCCATTGGTAAACCGTCTTATACCCTAATTAACTACAGTCGTCTCTGCTGCGTTTATGAGGAAGTTTGGGCTTAAGACCGATCCTCCAGTGGAGTAGTGACTAAAGGTAGCCAGAGCGCCATGACACTCACCAGCTGTCGTCTGTTCCTCTTCCAGGTCTCTGCTTTCCTCTTGGAGTTCATGTACTGAGATGCTGTGGAGAAGAAATGATTGGTCTTAGGCACAACTCAGTTACAGCTACGCACCCAGGAGGAAGATCCATGACAAATGTATAGTTGTATTAGCTTTCTAATTGTATCTAGTTAAATTCATTGAGTATAGCTTTATTGTTGTACTCACTGAAGTCGTTGGAAACACTGTGGTTGAGGTTCCTGTAGAACTCTGTCCGATGGGCCTTCTTCAACCCTGTACACAAGCCGAAGTCTGATAGCTTCACATGGCCCTGAACACACACACACACACACACACGGTTATTTGTGTTACACCACTTCCTGGGGATGTTTCAGTAATAACGCATGACAACATCAGAGTGTTCTGAAATCACACTTCCCGTGGTGACTTTGAAACTGTGTTGTGGATTTATAATTTCAGACTCGACACTCAGGTAGATCACCACATTCTAATGCTGATGTAATCCTCCTGTGTGTGTGTGTGTGTGTGTGTTGATGTAATTTCAAATAGATTTCAACCTGCTTGCTTTTTTATAACCGAATCAAAAAATCTAAATGTAAATGGCATGTTATAGAAGGGTCCAGAGCACTTTTTTTTTTGTTTTTCATTTGTTTTTGAGAAACCTACCCTAACCAGCGATTCACTTCCTCATCCTCGTTGTGCAGTACAGGGGGCTCTGAAAACACATGAACAAGTGCTCCAAAAACAACCAAATACATTGTTTTAGAAACGCAAAAATAGGGTGGCGCAGTTTTTTTAGATGTTGTACACATACAATTGTCATTCTGAACTTTATCCGCAACGTTACATTGCATTTTGTGCGACTCAAGCTGTTTCCTTTATCCAGCTGCTCCATTCTCCTTGTAGCTTGCTGATAGAATGAACGGAGCGGTATCACTCGAGTTGCAACTAATTGAAATATAACGTTCCAGATACGGTTCTGAATGACACAATTTTGTGTACAACATCTAAAGACCTGCATCACTATACTGAGAGATTTTCAGTTTCTAAAAGAACGTATTTGTATGTTTTTGGAGAATTTGTTCATATTTTTCGGAGCCTCCCGTACAGCACAACGAGGAAGTGAATCACTGGTTGCGGTACTAAAACATGACATTTAGAGATTTGGTCGTAAAAAAAAAAAGAAAAAGTAAAGACGTTATTTTAACCAGATTTCAACCTGTTTGTAATTACGTAATTTCAACCAGATTTCAACACGTTTTAATGATGTTATTTCAACCTGTTTGTATTCATGGGTTCATATGAGAGGTTCATGGCTCTGTTAAGGGCGGTCTTCGACCATCCACCGGAGGGCAGAGAAGGAGGTGAGCGACTATTCCAAATCCGGCAGGATGCCCAGACCATTGCGGAGTACGCCCTCACCTTCCCGGACCGTGGCAGCCTCCGGCGGATGGAATGAACCGGTGCTCTGCACCCTATTCCGTAGAGGTCTGCGCGAGGCGGTTCAGACGGCGCTGGCGTGCCCGGACGACAACCTTTCTTTGGACGCACTCATCGCGATGGCCATCTGTCTGGACAACTGTAGTATCTTGGGATGCTTCTTAGATTGATGACACCGGACACATAAGTACGTTTTATTATTTAATTGTTACTTAGAATAACATTACCGGAATGCACCTGGCGTAAGCTTCCTGAGGCGTTTCCGAGCACGGTTTTATGGCAGACTAAACGGTTACGGATAACTAAAAGCAAATCACGTATTGAGTCAATACTGCCATATATTGGTAAACATAATACTTAACATAAATATACCAGGTTACTACAGCAACCTTCTTTGGGAGTGCCAGAACCTTCCTCACCCCTCGCCCTCCTCCTTTGGCCGTTCTGAGGCAGTGACTGAACCCATGGAGGTAGGGGCCAAACGTCTGTCCTTGGCAGAGGGACGTCGTGTTCCTATTGCGGCCAGGAGAGGTACCAGCTTCAGTGTTGTCCGGTGCGTCCCAACCCGGGGTCCACTAGGGCAGAGGGGCGGCTGTCCCTCAGGTGTTGTCTCTACAACTCTAGTGGACTCCGGTGCCGCGGGGAATTTCATCGACCAGGCCCTCGCCTCCTCCCTTAACATCACCTCATACCCGCTCTCCTCTCCTTTTCCTGTCCAAGCCGACCATTGGGATCCGGCACTATCACGCACATCACAGCACCACTCAACCTCACCGTGGGAGCCATGCACCAAGAAAGCCTTCCTCATCATCACTACACCAGTACACAAAGTCATCCTCGGCCTGCCGTGGCTCCAACGTCATAACCCCACTTTATCCTGGTCGAAGGATGAGAATCACAGCCTCGGCATCAGGATGCCGGAGGCCCTGCTTTCCCTTACCCTGTGGTTCCACATCCACCAGGCTCTGGAGAGGAAACCTGCACCTGTTACCTGCCCCCCTGAGCGCATCTACGTTCCCACGGGTGTAAGAGAGAGGCTGCTGACCTGGGCGCACACATCCCTCGCTGCTGGACACCCAGGTATCACCTGCACCATTCAATCCATCTCCGCTAAGTACTGGTGTTCCACCTTGGCGCAGGACGTTGCCCACTCTGTCAACTCCTGCTCCGTATGTGCGCAAACTAAATCTCCCTGGCATGCTCCAGCAGGGAAACTCCTTCCCCTTCCCGTGCCTCAGCAGCCTTAGACCCATCTGTCCATAGACATTGTCACTGATCTCCCCCCGTCTGATGGTTTCACCACTATTACGGTTGTTGTGGACAGATTCTCTAAATCCTGCCATTTTATCCCTCTCTTTGGTCTCCCTGCCGCTCTCCAGGTTTCTGAGGCACTGTTCCAGCAGATGTTCTGGCCCTAAGGCCTTCCGGGTGGACATTGTCTCCGACCTTGACCCCAAATTCACATCGTGAGTATGGAGAGCCTTCACGGAGAAGCTGGGGGCCACGGCCAGCCTCACATCCACGTACTGGCCTCAGTCCAACGGGCAGGTGGAAAGAACTAACCAGAAGCTGGGGAGGTTCCTTAGGACCGACAGGGGGAGTAGGCCCGGTTCCTTCCCAGGGCGGAGTACGCACAGAACTCACTTCGTCACTCCTCCACCGAGCTGACTCCCTTCCAGTGCGTCCTGGGATATCAGCCAGCCCGGGCCCCGTGGACCCCAAGCCAGATCGAGTGTCACGCCTACTCCAGCTGCCACTCTCCGGCACTCAACGTCGCCGGTCTACTAACCACAGGTCCTGGCACCATCATTGCGCACACCTGGACCTCATCATCACCTTGAATAATCTCCCTTTATTTAGTCCTAAGTAGCCTCAGTCATTAGGCAGTATTGGTTTTGTTCTCGTTCAGTACGCTTCTCATGTTTTGTTTATCTGCCGTCTCTTACCATTAAACGTACCTTCTGCACCTGCTTCCTGACTCCAAGCGCGTACGTTAGTACGTTACAGAGTGTGTGTGTGTGTTTGCTTGCATGTATGTATTATATAGCATGTTCTGTGTATATGTACCTTGGAGTCCAGCAGTACATTGTCAGGTTTGATGTCTCTGTGTATGAAGCCCATCTGGTGTATCGAGTCTATGGCCAGGACCGTCTCAGCCACATAGAACTGAGTCTCCTCCTCTGACAGAGTATCCTTCTTCATCAGCAACGTCATCATGTCACCTGCAGGGAGTGCCACAAAGAGCATCAGCGTCGCACACACAATTGCAAATATGCACGTGCACACTTCACACACAAACACACACACACCTCCAGGTAGGAACTCCATGAGTAGGTAGAGGTTCATCTTGTCCTGGAAGCTGTAGAACATCTTGACCACCCACAGACTGTCTGCCTGCACCAGGATGTCCCTTTCAGCCCGGATATGGCCCACCTAACATAGAAAAACAACACATACTGTAGATCACATAAAATGAACACACAGACATTCTCTCTACACTAACGCCAACACACCCAACATCAAAACACAACACATAGAAGGAACACACACACCCAATCTCTCAACACTAATGCTAACCCACCTAACATAGAAATATAACACATAGATCACAAAGAACGAACACACACACACATTTTCTCTACACTAATGCTAACCCACTTAACATCGAAACACAACACATAGAATGTATACATCAATAAGCCTACAGGTCCAGTCCCATCCTCTAGCACCAAGACCTTTGATATTCACAGATTTGGAGAGGGCAGTGGAGGAGAGGGAGGAGGGGGTACATTCAGAAATAGCCATTGCTGTTGCTACATAAACAAAGTTAAATATCCATAATACGTTGGGAAAATAAGGAATATGTTTCAACACGACACAAGGCTTAAGGAGGAGGAATGTGAAGTAATCCTGTGGCCTTAGATACAGTACATGTCCTTAGATACAGTACATATCCTTAGATACAGTACATGCCCTTAGATACAGTACATGTCTGAGCTGAGCGAATAAAAGGGACACAGGGCTCTATTATCAGCAGGCGCTAAGGAGACTCAAGTGTCGAACACACAATAGTTTGCAATTTCATCATTGTAAAAACGGACTGGCATTACACCAGGTTCCGCAATTTACATCAGCTCGCTTGCGCTGAGGTGGGAGGAGTGGCAATATTTGAGGTATGTCCTTAAAAACAAGCGCATAGTGACAATTTCATGCAGTGCTAAAGGGCAGTTAAGACCCACTAAAAGCAGGTTTTAACGGTAACACAGTTGATAACGGCATGGAATCTGAGTGTGGAAGCGCAGCCTATGCAGCAATGGCTCACAGTGCCAACGGAAAGAGAGATGTGTCTTTAGGGCCTTAGAATCATGTATTTAGAAACATAAAAAAAAACTATTTGTTCCCCTCCCACTTCGTTTAATTTGATTAAAAACCAAGCATAGTCTTGTTTAGCAGCTTCGTATAGGTGCATATTTTTTTATCCTGGCCATGCATTAGCCTATGTAGCCTATGAAGTAGCCTATGAATGAAGGGGTTTTAAATGGTCTACTGAGAGTGGCTTGAAACATTTTGGAGTCACTCTCAGTAGGCAACGAAACAATTGACAGGACCCTAGTATTTTAAATAGACGTGCAAATGTCATGTTAAGACATTAACGTGAGATGTGATTTATGATATCCCGCGTCTGACCCCATCCTATTTAGAAATATTGTTGTTGTTTTTAAAAACAGATTGCTTGTTTTTCCATTTCATTTTGAAGAAAAACCAAGCATGCCCCCCCCCCACCCTCCACTCCCAATGCATTGGCCAAATAGCAGCCTATCAATAAAGGGTTTGGCTCGTGAGACTGCTTTGAAATAAATCTTAAATCGCCAAAGCTTTATTAAAAGATCAAGTTTGGGAGCAGAAAAACATACTGTTTTTATGCCTGCTCACGTTCTTATTTTGGATGTGAGTAAAAGCAACAACTTGTTTTAAACAATGTCTACCTTAATATTATACACCCAAAGAGAGCAATTATGGTGCCTGTAACTGTATTTAGACAGCCTATTTAAAACAAGTTGTTTTTTCCTTTTGATAAGAATTTGATCAGAATGATTCACTCTCTTTCATAATTTAATCTTGCTTATTGACATCATTTGGCAGGTCCATGGCTCAGACAAGGCAGACATAATGCAATTTACAGTAGGCGTAGCCCCTATATCAGTGTGAATGCTATGTATTTCCATATTGAAGCCATGCAATAAGGCTTCTTACAATGTGGACTGCAAACATGTTCAACGTATTTAGCAAAGATGGGATAGGCCTACATACTTGTTTTTCTTATGCTGTTGCTGGAGGCTTTTTAACAAACTGAGCTATAATGGACTCACATTTGAATTGGAGTTGATGACAACGCAATACATAAAAGACCGTACACAACATGAAGAAATCCATATTTAGCCATGGAGCACGTTCTGATTGAGCAATGAGGGGTCAAGCCTGGACACACCTTCAACTTGTTTAGTAATCAAAACCCAGTCTTTTCGTGCCACCGCCAGCTACTGCACCCATAATTCCAGTTGTCAAGTAACTAAAATATTTCTGACGCCCCGAACCTATTGCGCTTACCATTGTGTAAAATAGAGCCCAGAGAGAGAGAGACAGAGAAAAACACACACCTGTTCCTTCTCCAGCATGTCAGCCTTGCGCAGGATCTTCATCGCATAGACATGACCTGTGTCCTTCTTCTGGACCAAACGCACCTGTTGATCAGAGGGCAAAGGTGATCCAACATGAGCTCATGAGGTCATGGCAAATGGGAAGGGATTTACATCATCGCCATCAAATTATTTTCTGAAACCAGTGGATTAGGCAGTTCAGACTGAAAAACACAGGACTGTAGGTGAGAGTGGGGTAAATTGAGCCACCCTTGTTTGTGGGATAATTATAAACTATACAAAATGTATAATTTGACCAAATATTTAGAAAGAGGTCATAATTTTATAAGCCGCAATGGGAGGTCCTAAACCGATCATGAAAGTACATCCTTGTAGCTTTGTGGGCTAATATAGTCAAAATGTTAAGTTGAGCCAATGGCCATGGGGTAAAGTTAACCAATCGTTGAGCCAATGGCCAAGGGGTAAAGTGAACCAATCATTAAGCCAATGTCAAGTTGAGCAAATGTAAGTGTTTTCCTCCCAAGGCATTATCGCTGGGATATTTAAAAAAAAGAGAAGTTTTTATTTAACTAGGCAAGTCAGTTAAGAACAAATTGTTATTTGCAATGACGGCCTACCCCGGCCAAACCCAGACCAATTGTGCGCCGCCCTATGGGACTCCCAATCACAGCCGGATGTGAAACATCCTGGAATCAAACCAGGGACTGTAGTGACATCTCTTGCACTGAGATGCAGTGCCTTAGGCCGCTGTGCCACTCGGGAGCCCAAGGATATGAGGTAACAACAGGAGCTGGACTATGTTAAAAGTGTTCGTTAGGTGTTAAGCCTGTGTTAAAATATGCTTAAAATTATTAAAAGACAAAAAGTGATCGTGATTAACCCATACCTGGGTTAAATTGTGCCAAGAGACCACTTTTTTTGGACAAGCTATGTTATCAAAACTGTAACGTTTACATGGATTCTTATTATTTCCAGGGATCCACAACATCCTGAAATAAATGCAGATATCAGTGATGCTGAATGTAAAATATTACTCAACTTACCCCACTCTCCTCTATTGCTGCTGAGTGATAGATAACTTTCAGCAGGGAATAGAGAAAATGGGAGGATCCACCAGAGCGTGATAACAAACATAACTCAGCTACACTTTATTGTCAAACCCACTTTTTACCTCGCAAAGCTATTATATTGTGAAATGATAACTAATTACATAGCAATAACCTAATTAGGACTGCAATAGCTCTATGTAGGCTTACCTCTCCAAAAGCTCCTCGACCAATCACCTTGAGGGACTCAAAGTCTTCCAATCCCAGCCGGGTTCTCTTCAGCCTCAGGAACTCTGTCTCCTTACGTGCATGCTGGGAGCGCCGCATACACTTCTGCAACACAGGTTGTGTATAAGTGTTTGTGTGTGTGCGTGTGTGTGTGCGTGTGTTACTACACTCACCTCCTCATCAGGCAGTCCCTCCTCATCCATCACCCTCTCCAGCTTCTGTTGCCTAGCAACAAGATAGGGGTCGGGGGTCAAGAATCAAAGGTTAGGGTCAAATATGTTGATTCAGGAAGTCACCTCCCAGCCTGCAGCTCCATACTGAGCACTACACTACCGGTTATTTAATTTATTTGGGGCAGTTATGGAGGAATGGTGACAGAAAAGAAAATGACCCATTCATATGTTCTCAAAGAGAAATAAACCATAAATGTTTTTCTTGAAAAGATGAGGGAGCTTAGCCAAACCAGCCCCTATAATTCTTGTATATTCTCCTTTTTAAGCAGGTCTGTGAAACCATGAATAATATTCTTGTGTGGACTTCCTCTTTTGGCACGGCTCGTTGGTGGGTAGGATGAGCTGTGACTGGGTGCTTGCTTTGTGCATAACGGCTTCTGAAGTCATAAATATGAGATGCAACTGCAGCCCCTGGACAAACTGTATAAACCGTATGACTTTTCAAACACTCTCTCTTGCTCTCTCGACTAAACAGAGCTCAACATAATACACAGCACTGACAAAATACTTCTGGCCACATGTACAAAGCTAAACAGTGGGTGTTCAAAATGGTTAAAACTGATGGATTACTGGCACTTTAGCAGAGTTCCTCATTAAATTGGACCCTTTTTCAAAATTTTCGCCTAAAATTACATACCAACATTTAACACTCAACCGTCCCGCGGGGGGGTACACAGATACTGTAGAGGTTTTAAAGGTATAAAACTATTTAATTTAACCTTATCCCTGGCATTTCTGGATTCAGGTTTTGATAGAATGGGATTGTATTTTAATTCAACAACTGAATATGGATTTCCCAGGACCCTGGTAGGACTGCTGATGGTCAACAGTGGGTAAATCAAGATATTATCAAACTAAAAGTACTTCCAGATGCATTGTGAAAAGCACTAGTCACACACTGAAACATCGTTCAGACTTATTTTACTACTGCATTTATTGTATTGCCTACACGCATTGGCAGGGTGCGGTTACACCCATTTCTCCCCCAGGCAGGGTGAGGCTCTAAGCAGAGAGAGAGGTCGAGTTGAGGTCAGTGATGTGTAACACCTCTACTCTCTCTTCCTCTTGTTGGTGGCACTGTGCTGCCTTCTCAGCTTCGGACATGTTTTGAGGAACAACCTTTGCTTTTCAGAACCCTGTCAATGTCACTGATCTTCCTAGTTGCAGCATGTGAGAGCATGGTGCGTGTGTGTGTGTCAATGCCATAGCACGCACCTCATCTCTCTCTCCTCATGCTGGGATATCAGGTTACTGTAGAAGTTTTCCAGGGTCACCTTAGCCATGGTCACTCTCTCCTTGGTGTGGTTACTCATCGAGGAGCAAGAGGAATGACCCCTCGTCGCCATGGTTACCTACCCCCACACACACACACACAAATTGGAGCACACAGTGTAATGTATCCTATGCCCTACCATCTACAGATGTCCCCTATTCTATGGGCTCTGTTGAAGACAATGAATTGCCAGGCCGAGTTGGCTGCATGCTTGTGCAAGAGTGTGTGTGTGTGTGTGTATACAATTGCATCAGAACAGACACATTACGAGAGATGCCTGTTGTAAACATAGCCATAGACTCTCACTTCAAACACAGCTTTGAATCGGCATGAGTCACACATGCCCTCTCCACTCTGGTGTCTGTCTGCCACAAGTCCACAGCCCCTCAAGTTAACACCAAAGGCTCTGGACAGCCATGGCAGAGACAGTCTCTACTAGGGATTTATACTTTCCATCAGCTGACACTCAAAAAAGACATGAAAGCTTGAGTTGTGCGAGGAGAGAGACTATATGAAAGAGACTCCTCTGGCAATAGCTTTTCTTAGACTCGTGATTTGTGGTCTGTAATGCTAGGCCGAGGACATTAAATGATCCCTATTTAGACACAGCAGAAGAACAGTATCTCAGAGAATGTGGAGCAACCAAGGTAAAAATGTGTTTTATTTTGGATATTTGGTTTTTCTCTCATCAATAACTATGGAACCAAGCATGCCATGAGTATGACAACTGTATATTCTGAATCTGGGTGGATGGAGAACAATCAAATTTTTTTTGGTACAAAATAAGATTTAGGACTTAATCTTCATGTTCATAGTCATGACAAGCGTTGTTTATTCGTTTAAGAGCTATTGACGATTAAAATCCTAAATATGTTTTGTATTTTTACACAAAAAAAGGTGTGAATGTCATGCTTGGTTCAATAGCTATTGGAGAGAGAAAACCGAATATGCACCGAATTTCAGATATATATATATTTTTTTTTCCTCAGTTGTGGAGCAGACCGAATTCCGTGATATGAGAAAGGAGGCAGCGACACAGACAGAGGCCATTCACACCTCCCAGGCTCCAAAAGCGATAAAGGAAAAAAGTATAAAAATAAACAGTTGTTTAATTAACTGTGTTTACTCTTATCAGTGGTCTGCACTGACGGTCTGCACTGCTTATATTATTAACACATTGTGAACTAAACAGCAAGTTGTCTTCAGGTGTGACAGAAGACTAGCCTAGGTCAGCTTCAGACTCATAAAATTTGAATAGAAAGTATGATTTTTGTAAATGTTTTTGAACTACATTTAGTTTGGCCAAAGAATTGCCATCTTTCCCTTGAGAAAGGGTTGGCCAAATAGCCGCCTTTATTATAAAAGTATATAAAGGCCAGGAAATAGTCTACAGCCGATGCAATGAGAATAAGGTGTTGGCATCTAGATACAATTAGAGGTAATTGTAGGCTACAATCGACCTTTAAATAAAAAACTAAACTACTGTACCTACCTATAGTACTATAATCAAATGCTGGTGTTACACTTTTAATAGCCAACAGATAGTCCTACAATAAAACGGAACACACTCAGGTATGCGAAATGTTTGACCGTCCTGCATTAATGGTATGGTTGGTTGGACTTTTTGTGTGTAAACTAGCCTACTCAAAATAGCTACCAAGGCTGGAGAGAGGAGCCTTTGTTTTACCCGTGCGGATTTACGTTCTCAACTTCCTAAAGTAAATCACCATATCTACCAAATGCTATTAGGTGGCCTATCTAAATCTGAACTCTTTAATAAAAGGTTACGTTCTCATATTGTTACATTAAAGTAGCTGAGCGAGACACTAGTAGGCTCGTTTTGACTGGTTGCTTTGTTCAGAAAAGCGTCAACATCTGCCAAGCGAGAGATCGCTTTTTACCCCAACCCCCAAACAACTACTACCTTTAGAAGATTCATGAGATAAATTGTTATTCCACATCTACAACGTCTCCGTGGTCATTGTCAAATTAAATGTTACTCTCAGTCTCACCTCTGTTATGGCGTCAATCGGTTAAAATTCAAGTCGGATCTGCTCCCCTCGCTCGAGTCTGATGATGTTGACGGTCGGTATCCATTCGAATTACTGGAAGTGAAGTGCCCCTCCCCGCAGAGCTCCAAATTACCCCGGGCCTCTTACCGGGGCCATGGTCGTATGGGCTGCTAGGATCAGTTTCAGGCTTGATCGAGGTAATGATGGGGATGGTGATTATGTTGTTCATGATGATAATAATAATGATTGATGACAGGTTTAGTGATGATGATAGCCTGCCCTGACCCTTGGTATTATTCAAAGAGGCATGGCAGAATTATTTAGGTTACTTTCAACTATCACCTCCACCCCTCATACCCTTCTATGTTAAAAGCAACCCATAAAATCCCTCTAAATATAGTCTAATATTCATAGCTTTCGAAAAGTGGCCTATTTGTCACCCTTTGACATTCACCTACAGATCTGTTATCAACATATGATCATTTGTTTTATGAGTGTAGGTCACAGGTGAATTGTGTGCCACTGTTCCATCCATACTTAATCCTGCATTAAAGTAACTGTCCAGTGAAAATCGCACTTTTAAAAGTGAATATTCTGTTAACTCATACCCAAATAATGTTGTTGACTCACCCTATACTCATATTTGTGGCCAAAGCATAATTTGGAAGGGGGAAAAAACACTTCAAAAGCCCCACCTCAAACTTGTATCTATTACCTCATTGAGGATGATGTGAGCTGGCCAATCAGCGGTCTACTCACATTATTATTTTTTTAACGATCGATTATTTTCAGACCTCAGCTGAATCTCGTAATGAATGGTGTGGCTGTTGAACAAGCTGAGGAAACAAGTCCTGTGTAGCCCAGTTAGGGTTGTGAGTTCAATTCACATGGGGAACCAGTATGAGAGAAAGAAAAGGTATGAAAATGTATGTACTCTTATCCAGAGCGATTTACAGCTCCGGATAAGAGCGTTTGCTAAACGTAAAAACGAGACCAAATTAATTGGTGTTACCTTTGATCGTAAACTATCATATGCTCTGCTTTTTTGACAGCACACCCCACATAGTCTAGTCTAGTTCTGCAAGCTCTAGTTGTGTCTTATCCTGATTATTGTTCAGTCATTTGGCCAAGTGCTGCAAAGAAAGACCCAGTTAAGCTGCAGTTGGCCCAGAACCGAGCCGCACGTCTCGCTCTTCATTGTAAGCAGAGGGCTAATGTTAATACAATGCATGCCAGTCTCTCTTGGCTAAGAGTTGAAGAAAGACTGACTGCGTCACTTCATGTTTCTATAAGAAACTTTGTGTTGGAAATTCCAAATGGTTTGCTGAGACAACTTACATACAAGACTGACACACACACTTACCCCACCAGACATGCTACCATGGGTCTTATCACAGCCCCCAGGTACAGAACAAATTCAAGGTAACTTACAGTATTATACAGAGCCATGAGTGCCTGGAACACCCTTCCATCTCGTATAGCGCAAGTGAACAGCAAAACTGGTTAAAAAAAATAAAGCAACACCTCACGGCACAATGCCTCTCCCCCCATGTGACCTGCTTGTTGCGTGTATGTACTGACATGTATGTATAACTGATAGATGCACACACACTACATGTAAATGTTTTTAAATGTGGGTCAATTGTAAAGTGTTTTGTCTGTAATGTCTTTTTCGTTGTGTCGGACCGCAGTAAGTCTAGCTGTTTCCATTGGCGTTGGCTAAAGGGGATCAAAAAATACAAATACACCCACACCAAATAAAAAATTGTAAGGAAAACCATTTATCTCATATTGCAATGAATTATAGACCGTACTTCATAAACATCTGGAAACACTGGATAGTTACTTTAACGTAGATGTACACTAGGTGGCAGTGATGTCCTATACTTCTGCGCTAAGCAACCTTGAAAGACAATTTTGTTTGGACGCAAATTAGTAGCTGTTAAATCAAGCACATATCTCAGCAGATATATGAGACACGCCCCTATTCCATCTGACATTATTTGTAAATGCTGTCTTTTCACACAAATTCAAAAATACAGGTTTGAATTTATGCTCTTGAACGCACCTCGCGCTGAGGTCCTCGACTGCAACGGAAGTGACCGGTGTTTTTCTGACGGTTATTGCTATCAGAGATCATTTGGGACGTCCATAATCCTAAACCCTAACCTTAACCCATTTTAAATGTCAACGTAAATGGGGATCCCAAGGATCCCAGATTGCATTTTCTGACAGCAGCTAATTTTAGCATCAGCTAGCCAGTCCCGGCTAGTGCTATCTAGAATCCTTGGGACGTCCCTACGCTAACCCAACCCTTACCTAACCCATTTCACATTTACATTTCAATGGGGGATAGGGACGTCCCAAGCATTCCAGTTTGCTCCCAAATGGCTTTGTTCAAAATGCTTAAATGTCGATATTGAACCAAGGAAAAATTGCAAATATCCAATGCAAAGCCACAAAGTAGGGTACCATATCTGCCAGATCGTGAAAAGAGCATACTATTACTTTTTTACCTGGACAAATTATTAGATCACCTGCAAAAAAGAAAAGGAAAAAAACTAGTTCATTTTTAATGCACTGCAAAAATGAGTTTAGACCAGAATGAAGCACTCTCCTAACTATTTATTGTTTCTGCAGTGAATCCTGCAAGAGGATTTACCCTCATTTGTATAATTATTTTGTAATATATCTGCAGGTAATCGTTGTTTTGAGCAAAAAAAATAAAATGAAATCAGTAGAAGCTGTATGTAAATCAGGGAGCCAAATAAACGTCGCTTTCTGGTTTTCACCGATGCGATTCGGGTTCCGACCAAAAAGATCCGTTCAAAAAGAACGACCCATCACTAGCTAATGTTAGGATCAGCTATCCAGTGGGACGGTCAGTGCTATCCGGATTCCTTGGGATATCCCCACCCTTAACCCTTACCCTCTTTCCATTTCAACTTCATGGGGTAGGGACTTCCCAAGGATCCCGGATAGCACGGACCCCATTCGGACATTGGAGTGGAACCCGACGTGTTGTGAATCGTGGCTATCGTAACGTTCGCTGAGGACTTTCCCACCCTTTATACGCCGTAAACTGTAAAACTGCTGCTACGATCCTTACCAACGGGTAAGTCATTCAACGCACGGTGAAGTGCCTCGACACCCTGCTGTCCTGTTTACTCGCCAGGTCAGTGGCTCCTTGGCAAACTGCTAGCCCGCTGCTAACTACTGTCGTCAGCTAGCTGTCATTGTGATGGTGGGGGAAGGGTGCATTTTTTTTTGTACAGCAGTGGCAAATTAACGGATGGATTTCTAGAGATCGGCTGGGGAAACATTGACAGTTACATTGTAAATTAACCGAGGGAAATAATGTGAAATAGCTTTGTGTCATGTTGTCATTTGCTAGTGTTGTAGTTAGCTAGCTAGCCAGTTTTAGCCGGGATGCCACCGTTCCAGACTGCCTGCCAGTCATAAATATATATATATATATATATATATTTTTGTAAGTGCCTGTCATTTAGTGGGACAGCAGAGAAACCACTAGCAGCTCCTAGACTGGTTTAAGAGTTGTAACACAGTTGTATTGCATATGATTGCTCTTCATTCCCATCAATCTTCCCTTTTAAATTCATTGATGTGAGTATCAAACTCAGTTTCTTTGCATTACTTTTTGACTGATATACATACTGTACCAGTCAAAAGTTTGGACACCTACTCATTCAAGAGTTTCTATTTTTTACTATTTTCTACATTGTAGAATAATAAATAAGACATCTAAACTATGAAATAACACATGGAATCATGTAGTCATCAAAAAAGTGTTAAACAAATCAAAATATATTTGATATTCTTCAAAGTAGTCACGCTTTGCACACTTGGCATTCTCTCAACCAGCTTCACCTGGAATGCTTTTCCAACAGTCTTGAAAGAGTACCCACATATGCTGAGCACTTGTTGGCTGCTTTTCCTTCACTCTGTGGTTCAACTCATCCCAAACCATCTCAATTGGGTTGAGGTCAGGTGATTGTGGAGTCCAGGTCATCTGATGCAGCACTCCATCACTCTCCTTCTTGGTCAAATAGCACTTACACAGCCTGGAGGTGTGTTGGGTCATTGTCCTGTTGAAAACAAATTATAGTCCCAATAAGCGCAAACCAGATGGGATGGCGTATCGCTGCAGAATGCTGTGGTAGCCATGCTGGTTAAGTGTGACTTGAATTCTAAGTAAATCATGACAGTGTCACCAGCAAAGCACCATCACACCTCCTCCTCCATGCTTCACGGTGGGAATCACGCATGCAAAGATAATTCGTTCACTTACTTTGCGTCTCACAAAGACATTGGAACCGAAAATCTTAATTTTGGACTCATCAGACCAAAGGACAGATTTCCACCGGTCTAATGTCCATTGCTCGTTTCTTGTTCCAAGCAAGTCCCTTCTTATTATTGGTGTCCTTTAGTAGTGGTTTCTTTGCAGCAATTTGACCATGAAGGCCTGTTTCACCCATTCTCCTCTGAACAGTTGATGTTGAGATGTGTCTGTTACTTGAACTCTGTGAAGCATTTATTTGGGCTGCAATTTCTGAGGCTGGTAACTCTAATGAACATATCCTCATGAGTGCCAGTTTCATCATAGCGCTTGGTGGTTTTTGCGACTGCACTTAAATTTCAAGAACTTTGAAAGTTTATTTTCCTGATTGACTGACCATGTCTTAAAGTAATGATGGACTGTTGTTTCTCTTTGCTTATTTGAGCTGGTCTTGCCATAATATGGACTTGGTCTTTTACCAAATAGGGCTATCTTCTGTATACCACCTCTACCTTGTCACAACACAACTGATTGGCTCCAACACATTAAGAAGGAAAGAAATTCCACAAATTAACTTTTAACAAGGCACACCTGTTAATTGAAATGCTTTCCAGGTGACTACCTCACATGAAGCTCGTTGAGAGAATGCCAAGAGTGTGCAAAGCTGTCATCAAGGCAAAGGGTGGCGATTTTGAAGATTCTCAAATATAAAATATATTTTGATTTGTTTAACACTTTTTTTGGTTACTAGATTATTCCATGTGTTTTTTTCCATAGTTTTGATGTATTCTCTATCATTCTACAATGTAGAAAAGTGAAGAAAACCCCTTGAATGAGTAGTTGTGTCCAAACTTTTGCCTGGTACTGTAGGTGCTAATGTTGCAAGTGGAAGCTAGCCTGTTGAGAATGACCTGGGGTCTGACTGACTGACTTTCTGCATCAGATAACGTTACGTTTGCTGCTTTGCTTTAAACAACAAGTTGTCTAATGGAGAAACTGACTGATGCATGCGTGGTCTACAAAATTGCACATTGGCCCACGTTGTTTTAGAAATCTTTGGTCAGTGGGTCTGACCACTTTCCAAAACTTTAGGGTCCACTGTTGTAGAGGATTTCTGTGGTTACTTTGTGCAAGTTGTGACTCTCCAATGATATGGGCCGGCATTCTCAGTGGCTAAGACACAGAATAAGAATACTAGAATGGAAATGAACCTTCTTATGATGGGATAAAGGTCAGCCATTTTATTCAGGGAGTTAGTCAACCATAGTTTGCCAGTGCTGTGATAAGATATTGTGTCAAATAATATATTTTAAAGGGTGATTTATACTGAAAATGTGCATAAAACCTGTATAAACTGTATTTATAACTATATGACTATTTTAGCTTGACAATAATTATATTACGTAATTTATGTTATAAACTGGGTGGTTTGAGCCCTGAATGCTGATTGCCTGACAGCCATGGTAAATCAGACCGTATTCCACGAGTACGACAAAACATTTATTTTAGCTGCTCTAATTACATTGGTAACCAGTTTATAATAGTAATAAGACACCTCGGGGAGTTTGTGATTTATAGCCAATATACCACGGCTAAGGGATGTGTCAAGGCACTCCGCGTTGCACCATATACCACACCCCGTTGGGCTTTATTGCTTTACACCATGCCCAGAATGGACGTGCGCCATCGTGCAGAAATGTATTTTGCCCCCCCCCCACCCCCCACCCCCCCCACCAAACGCGATCACGGCACGCAGGTTGAAATATCAAAACAAACTCTGAACCAATTATATAAATTTGGTGACAGGTCGAAAGCATTAAACATTTTATGGCAATTTAGCTTGCTAGATTGCAGTTGCTAGCTAATTTGCCCTGGGATATAAATGTTGAGTTGTTATTTTACCTGAAATGCACAAGGTCCTCTACTCTGACAATTATTCCACACATAAAATGGTCAAACAAATTGTTTCTAGTCATCTCTCCTCCTTCCAGGCTTTTTCTTCTTTGGACTTTATATGGCGATTGGCATCTAACTTTCATAGTATTTCCATGACCGACCTAAGTTCATCTTTCAATCACCCACGTGGGTATAACCAATGAGGAGATGGGAGAGGCAGGACTTGCACCGTGTTCAGCATCACAAATAGAACTGACTTCTATTTTAGCACTTGGTAATGCAGACACTTGTTGGCGTGGCAAGCAGTGTGGGTGCAATGATTGAATAACGTATGTATACATTTATTTTGCAAAGCTCGCGCACACGACTCAAGCGGATTGATCAGCATGTAAGTATAACATATGTCTTACTTTTATTTTCCTGCATAAGTAAAATTGGGATTATGTCTCTACTGCCATTCATTCCAATTAGACTGGTTTGGAATTCTCCCTGGCCAATATGGGTCCATTTTTACCCCCATTCTGGCCATTCTGGAACATTGACGGTTAATGACATAGCCCCTCTTGTAATTTAATAGGATCTCTATGGGCTAAGATTTGTTTGAGAAGCTTCATGTTTAGTGGAGTGTGACGGCAGGACCTGCCATATCCTGCCCCATCACGTCTTTAAGACTGTGGCTGCACAGTGTTTTGTAACTCAGAACTGGTGAAGAGGAACGTACTCGTGCACTTGTGTGCGTATGGCAATAGATAACACAGCGGGGTACTAAGGTTCATTTCTTATTCTCACTTTCATTCTCAACCCTTTTTCTAGCTATTCCACCACATCCTTCCTTCCTTTCGCTCACTTTCACTCAAATGAGAATTTACGTGAAATGAAATTAGTTCAGTAAAACAGTTAAGAAGCAACTGGCAAGAGAGCAAACTGAACTCCCAAGTCCCATTTCAGCACCTAGCCTACATGTAAAGCCAACCTCACATTTACCTGTTCTCTCCTCTTCCACCCTTCAGTGTGCGGCCCCATTGTGGATCCCCAGCCCCAGAGAGCGGCGGGGGGGAGGCAGAGGGCACAGCGATAGCAGGGCCATGAACGTCACCGGGTACCAGCAGCAGCAGGGGGGTTTTCGGACATGCCGAGGCACACTCAGGGAGAGGGATCCTAGGCAGGGTGTGGGCATGGAGACAGCCTGCTGCCTGGCCCCTGGAGCCCTGCGCAGACTGATTGAACTGCCGTCTCCCCCGCTCAACCGCCACCAGCTGAAGAGACTGGAGGAACACAGGTACTGTGATAGAAGAATCTAATATTTACCTTTGATCCGATGATCATATGTGTTTTATACATGTCATTACATCAAACTAGGGATGCACCGATATTACATTTTTGTCCGATACCGATATCCGATATTTTCCTTGCGATATTTTTACATTTTAGCAGCCTTTTAAGTACAGTTAAATAGTTGAAACACACACTGACCCAAAAGTTATTTCGTTGGCATTTACATATGTCCCCATTACCAGTAAAACATAATCAAAACCTATTTCTTTCACTTACTTGCTGTGCTGTTTCGTTGTACATTTGTTCTGTTGTTTCATTCTCAACCAGGATTTCATCATACATGTCAAGTTTCAGCTCTGTCTGTCCGTGGCCTCTCTTCCTCGGTGCGCACTGTCACTGTGTCCGTTTCCATCTTGTCCAGCTGTGTATGTAACATTTCACGTAAACCCTGTTTCTTGTCTGCATCGAAGTAGCGGTCCTTGTACCTAGCATCGAGCATGGTGGCGACACAGTAAAGAGGCTCAGAGAGAATGCCACCGACTCGCTTGTTCACTGTCTCTAGTAGAGTACTCTTCCAACTTAACCCCACGGTCTGTCTGCAGTTTTGTTGAGCAGGCGTTTCAATGCCATGACAGAGGGTTTCACGTCTGCTGCAGACGCAGTTGATGAGCTTATTTCTCCAGTCAGTTGTTCGAATGGAGCTAGGGGTGTGTTCATGTTGCCAAGTTTCAAACATGTTCGCAAATGCCATTGAAATGGCAGCAGCGGTATGAGAACCAGCACATTCTTGAGTATGTATTACGTCTTTCCTCAGTAGGAAATCCTCGTCGACCTACTGTGCTGTCAGACTCGGCATACTCATGGGGCTGACATCGCTGGTCCAAACGGTCGGGATGGCGGGAAGCTAATAGCAGTGATGCCCATAGCAAGTAGCTCATGGATGTGCGTTTTCAACAATACTGTGTAACTCCGGTAGGGCAACATCTGAAAAATAGTGCCTACTTGGTAGTGTGTACTGGGGGCTCGAGGTGCTCGACCAGTCGGCGAAAGCCAACATCATCCACGACAGAGAACGGTTGATTGGGCAATAAATTCCATTCCATTCCATTATCTTCCATTATCTTGGTGTTAATGGATTGTGCCTTTGAGTTGTCTCGCTGAAATCTTACTCTTTCAAGGACTGCTCCACTTGTTAACTGCTTGATCCACACAGCAGACATTGTGGGCTAGGTTAGGGATGCTGTGTTGCACGTGTATGGCCTGTCCCTTTGCGGAAAATCCAATTTACATCGGAGCCTGCATTGTTTGCCGAGCATTACAAAGGGAACAAATGATTGGATCTCGAATACATCCTTTAGATCATTCAGAAGATTTTATTTTGGAATGTTATTGTTTTTCTGCACAATCAATCATACACTGAGTGTACAAAACGTTAGGAACATCTTCCTAATATTGAGTTGCACCCCCTTTTGCCCTCAGAACAGCCTCAATTTGTCGGTGTCAAGCGTTCCACAGGGATGCTAGATATTGTTAGATATTACTGCACTATCGGAGCTAGAAACACAAGCATTTCGCTACACCCGCAATAACATCTGCTAAACACATGTCTGTGACCAATAAAATTCGATATGATGCTTCCCACAGTTGTCATGTTAGCTGGATGTCCTTTGGGTGGTGGACCATTCTTGATAAACACGGGAAACTGTTGAGTGTGAAAACCCAGAAGCGTTGCAGTTCTTTACTCAAACCGGTGCTCCCTGGCACCTACTACCATACCTCGTTCAAAGGCACTTAAATATTTTGTCTTTCCCATTCGCCCTCTGAATGGCGCACACACACAATCCACGTTTCAATTGTCTCAAGGCTTAAAAATCCTTTAACTGGTCTCCTCCCCTTAAGCTACACTGATTGAACAGAATTTAACAAGTGACCTCAATAAGGGATCATAGCTTTCACCTGGATTAGGCTGATCCGTCTATGTCATGAAAAGAGCAGGTGTTCCTAATGTTTTGTCCACTCAGTGTATATCTGTCCAACATACTCAACCCACTGTAAGTTTCCTGTACAATGTGGGGAATTCTGAATAATTTGGCAAGGCAAATGTGTGTAGAGCCATAAGAAGATTTTGCTTCGCATTGAATATATATATTTTAAGTCTTTGCTGCATTCCCTGGCCATCAAGCTGTCCATATAGTCAAGTAGGACTTTTACAGGATTGCAGGAAGAGTAGGCTACAGGCAGGTGACTGCCAGCGATACTTTGCTAATCTCAAATGAATCAGTCTAGGCAACATGATGAAAAGTAGAAAATTGACTAATTCATCTCGCAGATTTTCCAAACGTGATTGACGCTGTAGATGGGACACATATCCCCCTTTCAAAGACCCTCTGGACCAAATGACGGAGACTACGTGAATATACAGTCTTATTAAGTATAAACACACGGGTAGCTATTGAATACTGTCGCCTGCACTTTCACCAAACCAAATAATTTCCCGAAACAGTCATTTAATTCAATGATCTTTCTTACTTCTTTGGTCAGATGATCTGGGACTCCCATGGTCGTTACAACTAAACTACTGTCACACCCCTCACTATTGTCATTGGTTGCACTAATTGCACTGTGTGTCTACATAACCTGGTTCAAGTATTCATGAAATTACCCTGAGGAAGGCACAGTGATGCCGAAAACGTTGGTAAATACCCATTAAATCGCTGGGAGTTTATACACGGAGGGTGTGACTTTCTTTATTTTGATAGTTTATAGTTACTACTAAACAGAACAGATTGTTGCCCGTGTTGTCATGAAAAGCACTTTGTAGTCAATCAATTATTATTCCTCCAACAGGATATGGAATGGGCCTACCACTGCCATTGTGACACAGGCTACTACAACTTACATGTTAGGTTATAGCCTTAACATGTAAGATCACCCGCGTTGCCATAAAAGTGCTCTGTAAAGTGAAAGCGTTATTACCAATCACCCGTGTGTATAAGCTCGGCCTATTACATATTGGAATTGTGCCATTTCACTTACACATGGAATCGGTCTGCAATTTTCTGCCAGGCTCACTCTGGCTTTTGCGGCGGTCGGTGTATTACTTTTTGGGTAAATATGGCAACGTATTTGTTGTGTTACAGTTGTTTCTTGTTCGAGAACAATATTTCACAAGTCTAGGTCTTTTGACTCAACCAATCTGCGCTTCGCTTCGCCTAGTAACTTACAGTGCCTTGCAAAAGTATTCGGCCCCCTTGAACTTTGCGACCTTTTGCCACATTTCAGGCTTCAAACATAAAGATATAAAACTGTATTTTTTTGTGAAGAATCAACAACAAGTGGGACACAATCATGAAGTGGAATGACATTTATTGGATATTTCAAACTTTTTTTAACAAATCAAAAACTGAAAAATTGGGCGTGCAAAATTATTCAGCCCCCTTAAGTTAATACTTTGTAGCGCCACCTTTTGCTGTGATTACAGCTGTAAGTCGCTTGGGGTATGTCTCTATCAGTTTTGCACATCGAGAGACTGACATTTTTTCCCATTCCTCCTTGCAATACAGATCGAGCTCAGTGAGATTGGATGGAGAGCATTTGTGAACAGCAGTTTTCAGTTCTTTCCACAGATTCTCGATTGGATTCAGGTCTGGACTTTGACTTGGCCATTCTAACACCTGGATATGTTTATTTTTGAACCATTTCATTGTAGATTTTGCTTTATGTTTTGGATCATTGTCTTGTTGGAAGACAAATCTCCGTCCCAGTCTCAGGTCTTTTGCAGACTCCATCAGGTTTTCTTCCAGAATGGTCCTGTATTTGGCTCCATCCATCTTCCCATCAATTTTAACCATCTTCCCTGTCCCTGCTGAAGAAAAGCAGGCCCAAACCATGATGCTGCCACCACCATGTTTGACAGTGGGGATGGTGTGTTCAGGGTGATGAGCTGTGTTGCTTTTACGCCAAACATAACGTTTTGCATTGTTGCCAAAAAGTTCAATTTTGGTTTCATCTGACCAGAGCACCTTCTTCCACATGTTTGGTGTGTCTCCCAGGTGGCGTGTGGCAAACTTTAAACGACACTTTTTATGGATATCTTTAAGAAATGGCTTTCTTCTTGCCACTCTTCCATAAAGGCCAGATTTGTGCAATATACGACTGATTGTTGTCCTATAGACAGAGTCTCCCACCTCAGCTGTGATCTCTGCAGTTCATCCAGAGTGATCATGGGCCTCTTGGCTGCATCTCTGATCAGTCTTCTCCTTGTATGAGCTGAAAGTTTAGAGGGACGGCCAGGTCTTGGTAGATTTGCAGTGGTCTGATACTCCTTCCATTTCAATATTATCGCTTGCACAGTGCTCCTTGGGATGTTTAAAGCTTGGGGAATATTTTTGTATCCAAATCCGGCTTTAAACTTCTTCACAACAGTATCTCGGACCTGCCTTATGTGTTCCTTGTTCTTCATGATGCTCTCTGCGCTTTTAACGGACCTCTGAGACTATCACAGTGCAGGTGCATTTATACGGAGACTTGATTACACACAGGTGGATTGTATTTATCATCATTAGTCATTTAGGTCAACATTGGATCATTCAGAGATCCTCACTGAACTTCTGGAGAGAGTTTGCTGCACTGAAAGTAAAGGGGCTGAATAATTTTGCACGCCCAAATTTTCAGTTTTTGATTTGTTAAAAAAGTTTTAAATATCCAATAAATGTCGTTCCACTTCCACGTCCCACTTGTTGTTGATTCTTCACAAAAAAATACAGTTTTATATCTTTATGTTTGAAGCCTGAAATGTGGCAAAAGGTCGCAAAGTTCAATGGGGCCGAATACTTTCGCAAGGCACTGTAAATGAGAAGCAACCGTTCCCGGGAACCAAGAAATCCCAGACTCCCTTATCTGGTTAAAAGAAGCCGAATATGTTCAGGGAATCTTGAATTTGTTAAACCTTTTTTCCGGGATACTCCACTCGTTCCCCCTCTACAGGTACAGCAGTGCAGGCCGCTCCCTGCTGGAGCCTCTGATGCAGCGCTACTGGGAGTGGCTGGTGGGCCGCGTGCCAGCCTGGATCGCCCCCAACCTCATCACCATTGTGGGCCTGGCCACCAACGTATTCACCACCCTGGTGCTGGTCTACTACTGCCCCACCGCCACTGAGCAGGTAACACTGGCAACAATATGGCACCTGTCCAGGTTGTGTGTACGTACTACTGTACTGCCCCACAGCCACTTAACTGGTTGGTTATATACTGCCTGGCTTAGTCCCCTGGACAGGTACAGTTTGAGGGTTCAAGTAAAATGCTACCGTATGGTATTTACCTGTACAGACAGACAGACAGTTGTTTCATCTCAAGGTTCTGTGGCTGTTTTTTTTCATCTTCTATTAGCAACAGTTTTCATGGTCTCTTTGTCTGTTTCCCCTCTCTGCTGTCGAGGAGAGTTTTGGTATAGCTCACTCTTTCTGTTCTGGATGAACACCCCGTGCCCATAGCTCATACAGCTAGTCTGCACCAGATTCCACGTCCCCCAGCCCCCTTCCCGGCCCACACGCCACACCAGCACCACAGCAGAGATGAGTGCATGCTAAGGACAGGGAACGGAGAGGACACAGCAAAACATGCAAACTGTTAAGCTTAGTAGTTCCCCTCTAGAACCGAAAGCCTGCAGTAACTTCCCACAAGGGAATATAATTGGTGATATCAGACTTCAAAGTACATGGAATTAGATTACATTCAAACGAATACTTTGTATACAAGAGCCATTACCAAACAGCCCAATGCAGTATAATGCATTTTGTTCGTCCATAGACCACCATGTGCTTTGTGGGTTTAGCTCTGGCTGTTTTCCTACAAGTTCAGTTCCACAACACTAGTGTGGACTGGACTTACAGTCTCTACTTATTTTATCATAGAAAGGCCAGTCTAACCATGGAAGAAAACATGTATTAAGCCTATAATATTGATAGGAATTCCAGCTTTCCCTGCAAGCAGCTGACTGTATATTTGACCGTTGAATTGAATCCACAAATAACTTCCAAAAGTAGGCCGAGCGTTATCTGCAAGGCACAACATGGCCTCATCTTAGGGGTCTCTTTAAATGCCGGTGTTATTCTACCCTGGTCCTGGAAGCCCATAGGCCGTGCAGGTTTCTGTTCCTGCCCAGCCGTAACACACCTGATTCAAATGATCAAGGGTTTGATAATTTGTCGATTAGTTGAATCCAGTGCTTTGATGGAACAAAAGCCTGCACACCCTGTGAGTTTCCAGGAGGCAGGATTGAAGAGCTTTAGTGTCACCTGACTTCCCCTGTGCTGCTAAAGCAGACTACGGCCTTAACAGGCAGCAGCTAAAATGTGGGTTATAGTTGTTAGTTAGGGGTGTAATTAGGAGGATCTGCAGGGCGTAACTTTGTTTTCCCTTTCTATAAATAGTGCTCTGTCTCTAGTTCTCCTCCTCTTCCTGTTTCTTTTTTTAGGACAAAGGTTGAGAAATGGCTCTGCGTGCATGTGTATGCTCACAATGTGGAGAAACTGGGGAGAGTGAGACAAAGAGAAGAGGGACTTCAGTTGAGTTTAGTACAGAGAAGACAGGCTTGGTAGGGTACTAGCTCTAGAGGGAGAGGTGACTATGTACAGACGTCCTAATTATATTGCCTTTACAATGTCCATGCTCAAATGTATTTTTAAATATTTTTTTTATGTCCATACTCATTGTTGTAAGCATGATTCGACACATGACATCACAGGTCATAGTTAAGTTAACAGGATGCTAAAACATTAGTGGCAGCACTGTTTCACAGCCCAGAGAAAATTGTATTTACTTAACATGCTACAGTAGTCAGTGTCCTGTTTTCTGATGGCCCAGGTCAGGATCATTAAGGACAGATTGCCCCGTGGCTGTGGGTGTATTAGTGCTCTAGAGGAGTCTATGTGGGTCCCGTGTGGCTCAGTTGGTAGAGCATTGCGCTTGCAACGCCACGGTTGTGGGTCCTATTCCCACCGGGGGACCAATATGAAAATCGATGCACTCATTGCTTTCTGTAAGTCGCTCTGGATAAGAGCGTTTTCTGAATGACTGAAAATGCCAGGCGTAATGAGTAAACAGTAAAGCTGATACACGGTGTCATGTTCTCTTTTGCTGAGTTTCTCACCATGTCGTGTTTGAACAGAAAGTATACTTGCTCTAGGGGCTCTTAGTTTCACAGCCCTTGTTAGATTTCTCATGCCATTTTTAATTCCTAATCACATGTTTCATGAGAACAATGAGGCAGTCGGGAGATCTTTCCACCCTGCTCTACTTTTCAACATCCCCCATGCCCCACGAACAAACTTTCCTTTCGTAAACCCCCTCCCACTCCCCATATCCCTGTTTTTGGTGAGAGGGCCTGAATTAATTTTTTAAAAGCGTAATTTATCGGGAGACAGATTGTTTATGAGACAGATTGTGACACTCTGCAATAACAGGGTTATTTATATGAATGCCAGATTGGCAAGCCTGTAAATTGTAGGCCGTGTCATATTCCAGTTGGTTTTAGTACGTGTATAAGCTGCTGTCAGCTCATCATAGACCCACTGAGTACAGAACAGGAAATGAAGGCAGACATTGATGATGCTGTCAAACTCTCTCCGTGCTGATTGGCTAATGAAGGACCAAGCTCTGCAGTGTTCCAAAGCTGTTGAGAGGGAAACAAACTATACAAGTTCACAAACATCTCTCCTTTGTGTAGCTGTAGCCTACATCTGCCAGAAGATCATATTTTATGTCAGATGATGCACTATTGACGATAATACCCACTGGTTCTCAAAGAGCACAACTTCTAAATGTCTTGTGGAAATTACCCTACCATAACCAAACAGGTTATATTTTTCCATTGGGAGAAAGGAAGTCATAAGTATTCACCAAGTCCCCCATTTTTGTGACTTCCTTTTTCTTCAGGCACCTCTGTGGGCATACCTTCTGTGTGCTGTGGGCCTGTTTGTGTACCAGTCATTGGATGCCATTGACGGGAAGCAGGCCAGACGAACCAATAGTAGCTCTCCACTGGGCGAACTGTTTGACCACGGCTGTGACTCCCTCTCCACAGGTACAGCTGCCCCTCTGTGTGTCTGTGGGTTTGCCCTATTAGGATTTCATTGAATCTGTGCTTCTATTTCCTCTCTCTCTCACTCTCAGTGTTTGTGGTCCTGGGCACCAGTATAGCAGTGCAGCTGGGCACCAACCCTGACTGGATGTTCTTCTGCTGTTTCGCTGGCATGTTCATGTTCTACTGTGCCCACTGGCAGACCTACGTCTCTGGCACCCTGCGCTTTGGCATGTGAGTGTGTCTGCGCTCCGAGGAGAGGAAGTTGGGAGACAACTGGGTTAATAGTAATAATAGATTTATACTGAACAAAAAAATAAACGCAACATGCAACAATTTCAAAGATTTTACTGAGTTACAGTTCATATAAGGAAATCAGTCAATTGAAATAAATGAATTCCCTACTTTATGGATGTCACATGACGTGGTCACAGATGCCTTTAAAAAAAGGTATGTCGTGGATCAGAAAACCAGTCGGTATCTGGTGTGACCACCATTTGCATCATGCAGCGCAACACATCGCCTTTGCATAGAGTTGATCAGGCTGTTGATTGTGGCCTTAGGAATGTTGTACCACTCCTCTTCAATGGCTGTGTGAAGTTGCTGGATATTGGTGGGAACTGGAATGCGCTGTCTATCCAGAGCATCCCAAACATGCTCTGTGGTGACATGTCTGGTGAGTATGAAGGCCATGAAAGAACTGTGACAATTGTGTACAGATCCTTGCGACATGGGACCGTGCATTATCATGCTGAAACATGAGGTGATGGAGGCGGATGAATGGCACAACAATGGGCCTCAGGATCTCGTCACGGTATCTCTGTGCATTCAAATTGCCCACGATAAAATGCAATTGTGTTCGTTGTCCGTAGCTTAAGCCTGCTCATACCATAACCCCACCTGTGGTTGTGAGGCCGGTTGGACTTAGTGCCAGATTCTCTAAAACAACATTGGAGTTGGCTTATGGTAGAGAAATTAACATTAAATGATCTTGTAACAGCTCTGGTGGACATTCCTGCAGTCAGAATGCCAATTGCACGCTCCCTCAACTTGAGACATCTGTGGCATTGTGTTGTGTGACAAAACTGCACATTTTAGATTGGCCTTTTATTGTCCCCAGCACAAGGTGCACCTGTGTAAGGAGCATAATGTTTAATCAGCTTCTTGATATGCCATACCTGTCAGGTGGATGAACCTTGGTAAAGGAGAAATGCTTATTAACAGGGATGTAAACAAATTTGTGCCCCAAATTTGAAAGAAATATTTTTGTGCGAATGGAACATTTCTGGGATGTTTGTTTTTTTCAGCTCATGAAACATGGAACCAACACTTTACATGTGTCGTTTTTATATTTTGTTCAGTATAGTTTGTCTGGGTAGCTATGTGGTTAAATATTATCTGCATTGACTCGGTACAGGTGTTCTTGTATATAGCCAAGTTATCGTTACTCATTGTGTAGCTATTACTTTTATTATTACGGGTTTTACTTTTCTAGTATTTCTCTATTTTCTTTCTGCATGGTTGGGAAGGGCCCGTATGCAAGCATTTCACTGTTAGTCCACACCTGTTGTTTACGGAGCATGTGACGAGGAGTGCTACTGAAGGAATATTGAAACAGACACCACCGTTCAAAGGTTTGGGATTAGAAATGTCTATGTTTTCCATGAAAACATACATGAAATGAGTTGCAAAATGAATACGAAATATAGTCAAGATGTTGACGAGGTTATAAATAATGATTTTTTTAAGGTCAAACTAACATTTGTCTTTTATTTTTATTGGCCAGTCTGAGATATGGCTTTTTCTTTGCAACTCTGCCTAGAAGGCCAGCATCCCGGAGTCTCCTCTTCACTGTTGACATTGAGACTGGTGTTTTTGCGGGTACTATTTAATGAAGCTGCCAGTTGAGGACTTGTGAGGCGTCTGTTTCTCAAACTAGACACTCTAATGTACTTGTCCTCTCGCTCAGTTGAGAGCTTCGGTTTCTTGGCAATTTCTCACATGGAATAGCCTTAATTTCTCAGAACAAGAATAGACTGACGAGTTTCAGAAGAAAGTTCTTTGTTTCTGGATATTTTGAGCCTGTAATCGAACCTACAAATGCTGATGCTGCAGATACTCAACTAGTCTAAAGAAGGCCAGTTTTATTGCTTCTTTAATCAGAACAACATTTTTCAGCTGTGCTAACATAATTGCAAAAGGGTTTTCTAATGATCAATTAGCCTTTCAAAATGATAAACTTGGATTAGCTAACACAACGTGCCATTGGAACACAGGAGTGATGGTTGCTGTTAATGGGCCTCTGTAGGCCTATGTAGATATTCCATAAAAACTCTGCTGTTTCCAGCTCCAATAGTCCTTTACAACATTAACAATGTCTACACTGTATTTCTGATCAATTTGATGTTATTTTAATGGACAAAAAATGAGCTTTTCTTTAAAAAGCAAGGACATTTCTAAGTCACCCCAAACTTTTGAACGGTAGGATACATGTTTGCTATTAGTGCATCATGATTGGTTGGGAGAGCTGTGGTCAGTTGAACAGTGTTTGGAATGAGGACGGTCCATAGGGCAGCTGTGTGGCGCTGTGCTTATGGACAGAGTTGATGACTTCTGACTAACCTCTGCTCTCTGCCTGCTCCTCTCAGCATTGATGTGACTGAGGTGCAAATCTTCATTATAATCATGTATTTGCTGGCCGCTGTGGGAGGATCCGCTTTCTGGCAGTCACTGGTAATTCTGATTGGCTCAAACTTCCACTGATTGTCTGTTGGTAATTGAAATGAATGGCATAACTGAATGTTGAAACTGAAACAGTAACTACTATTATAACGGTGGAGTTTCCTGCATTGGTTTGTTCTAATTCTTTGTGCAGTATGATTCCTTACCATAGTAAATGCAATTTCACTTTGAGTAATGAAACAGTTTTACTGACAAGTACCCATCTTACTAACAATGTCCAGAGCTGTTTTCATGTACTTAACACTCAAGTGGTGGTGACTGGTTGTTGTTTTGTAATGAATAATCTCTTGCTCTGTCACCTCCACAGATCCCAGTCATAAACATCCAGATGAAAATAGTTCCAGCCATCTGCACTTTCCTAGGCGCCATCTTTTCCTGCACTAATTACTTCCGGGTTATATTTACCGGAGGTAAGGGCAAAAATGGATCCACAATAGCAGTAAGTCGACACTCGCGCTCAATTCCAAATCGACCTGTAGCCTAGTCCCTGACCTTCATGTAGATGGGCATATCAACTTAATGGTAGTCACTCCTTGCCCTGATAGACTCAGATTTTTTTCTCTCCGTATTGCTCACATATTTCCAGTCCTTTAAGATCTACAGAAATGCCTATGGGGAAGGGGGAATTTGACAGTCCTTCTCCCAAATTCCTTCACCAACACTGACACAAGGTAGTTCTCAATCACTGTGTAGGCTTCGCCATGTACCCTCTAGAGATGGTGAAACTAGCTTGATGCCTAAGTGCTTGTGTGCTGGTTTCATCCATTTTACGGAGCTATCTATTAGCTTCATAGGAAATGAAGGATGTGTGTTACAAATGTTGGACCTGATCTCAGTTCAGTTGGCGGAGCGATATCAGTGTTTGTCACAAGGAAGTAATTACTTTATATGTTTTCCTTCGGGAGGTACTGTATGTTATGACCCCTAGTTGTACACAAATTATATGAGGTCATCTGTGTTCTTTTAAGGTCCTTACTACTGAATAGTGTCTGTTCCAGGTGCGTAGAATTCTAAATAAGAATACTGGAAGAGATGGAGACCCGCACTGTCAAAAAAAAAGGAATAAATCCAAAACTGAGGCTTGAACGCAAAATAAAGATGTTTGTTTCGGGAACCATGATATTTTAATAATCATAGTGCATAAATGAAAGGTGAAAACAAAACACAAATGTTTCGGCCTAAGGTGATGGTGGATTATACACACCAGCATTCATTACTGTGTTTTCTTTCACCCTAACTGCACTCTCATGTCATTCACATACTGTACCATTGTGGCCTATTAATGTCGTTGATTATACAGTCTCTCTCTCTTTTCTCCCTCTCTTCTCCAGGGAACCAGTGTCCTATCTCCTGTGTTACATATAGGTTCAGTAATAATACTGGCCATGATGATCTATAAGAAGTCAGCTATCCAGTTGTTTGAGAAGCACCCCTGTGTTTATATCCTGGCCTTTGGCTTTGTGTCGGCCAAGATCACCAACAAATTAGTTGTAAGTGTGGCGCGCTGCTAATTGGTGTAATGCAATACCTGTGCATCCTGTGTAAAAGTGCTTGGATGTAAGAACGTTTATGACGTAAATGAATATCATCAATGAAAATGTGCTTGCTGATTGGAGCATGACTGTTGCCTGTGTCTTGTTTGTTTTAGGTTGCACATATGACAAAGAGTGAGATGCATCTCCATGATATAGCATTCCTGGGGCCAGGCCTGCTGTTCCTGGACCAGTATTTCAACAGTTTTATTGATGAATACCTGGTGCTGTGGATTGCGCTGGTGAGTACACACACACTCGCACATTTCCATGACGTAGAGGTCTATAGTATCTGAGCAAGTCCAGGGTGAAGTTATGCAACAACAATGCATGAGGGCATGCAATCTGCAGCATGTGTTTTAATGACAACATGTGTCTTTGAAATGAACCATCAGTCTGATCATATCCAACACTAATTGTATTTCACTCTGAAAGGTATAAAGACTTACTGTGCATTTTTCAGAGGCAGGTGTTTTCAGTCTACTGCCACGTTTATTTGGAACTAGTCGCAAAACCCTTTTATACTTTTATCTTCTGCATCATCTAGCCATCTACACACTGGATCCATTGTGTACAGTTGTGTTGATCAAGTTATCTTGTTTCCTGACTCTTCATTTTCTCCTCTTCTGCTTTCCATCTGCAGATCCTGTCTTTCGTTGACTTGGTGCGTTACTGTGTCAGTGTTTGCAACCAGATCGCCTCCCATCTTCACATCTTTGTCTTCCGAATCAAGCCACTGACCCCCTCCACCCTTCAGTGAGGGCACGGGCGCCATTACTGTCTATCGCTCTTTCTTTCTTTCTCTCTCTCTTCATGTTAGTTAGTAAGTTGTTGCTCTTTCACCATTTTTTGTATTTGTTGAGGCAGGGTTGGGGTGGATGTGTGTGGAGCTATTACCAGTAGAGGTGGTGAATTTGGGCATAAATGAAATATAATGAGTTAATAATAATGATGATGATAATAATAATAAGTTATTGTCCATTGCTGCTTTCTGCAATTTGTGTTGATTTCGTCTTGTTACAGTAATCAGATTCCTGGACAAAAATAATGCTTTCTCTTTTTCTGAAATGAATAGTCACATTGGACATGTACTGAATGCTCTTCTCTGTGTCAGAGAGGGTAAATAAGTGCAAGAAGACTGCAAGGGGCTTGAAAAGGTGCTACCATATTCATTTAATAATGATCATTATTATTTTCTTATTGAACTTTAAAACAAACATTTCATGTGTTGACAGTGTGTTTGTTGGTTAGTTGTTCTCTACAAGGAAATGTATAGCATCGAAAGAGATTTACACAGGTTGTCAGTCTGCTTTCAGTTTTGTTTCGTAAGAGTGTTGTGTCTATATTAAATGTATATATCATTTTGCAATATTTGCATAACCTCACTTTTCGGTTTCACAAATATCAAACTATTCGGGTGTTGGTATTTGTAGTGTTCTTTTATTTAAAAAAAGTTTTTCCTGGCAATACAGTATCTTATCAAACCTACAAAAGTGGTACATTACCTTGCAATTACATTCAAATGATGGGATGATTTCTGTAAAATATTACAGATATAAACTACTTGACTCAAAACAAATTCTTGTAAAGATACAAATTGTATTGCATATTTGAAAAGATAAGTGTCTCAAGCCTTGCTTCCCTGAAATGGCTCAAGCATACACTGTCTCCAATGCCACCAAAATTACAGTGCTTATGGCACTACATGTAGGTTTGCTAGCGCTTGTCTGGAGATTCTGTATATCCAGTTTAATATTGCTTTTAAATAGTTGAATGTATAACATATAATTTACATTTTTAGCAGCAAAGTTTCTTGCTTTTGAATTGTGTGCCTGTTTATTATTGTATTGTCCTATTGCACCTCTGCCCCCAGATACTGTCGTGTTGCATTTGTCTCGGGAATGCTCAACGAAAACTAAATGCCAAGTGTTATTGAAGAAAAGTATTGTGATTTTTGTCCCCCCAAAAAGTAGTGTCATTCTCATTGGAAGTTAAAGATGTTGTCTGCGCTTGCTCATATCTAGAATCTAAGGACATATTTGAATTTTCATAAAATTATTTTGCAATTGATTTTTAAATGACCTTGTAACACCTCTACGAACAACTTTCTTTGTGTAGAGCATTCTGCCCTGTGCCAGGTCCACGTACAGCAATTGATAGTGTTTTGGGAGAATTGGGGAGTTTCAATGTGACAGAAAAAGTATATTCTAACTGTGCCCTAATATTATTTGTCTGTACAACGTTTTTAACTCTATACCTGCAGTCTGCTTATAATTCACCATCAGAATCAATAGAAACTCTGTCATTTCAATGAAAAACAGACTTTATTTCTGTGTATTGTTATTGAGCTCATTTGACAATGTGTACTAGTAATTTTCAGACAAGTAAAAGGTTGCCTTAAACACAATATAATTTTTTTCTTCTTTCGGAAGACAAAGGTCAAGCCTCTTAAACAAATTAGGGGCATGTTGTCTCTGTGTGTTTACTGGCAAAGGCTTGTGTTTTCTTCCGTGTTACTGTTTTCTTTTAGCCAGACCGTCAAGCTCAGGTATATTAGTGTGCAGAATAGTATGTTCATAGGCTATGAGAAAATAACTTCAAGATCACTTCAACAATCTCTCCCTCACCTACCAATGCAAATAAAATGTCATTCACACATGTAAGAAGCTACTTGTTGCCTGTGTTATTTGTAATAAAGGTTTCTACACCGAGTGTACAAAACATTAGGAACATCAGCTCTTTCCATGACATACTATAGATTCAGTGCTCGACTTGGGCAGGAGGTCACCAAATCTGAGAACTGGCACCTCAAATGTTCTACTGATTGAACTTCTGTAACTCTTATATTAGCTCAAAAGTATTGTGGAGCTCCTACACCTAAATATAAACAGTACCGGCACCAAAAATGAGTACCGGCACCTATTTCAGTCTAAGTCAAGCACTGCATAGACTGACCAGGTGAAAGCCAAATCCACTTCAGTGAAGATGAAGGGGAGAAGACGGGTTAGAAGGATTTTTAAGCCTTGAGACAGATGGTGTATATCTGCCATTCAGAGGGTGAATGGGCAAGATAAAATATTTAAGTGCCTTTAAATGGGGTATGGTAGTAGGTGCCAGGAACACTGGTTTGAGTGTGTCAAGAACTGCAACACTGCTGGGTTTTTCACGCTCAATAGTTTCCTGTGTGTATGAAAAATGGACAGCCAGCCAACTTGACAACTGTGGGAAGCATTGGAGTCTACATGGGCCAGCATCCCTGTGGAACGCTTTCAACACCTTGTAGAGTCCATTCCCCGACGAATTGAGGCTGTTCTGAGGGCAAAAGGGAGTGCAACTCAATATTAGGAAGTTGTCCCTAATGTTTTGTACACTCAGTGTATATTTACAATAACAAGACGGTCTTAATTCCTGACAACATTTTAGTAACGAGAAGTCTTATGTTCTCCATAACCCCCCTCTCAATCAGGGATCAATTAAGTAGATTAAACATATGAAACCAGAACTCCAAAATATGAAGACAGAAATAAGAATTTCTAAGTGAATGACATCCCTCTTTGACTTCAACACTTTCAGTCTGGAACCCTCAGGTGACATAATGTTGATCTTTTGAATGAAGCAGTTCACAACAGAAATGCAATGTTACATGTACACAACACACAAGATTTCAAAACAGTTATTTGCAGATTACTGGATCAGGTAGATGTGGTTCCTGAGATGTTTAACACTTATCTGGAAATTGTAAAGTTCTATCTGAAACACATCCATAAACTAAAGTAGAACAGGCAACCCAGCTTAAAGATATGTACACACAATAAGCATTTCGATGGAGTTGATTCTTCTCAGCTCCCGGCATTCTGAAGATCCTACATCAGCATCGTCTGCAGAGACTTGCGCACTGTAGCCATCTCTTGCTGTTGCTGTTATTAGAAAATGTATTGTTTGTTGAACTAAATGAAATGTTCTAAATAGAAAAGTTAAGTATTTTCTAAATAGCTCAGTTCATGCTCATAGTGCTCATGCCCATAGTACGCTAATATTTTAAAATGGCACATATCAATTTGTATTCTTAGCAACGCTTCAGCTAAGCAAAGGGGTCAACCATCGTAAGGCACGTGAACAATGAGTTAGTAAATTATTCTGTCCTTTTACTTACTGTGTCACTGAGAATCTTTTTCTGAAACAGTGCCATCTCCTGGCGCAGCTCGCCCTGTGCAGCACCCTGCTGGCTGACATGGGTCTTCTCCATCGTATCAAGGCTCTACCAGCCCAGCAAAACAAGGTGGCATGAGAAAACCAGCTGAGACATAGATTTAAAATCACCATGTTAAAGAATACTATGAGATAATATACTTGGATGTACTGCTCCAGCAACTGCTTGAGAGTCTTCAGTCTCTGGCTCTGGGAGGCCCTCTTGTGCTGAAACATCTTCTGCTGGAGCTGGAACATACTCTATGGGAACACATACAGCACCTACAGTTAGTTCTAAAAGATGTCTTATTTACTCCAGTGTTACTCTGTAAGTAGCTATAGAATAGAAATAGGTACACTATTTTCTGTCCTGACAGAGCATTACCAGTAGTTTCTCCTCATTATCCTTGGACTTCTGCACATCTGTGTCCCACTGACTGAAGACTGCATTGAACTGGGTGCAGTAATCTTCTGTCACTTTACTCCTGCGGAATTGATATCATACAAATCAGGTTACACACACACACACACACACACACACACACACACACACACACACACACACACACACACACACACACACACACACACACACACACTTGCACCCTATTTTCACTCTACACATCTCATTACCTGTCTCTTTGTTGGACCCTCCATAACTGCTCAATCTTCTGATGGCTAGTCTTCACAGAGGACTTAGTGAACGTTTCCAAACGTTTGCGTTTTGCCAGGAAGGCTTTGTTGATGTCCGCTGGCAGTAAAGAGAAAAAGAGGCTCACAGATGTAATGCATAGTTCATTGATGAGAAACAATCGCTGTACCAATCAGTGTGCAAGGCCCAGTGGTGGAAAAAGTAACAAATTGTCATATTTGATTAAAAGTAAAGATACCTTAATAAAAAACGGCTCAAGTAAAAGTGAGTCAACCTGTAAAATACTACTTGAGTTTTAAATATACCTAAGTATCAAAAGTAAATGTAATTAATAAAATATCAATATCAATAAGTATCAAAAGTATAAATCATTTCAAATTCCTTACATCAAGCAAACCAGATGGCACCATGTTCTTGTTTTTAAAATGTACAGATAGCCATGGGCACATTCCAACACTCACACATCATTTACAAACTAAGCATTTGTTTTTAGTGAGTCCGTCAGATCAGAGGCATTAGGGATGACCAGGGATGTTCTCTTGATAAGTGTGTGAATTTGACCATTTTCCTGTCCTGCTAAGCATTCAAAATGTAACGAAGTACTTTTGGGTGTCAGGGAAAATGTATGGAGAAGAAAGTACATTATTTTCTTCAGGAATATAGTGTAAAAGTTGTCAAAAATATAAATAGTAAAGTAAAGTACAGACACCCACAAAAACTACTTAAGAAGTACTTTAAAGTATTTTTACTTAAGTACTTTACACCACTGGCAATGCCAGAGTATGAAATATAAGGATAGAAAGAGAGAGATTAGAGACAAATCTAGTGGAACACACAATACCTCCAAATCTGTCCAACATGGTCATCATATCCCCTCTGTGGAAGAGGAAGACATTATATAGTTATTGAATGACAGCAATATCAACCCATGAATTAAATCACACAGGATAATACTGTATGTTCACCTCTGATAAATAAATGTCACTTTGTGACAAATGCTTGGCCTACCCTTTGGTGATGTCAATATCATCATCTGGCTCTGACATATGTTTCCTTCCTCTCAAAGCCTCTGCCTCAACTACTGTAAAGAAACAATAAAGAAAGTAGACTATTATATATTATGTCATGTATAAAAACATGCACATTATTTTAGGCTACCAGTTTCCAGGACTAACAAATGTTACCTGGCAGGTTTTCATTGTTGAAACTCTCATTGAAGTCCTCCATATAGGGTTTGCCTGAGTTGGTTATAGTGCCTTTTGCTTTGCCTTTCTGAGCATGTCCCTTGTGCATTGCCATTTCTTGCTGGTTGTCAATAAAGAAAATAAATGTGCCAAAGAACTGGTTCAAATGACAACTTTAGCCTACTGTATATGCTTGCTACCGTTAGCTAGCTAACAGCTAACCACTGTTAACAATCTAGTGCCAGGTGTGAAATCAATTTTACTGACCTATTTTCAAACAGAATAGGCTATCCAAGTAAAAATCCTTATTTTGCTTCAAATTTTTGGTTTCAAACGTTTTGAAATATGTGTAAATATAGTCATGAAAGCTAGTTTAGCTTCGTCTGAAATAGCTAAACTTGGAGTAAAGTCACCAGTTGAAAATCTGGCGCGGAAAAAACGTTGCACGCCGATTGAGCGCGGGGACAAATGACATCACTTTGTTGGTGGATACAATGTTTGATTGGTAGAAACATCGATACAATTGTGTTAAGAGAACCCTCTCTGGTGTTACTTTGTGTCAGCGTTGATATTCCCACTGTTAGTGGCTTTTCAGTTGATTCATTGGCCCACACTAATTGAATTGCACAAGCTAATGCTATGACCGGTATTAATACAGGATTTTCGATTTATCATATAATTTATCATAAATATGCAATATGTATACCCTATATGAAAAACGGATTGGATTTAGGCTGATAGACCACTCCAAAGGCTGCAGAATGAGCAGTGACGCTCCTCTGGATGTAAACTCTGTGGATTTGGAAACTAGAAGTGCTCCTGGGTAGAATAGACCAACCTTTTACTGAGACACAATGTACAGAAAATGGTGTACGGTGCAATATATATATATCCAATATGAAAAACGTACTGAACGTAGTGCAAAAGGAATGGACTAATTAACAATGGGATTTAAAAGTATTTTCAAAATATTTTTAAGTAGAGTATTACAATTATTATTATTATTACTATTATTAATAATAGTAGTATTATAAATACGGTTTAGTTATTTGTATTACTGTTGTTACCATGATAACTATCTAGTAATCATTACTTTTTGCTGTTAACAATAATGGCAGCGCTATAATATTATTTGTGCTATAAAGTCGATTAAATGTTTTTCATATTGTTAAACAACAAAAATATTTCAGCATAAAATGTTATGAATTTCGTAAAATTGTTTTTTCTACCATCGTCACGGGGGGACTTTTATTTTGAAGGGAAATCGCCGAGGGCACAGCCTTTTTCTTGATACGTCTTGAGTATTGTTGCTGATGGAACGGAGGTCTCTTTGTTGACGTTTGCTACAGATCTGGGTATTATAATGCCACGCCTCTTCTGGAACACTAACAGGAAGTAATGAGCTTGTGATTTTAGTTGAGAAAGCGTGACCTAATTCCTCATCTGGGTCATGTAGCCTTCATTTAATCAGAGCGATCTAAAGACTAGACTACATATATTAGCTTTTTCTGCTTTCCCGCTGTTCATTGTTGGTCTTTTGTGAGACCGAATTTCGTGTGATGAGGTGACAACAAAGGAACCACTTTTTTGAAGGTACAGTTTATTGCCGCGTTCAAAACAACTGGGAACTCGGAAAAATACTAGGTCAAATAATGACGTCAGATTTTCAGGTCGGAAAGTCAGAGCTCTGGAAATAGGCCCGAGTGTCCGTGTTTAAATTTCGAGTGGACTGACCGTTCGAATCAAGTTTTTCCATTCGCAGCTCGTTTTTCTGCGTTCCCAGTCGTTTTAAATGCACGTAAGTCGGAGATTTCCGGGCTCTCAATTGTTTTGAACGCAGCATCAAGCCTTCAAACTCAACTCTGGACCTGGAAGCCAGTTAAACTGCATTTATTCATTGTTCCCCTCTAATCAGGGACTTGTTTAGATCTGGGACACCAGGCGTATGCAATTAATTATCAGGTAGAACAGAACCTGCATCTTGTTCACTCTACTTATTTTATTAAACAGTAGCGTGTAATGTAGCATAATTTCAAATAAGAATTTGTTCTTAACTGACTTGCCTCGTTAAATAAAGGTTATTTAAAAAATAAATACATTGTAGCCTACCAAATGTAACTAGCTCGCTCTGTATCTCAAGTCACTTGACTACATTAAGCCACACAACTAGTAGAGGAACTGAGAAATGCGATCACGTGGCAGGAATACATTGTAGTCTCTTGATACTGAGCTTTTATCCAGAATGAGGAAACGAGTGTGCAGCAGCTTCAGCTATTTTTCTCTGTGTGTGTATGTGTGTGATGCCTCACATAATCCAATATCTACAGGTGAAGGCAATATACCAGCATCTGTGGTCTAACTTGGATAGGCTACTGGTGGTTTGACACACACAGCAGAGGATATGTGGTGGTTCCAGCAGGGTCTTTGTATTCTACCGGTGGCTTTGGTATTATGGACGGCGGCCACATTCATCTTTGCTTACATCACTGCTGTCCTGCTGAAACATGTGGACCCACTGGTGCCATACATCAGGTCAGACACAGGCTCAACACTGTGCCTTTTTACCATTATACTTGCAATCACTTCACTTTATAAGTAGTAGACACAATTTTACATGTATTACAATTGTACATTACATTGTGATAGTGGGAGATTACATTTTTGATGGTCATGTTTCTGTTCACAGCGACACAGGGACGGTTGCCCCAGAGAGATGTGTGTTTGGAATCATGCTGGACATCTCAGCATACTTAGGTAACATCACCATTACCTCTCGGATTCCTCTTTGGAATCTAGCAATACATTTGAAACCAGCTATAAACCTGACTGAATTTGTGACTATGTTTTGATTTGTGATCGTGTTTGTCGTGGCAGGCATAGCCACCATGTACGTACGCTACAAGCAGGTCCAAGCCTTGACAGTCGAAGAGGAGTCAAAGCTGCATAAACTCAACCTCTTGGGTTTGGTGCTGGGATGGATCAGCTCCTTTGGCATGTGCATTGTTGCTAACTTTCAGGTACCCATTGACACGTGTGTGTGTGTGAGAGAGTCTTGTTCCTGTTTGTTTTGATGACAGTATATGTAAATGTGGTACTATAAAATCATTCTCTCTCTCAACAACAACCAGAAAACGACTCTGTTCTCCATGCACCTGGTGGGGGCAATATTGACATTTGGCGTGGGGGCACTGTACATCCTGGTGCAGACCTTGGTGTCTCTGTGCATGCAGCCTCACGTCCACGGGAAGAGCATCTTCTGGGTCCGACTCAGCATCGGGGTCTGGACCTTCGCCAGCATCATCAGCAGTATCCTCCGCTATTTCTGCAACAAGAAAATATGAAATCATGATTCGCTGTTGCTGATAATAGAATGTTGTTGCTATAAGACAATGCCACTCAATTACAGTGAATGGAAGCTGTGAACTCGTGCAACAAATTGCAAGGACCCCTGACAGCTTGTTCAAGATCCAAACGTTCTGAAATATTGCAAGAGTTGCCCTCTGTAACACAGCTCTAGCCCCTGCCTGTTGTGCTCCTTAACCTTCTCACCTCTCAGTGTTTGTGTCATCTGTCATCATGTACAGCAGTCTACCTGGAGTGGACGTGGCCCATAAACTGCACTGGATACCTGGAGAGACGGTCAGTAGACTTTGTGATAGTTTGTGTTGTTGTGCGTGTGTGCGCTAACAGCTCTGTCTGTTGCAGGGCTACATCCCTCACATCATCAGCACCATCTCTGAGTGGTCTCTGGCTCTCTCCTTTGTCAGTTTCTTCCTCACCTACATCAGAGACTTCCAGGTACCTAAGCTCTCCTCCTCACTTCACTCACTCCATCACTTGGACCAGACAGAATATATGTTCAAATCAGACTATTTGTCACATGCGCCGAATACACACCTTACTGTGAAATGCTTACTTACAAGCCCTTAACTAACAGTTTAGTTCAAGAAAGAGTTAAGAAAATATTTACCAAATAAACGAAAGTAAAAAATAAAATAACACAATACAATAACGAGGCTATATACAGGGGGTACAGGTCAGTTGAGGTAATTTCTACATGTAGGTAGGGGTGAAGTGACTATGTATAGATAATAAACAGTGAGTAGCAGCAGTGTGCTAAACAAATGGGGGGGGGGGGGGGGGGGGGGGGGGTCAATGTAATAGTCCGGTGGCCATTTGATTAATTGTTCAGCAGTCTTATGGCTTGGGGGTAGAAGCTGTTAAGGTCCTAGACTTAGTGCTCCGGTACCGCTTCTCGTGTGGTAGCATAGAAAACGGTCTATGTCTTGGGTGACTGGAGTCTCTGACAATTTTTGGGGGCTTTTCCTCTGACACCGCCTATTATATAGGTCCTGGATGGCAGGAAGCTTGATGTACTGGGCCGTGCGCACTACCCTCAGTAGCGCCTTACTATCAGATGCCGAGCAATTGCCATACCAGGCAGTGATGCAACCGGTCAGGATGCTCTCGATGGGAACTTGAAACTCAATGTTGTTAATGGGGGCCTGTTCGGCCCGCCTTTTCCTGTAGTCCACGATCAGCTCCTTTGTCTTGCTCACATTGAGGGAGAGGTTGTAGTCCTGGCACCACACTGCCAGTTCTCTGACCATCTCCCTATAGGCCCTCATCGTTGTCGATGATCTGTTCACCACCCAATGCTGTGTCGTCAGCAAACTTAATGATGGTGTTGGAGTCGTGTTTGGCCACGCAGTCATGGGTGAACAGGAAGTACAGGAGGGGACTAAGTACACACCCCTGCCCTGAGGGGCCCCAGTGTTGAGGATCAGCGTGGCAGAAGTGTTGTTGCCTACCCTTACCACCTGGGGGAGGCTCGTCAAGAAGTCCAGGATCCAGTTGCAGAGGGAGGTGTTTAGTCCTAGGGTCCTTAGCTTAGTGATGAGCTTTGTAGGCACTAAGGTGTTGAACGCTGAGCTGTATTCAATGAACAGCATTCTGACATAGGTGTTCCTTTTGTCCAGGTGGGCTGCAGCAAAATCCTGCGTACCCCATAGCTCTCCAGGGCAGAAGATGGAGACCATGATTCTAACAACTGTTCTCCGTTTCCCATCTGTAGAAAGTAACGTTGCGGGCAGAGGTGGACCTACAGAGCAATCACCTCTACGATTCTCCACACTACAGCATCACTGCACAGGTCAACCAATCTGAGACCTCCCCACTGATGGCGGGGGGCATCTGAACAGGACAACTCCTAGTGGTGCGGTTGAGTCGAGCTGTAATTATGAACATATTGAATGGAATCAATGAGATATAGAATGTTGAGGGTGTAATCAACGAGCACTATTATAAACAGGGTGGTTCGAGCCCTGAAATCTGATTGGCCGAAAGTAGTGGTATATCGGATACCACAGGTATGACAAAACATATGTTTTTACTGCTCAAATTACGTTGGTAAACAGTTTATAATAGCAATATGGCACCTCGGGGGTTTGTGGTATATTGACAATATACCACGACTAAGGGCTGTATCTAGGCACTCCGCATTTGCCGTGGTATATTGGCTATATACAGCGAACCCCTCGGGCCTTATTGCTTAAATATACCGCTGAAAGACCTAATTCTCAGATAGTGTAAATTCCACATGCCCTTTTAAACTGACATTTTGGTTCTTATTAGAAAGTCATTATATTTTTATTAAACCTAAAGGGGATTGATCCACTGACAAGACATGTATTTTTTTTCAGTAGTCAGAACACAACTAACCGGTATACTATTCTCTACCAGCCACTCGATGGTGCCAAAGAATCGTCAAGATGTTTGTTTTGGCTTTCTTAAATCTAACAATGAGCATTTGTTGCGCTATCTTACGTTTGTCTTTCATGAGAATTGATGTCATTAGGTGGTTTACAGCAAGGCACTTGAACTAATTAACTAGAATATGATTTATTTGCTCTACCTTGCTTTTGGGATGCTAAGTTTAATTGATTTGAATGTTGCTCTCACTCTGTTAAAGTAGGATAATATAAGAATTGGGTTTGGCTGTAGGTTTGGTCATTAGTGAATTATGGATTTTCTTGGGATGCTTTTCTATTAGTTTTTATGTTTCTATTTTCCCCAATGATCATCTCTATTACCCATAAAAAAGTAATATGAATTTCCCTTTCCTGTAGAATGGATACAATATTGGTGATGTAAGGAGGTGCTTAGTACAAGATTTTTGGTTATTTGAAGATGTTTGTTTCTACTAAAAGTTTATTTTGTTACAGTATATAAAACATTTCAGCTGGCCACTTTTTGCCACCAGTTTCTATAACCGCAGGGAGGTGTGTGGAGGAGGTATTGCCATCATTGCTGTAAACTGGCCTGAATAATTCCATCATGTTAACCTAATCACCTATGCAGTAACTACATAGACGCTTTGTTTGTTTCATTCTCATAAGAATGGAAAGCATCAAATTCACTGTTGTATATGAAGGCTTTATAACAGAATAAAACCTTTTACTTCTGACGCCGTTATAGATTAAAGCAATAACAAACAAGATAGTTATGACATTTATTGGTATATTGAGTCATTTACATCGTACCATACCATACCATACAGTATATATTTAGTCATATATTTCATGAGAATGATACACACATCTAATTGTACTTAAACTGAATTGAACAAAAACATTAACACAATGTGTTGTGTTGGTACCATGTTTCATGAGCTCAAATAAAAGATACCAGAAATTTTCCATATGCACAATTATTATATATTTTTTTACATCCCTGTTAGTGAGTATTTTTTTTATCCTTTGTGAAGATCCAGTTATGACAGAATTCGTACTCAAGCAATGAAGAGCTCTGCAGCAGTGTCCTCAAATTCCTTGGCGTCCATGTTACCCACGGCTGGCTCCGCTCCAGCCATAGCCTGGGCCAGCTTAGCTGGTGATATTTTAGTGCTTGCCTCCAGCTAGCGGCTAATCTTTGCATTAACCTCCATATAGGGATTTTTGTTGGTGTAGTGCAGGGTTTTTTCAACTTTTTCAGCCTGGGACCCAAATGACAAATTCTGTATTTTCCTGGGACCCAAGCTTATGAAAACATGCAACTATACATACATATCAGTCAATTTCATTGCCCTTAAGCCAGCCTAAAACAGGTGCAATAAAGACAAATAACAATTAAATGAAAGAATAAATAGCTATTCGTGTTTATTTTCAGGTCTATTCTGTGCTCAGTTTTTGACAATGCAACCCTAAGGTCATGCACAGCATGGAGTGTTTCTGTACTTGTTTTTTAAGTACGCCAGAGTTGAGAACCCTGACTCATAGATATGTGGTGACAAACTGGATCAGAAGATCTACCGCTTTCTCAGTCAGGCAGGATACCACTTCCTGCTGTAGATGAACAACCCAGAACTGTGTTTTCCTCAAAAAGTATCTTGCTTCACATCAGTTTATTCCCGTTCAGAATAAAAATCTATTTTAAAAAACGTGTATTTTAACAGCAATCGTTCCAACCTAGACTTGTTTTCACTAATAAGTTCTACAGTAAGATGTTCAGTAGGCCTGATAATTTCATATGTACTGTTGCTTAGGGTTGCACTAGTTAGCTAGCATGCTTTGGCTAACTTTAGCTAGCTAGCTATTAGCTGTGTACAAGGGGATTGTTTGAAAGAGAAACTCACATCTACTACTATGAGAGATAGTACTCCCTTATTTCTGCTGATCATCACCTGTTATAAAATGACGTCTTGCTAGCTGACTTACCTTTCCACTGTCAAAGCACTGTTTGCTGAAGCATTCTGCCATTTTCTGAAAGAACTCCCTCGGTTTAACTGTCATGCTCAGTGTTGCCAGGGCCACCTCAAATTTCTAGCCCTATGACCTCTGAATACTCGCACACAAGGCCTGAAAACTAGCCAAAAATATGTTTTCGCAGCAAGAGAGGAGTTGCCACATTTATCCATGAAATCCTTTTTCTATAACGTTATCGAGCGTTAAGGAAAACGTCATTTTTTACGACGTAGGCTAAGAAGCAAAATTAGTTTTTCCATCAAAGTAATGATTCTTGTAAATTTAAGAATATGTCGCAAGTCATAAGATAAATTGCCCTTTATCTCTCAAGATAATTTTCTATCAATGGATGACGATTTAACTTGTTTTGACTGCTATAATTGAGTAATAATGCCCTAGGAGGTGTGGTATATGGCCAATATACCACGGTTAATGGCTGTTCTTTGGACCTAGCCCTTAGCCGTGGTATATTGGCCATATACCACAAAACCCAGAGGAGCCTTATTGCTATTATAAACTGGTTAACAATGTAATTAGAAAAGTAAAACGTGATTTTTGTATTTCCCATGGTACACAGTCTGAGCCCTGAATGCTGATTGGTTGACAGCTGTGGTATATCAGACGTATACCACAGATATGACAAAACATTTATTTTTACTGCTCTTATTACTTTGGTAACCAGTTTATAATAGCAATAAGGCTATCAGGAATCAAGGTAAGACCCAAGTGCCGACTGTGTGAAGTAACAATGTTTATTGTAACCACAGGGGCAGGCAAATGACAGGTCAAGGCAGGCAGGGGTCAATAATCCAGAGCAGAGGCCAAGGTACAGGACGGCAGACAGGCTCAAGGTCAGGCAAAGGTCAAAAACCAGGAGGATGTGGAGAAGAGAGACTAGGGAACAACAGGAGCTGAGACAAAATGCGGGTAGGCTTGAACAAACCAGATGAACTGGCAACAGAGACAGAAAACGCAAGTATAAATACACAGGGGATAATGGGGAAGATGGGCGACACCTGGTGGGGGGTGGAGACGAGCACAAGGACAGGTGAAACAGATCAGGGCGTGACATAGGCACCTCAGGGGTTTGTGATATTTGGCCAATATACCACACCTCTGGCTTCATTGCTTAAATAAATGTACATAACTATAGATAAATCCAACAGGAGAATTTGAGTGATGAAAGTTGGACAGATGATCTCAATCTCTGTGCAAGAAACACTTGGATGAACTTCAAAATACAAATGTTAGGTTATTTTCTGGCAATTGTGCCTGATGTTAAGACTACAAACCGCTATGAAAGCCCCCCCCCCCCCCTGGTCTCACTCAGTAACTTTCCATGTACAAAGTTCCTATTCACCCTTCATTGACCCCTAACATAAACTCAGCAAAAAAAGAAACGTCCTCTCACTGTCAACTGTGTTTATTTTCAGCAAGCTTAACATGTGTAAATATTTGTATGAACATAAGATTCAACAACTGAGACATAAACTGAACAAGTTCCACAGACATGTGACTAACATAAATTGAATAATGTGTCCCTGAACAAAGGGGGGGTCAAAATCAAAAGTAACAGTCAGTATCTGGTGTGGCCACTATCTGCATTAAGTACTGCAGTGCATCAGATTTGCCAGTTCTTGCTGTGAGATGTTACCCCACTATTTCACCAAGGCACCTGCAAGTTCCCGGACATTTCTGGGGGGAATGGCCATAGCCCTCACCCTCCGATCCAACAGGTCCCAGACGTGCTCCATGGAATTGAGATCCGGGCTCTTAGCTGGCCATGGTAGAACACTGACATTCCTCACGAATTCGACCATCACCCCTGGTGAGACAAAACCGCGACTCGTCAGTGAAGAGCACTTTTTGCCAGTCCTGTCTGGTCCAGCAGGTGGGTTTGTGCCCATAGGCGATGTTGTTGCCGGTGATGTCCGGTGAGGACCTGCCTTACAACAGGCCTACAAGCCCTCAGTCCAGCCTCTCTCAGCCTATTGTGGACAGTGAGCACTGATGGAGGAATTGTGCGTTCCTGGTGTAACTCGGGCAGTTGTTGTTGCCATCCTGTACCTGTCCCGCTGGTGTGATGTACGGATGTACCGATCCTGTGCAGGTGTTGTTACACGTGGTCTGCCACTGCGAGGACAATCAGCTGTCCGTCCTGTCTCCTTGTAGTGCTGTCTTAGGCGTCTCACAGTACAGACATTGCAATTTATTGCCCTGGCCACATCTGCAGTCCTCATGCCTCCTTGCAGCATCCCTAAGGCACGTTCACGCAGATGAGCAGGGACCCTGGGTATGTTTCTTTTGGTGTTTTTCAGAGTCAGTAGAAAGGCCTCTTTAGTGTCCTAAGTTTTCATAACTGTGACCTTAATTGCCTACCGTCTGTAAGCTGTTAGTGTCTTAACGACCGTTCCACAGGTGCATGTTCATTAATTGTTTATGGTTCATTGAACAAGCATGGGAAACAGTGTTTAAACCCTTTACAATGAATATCTGTGAAGTTATTTGGATTTTTACAAATTATCTTTGAAAGACAGGGTCCTGAAAAGGGATGTTTCTTTTTTTGCTCAGTTTACATTTCTTATACATTTAAAGTAATCAATACGTTCTAATATGATGACAGGACTAAGTGTACTTCAAGCCAGAATCCAACAGGTAGAAAAGTGGATGTTTCCCATCTTCATAATTGCATTGACGTCAGTGGAGTCATGTTTGTAACTTACACTATGTTTGACAGCCACAACTCAGGATAGTCAGACAGGGCAGACTACCTCTATCATTCAACAGGTAAGGCCCAACAACAATATGACCTCAAACACCTTATTAATGAAGCAGTACAACTGATTTGTGAAAGAAAATGCATTAGTCGTACACATCAGACCATGTTTATGGTAGCAATGTAGCAATGACCTATGTCATTAATTGATCTAATGTAAAACAATTCATTAAACTGAGAAATGACATGACCATAATCAGCAGAGTACCTTGTGAGCCACAACTCTGCATGCCTTGTATAATGTTATAACTGCATTACAACAAATGCTTTAGAAATGAGTTGATTGCTTTGTACTCACGTTGATTGAGCCTCTATAGTAGCTCTATAACTAATATATCTGAATCTACAGTCCGTCTAATCACCCCTTTTTATTCAGACGGCAACAAGAGGAGGTATCAGATTAAGAGAAAAATAGTTGAGGACAAAGCAGCCTTGACAGCTGCCATTGTTCAACTTCACGAGCAGCAGGCAGAGTTTAGGCTCCCCATAGTGGATGAGCTGCTCAACACTGACAACTTTGTGTGGCCATGGGAGAGACTTGGCACCAGTATATGATTGCAGAAGGTATCTATTGTGAATATTTACCTTCAGCGTAGGCTGCAATCATTGCTGTTGTTCTGTTATATACCTCTGTGAGTTTACATCTCAGAGGTACATCGACAGACTGATGATGGTGAACAGAATGCAGGAGGAAGAGAGGATCCTGGTGCAGGAGATGAAAAGTTACTGGGGTAGTCTACAAAGACCAACGGAACCCTAGAGGCACTCTCCCTACAGCTGCAAGATCAGAGTAAGTTGAGGTTTATACAATTTTTGGACTGAACTTTTGGTCTTGCTTTACAAATACCCTCCATACTCTTTTGTGTAGTGGAATTGTAAATCATTTACTGCTATACATATGACTTTTAGGCAATGCAGTGGAGTTGTCAGAGGGAGTGAGGAATGGCCTTCTCTGCCACCTGACGAGAAGATTGAGTGAACTGACACAATACCAAGACAACACCTACCACAAGCTGATTTTGATGACTGATGTAGATGAAAACTCAGATGAAGATAGAAGTCCTATTGCTGAGAGCTCAGATGACGACTGCTATGCTTTCTGAAATCATACACCGCCCCTGCCTCTTTCTCTCGGTCTCGCTCTCTCCCGCAGGAGAGGGAGAAAACCACCAACATCTCCCTCGGGAGCAGCCTGCCACCATCTCCCTCGGGAGCAGCCTGGTCTCCTGACGTTGACCCCTGGCCTTCTGAACCGATCCAGGGAAATGTAATTTGCCTGTTGATGCGCTAGTAGAGAAGGAATGTCTAATTTCAGCACATGCTATGTTTCCTCACCTCCTCCGTTTCTTCCGGTCTTAGAATATGGCGACATCATCAGCAACTCAGAATGTTGGTTGAGGACCTTTTTACTGAGGAATGTGGATGTTCTTCATGATAGTTTTCTATGCTGCCATGATTGTGATTTTTGTGTAATTGTAAGTTGCAAAAGAGTCCTTGTTCTCAATGGAACTGCTAAAATTAATAAATACATGCATTAAGCACTAACAGCTCTGTGTGATATTCAATTCTGATCTTATCTCATCGCTGCAACTCCCCAACTGGCTCGGGAGAGGTGAAGGTCGAGTCATGTGTCCTCCAAAACATGACCCGCCAGACTGCGCTTCTTAACACCCGCTCGCTTAACCCGAAAGCCTGCCGCACCAATGTGTCGGAGGAAACACTGTTCAACTGACGACCGAAGTCAGCCTGCAGGCGCCCGGCCCACCACAAGGAGTCACTAGAGCGCGATGAGCCAAATAAAGCCCTTCCGGCCAAACCCTCCCCTAACCCGGACGTTGCTGGGCGAATTGTGCGCCGCCCAATGGGACTCCCGGTCACGGCTGGTTATGACACAGCCCGCGATCGACCCCGGGTCAGTAAGGACGCCTCAAGCACTGCGATGCAGTGCCTTAGACCACTGCACCACTCGGGAGGGCACAACATCACCTTTCTAATATGTCACTTGCCAAATCTAACAGTAGCCTATCACTCGTTTTTATGTTTGACTTAAAAATCAGTTAACGGTGCATCAATGAAAAATGCACTGTTGCCCAACCCATATAATTCAGCAGTGCACTGTACACTACACCATAATTTCAAATGGTAGGACATTGAGGCTCTTTCCATGTGTCCTATTGAAGCTTACTGGCTGATGAAGGACAATAATGTATTATGCCTATTTACAGCAGCATATGAATTAACAGTTATTTTACCAGAGTTCATTGCTGTCCATTGATAGATTCATGGCATTAAAATAATATAGAATTTTACAGTATACAGTTCAAACGTTAGCCTACTATGATAGGCACCTGGCACAACGCTGATTGATATCGGTTCAAATGTTATGAGCAGTGAGCCTATCTATTTGTTATGAGCAGTGGATTGGTCTGAACTGTTGCCTAGGTTTTAACTTAGACGATTTGTGTATATAATCCTTTATGACCACATGCACCTCTGATTAATTATGATTGACTATGCGCAAAAGTAAATGGAATTGTTTTCGCACCCACCATGCATCATGTGGATAATGTTCATGTGGGGTAAAATGTGTATATTTTGGGATGTGAGCACTCAGTCTGTTTGACCAGGCGAGTTTCAGATCAAAACGTTGTCAAAAAGCAGTGAAGTGGGAGCATAAACAGTGTGTGGGCCTTCCTGTTCTTTTCAAGTATTCTTTATTAGCCTACCACCTACGTTTAAGGACCACAACATTTCCTATAGACGGTATATGCTCACGCCATTGTTGTTGGGGTACGCCCACACCATTACAAAACACAGAAACGCTGCTTTTTAACATGCTTCATTTTAAAAAATGGGAAGAAAATCTATTTCACTCATATTGTTATTAATTATAGAACATATTTCAAAGAATTCTGGGAACACTGGATAAGTTACTTTAAGTGTCGCTTTGTCTTTAGCACACATTCATTCAACAAGTTGGCATTTGCACAATCAAAATAACTGTCACGACTTCTGCCGAAGTCTTTGCCTCTCCTTGTTCGGGCGGTGCTCGGCGTTCGACGTCACCGGTCTTCTAGCCATCATTAATCAATTTTTCATTTTCCATTGGTTTTGTCTTGTCTTCCCACACACACTGTTTTCAATCCCATTCATTACCTGTTGTGTATTTAACCCTCTGTTTCCCCTCATGTCGGGTCTTCGTACCCATATTTGTTTATATTCATTTTTCTATTTAGTGTTATGGCGCATGTTACTTGGACATTTATTAAAAGACTCCATTTTACACTCCGTTTGACTCTCCTGCGCCTGACTTCCCTGCCACCTATACACATATATATCTGACAGAATCTCTGACCAATATATATGAAGTCAGCAGGAGAGGACACTACGCTCATGAACCTCCGGGAACAAGCGGAGGAGATTGACTGTTTAAGCTCCTTCATGGATCGCATTGTCCAGAATATGGATCGCTGGGAGAGACAGGGAGTTTCTCCAGCGCCACCACCACAACCGGAATCTCCCTTGACCGCTTTTTCTCCTCTGGAACCGAAGATCCATTTATCCCTACCCACAACGGAGATACTGCCGGCTGCCAGGGTTTCCTCCTTAAGCTGAACTTGTATCTGGCTACGGTCTCCCCAGTACCATCTAACCGTGAGAAGAGTTACGCCCTCGTCTCATGCCTCACCGGGAAAGCCCTGGAATGGGCCAGCGCTGTGTGTAGAAGCAGCGTTGGACCATTTTGCGGAGTTCACCCGCCAATTCCGGATAGTATTCGACCATCCACCCGAAGGCAAAGCAGCGGGTGAGCTCCTCTATCATCTGAGGCAGGAGACGAGGAGTGCACAGGAGTTTGCTTTGGAGTTTAGGACCTTGGCTGCCGGCGCTGGATGGAGCGACAGAGCCCTGATCGACCATTACCGTTGTAGTCTACGCGAGGACGTCCGTCGTGAGCTGGCCTGTAGAGACACCACCCTCACCTTCGACCAGCTTGTGGACATGTCCATCAGGCTGGACAACATGCTGGCTACTCGTGGACGTCTAGATCGGGTCTGGTTGTTCCATCCTCCCGCACCCTCTCTCCCGAACCTATGGAATTGGGAGGGATGGAGACCAGAGGGGGTTCCCGCTCGAGCACCATTCATGGTCGCAGAGGGCACACTGCTGGTCGGTGCCGGGTTGGTTTCTCTGGGAATAGAGAAGGCAGGCAGGGCATTCTGGCATCACCCCAGGTGAGTAGGCACCATTCTCATCCAGAGCCCTCTGTTGCACTAATGTTTGTCTCGGTCTCTTTTCCTGATTTATTTATTTATTTTTTCCCCCTGCATTCCCAGTATAAGGCGCTAGTAGATTCAGGTGCGGCTGGGAATTTCATTAATAAAAGTTTAGCTCATAGTTTAGGGATCCCTATTGTTCCTGTGGATATGCCTTTCCCTATTCATGCCTTAGATAGTCGACCATTAGGGTCAGGGTTTATCAGGGAGGTAACCGCACCTTTGTGTATGATAACGCAGGAGGGTCACAAGGAGAAGATTAGTCTTTTCCTTATTGATTCTCCTGCGTATTCTGTGGTGTTAGGCCTACCCTGGTTAGCTTGCCATAACCCCACTGTTTCTTGGCCACAGAGGGCTCTCACGGGGTGGTCGCGAGAGTGCTCAGGTAGGTGTTTAGGGGTGTCCGTTGGTGCTACTACGGTGGAAAGTCCAGACCAGGTCTCCACCGTGCGCATTCCCCCCGAATATGCCGATTTGGCTCTCGCCTTCGACTCAATTACCACCCCATCGACGGGGGGATTGTGCGATAGATCTCCTGGTAGATGCTGCATATCCCAAGAGTCACGTGTATCCCCTGTCGCAAGCGGAGACGGAGGCTATGGAGACATACGTCTCTGAATCCCTGCATCAGGGGTTCGGAGGCTATGGAGACATACGTCTCTGAATCCCTGCATCAGGGGTTCATTCAGCCATCCATTTCACCCGTCTCTTCAAGTTTACGCCCGTGCATTGATTATCGAGGTCTTAATAAAATCACAGTGAAATATAGTTACCCGCTACCTCTGATCAATACGGTTATTGAGTTAATGCACGGGGCACGTTTTTTCACAAAATTGGATCTCAGGAGTGCGTACAATCTGGTGCGTATTAGGAAGGGTGATGAGTGGAAGACGGCATTTAGCACCACCTCAGGTCATTGAGTACCTTGTCATGCCATATGGGTTGATGAATGCTCCATCAGTTTTCCAATCATTTGTAGATGAGATCTTCAGGGACCTGCAGGGTGTAGTGGTGTATATCAATGATATTCTGATATACTCCGCTACACGCGCCGAGCATGTGTCCCTGGTGCGCAGGGTGCTTGGTCGCCTGTTGGAGCATGATCTATATGTCAAGGCTGAGAAATGCTTGTTCTTCCAACAATCCATCTCCTTCCTAGGGCATCGGATTTCCACTTCAGGAGTGGAGATGGAGAGCAACCGCATTACAGCCGTGCGTAATTGGCCGACTCCAACCACGGTTAATGAGGTGCAGCGTTTTTTTGGGTTTGCCAAATACTACCGGTGGTTTATCAGGGGTTTTGGTCAGGTGGCTGCTCCCATTACCTCACTGCTAAAGGGGGGCCCGGTGCGCTTGCAGTGGTCGGCTGAGGCGAACAGGGCTTTTGGGCACCTGAAGACTCTGTTTACCTCGGTGCCTGTGTTGGCTCATCCTGGTCCCTCTTTGCCAATCATAGTGGAGGTGGATGCATCCGAAGCTGGGATAGGAGCAGTGCTCTCTCAGCGTTCGGGTACGCCACTGAAGCTTCGCCCCTGTGCTTTCTTTTCGAAGAAGCTCAGCCCGGCGGAGCAAAACTATGATGTGGGGAACCGAGAGCTGTTAGCTGTCGTAGAAGCCTTGAAGGTGTGGAGGCATTGGCTTGAGGGGGCTAAACACCCTTTTCTCATCTGGACTGACCACCGCAATCTGGAGTACATCCGGCAGGCGAAGAGACTGAATCCTCGCCAGGCAAGGTGGGCCATGTTTTTCACTCGTTTTGTGTTTACTCTTTCTTACAGACCAGGCTCCCAGAACGTTAAGGCAGACGCATTGTCTCGGCTGTATGACACAGAGGAGCGATCCATGGATCCCACTCCCATACTCCCTGCTTCGTGTCTGGTGGCGCCTGTAGTGTGGGAGCTGGACGCGGACATTGAGCGGGCGTCACGTGCAGAGCCCTCTCCCCCGGAGTGTCCAGCTGGTCGTCTGTACGTTCCGTCTGCTGTCCGCGACCGATTGATCTATTGGGCTCACACGTCACCCTCTGGTCATCCTGGGATAGGTCGGACGATGCGCTGTCTTGATGGGAGGTACTGGTGGCCCACTTTAGCTAAGGATGTGAGGATTTATGTTTCTTCCTGCTCGGTGTGCGCCCAGTGCAAGGCTCCTAGACACCTGCCCAGAGGTAAGCTACAACCTCTACCCGTTCCTCAACGGCCGTGGTCGCACCTGTCGGTGGATTTTTTTTGACTGATCTTCCACCTTCACAGGGTTACACCACGATCCTGGTCGTTGTGGATCGGTTTTCGAAGTCCTGTCGTCTCCTCCCTTTGCCCGGCCTCCCTACGGCCTTACAAACTGCAGAGGCCCTGTTTACACACGTTTTCCGGCACTATTGGGTGCCTGAGGATCTAGTGTCTGATCGGGGTCCCCAGTTCACATCAAGGGTCTGGAAGGCGTTCATGGAGCGTCTGGGGATCTCGGTTAGTGTTACCTCAGGTTTTCACCCTGAGAGTAATGGGCAGGTGGAGAGAGTTAACCAGGATGTGGGTAGGTTTCTGCTGTCTTATTGCCAGGATCGGCCGGGGGAGTGGGTGAAGTTCGTGCCCTTGGCAGAGATGGCTCAGAACTCGCTACGTCACTCCTCCACTAACCTTACTCCTTTTCAATGTATATTAGGGTATCAGCCGGTTCTGGCTCCTTGGCATCAGAGCCAGACCGAGGCTCTTGCGGTGGACAATTGGTTTCGGCACGCTGAGGAAACCTGGGAGGCAGCCCACGTCCACCTTCAGCGTGCCATAAGGCGCCAGAAAATTGGCGCAGACCGTTGCCGCAGTGAGGCCCCAGTGTTCGCACCAGGGGACAGGGTCTGGCTCTCGACCCGAAACCTGCCCCTCCGCCTGCTCTGCCGGAAGCTGGGTCCGCGGTTTGTGGGACCGTTTAAAGTCCTGAGGAGAGTGAACGAGGTATGTTATGTCACTCATATTGTTATTAATTATAGAACATATTTCAAATAATTCTGGGAACACTGGATAAGTTACTTTAAGTGTTGCTTTGTCTTTAGCACACATTCATTCAACAAGTTGGCATTTGCACAATCAAAATAACTGTCACGACTTCTCCCGAAGTAATAACTGTCACGACTTCTCCCGAAGTCGTTGCCTCTCCTTGTTCGGGCGGTGCTCGGTGTTCGATGTCACCGGTCTTCTAGCCATCATTAATCCATTTTTCATTTTCCATTGGTTTTGTCTTGTCTTCCCACACACCTGTTTTCAATCCCATTCATTACCTGTTGTGTATTTAACCCTCTGTTTCCCCTCATGTCTTTGTCAGAGATTGTTTATTTGTCAGTGTAGTGTGTTTTTTTTTTTTGTATAGGTGCGCGACGGGTCTTCGTACCCATATTTGTTTATATTCATTTTTCTATTTAGTGTTATGGCACATGTTACTTGGACATTTATTAAAAACTCCATTTTACACTCCGTTTGACTTTCCTGCGCCTGACTTCCCTGCCACCTATACACATATCTGACAATAACAGGAAGCATGGGCGACATAAGACATCTTCAGCAGTGCAATAATTATACAGACAGTCAAAGTAGGCCTACTAAACAACAAGTAGACAGACAAACAACCATACGGCCACTGTAAAGTCTACAAAAAATAACTATAGTAGATCGAACAAAAATGACCAGCTACAGATTCTGATTCATACATGTGGAGACTTGTGCCCTGAAATGAGTTTAACAGCCGCTCAGAGCGGCTTGTTCTAATCCAATCGTTGCAGCAGGCTCAACCGATACTCCGAAAGTTTCTTTACAGACAGAACAGCTGAAAATTACTTTTGCCGATCACGTATAATAAAAAAAAAATACTTGTGTCAATCGTATTGTCCCTAGTACTCGGCACACCCCTAATGTTGACTGAAGAAACTTTACAAAAATCATGTGATCAAAGGTCATGCCGTTTTTGATAAAGTCGCTGCGGTTGCTTCTCACAAACTGCACCATGCAGACATCACTTGCATTATGGGAGGCACAATTTGTCTACCAATCATTAGGATGTTTTTGATTGGCCACGTTCGCATGGATCTAACTTTTCTGTGATTTCTAAAGCTACAGGGGATACAAATGAAAGTGTTTGAGACCTCTCTCTAACCAATTAATTGTACACATGTTATGTTTTCAGTTTGTCAGTGTGTGACATGGGGGTATAGTTAATTTCAACATTTTTATAGAAAAACCTTTAAACAATAGCAGCTATGTTGATCTGAGCCGTGCGGTTGGAAAACCACTACAGTGTACAACATTTGGCTGTCAAATTGGCACCTCCCCCGACATCAAATTCAATTTGCAGAGTGGCATTGTTAGGTTTAACACTCGAACACACTAGTATCTCAAGTTGAAGGCCGATCGGGGTATTGCAGGCTGCTGGTAGAAACTCAATTATTTTTTTATAATTCTGTGTGATTTTAAAATAAAATTGGTTCAAGGATATACGTCTGGTATAATAGAAGCAATTATTGGTACCATGATTGAGGAGAATGGCGCCGGAGGGGATGGCTGCTGTTTCACGGGCTCCTAACCAATTGTGCTATTTTTAACATAATGTTGATGCAACCGCCTTAGTACTGAAAATAGTTTCTGGATATCAGAACAGTGATGTCGAACTGGACAAACATTTTTAATTTAATTAGTCTGAGGCAAAGGATATAATGTTGCTCCCAGACAAGGCCCAAATCCCCCTCATTTTTCCTTCTTTTCATGTAGAAAAGGGAATACAGGGGGCGCAGATCAGGTTGCCTTGTGTGTGAGAATTTATTGGCAAGTAGGTAACCCGCCTCTACCATCTGTTCTATTGGCCAACGTGCAATCACTGGAAAATAAACTGGATAAGCTCCGTTCAAGACTATCCTACCAACGGGATGTTAAAAAGTGTAATATCTTATGTTTCACTGAGTCGTGGCTGAATGACGACATGGATACAGTTGGCAAGGTTTTCTGTGCATCGGCAGGACAGAGCAGCTACATCCGGTAAGACGAGGGGCGGGGGTGTGTCTTTGTCAATAACAGCTGATGGGCGATATTTAATATTACGGTAGTCTCGAGGTATTGCTCGCCTGAGGTAGAGTACGTCATGATAAGCTGTAGACCACACTATCTACCAAGAAAGTTTTTGTATATTTTTCGTAGCCGTCTATTTACCACCATAAACCGACACTGGCACCAAGACTGCACTCAACAAGCTGTATAAGGCCATAAGGCGCTTCAAGTGGCCGGGGACTTTAATGCAGGCAAACTTAAATCCGTTTTACCTCATTTCCACCAGCATTTCATTTGTGCAACCAGAGACAAAATAAAACTCTAGACCACCTTTACTCCACACACAGATATGCGTACAAAGCTCTCCCTCACCCTCCATTTGGCAAATCTGACTATAATTATATCCTCCTTATTCCTGCTTACAAGAAAAAACTAAAGCAGGAAGTATCAGTGACTCGCTCAATACAGAATTGGCCAGATGACACGGATGCTACACTACAGGACTGTTTTGCTAGCACAGACTGGAATATGTTCCGGGATTCATCCAATGGCATTGAGTATACCACCTCAGTCCCCGGCTAAAATCAGTGCCTCAACCAGAAGCCATGGGTTACAGGCAACATCCGCACTGAGCGGATGAGGGTAGCACTAAAGGGTAGAGCTGCTGCTTTCAAGGGACTCTACCCAGACATTTATAACAAAAATCCTGCTATACCCTCAGACGGACCATCAAACAGGCAAAGCATCAATATAGGACTACAATTGAATCCTACAACACCGGCTCTGACACTTGGATGTGGCAGGGCTTCCAAACTATTAAGGACTAACTGGCAAGTGACTTCACTGCCATTTTTAACCCTGACCGAGTCTGTATTACCTACATGTTTCAAGCAGACCACCACAGTCTCTGAAACCAAAAAAGTGAAGGTAACCAGCCTAAATGACTACTGCCCCAAAGCACTCACATCAGTAACCATGAAGTGTTTTGAAAGGCTGGTCATGGCTCACCGTCATCCCGGAAACCCTAGACCCACTCCAATTCGCATACCCCCGCAACAGAACCACAGATGACGCGCTCCACACTGCCCTTTCCCACCAGGACAAAAGGAAGAACTATGTGAGAATGCTATTCATTGACTACAGCTCAGTGTTAACATAATAGTGCCCACAAAGCTCATCATTAAGCTAAAGACCCTGGGACTAAACACCTCCCTCTGCAACTGGATCCTGAACTTCCTGATGGACCGCCCCCAGGTGGTAAGGGTATGAAACAACACATCTTCCACACTGATCCTCAACACGGGGGCCTCTCAGGGGTGCGTGCTTAGTCCCCACCTGTACTCCCTGTTCACCCACGACGTGGCCAAGCACAACTCCAACACCATCATTAAGTTTAATGATGACAATGGTGGTAGGCCTGATCACCGACAACAATGAGTCAGCCTATTGGGAGGAGGTCAGAGACCTGGCAGTGTGGTGCCAGGACAACAACCTCTCCCTCAAAATAAGCAAGACAAAAGGAGATGATAGTGGACTACAAGAAAAGGAGGGTCGAACACGCCCCCATTCACATCGATGTGGCTGTAGTGGAGCGGGTCGAGAGTTAAGTTCCTTGGTGTCCATATTACCAACAAACTACCATGGTCCAAACATACCAAGAAAGTATTGAAGATGGCATGACAAAGCCTATTCCCCCTCAGGAGACCAAAAAGATTTGACATGGGTCCCCAGAGCCTCAAAAAGTTCTACAGCTGCACCATCGAGAGCATCCGGACCAGTTGCAACACCGCCTGGTATGGCAACTGCTCGGGCATCTGACTGTAAGGCCCTACAGAGGGTAGTGCGTATGGCCCAGCACATCACTGGGGCTAAGCTTCCTGCCATCCAGGACCTATATACTTGGCAGTGTCAGAGGAAGGCCCAAAAAATTGTCAAAGAGCCCAGTCAGTCAAGTCATAGACTGTTCTCTCTGCTACCGCAGGCAAGCAGTACCTTAGTGCCAAGTCTAGGTCCAATAGGCTCCTTAACAGCTTCTTACCCTAAGCCATAAGACTGCTGAACAATTAATCAAAATGGCCACACAGACTATTTACATTGACACACCCCCACTTTGTTTTTACACTGCTCATACTCACTGTTTATTATCTATGCATAGTCACTTTACCCCTACCTACATGTACAAATTACCTTGACTAACTTGTACCCCTGCACATTGTACCTGTACCCCCTGTATATAGATAGCCTCTTTGTTATTTTGTTTTTACTTTAGTTTATTTTGTACATATTTTCTTATAACTGCATTGTTGGTTAAGAGCTTATAAGTAAGCATTTCACGGTGAGGTCTACTACACCTGTTGTATTTGGTGCATGTGACAAATAAAATTTGCTTCGATTTGATTATCTTCATTTCTGGATACAACAGTCTGCAGTACCCTGGTCGGCCTTTAACTTCATGACTCCAATGAAATGAGGGCAGTCGTTCTCCCCTGCCACAAAAGTATTAAACTGTCAAGAGGAGTAAAACAAGGTTGTCCACTATCGGCATATCTATTTATTATGGCCATTGAAATGTTAGCTATTAAAATCAGAGCCAACAATAATATCAAGGGGTTAGAAATCAAGGGCTTAAAATCAAAAGGTGTCATTGTATGCTGATGATTCATGCTTTCTTTTAGATCCCCAATTTGGATCCCTACACAGCCTGAGGATCTAGATACTTTTTCTAACCAAATTATGTTGCAGACAATTACATTGATGGAATATACAACCTGCACTATTAAAAGCTGATCTACTTGCAATTTTTTTTTTTTTTACAAAAACATGAATGAAAAACAAATAAATTAACAAAAATAGTTAAGATTTTGTTACCATGGAAAGGAAAATAACTTTATTTGTGGGACAAATCACCCTGATGAACTCTTTAGTCATATCCCAGTTTACCTATTTGCTTATGGTATTGCCTACACCTAGCAGCCTGTTTTTTAAATTATATTAGCAAAAAATATGACATTTTATATGGCACGGCAAGCCAGACAAAATAAAACGGGCCCATTTATATAATCAATTTGGAGGGAAGAAATTAAAATATTAAAGCATTAAACATCTCACTAAATGCAGTGATATAAAAGTTATTTTTAATTCCATACTGGTTCTGTAGCAGATTAGTAAGAATGCGTCACCCCATGTTCAAGAATGTCCTTTTTCCCTTTATTCAGATTACAACCTCACTTTTGTTTTTTCAAAAATGAAATCTCCAAAATATATTTATTTTTAAAACAAGCCATAGAAAGTAGTTGAAATTTCAGTTTAATCCACCAGAAAAGACAGAACAAATATTGTGGTTAAAGTGAAATATACTAAATTGTTTAAAAAATATATAATCTTTGTAAATTATATAAATAGGACTGGTGTTGTCCAGGTAGACCCATTGTAGCAGCAATCAACTCTGACATCCAACATTTCTAAATTTGTGGATTACCACATTAAACCGATGGTTGAGAATTTCCCATTTTATGTCAAATACACTAGTCACATGAGCTCATTGATAGAGGGCTTAGGAAGGTTACCAGAGGGCACCCTGCTGGCCACTTTTGATGTGGAGAGCTTGTACACTAACATCTGGAGGAGGCTTGCAGGCGCTGCAACACTTCCGTCAGCAGAGACTCTACCCTTGCTCCATCCAATGATTGCATCTTACAACTTACTGAACTGGTATTATCCCATAACTACTTTTGTCTTTGAGTCAGACTTTTTCCTTCAAATTCGGGTTGTAGCCATGGGCTCCCCTTTTACCCCAACTATGCAAACCTGTATGTGGGACAATTTGAAGAAGCATTCCTTTATAAAACAGAGACACACCCCTTACTTTCTAAAATACTCCTATGGAAGAGATACATAGATGATGTCTTTGTGCTCTGGGAAGGAAGTCAGTAGGAACTAAATGAATTCCAAACTCTACTAAACGAGAGCTTTGAATATCTCATTCACCATGCAGACTGATAAGAGAAAAATAAACTACCTGGATTTCTGGATTATCAAAGAGAATGATGCATTACACACAGACTTGCACACAAAGCCCACAGATCGCAATACCTTGCTATGTGCGCATAGTATGCATCCCCTTCCCCTCAAGAATGGTCTACTATATTGCCAGTTATGCAGAGTTAAACTAATCTGTGGCCACCAGTCAGATTTTGAAAGCAATGCTAAAAGAATGACAGATCAATTCAAAATGAGAGGCTACAAGGACAAAACTCTTGATGCTGCAATGATGAAAACATCTAAAAAACCAAGAGAGGAATTACTAAAAACTCTACCAAAGAAGAAAAACAACGCATCCATCTTTTGCACTAAGTACACCAAGGGTTCGGAGAAAATGAAAGGAATCCTGAAAAAGCACGGGATATTCTGCAATCTGACAAAAAACTGCACACCTCTTCAAGAAACCCCCACTGGTGGTCTATAAGCGTGGTCACAATATTGGAGCTAGTTTGGTGAGATCTGACATGCCCTCTGAGCCCACCAAATGGGAACTACAAATGTGGCTCATGCACACAGTGCAATAGCACTATAAAAAAAGTATTTCTTCAGACACCCACATGCAGGTCGAAAGATCCCTGTTAGGGGTATCATCTCATGCAAGACCAAGGGAGTAATCTATCTCATCACCTGTTCATGTGGAAAAGCCTACGTAGGACAAACAAAAAGACAATTAAAACAACACATAGCTGAACACCGCAGCTCAATCAGGTGTAAGAACATTGACTATCCAGTAGCAGCTCATTCTGTTGAAGGTAACCATCCCATCTCCTCCCTCAAATACACAGGCATTGAGCATGTTGCTCTACCAAGGAGGGGAGGTAACATCGAGATCCTACTACTACAAAGGGAGGCTTACTAGATATCCTATCTAAAAACATTGACCCCTAGTGGTCTGAATATTGACTTTTATCTCAGGCCCTTATGGACAAATGTTCCTTCATGAGCAAGTCTTATAAATTGAACAACTATTTTTTCAGCTTATTATCGTACACCTAATATGTTCCCCCTGTTGATGCCCATTATATATTAAGGTTGAACCAAAAGATTACATGTAACAAAAATGAAATTGAATTAAATAAAAATGCATGTTGATGCTAATATGATGTACAATATTCTATTGTTTCTATATGATAATAGCGTAATATATTTAATATGCCATATAGTATTTTGTAACCATTTCACTAGTTCATTTGAATTGACTTAATCATTATGACACCTCTCACTATTGTCATTGGTTACACTAATTGCACTGTTTGTCTACATAAAGCATTCAAGTATTCATGAAATTACCCTGAGGAAGGCACAGTGATGCCGAAACGTTGATAAATACCCATTAAATTGCTGGGAGTTTATACATGAGTGTGAGACTTACTTTATTTTTTACACATTTTTACCCCCCCCAAAAAACATGGAAATGTCCACTCTACCCAAAAATACAACCAACTAAATCCAGCATTACCACAAAAATGGAAGAGGCAAGTGGAAGTGGGAAAAAGTAAGGAACTTGGCTGTTTACCCTGCATTAAAGACCAACATTGGTTAAAGACAATTCTGATTTTCAAAAAAGTATATCACTTGTATTTAAGAACCAAAACAAGGGACAACTGTGCCATATACAGTAACAGTCAAAAGTTGACATATCTACTCATTCCAGGATTTCTTTATTTTTACAATTTTTTTACTATTTTCTACATTGTAGAATAGTGAAGACATCAAAACTATGAAATAATCATGTAGTAACAAAAAAAGTTAAACAAATCAAAATATATATTTGAGATTCTTCAAAGTAGCCACCCTTTGCCTTGATGACAGCTTTGCAAACTCTTGGCATTCTCTCAACCAGCTTCACCTGGAATGCTTTTTGAACAGTCTTGAAGGAGTTCCCACATATGCAGAGCACTTGTTGGCGGCTCTTGCTTTACTCTGAGGTCCAACTATTCCCAAACCATTTCTATTGGGTTGAGGTCAGGTGATTGTGGAGGCCAAGTCATCTGATGCAGCAGTCCATCACTCTCCTTGGTCAAATAGTCCTTACACAGCCTGGTGATGTGTTTTTGGTAATTGTCCTGTTGAAAAACAAAATGATATTCACATTAAGTGCAAACCAGATGGGATGGCATATCGCTGTAGAATGCTGTGGTACCCATGCTGGCTAAGTGTGCCTTGAAATCTAAATAAATCACTGATAGTGTCACCAGCAAAGGACCCCCACACCATCACACCTCCTCCTCCATGCTTCACGCTCTATCGGCAGGACAGAACAGCAGCCTCTGGTAAGACACGGGGTAAGGGCCCTATGCATATCTGTAAACAATAGCTGGTGCATGATATCTAAGGAAGTCTCAAGGTTTTGCTCACCTGAGGTAAAGTATCTCATGATAAGCTGTTGACCACACCATCTACCTAGAGTTTATCTGTATTTTTCGTAGCTGTCTACAAACCACCACAGACCGAGGCTGGAACTAAAACCTCACTCAATGAGCTGTATTCCGCTATAAGCAAACAGGAAAACGCTACCAGAGGTGGCGCTCCTAGTGGCGGCGCTCCTAGCGACACCAGGATGCTGCCTTCTAGGCAGAGTCCCTCTGTCCGGTGTGTGTTCTTTTGCTCATCTTAATCTTTTCTTTTTATTGGCCAGTCTGAGATATGGCTTTTTCTTTGCAACTCTGCCTAGAAGGCTAGCATCCCAGAGTCGCCTCTTCACTGTTGACGTTGAGACTGGTGTTTTGCGGGTACTATTTAATGAAGCTGCCAGTTGAGGACTTGTGAGGCGTCTGTTTCTCAAACTAGAAACTCTAATGTACTTGTCCTCTTGCTCATTTGTGCACCAGGGCCTCCCACTCCTCTTTCTATTGTGGTTAGCGCCAGTTTGCGCTGTTCTGTGAAGGGAGTAGTACACAGCGTTGTACGAGATCTTCAGTTTCTTGGCAATTTCTCGCATGGAATAGCCTTCATTTCTCAGAACAAGAATAGATTGATGAATTTCAGAAGAAAGTTATTTGTTTCTGGCCATTTTGAGCCTGTAATCGAACCCACAAATGCGGATGCTCCAGATACTCAACTAGTCTAAAGGCTGATTTATTGCTTCTTTAATGAGGACAACAGTTTTCAGCTGTGCTAACATAATTGCAAAAGGGTTTTCTAATGATCAATTTGCCTTTTAAAATTGTACACTTAGATTAGCTAACACAACGTGCCATTGAAACACAGGAGTGATTGTTGCTGACAATGGGCCTCTGTACGCCTATGTATTCCATTTAAAAAAATCTGCCATTTCCAGCTACAATAGTCATTTACAACATTAACAATGTCAACACTGTTTCTGATCAATTTGATGTTATGTTAGATGGACAAATTGTTTTTGCTTTTCTTTCAAAAACAAGGACATTTCTAAGTGACCAAACTTTTGAATGGTAGTGTAGGTCCCAGAGGCTTCTAAACAGCTTCTATCCCCAAGCCATAAGACTCCTGAATAGCTGTCACGCCCTGGCCTTAGTTATCCTAGTTTTCTTTGTTATTTTGGTTAGGTCAGGGTGTGACATGGGGGATTTATGTGTTTTTGTCTGGTCTAGAGGTTTTGTACATTTATGGGGCTGTTTCCTTTCTAGGTAGTTTTGTATGTCTATGGTTGCCTAGATTGGTTCTCAATTAGAGGCAGCTGTCTGTCGTTGTCTCTGATTGGGAACCATATTTAGGCAGCCATGTTCTTTGGGTATTTTGTGGGTGATTGTCTTCTGTCTTTGTGTTTAAGCACCAGAAAGGACTGTTTCGGTTTTCACATTTGTTGTTTTGTATTTTGTAGTGTTCTCGTTTATCGTCTATATTAAAGATGTTGAACACTAACCACGCTGCATTTTGGTCCTCCTCTCCTTCAGCGGAAGAAAACCATTACAATAGCTAATCAAATGGCTACCCAGACTATTTGTATTGCCTCCCCCCCCATGCTGCTGCTACTCTCAGTTATTATCTATGCATAGACACTTTAACTACCTACATGTACATAATTACCTCGACACCGGTACCCCCTGTATACAGTGACGCTATTTGCAACGGCCGTTGTTGGTGGAAGAAGAGGAGGACCAATGCGCAGCAAGTGTCCATATTGATAATGTATTATCATGAACACAAGAGAACGAAACAGTCCTGAACGGTGAATACAATAAAACACTGAACAGAAAATAATCACCCACAATTCAAAGGTGAAACCAGGCTACTTAAGTATGGTTCTCAATCAGGGACAACGATTGACAGCTGCCTCTGATTGAGAACCATACCAGGCCAAACACAGAAATCCCAAATTATAGAAAAAAGAACAGACTGCCCACCCCAACTCACGCCCTGACCATACTAAAACAAAGACAAAACAAAGGAACTAAGGTCAGAACGTGACACTATTGTTATTTACATCTTTAATTATTTGTTATTCTTATCTCTTACTTTTTTTTGGGGGGGGGGGATTTTCTTAAAACCGCATTGTTGTTTAAGGGCTTCTAAGTAAACATTTCACTATAAGGTATTCGTTGTTGTATTCGGCGCATGTGACAAATACAATTTGAAATATATTTTATATTTGAGATTCTTCAAAGTAGCCACCCTTTGCCTTGATGACAGCTCTGCACACTCTTGGCATTCTCTCAACCAGCTTCACCTGGAATGCTTTTCCAACTCATCCCAAACCCTCTCAATTGGGTCCTGTTGAAAAACAAAATGATAGTCCCACTAAGCGCAAACCTGGATGGGATGGCGTATCGCTGCAGAATGCGGTCGTAGCCATGCTGGTTAAGTGTGCCTTGAATTCTAAATAAAATCACAGACAGTGTCACCAGCAAAGCAACTCAACACCATCACACCTCCTCATCCATGCTTCACAGTGGGAACCACACATGCAGAGATCATCCGTTCACCTACAATGCGTCTCACAAAGACACGGCGGTTGGAACCAAAAATCTCAAATTTGGACTCCTCAGACCAAAAAGGACAGATTTTCACCGGTCTAATGTCCATTGCTCGTGCTTCTTGGCCCAAGCAAGTCTCTTCTTATTGGTGTCCTGTAGTAGTGGTTACTTTGCAGCAATTCGACCATGACGGCCTGATTCACTCCGTCTTCTCTGAACAGTTGATGTTGATATGGGTCAGTTAATAATTTATTTGGGCTGCAATTTCTGAGGCTGATAACACTAATGAACTTATCCTCTGCAGCAGAGGCAACTCTGGGTCTTCCTTTCCAGTGGCAGTCCACATGAGAGCCAGTTTCATCACAGCGCTTGATGGTTTTTGCAAATGAACTTGAAGAAACTTTCAAAGTTCTTGAAATTTTCCAAATTGACTGACCTTCATGTCTTAATGTAATGATGGAATGTTGTTTCTCTTTACTTATTTGAGCTGTTCTTGCCATAATATGGACTTATTTTACCAAATAGTGCTATCTTCTGTGTACCATCTCTACCTTGTTACAACACAACTGATTGGCTCAAACGCATTAAGAAGGAAAGAAATTCCACAAATTAAGACACACCTGTTAATTGAAATGCATTCCAGGTGACTACCTCATGAAGCTGGTTGAGTGAATGCCAAGAGTGTGCAAAGCTGTCACCAAGGCAAAGGGTGGCTACTTTGAAGAATCTCAAATATATATTTTGATTTGTTTAACACTTGTTTGGGTTACTAGATTATTCCATGTGTGTTATTTCATAGTTTTGATGTATTCACTATTATTAGAAAGTATAAAAAAAATCATGAAATGAATAGGTGTGTTCAAACTTTTGACTGGTACTATGCATGCATGTATGTATGCATGCAAATATATATTGGGGATTGGAAATTATGCAGACAATTATATTGATGGAATCTACTTTGTAGCCGCACTTTTAAATCTGATCTAGCCCCCAACAAATGTTATAAAAATCCTATACTGTCACCCTCAGCCAGCATCACAACTGTATACAACTATTTGACATTGTACACAGTGTTATATAACTGTAAAAAAATTATTTATTCCTCGTGTCACTATTTCTATTTTAAATATTTTTTTTATTTCATATTTTTATTTCACCTTTATTTAACCAGGTAGGCTAGTTGAGAACAAGTTCTCATTTGCAACTGCGACCTGGCCAAGATAAAGCATAGCAGTGTGAACAGACAACAACACAGAGTTACACATGGAGTAAACAATAAACAATAAAGTCAATAACATAGTAGGGAAAAAAAGGAAAAAATCTATATACATTGTGTGCAAAAGGCATGAGGAGGTAGGCAATAAATAGGCCATAGGAGTGAATAATCACAATTTAGCAGATTAACACTGGAGTGATAAATGATCAGATGAACATGTGCAGGTAGAGATACTGGTGTGCAAAAGAGCAGAAAAGTAAATGAAATAAAAACAGTATGGGGATGAGGTAGGTAAATTGAGTGGGCTATATACCGATGGACTATGTACAGCTGCAGCGATCGGTTAGCTGCTCAGATAGCAGATGTTTAAAGTTGGTGAGGGAGATAAAAGTCTCCAACTTCAGAGATTTTTGCAATTCGTTCCAGTTGCAGGCAGCAGAGAACTGGAAGGAAAGGCGGCCAAATTAGGTTTTGGCTTTAGGGATGATCAGTGAGATACACCTGCTGGAGCGCATGCTACGGGTGGGTGTTGCCATCGTGACCAGTGAACTGATTTAACTCTGTATCGTTGATAAAGGACACGTAAGCATTTCACTGTTGGTCTATACCTGTTCTTTTAAGAAGCATGTGACAAATAAGTTGTTTATTTTGTCTGAAGATGCCTATATTTACACCACAAGCCCTCTCACCTCTCTTTGCTTTCTCTTTCTTCTTACTCTCTTGGTACTCCGCAATTTTTTTGTGGAAGAATCCTAAAAAAAAAAACAAGACAGGTGAAAAACACATTTTTGCTAGGTGGGTAAGTGAATATGCATCTATGAAAAATGTTTTTAAAGTTACCCACACATCTATCTTTGGAAGTACAAAGATATATTGTATTCTACTACATTCTATTCTGTCAGGTAGTGATGCGGTCAGACCTTCCTGTGTGGGCCGTCTCTCCACTTCCTGTATGAAGATGTCAAACATCTGTGTCTGGATAAAACGCTTGACAAAATGTTGGCTGGCCTTGTGCTCGGAGGCCTTGCAGAAGCTCTTCTTCTGGAACACCCCGGGCTGCCTACCGCTGCTGCCTTTGACATGGGAGGAGAAGTGACCCACCGTCTTCACAAAGAAGGAGAGGAAGGCCTCCGAGACCACCTTGTTTAACTCCTCTGAGGCTAGACACAAAACACAGAGTGAAGAGAATACAGACGTTTCAGTCAGGATGCTGAGGAGGTGTCTATAAAAACACATGTTGGAAGTCCTCCGACAACACGCCTCTACTATGTTCTGAGGCTGGACAAAACACGCCGTGAACAGAAGATTCAGTCAGTTTTAAAGTATTGTCTGCTATAAGACATCCTATGATATTGACACAATCATAGGTTGGAAAGCAGAAGACAACTGTATGGCAACCACAAAACATGGTGAAAGTGTATGTGGGGCTTGGGTCTGTTTGTATGAGAGCGTAGGGGTTGAGGAGTAGCGTCTGTGTCTGGATCCAACCTGGTCTCAGAGCATTTCATATTATTCTGTACGTAAATACCGTATACTCCAATTAGAATGATATGTTACGTTTCGTATGGTATGTATTAATTTGAGGATGTCCATCACCCATTTCGTATGATGTTACCCATTACAATTTGTATTATATGTTACGAATTTGCCATATGTACAATATGTCACGAATTTGTAAAACGTATTATATGTTACGAATTCTAGCTAGGTGGCTAACGTTAGCTAGGTGGCTAACGTTAGCTAAGCTAGGGGTTAGGGTTAAGTTTAGGAGTTAGGTTAAAGGGTTAGATGAAGGGTGAGCTAACATGCTAAGTAGTTCCAAAGTAGCTAAAAAATTATTACAAAATGACTAATTAGCTAAAGTTGTCCATGATGAGATTGACCTCGCAACTTTTGGGTTACTAGAAGTTCGCCCGACCAACCACCCTCCTTTCATTTTTGCCTTAAGTAACCATCCGTCCTCTGAAACCATACCAAATGTAACATTTCAAACTAAAGAGTGTCACGGATTTACATACAGAATAACACAAAATGCTCTGAGACCCGGTTGCTGGATCAACTTAGGCATTGCAGTACTAGAGGTCGACCGATTAATTAGGGCCGATTAGGGCCGAATTCAAGTTTTCATAACAAACGTAAATCTGTATTTTTGGACACCGATTTGGCCAATTTTTTTTTTACACCTTTATTTAACTAGGCATGTCAGTTAAGAACACATTCTTATTTTCAATGAACGGTGGGTTAACTGCCTTGTTCAGGGGCAGAACGACAGATTCTTACCTTGTTAGATCGGGGATTCAATCTTGCAACCTTATGGTTAACTAGTCCAACGCTCTAACCACCTGCCTTACATTGCACTCCACGAGGAGCCTGCCTGTTACGCGAATGCAGTAAGAAGCCAAGGTAAGTTGCTAGCTAGTATTAAACTTATCTTATAAAAAACAATCAATCATAATCAATAGTTAACTACACATGGTTGATGATATTACTAGTTTATCTAGCGTGTCCTGCGTTGCATATAATCGATGCGTTGCTCATTCGCAAAACAGGACTGTCGTTGTTCCAAAGTGTACCTAACCATAAACATCAATGCCTTTCTTAAAATCAATACACAAGTATATATTTTTAAACTTGCATATTTAGTTAATATTAACATAGTAACATGAATTTCTTTTAACTAGGAAAATTGTGTCACTTCTCTTGCAACAGAGTCAGGGTATATGCAGCAGTTTGGGCCGCCTGGCTCGTTGCGAACTGTGTGAAGACTATTTCTTCCTAACAAAGACAGCCAACTTCGCCAAACGGGGGATGATTTAACAAAAGCGCATTTGCAAAAAAAGCACAATCGTTGCACGAATGTACCTAACCATAAACATCAATGCCTTTCTTAAAATCAATACACAGAAGTATATATTTTTAAACCTGCATATTTAGCTAAAAGAAATCCAGGTTAGCAGGAAATATTAACCAGTAAAATTGTGTCACTTCTCTTGCCTTCATTGCACGCAGTCAACATTTTTGGCCGCCTGGCTCGTTGCGAACTCATTTGCCAGAATTTTACGTAATTATGACATAACATTGAAGGTTGTGCAATGTAACAGGAATATTTAGACTTATGGATGCCACCCGTTAGATAAAATACGGAACGGTTCCGTATTTCACTGAAAGAATAAACGTTTTGTTTTCGAGATGATAGTTTAAGGATTCGACCATATTAATGACCTACGGCTCGTATTTCTGTGTGTTATTAAGTTATAATTAAGTCTACGATTTCAGTCAGGATGCTGAGGAGGTGTCTATAAAAACACATGTTGGAAGTCCTCCGACAACACGCCTCTACTATGTTCTGAGGCTGGACAAAACACGCCGTGAACAGAAGATTCAGTCAGTTTTAAAGTATTGTCTGCTATAAGACATCCTATGATATTGACACAATCATAGGTTGGAAAGCAGAAGACAACTGTATGGCAACCACAAAACATGGTGAAAGTGTATGTGGGGCTTGGGTCTGTTTGTATGAGAGCGTAGGGGTTGAGGAGTAGCGTCTGTGTCTGGATCCAACCTGGTCTCAGAGCATTTCATATTATTCTGTACGTAAATACCGTATACTCCAATTAGAATGATATGTTACGTTTCGTATGGTATGTATTAATTTGAGGATGTCCATCACCCATTTCGTATGATGTTACCCATTACAATTTGTATTATATGTTACGAATTTGCCATATGTACAATATGTCACGAATTTGTAAAACGTATTATATGTTACGAATTCTAGCTAGGTGGCTAACGTTAGCTAGGTGGCTAACGTTAGCTAAGCTAGGGGTTAGGGTTAAGTTTAGGAGTTAGGTTAAAGGGTTAGATGAAGGGTGAGCTAACATGCTAAGTAGTTCCAAAGTAGCTAAAAAATTATTACAAAATGACTAATTAGCTAAAGTTGTCCATGATGAGATTGACCTCGCAACTTTTGGGTTACTAGAAGTTCGCCCGACCAACCACCCTCCTTTCATTTTTGCCTTAAGTAACCATCCGTCCTCTGAAACCATACCAAATGTAACATTTCAAACTAAAGAGTGTCACGGATTTACATACAGAATAACACAAAATGCTCTGAGACCCGGTTGCTGGATCAACTTAGGCATTGCAGTACTAGAGGTCGACCGATTAATTAGGGCCGATTAGGGCCGAATTCAAGTTTTCATAACAAACGTAAATCTGTATTTTTGGACACCGATTTGGCCAATTTTTTTTTTACACCTTTATTTAACTAGGCATGTCAGTTAAGAACACATTCTTATTTTCAATGAACGGTGGGTTAACTGCCTTGTTCAGGGGCAGAACGACAGATTCTTACCTTGTTAGATCGGGGATTCAATCTTGCAACCTTATGGTTAACTAGTCCAACGCTCTAACCACCTGCCTTACATTGCACTCCACGAGGAGCCTGCCTGTTACGCGAATGCAGTAAGAAGCCAAGGTAAGTTGCTAGCTAGTATTAAACTTATCTTATAAAAAACAATCAATCATAATCAATAGTTAACTACACATGGTTGATGATATTACTAGTTTATCTAGCGTGTCCTGCGTTGCATATAATCGATGCGTTGCTCATTCGCAAAACAGGACTGTCGTTGTTCCAAAGTGTACCTAACCATAAACATCAATGCCTTTCTTAAAATCAATACACAAGTATATATTTTTAAACTTGCATATTTAGTTAATATTAACATAGTAACATGAATTTCTTTTAACTAGGAAAATTGTGTCACTTCTCTTGCAACAGAGTCAGGGTATATGCAGCAGTTTGGGCCGCCTGGCTCGTTGCGAACTGTGTGAAGACTATTTCTTCCTAACAAAGACAGCCAACTTCGCCAAACGGGGGATGATTTAACAAAAGCGCATTTGCAAAAAAAGCACAATCGTTGCACGAATGTACCTAACCATAAACATCAATGCCTTTCTTAAAATCAATACACAGAAGTATATATTTTTAAACCTGCATATTTAGCTAAAAGAAATCCAGGTTAGCAGGAAATATTAACCAGTAAAATTGTGTCACTTCTCTTGCCTTCATTGCACGCAGTCAACATTTTTGGCCGCCTGGCTCGTTGCGAACTCATTTGCCAGAATTTTACGTAATTATGACATAACATTGAAGGTTGTGCAATGTAACAGGAATATTTAGACTTATGGATGCCACCCGTTAGATAAAATACGGAACGGTTCCGTATTTCACTGAAAGAATAAACGTTTTGTTTTCGAGATGATAGTTTAAGGATTCGACCATATTAATGACCTACGGCTCGTATTTCTGTGTGTTATTAAGTTATAATTAAGTCTACGATTTGATATAGCAGTCTGACTGAGCGATGGTAGGCACCAGCAGGCTCGTAAGCATTCATTCAAACAGCACTTTCGTGCGTTTTGCCAGCAGCTCTTCGCAATGCTTCAAGCATTGCGCTGTTTATGACTTCAAGCCTATCAACTCCCGAGATTAGGCTGGTGTAACCGATGTGAAATGGCTAGCTAGTTAGCGGGGTGCGCGCTAATAGCGTTTCAAACGCCATTTGCTCTGAGACTTGGAGTAGTTGTTCCCCTTGCTCTGCATGGGTAATGCTGCTTCGAGGGTGGCTGTTGTCGATGGAAGGGAGGTAGGAGGGAGGAGAGGCACGGAAGCTATACTGTTACACTGGCAATACTAACGTGCCTATAAGAACATCCAATAGTCAAAGGTATATGAAATACAAATGGTATAGAGAGAAATAGTCCTACAATAACTACAACCTAAAACTTCTTACCTGGGAATATTGAAGACTCATGTTAAAAAGGAACCACCAGCTTTCATATGCTCTCATGTTCTGAGCAAGGAACTTAAACGTTAGCCTTTTTACATGGCACATATTGCACTTTTATTTTCTTCTCCAACACTTTGTTTTTGCATTATTTAAACCAAATTGAACATGTTTCATTATTTATTTGAGGCTAAATGTATTTTATTGATGTATTATATTAAGTTAAAATAAGTGTTTATTCAGTATTGTTGTAATTGTCATTATTACACACAAAAAAATAATAATAATCGGCCGACCTCTATGCAGTACCTAGAGTGGAATTTCCAGGGTTGTGCCACGGTCAAGCCCTGGGTATTCATGTTTGTACAGTATGTTTCCCCAACAACACAATGTACCACAGTGTGGTATGCGAGAGCAGGGTTGGGAAGGTTACTTTTTAAATGTAATCCGTTAGTTACTAGTTACCCGTCCAAAATTGTAATCAGTAGCGTATTTTTTGGATTACCCAAACTCAGTAACGTAATCTGATTGCTTTAATTTACTTTTAGATTACTTTCCCCTTAAGAGGTATTAGAAGACGACAAAAATGGATGTTACCAATTGAATGACATCTATTGCAGGATAAATCAATGTAAAAGTTTACATAGCTGGCCATATATGGATGTTATATTTTACTTTATTGGTTGGTTGTGTAGGCTTCGTCTAACCCATCGCTTTCTACTACATATAATATTTTTACATTAATATGATTTATAAGTCCAAAAATGGATATAACTGTCACACCCTGACCTTAGTATTCTTTGTTTTCCATGTTATTTTGGTTAGGTCAGGGTGTGACACGGGTGATGTATGTGTTTTTGTCTGGTCTAGGGGTTTTGTATGTTTATGGGGCTGTTTCCTTTCTAGGTATATTGTATGTCTATGGTTGCCTAGATTGGTTCACAATTAGAGGCAGCTGTCTATCGTTGTCTCTGATTGGGAACCATATTTAGGCAGCCATATTCTGTGGGTGATTGATTCCGTGTCTGTTTCACCACACGTTACTGTTTCGGTTATTCCCGTTTCGGTTTTTGTTTTGGTTTATTCATTAAAAACAACTATGGACACTTACCACGCTGCACTCTTCAGACGAAGAGGAGGAAATAAGCTGTGACAATAGCAACTACAGATTGCCCCTTTTAAGTCTATCAAAAGTGTGCAAGTTTGAGCATGTGTCCATTAGGCCTACGAACGTATTTGTTTTTCATCAGCATGAATTAGATTGAGATTTTATGAATTAGATTGAGATTTTATTCCATAGGCTGGGATCCACCCTATGCAGCTGTTGAGCGCACTGTCCACTGGTTTCAAAAACAATGATTGATAAACAGCTTAAACTTCTTGAATTCAACCATTATTGGGTTCAAATACACATTTAGATTTCTGAACAGCCATCCACAACAACCATAATCCGTAAGGCGCAAATAGCTAAATCAGAGAGTAGCAGTGTGATTCACAACATGTAGATATCAATAATTAGTGATATCCGTATCGCCATAGACGACACCACTGCTCTCATCCTTACCTCCAAGCGTTTTTTCAGGTTGGAAAATCTTTGGATGACATCAGTCGCACCATTGGAAGACATAGCTTGGACTGTAGCCCACAAAAGCCTATTCCTGCTCTTTTCCCGCGATCCATCATACACATTTGGTGTGTCATCATAGTGGTCTCTGACTTGTGGTCAGACATGAGACACCTGAGGGTGGACCCAAAAATATTTTTCAGCCTCCCGGGTGGCGCAGTGGTTAAGGGCGCTGTACTGCAGCGCCCGCTGTGCCATCAGAGTCCCTGGGTTCGCGCCCAGGCTCTGTCGTAACCGGGGCGACGCACAATTGGCCTAACGTCGTCCGGGTTAGGGAGGGATTGGTCGGTAGGGATGTCTTTGTCTCATCGCGCACCAGTGACGGGCGGGGCGCAGTGCGCGCTAACCAAGGTTGCCAGGTGCACTGTGTTTCCTCCGACACACTGGTGCGGCTGGCTTCCGGGTTGGATCTTCTGTGTTAAGAAGCAGTGCGGCTTGGTTGGGTTGTGTATTGGAGGATGCATGACTTTCAACCTTCGTCTCTCCCGAGCCCGTACGGGAGTTGTAGCGATGAGACAAGATAGTAGCTACTACAACAATTGGATACCACGAAAAAGGGGTAAAAATTCTAAATAAATAAATAAATAAAACATTTTTTAATACTGATTTGAATGTCATTGAGAAAACATCCTTTCTGAATTTAAAAAGGAATCTAGTTTTTCCAAAGAATCTGTAATCTGATTACAATATTATTTCTGGTACCGTAACTGATTACAGTTACCGTTTTTCTGTAATCCCTTACAAATCCATTACTCCAACCCTGTGCGAGATATGTATATTTCTATTACAGCAATCATGAAGCCCATTTTGTTGCACATCCATATTCTTTTTCACTCATTCTTCAGAGGATCTCAGTTCTATTATTGGGTTTGTATGGACCGTGACGCTAACTTATATGGTTCGATTTGTCAGTCTTAGCTGAAATCGAATTAAAGTCTGAGTCACTCTTTATTTAAAGGCTCGAAAACACCAATAGTGTTTGCCAGCTGAGAGTACTTGTGAACCAAGCGCAAACCGATTTTACCTGTAGCACGGAAATGTCGGCAGTCAGAGGTCAACAGCGCGCTGAACGATCGGTAGACGAACGGGAGATCCTTATTTGGTGTGACCTGTGAGACCCTTAACTGTTTACTGGAACCTCTTAAAAAGCCATTTCAGCCCAATAAACAAGAGTGAAATCCCTGGATGTGTTGATAGTACAAATTCCCTCAGATTGTGTTTGGCCCTAGTCATCAGATCTCTACGTCGTCAAAACAAAATGGAGGACGGGTCCACTCACTGGAGTTGTCTCTTCTGCAACACAAGGCCTGGAGAAGCTCCTCCTGTAGTTTCTCTGGTAGGATGGTGCTCTCATCTCCTATCTGTGCCAGAGAGAGAGGATACACACACAGACAGGAACCTGAGAGGTTGTTGTCAGACCAGCGGTAATGTTTAGGAATTTCTGAGAACAGACACACATTTGGCCAGAGAGAGAGAAAAACATTGAATAGAACTGGTCTGAACTGCACACACACACACACACACACACACACACACACACACACACACACACACACACACACACACACACACACACACACACACACACACACACACACACACACACACACACACACACACACACAATACAAAATGAGAATCATGTGAGGAGGAGTGATACTAGTTTACTGATATGATTGTGTTATGATTATTTCTGTATGTTTGTTTCTGAACCCGAGGGGGGAAATACGGCACATGCAATACTTACACAGGTTATGAAGGTTTTCTCTGCTCCTTCTGTCAGATCCACAATGAGCATCTGTTTGTAAGACAGAATAACACACATTAAGACAGATCTGCATGTGTGGGGAGAGAGAGAGGACACACACACACAAATAAATAGACAAACATAAATCTTCAGGTTGGAGATAACCAGCGAGTGTGTGTGTTTTCCATAGACTGTAATCGTGTTAGTAGTTGCTTAACGAGTGTCACTGGATAGCTTCCATCTGCAGCCTGTAACACAGTGTAGAAGCCAGAATGCCTTAACCCAAACACACCAGTAAACAGACAGTAAAACAACTGATTGTTCACGGCACTCAACAACTGCCCTTAAAAGGCATACTTCAGCATCTACTTCCCCAGAGTCAGATGAACCCACGGATAACATTTTTATATCTCTGCGTGTAGTTTGAAGGAAGTAGCTAGCGTTAGCACAATGATTGGAAGGTTATGGTAACTGCTAGCATGCTAGTAGATACCATAGATTTCCAGTCACTGTGCTAACTTTGGTTAGCATTGGCTCACGAAACAACCTCTAACTTTGTTCATATTGGATGCAGAGACATAAAAATGGTATTAATGAGTTCCTCTGACTCTGGGGAGGTAGATAAAGGGTTTCATTGCCAAAATCCCAAAGCATCCCTTGAAACCTATTGGGAAAAATAAAAATGGCAATTCTGGCTTTTTTCCCCAACAAACAACTCATCATCACAGTGTTTTTTTTAAGCTGACATATACACAAACACATTATTCTGCTCTGCCAGACACAGAACACACACTCACATCACTCTGGTCGGTGACGTCATCCAGTTTGCTCCTTTGGACACCAAGTAGGTAGGGAGTGGGTGCCATGACGACATCAATCAGCACTGAGGGAACGATGGAGATGAAGGTGTGTTGCCATGTGAACGGGTAGAGCAGCGCCGCAACTGCATGCAGCACCTGAGACAGGGTACTGTAGGAGGGGAAGCAGGTACAAACTTCACATCCATTCAACATGCAGACAACAGGCCTGCCCATGTCCCAGACAACCCAGGCTCAGTGATGTCCTTTTTGGGGTTAGGATTAGGGTAGGGGTTAGGGTTGTACCTGAGTTCTTCAGCCATGAAGATGATTCGTCGTTCAAGCACGGTGGACGCAAACACCTTCAGCACCTCCTCATTTGTGAGACAGTGGAACAGTGTCCGGAAATCCACATGCTCCAACCATGAGTCCAACGGCCTCGTCAAACTGATGATCTGGAGACGCACAGGCCAGGGGCAGAGCGACAGCAGGTCTTCAGTGTGTGTATACGTTTGTGTGTCTGTATCTTAGTGCCGTAATCTAGGATGAAGGTCCTAACGCTTTACCTGAAGCTCTCCCGCACTCTGTTTGTGCCATTCTGTTTGTGCTTTTCTAATAACCAATTTCTGTGTTCATACAAGTGACTGACTATCAGTATCTGCAATTTAATGAAAAAATCTCATTTTCAAGGTCTCAGCTTGGAGAGAAGAAGCCTTGTGAGGTACTGGTCTGTCACATGCATGAACCTAACTTTAATGATGAATGATGACTAAGCTAAATCATGCCTTTGTAACATGCCTGTAAGCAGTATATAAGAGATCTAACGAGACTGCCCCAATAGAGCTCCTGACAGACGTGTACTATGGTGCATCAAGTTTGTTGGAACCTCTCCAGTTAAATTAACAGTTAAGATCTACTTCCAAGTGTCCCTGTGTATATATTTTTTTCTAATGGGGTTTTCAACCTTCTGAATCTGGCAGGTCACATTGAGAATGATATTAGATCATTTAAAAAAAAAATGGTAGCCGTTTGTCATGAGCAGATATTGGGTGTGTTAGGGTGGTAAGGTTAAAGCAGCAGACTGTATGCAAAAGTCAAGGAGTGAAATTGGAGGAGGTGCATCGGCGATCGCCGAAATGTGGTTTTCCAACAGCCAGGCTCAGATCAACATGGCAGTGTTGCCATCGTCTTTAGAAATGTCGAAATAAACATGTATCTAACCCCTGTGATACACGCTGTACTGACATGATATAATGTGCATTGTAAAATAAATGAATGAGAGCCTTAAATATCACATTTATTTGTATGTATCCATAAATTGCGGCAAATTGGCTCCTGTTTCAATCATGTCTTTGTTCGCGTGGGTCAAACAAAAACATCCTAATGACTGGTTGATAATACAGCCTCCCACAATGCAGGCGATGGCTTCAGGATGACATTAGTGAAGAGCAACTGCAGAAACCTATAGTTGACCGCAGTCAAACCTTCCAACCTACTGTTAACTTTGTGCATCTACATCATCTCACTGAGTCTACCTTTAAACCTAACCTATGACCTGACCCGTCACTATGTATTACTGCTACCAAGTGGCAAGAAGTGACATTAAAAAACACAAGAGTCTCACATAAATGTCTCCCAGCCTCCCAGGCACAGGAGGTTGGTGGCACCTTAAATTGGGGAGGACGGGCTCATGGGAATGGCTGGAGCAAAACCAGTGGAATGGCATCACATGGTTTGATGCCATTCCATTTGCTCCCTTCCAGCCATTATTATGAGCCGTCCTCCCCTCAGCAACCTCCACTGCTCCCAGGCATTTGCTACTTTCTGTCACTAACACTAAAACTAAACAATTGAAATGTTTTTATAAAACTTTAAATAAATTAAATGTAGTAAAGGGGATCTGAAAACTATCTTAAAACTAATAGAAATAAAAACAAATATAAAAAACATTTTAACAACCTTGGTGTGTGTGTGTGTATGTGTGTGAACCATAGCCTGGTTCCTCTCTAGGTTTCTTCCTAGATTTTGGCGTTTCTAGGGAGTTTTTCCTAGCCACCGTGCTTCTACACCTGCATTGCTTGCTGTTTGGGGTTTTAGGCTGGGTTTCTGTACAGCACTTTGAGACATCAGCTGATGTACGAAGGGCTATATAAATAAATTTGATTTGAATTTGATTTGTGTGTGTGTATCGATACTCCATACCTCTGTTCCAGACTCTGGAATGAAGCTCTTGATCTTGACAGTGTTTCCAGGAGCAGGGAACGGCGCCTCCCTCAGGCTTTGCATGAATGGATAGATCATCGCCATAGAGATCTGCCGGCGCTTCTCCACCTCATCAAAGATCTGAAGCACACATAGATATAGAATTATAAATAACCATTAAAACCATAGTAGCGCTCTGTTGCGGGAAGACAGGCCTCAATATTAAGCATACCATTTAGAATGTACCATCAGGTTTAAGTGTATTGCAAATCAGACTTATGATCAATGCTTTATATTACTCATCTAGCTGATAAGGTTGTCATCTAAGTTTGTGTGTGTGTGTGTGTGTGTAGGTAGATGAGTGTCTCTCAGGTTGTAAATAGTTATAAGTCGTTTATCATAAACAGACTATCAGGTACCTTTGGAGCCTAATAAAGTAGGGAAATCATATCTCCCTGTGTCTGAGCAAAAGATTATGAGGGCAAAACTAAAAACAGACGGTTTATCTTCCTCTCACGCACACACACACACACACTTCTGTGCAGTGCACCCAAGTAGACGCACTCAGACGCCCACATAAATACACAGACAAACTGCTGACAACAAATAGACTCCTTACCTGCCTCAGCAAAGATAATCTACTGTAAGGATTAGAAGACATCCTTGCGGAATGAGACCATCAGTTCAACACTCTCAGTGTCTGTGTAGGTGTGCGAGTGTGTGTGCATGCGTCTGCAAATGCATGTGTGTGTGTTACATTGGCCACCACGCTCACCTTAGAAAAGAGTCCAAAGCAGGCCACCCGGCTGATGATGCAATAGGCCTCCGGAGCCCGCGCCCCTTTGCCATGGGGCTGTAAGAAAACAGTCAACGACATCATGTTCGTGAGAAACAAGAAAACACAATACCAGAGATTATTCTCATGTGCTATCATGAGAATCACACCATGGATGATCTATTTACCAGTAACCTCCTGCAGTAGCCATTCCTCCTACTGCCGTCGACCTCCGTCAGAACAAAGGAGAAGGTCTCACTGCAGAAAGAGAGAGCATAGAGAGAGAGGGAGGGAGAAACAGATTAGCAAAGTGAACCTGCATCTACTCTATCAACATGTGTTATATCCATCTTCAACCAAAACTGTTTTCCAAAAGAGAACGTAGGATAAAGAAAACGAGACCACACAGAACAAAGGTCTCCCCCCCCCCCCCCCCCCCCCCCCCATCTTATAGTGGAAGGTTCCTGCTTCCCTATCGAACATCCTGCTAGTCAGTGGAGCCAGACAGGAAAGCAAGGAAATGGAGAGAGAAGAGCGGTAACAACAGATTGTAGAGTTAATGACAGTAGGTAACCTGGAGACTGATTTGCATTGGCGTCCAGGTGGAGGAACAGAATCATAGAGGAAGCACTGACTGGCTTAAAGAAGGGATCCATTGTAATGAAAATAATACAGCCATTTCTTCTGGCTGTACAAATTAGTCTCTCCTCTCTATTCAAACCTGTTCTCTGGCAGATGAATAGAACAGACAGAGAGATGCCTCTGCTTTCTGGGTCAAAGTGAAGTTGTTTGCTAGATATGATGCTTTGCAGTTTGCAAACTTTGCACACGAACAACACATACACACACAGATATATTTTCAGCCAAGTGTGACTCTGAACGTGAGAGAAAACAATCAGTATGGTGGGGGGGCAGAAACAAAGAGACGAGCACAGAGAAAGAGAGATGAGGACAGTGACAGGTGGAGAGAATATGAGAGGTGGCACGTACCTGGGGTATTCAGTGAGGGGGGCCCAGTTGACCCCCTCTGGGAAACAGAAAAGGAGGATGGCTTTCAGGGACTTCTCTTCTTCCTCTCTCTGTGAGAGCTCCATATTAGCAAGCTACAACACACACACATTTTAGAGTGGTGCTCACTATGTGTGTGTGTGTGTGTGTGTGTATTAAGTCAGTGTCGGTCTGACCTTGGGAAACTGATATGTGATCTGGGGTTCATACGTCCCTTGCCCCCTCTTCTTCCCTAAGCTGACCACCACCAGGTACTCAAAGAAAGAGGTCACCGCGAGGGCTGGGGCAGTAGGCTGAGGCAGGGTCAAATCCCTATCACTCCCTAAAACACAGACAGAGAGGGACAGTCAACTGTGGCTTGGAATGGTGGTTCTCATAAATGGTCTAGGAGGACCATGAAATAGTTTTCGTTCCAAACTCCACATGGCTTGGAACAGAATCATTTTATTTTGGTATTCTGCTAGTCCAGTAGGCCAAAGTAATTTGCTATATATCATGCATTGATGACCATGGAAGATGTGAGTGAATATTTAAGTTAGGATTCAGCGCTATACTAGTTTAGGCGGATGCCTATACAATGATTTATAGATTAAAACAAAATACTTAAGGCCTCCCGAGTGGCACAGCAGCCTAACCAGAGCACAGCAGCAGGCGTCACCCAGGTTCTGTCATTACCGGCCGTGACCGGGAGTCCCATAGGGCGGCGCACAATTGGCCCAGCAACGTCCGGGTTAGGAGAGGGTTTGGCCGGAGGGACTTTACTTGGCTCATCGCACTCTAGCAACTCCTTGTGGTGGGCCGGCCACCTGCAGGCTGACTTCGGTCGTCAATTGAACGGTGTTTCCTTCGACACATTGGTGCAGCTGGCTTACGGGATTAAACGAGCAGATGTTAAGAAGCGCAGTCTGACGGGTCATGTTTCGGATGACGCTTGACTCGATCTTCACCTCTCCCGAGCCCGTTGGGGAGTTGCAGCGATGAAACAAGATCGTATTCACAAAATTGGGAGAAAAAAGTGGGAAAACATGTTTTTATTTTATTTTATAAAAAGAACACTCCAAAGGAAGCTAAAGAGCTAAGAGGAACTGTGTGTAAACCAACAGAAACCACAAGAGGAGAAACAAACACAGAGAAATGATAGCAGGAAGTGCCACTGACAACGGCATCAGTCTTACATAAAGGTGGTTTTGGCCTGTGGGGTAGAAGATGCCAGTGAAAGCCTTAGAATGAGGATTTGTTCAAATGACAATGTGACAATTCCCCTTGTTACTTGTTACCCACCAGTGACAGTTGTGTGACAGTTCAGGTGTGACTGTGCTGCTTTCTGCAAAACAAGCAAATACTTCTGCTAGTCTACCATGTGATCACCATGGTAACACCAGTTAAGCCCCAATACAAGCAGTAAGCTAGATGGTCACTGACATAACGGTGTCCCTGATGACTTGCCACAGCAGATGATATGCACTGTCAAATACCAGGAGCTGTGTCTTTTTTTAATACTAAACCATGTCTAAAAGTACATGATAGAAAATATCCAGCAGGGTCCAGCTTTATCCTGGCTACCTCTCTTAAAAGACCATCTGAATTGCTCCCATATCTCCAGGATTAGTCTAAGTGAATTTCTGGAGGGATAAAAAATGTGTGTTTATAAGGAGGTGTCGTTTTGTGTTTTAGGAATCCAATGTGTTAGGCCCAGAGTGAGAGCGAACAAAGCAGTCGTTGTGTCTGCTTGACAGGCATGTTTAGCTCATGATCACGATGATTCATGCTTGCCTCTTACTGTATGTTCGTGTAGAGATTTGTGATTAACCTTTTCCAATGACGTCTAATGTATGTCCTATACACCCTTTGGCTCAGTTCCATTTCACCAAAAGGCCCAAAATGGAACGGGCCCACTTCGAAAGAAAAACACTCACGGTCTCTGTGGAACTTATCCTGGAAGGTTGAAAACATGGTACTGAGCCGTTTCATTGGCCCATAGTCCCCCGCATCAACCTCATTGGACATCTTGGCACCTGTTGAGGAAGGAAGAGAGGCGAGTAATAAAGTGAGATGAGAGGATATAAAGTACCACGTTAGCATTGTGGAAACCCCCAGGATTTCCCACACAGCTTCTTACACTTATTCAGATGTTTACGATTAGAAATTGCCTTAATAAAGAAAGTAAGGAAATAAGGTCTTGTCGTGAGTAATAGTAGGAAAAATGACCCTCACTTTCAGTTTTACTTCCCCCCCCTTTGAGCTCAGACAATAGTTGTAGGTTAAGAGGTTGACATGAGGAAAAGTGACCAATCAGTCATTAAGAATGTGTCATCTCCTGTTGATGCCCTCTACAGACTGGAGGTTTCACTCCTTGTGAAGAGGTTTTAAAGGAGAAAATAGTCATTGACATTTTTATTTAGAAATACAAGAGGTGAATGAGACAAAGGGAGAGAAAGACTGAAGTACTGTACAGTACTGTACAAAAAAATACGTTGAGAGAGAGCAAGAGGGAAAAAAAGGAACTTGAAAACGAGGTAAGAAAGACTGGTTGAACTACTGCTTAGACGAGTGTTGAATGATGGCGCACAGCACAACACACTTGCCACTTGCTCAGGCTCTAAATAACCTCTGAACCACAAGCCCTCTAATCAATTAAGCCAGCACAAAAATGTTTTTCAGAGACTTAAAGGCCCAGGGCAGACAGTCAAAGGTTTGGACAAACCTACGCATTTAAGTTTTTAAAATATATTTTTTAAGCTATTTTTAATAGTGAAGACATCAAGACTATGAAATAACACATATGGAATCATGTAGTAACCAAAGGTGTAAAATCAAAATATATTTTTTATTTGAGATTCTGTCATCTTGCCTTGATGGCAGCTTTGCACACTCTTGGCATCCTCTCAACCAGATTCATGAGGTAGTCACCTGGAATGCATTTCAATTAACAGGTGTGCATTGTTAAAAGTTAATTTGTGGAATACAGAAGAAAGCACTATTTGTCCCCAATCCACCTGGCCGTGCTGCTGCTCCAGTTTCAACTGTTCTGCCTGCGGCTATGGAATCCTGACCTGTTCACCGGACGTGCTACCTGTCCCAGACCTTCTGTTTTCAACTCTCTAGAGACAGCAGGAGTGGTAGAGATACTTTTAATGACCGGCTATGAAAAGCCAACTGACATTTACTCCTGAGATGCTGACTTGCTGCACCCGACACCTACTGTGATTATTATTATTTGACCATGCTGGTCATTTATGAACATTTGAACATCTTGGCCATGTTCTGTTATAATCTCCACCCGGTACAGCCAGAAGAGGACTGGCCACCCCTCATAGCCTGGTTCCTCTCTAGGTTTCTTCCTAGGTTTTGGCCTTTCTAGGGAGTTTTTCCTAGCCCCAGTGCTTCTACACCTGCATTGCTTGCTGTTTGGGGTTTTAGGCAAAGTTTCTGTACAGCACTTTGAGATATCAGTTGATGTACGAAGGGCTATATAAATACATTTGATTTGATTTAAAATACCAAGTCCATATTATGGCAAGAACAGCTCAAATAAGCAAAGAGAAACAACAGTCCGTCATTACTTTAAGACATGGTCAGTCAATGCGGAACATTTCAAGAACTTTGAAGGGTTTCTTTAAGTGGAGTCGCAAAACCCATCAAGTGCTATGATGAAACTAGCTCCAAAGAGGACGGCCACAGGAAAGGAAGACCCAGAGTTACCTCTGCTGCAGAGGATAAATTCACTAGAGTTCACTGCACCTCAGATTGCAGCCCAAATAAATGCAGAGTTCAAGTCACAGACAGATCTCAACATCAACTGTTCAGAGAAGACTGACAGGCCTTCATGGTCGAAGTGCTGTAAAGAAACCACTACTAAAAGGACACCAATAAGAAGAGACTTGCTTGGGCCACGAAACACGAGCAATGGAAATCTGTCCTTTGGTCTAATGAGTTCAAATTTGAGATTTTTGGTTCCAACCGCAGTGTCTTTGTGAGACGTAAAATAGGTGAACAGATGATCTCTGCATGTGTGGTTCCCACCGTAAAGCATGGAGGAAGAGGTGTGATGGTGTGAAGGTGCTTTGCTGGTGACACTGTCAGTGATTTATTCAGAATTTAAGGCACACTTAACCAGCATGGCTACGACCACATTCTGCAGCGATACGCCATCCCATCCAGGTTTGCGCATAGCAGGACTATCATTTTGTTTTTCAACAGGACCCAATTGAGAGGGTTTGGGAATAGTTGGACCGCAGAGTGAATGAAAAGCAGCCAACAAGTGCTCAGCATATGTGGGAACTCCTTCAAGACTGTTGGAAAAGCATTCCTCAGGAAGCTGGTTGAGAGATTGCACACTCTAGGCAAAGCTGATTTCAAGGCAAAGGGATCTAAAAGGGATCTAAAATGTATTTTGATTTGTTTAACACTTTTTTGGTTACTACATGCTTCCATGTGTTATGTCATAGTTTTGACTGCAAATAGTAAAAAAATAAAATAAAAAATAAAAGTTTGGCTGGTCATGTTTTGGAGGACGCATAACACGACCTTCACCTCTCCCGAGCCCGTTGGGGAGATGCAGCGATGAAACAAGATCGTAATCACAAAATTGGGAGAAAAAGCTGTGAATCCTACTGTTATTCTTAGACATTGTTTTATTGACGTGATCAAATAACACAAGCATAGACAGTCCAAAAGACCAAGAGTGTGCAAAGCCGTCATCAAGGCAAAGGGTGGCTACTTTGAAGAATCTCAAATATAAAATATATTTTGATTTGTTTAACACTTTTTTGGTTACTACATGTGTTATTTCATAGTTTTGATGTCTTCACTATTATTCTACAATGTAGAAAATAGTCTAAATAAAAACCCTTGAATGAGTCAGTGTGTCCAAACGTTTCAAATCAAATCAAAGTTTGTCACGTGTCACGTGCGCCAAATACAACTGTAGACCTTACAGTGAAATGCTTACTTACAGGCTCTAACCAATAGCGCAAAAAAAGGTATTAGGTGAACAATAGGTAAGTAAAGAAATAAAAACAGTAAAAAGAGAGTGAAACAGTAGCGAGGCTATATACAGACACCAGTTGGTCAGCCCAATTGAGGTAGTATGTACATGAATGTATAGTTAAAGTGACTATGCATATATGATAAACAGAGTAGCAGCAGCGTAAAAGAGGGGTTGGGGGGGGGCACACAGTGAAAATCGTCCTGGTAGCCATTTGATTACCTGTTCAGGAGTCTTATGGCTTGGGGGTAAAAACTGTTGAGAAGCCTTTTTGTCCTAGACTTGGCACTCTGGTACCGCTTGCCATGCGGTAGTAGAGAGAACAGTCTATGACTGGGGTGGCTGGGGTCTTTGATAATTTTTAGGGCCTTCCTCTGACACTGCCTGGTGTAGAGGTCCTGGAAGGCAGGCAACTTAGCCCCAGTGATGTACTGGGCCGTACGCACTACCCTCTATAGTGCCTTACGGTCGGAGACCGAGCAATTGCTGTACCAGGCAGTGATGCAACCAGTCAGGATGCTCTCGATGTTGCAGGTGTAGAACCTTTTGAGGATAACAACAAGTGCCAAATCTTTTTAGTTTCCAGAGGGGGAATAGGCTTAGTCGTGCCCTCTTCATGACTGTCTTCGTGTGTTTGGACTAGAGGTCGACCGATTATGATTTTTCAACGCCGATACCGATAACTGGAGGACCAAAAAAGCCGATACCGATTAATCGGCCGATTAAAAGATTTAAAATAAAATAAAAAATGTATTTGTAATAATGACAATTACAGCAATACTGAATTAACACTTATTTTAACTTAATATAATACATCAATAAAATAAATTTAGCCTCAAGTAGATATTGAAACATGTTCGATTTGGTTTAAATAATGCAAAAACAAAGTGTTGGAGAAGAATGTAAAAGTCCAATATGTGCTATGTAAGAAAGCTAACGTTTCAGTTCCTTGCTCAGAACATGAGAACATATGAAAGCTGGTGGTTCCTTTTAACATGAGTCTTCAATATTCCCAGGTAAGAAGTTTTAGGTTGTAGTTATTATAGGACTATTTCCCTCTATACCATTTGTATTTCATTAACCTTTGACTATTGGATGTTCTTTTAGGCACTTTAGTATTGCCAGTGTAACAGTATAGCTTCCGTCACTCTCCTCGCTCCTCCCTGGGCTTGAACCAGCAACACAACGACAACAGCCACCACATCGAAGCAGCGTTACCCATGCAGAGCAAGGGAAACAACCACCCCAAGGCTCAGAGCGAGTGAAATTTGAAACGCTATTAGCGCGTGCTAACTAGCCAGCCATTTCACTTCGGTCACACCAGCCTCATCTTGGGAGTTGATAGGTTTGAAGTCATAAACAGCGCAATGCTTGATGCACAACGAAGAGCTGCTGGCAAAACGCACGAAAGTGCTATTTGAATGAATGTTTACGCACCTGCTTCTGCCTACCACCGCTCAGTCAGATACTTAGATACTTGTATGCTTGTATGCTCAGTCAGCTTATATACAACACAGGACACGCTAGATAATATCTAGTAATATCATCAACCATGTGTAGTTAACTAGTGATTATGATTGATTATTTTATAAAAGATAAGTTTAATGCTAGCTAGCAACTTACCTTGGCTTACTGCATTTGCGTAACAGGCAGTCTCCTTGTGGAGTGCAACGAGAGAGATGCAGGTCGTTATTGTGTTGGACTAGTTGACTGTAAGGTTGCAAGATTGGATCCCCCGAGCTGATAAGGTGAAAATCTGTCTTTCTGCCCCTGAACGAGGCAGTTAACCCACGTTCCTAGGCCGTAATTGAAAATAAGAATGTTTTCTTAACTGACTTGCCTAGTTAAATAAAGATGAAATAAAGGTGTAAAAAAAAAAAAAAAAACGGCGCCCAAAAATACTGATTTCCGATTATTATGAAAACTTGAAATCGGCCCTAATTAATCGGCAATTCCGATTAACCGGTCGACCTCTAATTTGGACCATTCTAGTTTGTTGGTGATGTGGACACCAAGGAACTTCTCAACCTGCTCCACTACAGCCCCGTCGAAGAGAATGGGGGCGTACTCGGTCCACATTTTCCTGTAGTCCACAATCATCTCCTTAGTCTTGGTTATGTTGAGGAATAGGTTGTTATTTTGGCACCACCCGGCCAGGTCTCTGACCTCCTCCCTATAGGCTGTCTCGTCATTGTCGGTGATCAGGCTACTGTTGTGTCGTCTGCAAACTTAATGATGGTGTTGGAGTCGTGTTTGGCCATGCAGTCGTGGGTGAACAGACAGTACAGGAGGGGAATGAGCATGCACCCCTGGGGGGCTCCAGTGTTGAGGATCAGCATGGCAGATGTGTTGCTACCTACCACCTGGGGGCAGCCCGTCAGGAAGTCCAGGATCCAGTTGCAGAGGGAGGTGTTTAGTCCCAGTTTAGTCCCATCACTAGCTTATTGATGAGCTTTGAGGGTACTATGGTGTTGAACGCTGAACTGTAGTCAATGAATAGCATTCTCACATAGGTGTTCCTTTTGTCCAGGTGGGAAAGGGCAGTATGGAGCGCAATAGAGACTGCATCATCTGTGTATCTGTTTGGGCGGTATGCAAATTGGAGTGAGTCTAGGATTTATGGGATAATGGTGTTGATGTGAGCCATTACCAGCCTTTCAAAGCACTTCATGGCTACGGATGTGAGTGCTACGGGTCTGTAGTCATTTAGGCAGGTTGCCTTTGTATTCTTTTAATCTGGTAGGCTCGTGTCAGTCGGCAGCTTGCGGCTGTGCTTCCCTTTGTAGTCTGTAATAGTTTGCAAGCCCTGCCACAAGACGAGCGTCGGAGCCGGTGTAGTATGATTCAATCTTAGCCCTGTATTGATGCTTTGCTTGTTTGATGGTTCGTCGCAGGGCATAGCAGGATTTCTTATAAGCTTCCGGGTTTGAGTCCCGCACCTTGAAAGCGGCAGTTCTACCCTTTAGCTCAGTGCGAATGTTGCCTGTAATCCATGACTTCTGGTTGGGGTATGTACGTACAGTCAATGTGGGGACGTCGTCCTCGATGCACTTATTGATAAAACCAGTGACTGATGTGGTGTACTCCTCAATGCCATCGGAAGAATCCCGGAACATGTTCCAGTCTGTGATAGCAAAACAGTCCTGTAGTTTGGCATCTGCTTCATCTGACCACTTTTTTTATAGACTGAGTCACTGGTGCTTCCTGCTTTAATTTTGGCTTGTAAGCAGGAATCAGGAGGATAGAGTTGCAGTCGGATTCACCAAATGGAGGGCGAGGGAGAGCTTTGTACGCGGCTCTGTGTGGAGTACAGGTGATCTAGAATATTTTCCCCTCTGGTTGCACATTTAACATGTTGATAGAAATTAGGTAGAACTGATTTAAGTTTCCCTGCATTAAACTCTCCGGCCACTAGAGACTAGAAAACTCTCTAGGCAAGTAGTGTGGTCTGCAGTTTATCACAGTATACTCTACTTCAGGCGAGCAAAATCTAGAGACTTCCTTAGATTTTCATGCACCAGCTGTTGTTTACAATTATGCACCCCCCCCCACCCCTCGTCTTGGAGTGTGCTGTTCTATCTTGCCGGTGCAGCGTATATCCCGCTAGCTGAATATCCATGTCGTCATTCAGCCACGATTCAGTGAAACATATGATATTACAGTTTTTGATGTCCCGTTGGTAGGATATTCGTGATCGTAATTTATTGTCCAATGATTGCACGTTAGCGAGTAATATTGACGGTAACGGCAGCTTTCCCACTCGCCGTCGGCGGATCCTAACGAGGCATCCCGCTCAGTGTCCTCTGTGCCAGCGTCTCTTCCTCCTGCAAATAACTGGGATGTTGGCCTTGTCGGGTGTTTGGAGAATGTCCTGTGCGTCCTGCTTATTGAAGTAAAAATCGTTGTCTAATCCGAGGTGAGTGATCGCTGTCCTGACATCCAGAAGCTCTTTTCTGCAGTAAGATACGGTTGCAGAAACATTATGTACAAAATAAGTTACAAATAACGCAAAAAAAACACATAATAGCACAATTGGTTGGGCGCCCGTAAAACTGCTTCAATAACACAAACTCCAAAGCAAATCAGGGGGAGGAAAAAAATGTTTATTCAAAGAAGACAATGGTCATTCTCCCCTGTCCTCCGTGATGCTCTCCAGCGGATCTCTCCAGTGATTCTCTCCCCCGAACAAAGGGACAGCATGTAGCCATGCAGCATTTACGGTGATATCGCCTTAGCAGTAGTCAGGGCATTCATACTTATTGTGCTTCATGGATCAGTGCAGAGCTGTTGTCAAGGAAGTGAGTGTGTGTTTTCTACAGGATGTACCGCCTCCACCTACCGTCAACCAATCATGTCAATGAGGAGCTATGTAGAGCCCTCCGCATTGTTACAATATTTGGGAAGCGTATGGCGATGCTGTACAGAGCTCGATTTGGACTCTGCATGCCTCTGGAGCCCCGCAATTGCGTCACACCCTCCATATGGAGCCTCCAACCACATTTTCAAATCAAGCATAAATTGACTTTTAGTCTAGGCCTCAGCATTGGATTAGTTCACTGAGATGGGCGCAAATATATAGATTAAATTGATTGAACATGATTTGGGAAGGCACACACCTGTCTATATACGGTCCCACAGTTGACAGTGCATGTCAGAGCAAAAACCAAACCATGAGGTCGAAGGAATTGTCCGTAGAGCTCCGAGACAAGATTGTTTTGAGGCACATATCTGGGGAAGGGTACCAAAACATTTCTGCAGCATTGAAGGTCCTCAAGAACACAGTGGTCTCCATCATTCTTAAATGGAAGAAGTTTGGAACCACCGAGACTCTTCCTAGAGCTGGCCGCCCGACCAAACTGAGCAATCGGGTGAGAAGGGCCTTGGTCAGGGACTAAGAACCCAATGGTCACTCTGACAGAGCTCCAAAGTTAATCTGTGGAGATAGGAGAACCTTCCAGAAGGACAACAGTCTCTGCAGCACCCCGCCAATCACAAGAATGGGACAAACTCCCCAAATACAGGTGTACCAAGCTTGTAGCGTCATACCAAAGACTCAAGGCTGTGATCGCTGCCAAAGTGCTTCAACAAAGTACTGAATAAAGGGTCTGAATACTTACGTAAAATGTGATCAGTATTTTTTAAAATAAAATCTGCAAAAATGTCTAAAAACCTGTTTAAGCTTTGTCATTATTGGCTATTGTGTGTAGATTGATGAGGGAAAAAAACAGTTAGAATAAGGATGTAACGTAACAAAAATTTGGAAAAAGTCAAGCGGTCTGAGTACTTTCCAAAGGCACTGTATGTTTCCCTTTCTGTCGTCTGGTGGTCAAAGCAAGTGTGAAAACAGTCTGGACAACCCCTCCCTTTCCAGGTAATGTCACCTCTCCCAGCTCTTACTGACACCTACCATTGGGCCCTCCATTTACTGTAACCAGCATCCTTACCCAGTGAGAAAACGACCGACACCGGACGTCCATGGACGTTGAAAAGTAGTTCAAATTAGGTCAGTCCGCCCTGGCCTGGATTTCAACGTCCACAGACGTTTTTTTGGAACAGTCCGGACAAGCTTTAATTTAAACGTCCTGATCTAATCTATTCCAATCAGACTCCTATTTTTCACAAGTTTGGAGAGTACAGTACAATACAGTAAATTAAAAAAAAGCTCAGTACAGTCCTGTACAGTAAAATAGAGTTCATTACAGTACATAGTAGTGCACACTGAGTTGAGCACACTATAATGTACTGTACTCTACTAAACTACTTTACTGTAATGTCCAAACTTGTGAAACATAAAACATTTAGGATTGGTTCAGAGTTGGTCAGGCCCAAACAAATTTGGTCTTGTTTGGAGGCAGAGCTCATTAAAATCATAGCCAGTGTGTAGAATAATACCCACATATGCAAAGGAGGATATTGCATATTTTGACAGTTGTGTACCTATTTAGGATACATCGCCATGAAGAGAATGACATTCATATACATAATTATGCATTTCTATGTAGCACAGTTCAGGGATCCATGATGAAATTCCATTACTGCAATTCTGTTACCGGGTGTAAATCTACTTCACTGTAGTTCAATAACAAAAAGGAGATGTTTTCAAACTCAAGATGTCATGTCATAGCTGACACCCCATTATTTCGGCAGACATCTTTGAATCTTAATTCAGAGCAGATATTTAACAGACTTCTTGGGAAAACATTGCTTCAAAAACGGAGGGAGATTTTACCGAAATTCTGTTACCAAACATGCATCTGCACAGTTCTTCCAGTAAATGTGTTTTTGTAAATGTCTGTGTCAATTGTTAAAAGTTGTCCTTCTGCATGAAGTTGTGTGTTAAACTTTGAAATCAATGTTTTCTTTGGCACACTTTTTTTCAGTGAAAAAATCTGAGTTTCGGCCGATTTTCGTTACCGTGGAATAGCCCAGATGTTCCCCTGCTGCCGCCAGATGGCGTAAATGACAGACGACGTAAAGATGACGGCGCCAGTATGTTGGCAAAACACCATTAAAATGTTTGTCCATACTTTCTTCCATTTTGAAAACTAGCTAGCATACAGAACAACTTCCTACAAAATGTGTCCTACCTGGTCCGAATACAGTGACTAACAGAACACATACCCTGCAACAGGCGTGTGGGGGGAAAGTTTTTGAAATGTACCATCTAATCAAATCTTGCAGCTGGTAGACAGAGGACCATTTAAACGTTTTTTGCAATAAAACATTATCCAGACCTCCAGGCATAACAACGAAGTGATTTTGGCAGTTTTGCAACAAGACTAGCCCATACGCAATTGCCAACAGTTGGAGTATTGCTGAATACAGAAAATATAGGCCTATGGAGTACCACAGTATGAGTCCTAATACCCATAAAAACTACATTTTCGAATTGAAGCATGAATAGAGGTGAATAAATTGATGTCACCTTTACAGGAGAGATTTAAATGGTTATCAAAACGTCACGCCAGGTTAAGCCTACACAAAACAAATTCCCTATGGGAAAATGGATGTTGGAAAAACGATTGGAACTATTTCCCGTTTTATGGGTATTGTGACACATCAACTGTGGGGCTTTATAGACCATTATAACTAATAATTTGTACTGAAATGGATAATCCATATAAACTGATGTGAAAAAGTGTAGCCTATCTGTGTTTAAGAATGCTCTTAGCCTTCTGGAATTCATCGGGAAATAAAAAAAAAAGAAGAAACCTTAAGTATACAACAATTACAGCAAGAAAAACGGAAACAAGAGTATATCAATAGCAAATACTCACTATTCGCAGAATCTTTCAATAAGTAACCTAAACTCCCCTAAACATTTTAGTTGCTCTTCAATGTAGGTCTTCTTCCAAACCAAACTCACAAGCAACCTCGCAGCCCGTCGTTCAGTTGCCAACTGGAAAAGAGCGGGTGGCACAAGTAATCGATTTCCTGGAACCGTTTCTATTCCACCTCAGTGGAAGATGTGCCGCATTCTGCGGGTGAACCGGAGGGACACTGGTGGAAGAAACTAGATTAGTTACTTTGGTTGCCGGAGTCGCGTCAGTTGCCTGTTAGGTATATTTATTGAAAAAACAGAACCAAGTACAGGTTATCTAGGCGACAATAAAAATACATTTTACAGACACCATCACTTACGTCAGGTGCGTGGCCAAAGGGGAGGGGACTGACACGCTCTTTTCCTTTGCTCCTGGAAGCCTATTGTCTTATACTTGCCATCCCCTCTTGCAGTCTTTGAATATGATGAGAAGGTATGGACCTAATATTGATCTTGGTGCCATGACTGATTTCTCATGTATGTTCTCATATTACCTGGCATGCATACAACAGTCAACAAGTAGCCTAGGCTATGTTTCTCATGTTCCTGGCTGACTTTTTTGTGTGTTCAGGTCTCCCTCCAATCATCATTTTCTAGTCATGCTAATGGGTCAAAGACTGTAAATTAATATCATAGCAGCAAGGGCGTATAGGGTCATCTTGAGACTTTTTAGAGCAATTGTTCCCCCTGGTGGAAAATATGAGGATATATGATAGGAATGCGGGTTACTGTGAGCCTGTCCAATTACACAAATCAGTGGTGTAAAGTACTTTACTTTACCATTTATATTTTTGACAACTTTTACTTGTACTTCACTACATTCTAAATAAAATACTGTACTTTTTACTCCATACATTTTCCCTGACAACCAAAGGTACTTGTTACTCTTGAATACATCTTCCACTGCCATCTGTACTATTGGCCAATGTGCAATCACTGGAAAATAAAATGGAGGATCTACGATTATGAATATCCTACCAACGAGACATTAAAAACTGTAATATCTTATGTTTCACTGAGTTGTGGCTGAACGATGCCACGGATACTATAGAGCTGGCTGAGTATTCCATGCATCGGCAGGACAGAGAAGCTATGTCTGGTAAGTCGGTGGGCGGGGGTGTGTGTCTATTTGTAAATAATAGCTGGTGTGTGATTTCTAATATTAAACAATGGTATTGCTCGCCTGAGGTAGAGTGCCTCATGATAAGCTGTAGACGACACTATCGACCAAGAGAGTTCTCGTTTAAATTATTTGTAGCCATCTATTTACTACCACAAACCGATGCTGGCACTAAGACCGCACTCAACAAGCTGTATAAGGCCATAAGCAAACAAGAAAATGCTCATCCAGAAGCGGCGCTCCTAGTGGCCGGAGACTTTAATGCAGGCAAACTTAAATCCTTTTTACCTAATTTCTACCAGAGGGGAAAAAACTCTCGACCACCTTTACTCCACAAACAAAGATGCATACAAAGCTCTCCCTCACCCTCAATTTGGCAAATTTGACCATAATTATATCCTCCTGATTCCTGCTTACAAGCAAATACTAAAGCAGGGAGTACCAGTGACACACTCAATACGGAGGTAGTCAGATGACGCAGATGCTATGCTACAGGACTGTTTTGATAGCACAGACGGGAATATGTTCCAGGATTCATCCAATGGCATTGAGGAGTATACCACCTCAGTTACCGGCTTCATCAATAAGTGCATCGACGACGTCATCCCCACAGTGACCGTACGTACATATCCCAACCAGAAGCCATGTATTACAGGGAACATCTGCACCGAGCTAAAGGCTAGAGCTGCCGCTTTCAAGGAGCGGGACACTAATCTGGACGCATATAAGAAATCCCGCTACGCCCTCAAACGAACCATCAAACAGGCAAGCGTCAATACAGGACTAAGATTGAATCCTACGACACCGGCTCTGACGCTCGTCGGGTGTGGCAGGGCTCGAAACTATTACAGACTACAAAGGGAAACCCAGGCTCAAGCTGCCCAGTGACGCTTGCCTACCAGACGAGCTAAATGCCTTTTATGCTCGCTTCGAGGCAAGCAACACTGAAGCATGCATGAGAGCACCAGCCATTCCAGAGGACTGTGTGATCACGCTTTCGGTAGCCGATGTGAGCAAGACCTTTTAACAGGTCAACATTCACAAAGACGCAGGGCCAGATAGATTACCAGGACGTGTACTCAAAGTATGCGCGGACCAACTGGAAAGTGTCTTCACTGACATTTTCAACCGCTGGCTGAGTCTGTAATACCTACACGTTTCAAGCAGACCATCTTAGCACATCTGCCACACTGATCCTCAACACCCTGTTCACCCACGACTGCGTGGCCAAACATGACTGCAACATCATCATTAAGTTTGCTGACGACAAGACAGTGTCATTGACAACGATGAAACAGCCTATAAGGAAGAGGTCAGAGATCTGGCAGTGTGGTGCCAGGACAACAACCTCTCCCTCAATGTGAGCAAGACAAAGGAGCTGATCATGGACTACAGGAAAAGGTGGGCCGAACAGGTCCCCATTAATTAACATCAACAGGGCTGTAGTGGAGTGGGTCAAGAATTTCAAGTTCCTTGGTGTCCACATCACCAATAAGCTATTATGGTCCAAACACACAATTTATTATTTATTTTATTTAACTAGGCAAGTCAGTTAAGTACAAATTCTTATTTTCAATGATAGCCTAGAAACAGTGGGTTTAGCTGCCTGTTCAGGGGCAGAATGACAGATTTGTACTTTGTCAGCTCGGGGGTTTAAACTTGCAACCTTCCGCTTACTAGTCCAACGCTCTAACCACTAGGCTACCCTGCCGCCCCATTAAGAGGGCACGACGACACCTTTTCCCCCTCAGGAGACTGAAAAGATTTGGGATGGGTCCCCAGAGCCTCAAAAAGTTCTACAACAGCACTATCGAGAGCATCCTGACCGGTTGCATCACCACCTGGTATGGCAAGTGCTCGGCATCTGACCATAAGGTCGTACGGCCCAGTACGTCACTGGGGCCACGCTTCCTATCATCCAGGACCTGTATACTAGGTGGTGTCAGACGAAGGCCCAAAAAATAGTCAAAGAATCCAGTCAGTCAAGTCATAGATTGTTCTCTCTGCTACCACACTGCAAATGATACCGGAGCGCCAAGTCTAGGACCAAAATACTCCTTAACAGCTTCTACCCCCAAGCCATAAGACAGCTGAACAATTAATCAAATGGCCACCCGGACTATTTACATTGACACGCTACCCCTCCCTTTGTTTATACACTGCTGCTACTCTCTGTTTATTATCTATGCATAGTCACTTTACCCCTACCTACATGTACAAAATAACTTGACTAACCTGTACCCCCGCACATTGACTCAGTACTGGTGCCCCCTGTATATATCCTCGTTATTGTTATTTTTATTGTGTTAATTTTTATTTGACTATTTTTACTTTAGTTTATTTAGTAAATATTTTCTTAACTCTTTCTTGAACTGCATTGTTGGTTAAGGGCTTCCATGTAAGCATTTCACGGTAAAGTCAACACCTGTTGTATTCAGAGCATGTGACAAATCAAATTGATTTGATTTAATATGTGCACCACCATGTCAGAACAGTAACCTAAGTATCAGGGGAAAAGGGACCAAATAATTAGGGTGAGGCTCATGGGCTACTAACCGCTTTCTACACAACATGCACTTAGTATTACTTTCTTAGCCACAGTATACATAACTCCCTGGCATATTACATATTTAATGCAGCAGCATACAATACATTTTTTTGGACTGACCGTTGTGCTGTGCTCACTTGAACAGGAAGGTGGCGCGGCGGTCTTTATTGTGGTCAAATTTTGTCGTGAAACTTTGTCATCAAAGTCTGGCATTCTCTGGATTTATTGTGCTTTTAAGACAACTGGGAACTCGGAAATAAACATGGTCAAATCAGTGATCTTCAGGTCGGAGATCTAGAAAGAGGCCCAAGTTCCCGCCTTTGATTTCCAAGTTGGATGTTCAAAACTTATTTCCCCAGTGAGTTCCCAGTTATATTGAACTCACTGAAGTATGAGATTTCCCAGTGCTGAGTTTCCAGTTGTATTGAACACGACCAATGTATTCAACCTTTTCTGGCCCATGGTTATGAATGTGAATGTTTATCCTTTTATGCTTGGAAAAAAATACTCTTAAACCCAGACCTGGACCACACACCCTCTCCACCGAATAGCAGGTAGGGGAAGCAAAATAGTGATTGATTTGCAGCGCTCCCAAACCACTTTTTGAATTTGCGATGATTTCCAACTTGTGTAATGTTTATGTCCAATGTTTTATGAACACCGAAACGTTTTATCTATTATTTCTCTTTATTTGACAAGGATTGAAAATGATTTTCCAGTAGATTGTCGACGTGACTCATGATGACTGCTTGTCTAGCTTGCTAGCTAAGATTTTGAAGGTATGATGTTGACATGATCAGTCCAATCAAAGCTACTGTAGATATAACGTGATTTGACTTCATTTGATCTGTGGCCAATGACCTTGAGCCTTCTTGGATGGGCACTTCTAATGTAAATCTATGGCAGCACCCGAAGGGGTTCCAAAGTTCTAGCTCACCATGTAAAATTTACATTGACGTTGTGTCCCTGTGAGTAACAGAGCACTGAGCCAATCACGGTGCAACTATAGAAGATTGCCAACACCTACGCTCTGTATTTTCCACGGGCTGCCCCTCCACCACAGAAAGCACTGAGCTAGGCTGAAACACTTGCATTTTGGAGCTGCCTTACTCAAGAAAGAACAAAAGAGACCCGTTGTTTGCATACTGATGTGACACATTAATCCAAAATAACATGCAAAACAGGCACACACACAAAAAAAATGGGTAAACAATGCATTCCAAAAGTTTTCAGACCCGCTGACTTTTTCTACATTTTGGCAGCTTCATTAAATAGTACCCGCAAAACATCAGTCTCAACGTCAACAGTGAAGAGGTGACTCCGGGATGCCGGCCTTCTAGGCAGAGTTCCTCTGTCCAGTGTCTGTGTTCTTTGGCCCATCTTAATCTTTTATTTTTATTGGCCAGTCTGAGATATGGCTTTTTCTTTGCATCCCGTAGTCGCTTCTTTACTGTTGATGTTGAGACTGGTATTTTGCGGGTACTTGTAAGGGATTTCCTCCTCTTCGTCTGAGGAGGAGTAACGATCGGACCAAAGCGCAGCGTCGTAAGCGTTCATGATGATGTTTAATTAAAACTCAGAACACTAAACAATAAATGACAACGTGAATATACAAAACCGAAACAGTACCGTGTGGCCCAAACACTCACGAACCAAAAGTGAAACCCAGGCTACCTACGTAAGTATGATTCTCAATCAGGGACAACAATTGACAGCTGCCTCTGATTGAGAACCATACTAGTACGAACTCAAAAACCAACATAGAAAAACAAACATAGACTGCCCACTCCAACTCACGCCCTGACCATACTAAAACAAAGACAAAAACAAAGGAACTAAGGTCAGAACGTGACAGTACTATTTAATGAAGCTGCCAGCTGAGAACTTGTGAGGCGTTTGTTTCTCAAGCTAGACACTCTAATGTACTTGTCCTCTTGCTCAGTTGTGCACCGGGGCCTCCCACTCCTCTTTCTATTCTGGTTAGAGCCAGTTTGCATTGTTCTGTGAAGGAAGTAGTACATGAGATCTTCAGTTTCTTGGCAATTTCTTGCATGGAATAGCCTTAATTTCTCAAAACAAGAATAGACTGACGAGGTTGAGAAGAAAGATCTTTGATTCTGGCCATTTTGAACCTGTAATCGAACCCACAAATGCTGATGCATTTAAAGTTTAAAGAAGGCCAGTTTTATAGCTTCTTTTAATCAGCACAAAAGTTTTCAGCTGTGCTAACATAATTGAAAAATAGTTTTCTAAATATTAATTAGCCTTTTAAAATGATAAACCTGAATTAGCTAACACAACGTGCCATTGGAACACAGGAGTGATGGTTGCTGATAATGGGCCCATGTACGCCTATGTAGATATTCCATAAAGAATCAGCCGTTTCCAGCTCCAATAGTCATTTACAACATTGATAATGTCTACACTGTATTAATTATCAATTTGATGTTATTTTAATGGACAAAAATTGACATTTTTTTTTTTTTGAATTTTACCCCTTTTTTCTCCCCAATTTCGTAGCATAGATTAGAGCATAGATTAAGAAATTATACACTTTCTGGAGCACTAGTCATTGTCATGTCCCATCTCTTTGATCTGACAAAAATGTTCCCTTTATTCTTTTATGATACAGCATCTTTTCTTTGCCACTCTAACCTCTAAAGTCTGTTGGTCTCCTACCTTTTTGGGGGCACTTCCTTATCTAATCTGATGCACATGGCTTTTTATTCGGATAACTTGAAAATAAAGTGCTAGTATTGAACTCTTTTCCTACAGATACAGATATCCTACAAATATTAATCAAGAGCTTGATTGTCGCTGAGCCTACACACACTGTTGTGTGTTTGCATAAGAAGCCAATCAGATCCAACCATAACACCATCAGCCAACACTGAATCATCCACCTGTTCCAGAAGGGCCTGCGTCTCCATGACAACCTGTCCCGGTTGGGGGCCCTGGAGTCATCAGTGTGTGTGTGTACCCCGTGTTCTTCTTGGACATGCGCACTGGGGCCGTGCGCTGGAGATTCCTCCTGCAGATCAGTGGGCTAACTTGGGTATCCTGATACAGGGTTTATAGTAGCACATACAGTTACCTAGCCTGGGTACCAGTCTGTTTTGCTAACATTCCACTCCTTGTACTCTGTGTCATACGCCAAAGATGTTTAGCATGACAGGAACTGCAAGGAGTGGAAAGATGGCAAAACAGACTGGTACCCAGGCTAAACATTATCAGGTATTTTAGAAATGATATGGTTACATGGTAATTACACTGTAATAACCTATGAATTGATTATTTGGAATTGTCCTTTGCCCGTACTTTTCTTTTTCTGTAAGAAACTCAATATGTTATGAAAGGGACTAGTTGGTATCTAGAAACGTTAATAGCAACAAGATGCACCAACAGAACTGGAAAATGAGTGGTCGGTACTCACAGATTGGTTTGAAATCATATTGATGTGTTCTTCTACCTGGCCCTGCAGTGTCTGGAAGACCTCCACCATAGCCTCCAGGCCATGGGCACCAGGCTGTATGTGCTCCAGGGGCCCTACCAGGGGACAGTGATGCATCCGGTGGCCTAGTGGGGCACCACCCAGCTCAGCATGGACACTGAGATAGAGCCCCACAACACCCAGCTGGACCAGCAGCACTGCATCATGGCCAGAGAGCAGGGACTCAAAATACATGCCACCGTGGCACACACACTCTATTATGTCAAGAGGTGGGTCACAGTGGTGAGTGTTTGAAAGCAAAGTACTTCAATGCCCGCTTTTCTTCTTGGCTGTGTATATGTGTGCGTGTTTGTGTGTCATCTGTGTGTGTTTGTGTGTGTGTGTGTGTGTGTGTGTGTCTTTGTATCTCCAACTGTAAACCCTCCTTGCTTGTCTTCTGACCTCGCTCTCTCCCCCCTCTCCATACCTCCCCCTCTCTAACCCTCTCTCCCCTCTCACTCTCCCCTCTCTCTCCCCACTGTAGGATATTGAAGGCCAACGGAAGGGATCACATCTGACATACAAGAAGTTTCTACACGTCCTGTCCAATCTGGGGGAGCCAGACAAACCTGCCAGAGAGATCACAGCTCAGGACTTCCAGTGAGTACAGTTTATTACTTCTGCTCAAATTGAGGCCTCTATTTTAGGCCGCCATTAAGGCGGTGCTGATGTCAAACTCGCGCTCTTTGGCAATTTCGACTTGTAAAAGCGAGCTATTTTTCAACCCTGGTGCCAGGATTCGGAATTTACCTGTCTTATCAGCTCGCTTCCGCTGAGGTGAGAGGGGTGGAAATATTTGACATGTGTCCTTAAAAATGTGAGCCAATCTTGGCAGTCTTGACAGTAACGCAATTGGTTATGGCTTCCATTTTGCCAGCAGAGGCACACAGTAGTCTAATCAGTAGCCTATAACCAATGTTTTATTAAAATATCACGAGCAGCAAAACAGTCAACAAACGACATGTAGGGTGACAAACCGCCCTTGCTGTCTCTGCCTGGCCAGTTCCCCTCTCTCCACTGGGATTCTCGGCCTCTAACCCTACTACGGGGGCTGAGTCAGTGGCTTACTGGTGCCCTTCCATGCAGTCCCTAGGAGGGGTGCGTCACTTGAGTGGGTTGAGGTACTGACGTGATCTTCCTGTCCGGGTTGGCGCCCCCCTCGGGTTCATGCCGTGGGGCAGATCTTCATGGGCTATACTTGGCCTTGTCTCAGGGTAGTAAGTTGGTGGTTGAAGATATCCCTATAGTGGTGTGGTGGCTGTGCTTTGACAAAGTGGGTTGGGTTATATCCTGCCTGGTTGGCCCTGTCCGGGGGTATAGTCGAGACGGGGCCAAAGTGTCTCCCGACCCCTCCTGTCTCAGCCTCCAGTAATTATGCTGGGGTCAGGGGGCTAGGGTCAGTCTGTTATATCTGGAGTATTTGTCATGTCTTATTCGGTGTCCTGTGTGAATTTAAGTATGCTCCCTCTAATTCTCTATCTCTTTCTCTCTTTATCTCTCTTTCTCTCTCTCAGAGGACCATGCCTCAGGACTACCTGGCCTGATGACTCCTTGCTGTCCCCAGTCCACCTGGTCGTGCTGCTGCTCCAGTTTCAACTGTTCTGCCTGCGGCTATGGAACCCTGACCTGTTCACCGGACGTGATACCTTGTCCCGGACCTGCTGTTTTCGACTCTCTCTCTCTAACGCACCTGCTGTCTCTAACTCTGAATGATCGGCTATGAAAAGCCAACTGACATTTACTCCTGTGGTGCTGACCTGTTGCACCCTCTACAACCACTGTGATTATTATTATTATTTGACCCTGCTGGTCATTTCTGAACGTCTTGAACATCTTGGCCATGTACTGTAATAATTTCTTCCCTGCACAGCCAGAAGAGGACTGGTCACCCCTCATAGTCTGGTTATTCTCTACGTTCCTGTCTTTCTAAGGAGTTATTCATAGCCACCGTGCTTCTACATCTGCATTGCTTGCTGTTTGGAGTTTTAGGCTGGTGTCACGTTCTGACCTTAGTTCCTTAGTTATGTCTTTGTTTTAGTATGGTCAGGGTGTGAGTTGGGTGTGTTTTTCTATAATTTGGTATTTCTGTGTTTGGCCTAGTATGGTTCTCAATCAGAGGCAGCTGTCAATCGTTGTCCCTGATTGAGAATCATACTTAGGTAGCCTGGTTTCACTTTTGAGTTGTGGGTGTTTGTCTTCCGTGTCGGTGCTTGTTGCCACACGGGACTGTTTTGTTTATTCATGTTTATTGTTTTGTTCCAGTGTTCTGTTGTGTTTTGATTAAACATTATGGACACTTACCATGCTGCGCATTGGTCCTCCGATCCTTCTCGCTACTCCTCCTCAGAAGAGGAAGACAAGATCCGTTACAGAAACACCCACCAACAAAGGACCAAGCAGCGTGGTAACGGGCAGCAGCAGCAGCAGCAGCGAGATCTGGACTATATTACAACATGGGACAAAATAGAGAGGTGGTCGGTCGACCCAGGAAGAGTGTCGGAGCCCGCCTGGGATTCTCTGGAACTATGTGAGGAGGGTTACCGGAGAATGGAGTTGGCACGGTGGTCAAGGAAGCCCAAGAGGCAGCCCCAAAAATGTATTGGGGGGAGGTCAGGTAGGAGACCTGCGCCAACTTCCCGTGCTTACCGGAGAGAGAGAGGGACCGGGCAGGCACCGTGTTATGCCGTGAGGTGCACGGTGTCCCCGGTGCGTGTGCATAGCCTGGTGCGGTACATTGCAGCCCCTACTATCGGCCGGGCTAGAGTGGGCATCGAGCCAGGTGCCATGAAGCCGGCTCAGCGCATCTGGTCTCCAGTGCGTCTCCTCGGGCCGGTGTACATGGCACCACACCTAGGCATGGTATCCCCGGTTCACCAGCACAGCCCAGAGCGGGCTATTCCACCTCGCCGCACTGGCCTGGATACGGGGAGCATTCAGCCAGGTAGGGTTGGGCAGGCTCGGTGCTCGAGACCTCCAGTGCGCCTCCACCGTCCGGTCTATCCGGTGCCGTCCGGCGCTGCCGGAGTCTCCCGCCCGTCCGGCGCTGCCGGAGTCTCCCGCCTGTCCGGAGCTGCCGGAGTCTCCCGTCCGTCCGGCGCTGCCGGAATCTCCCGTCCATCCGGGACCCATTGTTAGGGTCCCTAGTCTGAGGTCGGCGGCGAGGGTCGCCGCTCGAAAGAGGCCACGGAGGCGGTTGAGGAGGCGGACAAAGACTATGGTGGAGTGGGGTCCACGTCCCGCGCCAGAGCCGCCACCGCGGACAGACACCCACCCAGACCCTCCCCTATAGGTTTAGGTTTTGCGGCCGGAGTCTGCACCTTTGGGGGGGGGGGGGGGGGGTACTGTCATGTTCTGACCTTAGTTCCTTTGTTATGTCTTTGTTTTAGTATGGTCAGGGCGTGAGTTGGGTGGGTTGTCTGTTTGTTTTTCTATAATTTGGGATTTCTGTGTTCGGCCTAGTATGATTCTCAATCAGAGGCAGCTGTCAATCGTTGTCCCTGATTGAGAATCATACTTAGGTAGCCTGGTTTCACTTTTGAGTTGTGGGTGTTTGTCTTCCATGTCAGTGCTTGTTGCCACACGGGACTGTTTCGTTTATTCACGTTTATTGTTTTGTTCCAGTGTTCTGTTGTGTTTTGATTAAACATTATGGACACTTACCATGCTGCGCATTGGTCCTCCGATCCTTCTCGCAACTCCTCCTCAGAAGAGGAGGACGAGATCCATTACAGCTGGGTTTCTCTATAGCACTTTGTGACATATCGGGTGATGTTAAAAGGGCTTTATAAATACATATTCCAGTTTTTAATATTGGACATTATTTTAGAAAAACATATGTGTCCATGCAGCTTGAAAAGTTGGGCTTCATTCGGCCTTTAAGTGGAATAGTCATTGAATGAAAGGTGTCAGTGACTGTAGGAAGTCTGTTTAGGAGCATCAAGTTATTACAATAGACTGATTATTGTTTTTCCTTTATCATTTTGTTAAAAAATTTGCATCTTCCACTTTCACCTATTGGATCTGTCAAGTCAGGGGAATACCGATGGCTGTCCGTGGTGCTGAATCTGCTTGTAGCCTAGACTATTGTCCTGTTTGTTTGTTTACCTTTCACGTGACAAAGTCACTAACAGGCCATATCTACGGCGATGGTAGGCTATTCTTATTATAATGTTTGGCAAATGTTCAATTGTCCATGGCTCGAACACGTGTGTTGACAAATGTTTCCATGTTAAATCCAATTTTTAAAAAAAATCTGATTGGCTACATGTTTGTTATAACTAGGCCTATTTGGCCGATATACCACGGCTAAGGGCTTTTCTTACGCACGATGCAACAGTGAGTGCTTCGGTACAGCCCTTAGCCATGGTTTATTGGCAATATACCACAAACCCTGAGGTGCCTTATTGCTATTCTAAACTGGTTACCGACATAATTAGATCTGTAAAAATGAATGTTTTGTCATACCCATGGTATACGATCTGATATATCACGGCTTTCAGCCAATCAACATTTAGGGCCCGAACCACACAGTTTATAATATTTAATAAACTATATTCAATGATAGGACAAACATACATGCTTCCTGCCGAAGAGCCCTTAGGCCTACAGATGTCAGATCTTAATTTGACCTCTTTCATTGCAGGAGGAAAATAATCCTGCAGCAGGAGGATTTTAATATCTGAAGAAATATTTAGAATTGCCGCCAGGGGGCAGGTGGAAGCGATGATTGTATTCATTACAGTACTGTAGCTACATTGTACCTTATGTAGGCTACATGCGTATCTCGTGTGAATTCTTATTTAGATTATAATACATTGACATATTTGCAGGGGGTAGATGTATTTTTCGTGAGGGAAAATCTGTTTAATTTTTGTATCAATTGTTTTATTATGTGTTGAAGGCAAGCAATACGTTACATTACTTTGGTTGCCTTAGTGCCTGTGTGACCTTGCGGTTACAGCCACTGAACCCAGCACACATATGCCAGAGTCGGCATGGGTTCAAATCCGTCCTACTGGCCTTTGACTCATGAAAGAACGTCTATTTTTGATGCATTAATTCCGCGTGGTTACATGGTAAAAACAGAAACCACTCGAAGGTTAACAGTTTAGGCATTCAGGGCTTAAGGTCAGGGCTATGGTTTGGGTCATCAGTATTCATAGTATTCTTAGTCCTTGCTTGAGCATTGTGAACCGCCGTGACCCAGTGGTATAAACAGCGCGCCCCCTGGCTCTGAGCCTCGTGAGTGCTGGGCCATTTAGTGACCAGCCTAAAGCCACATTAGGCCCACAAGTTCATTGAGTTTATTTACATTTTCCAAGAAGTGAAACGAATAGTCTAATAATTTGGACATCAAAGAAAAGTGTCACAGATCAACAAAATCATCTTTGGATGGGCTCAAGTGCATGAACATCTTGACAACTTTACAAATATAAATATTACTTTATAAATATTAACGCCACACAATACAGGCTTTCCATCCACACCAAAGCCCATAATTATATTGACAAGTTATACATAGTCTAACTATAAAACGTGGGCGAGCATCCACACTGGAGGAAAGTTTATCGTACTACATTAGGCCTACATCTGTCAATCAACTGATAGCCCATATCAGCTCATCAACTCAGCCAGGGAAACACAAACAGTAGGCTAGTCTATTATCGTATTTCACACCTTTCGTTATGTAACAATGGATAGGCTAACGATGGCCTACAGAATGTAGCCTACTGGAATATAATCAAACAGCAAGGCGCCTATTGAAACCATCAATGGCACAAGATTATCTACATCTGATCGTTAAACTGTGCGTGCTAAATTCACTCGCACAGCTGATCTCAATTGCAGCCATTATTGTTCACCTCATTACCGCTTCCTAAAAGATGTCAGTGTTACCTTAACGTTAGTCCTGCTTGCAACCAAAGTCTTTCAAGATATGTTCATCCTCTGGCTAGTATTGTAATCGGAACAACTTAGTCCCTTTGGAACAGAATAAGGGTGATTTATCTATATGGCAAGCATTCTGTACAATACAAATAAAGTGTTTCCTGGTTTACCACGTCAAATCTACTGTGGCAATTTATCCCACACTTTGTATGAATAGAAGCTGTTGGCGTAGCTTACTGTTATTCATTTATTTGTTTCCTATTTAGACAAAAGTGTCTGGTATGGTCATTTCTTATCAAGACCGGGGGTTAAATCCATAGACTGTCCATATTTTAAATGTGTAAAGGAATCAAGTCAATCGGGGGGGACTGAGTTAATTGTGCCAGAAGGGTGTGGGCCGGAATCAAACCCACGCTGACTCTAACCACTAGACCAACCTAGGCCACAATTGAATTTTGATACACTTGACACTTGTATGTCGTAGACTAGACCAATATCTAACTTGTATTTTTAAAACGATGGTTGTTAATGTGTATGGCTGCATTTCAGATCCATTTTTGCACATTTTAGTGTTGCAGTAATAGGACCTAGACCTAGCGTTTGAGCAAGCGAGCGAGAGATACAATTATTTTGATAGCAAGTCCTGATCCCAATGACTCCATGGAGAGAAAGAGAATTGCTCTTTCAGGGACTCAAGACTTGAGGCTCATTTGAATTTCCTGAAGCAACAGAAAAATTATCCGTGACGAAGAGCAATCAAGTTAAGATTAAGTTCTGACTTGATTCTATTGAGAAATATTGTTGTTAGTTTAAAAAACAGACAGCATTTTTTTTAGGCCTTAGCAATAGTCTATTGAATTGAATCTTGTTTATTGAGTAAGTTTTGCATATCCATGTCCAGACTGCTATTTACAGAAGGCCTAGCCCCTATTTCAAGGTGAATACTCTAGCCTATGTTTAACAATGTATTTCCATATTGAAGCCATGCATTTAGAACAATGTGGACTGCAAACATGTTCAAAAATATTTTGCGAATATGGGTCAGGCTTGTTAACGAACTAGGCTATAACGGACTAACATTCGAATTGGAGTTGATGACAACGCAATACATAAAAGACAGTCAATACACAACTTGAAGCAACCACATATTTAGCCATGGAGCACGTTTTTAAGGATCGTTGTCCCACTAGCGGGACAACTTCCGGTGAAACTGGAGGGAGCGCAATTCAAATAAATAATCATAAATGTTATGGATTTTAAACATTTATGTACATATAAGTGTCTTACATTGGCTGGAAGTTTAAATTCTTGTTAATCTAACTGCACTGTCCGATTTACAGTAGCTATTACAGTGAAAGCATGCCATGTGATTGTTTGAGGACGTTGCCCCACATCAAAATATTTTTCCACCGGCACAGGTTTTATACATTCACAAATAACGATTAAATATTCACTTACTTTTTGAAAATCTTCCTCTGATTTGTCATCCAAAGGGTCCCAGCTATAACATGTAGTGTTGTTTTGTTACATAAAATCCTTCTTTATATCCCAAAAAGTCAGTTTAGTTGGCGCTATCGATTTGAGTAATCTACTCATTCAACATGCAGAGAAAGGAATCAAAAAATCTACCCCTAAAGTCAGAATACGTTTCTATTTAATCCTCAGATACCCTAAAATGTAATCAAACTATATTATTATATTATTATATTATTATTATATTATTTTTCAGAAAGAAGTATGTTCAATAGGAAACCAATTTTAGCAGGTGCGTAATGTCTTCATGGCGCACGCAAACACGAATTTACAAGACTGTGTCCCACTACTAAAACTTATATTTTTTAATAGTTTTTTAATTTACAAGCCTGAAACCTTGGACATAGACTGCTGACACCCTGTGGAAGCCATAGGAATTTCCTCCAGGGAGCAATGACCTTACTCTTGCATTTCTAAGAGGATGGTCTTTCAACAAAAAAAATAATTCCGGTTGGTTTTTCTTTGGATTTTCTCCTACCATATCTATTATGTTATATTCTCCTACATTATTTTAACATTTCTACAAACTGCAAAGTGTTTTCTTTCCAATGGTACCAATTATATGCATATCCTGGCGTCATGGCCTGATCTACAGGCAGTTTACTTTGGGCACGTCATTCAGACAGGAAGTGGAGAAAAAAGGGGCCTATCCCTAAGAAGATTTATTAATGAAGGGGCTAAGCCTCGGCATACCCACAACTTGTTTATTCATCAAAACCCAGCCCTTTCGTGCCACCACCAGCTACTGCATCCATAATTCCTGTTGTGAAAATGGCTCAAATATTTTTGACACCCCCCAAACCTATAACTCTACCGCCAGTGCTAAGATTTACCATTGTGTTGGGTTTGTTAAAGTAAAGCACTTAGTGTCAAAAATTACACGCTTATGGAGTGTATACCTAGATCAAGCCAGATATGTGGGCTCTACAGGTTGCCATACATCTCGGGTAGTCAACATGTAAGCACTTGAGATTTTCTGAGCAGGTACTAAGAAGTCACACAGTAAGTGCAGTTTTCAGTTGCCACCATAAAACCTTCCATGTTCCCCACTCAGCACCAACAGGAATGGGATGAAGAAGGATAGGGTACACAGACAGTTTAATGTTATTTTCTATGGGTCATATGCTGCAGGGATTCCTTCTGTTCTGATTGTGGTATGAGACCTTCTGGTCCCTTTGGGAGCTTCAGTCAGCAGCACACAGAGAGCATAATTTCTCTCCACTGTCCTCTCCTGCGAACACAATGCGTGCCAGTTAATTAGACAGCCTCTACTATAATCAACCAATATTTTGATCTAAGTAGGACAATTTAATCCAAAAGACTGTTTGCCATAATAGAGAATTAAAACCTCTCTCCCTGTGCTAATTGCATGCTAATGATGGCATTAATAGATAGTGTTGATTGGGCACAGCTTCTGTTGTTATTTCCGTGTGTGCGTCATTGAGTCACTGATGGAACAGATGCCTCTCTCTGCTGCCAGATTGCTTGTGTTGGGTGAACTCGCCCGCCAAGGAAGGAATGGGTGTGTCCATATGTTCTAAAGAGATAGTTGACTGAGAAATAACCTGAGATTGACCCTGCCGGTGCCTTTTGTGTGTGTGCTTCAGTGGGAGCACTCTGTTTGTTCTGTTGGTGCTCTAATCTACAATAAATGCCAGCTGTTCAAGCTTCAGAGCAGTGATCTCTGTGTTTTGTTTTATGTGTGCATGTGTGCTATATATTTGAGGCCCTGTGACCCATTCAAATACAGATTAACTATCTGAGCCAGTCAGGCCATCAAAAGCACAGCAAAACCCTACTCTCTGCTGTTCTGCTGCTGTTTGATGTGATCTAGGAGCAGTGTTCTGGGGAGACATACAGGCTTTTCTCCTGTGATGTGAACAGGTGCCACTGTTCTCTGTACAGTATGAAAGTGAATAGGGATAAGAGCCTTGAAGACTGACTCGAAGCCCAGTTTAGACCTACTGGCTGTTGTTAGTGGCTGGAAATGAAGCTTTGGAACACGGAGAGGGCTTGAACATGAACATGAAAGGGTTTGTTGTCCAGGGAGAGGGGGAATAAACTAGACATTTGTGATAGGCTGGAGGAAAACAAAAATAAACATTGTGACACTGCAGTCGTGTCCTCCAGGCTGTGCTAAAGACAGATGTTTGAAAAAAGGAAAAGGGAGCAGAATAGAAACAGATCCGATAACACTCACGGCTGCCCAACATTATTTATATTTGTACTGGGGTAACATTGTATGGATGTTTCCCTTGTATTGTAGGAAGTGTCCTTCCCTGTTGTATGGTGGTAACGTTATAATTATGTTTCCCTTGCAGGACGTGCCCTTCCCCGGCAGCTGAGGAGTACAGTGAAGGTTAGTACAGGGTTCCCTCTGTTGAGGATCTGGGCATTGAAGGGCAGCCAGATGTGTTGTGGCCTGAAGGAGAGAGCCATGCCTTGATGAGGCTACAGAGCACAGGAGGTTGGTGGCACTTTAACTGGGGAGAACGGGCTCATGGTAATGGTTGGAGTGGATTTGTTTGAATGGTATCAAATACATCAAACACATGGTTAGATGCCATTCTATACTCTCCGTTCCAGTCATTATTATGAGCTGTCCTCCCCCAAGCAGCCTCTACTGCTACAGAGACACATTGAGAGCCAGGTACTTTATTACAGCTTCCGATTCATATTTAAAGGGACAGTGAAACATTTAGGCAATTTTGCCATGCATGCTAGCTGTTCCTATAGACTTCCAGTCATTGTGCTAACGCTAGTTAGCAATGGCGCCAGAAACTACCTTAAACTTTCTTCAAACTACACACGGAGACATACAAATGGTATCCATGAGTTCATTTGACTCTGGGTAGTAAATATTGCACTATCCCTTTAATCATGTGAATCCACTCCGAAGTAGATCGACCCCAGTGGCTGCATTATCAATAGATTCATTCGTTTTAGATGTTGATTTTGAAGACCTGAATTTATTTCAATTGCACTAACTCAGATAAATGAACATTCAGACAACATGTGTGATTGTCAATGACGCCCCTGTCCTTTTCCCCGTCTCCCTCCCTCAGGAACAGACAGGCTTAACCTGGATCAACGCCATCATGACTCAGCTGAGGCAGGAGGGCTGGATCCACCACTTGGCCAGACACGCTGTGGCCTGCTTTCTGACCAGAGGAGACCTGTGGATCAGCTGGGAGGAGGGCATGAAGGTAGGGATTGAGGCATGAAGGTAGGGATGGAGGTGTGGGAGACATGTGGATCAGCTGGGAGGAGGACATCAAGGTATGGTTGGAGGGAGGGAAGGATGGGTAGGGAGGAGTGGGGAGACCTGTGGATCAACAGGGAGGAGGGCATCAAGGTACCAAAAATGAGGAAACGTGGGGCAGCGTGGCTGCTGGCTCTAAAATCGGTCACTTTGCAAGGTGTCTACAGTTGTTGGTGTGCTCCTCCAGTAGCTGACTGTGCTTCTCTCTGCATCTCCCTGTGCCCTCTGTGTGTCAGGTGTTTGAGGGGCACCTGTTGGATGCAGACTACAGTTTAAATGCAGGGAACTGGATGTGGCTGTCTGCCAGTGCCTTCTTCAACCAGTACCACACGTATCTTCTGCCCTGTACTCTTCGGGTGACGCACAGACGAAGAATACCTCAGGTAGGGCTCCTGAACACACACACACACACACACACACACACTTTCTCAAACCCCAGATTTATATTTCAGCCTTGTGATTCATGTCTCTCTCTTTGTGTGTCTTCAGGAAGTATTTCCCCTCTAAGTCTATGAGCCCTAGATGGCCATAGAGGAAGTGTTGCTGCAGGCTTGCTGCATCATTGGTACGATGCTGTTTCTGTAATGTTTTTCTTACCATAACTATTGTTAAAGCTACTAGTCCCCTTTTTCAGACTGCTGCTTGTAGTGGGCATTTCCATCTTAAAGGACCCGTGAGCACCAAGGTGAAATTCATAGGAACATGTCAAATTGAGTTTCAAATTAAAGCAACGAGTCAAGATTTTTGAGAAATTAACAAATACATACATTTTTCAACCATTTTCCATCCTAAAAATGTATTTGTACTGTGATGTCCAAACTTGTGAAATACAAACTTCTATGATTGGTTCAGATTTTGTCTGGTCTGGACCAACAAAACGTGCTCTTGTTTTGGGATGGAGCTCATTAAAATAAGGATATTGCATATTTCTACCTTTGTATACCTGTTTGTGATACATTACAATAATGATATTTTGGTATTTGGTATTTTATTAGGGTCCCCATTAGCTGTTGCAAAAGCAGCAGCTACTCTTCCTGGGGTCCACACAGAACATGAAACATAATACAGAATGACATAATAGAGAACATCAATAGACAAGAAGAGTTCAAGGACAGAATTACATTTAAAAAAATGAAAGGTGCACGTAGCCTACATATCAATGCATACACACAATATGAGATTGAAGGAAGTTCCATGCAGTAAGGGCTCTATATAATACTGTACACTTTCTTGAATTTGTTCTGGATTTGGGGATTGTGAAAAGACCCCTGGTGGCAAATCTGGTGGGATAAGTGTGTGTGTCAGAGCTGTGTGTAGGTTGACTATGTAAACTATTTGGGATTTTCAACACATTAAGGTTTCTTATAAAAAGAAGAAGTGATGCAGTCAGTCTCTCCTCAACACTTCGCCAAGAGAGACAATTAAGAGTAAATTAAGAGCAAAACGTGCGGCCGTCTTCTGGGCCAGTTGCAGCTTAACTAGGTCTTTCCTTGAAGCACTGGACCACATGACTGGACAATAATCAAGATTAGACAAAACTAGAGCCAAAACTAGAGTGGTGTCAAAAAAGCAGAGCATCTCTTTATTACGGCTAGACCTCTCGCCATCTTTACAACCATGACAGTTTACAATCTAAGGTAATGACAAGTAATTTAGTCTCCTCAACTTGTTCAACAGCCACACCATTCATTACCGGATTCAGCTGAGGTCTAGAACTTAAGGAATAATTTGTACCAAATACAATGCTCTTAGTTTCAGAGATATTCAGGACCAGTTTATTACTGGCCACCCATTTCAAACCAGACTGCAACTCTTTGTTAAGGGTTTCAGTGACTTCCTTAGCTGTGGTTGCTGATGTGTATATGGTTGAATCATCAGCATACATGGACACAAACGCTTTGTTTAATGTCAGTGGCAGCTCATTGGTAAATGTACCGCTGCCCTGCGGTACACCACACTTGACATGTTTGACATTAGAGAAGCTTCCATTAAAGAAACCCCTCTGAGATATATTTGATTGTCACGCCCTGACCTTAGAGAACCTTTCATTTCTCTATTTGGTTAGGGTGTGACTAGGGTGGGCATTCTAGTTTTTCGTTTCTATGTTGGCCTAGTATGGTTACCAATCAGAGGCAGCTGTCTATTGTTGTCTCTGATTGCGGATCATATTTAGGCAGCCTTTTTCCACCTGTTGTGTGTGGGATCTTGTTTTTGTATTGTAGCCTTTTTGCACTACAAAGCTGCACATTTGTTTTGTTACTCTTTATTGTTTTGTTGCTGGTTCACATTAATAAACATGATGAATGCCTTCCACGCTGCACCTTGGTCACCTTCCAACAACGATCGCTACATAGATAGATAGCTCTGAATCCAGGATATGGCAGAGGTTGAAAAGCCATAGTACATATGTTTTTTCAGCAACAGGTTATGGTCAATAATATCAAACGCTGCACTGAAATCTAACAGTACAGCTCCCACAATCTTCTTATCAATTTCTTTCAACCAATCATCAGTCATTTGTGTCAGTGCAGTACATGTTGAGTGCCCTTCTCTATAAGCATGCTGTAAGTCTGTTAATTTGTTTACAGAGAAATATCATTGTACTTGTTCAAACAATTTTTTCAACAGTTTGCTAAGAGCTGGCAGCAAGCTTATAGGTCTGCTGTTAGAACCAGTAAAGGCCGCTATACCAGTCTTGGGTAACGTAATTCCTTTGGCTTCCCTCCAGCCCTGAGGACAAATACTTTCCTCTAGGCTCAGATTAAAAATATGACAGATAGGAGTGGATATACAGTCAGCTACCATCCTCAGTAGCTTTCCATCTAAGTTAAATTATTGATAGATTACACTTATTTTACCACCTCTTCCACACTAACTTTACAAAATACAAACTTGCACTGCTTTTCTTTCATTATGAGTTTTTTATGCATGTATACAATTGTTCACTGTTCGTTGTTGGCATTTCCTGCCTAAGTTTACCCACTTTACCAGTAAAATAATAATTAAAACAATTGTCAACATCAAATGGTTTTGTGATGAATAAAGTATCTGATTTAGTGAAAGATGGAGATGGATTTGTCATTCTGCCCATAATTTCATTTAAGGTACTCCAAAGTTTTCTTCCCATCATTCTTTATGTCATTGATCTTTCATGATAAAGTTTCTTCTTCTTTTTGTTGAGTTTAGTCACATCATTTCTCAATTTGCAGTAAGTAAGCCAGTCAGGTATGCAGCCAGACTTATTAGTCACTCCTTTTGCCCCATCTCTTTCAACCATTCAGTTTTTCAATTCCTCATCAATCCATGGAACCTTAATAGTTCTAACAGTCAGTTTCTTAACAGGTGCATGTTGATCAATAATTGGAAGAAGCAATTTCATAAATTCATCAAGTGCAGCGTCTGGATGCTCCTCAATCACATCAGACCAACAAATATTTTTAACATCATCCACATAAGAGTCAGAGCAAAATCTTTTGTATGATCTCCTATACACAATTTTAGGCCCAACTGTTGTAACTTTGGCTTTCCTGGATATAGCCACTATATTGTGATCACTGCATCCAATGGGTACGGATACAGCTTTAGAACAAAGTTCTACAGTATTAGTACAAATGTGATCGATACATGTGGATGATCTTGTTCCTGTAGTGTTTGTAAAATATACAGCAACATGTCCCCCCATAAGCATTTATGTCTCTTTTATAGATGTTATACCCTTGTATTCCTACTGATGTATCATCAAAAGTGAGTCTCCGAAATGGCTAATATATGAATGTTATCTGATGTTAGCAAGTTATTGATTTCATTAACCTTATTTCTGAGGCTACATACAGTGCCTTGCGAAAGTATTCGGCCCCCTTGAACTTTGCGACCTTTTGCCACATTTCAGGCTTCAAACATAAAGATATAAAATTGTATTTTTTTGTGAAGAATCAACAACAAGTGGGACACAATCATGAAGTGGAACGACATTTATTGGATATTTCAACCTTTTTTAACAAATAAAAAACTGAAAAATGGGGCGTGCAAAATTATTCAGCCCCCTTAAGTTAATACTTTGTAGCGCCACCTTTTGCTGTGATTACAGCTGTAAGTCGCTTGGGGTATGTCTCTATCAGTTTTGCACATCGAGAGACTGAAATGTTTTCCCATTCCTCCTTGCAAAACAGCTCGAGCTCAGTGAGGTTGGATGGAGAGCATTTGTGAACAGCAGTTTTCAGTTCTTTCCACAGATTCTCGATTGGATTCAGGTCTGGACTTTGACTTGGCCATTCTAACACCTGGATATGTTTATTTTTGAACCATTCCATTGTAGATTTTGCTTTATGTTTTGGATCATTGTCTTGTTGGAAGACAAATCTCCGTCCCAGTCTCAGGTCATTTGCAGACTCCATCAGGTTTTCTTCCAGAATGGTCCTGTATTTGGCTCCATCCATCTTCCCATCAATTTTAACCATCTTCCCTGTCCCTGCTGAAGAAAAGCAGGCCCAAACCATGATGCTGCCACCACCATGTTTGACAGTGGGGATGGTGTGTTCAGGGTGATGAGCTGTGTTGCTTTTACGCCAAACATAACGTTTTGCATTGTTGCCAAAAAGTTCAATTTTGGTTTCATCTGACCAGAGCACCTTCTTCCACATGTTTGGTGTGTCTCCCAGGTGGCTTGTGGCAAACTTTAACCGACACATTTTATGGATATCTTTAAGAAATGGCTTTCTTCTTGCCACTCTTCCATAAAGGCCAGATTTGTGCAATATATGACTGATTGTTGTCCTATGGACAGAGTCTCCCACCTCAGCTGTAGATCTCTGCAGTTCATCCAGAGTGATCATGGGCCTCTTGGCTGCATCTCTGATCAGTCTTCTCCTTGTATGAGCTGAAAATTTAGAGGGACGGCCAGGTCTTGTTAGATTTGCAGTGGTCTGATACTCCTTCCATTTCAATATTATCGGAAATCTTTTTGTATCCAAATCCGGCTTTAAACTTCTTCACAACAGTATCTCAGACCTGCCTGGTGTGTTCCTTGTTCTTCATGATGCTCTCTGCGCTTTTAACGGACCTCTGAGACTATCACAGTGCAGGTGCATTTATACGGAGACTTGATTACACACAGGTGGATTGTATTTATCATCATTAGTCATTTAGGTCAACATTGGATCATTCAGAGATCCTCACTGAACTTCTGGAGAGAGTTTGCTGCACTGAAAGTAAAGGGGCTGAATAATTTTGCACGCCCAATTTTTCAGTTTTTGATTTGTTAAAAAAGTTTGAAATATCCAATAAATGTCGTTCCACTTCATGATTGTGTCCCACTTGTTGTTGATTCTTCACAAAAAAATACAGTTTTATATCTTTATGTTTGAAGCCTGAAATGTGGCAAAAGGTCGCAAAGTTCAAGGGGGCCGAATACTTTCGCAAGGCACTGTATATTAATATGGGCTATTTTCAGCCCTTTCCTGGGTAGCTCATCAGATAAAGACATAATACTGAAAAGAGCAGACAAAGCAAGAGAAAAATATATACATTCTGAAGTCCGTTAATCAATTGGTGTGTGTGTGTGTGAGCTGCAGGGTTGAGGCTACGAACCCATAGGCGTGGCTCTCTCATCCCTTCCAGGCTTCTGGGAGGGAGGGTGGACAATGAGCCTATCATAGCGGATGCATGCAATGTCCCCACGCGCTCTGGCAGCTTTCATGGCTGGGATCAGTTCTTTCCTCTTCTGGCGCACAGCTTCAGGATAGTCCTCGTTCTAGAAGATATACGTTCCTCTCAAGTTCTTGGCTCTTTCCAGAACAGCTACCTTGTCCTTGAACCTCCGGAACTTGACCACTATCAGCCTGGGCCTATCACCTGGGCCGGTGGTGGGTTTTCCAGTCCTGTGGGCGTGCTCCACTTCAATCTTCCTGTGGTTCGTTTTCAATTTCTCAGAGATCATTTCCCTCACTTTGGCCTCAGACTCCGTCCAGGTCTCATGTGTAGATTCTGCAATTCCGTCCACAACCATGTTGTTCCGCCTTAATTGTCCCTCGAGATCTGATTTATCTTTAGTCTGACCCTGGGAGAACTGCAAACTGTTCTTCAGGTCCTGGACCTCTCAAACAAACAAAACCGAGCTCTTTCTCATTCCGTGTTCAACAGGAAGTGGGAGAAAGACAGACAGAGCAGCGAGGCACAGTTAAAAACTTCTGAGGGCTAGTCCCCTTTTTTTCTCAATTTCTGCCTGAATGACATGCCCAAAGTGTTCAGGCCCTGAAGCCAGGATATGCATATAATTGGTACCATTGGAAAGAAAACACTTTGAAGTTTGTAGAAATGTTAAAATAATGTAGGAGAATATAACACAATAGATATGGTAGGAGAACATCCAAAGAAAGACCAACCAGAATTATTTTGTTTTTTTTAGGCCATGCTCTTACAATGGCAAGTATACGGGCATACTGAATTCTAGCTCCCAGGATGCAATTTCTATGGCTTCTACATGGTGTCAGTAGTCTATGTTCAAGGTTTCAGGCTTGTAACTTCCAAAGCAAACAAGAAAAATCAGTTTTAGTACAGGGACACAGTCTTGGAAATGTGTGTATGTGCGCGCCATGAAGACATTATGCTCCTGCTAAAATCTGTTTCCTATTAAACATACTTCTTTCCGTAAGAAATATTATAGCTTTATTACATTTTATGGTATCTGAGGTGTAAATAGAAATGTATTTTGACTTGTTTTAACAAAGTTTAGGGGTAGAGTTTTTGATTCCTTTCTCTGCATGTTGAACTAGTGGATTACTCAAATTCATGGCGCCAACTAAACTGACTTTTTGGGATATAAAGAATTTGCAAATAAATTCATTAAAAATCCTACAATGTGATTTTCTGGATTTTTTTTTCTCATTTTGTCTGTCATAGTTGAAGTGTACCTATGATGAAAATTACAGTCCTCTCTCATCTTTTTAAGTGGGAGAACTTGCACAATTGGTAGCTGACTAAATACTTTTTTGCCCCACTGTATAAGACACTTGTATTTACCTAAATGTTTAATATCCATCATTTTTATGATTATTTATTTGAATTGCGTGCCCTCCAGTTTCCCCGGAAGTTGTCCCGCTAGCGGGATGCCTAGCCCTAAGTCCCAGGGCCTTGTCCGTCCGCCCGTCCGTCAGTCCGTCTGTCTGTCTGTTTGTATATCATATCCATAATGATGGATGTCATTCTGTTACCCTAATTCCGTTACCAGTTGTAAATCCTTAGCCCTGACACCAATGCAATAGGACCGACACGCCCCCCCCCCCCTAAAAACAAAGGCAATAGCAGTAAAAACACGGACCAAGTCGGTAACAAACGAGACCCTTACCCCCAACAATCTGGATCAGGCCTCTGTCATAGTCTCCCGCCCCCTCTTGAATAATTTATCAATGGCCTCCTCTTCCACCTTCAACATCTGATCTGATCTGAAAGCAGTGGCCAGCTTTTCCATGCAGAGTAGTCTTTTTCCCATCAGTGTTTTTGAATCATTGATGAAGGATTTTGAGGCTGATTCCCTGACCTGTCAATGTTTTTAATTTACTGTTTTAAGATTTTGTTATACTCTTGTGAATTCTTTTTTTTTTTTTACTAGATTGCCTGTAGTTTTTCATGCTGTCTGTCTGTATGATTTGGTGCTGCCTATCTTGGCCAGAACGCTCTTGAAAAAGAGATTTCAAATCTTAATGAGCCTTTCCTGGTTAAATAAAGGTTAAATAAAAAATAAAAAATGTCTTCAGGACAATCTCTGGTAGGAAGCATCAACGAAGCATCAACTGTGACTGCTTTCTTCCAAGACCTGTTCTACTGTCGCTGTAAGCCTGACAAAGAGAGGCAAGATGCAGAGGAACCATGTTGGGTACAGAGGCTGGGAACCGACGACATGTGTTCAGGGGAGATAAGAAGAGTCTCCTGTTGGAGTGGCTGTATGTATTCCCAAGCCTTTGCACGGAGACTCCGTCCTTACAATCACAGAGTTGTCAGACAGTCCATTTCACTGTCAGTGTCCACGCACACAATGGTTCTTACACTCAAGAACAGGTGTGAAATATTAGCCACATCATGGAAGAAGCTAGCAAAAGAGCAATTATCATGATGGTGCATACACTGCCATTTCTTTGCACTTCATTGGTAGCCTTGTAGTCTTAGGTACAGAGACTGGGAAACAGACTGTTGCATTGAATTTCACATGCACCTGTTCTGCTGCGTCTTGTTGTAGAAGGCTGGCTCTGAAGCCGAGGCGTAAACATTGCAGAACATGTTCATTCAACCGTCATACTTTATCTGCTCCACAGGCCACGGTAAGGCAGGACGTCAAGGGGCTTGAATCTAGGACGTAACAGAGAGAAGTAGGCTGCAGGTGTGACAGGCAGTACTCACATCTATTATTGGAAGAGCCACAGTTTTCTTCATTACTGCCTATATGGTATGTGACTCACTTCCGTCACAGGAGACCATTCAGCAGCAGAGAGATGTTTTTCTCTGGGCTGGCAGTGGTGCAGCTGTCTGTCTATTCAGAACAACCTTATCACCGTTGGCATGGCAACCAACACTCACTCTTATGATGTTGGTATGGTGTAACATACCAACATGAACAAATACTGAATAAATAAGCCTTATAAATAACTCATCTTTTGTGTTATTTGGGTGAATGAATGTATTACCAAAATATAAAATATGTACTGATCCTTGTGAATTAATCATATGTCATGATCTTTTTGACCATTATAGTCCAAAAGGCCACTCGAAATTCGGCACCATTAGATAACATGTTCTCTTTAAGTGATTCCTGAAAAAAATATGTAGTCCGCCTGCCCTGTAGAACACATAAGACATGTAGCACTCATGAATAAAATAGAGAGAGCTGCAGCCTGTTTGAGGTGACGCAAGATCCGGAGAAAACGAGTGCAGTAGTTGAGGCGCCACGTCGGCAGAACCAACAAGATACATCCTATATTTTTTTAAGGAAAGTTTGAAACCGCGAAAGTACGATTTTACGTGCGTTAAAATACAGGACAACACACTCTTAAAGTATAGCTTTGAATAGAGGAGTTTGAACAAAAGTATAAAGGCACAGGCTGAAAATTGCAATAATATTTTCAGGAAACAAACGAGCGCACCAAATATTCGTCTCAGGTGCGTAGCAGTCCCTTCTACAAGCGGACATCAGAAATTACTGGAAACATGGTGAAGGTAAGGATAAGTCTGGCCTTTTGTATCGATTTTTATGTATTTGCGTACGATAAGTAAAGTGATCGGCTACTGCATATCAATTGGGGTATGATAAAACCAATTGCGCACGAACGAAATAAACGGAATTGATTAGATCCGGACTGAGTGATGCACTGTGCTTACTTTCAAGCAAAATATTACACTAAATCTACAGCCCAAATTATTGACTTTATGTGTGTGTGAAATTTCGCTTGCGTTATCGTTTGAGTGTTTTCCCTGTGCAGCCCATGTCACCAGGTAATTGGAGTTTTCACAACAGGATGACTTTTTTTATGACTCCTTTAATAAAAGCCTGTAGCCTTCGCTTTGTCATCTTTTTGTGATTGTTGGTTGATTTAACAAAAGGGCATTTTTAAATCAACACGAAGCAAACGAGGATTGTCGTATGGTTTTGCAACGAGTAAGAACTTTTGAACAGCCAACAAGCACTGGTTTTGAATGTTTGTGCTTGACGGGCTCCGTCAAATTGAACGTTTTGTGCAAGAAATCCCAGAGCATAACTTTACTAATCATATGCAGTTATTTAACCTACTTATTTATGCCTTTGAGCACTATTTCATGGCTGCTCAGAATTTGCACCGATCTTTCTATTCAGAGAAACATTTCTACGTGTTAGATTATAGTGTTTTGACTTTTCCAACAGGCTTATAGTGTTGGTGGTTTAACAATTTGTAAGATGTACTACTTGTATGAACTTAATACATTGCATGTATTCTAGCCTAATCAGTATTGTTTGTTCTGTAAGAACGTGAACGCCACCCCAGAGCCCCTGCCTGAAGGTTGTCTCGTGGAAGAAGAACCCGAGCTTACTGAAAGCGAGCCCACAGCAGGTAAATAACACAATCATCAACAGTACCCACTGCGTTGAACAACATCTCTCTGCGCTGTAGCCATCTCTCTTGGTGGGCATATTTTAAAGCCCATTTTGTCAAGGGACACTTGAACCATCTGGGATAAGGTGCAATTCAGGGTAAAGGGTTGTGTTGCTATTTAAGAAACTGTAGAGATGTATTAAGGGAATATGTTTGTTTGTGATCGGCTAAGGTTGTAGCTCTCAAACTCAAGGTGGCATTCTGCCTTCTCCCTCCAGTTGAGTCATTAGCTTCGTTCCCAAAGACCTTGTGTACTACAATCCTGAAGCTGTTTTTTTTTTACGTTTAGAAATGCCAATCATTGCTTGCAACATGGTTTTCGAAACCATCTGGCCCTTATTTTTCATCAGCGTAAGAATCCTTCAACAACAAAATATGAACACACTGTAGCAGTGTTTCACATTGGTTTCATGTACCAAATAAAAAATGGAATGTTTCCATCGCCTCTTCAACTCTGCCAATAGTTTGTCACAACTGTTGCATTAAATAGCAAATGTGCTTACTCTGGAGGATCATTCTCATACCATGCCATTTAAACTGCATGGTTTCCCAATGTTGCAGTGAGGGGGACCACACACACCATGTCATCGTGTTTACTTCCATATGATGGTTATGTCGTACCAAAACTTCCTGTTCCGTCACAGCTGTTGTGATTTTTATCTGGTATGACTTTACTCACACAACTGGATGGAAATGTGGTTACTAAGTAGAATACCTCAATGTATTGACATGCCTGGCTATTGTTTAATGATATGATTCATTGTGTGTGTGTGTGTGTGTGTGTGTAGGCCAATATCCAAGCACAAAAGCTGTTTTCTCTCTGGCCTCTCTCTGCTGATGGTCTGAAACAGACATGATGTGTGGTCCTCACTCTGGTCTTTCGCTATCTTTCTAAAAAGCTGTTTTGTGTGTGTTCTAAAACCCATCTCTCTCTCTCTCTCTCATAGATGAGGGGAAGGATGCAGGTAAGGAGCACCCCGTAGCCCAGCCGGGCATGATCTGGCGGGTCGGGGGTGGCCTGTTCCGTGCCAGTAAAACTGTGGTGGGTGCCACTGTAGGAGGAGTTGCCTGGCTCGGTGGGAAGAGTCTGGAGTACACTAAATCAGCAGTTACTTCAGTCCCCTCGATGAGCGTCAGCCTGGTGAAAGGGGTCGCTGGGGGCGTGTCATCGGTCGCCGGGGGCGTGTCATCAGTGGGTTCCACGGTAGCTGGCAAAGTTCCGTTCAGAGCCAAGACCAAGGACAAGGCAGAGTGAGGAGGAGATGATGATGACGATGATGGACACGCAACACGATGCATCGCCCCACCGACTGAGCCATAAGAGGAAGTGATGAGTTGAAGCTAGTCGCCATGTTTTCAAAGTGGATTGATTTCTTTTTTGTTTTCTTTTTTCGTTTGTACATCATTCACTAAGTTGTACCTGGGGAAACATGTTCAGTAGTGCCTTCTGTAGCCTCCCCCTTCTTTCCCTGTCCCCCCCAAACACTTTCACTGAGCAGTGTGTCTTCATCCAAACCTACATGGTCCCCTGAAGCCTTAAGACAATGTAAAGCAGTTATATAAGGAGGGAGAGAGAAACAGGCATGCTAGGTTGGGTTCTTCTCTTCCACCATTTAAAGCCTGGTTTGTGGTTTATAATGTGCTGGAATTTTTGTATGAGCTTTTTTTGTGACCGCAAACTCAAACACAGAACATTAACTTTAAATGCTACAGTGAACCGTGTGAAGATAGCTTTTTGAGTCTTCTGAAAAGAGTTTGATGGCATTTCCAAAATAAGTTGAAGGTGATGTGGTTCTGAGAGCCAATAGCCCTGTTTAGGTTGATGTTGTGGCAAAATGATATGATCACTTTAATCATGGTTATTCAGTAGATCCATATATGAAATGGAGACGTCATACATTTTACAGAAAATAAAATCTATTTATTGATGGACTAGTTTCTCTACTGTCTGTCTTTGGTCCTTTTTATAACGTTTCTATGGAAACTCAACATTTCAATGCAACAGTTTGGGTTTGTTTCTGTATTCTGCCATGACTTGGCTGTTGCTGGTAGAGAATGCTGATATGACTGTCTGGCATGCTTGTACTTTCCAACATAATAATAAAGTCTTGTGGGAAGTTTGACATTGTGCCTCTGTCTCATTCACAATTTGGGATGTACCTTGTCTCAAGTCAATGTTACCGGGGTGTACTCACTAGGAAGCAAACGCATTGAAATGGTGAGGGACTTACCTCAATTTGTCCAATAAACTTGTTTTGATAAACGTTTTCCCTTTGGAGTAAATGCTTTCTGTTGCGGAAGGTTTTGCAACTGTTAGTCGAAATGAGGCCTGGGGTGTACCCAGGCATTAAGTGATGAAGCCAAATTAATAGTTGGAGACGGTACTAGAATTGCAAAGTCCATTGGGACTGCATTTCTTCAATGTCAACATACTCTGTGTAATGTCTGTTGCCATGTTGAAGTGCTCTTGAGTGTTGCTATTATTAGCCTTCGTACCAAACTGTTACTGCATTACTTATCACTATGGACAACACAACAGGTGGACTATTCTACTGCTGAACCTAAGTGCTAGATTCAATCCGATCGCATCTGCATGTATCAATCGGAAATTACCGTTTGAATGTCAATCGTGCTGTTACGCAGATCATCTGCAGTCCATATTGAATCTAGGCCTTACTGGCAACCAGCCAGACCAGATATTGAATCCTCTCTCGACGTTCTTTTGTCTGCTCTGCAATGGTTTACTTTGAAACTTTTCCATGTACCAAAAAGATAAAGTACTTGTAAGTGTTTAACTTTTGTCAAGTGTATTTAAATAAACTGCTGATAAACAAGTCACGTGTTGTAGCTTTCCTGCTCACATCCTTGGTGCCGGTCTGGAACCAACATGGTCTTGCTAAAAGGCAACCCATTCCAAACCGGTTCAACTCAGAAGCGGAAGAGGGCCCCAGCTAAAGTATTGTACCAATGTTCATGAATTATTACCAATATCGCTGAAATAATTAGCCTAATGAAATGAAAACATTCATGAACAGAAATGAAATTGGACAAGGAATCCCACAATATGCCTCTTTCAACTATTTAATTTCAGTTGAAATAATAGTTTCCATAGCCAAGAGCACAGATAGGTACATATACTATATCAATTAAGTTATTTAAAAATGTATATGAAATTTAAAGCTAATATATTTGTTTAAACCAGTAATGTACAGCCCCAGAGGGAAAACAAAAAACAATCTGTATAAAAAGCAGATTTATGAAGACAACCTACATGATACCAGCCAACATAAAATAGATTGACTTCCTGCTAGCTTTTGAAACTGAAGATTGACTTTCTGCTTGAAAGTTGACATTACATTTACATTTGACATTTTGGTCAATTAGCAGACGCTCTTATCCAGAGTGACTTATGGTTAGTGCATTACACTATGGAAGACAGTATTAAAGCAATGTCACGGTACTACATCTTTCAGAAGCTAGTGAATCTGGGAAGAACTCCCAATGGCAGTGTCCCCAGCAGAGGCAATGGTAGATTACTACTGGGTGTCTAATACAGTAGGCCACTTGTTCACCACCAGCAGTAACACTGATCTTCCGTCCAGGCAGTTCACATCCTCTACCCAGAATAACATTCTTCACCCTCCATTTGAGAAAAAATAAGAAACATGGTGGAAGAACAACACATGATGAACTGCTGAGGCTATTACATATACTTTCCCTACAGAGAGCAGGTGATTTGATTTGACCAATCAGCCTGCTGTGATCCTCAGGGTTAGAGGTCAAAGGTAAACCCTAAAGGTCATGGGTAGTCCAGACCTAAATATCAGGTCTCCAGTGAAATGGTTTGTCTTTGGGCTATATGGCTATGTGTCACACACATACAGTAAGGCACAGTATGGTAAAATGTCATCCACAGTCTAACTGACATACAGTATTTACATAAATGACATCATAACATATTATAGACTATCTCATATTCAACCCAGGTGGGGTATTTAGTGTCATTATAAGAGCTCAAGATTAGATTACGAAAAACCCAAACTGATATACCCTTTTGCCTAATTGAAATAGTACATCTTTGAGTTCGCAACTCTCAAACCTAAGACGTCTCAGGGACCTTCATGTGACATCGCATACGGGAACAAAGAGAATTTTCCCTTTTTATACAAAAAATAAAAATGTGTCTTTAAACATCTCTGTACAGTATATATCATACAAAATAATATCTATCTATGACGGCAGCAGCTTATGAAGACACAGCCGTCCTCTCATCCTGTCGACCCGTACTCTTCTGAAACACAAACACAGAACAAAGACAACATTGTAAAATATTACGACATCGTTTTACCATGTTTATACAGTCGTATGTAAATACCAGAGGGGTTTATAGTTTCACAAAGCAGAAGCTCTGATAAACTGATCATGTGGAGTCTATTTTACTATGCTCCTAAAAGTCTATATTTCCGAACTCAGAAATATGAATATTTCAGACTATTTAATAACTTATCGATCATGCTTTGTGACATCACCCCAGGTTCATAACATCGACTTTAGAAAACAGAATGTAAACACAAATATTGACCCCTGACCCCTGACTTACATGTTGGTGGTGTCGCTGCACCTTGAAGGCAGGGGCCGGAAAGTCGCTGCCCACTTCCTGTTCCGACTCCCGCCCCCTCTTCCCAGTCCCGCCCCGTGCCAAATGACCTGGATAGTGAGGCACAGCAAACTCATGGGCACATCTTGTCCGACAGAGTTGCTGATTGGACGATCCTGCCTGCTCTGCGTGCGCCATTCCACAGCCTGTAGTGACCAAGAGGCAAACAGAAATAAACCCATAAGAATGTCCTCCTCTACATAACACTGCAAGTGACTGTTGTGACCAGTCTGTGTCCAGTCAGATATGAAATACTGTGTCTAGACTTACTCTGAGTGCATGTTGGTCCAGGTCGTGGCCTCACTCCACTGAGTCCCAGCAGCTCCTCACCGTTCACATTTACTCTACTACAGCCTGGAGTGAGGAGAAGAGAGGGAGAGGGGAGGGTAGAGGAGAGGAGAGGTGGAGTGTGGGTTAGAGTGTGCTAACTTTGCAGTCGTGGTGTGATATTATTTGGGATAATGTATGAATGGTATCTAAGGAGGTTTAGGCAAATGAGCCTTGCTCACCATGATGGCTGTTGAGCCCGCTGTGTTTTCTACCAGTAGAGGGCGATGCCACCGCATTCAGATCCTCAATGGGACTGGTCGGCACAGCTGCTAGTAAGCCTATTGGGAGAGAGACACACGTTATAATGAATTACCAAGTGTGAGAAAGAGAGCGATAGAGGCAGACAGAAAGAACGAGAGAGACAGAGCAGGAGAAAAAGAGAGTGGGCAGGTGATAGGAAGAGAGTGAAAAAGAAAAGCGAGAGAGAGTTCAATACAAAGTGAGGGAGGGAGAAAAATACTTACTGAGTCCTCTGTATCTGGACAGCTGCTGATACATTTGTCTCATCCTCTCTATGTTGAGTCGGCTGGCCTCTGCATGGTTCACCATGGGTTTGGGGTAGTCCACCCCGACCACACATTTGGCCGCCCGCTGCACCTCTATGGGGGCGTTCCAAGGGTCGTAGATGTACTTGTCTGGCATGTCTTTCAGGACAGGTAGGTAGTGTCTGTAAGCAGAGGGAGAAATTCAATCTCAGCACCTCGTCACAACTGCCAGAGGAGTTGGTTCAGCATAACATACAGACAGTAGTCAGACAGAACAGCCTTGCTAATGCATATATATATATATATATATATATATATATACAGCCCCTTTACTTTCAGTGCAGCAAACTCTCTCCAGAAGTTCAGTGAGGATCTCTGAATGATCCAATGTTGACCTAAATGACTAATGATGATAAATACAATCCACCTGTGTGTAATCAAGTCTCCGTATAAATGCATCTGCACTGTGATAGTCTCAGAGGTCTGTTAAAAGCGCAGAGAGCATCATGAAGAACAAGGAACACACCAGGCAGGTCCGAGATACTGTTGTGAAGAAGTTTAAAGCCGGATTTGGATACAAAAAGATTTCCCAAGCTTTAAACATCCCAAGGAACACTGTGCAAGTGATAATATTGAAATGGAAGGAGTATCAGACCACTGCAAATCTACCAAGACCTGGCCATCCCTCTAAACTTTCAGCTCATACAAGGAGAAGACTGATCAGAGATGCAGCCAAGAGGCCCATGATCACTCTGGATGAACTGCAGAGATCTACAGCTGAGGTGGGAGACTCTGTCCATAGGACAACAATCAGTCGTATATTGCACAAATCTGGCCTTTATGGAAGAGTGGCAAGAAGAAAGCCATTTCTTAAAGATATCCATAAAAAGTGTTGTTTAAAGTTTGCCACAAGCCACCTGGGAGACACACCAAACATGTGGAAGAAGGTGCTCTGGTCAGATGAAACCAAAATTGAACTTTTTGGCAACAATGCAAAACGTTATGTTTGGCGTAAAAGCAACACAGCTGAACACACCATCCCCACTGTCAAACATGGTGGTGGCAGCATCATGGTTTGGGCCTGCTTTTCGTCAGCAGGGACAGGGAAGATGGTTAAAATTGATGGGAAGATGCCAAATACAGGACCATTCTGGAAGAAAACCTGATGGAGTCTGCAAAAGACCTGAGACTGGGACGGAGATTTGTCTTCCAACAAGACAATGATCCAAAACATAAAGCAAAATCTACAATGGAATGGTTAAAAAATAAACATATCCAGGTGTTAGAATGGCCAAGTCAAAGTCCAGACCTGAATCCAATCGAGAATCTGTGGAAAGAACTGAAAACTGCTGTTCACAAATGCTCTCCATCCAACCTCACTGAGCTCGAGCTGTTTTGCAAGGAGGAATGGGAAAAAATGTCAGTCTCTCGATGTGCAAAACTGATAGAGACATACCCCAAGCGACTTACAGCTGTAATCGCAGCAAAAGGTGGCGCTACAAAGTATTAACTTAAGGGGGCTGAATAATTTTGCACGCCCAATTTTTCAGTTTTTGATTTGTTAAAAAAGTTTGAAATATCCAATAAATGTCGTTCCACTTCATGATTGTGTCCCACTTGTTGTTGATTCTTCACAAAAAAATACAGTTTTATATCTTTATGTTTGAAGCCTGAAATGTGGCAAAAGGTCGCAAAGTTCAAGGGGCAGGAATACTTTCGCAAGGCACTGTATATATGTATATGTGTGTGTGTGTGTGTGTCTTGTGTGTGTCTTGTGTGCGTCTTGTGTGTGTGGGTGTTTGTGTGTGCGTGCATGTAGCTATACCAACCTAACGAAGTCTCCTTCGGGATCTATTTTTCGTCCGAAGCCCACGGGACAGTAGCAGTGGAAGAACTGCTGGAAGAAGGAACTGCAGGAGTGACACAACCAGCTGCCTGCGTTCACACTCCAGTCTGCATCCAGGAGCAGCTCCTCAAACACCTGACAGACACACACAGAACAACAACACTGTCATTCACACATAATATGTATCTCTTCTGATTCTTCCTCCTTCCCTCCCCTCTCTCTACCTTCATGCCCTCTTCCCAGCCCTCTTCTCCTCCACCCCTCCCTCCCTCCACACCACCCTCCGTCTTTCTCTACCTTCATGCCCTCCTCCCAGCTGATCCACAGGTCTCCTCTGGTCAGGAAGCAGGCCACAGCATGTCTGGCCAAGTGGTGGATCCAGCCTTCCTGCCTCAGCTGAGTCATGATGGCGTCGATCCAGGGGAAGCCAGTCTTGGCTTCGGCCCACTTGGCCAGCGCCTCGGCGTTGCGGTCCCAGGGGATGCGGATACAGATGGGGTTCCCGTCCATTTTGTCGAAGCGGGGGTTGTTCGTGGCGGCCGTGTAGAAGAACTCACGCCACAGCAGCTTGTCGTAGAGAGAGATGGGGGGACTGCCGTTCGTCTTCACCTGAGGAGAGAAGAGAGAGGAGAATGTAATCGTGAGGAAAACAGGAGCAATCTTATGTGATAGTTTCCTGAGATAAGAGTTGGTGTTAGTGTTAGGTAAGGTGTGTGTTGGTGTTAGGTAGAGATGGATGTGTGTTGGTGTTAGGTAAGGATACGTGTGTGTGTGGGTGTTAGGTAAGAATACGTGTGTTGGTGTTAGGTAGGGATGGATGTGTGTTGGTGTTAGGTAAGGATACGTGTGTGTTGGTGTTAGGTAGAGATGGATGTGTGTTGGTGTTAGGTAGAGATGGATGTGTGTTGGTGTTAGGTAGGGATGGATGTGTGTTGGTGTTAGGTAAGGATACGTGTGTGTTGGTGTAAGGTAGGGATGGATGTGTGTTGGTGTTAGGTAAGGATACGTGTGTGTTGGTTTTAGGTAAGGATAAGTGTGTGTTGGTGTTAGGTAGAGATGGATGTGTGTTGGTGTTAGGTAAGGATACGTGTGTGTTGGTGTTAGGTAGAGATGGATGTGTGTTGGTGTTAGGTAGAGATGGATGTGTGTTGGTGTTAGGTAGGGATACGTGTGTGTTGGTGTTAGGTAAGGATACATGTGTGTTGGTGTTAGGTAAGGATAAGTGTGTGTTGGTGTTAGGTAAGGATAAGTGTGTGTTGGTGTTAGGTACGGATACGTGTGTGTTGGTGTTAGGTAAGGATACGTGTGTGTTGGTGTTAGGTAAGGATACGTGTGTGTTGGTGTTAGGTAAGGATACGTGTTTGTTGGTGTTAGGTAAGGATACGTGTGTGTTGGTGTTAGGTAAGGATACGTGTGTGTTGGTGTTAGGTACGGATACGTGTGTGTTGGTGTTAGGTAAGGATACCTGTGTGTTGGTGTTAGGTAAGGATACCTGTGTGTTGGTGTTAGGTACGGATACGTGTGTGTTGGTGTTAGGTAGGGATACGTGTGTGTTGGTGTTAGGTAAGGATACGTGTGTGTTGGTGTTAGGTAAGGATACGTGTGTGTTGGTGTTAGGTAAGGATACGTGTGTGTTGGTGTTAGGTAGGGATGGACGTGTGTTGGTGTAAGGTAGGGACGGATGTGTGTTGGTGTTAGGTAGGGACGGATGTGTGTTGGTGTTCGGTAGGGATGGATGTGTGTGTGATAGTATGTAGTAGGTGTAGTTATGTGTGTGAGGTACTGTACCTTCTTGTAGAGCTCTGCCAGTTTGCTGTAGAAAAGTCGACAGGACAGACATCCAAAGCGGAGGTAGGGGCTGAGACCTAGAGGACTGGGCAGCAGGGGGCTGGCGGTCTTCCTGGTACTCTCAAAATTCACCTGCCATGCCTGGAGAGAGAGAAAGGTGGAGGATTAATATATGATACATCTATGATATAATTGGACAGGAAAATCTGCAACCCTCGCTCACCATAAAAAGAAATTCACATCTATGATATAAGACATAATTACTAATGAGTCTGTGTGTGTCTGTGTGTGTGTGTGTGTGTGTGTGTGTGTGTGTGTGTGTGGTTACGTACAGTGGAGAGGTCAGGTTCCAGTTGTCTCTCTATCCTGGTGAGAGCTTCACTCTCTCCTCCTGGCCACACGGCTGGGGCTAAGCCCTCTGTATCAAAGCCTGGGGAGAGAAACACAGAGCATGTTTAGACATTTCAGGTAAATTATCTCGAAAACTCTCTTTTTCCGCCCCTAAGAACCATTCTGGACAGACTCGAAAGAATTGCTAAAACAGTTTAATGTTCAACTCCATGAAGCAAGTATGGACACCCATTCCAATAGAAAAGGTGTCTTACCCAGCTCCTCCAATAGGGGTACTCCGTACTTGTCCCTGTGGTTGTCTGAGACAGGGGTGACACATCGACCCATGCTGGCCCGGGACAGAGCCCCTACTGGGGCATCGGGGGGTGGCATGGAGCCAACCAATGTCTGGAAATGCTTGAATGTGAGAGGAGGATGACCCCCGTTCAGCTCTATGATCCTGCAGAGAGGAGAGGGGTTTCAGTTAGGGCTCTTTTTAATCCAAACCTCCAAGTGATGTCACCCGTATGTCCCACTCACTTGTCCAGGTCGTAGAGAGTGTGTGAGATCCTGCTGATGACCTCCACTCCGGCCTCTGTGGCCAGTTTCTTAATGGCTGCATCCCTCTCCTTACCGAACGGCTCAGAGTCACACTCAAACGTCAGCTGGGAGGTGTTCCAGTCCTGAGAGGACAGGACACAGCAGACACACACTGGGGTTAAAACAACATATACCGATCGGCTTTGAAATGGTCCGCAAACACTGATACAGCATGGTGAATATGTGCTGTCCCTGGGGGTGAGAGAGGCTAGGGAGAGGGGAGGGAAAAGGGGTCTCACCTTAAAGAGTTGGGGGAAGATGTTGGCCGGCTGGCCTCGGATCACAAACAGACGGGAGTTGAGCTTCTGAAGGCTTGCGTCTAGATCTTCCAGACACTGCAGCAGGAACCTGAAACACAGGAGGGACGACGACCGTCACTACATGGCCATGCTGGAGAGGACACTGCTTCAGGGGCATTCTCAGAGTGCAAAGAGACTCATGTTTACTACTTAGACCTGACACCATGTTTACTACTTAGACCTGGCACCATGTTTACTACTTAGACCTGACACCATGTTTACTACTTAGACCTGACACCATGTTACTACTTAGACCTGACACCATGTTTACTACTTAGACCTGACACCATGTTTACTACTTAAACCTGACACCATGTTTGCTACTTAGACCTGACACCATGTTACTACTTAGACCTGACACCATGTTTACTACTTAGACCTGACACCATGTTTACTACTTAGACCTGACACCATGTTTACTACTTAGACCTGACACCATGTTTGATTGAATGAAACCCTAATAAGTCCCACTCAATAATACTTTATAAGTAAATGAATAAGAACATGTTTGTTGGATCAAGGATATAAATACATAAACTCTTAATCCCTTTCCCAGAAGCAGACCGACGCCCCTTTGACCACATGTCCATCATTTATGTTATGACGGTGATGCAATGATGACATCAGAATTGTTACATCACCGCACGTGTAACGATGCCGGTTTCAACAACTATTATTTCACGCAAACTTTCTGAAGCTCACATTTGCCTTTTCCCTTACGTCCCCTTTCCAGCATTTACGCAGTAAGTCATGTCATTGGGGCACCGATTCAGTCCTCACGGTTGCATATGTAATATTTGGCATGGGAACTGTGCCATGGTTGAGTTAACGGCATCACAGCATAGCATCCCAGGTGACTGAATGACTGACTGAACGTAGTCCCCAGAAAATGCTGTGATCCTTCTGCTCAGCGTAAGAACAGCCCCCTGAGAGAAGAGCAGCAGGTGATACATGGTGTGTTTGTCTGGTGTTTGAGTAAACACCTGAACACCTTTGAAGACAACGATAAACACACCGCCTGTGGAGAGAGACAAGATAAGCCGATAGGCCTGCTATCTGTCTGTTGCTTCACACTAGCAATTTTCCAGATCAAATAACAAAGAAAGTATAGGTGTTAACAGTTGAAAAGGTGGCTAATCCAGCTGCGGATCCGAGGGCCACTACCGCCTCCTGCTGCTTGAGCAGTTAAGAGATCAAGCTAGGCTGCTCTGCCACTGCACAGCCTGCTGGAAAGTAGGTCATCCCAATAGCAACCACTGCCTCAGGAAATGTAACTCTCTTTTGGCACACTAAACCGTCTCCCTGCCTGAACGACACCATTTTACAGACCTTGGCTCTACGCTCTTTAGTCTTTGAAAGATGCCAGAAAGAATGGCCCCAGAGAGGATTTATTAAATTGTACAGAACGTGAAAATAACATTTTGTCTGGCCGAGGCAACGGTAAGTACTTTGTAGGGAAATATTTATATTACACTATTAATGCTCTCTTAATTACCTGTCACCAGAAAAGAGAAGCTGTTGCTTTTGCCTGCAATTCATCCCATTTGTATTCCTCCTCTTAAGTTAAAAGGACCAAGGGATAAGCACCACTGCACTATTTCACATTGCTCGCCATCAACCAATGTTTAAAAGAGAATAGCCTAGTAGATACCCAAAAGAAGACTCAAACATAGGATCCACAAACTTTCAGAACCCACCATAATAGCTACATACAGAAGTCACTACTTTTATCTTGAAAGCAGACCTCATTACAATATGGGCCTACTGCTGCAATCCTTACTCTGCTGGGCCCAAACAACTACCTGATGATGTCAGGGTCCAGGCTTTCCGCCGGCACATCTCATCACTCCATACTACCATCTTCTTTAGCAAGGCCAGATATTGGCAACTGTGTGAAGGGAGCTGTTCTGAGAACCACCACAATGCTATAACCACTGGGTCTGGGACAATTCAGTGTCATTGATTTTCAATAAAGATTTGTACAAAATCTTGAATTGGACTTTCAATTCACTTCTTGAATTCAAACGGAACAGAGTTCAACCCAACCTACCTCACCCACTCTGTAATAACCATTGAATTGTATTTATGGTAATAACACATAAGCGTTCCGAGCATGGACAATTAATTTAAATCTACTGGGACAATAGAATCGTATTGACTGGTTGGTTGATGGGTGAATAGTTACTGTTGTTGTTCCTCACCTCCACCGGTTGACCCCCAGGTTGGAGGAGCCAGCGAACCAGGGGTCTAGGAAGTATACACAGCGCACCGTGTCTGAATCACGCACAGCCTCCAGCAGGGCCGGGTTGTCGTGGAGACGCAGTCCCTTCCGGAACCAGTGGATGGAGTTCTTGGTCATGTTCAAAAACAGGGCCTGGAAAAAATACAAGAAATGTTAAATATTTAGAAGCACAGTACGTACTTTAGGGAATGGGTCACATTTAAACAAATGGAAAGAGTTAAAGACTAAAAAGATTTAGCAGAGAACTGATTATTAAATACACTGGAAGTTAGAAGCATAATATTAATATTACACAATTAAAAAATTAATTGTTCATAATGTAATGGTTATTGGAATGAAATTGTACAGTTGCATGTTCAGTTGGAAAATTACTTTTGTTAGAAACAATGTACAAAAAAGTATACAATTGATTATCGTATTTCTGTTACAGACTATATGATGCATAGAGCTGAGAGTCAAATGGGACTAACACAGTACAACTAGCCTAAACCAAGCAAAGCACTGCTTCAAATCTCAGTCTCCAATTAGTTTGACTTATTAAAACTCATTATTTTTTCTAACAAGAAAATAACGATCTCATCTAAAGCAATTTGCGGACAAATCAGAAAAATACAATAATGCACGAAAGCAATAGAAATAAATATTGCCATTATATTTTTTTATCAACTTGCAAAAAAAGACAATACCCTTAGTCTCCCAACTTTTAAATGAAGTTATATCACACTAAGATAGTACAGCTTGTGGCATGCAAATTTATGACACAGTGTAGGTGATTTGGTCACCGTAACATCAGAAATGTTAGACCACAAGCATCATCAACATAATATACACTGCATAACTGCACACAAATTGTTCAGAAAGCTCAGACACACACACATACATACAAATGTTATGCCGTACCAATGGTCAGACAACTTTGTTTTTTGATAACTTGGAATTATTAGGTTCTATATGCATCTTTGCCAATTTCGGTTAATTTCAGACCGCCTTGTTCTGTACGATGGTCTACATAGTAGTATACTCTAAATACCCCAATTCATAAAAATAAAAAAAGTATATATATATATATATATATATATATATCCTCACACTATTCAAACCAATGAGGGTTGTGAATTGTAAATCCAATTAACTCAGAATAATTCTAAGGTCACGATTTGCCAAAGCACAGCCTCAGAATCAGGTCAGTTACATGTACCTTATGTAAGGATAATACATGTGCATGGAAGAAGAGAGACCTACATTCTGATAAGTAATAATGTCCATCGCTTACCTGTAATGTGTTGTCAAGGATGTGTCTCTTATGTCATTACCGTTGACAGGATCGTTTAATTCCACGTGTGGTCTCTCCAAGTGTGAATCAAACAGTCGGGGTTTTCTTGTGGTGTACAGTTAAGTTCTCGCAATGCAAGAACAAGACAGTTGCATAACTGTTCTAGCTACTGCGCATGACCAATGTTCCAGAACAACACGTGATATAGAAATATAAATGAATAAATGTGATGTCTGTTTCCAAGCACAGTGACTTTACTGTCTAGTTACAAAGTTCTATGCTCCAAGCAACACGCCCCAACAAGCAATAAAGAAGCGACCTAGAAATCTAATTGGTTGACGCAGTAGGCCTTTCCTCACGTTTTTGCGGCATGGAACGATCGGGGGTACTTTTTTGAGATGCATCCAGCTGCAGCCTCGCAGAATAGCCTGTGACTAAAACTAGCCTGTCACTAAAACCAATACTATCTACTGGCAGTGGTTAATCTCTACCACATACACGTGAAGTTATTTTATTTCCTAGATTACTTTTCTTGCCCCATTTCCTTTCCTAGATTCCTTTCCTCTCTACTGGCCGTGATAATCCCTACCGCATACATGTGAACTCCTTTTCTTTCCTTGATTCCTTTCCTCCTTTCCCCGCTCCCTTTCTTTTCCTGATATCCTAGTTCCGTTTAATTTCCTCCTTTCCCAGCCTTCTTTCTTTTCGTCCTTTTCTAATTTAATTTGCTAGCTTCCTTGTCTTTCCTCCTCTTCTTTCATAGATTCCCATTCTCATTTCCTAGCTCCCATTCCTCTCCTCCTCTTCCTCCTTTCCTAGCTCCTTTCTTCCTTTCCTAACTCCTTTTCCTAATTTAATTTCCTTCTTCCTTTCCTTTCCTACTTTTATCTCCTAGATGCAGAATATCGGCCAAATTTCACCTAGTTTCATCCTCTCCACTACTCGCGACCGGACTTCCTCTCACTACCATATTTGGTGATGAGAAAATGTGTAAATGCTGCTTCAAATTTATAGCCCCTTGTGACATCTCTGGGGTTCCCCTTCTGTCTGTGCGGGTAATTTTTGTGACTGGTTGCTGCCGGGCTATTGACTTTCTAGTATTTAGAGGTGGACTTTTAGTGGAGTAGATATGATTTCTTATGTAGTTTTCGTGCCATTTATGTTTTCATTGTAGGTTGAAAATATGTATTTTATATGGAATAACTTAATTTCTATAACCTGAAACCCCGCCCTGTTTTTCCGTGTATTTTGTGATTGGTTATATTGGGAAAGACCCGGATGTTCACGGGTGGTAGGATTTTAGAGTCCTGTGTGTAATGCAGTTGCCTGATAGAACATGGACACAAGAGCAACTGTGTCGGCCTGGATGGAGGATGTTATGAATTAAATAACGTACACGTTCATATATTCAGATGTTGAATAAGTATCTGAAATCATGCGTACAAAAATCAAAAACATAATTGCAAACAGTTTACTTTGAACATACGATAAAATGAATTAAATCCGTATAGATTTTTATTTGGGCAGTTTCAGCGTCACTTTGTTTGGGGTCCTTCGTTAGCTAGGCGCCAGTCACTCTCTTGTTAGCAACAGAGCTACATAGCTAAACGTCTGTGTTTTGGATACATCGACTTGAATACTGTTTATTTTTGATATTCGTGGTCTCAAAATTGGTCAGCGATGAATTTAGAGTTGCTCGGTAAGGATAATTTATAATTCTTCAATAATTTCTTGGGTGCAGGACTTCACGTAAAGGAGGATATTGTAGCTTGGCAGCACTAGCATGCTAATTAACGAACGCCAAACGCTATACAAAGCAGTCGGAGTATAAGTAACGTTAGGGATAAATACAATCTATTTATTTCCAGTGTTAATCTTACCTTCTAACTACAAGGTGAAATCACACCGCAAAATAGCAGGCAACTACTACTATTAGACGTTAGCCATTACATTAGCCAATGAACGATCTTCGTATGTATGGTACTGTCATTTGGACTCAGATAATGTAAACAGTCAGTAACGTTAGCTAGTCTGTGGATTGTGTGTTCTTCCAGCTGTTATATGACCTAAGTCAGTCTATATGTACTAGAGAGCTAACCACATGATTTGTTATTTTTCTATAGAGTCGTTCGGGCAGAACTATCCAGAGGTAAGCCATTCCAATCTTGTTCTACATGTTACTTGTCATTTACATTGTAGACGCTCTTATTCAGAGCGACTTCCTGATGAATACATCTGTGTCTGTGTGAGTGTCTTCACATATAGTTGCGATCTCATTAACAGGAGGCCGATGGCACTCTGGACTGTATCAGTATGGCTCTCACATGCACCTTTAACCGCTGGGGCACGCTTCTGGCGGTGGGCTGCAACGACGGACGCATCGTCATCTGGGACTTCCTGACACGGGGCATCGCCAAGATCATCAGCGCTCACATTCATCCAGTCTGCTCACTGTGGTGAGAAAGCGAGCCACGAGAAAGGGAAAACACCAGGGTTGGGGTCAATTCCATTTCAATTGCAGTCAATTCGGGAAGTACACTGAAATTCCAATTTTCTTCAATACTTTTCAATTAGGAAGAATTGAAATTGCTGTTTGGTTTACCTTATGAATTGATTGCAAATGGAATGGACCCCAACATTGTAGCACAAACACTTTTTAGAATCAGCAAACTATGCTTACATTTATATATGTTAAAATGTTCTTTTATTTACTCAAACCCATGATTTGGTCCTGGAGCACTTGTCAAAAGGTGTTTTGACTGTGGTTCTGAATTGTTTTTAGTGTGGTTCTGAATCTTAACTGTCCTGAACCTTAACCTTGTGCCTCTGCAGTTGGAGTCGAGACGGTCACAAGCTGGTGAGTGCGTCTACAGATAACATAGTGTCGCTATGGGACGTCTTGACTGGAGACTGTGACCAGAGGTTCCGCTTCCCCTCGCCCATCCTCAAACTGCAGTACCACCCCAGAGACCTGTGAGTTTCTATATGTCCAACTTGTCTTATACCTCAGCCTAGTCTTGTCCTTTCTAACTCATAACTCCTAACCCCATCCATTAAAGTACAGTTAGTACCACCGACCCCACCCACCTTGGAATATATATCTATACTTCGACCTTAGCTCAGCCTACACCTCAGGCCTCTTATGATTCCTAATTTATTGTTATGCCTAACCTCAACCCTTACACACCCAAAAGTCTGTGAAGTGGTAGTTTATCTAAAACGGTATAAGGGAGTAACGGTATGGAAAAGTATAGAAATCCCAACCTGTCCTTTGTTTCAGTGACAAAGTCCTGGTGTGTCCTATGAAGTCCGCTCCGGTGCTGCTGACCCTGTCTGACTCTAAACACGTGGTTCTGCCCGTGGATGACGACTCTGACCTGAATGTGGTGGCGGCCTTCGACCGGCGGGGGGAGTACATCTACACCGGCAACGCCAAAGGAAAGGTCAGAGGTCACTGGGGCCTGGGTTTATTTATTTGTGGATCAGACATTTTGCCATATTCTTTTTCTATTTAGCACTTTACAGGTTATATGTGTGTGTGTGGGAGCTTATTGTTCTCACTGATATGACCCTGCAGATTCTGGTGCTGAACACGGACACGCAGGATCTGGTGGCATCGTTTCGGGTAACAACAGGGACCAGTAATACCACAGCCATCAAGTCCATAGAGTTTGCGCGCAAGGGCAGGTGAGAAGACTGAGCGGAAACCAATCAGTGTGTGTTGGTGAAGGCTGAAAGGCAATAGGACTATGTTTGTGTGGGAAATCATTCTGGTACTTAGAAAGTAGTTGTGTGCCTCTTACGGAGAATATTTCATAGTTCCGTCAAAGGACTGATCGTGATCCACTCTCTCCTCTCTTCCTCGCCTCCTCTCTCCAGTTGTTTCCTCATCAACACAGCAGACAGAATCATCAGGGTGTATGACGGGAGGGAGATTCTCACCTGTGGGAGAGACGGGGAGCCAGAGCCCATGCAGAAACTACAGGACCTTGTCAACAGGTGAACACACATGCCTTCGCTGTGCATACAAACCACACACATGCTCACTTTGATACATCTCTTTCCCTCACTCCTTCCCCTCTCTCTGTAGGACTCCCTGGAAGCGGTGTTGTTTCTCTGGGGATGGGGAGTACATTGTGGCTGGTTCAGCCCGACAGCATGCTCTGTACATCTGGGAGAAGAGCATTGGCAACTTGGTGAAGATCCTCCATGGAACCAGAGGAGAACTACTGCTGGACGTGGCTGTAAGGAACCACCCAAAACCTATTTTTCCAGCCCTCTTCCTCTCACTAGCTAATTCTCTTGAGTTATTCTCTTTTTCTGCCTTGTTTCTGGAGGATGTGCTGCCTCTGTTTTGAATTGTCTGTACTGGAGATTCACACAATTGACAGTAACTCATGGTGCTGATGAACTTTTTCCTGACCTATGAACCCTGACCTCTCTGCAGTGGCACCCTGTGCGGCCAATCATCGCCTCCATATCCAGCGGAGTGGTGTCCATCTGGGCTCAGAACCAAGTGGTGAGTGACACACAATACAGGTTGGACCTGAGTTCTACACCCCGGAACTGGTCTGGGTGCTGGACTGGTCTCTTTCTGCGACTTGGCTACCTAGGTTTTGATTTCAGAGAGTGATTCCTCTGCCTTTGCAAGTGAATCTGATGGAATGGATTAGCTAACTCAACGCTATGTGTTTTTGTGTTCAGGAAAACTGGAGTGCGTTCGCCCCAGACTTCAAGGAGCTGGATGAGAACGTGGAGTACGAGGAGAGAGAGTCTGAGTTTGACATAGAGGATGAGGATAAGAGTGAACCTGAACAAACAGGTAGACGTGCGCGCGCACACACAGACACACACACACGCACACCTTTGTATTGTGACTAGTCAGGGACTGATTTGTGTGTGTGCGTGTGTCAGGTGCTGATGCTGCAGAGGATGAGGAGGTGGATGTGACCTCTGTTGACCCCATCGTTGCATTCTGCAGCAGGTAAGTGTGTTTGATGAAGGTAGACAGGTCTTTCAATGGTGACAGCCTTATAGCTTTAAATAGGCATTGCAATTGAATAGAAAGTCCAATAGTAATACAAGGATGAATATGGATTGTGGTCTCTGATCTCCCCCTGTGTTAGTGATGAGGAGCTGGAGGACTTCAAGGCCCTGCTCTACCTGCCCATCGCTCCAGAGGTAGAAGACCCTGAGGAGAATCCATTTGGTCCCCCTCCAGATGCAGCCGGCCAGACCACCCCCGTAGAAGATGGTTCAGCCCACACAGGGAGCGGGGACAAGAAGCGCCAGCCGTCCTCAGAGGGAGTTCCGCCCAAAAAGAAGGCTCGTACCACCACCATCGAACTACAGGGGGTGCCTAGTGATGGTGAGAGTAACACACAAACACACACACACACACACAACATGAACACTTTACTTTTTAATCATGAATTAGTACCCTGACCTGTGTTTTCTCCCACTATCGTAGAGGTGCACCCCTTACTGGGGGTAAAGGGAGACAGCAAGTCCAAGAAGAAGACGGCAGGGCGGCCAAAAGGCTCCAAAGGTAAAGAGAAAGACTTTCCCTTCAGGCCCAAACCCTACAGGGGGGACAGGGTCTACCCTGACGGAGCGGTAGCGGGAGGAGGAGCAGGAGGAGGAGGAGGAGGAGGGATGAAGGGCAGAGCGGAGGGGGGCCTGACTGCAGCAGGTAAGGATGCAATATGATATGAAGCCAACATGAGGAGCCATGCTAATCCTGCTAGCTACGACGCTTCACCAGCCCTCTGCTCCCCGCCCCCGCCCACCACACAAACAGACATTGACACCCCCCCCCCCCCCCCAGACCGTCAACCCCTGCACACCACAGCCTCACAACCTGCCTCTAACTACTGATTGGGAACTGATTCTGGGCCAGATTAATAACCACAAAATCCCATCAAGAGAGATTCTCCCCGTTGCGAGGCGTGGGGGTTAGTTTTGATTCAGATTATTGGGTTTGTTTGGTTTCCAACATGACCGCCGGCCGGCTAGCTGGCTCTCTCCTGACCTGACCTGCGGCTGGTTTGTCTACTTGCTGCTTGCCCTTTGACCCTCCTGCTCCGCTCCTGCCTCGCTCTCACCAGGGCTTGTGTGTCTATGTTGGGTGTGTGTCTCTGTGTATGTTGTGTATATTTGTGGAATCAAGTTGTCTGCTCAAAGATTGGTGATGTTTGCTGTGCTTTGTTTTGTTTTTAACAACTGTCAAATCATCCAGCCGGACCACAATACAAGACACTGAGAGAGGAGCAAAGCTGAGCCGCCATAGGCTGTGCTCGATTGTCTACTCGTTTTTTATTGGTCAAACACCTAATGCATTGCTGTCCATCATGATCTTGACACCAGGGCTGTTCCACCATTTTGAAACCCACCATCTGATTGTCCTGAAATGATTGGTCATGTTAGAAACAGATACGATTACTGTTCTTGCAACATTATTTTGAAATATAATATCGAAATCTGAGAAATTAAGCTAATTGATTGCATCCAAATTGGCCATTTTATTAGTTTATAGGATACATATAATATTCAATAACTATATTACGTAACATCTGATTTGGACCAAACGTTTTACTAACATGAGCCACACACACACCAATCCCACCACAACGATGAGTATATAGTATCCGTTGTCTGTGTCTGACAAGTAGTATGGAGTTGCGGCTCTGAGGATTGTTTCTTCATCTTATGTAACGTATTCCCAGTAAATTTGGTTAGTTTTTTTTTTTTCTTCTCCGTTCAGAGAAATTACTCATTGAAGTTGTTAGGTTTATGTCCCGTCCTACATCCAGATATTCTGACCACTATATGGTGCTGTTCCCACGATTAGCATTTGAAACAGTGGCCAGATAAACAGAACCAAAGCATGTGTTCTTTGGTTGCTGCCATACCTTGTCCATAAACTGCTGACTCTTCAGCTCCACTATACACGTCGCGTTTCTTTGCTTTGGTGATGTATGTAGTGCTATGATCCTATGTAATGCTAGATAGAGCGCATGAGTCGAGACCAAAGTTGGCACATTTGCAATTTAACCCAACAGTTTTTGTGACAAAACTATTGGTAGATTTGAAAATGATGGAGACAGTGAACTTGAGATTTTTATTCGGTACACGAAAGCTTAAGCGGAGAAGTACATTTTGTGTGCACTACAACGTCACGCACTTATTTAAAATAATACAATAAAATAAAAAAACGTTTTTATCTGCAATAAGTCTGTTTAGTGGAAATGCATCACTGGTGGGAAAATGCGCATATTTTCTTTGTGGATTCTAGAATATTTGCATGAAAATATGTCGTCAATTGGATGGAAACCTAGCTACTGTTAGAAAAAAGTTTGGTCAAAATCAGATGTAAGGTACTATATTATATGAATGCTATAAATACAAATGGGCAATTTGGGTGCAATCAATTAGCTTAATTTCTCAGATCAAATTATATTTAAACAAAATAAGGTTGAAGGAATGCTTATCTTATCTGTTTCTAACTACAGAAGCGATTTTCAGAACAATCTGAGATGGTGGGTGTCGTGATTTGCTGAAATGACATGGAACGACCCACCAGGCGATTTAAAAATAGATTTTTTTTTATTTTTTAAAACCTTTTATTTAACTAGGCAAGTCAGTTAAGAACAAATTCTTATTTACAATGACGGCCTACCGGGAAACAGTGGGTTAACTGCCTTGTTCAGGGGCAGAACGACACATTTTTACCTAGTCAGCTTGGGGATTCGATCCAGCAATCTTTCGGTTACCGGCCCAAAGCGCCAACCCCTAGATTACCTGTCGCCCCTGTTGGAGAGTGATTTTATTTTCCAATAGACTAAAAAGCATCTCTTTTTCAAGTTGCATTATTGTTTCAATGCTAACTTTTGCTGTTGCAAAGTGAAGGAATTAATTATTTTGAATCCCATTTGACTTTCTAATGCACCGCCCACCACTCTTCAAGTTGCATTGTTGAGAAACTCATTATGCTAAGAGCCATGATATACCTGTAATGCCTCTGTATTGAATTGAGTGTTGAGTTCACGTTGACCGACCATACTGTCTGCTCTGGGAAAAGTTTGAAATTCATTTTGATACACTCTAATTTCTGGACCTGGGAAGGTCAAATGGGCAACGTTTAATGTGTTCAAGGACATAATCTCTGACTGTGTTTCTCCGACAAGAAGGTATGTTGTGAGCTATAATATATTAATTTTATGTAGCGCTTTTCGTTACAAAGACAATCTCAATGAACAAAACAAATGCAGAGATCTGGATGGTCTTGGGCGACAGTCTTCCACAGCTTCAGGTGTTGTTCAGAACGGCTGTGCAGTAGCTTAAGCGGAGGGAGCGTCGTCGGTCAGTTGCGCAGACAGCTCGTCGTCAGTCACCTCGTCGTCCCCCCCCCCCCCCCACCCCCTCGTCTGTTGGTAGGCTGGACAGTTCGCTACTGAAGTAGTGGGTGATGCTTCGGCAGCTATTAGCGGCGTGAAAGAGCACCGCACCTCGGCAGTAGTCAGGAAACAGTCCGCTCTGAGGCGGGCCTCAACCCCTTGCGCTGCTGTCCACATCATTCATGCAACCCGGTCAGGTGGAAAAGGCTGGTGCTGATGCGTCCTTCAAATGCCAAGACAAACAAACAGTCTTGCCATTAGTCGAGCAACTTCCATGGGTCAAAACCACCAGATATTATATAGAAACACTCAAAGAAGTCATAGGAAACACAAAGTTGGTGTAAAAAAAATACTTGAAACAACATATTTTTTAAATGTATAGAAGCTCTCTACCTATGCTTTCTCTCGTGGTGCCATGGCAACAATGTGAGTATTCTATTCATGGGGTTCTCTATTCTGTGTGATATTCTTGGTGTCTTTCCTACAGGGAGCCTGGTTTCACAGTCCTACAAGCAGCATGATATCGGGGGACTGGACTGAGCCAGCACCATAATCATCATCGCCCCCTGTGGTTCTGGAAGGGGAAGGACAGGCACCTAAATTCGGCCTGTTTTTACACTCTCCTAAAATCAAGACTCTTTGTGATATCACTCAAGACTGTCATTATGGTATCACCCCCCACCACCACCACAACCCCAAAAGACTCATTATGACATCACAGCCTTCTATTGCTCAGGCTGTGACTTTCCCTACCGGCTGTCTCTCTCTGTCCTCTCTCTGTGCTGGCTGCTATGGTTACCTGGATTATCTCCCTCCTGTCAAAGACTGATGTATGTGACCTGATGATGTCACAAGTTTTAGATGAGAGTTCTGACTAGGAACTCCTGCAACATAGCAGATTCACACTTTCTCATTTTCATGTTTTTTTTTGTTGGATGAGTAACAGAAACAAACCAAGAGAAGAGGGAAGCAACAGACTGCAATAGTATAGGGTCACCTCTCTTCTCCCCTCTTGTCTTTTTTTTCTGTAGAATGACTGATGTACAGATACAGTACAGGAGTTATTACATGGAATGTGTCCCAACTGGTCTCCTTTTAACTCTGTTTCTGGACATGTCTTTTTGTGTTTCTTTTTATACACGTTATTAAACCATTTAGATTGTTTTTGACTCGACCGCTGTGTTATTGAGTCATCCTGACTAGAGACCCCCCCCCCCCCCCAGGAAAACCCAATGCAAAGTCTCACTACAGTTACAACGCATACAGTAGTATCCTCTCCACCAATCATAGGTAAGCAGGCCATGCACCATTTTGTAACCGTCAGAATGTTATGACAGGTTTGTGGCACAAGATGGCGCTGCTACAACGCCAATTCCCCCCCCCCCCCCCCCCCAACAGGATGGAGCCTGGTGAGATACAGCCTCACTCACTGCCTGGCAGAGAGCTAGGTAGTGATAATGAAGAGCTTTTCCCTGTCATTTGGATTCCATTTTGTGCTACTGCACAGTTGGGTTCCATTTTGCCTTTATTTTGTAAGAGCTGATTAGGAACAAGAGGATTCACACAGGTGAATAATTCAGAGTATGGAGCTGATTGCGGTCATCCAGTAAATGAATATATATGGCCCTATACCCACTGCAAAAGTAGTTTTATTTTTTTAAATTGAAGGAGGAAAAAAAACAAATTGTGATTGAGAGAAAAGAAAAGACACCACAACGGCCAACGGGCTAGTTAAACCTTCCCAGTCCCTGTGTGTGCATTGCTTATCTGGTAGAGTGGACCAATGTTGCAGATGGAAATGTGGTAGGCCTATAGGAAAGATTAAAGTTGGGTCTGACTGCCTATGTGTGGACAGCTGTTCACCCTCTTAGGCTGTCAGGGAAATAAAGGAATGTGTGTATGGGCAGAAGGTGCATCTCCACAGCATGGCTGACTGGCTTATCATTCACACTGGTTATGTAAGACCAAGCTCATTAGATAATTGGCCAGGCGTGGTGTCGCATGCTGCCGTTGTGATGGATGGGTGGTGTTGACTACAGGAGTTTGGAGTCAGACCAGGGACAGGATAGAAGTATTTAAACCAGGTAGAAGTCACATTCCGATCGATGTCTGGGCCTCGAATGACGACATATGCTACCGTTGCCCATCGAATGTACTTTTTTTGATTTTGAGCGGAGTGTCTGTGGTGTTCTGTAGTGCACTGTATGTGAAATAGTGCGTTATTTGAGGTTTGTTTAAAGAACCTGTTTCCCCAGGGTGTCAAGTATTTACTGTAAATCCTTCCAGATATCAGATCACCATGGTCAGTCCTCACTAAGTTCTAATCATCAAAACTGGTTCGCTAGCCTGTTGTCAAGGTGACATGAACTTTCGGAGGACCCAGAGGATCAACAATGACCCTATTGATGGGGTGGTAATGGGTCAGTTTAGAGGAGTGGGATCCCTCTACTTGTGTCCTTTTAGTTATGCACACACTGATGGGAAATAAGTTGACAGGTGGAACCCAAGGCCATATTGCGCTCTGGTCTCTTCAGATCAGGTAGGACAGCTCAGAGTGGAGGACCACATGGAAATGGATGTGGAAAAGACTTCATAATAAAACAGGTTTACAAAATGGCTGGAGGAAAATCGGGAAGGAACGGAATAGGTAAGGAGGCTCTGTATGGAAGGCAAGGTGGAGCTAAATGCACTCGTCTGATCACATTGTGGAATCAACAATTCAAACACTGGGCGGGTTTTAGTAGCTAATTAAAATCTCTTTATTACAACCACATGTACATCATCATCCTAACCCCAAAAAGAGTCTTCTGAAAAGTGAAAACGAGCAGAACCAAAGAGTTGCGCAGACGCTAAGGTGTGGGAGACGTTTGGAGCCCTGTCTGGGGAAACAGTATAGTGAGAATAGGGAGAGGAACCAGAGGTGTGCATCACTTTAAATCACAAGTCCCCCCCCTCCACCCCAAGCGTCTCTCCTGTGCGATTTCACTTCTCACAGGAAAGGAAGGCTATTTTCAGCCTTAATAATCCTCACCATACAGTATATATAGAGAGAAATGGAGGAGGGGATGGAGGGAATAAATCCTGTCGTTTTTCATCCATTATTCCGAGCATTTGAGTCATGCCGAGTGTGACGTGGAACACCTCGAGGAGAGAGCGACGAATCCATCACGCTCCCTCTCTCCATCCCTCCCTCATTCTCTTTCTCAGTATTTATTTCCCTCTCCCACTATCTTCCATTTCCCTCTTCCTCAGCCTCTCTCAGCTCACGCACCAGGCAGTTGTGAGTCTTTCTTGCTGTGTGTGTGTGTGTGTGTGTAAGAACCACACGCGGTGTGAGAGTGTGTGAGAAACACACTCACTGCATTAAGGTGTGTGATCCTGTAGCGCCATGTGCCACTAATGATGAGTGCTGACGACACTAATCACAAAGCAAATCACACCTATTATTATTACATTAAGTTATCAATGACAGTGTGAGTAGTACCTACCACAGTGAACCTTGAGTTAACAGGGCTGCATAGCCCTGACATAATCCTGCATAGCCCTGACATAAGTCTGCATAACCCTGACATAAGCCTTTTTTTAAATTTTATTTTTTTATTATACATCTGACCCCCATCTGTCTTATCAATCAAGGGAGAAATACAATTTTACAGACATTGTGGCCCTCGGCAACTAGAGCCTAACACCCCATTGTCGACCCTGTACCCTAGCCTTGTACGGTACGTTCCATAATGAATATGTACAGAAGAAAATAACACAGAAGTAACAAGGCTATACATAGCCAGCTAAGACCAATATACAGAATCCTGGTCCGCTCCTTTCAAACCATTAATAAAGCCAGACTCTTTACAATAAAAAAAAAATAATAAAAAAAAGTTTGTTGTTTACATGGATTGTGAGTGTTATATCTGGAAAGGCTCTACACCACTACGACAAACAATTTCATTCGTAATCTTCCATGAATGCTTTGTGATCTAAATAACAACAGCAATAGATCATTCTACAGTCATTCCACTGGACAGTGTCCCTTCCCCTGTACAGTCAATGTTCTGTGGGTTAACTGTAAAAACACCAGCCTCTTTCCTGGGCCTAATTGACTCCTAACCTGCAGAGGCCTCCAAGTACCACAACTATTTACCATTAACCTCTGGCCAGCTTCAGCGTCAGCTTACTCCATCTATCTACTCTACAGTATCTATCCCTGGAAGCGGGTCACGTAAACGTCAAGCCAACGATAGGGTGGAGAGGGTTGGGTTGGTTGTTGCGGAATCAAGGGTACCAGGCGGGTTGAGCACAATCACATCAGGTACTGGTACAAACATCTCCCACTGCAACACCCTACCCCTATAAGACTGTAAACTGGATCTCGGTGTCAAAAACACGTCGATTGAGCGGGGTGGTTATCAATGAACACACAGTGCTACGCTTGCTGTGCTGTGGCATCGGTGTCAGATGACATCTTATCTCATGTCCAGCGAGCGTTGTTCTGGCGGATTCTCTTACGGTGCCGTATTGCTTTTTAGAAATCTCAGTCACGTTTTTAGTTGAGGCGTAAAAGTCAATGTTTCATCAATGTCACCAGTCAGCGTTTTTTTTTTTTTACATTAAAAAATGACCCAAAGATAAGAGCAACAAAATGACATGATACTGTATAGAGCTCGCCAGCTTGTAGTCTTAAAACCCGGAAATAAGTTACCTCTGGTTCGTTCATCCATCCCGATGGGAAAAGTGAATGGGGAAAGAGTTTTGGAACAAATACCGAATGAGATAATAGCAGTCAGTTAACGTGACCTTTATGAATTATGTGATTTATGTTTTTTTACAACAACAAAATTCACAAAAAGTGGCATTAGCTGATGAAGATTCTCACAGAACAAAATGTATAAGATCTCCTAAGCCAGCGTTTCCACACAGACCTTATTTTCGGCATTTATCCAAAACCCCTACAAAAACGCCATTCATTTTCCTCATCGGCTTTGTTCAATGAACCATGGCGGAGTTAGTGCCTACAAAAAGACGCCATTACTATTTCTCTCTATTGTGTTTTAGAAAACTGTTTTTCAAACCCCATGAGCATGAGGCAGCCAGACATGGTGCAGACACACACACACACACATACCGCTCCTCTCTCACACAGACTCACAGATTGTAACAGACACACACTTGCAGTGTGTTACAGTATTCAGTTAGTAAGAAGGTCATGCACTGACACACACACACACACACACAAAGCTATTGTCCGTGGTGCTTTATAGTGGAAAACACGCATGTACACACACACACACACACACACACACACACAGACCCTATACAGTAGTGACAGTCAGTAGTGAGCTGGGACAGAGGGACATCTCGTCTCGGGTACCCAGCCTCGTCCCATGAGTCAGCAGCTCCTCCACCGTCGTCCAATCATCTAACAGCTTCCTGTTCTGCAGACGACTCAACTTCCTTTGGCTGAGCTCCAGCACCGTGTTGCACCGGCCATCTCCCAAAGACCCTCCCCCTCCAGACATAGCCACTTCCTCTTGAATTACTCCTCTCCCTCCTCCTCCCATAGCTCCTCCTCTAGTGTTGACGCCTGCCTCTCTCAGAGAACCTGATCCTCCATTGGCTCCTGGCCTTGTGTAAGCCTGTTGCCCTCGGGCCTGCTGTTGTTGCTGTTTCTGCTCACGGGCCAGTAGGAGGTGCTCCCTTCTCTCTGTGCGGCTCCAGTACCTCCCCCTCATCACCTCCTGACTCTCCTCATCCGTACTCATCCCGCTGCGCTCGTCCGCTAGCTGCGACGCCCGGTCGCGAAGAATCTGGTTCCTCACAGCTCTCGGGTTAGGATGGTTGGAGTTAGTGTTGGGGGTCGGGTTGGGGTTAGGATTGGGGCACTTCCTGGACCCTCCACCGACCCCAGCCCCGACGCCAGTGTGGCCCTCCAGGGTGCTGTAGAGGCCCCCACCACCCCCTGACCCCTGGTGGGACAGCCGATTGGCCGGCTTAGGCCATGTCTCATGGATGTCCATGGATGTCTGGGGAGGGTGGCTGAGGGTGCTGAAGCGGCGCACCGATCTTCCTCTTTCTCTTTGCCTTTCCCGCTCTCTTTCTTTCTCTCGTTCTCTTTCTCGCTCCCTCTCACGCTCCCTTTCTCTTTCTCGCTCTCTTTCTCTTTCTCGCTCTCTTTCACGCTCCCTCTCACGCTCCCTTTCTCTTTCTCTTTCCCTCTCTTGCTCCCTCTCCCGCACTGGTATCTCTGACATAAAGCTCCTCTCCTGCTGCTGCCTCCTGTCGTTAACCAGCTGATCACGACCTCCACTATTGTCGCAGTAATGTCCCCTTGGTAAGGGCACAGCTCCTCTGTGTTCCCCCAGAGAGGTTGCATGTTGCTGGGGTGAGAGGGCCAGTCCTGCTGGGTGTGTGAGGACCAGTTCTGATTCTCCCTCTTCAGGCAGGCCCAGCTCCAGGCCTCTAGGTGGCGCTACCCCACAATGCTCCAGGGTGGCATAGGAGGGGGATGACGGGTGACTGGCCCGTCTGACACGCTCCTGGGGTGGGCCACGGTGGTGCAGGGTTCTGCTTCTCCGCAGCTGCCCCATTGAGCTGGAGCCCTGATGCTGCAGTGGAGGTGGCGGCCTGCGGTGGCCGGAGGGGGTACTGCAGGTGGAGAGGACAGGCGCATGGGCAGAGAGGGGCGCAGGGGCGTGGTGAGGGTTGAATAGGGACCCGCTGCTTGAGCTGTGTCTGCTCAGACAGGGACGATCCGCCTTCCGGAACTGTACGGACGACACCCTGAAGATACAGAGGGCAACAGGAGTTTTAAATGAAACAGTGACGAACAACATGCATTATCATCGTTCAACACTGGACTGAGGAAACTTTGAAGATGGATGGCTATGGATCACGTTATAATGGAAAATTAAGACAATCATAATGATCATTGTCTGGTGATAAACCCCTACCTGAAGAGTCCGTGGGGTGGGGGGCCCATGGATGGAGCGGCCAGGCCAGGTATGGAGCAGGAGGGCTGGGGCTGCATGGTCAGTGCCTCAGGGATGGCTTCAAGCAGCTCTCTGTGGTTCTTCTGGCAGCTGTCGCGGCGCTCCCGCTCGCACACCTCCCTCTGGTGGTGGAGACGAGCTTTGTACAGGCACATGCGCTTCTCTAACAACCTCTGGAAGCGGCGGAACTCTCCCGTGCTCACGCTGTAGAACCCCGAGTCACTCAGCTCAGATGAGATGAAGGACTCAGAGGATGGAGACCCCCCACCTCCACCCCCTCCTCCACTGACCGCCAGGCCCCCTCCCCTGGGGTGACATTCCTCCAGACCCCCCTCCTCTGTCTCCAGGCCAGAAAGGTCTCCCTGGTGCAGGCTACCGTCGGTCCAGCCCAGGCCGCTGTCCAGCTCATGGTGGAGTGGCAGGTAGCCTAGAGGTTTCTCCAACATATAGTCCTCATCCTCAGTCTGAAGGAGAGAGATAGAGAGAGAGAGAGAGAGGTTAGCGATAGCACACAGTCACACACACAGTATGCAGCTATACAGTACATACACACAGACATGAACACCCACCCACCCACACACACTCAAGCACACACACACACATACATACACACACCTGGCTGTGGTAACTGCTGGGCTCTTCTAGGTTGTTGCAGCAGCCAATCAGACAGCTCTGATCCCTCGGAACACGACTGGCCAGCTCCAGGTCCTTAGAGAGAGAGAGGTCCCCAGAGAGGGAGAGAGGGGGGTGGGAGAGCCAGCGGTTAATCAATGTTGAACTAACTATGAATAATGTGTGCTTACGTGAATAAACAAGCATCTGATTTTTTGATAAAGCTAATTAGAGAACTTTGGTTATGTAATTTCCATTTTCAAATATAATTGTATTGGAGCAAACAAGCCTCTCAAAAAAATCCCCCCTAAATATCCCTTTGTTATCAAAAGTCCTGATTATTAAGTGTGGGCATTAATGCAAGTCAATTGCATGCTGTAGGTTTGCAATACAGATGTACTGCACTGAACTGTAGGTTGTGTCTGGCAGCAGTATCTGCATCAGCGTGTGCTGTAGACTGTAAACGAGTATGTTTGTAGATGGGAGAGAGGAGTGTGTTTTTCCCCCTCTGTATCCTAAGCTGAGCATCCTTCCATTCTCCAAGGGGATTTCATGAGGCGCAGCTCACATTCCGCCCGCTGAACACGTGAGCGCTGTTTATGGTTGTGCGAGCCTGTGCACGCGGGTGTGTGCGTTTTCCGCTGAGTGTGTTTGAGTATATACTGTATGTGGTGTGTTTGTATGTGCTTGATGACAAACGTGTCGATGATTTAGATGTAAATCGGATCAGGTTTTCGATTTGGTTATTCTTCTATGTATACAGTGGCAAAGCCCACTGACTGTTTGTGCCTGAGCAATCCTGCGTGTGCGCACACGTGTGTCTATAGTTCCATCTCAGGTCCCTAATGCTTGTCGGCAGCATGAATAATTCCAGACTGGGTTGGCTGAGGGAAGCTGCTCCATTTAGAAAAAATGCACCGTGGTACAGCCCAGATCTACACTCTGGTACATAGTCAGCCGCTCTGGAAAATAAAAGGGCCTTTATTTTTTTTTTTAAATGCGTCAAAGCCTTGATCAGCGAACTCTTAAGGGTGCGTTTCCTTCAAGAGGGATGCAATATGGACCAGACGGCTGGAATTGCTCTTCTGCACGTCGGCCCTGGTTCAGACGCATCTCATTGGAAGAGCTGGGGCCGTATTCAAACAAAAAGGCTATCCCGATGTTTACAGTTTCACCCCCCCCCCCCCCCCCCCCACACACACACCCCAGAGAAGTAAGCTCTGAACCTCCTCTAGTTCCGTATCTGTTTTTCCTTATATGTATCCCTGTTCAAACAGTGCTGTGTACACTCTCACCTCCAGAACCATACAACCCACTACTAAATCCACGAGCTTCCCGCTAGTCCCGGGGTCGTTTTCTTCAACAGATAGTATCCTCTCAATGGACATGCAGAACAACACAGACACAGACAGTATTCTGTAGGTCTAGCTCCTTTCCTCACATGTACTGTACCATACAGTACAATGGGCTAATTATCTTGGAGAATTACAATCGCCTGTCTACAACACAGGAAGTTATACCAGTCACAAGAATGAGTGAGGTGCAGGATTTAACACCGCTGATTGATTGTCTCTACTACAGGTACTGAGCGATGAATGGTGGTCCAATCACAGACAGAGTACCCACGTACCGCAGTCTTAATTATAGGGCAGGGCATTGGCTGACAACATCAAGTGATTGTTGTTCATACAAAACCAAAGGAAAAGCTTCATGACATTACGCGTGGCATCCTACTACCAGGGGACAGTTTGTCCAAGTGTCTGTGTGAGTGTTTCAAGTTTTACATGCACAACTACAGTGAAATGCTTCCCTTTCAAACTCTACAAAACAGGGCAGTAAATCTATATCAAAATCGTATGACTAGCGAAACACCTACAGTGCCAGTCAAATGTTTGGACACGCCTACTCCTTCCAGGGTTTTCTTTATCTGGACTATTTTCTACATTGTAGAATATTAGTGAAGACATTAAAACTATGAACTAGCACATATGGAATCACGTAGTAACCAACAAAAAAGTGTTGAGCAAAAACTCTTGGCATTCTCTCAATCGATTCTCAAAGAGTGTGCAAAGCTGTCGTCGAGGCAAAGGTTGGCTACTTCGAAGAATCTCAAATATAACATACATTTTGATTTGTTTAACACTTTTTTTGGTTACTACATGATTCCATATGTGTTATTTCATAGTTTTGAAATTAGAAATAAGAGAGGAAGCTATATATACAGGGTCAGTTACAGTACCACATTTACAATGTGCAGGGATACTGGAGTACTTGAGGTAGATATGTACAGATATGTAGGTGTGTGTGTGTGTGTGAGTCAGTCAGTCAGTCAGTCAGTCAGTCAGTCAGTCAGTCAGTCAGTCAGTCAGTCACCTGGTAACCAAGTGGATCCAACTCCTCTATGTCTTGTGGAGCGGTAGGTAGATACTCATATCTCCCGTTGTCACGGTGATCACGAGGCAGACTCATGTGGCTGCAGTAGTGTCTGAGAGAGAAAGGAAGATAGAAGAGAGAGAATAAGAGAAGAGAGAGATATGCAGTCATCAAATCTAACAATTAGTGTAGGAAGATATTAGTGAATTTTATAGACATTTGAAGTGTGTGTGTGTGTGTGTCTATCTGTGACTGTACCTGTCCTGGTAGGCAGGGTTGACCCTGGGCATGGTTCCAGCTGCTGTGACACCCAGACTGCGCAAGGCCAGGTGGGGGGGCAGGGTGAGAGGCTCCCAGTGTCTCTCAGTCTGCGTGCTGCAGTCCTGTAGTCCATAACCCCTCCCACGCTGGCTCTTGATCTGCAATGTGATTGGCTGCTCATAGGCAGCCAGGATTCTAAGAGCATCACGTTTACTCAGGTGGGAAAGATCCCGTTTGGTCAGTTGACTCAGATCCCGCCCACTGACCTGTGAGGAAACACAAAGAGACACATGACACCCTATTCCCCATATAGTGCACTAGGCTACATATTGTGGGGGTTCAGAGTTCACTCATCTACTCTGTAGAGCACTTCATCACTACTTGTTACTCCCGGTCCTAGTGAAAAGCCAACTGTTCCGGTTGATATATTATCGAATAGATATTTGAAAAACACCCTGAGGATTGATTATAAAAAACGTCTGACATGTTTCTGTGGACATTATGGATCTAATTTTCAATTTTTGTCTGCGTTGTCGTGACCGCTCTTTCCGGTGGATTCCTGGGTATAACGCACCAAACTAACGGCGGTATTTGGATATAAAAAATATATTTATGGAACAAAAGGAACCTTTGTTGTCTAACTGGGAGTCTCGTGAGTGAAAACATCCGAAGATCATCAAAGGTAAACGATTAATTTGATTGCTTTTCTGATTTTCGTGAACAAGTTACCTGATGCTAAGTGTACTTATTGTTTTGTCGAGCGATCGATAAACTTACACAAACGCTTATATTGCTTTCGCTGTAAAGCATAATTTCAAAATCTGACACGACAGGTGGATTAACAAAAGGCTAAGGTGTGTTTTGCAATATTGCACTTGTGATTTCATGAATATTAATATTTTCTAGTAATATTATTTGACTGTGGCGCTATGCTATTTAGCGTTGCTGATGACAATTATACCGGATCCGGGATGGGTGATTCAGAGAGGTTAATTAAGGAGCAGCGGGGACTGTGAAGCAACATAAACACAGGCACAGACACATGCTTACAAACACACGATAACACATGCACTATACACACGTGTACACATTGATTTTGTGTTGTAGCTATGTGGTAGTAGAGTAGGGGCCTGAGGGCACACACTTAATATGTTGTGAAATCTGTTGTGAATGTATTGTAAGGTTTCAAAAAAATTTACAACTGCCTTAATTTTGCTGGACCCCAGGAAGTGTAGCTGCTGCCTTGGCAGGAAGTAATGGGGAACCATAATAAATACAAACACAAATACAAATCAAGGGAGGGGATGCAAAGATGAGGACTAAGAGCATATCAGTGTTCCAACCCAAGAGGACAAACAACACCTTTGGAATTCAATATCTGGCTTCTGCAATGAATCACTCCCGATTCCAAGCATAGCACCAGAGCCATGACACTAGAGCCGCGAGCCAACAACACCATAACCTAACCAGAGTGACACAGTTGTACACAGCATCTCTTAACTACAGTACATCACTGACACGACTCACCACCTACTACAGTACACACAGCTACAGAGACAGAGAGAGAGAGAGTAAAGAGAGGGAGAAAGAGAAATAGAATGAGAGAGAGAGAGAGAGTGCAATAAATTGATTTACTGTGAAGGTTGCAGAGAAAGCACTGTGTGTGAGCGTGTCGTCTATCTCTGTGAGTGTAACGGCAAAATGTGTTGCGTTTACAATTGAATCGTGTGTGTTTGTGGTTGTGTATATGAGTTAGAGCTTGTTTGTGCATCTGTGTGTCGACATGATCTGGAGCGATTTTCCTGACATGCTAACCCCACGAGGAGACACCCAGCCAAGCACACATCCAGCCTTATCTGAGGCATGTTGTAACACACACACACACACACACACGCATACACATGAACACACACAAACATACACATTTCACAAAGCTAGAGAGATGTAATTGAATGGTTTTATCCATGCAGTCCACTGTCCACACACACTCTCACACACAATGGCAGGATTATGGTGGCCTTTTACTGCGGGCCATGTGCACTGATACAAAATGCCATCTGTACAGAGAAGCTCTGTGGGTGAAGAGTCAGGAGACTGCACTGCAAAACAATCTTGTTGTTTTTACAGTACTATACAATAACACTAACAGTAAAGTACCATATTCATTATTTGCGGTAAATTGCTGTAAATGGCAATGCACTCTGGGTGATATTAGGTGTAAACAGTTAATGATCATGTAAATTCCTGAAGAAACTTTGGTTTAACAGTACATTACTGTGACCACACAGCATTGTGGTATTAGCAATTGGTAACTCTGAGGGATCGGATGGAGCGACATCATGGTCTGAAGTGAATCAACCAAACAAGGTGTGTACAACATTTATATGATTTACAAATTAATTATACTGAATACTACACTTAAATGGAAAACTGTGATTTAGACAGTAAAGTTGTACATTTATTAACAGTAAAATACTGTCAAGGGTTATACAACACCATATTGTAAATGATGGTGCATTGTGGGAAAATGTTGTGGGCAGATAAAGAATTGCTTTATTTCGAATTCCACCCCACAGAATACATTAGCGTACTGTATTTTTGGAGCGCCAAAAGCCTTTTGATCACTAGTTGTTGCATGGTATTGTTTTTTATGTCTCATTCACATATTTTGAGGCGTGCCTTGTAAGAGGCTACATTTGTGCTAACCGTTAGTGAGAGTGCTGTACCAATTTGAACCTGTAATATGTAACTTTTTGAGGGACCTGACCAAATTGACATAGAATTGTGAGTTATAGATCTGTCATTCCCATTGAAAGCAAGTCTAAGAAGCAGTAGATCTATTCTATGTGCACTAAACGGGTGTCCCGACTCTTTGAGGTTATTAAAGATCCCATGGCACTTATTGTAAGAGTAGGGGTGTTAACCCCGGTGTCCTGGCTAAATTCCCAATCTGGCCCTCAAACCATCACGGTCACCTAATAATCCCCAGTTTACAATTGGCTCATTCATCCCCCTCCTCTCCCCTGTAACTATTCCCCAGGTAGTTGCTGCAAATGAGAATGTGTTCTCAGTCAATTTACCTGGTAAAATGACGGGAAAATATATATATATATATTTCCCATGTGCACCATTCTTAAGTTTTGAGTCTTTACTTTGGTTTTGAACACCAGCTAAAATAGCTGAAAATACAATATTTTGGGTTTTGTAAAATGTATTTCACAGCTGTTTAAATGGTACAATGATTCTCTATACTATACTTGTCTGTTTTGTCACATAAACTGAAATTTTAGCAAACAGGAAATGGTGGAGCGATTTCTGCATAGTGCACCTTTAACTGCTATGTGGTACAGTAGTACTGCCCCAACAATTTAATGGTTGAGTATTTGCCATGTCATTTCATCTGTTTTGCCCTCTAGTCCCAATTTATTGAAAACATTACCTAGCAACCAAACCTGCTTGACCAATCCCAAACATTACGGTGAAATACTGTAAAATACAAACCCCTTCTCCCCTCAATTGTTTATTGTTTACTCCATGTGTAACTCTGTGTTGTTGTCTGTTCACACTGCTATGCTTTATCTTGGCCAGGTCGCAGTTGCAAATGAGAACTTGTTCTCAACTAGCCTACCTGGTTAAATAAAGGTGAAGTAAATTAAATAAATAAAATAATGAATTCATCCATTAATTCATTACAATTACTGCAAAAACATTACAGGAATGCACTGTACTGTTGTTTTACAGTAACGTACAGGCAGCCGGTTGTCTGTAAATTACAGTAAAAACAACAGTACGAAATATTACAGTAACAGTATTGGATACAGTATGGTAATATGGTAATACAGTATGGTAATATACTACCTTTTTTACGGTAACTTACAGGCAACTGACTGCCTGTATGTTACTGTAAAAGCAACAGGAAATGTTGTAGAGTGTACGCATCACCCCACGGCAGATGGAGGGGGGGGGGGGATTGGAAAAGAGAGGAGAAGAGAAGAGGGTAGAGGAGAGGATGAAGAGTAGAGATGGAAATATGGAGAGGGATAAATGTAAGTTAAATAAGTGAAGCAAAAAAACGTGAGAGACAGGAGGAGGGAAAGAGAAAAAGAGGAGGGAAAGAGTGAAAGAGAGGAAGGAGGAGAGGGGAGAGAGAAAGCGAGAGAGAGAGAGAGAAAGAGAGAGGGGGAGAGTCAGAGCGTCACAGCTCTCAGTGGTGTTGGATGGGCAAGGCTGTCACTGCTTGTAATCATCAACGCTGGTCACAAGAGGCTGCCACACACACACGCACAGAGACACACACACTGTCAGGCACCCACAATTGTACCCACACACACTGTCATGTACACATGCACACACACACAAAACCTCAAATTCCCCCATCACAGAGCCTCACTATAATACACAGAGCTGAATGTTGCTGGAACAGAGACAGCAGAACAGACACGATATACGCAATCTTTCTGTAGACACAATCATTCTAGAATATAAAATAACTCTTTCACACATATGACATTTCTCTTATAATAAGATACACGCCCATCTAACTCTTATTCTGTATTCTCACACACCCACATGCTTGCATACACATATGCAAGCGTACACACACACACACACACACACACACACACACACACACACACACACACACACACACACACACACACACACACACACACACACACACACACACACACACACACACACACACACACAGCAGGCAGCAGGCATGTCATGGTGTGTATTCTGTTCCGCTATTCTCCATTTCCTTGATCATGTACATGACACCCACACATCACCACAACCCTAACTCTATATCCCATCTACACAGATACGCCACACACCCACATAGATGCACATACAGTACGCACGCACAAAGCATGCACACACACTCACACACAGATTTAGAAGGGTGCACACTAACCCCCAATCCATCGCCAAACCACGGCCCTGAGAGCCGACAGCCCATTGCCACGGCAACGGATGAGCGCCAAGTCTGAGGTTTCCCTCTGTTCTAAAGAGGAGTCCGGTGAACGAGAGGAAGAGGAGGAGAAAGAGTGACGAAGTATTCAGCATAGATCCTTGTGCTCCAGCAGAGATCGAGAGAAAGATCACGCTCTCGCTCTCTCTCTATCTCGCTCTCCCTCCTTCGCGCTCTCTGTTTCTCCCTTGTTCTCTCTTTCTACTTCTCTCTCCTCCCTACCAGAGGCAGAGGCAGCCTCTGCTAAAATCCAGAGAGACAGAAGCAGCTTCCACTGACACACAGAGGATCTCAGCACTCTCTTCTCCTCAGCTCTCTTTCCGCTCTCTCTCTTTCTCTCACCCTCACACACACACAATCTCACATCCCTCTCTCAGCTGTCATTATACCCCCCCTCCCTCTATCTATTACACTCTCTCTCCTTCCCTCTCTCTCCCTCCCTCCCGCTTTCCCTCCCTCCTTCTGTGCCAGCCTTGTGTTGAGGCTCCACCCCTTCTTGCATAGTAACCCGGCTGGACTGCGAATGTATACACACACACACACACACACACACACACACACACACACACACACACACTGTGATTGGTCACCTCTCACATGGTGAGACTAGGGGGTAGAGGACAGGAGAGGAGGGGTACCCTGCCCCCTCCCCCTGCAAAGTTTTCCTCGGTTAGAGGGAGATTCTTCTCTGTCTAATAGAGGTTCTCCCTCCCTCCCTCCCTCCCTCCCTCCCTCCCTCCCTCCCTCCCTCCCTCCCTCCCTCCCTCCCCTGTTCTTATGCTCTTATTTTGTCTCCCTCTCCATCTCCCTCCTTTCCTGCATAATTCTCTCCTTCTCTCTCCTGTATCTCCCCCTCTCTCTTTCTCTCTCCTGTATCTCCCCCTCTCTCTTTCTCTCTCCTGTATCTCCCCATCTCTCTTTCTCTCTCCTGTATCTCCCCCTCTCTCTTTCTCTCTCCTGTATTTCCCACCCTCTCTCTTTCTTTTTCTTCTGTATCTCCCCCTCTCTCTTTCTCTCTCCTGTATTTCCCACCCTCTCTCTTTCTCTTTCTTCTGTATCTCCCCCTCTCTCTTTCTCTCTCCTGTATTTCCCACCCTCTCTCTTTCTCTTTCTTCTGTATCTCCCCCTCTCTCTTTCTCTCTCCTGTATTTCCCACCCTCTCTCTTTCACTCTCTCCTGTATCTCCCCCTATCTCTTTCTCTCTTCTGTATTTCCCACCCTCTTTCTTTCTCTCTCCCGTATCTCCCCCCTCTCTCTTTCTCTCTCCTGTATTTCCCACCCTCTCTCTTCTCTCTCTCCTGTATCTCCCCCTCTCTCTATCTCTCTCTCCTGTATCTCCCCATCTCTTTCTCTCTCTTCTGTATCTCCCCCTCTCTCTTTTATTCTCTCTCCTGTATCTCCCCCCATCTCTTTCTCTCTCTCCTGTATCTCCCCCCATCTCTTTCTCTCTCCTGTATTTCCCCCCTCTCTCTTACTCTCTCTCCTTCATCTTCCCCTCTCTCTTACTCTCTCTCCTGTATCTCCACCTCTCTCTTTCTCTCTCCTGAATCTCCCACCTCTCTCTCTCCTGAATCGCCCCCCTCTCTTTCTCTCTCTCCTGTATCTTCCACTCTCTCTCATTCTCTCTCCCTCTGCTTCTAATATACAGTTATCCTCCTTGTTATCCCTCCCTCACCATGCTCACTCCCTCCTGCTCTCCCTCCCTCTTTCTCTCCCTCAGGTGCAGGGGTATGGCTGCAGAAGCTGTTTATTATGTACAAGCAACATGAGCTAGAGGGGGGAACCCTTTTCTCCCCAATTGAACATAGGAAGCAGCTCACATATGAACAACAATATTGTATGCAGTACCAGGACAGATATTGTATGCATTATGTTGCTCCCGGACGTGTGCACGACACACCACACACACACACTCACTCTGAATAACCAGTTCACTGTAGCAGCGCTGTATGCTAATATGAACAGGCAGGCATGGAGATGACGGATGGATGAGAGAAGGAGTGATGATATAAATATGGAGAGATTGATAGATGAGAGATGGATGTAGGCTTGATTACATCTGACTCATCCTCTGTGGCCCCTCACTGACTGTGTGTTGCCCTGGATACCAATGTCTGCTCGATAACTGAATGTAAACCTTGACTGTACGGAAAGTGTGTGCTTATATGCACGTGAGTGTATGAATATGTGTGTGGGTGTCCTAAAATGTATTTTGAATTTGAGTGTGTGTGTCCTCCCGAAATGTCCGTGTTTAAGGTGCTGGCATTCTTGTTTATATATGTGTGTGTGTGTGTGTGTGTGTGTGTATGTAGTTGTGTGTGTGTGTAGTTGTGTATGTGTGTGGTGAAGATTCCTGCAATTGATGCATGCCTTATAAATTCTGCCATTTATATGTTGATTTGTGGGGGTGTTAGGATGAGGAAAACAGAGAGAGGAGAGGAAGGAGCAGAGATATCCCCACCACGCACACATTGTAAAACGTAACAAGTTCGAGTAACCCAAATCAAAGTATTCCAGTGTTCAATACTTAAAGTAATAAAGTGAGTTCACCACCCATATGGTTATCTTTTTTAAGTTGTAAACTGTTATAACGACCGAAGTTACTTAAACATTAATCATTGTTGTAGTAACGGGTCCCTTCTACTTAAATTAAATCATTTTTGTGTAAGTAGTAGTTCTGATGAGTCATTTTCAGTGGTCATGTCTTAATGTTTAATATTGTTTTATGTATTCAACGATTTGTCACTATAACCCACCTTAGCAGTCATTGCAGGATTCTGCATTCGTCTCTGTCGTTAAGAGTGGTGCTCACGACCTTGATCTTGTTCTTCTTCTTTACATTTGTAATGGCATATGACAACCAACTGAAAGGTTCATACACCGTCACTTACTGTTCTGGAGTGTGAGGCCGGCCACGGCCTCCCTATTCATCTATTTCTCTAATCCAGCCCTGTGTTTCCACCTGCTGTTCTGGAGTGTGAGGCTGGCCACGGCCTCCCTATTCATCTATTTCTCTAATCCAGCCCTGTGTTTCCACCTGCTGTTCTGGAGTGTGAGGCCTCCCTATTCATCTATTTCTCTAATCCAGCCCTGTGTTTCCACCTGCTGTTCTGGAGTGTGAGGCCTCCCTATTCATCTATTTCTCTAATCCAGCCCTGTGTTTCCACCTGCTGTTCTGGAGTGTGAGGCCTCCCTATTCATCTATTTCTCTAATCCAGCCCTGTGTTTCCACCTGCTGTTCTGGAGTGTGAGGCCTCCCTATTCATCTATTTCTCTAATCCAGTCCTGTGTTTCCACCTGCTGTTCTGGAGTGTGAGGCCTCCCTATTCATCTATTTCTCTAATCCAGCCCTGTGTTTCCACCTGCTGTTCTGGAGTGTGAATTCATTACACTTTGTGACACAAAAAGGGAAGGGGAAAAGGGAATAAATATTGCCCTGCCTACTAACCCCACATCCATTCAAATCTTACTGAAGCACAATCTTATCTTGACTGTCGGGTAAAGACTCTGCATCAAAACTCAGTTGGACAGATAGTGTCTTCTCTGTTTCACTCCACTGGGCACACACTGGTTGAAGCAATGTTGTTCCCACGTCATTTAAACAAAATGAAGTTGACCCAACGTGAACTAGACATGGAATTGACTTCTATGCCCAGTGGGACCACGCTCTCCACCGGGTCTGCGTGGCACCAAACGGAGGGCGTCACAGATGCACGACCTTGTTGATGGTGGGAATTGGTTGTCTCATTATTGAACGTCAATTTGCTCCACGAATTTATATGCGTTCATCATGACTTAAAATTCTTAAGTTGAGAGAAATTGCAACAATGTAATTGTTCTATATCAGCACAAACCAGATATATATATATTTAAACCAATACCAATGTGTCTGACAACTACTTTATTATTTTAAGTAAAGACGCAAAATATAATAAAATCTAGTAAGAACTACTTATTGAAATGTTCGGAAATGGTTCCAATTTTTTTTCTACTATTCATATAATCCAGAAACACTACAAATCCGGGCTGTGTTTTGTGTAGGCTTACCCTGCCTTGACGTTTTGATAACAGAGTAAATCTCTCTCGGACTAGGTGACTTTTATCAATATACGTATTTGCCTGTATTTACCCCCCAAAAATGAAATGCTAAATGCTAATTAGCTCACCTCACTCACCAGGGCCATGATGATCTGGACGAGACTGCCGAATTTAGGCAAAGGTAAGGATCTCTGGATTAACTATCTAATGTTTGCTAAATGTAGTAATTAATAAATTAGCTAAAGTTGCCGAAATTGACAATTATTTGAACTGTCTTAGGCAAGTTTTAAATTGAATGCATGCTAGATAGCTAGCTCATGGTTAGCTAGTTAGCAACATTAGCCTGGCTAGATGGCTTCATTAGCTGTCTATATTTCTAGCCATTTAAATGCATGAGAAATTCATAAAAACAAGTGCATCTTTCTTTGGCTTTTATAAACCAAGAGTCTAGCTTAGATTCTAAAGCTATGGCTAGGCATTCTTGATAATGTTTGTTTGTGTCTGTGGTTGAGGGGTGGGTAGACTACTTCAAGTACTTCTTGCTTTGTAGCTACCCTAGGTAGCTTATTATTTTAGTCTGGCTTTTTGAGAGGTGTTAGAGATGGACTGATTAGCATCCTCTAAAAATCACATTTTATTGGTCACATACACATGTTTAGCAGATTTTATTGTGGGTGTAGCGAAATGCTTGTGTTTCTAGCTCAAAGAGTGCAGTAATATCTAACAAGTAATATCTAACAATTACACAACAATACACACAATACACACACATTTTATTTTTTATTAAGTAAAGGAATGGAATTAAGAATATATAAATATTTGTGTGAGCAATGTCGGAGCGGCATTGACTAAAATACAGTAGAATAGAATACAGAATATACATATGAAATGAGTACTGCAAAATATGTACACATTATTAAAGTGACTAGTGTTCAAATTATTCAAGTGGCCAGTGATTTCAAGTATATGTATATAGTGCAGCAGCCTATATACATATTTAACAGTCTGATGGCCTTGAGATAGAAGCTGTTTTTCAGTTTCTCTGTCCCAGCTTTGAAGCACATGTATTGACCTCGATCTGTGGATGATCTGTGGATCTATTGGGGAGGTAAGCAAATTGAAGTGGGTCTAGGGTGTCGCGTGAGGTAGAGGTGATATGATCCTTGACTAGTCTCCCAAAGCACTTCATCATGACAGACATGAGTGCTACGGGGCGATAGTTATTAAGTTATGTTACCTTTACTTTCTTAGGTACAGGAACAATAGTGGTCATCTTGAAGCATGTGGGGACAGCAGACTGGGATAGGGAGAGATTGAATATGTCCACTCCAGCCTGCTGGTCTGTGCATGCTCTGAGGACATGGCTAGGGATTAGGTCTGGGCCGGCAGCCTTGCGAGGGTTAACACGCTTAAACGTCTTACACACGTCGGCCACGGAGAACGTGAGCCCACATCCTTGGTAGCTGGCCCTGTGTTGTCCTCAAAGCGGGCAAACAAGGTGTTTAGTTTGTCCGGAAGCCGGAGTCCGCAACGTGGTTGGTTTTCCCTTTGTAGTCCATGATTGTCTGTAGACCCTGCCACATAGGCCAAGTGTCTGAGCCGTTGAATTGCAACTCCACTTTTTCTCTTTACTGATGTTTTGCCTGTCTGTTTGCCTTATGGAGGGAATAACTGCACTGTTTGTATTTGGCCATATTCCCAGTCACCTTGCCATGGTTAAATGCGATGGTTCGCACTTTCAGTTTTGCGTCAACAATGTGTTACTTTACTGCAGGAAAACATTGATATGTTTGCTGTTACCTTCTGAACAGGTCAGCTGGTTCAGCCTGGAACGCTGTTCTCCTGCTTTGCTATGTTTCAGTCAGTGCAGGGTCCTGAAGAGCAGGAGGGTGTGAAGGGTTTTGTCCCAGCCCAGCTCTAACACCTGACTTTAACGATCAACATACTGAATCATGGTGATAGGCTATGATTTGTAATCAGGATATAGGCTCGAACAAAAGCTTATACTCACTCCTGCAATTCACCCATTTAATTCATTATCCTGTAATAATGGGGGGTTATTGATATATAATGCATGCTCAACTCTCAAGTTGAAGTTCAACTTGTTGACTGATGCCATGGCGGCGGCTGCTAAGAAGAAGGAAGCAGCTGTGAACCAGAAGACTGCAGCCAAGGCAGCACTGGTCCAAACCTGAGTAGTTCTGGTTGGTACTGTATGTGCCTTTAGGTTCCTCTCCATGTGTAGGCTACTGTACTGGCCTGTGTGGTACAGTCTTTCAAATGTGTAGTAGTTTGTTGCATTGTATTGCTTAGTTGATTTGTGCCAACCTTGAATTCAATCTATGCCACAGATTGTTTTACTTCCTCCATTTTGCATTGGACCTTCATAGATGCAGACCCGAAGACATTCAAGCAGCATTTTGAGAGAAAGTATCCCAAGTCTCCGATGGTCCCGGTAACGGTTAACGTGCAGGTCTAATCGACCACACACTCAAATGGAGCTACAGCTGGGGTTAAGATTCTTCCATCATTTACACACAGTAGACATAGTGTAAACCACCATGTCAACCAAATGCTCTCCTCAATGCTTAAGTTGTGTTGTCTATGGCTCAGTTCGTGGAAACGCTGTGATCGCTCATCATCTTTAATGGCAAACCATCTCTCTAGCTACCCATTTATTCCACACTATGCCCTTTATGCCCTATTGTCCCTCAACTTCAGACACTTTGGAACTCTCTATCTTATTTGTATTTTTATTCCTTTATTTATTTCACCTTTATTTAACCAGGTAGGCAAGTTGAGAACAAGTTCTCATTTACAATTGCGACCTGACCAAGATAAAGCAAAGCAGTTCGATACATACAACAACACAGAGTTACACACGGAGTAAAACAAACATACAGTCAATAATACAGTATAAACAAGTCTATATACGATGTGAGCAAATGAGGTGAGATAGCTAAAGGCAAAAAAAAAGGCCATGGTGGCGAAGTAAATACAATATAGCAAGTAAAACACTGGAATGGTAGATTTGCAGTGGAAGAATGTGCAAAGTAGAAATAATGGGGTGCAAAGGAACAAAATAAATAAATAAATACAGTAGGGGAAGAGGTAGTTGTTTGGGCTAAATTATAGATGGGCTATGTACAGGTGCAGTAATCTGTGAGCTGCTCTGACAGCTGGTGCTTAAAGCTAGTGAGGGAGATAAGTGTTTCCAGTTTCAGAGATTTTTGTAGTTCGTTCCAGTCATTGGCAGCAGAGAAATGGAAGGAGAGGCGTTTGACCAGAGATATACCTGCTGGAGCGCGTGCCACAGGTGGGTGCTGCTATGGTGACCAGCGAGCTGAGATAAGGGGGGACTTTACCTAGCAGGGTCTTGTCCGAGAGAGATTTACACGGATATCAAAACGTCATGCCAGGGTAAACCTACGCAAAACACATCCCTTATTTGAAGTGTTTCTAAAATCCGAAATGTATATAATGAATTGTGAAAAAACGATTGGAACCATTTCCATGTTTGACCGCCAGGTTTTATGGGTATTGTGATGTGTCCACTGTGGGGCTCAAGTAGTATACATTTGAACTTCTTGCCTCTTCCTGCTGGAATTCATTTAGTTAGGTATAGGACTCCAAATGTTACTACAGAGAAATAGCATACAGATATGTTATGTTAGTTCATGTTATAGCATGCTATCTTTTAAAGTAATTATTCCCCTAAAATAAATTGTATTATAAATATTGACCAAAGCTGTCCCAAAGTGAAATAATGAAATTATAACCAAACAAGCCGACATTATAAACAAGCAAGCCCTGTTAAGGCTAAGAGGACTGGACGCTTGCTGAGTCCCTTCAGCATGACCTCCTAAATCTGTTTTCTGCTTTGCTTTGCCGCTGGTTAGGCTGAAACAACGCTGCCTGGTCTGGCCTCTCCTCTATCTGCACAGGGACGCCACACTGAGCAACCCCTAATGAGGTTGGTGTGTATCATCAGGGTCAGCACCCAGCCTCATCCCTCTCTTTTCGACTAGGAAGGTAGAGGGAGGATGAGGGGGGCCGGCGAGGATGAGAGAGGGCAAGGGACGGATGAAGAAGGATATGAAGGATAAGGGAGGATGAGGAGGAATGAGGAAGGAGGTCGAGGGAGGATGAGGAAGAGAGAGTCTGAGGGGAGGGAGAGGATGGTGAAGATGGACAAGGGCCTGGGTTCACCCTGAGGCTGAGGAAAGGAGTCACACAGAGACAAGGCGGAACAATATAAAACAAGCCACGACAAGCAAAGATGAGAGATGAGAGGCATTCACTTAAATATCACTTGCATAGCCATACCCATCTCTCGCTCTGTTTGCGTCTGAGGAATTTGAGAGGTTTTCTCTGAAGAGACAAATATCAGCAAATGACAAAGAAAACGTCCTCCATCATATATGGAATACACTGATTGTTTCTGTTTCTTTACTTTTCTACCCGTCTTGTCATGTATCCCTGTTGTAACTGCATAATGTGTGCATTAAACAGTTCAGTACTCAGCTCTGAACAGGTATAGCCTAGCGGTTAAGAGCATTGGGCCAGTAACTGAAAGATCGCTGGTTCAAATCCCTGTGCCGGCAAGGTGTAAAAAGTTGCCCTTCTGCCCTTCAGCAAGGCAGTTAACCCCCAACAACAACTGCTACTTGGGTGCTGATGATGTTAATTAAGGCAGCCCCCTGCACCTCTCTGATTTCGAGGGGTTTGGTTAAATGCGGAAGACACGTTTCAGTTGAAGGCATTCAGTTGCGCAACTGACTGTGTATCCCCTTTCATGTCTACCAACTCCCCCTTGTCGCTACGATATGCTATTCACATTACTGTACCCACAATCTCTTGGGCATTATCACTCTATTGTGCTGAACACAACCACCCTCAATGCACCCCTGGTTTCACTGTCTGTTTGATTAGGTGAGAGTTTAGCGGTGATATTATTATGCTAATAAGAATCCCCTTCACCTGCAACCATTACCCAATGACGTGAGAATCAGCCGTTGACGCAGTGAAACTTCCTCCAATCAACAGCCACCTATCATCTGAAGCATCGTCAATGGTCACTAACGATCATTCCAGTTTTCTGCCAGGCTACAATTAATCAAGTCAAATAGGCATTAGGAGTCAGCATGACAATTGATTAAATGTCTCTCCATGAAGAACTGGGTCTGTGTAGGCAGCATCTCAACAGTTTCGTCCATATTGCTTTCACATATCCAGTCTCATGTGCAGGGGACAACTATTCCGACTGAAATTGTGATTTTGGCAAAGTCTTGACCAGAGCAGAATACGTTTGTTTATCTACGCTTCACATTGACACAGAGAACCTGACTGCTCATCTCTCAACCTTAAGGTTTCATGGCCACATTCCCTGGTCTGGAAGAAGTCTTACCATTAGTAAGGAGCCATCAGGAAGGAGAGGAGAGCACTGTAAACACACCACCTCAGAAAAGGCTCATGTCATTTATTTATTCACTCCCTTTTCCCAGAACTCTCCGCTCACTAACGAGAGCAACACAGATCTGCACTTTCCAGGAGCTTGTCTCAAATATTCTTACTTGGCGCACACACACACACACACACACACACACACACACACACACACACACACACACACACACACACACACACACACACACACACACACACACACACACACACATACATATGCACACACACACACACACACACACACACACACACACACACACACACACACACACACACACACACACACACACACACACACACACACACACACACACACACACACACACACACACACACACACACACACACACACACTGGTTTGTTTGAAAAGCTCTCTTGCATTTGCAATATTTTCCTCAACACTGTCAATTGGTGTTACATATACATTGTCCTCCACTTCACCCGCAGATACAGAGAGTCCAGTCTGGGGTTTAAATCACTGTACTGGTGGCACAATACCTGGAAACACGCTGCCACCTTCTCCTGTTCCTCCCTTTAGTTTTTTTTATCCCTTTGGTACCATTTTCACAAGGATCTGGTCAAATTTCACAAAACTCAAAACAGATCATCAAAAAGGCTGAAAAAAAGGTGTGTTTGATAAACCATACATAATAAAAACTCATCATTGCTAATTGATTTCACATAGTGGTAACTACAATTGGTCACCATATATTTTATATGTCACATACACATGGTTAGCAGATGTTAATGCGAGTGTAGCGAAATGCTTGTGCTTCTAGTTCCGACAATGCAGTAATAACCAACAAGTAATCTAACTAACAATTCCAAAACTACTGTCTTATACACACAAGTGTAAGGGGATAAAGAATATGTACATAAAGATATATGAATGAGTGATGGTACAGAGCGGCATAGGCAAGATACAGTAGATGGTATCGAGTACAGTATATACATATGAGATGAGTATGTAAACAAAGTGGCATAGTTAAAGTGGCTAGTGATACATGTATTACATAAAGATGCAGTAGATGATATAGAGTACAGTATATACGTATACATATGAGATGAATAATGTAGGGTATGTAAACATTATATTAGGTAGCATTGTTTAAAGTGGCTAGTGATATATTTTACATCATTTCCCATCAATTCCCATTATTAAAGTGGCTGGAGTTGAGTCAGTGTGTTGGCAGCAGCCACTCAATGTTAGTGGTGGCTGTTTAACAGTCTGATGGCCTTGAGATAGAAGCTGTTTTTCAGTCTCTCGGTCCCAGCTTTGATGCACCTGTACTGACCTCGCTTTCTGGATGATAGCGGGGTGAACAGGCAGTGGCTCGGGTGATTGTTGTCCTTGATGATCTTTATGGCCTTCCTGTAACATCGGGTGGTGTAGGTGTCCTGGAGGGCAGGTAGTTTGCCCCCGGTGATGCGTTGTGCAGACCTCACTACCCTCTGGAGAGCCTTACGGTTGTGGGCGGAGCAGTTGCCGTACCAGGCGGTGATACAGCCCGCCAGGATGCTCTCGATTGTGCATCTGTAGAAGTTTGTGAGTGCTTTTGGTGACAAGCCAAATTTCTTCAGCCTCCTGAGGTTGAAGAGGCGCTGCTGCGCCTCCTTCACGATGCTGTCTTGTGTGGGTGGACCAATTCAGTTTGTCTGTGATGTGTATGCCGAGGAACTTAAAACTTGCTACCCTCTCCACTACTGTTCCATCGATGTGGATAGGGGGGTGTTCCTTCTGCTGTTTCCTGAAGTCCACAATCATCTCCTTAGTTTTGTTGCCGTTGAGTGTGAGGTTATTTTCCTGACACCACACTCCGAGGGCCCTCACCTCCTCCCTGTAGGCCGTCTCGTCGTTGTTGGTAATCAAGCCTACCACTGTTGTGTCGTCCGCAAACTTGATGATTGAGTTGCAGGCGTGCATGGCCACGCAGTCGTGGGTGAACAGGGAGTACAGGAGAGGGCTCAGAACGCACCCTTGTGGGGCCCCAGTGTTGAGGATCAGCGGGGTGGAGGTGTTGTTGCCTACCCTCACCACCTGGGGGCGGCCCGTCAGGAAGTCCAGTACCCAGTTGCACAGGGCGGGGTCGAGACCCAGGGTCTTGAGCTTGATGACGAGCTTGGAGGGTACTATGGCGGTAAATGCTGAGCTGTAGTCGATGAACAGCATTCTCACATAGGTATTCCTCTTGTCCAGATGGGTTAGGGCAGTGTGCAGTGTGGATGAGATTGCATCGTCTGTGGACCTATTTGGGCGGTAAGCAAATTGGAGTGGGTCTAGGGTGTCAGGTAGGGTGGAGGTGACATGGTCCTTGACTAGTCTCTCAAAGCACTTCATGATGACGGAAGTGAGTGCTACGGGGCGGTAGTCGTTTAGCTCAGTTACCTTAGCTTTCTTGGGAACAGGAACAATGGTGGCCCTCTTGAAGCATGTGGGAACAGCAGACTGGGATAGGGATTGATTGAATATGTCCGTAAACACACCAGCCAAAGAGGTCAAAGAGGTGGGCATATGGGCCCCGTCAAAGAGGTGGACATCAGACTGAGGGAGGCAGATGGCAGGGAACTGTTGTGTTTTATGATGTCCGGGCCATCGTAGATGACCATGCCTTACCATGGCAGCGGCTGCCAGATTAGTTCACCCAAATCTGAAAAGATCAACTGTCAATTCGATCATGAGAACATTTCGTCAAGAAAAACCGGTAAGTCTGAAAGATATGCACTATGCTTTACCATTAAATTTACATTAAATTACATTTATAATACATGTAAATTCACAAAATGTTACAGTATTCTTACCGTATGATCTATTGACAGTATACTATGTTCCACCCTCAGAATTGACAGAAGACCCCATGGTGGTGACCGTGGCCGTGGGCTGACCGTGGCCGTGTACTTGTGAACCATCGCAAGTACATCATTGTTGATGAAGTGGGCTTCAACCTGGACAAAACTGGACACCGTGAGCAGAACATCATCGACCCACACTCTCCTTTCCTCAACCCTATTGAGGAATGTTTTTCAGCATGAAGCGGAGTACGATCGCCATTCCAATGAGCGTGCCACCCTCCTTCTGGCCATGTATGAGGCATGCGACGACTTCAATGCAGACCAATGTCAAGCTTGGATTCGCTTTGCCAAAAAGTTTTTTTCCCCGCGGTGCATATACAATGAGGCCAAATGCACAAGACAGGCTTGATGCAAATTAATGCGTGCTAAACGTTGTTTTATTGTCATTCATTTCATTGGTTACATCTGATTACAGACAGTACACCTATGTTGCAATTATATCTGAAAATGTCATGTTTTTTTGTTTTTGCATGAATGATTGTAGAGGATGTCTTCATTGATCAGACCTTTGACTACACATTGGATAGATATTACGGAAATTATAGGTTTTCTGTCAATTTTATTGGGTAATGTAAGTCTATTGCCTAATGTGAAAACTGTGTAATCGACAGTAATTTACAGGACTGGAGCATATTACTTTCAGCACTTCTAAGGGCGATTTGAAACACGTATCTTGCATTGTTTGCTATTGGATTAACTGGTAGTTAAAACGACTAAATTGAAACGATATCGTTATGTTGTGTTTTGGTGATTAAACCAATGTTCTCATTACATTTCACATTAAACTTAGATTTTGAATCAATGGTTGTGTGGTGAGAGTTGTTTACAATCCAAATGAATGCACAAGGACAGGTTTTGAATGAAAGACTGGCTGCATTACAAGTGTGACAAGTTTGGCGTTTTGTACTAACAGTTGTGAAAATTTATCACATGCGAAAATGGTAGCAAAGCAAAAAAATGTAATAATAATAATAATTTCAAATCAGACTGCATCCTACTGTACAGTACAGTACACAATTGCTCACTTCTTGGCGACACTCAACTTGATACTCAACTACATTAAACACATGCATATGAGCTTTTTTTTGTAGTGGTCATGGTAATAAAATACAATGCAACACACAATTGGAGCTAAGGAATTAGTACTCTTTGGTTGGAGAAAGCAAAACATGATTTAAACCAGGGATGGGCAACTTTGATGGGGGCTGGGCCACAAAAAATCAGAACTCACCATGGAGGTCCGCAGTGGCTCACGGGTCTGTGTACGCACATCGATACCTACACATGCAGTCTGAGCCAGCTCTAGCCTTTTGTGGGCCTTAAGGCGAAATTCTACGTTTTAGAGCAAATATCCTTCAATGGGGTATAGAGAAAAATTTGACGTTTTAAGGCAAGTTTGCTGCAAGTCTACACATTCTGCTCAATATGCAGATTTTTTTTTTTTTTAAATATGCAATTCTACTTGTTTTGCCATGGGGTGAAGAGAAAATGTAGCAGTTTTACATCAAATTTCCTGCAATTCTACAAATATTGCCATAGGGTGGAGAGAAATGTTTGCAGTTTTTAATATGATATCTGAGTGACTAACAAAATCAATGGGGACCCCCTGTCGGTAATCCACCTGGCTACCCCTACCCTGGTCAACTGCCCGGCACCCTCCACAGCAACCCGCCCAAGCCCCCACCATTTCTCCTTCACCCATATCCAGATAGCTGATGTTCTGAAAGAGCTGCAAAATCTGGACCCCTACAAATCAGCCGGGCTAGACAATCTGGACCCTCTCTTTCTTAAATTATCTGCCAAAATTGTTGCAACCCCTATTACTAGCCTGTTCAACCTCTCTTTTGTATCATCTGAGATTCCCAAAGATTGGACAGCTGCCGCGGTCATCCCCCTCTTCAAAGGGGGAGACACTCTAGACCCAAACTGCTACAGACCTATCCTACCCTGCATCTCTAAGGTCTTCGAAAGCCAAGTTAACAAACAGATTTCTGGCCATTTTGAATCACATCGTACCTTCTCCGCTATGCAATCTGGTTTCCGAGCTGGTCATGGGTGCAACACACAGCCACGCTCAAGGTCCTTAAAGATATCATAACCGCCATCGATAAGAGACATTATTGTGCAGCTGTATTCATTGACCTGGCCAAGGATTTCGACTCTGTCAATCACCACATTCTTATTGGCAGACTCAACAGCCTTGGTTTCTCAAATGATTGCCTCGCCTGGTTCACCAACTACTTCTCTGATAGAGCTCAGTGTGTCAAATCGGAGGGCCTGTTGTCCGGATCTCTGGCAGTCTCTATGGGGGTGCCACAGGGTTCAATTCTTAGGCCGACTCTCTTATCTGTATGCATCAATGATGTCGCTCTTGCTGCTGGTGATTCTCTAATCCACCTCTACGCAGACGACACCATTCTGTATACTTCTGGCCCTTCTTTGGACACTGTGTTAACTAACCTCCAGACGTGATTCAATGCCATACAACTCTCCTTCCGTGGCCTCCAACTGCTCTTAAACGCAAATAAAACTAAACGCATGCAATTCAACCGATCATTGCCCGCACATGCCCGCCCATCCAGCATCACTACTCTGGACGGCTCTGACTTAGAATACGTGGATAACTACAAATACCTAGGTGTCTGGCTAGACTGTAAACTCCTTCCAGACTCACATCAAGCATCTCCAATCAAAAAATAAATCTAGAATTGGCTTCCTATTTCGCAACAAAGCTTCCTTCACTCATGCTGCCAAACATACCCTCATAAAACTGACAATCCTACCGATCCTTGACTTTGGCGATGTCATCTATAAAATAGCCTCCAACACTCTACTCAGCAAACTGAATGTAGTCTATCACAGTGCCATCCGTTTTGTCACCAAAGCCCCATATACTACCCACCACTGCGACCTGTACACTCTCGTTGGCTGGCCCTCGCTTCATACTCGTCGCTAAACCCACTGGCGACAGGTTATCTACAAGTCTCTGCTAGGTAAAGCCCCACCCTATCTCAGATCGCTGGTCACCATAGCAGCACTCACTCGTAGCACACGCTCCAGCAGGTATATCTCACTGGTCACCCCCAAAGCCAATTCCCCCTTTGGTCGCCTTTCCTTCCAGTTCTCTGCTGCCACTGACTGGAACGAACTGCAAAAATCGCTGAAGCTGGAGATTCCCATCTCCCTCACTAGCTTTAAGAACCATCTGTCAGAGCAGCTCACAGATCACTGCACCTGTTCATAGCCCATCTATCTACCTCATTCCCATACTGTATTTATTTATTTTGCTCCTTTTGCACCACACTATCTCTACTTTCACATCCATCTTTTGCACATCTACCATTCCAGTGTTTAATTGCCATATTGTAATTACTTCGCCACCATGGCCTATTCATTGCCTTAACTCCCTTATTTGACCGTATTTGCGATCACTGTATATAGACTTTGTTTTCCTTTTTTTCTACTGTATTATTGACTGTATGTTTTGTTCATTCCATGTGTAACTCTGTGTTGTTGTATGTGTCGAACTGCTATGCTTTATCTTGGCCAGGTCGCAGTTGCAAATGAGAACTTGTTCTCAACTAGCTTACCTGGTTAAATAAAGGTTAAATAAAAAAATAATCATTCAACCATGATTACTACAAGTTAGATAGCTGGCTGCATTGAACCTGTAGAGCAAGTTTTCTGCAATTCTACACATTTTGCCATGGGGCAGAGAGAAAACTTTGCAATTTTAAAACACATTTCCTGCAATTCTACCCATTTTGCCATGGGGTGGATAGGAATGTTTACTGTTTCAAAGCTAATTTCCTGCAATTCTACACATTTAGCCGAAATGGCTAATTGAGTGACTGTCAGCGACTGACATCACAAGAGAAATACTGCTGATGCACAACCACATTTCGAAATTGCACCTTGTATATTCACTTATTCTGGCTCTCAATAAACAGTAAGTACATTGATCCGCGGCTCTACAAAAGGGGGACCGCCAGTTGCCCATCCCTGATCTAAACCCACAGGATCAGAAATGTAAATATTAAGCCTGTGGGGTTGAACTCTTCAATTTGCAATGGACCAGAAACCAGCCATGCCCTTATCCTGTGAGAAGACCAATAGAATTTTGATTGAAAAGCTGAGCTTCTCTCACATGGCTGAGCTTCTCTCTCATGGCTGAGCTTCTCTCTCATGGCTGAGTGCAACACATATTTTTTAGAGAAATACACACATAGAGGTGGGAGGGAGGGAGATAGTGTGTGTGTGTGAGAGAGAGAAGTAGAGAGAGAGGCAGAAAAAGATTGAAGAGAGGGAGAAAGAAACAGAAGCTGAGAGGGAAGAAGAGCGGGAGAGAGGAATAGAGAAAAAGAGGCAGAGAACGAGAAAGAGAGATATGTCGTGGGTGGCAAACACGACGGGGCTTGAGGGAGATGTCAACTCTCATCAGATGAGCTAGGAGAAGTGCTAAGGGGTGTGTGAGTATGCTTTCATGTGTGGGTGTGTATGTGAATGCTTACGTCCATGCATTTGTGCATGTGTGTATGTGAGTGCTTATATGTGCGTGGCTCTGTGAATGTATGTGTGAGTACGTGTATATGTGTGTGCGTGTGCCTGTGTGTGTGTGTGTATGTGTGTGTGTGTGTCCATGTGCATGTGTGTATATATGTGTGGGTAGAGCCCGTGACCATGCCATAATGTGTGAGAGCAGACATCACCTGAGGCTCCAGAGTACGGAGTCAGCCTCCACCTGTAGGTGGCTCCATGCTGCCGACACAGCGCGGGTATCAAAGGTCACTCAATCAGAACAGGAAGTGGCCCTGAGGCAGCAGGAACTCATGCATAGTACACAACACCTGGGTAGCATGAGTTCCTGAATTATAGGCAATACAAGCACAAACACATCTGATTCAACTAATCAGACAGGGATGATCCTAAATCTGTGGCTACAGGCTACTTCTACCTGCAGCTGTGTTCCACTTCCAATAGACCAACATGCAAAGCAAGAGAAAAGTCCCATTAGCATGACTGGTTCCATTAGTTCATTTTGCATCAAACAGGACACATTTTTGTCTCTCTCTGTAGAGTTCAGATCTGAGTATGGGTGGGGAGAGTGGGGTCCTGAGGGCCAGATGGCTTGCTAGGAGTCAGTCCACTATGATGACTCTGACTCTATCCATCTGTCCATCACACTCCAACACAGCCTCTCTCTCCTCAGGCATCTATCACTACATGCCTACATGTACTGTACAATATGAACAGTATTTCTTCCTTTTCCTTTCCATTTTCATTTGTAAAGTGTGTGGAGATCCTTTCAATACTTTTTGAATAGGTTAGGATTTGATTTCGAATGCCATTGATGATTGGAATGCCCTGTTTTCACAAGCCATCCAGCCAACGTCCGAGTCTGTCACCGGAGAGCAGATCCTCAGCTCCAGGAACATTCCCAAGCAGCACATTTATTAGAGACATGATTGATACAGTAATAAGTTGGTTAGGACGTGTGTGACTAGTTTGAGGCAGGAGAGACTTTTCACAGCTTTCATACACTTGACAAGTGATACAGTACCTTTCATGCATAAAGTAATCAAATGGGATTTCTGAGCAAAACTGCTTAAACTTAAGAGATACAGACTGGAGTCATACAAGGTATTTGGCGTGGACTTATTATAACATGCTGGAGTTATCATATACCGCTCTGAATAAAAGAAATAGAAGGATATTCAGATTTCCTATTTCACACAAAAAAAAGGCAATCATACATGCAGCCGTTTGCATTCACACACCTAGCTACAAACACACACAAAATGAGAGGAATAAACTACACATACGGAGTGCAAAGTTGCAAGAAAATCAACAGCAGATCACATCAAAAAGGGGGGAAAAAGATAGAAAACTCCCGCTTTTGGCTGAAAATCATTCTGGTGTTGTCATGGTGAGGGGGTTCTGTGCTTGAAGCCTTCCATTACTGCGACAGTGACATCATCCCATCCAAATATAGCATAACATTTAGGAAGGGTGTCATAATACCCTCAGGAAACATCATGGGCTTATGCTGAAACACTAACTGACGATCCCTTCTAGATGGACCATAGAGAGGGACTGGAGTCTAGCCAGGCCAGGGGTCACTCTGTTACAGTATCTATGGTCATTGTCTGGCCGAGACAGGCAACAACATCAGAGGTGTCATAACCATTGAAACTGAGCAACCAATTACCTCCCTCGCTTTCATACAAGTTTTAAGACAAATTGCCCCTTCCCTTGCTGTGTGAGCATAAATGCTAAAGTTCATTTGCTATTCAGACAAGCAGGTCAAGCATGTGGTTGTGGCATTTAAGCAACAGGCTGTCGGCCACAAGAGAAAATAAATCTCAGTGGCTCTGGAGAACTAGATATGGATCTTGTCCCCCATTACTACCCCACCCCACCAAAAGAAATCTAACCTGAACACCGTGATACTAATAGCCAGGTCAAAAGGCCTAGGAGGACAAAGAGCAAACCAGATGGCAAATACCAGAAAGTGTTTGATCTGAGGCCTACTGCTCCTGTTGAGAATGGATTTCTCATATAGCCAACATGTTCACATTGTGATGTGTTTTCTAAAATATAAACTAATATGTTTTTTCAGACTGACGACTCTCTACGCTGGGTCTACACTGACTACAGTTCACTGACGGGTAAAACTGCACAATTCTATTTGAATTCCCAACCACCAGATGTCACTGAAGTAGCACCAGCGGAACGGAATCACAATGCCACACACTTGAACGCTGTGATTTAACAGTTTGTCCCCCGCAGTCGAGAAAGTATTTAACCACATAAAACTGTATTGGCATTGATTCAATTAAATATGTTGTGTTTAATACTTGGATGCATACTTGGGATTAATGTTTTTGTCAATAGCAGTGTGTTCATTTCACTTGGCTGAAGGGGATCGAATAACTTCTCTCGCAGCTTTTCTTCCTGGTGTAGCGTGTTTACTGTATCTGCAAAGTTTAAACAATAACTATTTTGTCATCAAACCTATTTTGAGTTGATGTCAATTGTTGTTAAAGACGGTAGTTAGTGTAGTGGAAAAACCATAAACGAGAAAAACATAAATGTTCTCGTTTGAAACTTACGGTAAGGGGTGTTTTTATCGTACTGTCGTCACAAATACTTTTAGAGCAGGGTTTGACGTCAGTTTCTATATTTGGTGTTGGACGGAACCCTATTTGCATGTTAATCCCACCACGCTCTCGGATTGTTTTCCACGATGTGAACCAATCACATCGCACAGTGTGTGCGCTTTCTCTGTGAATCCCATTGGTTAAAATGCCAATCACTCAAAAATGGTACTTGAGTAACGTCATCCATTCTCTGTCCCTTGATAAAAAGAGGCCACAAGACGTAATGTAAGCACAAAGAGAACTTGGAAGTGCTGTTTGAGAGGCCACAGCATCAAGCGAAACATTTTTTTTGGATAAAGAATGCTGATTGTTACGTTGGCCAGAGCCAACTTGGTGCGTTGATATTACTGCTTCTGACTTGAAGATTCCATTTACTGAAGGATTCGCCCTGGACTGGAGTGAGGCCCACATATCTTTTTCAGTTAGCTAGCCAACGTTAGTTTACGGTACCTCTGCTTCACACTGCATTCCTGACGAAAAAAAACGTATTATTTTCTACGAGCTGAAGTAACTATTTTTGCGGGCAAAATGAACCAAGCATACTCTTCTAGAAGTGAAATAGGCCCCGAAGTAACGGCCGCAGCAACCTTTGTTTCCAGGCTATTGAGAACAAGAGGCTTCCTGAGCGAACACCAACTCCATGATTTCAGAGATTGTCTTCAACAGTCATTATCAGGTAATTTGGTTAGCCATTTCCTACAGAAATAGATTTGCTCGGTACTAAAGTTCATGTCGAAATGGCTTCCTAAACAAACTGGTTGCTTGTTTACTAGCGTCAACCTAGCTAACGTTAGCTAGCCTTTGTCTGTTCAACTGACTGTTAGCTAGCGAACATTCACTTTCTGTCTTGTTTTATCGATTTAATACTTAATTTCAGCCAAATGGTCTACCTATATTAGATAATGTTGAAATACAAGGCCAACCTGTTGCTTACGTGTCTTTTTCACGATGTTTAGTCGAATGGCTTTGCTGTTTTTGCAAGGCAGCAAGTTCTCGTTAGCCTAGGTAAGCTTGTCTCGAGACTATACTAATAAATTAGGCCCAATCGGATCGACCAACTGTCTATTCTCGAGCATAGCTATATTTGGGGCGGCGAGCGATGTCGGCAAAAGTTGATAGGTAGTAGTATCACATATCAGTAATTCAAACTCATTCAAAAGAGGTTGTCTTGTCTATTGCTAGCATCAGCTGTCACGTTTTATTGTCTGGGGCTTTGTTTTCAAAGCAGCACGTTGACTTCTAATTTCATGTCTGTCTGAACATTTTCTCTTCAGAGCACTACCAGAACCACTGGTTCCCTGACAGACCACAGAAGGGCTCTGGCTACCGCTGCATCAGAATGAATCATGAAATGGACCCAATCATTGGCAGGGCTGCTGGTCGGATCGGACTTACTAGCGATCAGCTCTTTGCCCTCCTTCCCCGGGAGCTGACACTCTGGGTGGACCCTTTTGAGGTCTCTTACCGCATCGGGGAGGATGGCTCCATCTGTGTCCTCTATGAGGCAGAGTCCCTAGCGCCCGCAGCAGCCCCTAGCCCTGACCCCACACACAACTGCAAGAATCAGTTTCTGATCGGTGGCCGCACTAGCCCTCCGAAGAACTACCTGATGACTGTCTCGAGCTAGTGTGGTTCAGGCACTACTGCGACGCCAAACAGCATCGGTGTGAAGGCCATCGACCACCCACAGTGATCCTTTTTGTATTTTCATTTCATAGTGTTTCCCCCTATTAAATGAACTTGATTGCTTATTTAATTGAATTTGCGTATTCTAAAAGCACCTGGTATTTGTTAGAGCGTTGGGTAGCACTTTTGAATGTTTGACTACCGGCCCATAGGCTCTAATTGCACTGCTGAGACTCAGTATGTAGTGTGCATATGTCCTGTGGTATTAGCACACTACATGCAAGCATGGGCTTTGTTAAGTGTAAACACAACATCTGGGATTCTGATGCTAGTTTCTCATGGTGTAATAATACTTCACGCCACTTCCCACACATGTAAACTAAAACAATCGTATAACTGGAGTCAAGTATTTGTTCAGAAACCTATACATTTACAAAAATGTGGTTTTATAATTCAGTTCACTGCTGGTTTGTAATCTTACGGGACCACGTCACCTATCTGTGCCCTGAAATCAAAGACCCAAGACAAAATGTCTGACTTCCCAGTTGCAAAAAAAGCTGCCTCTAAAAAGGTGAGGTCTGCTGCCCAAACACCTTTGAGGAATACTGCCTAACTTTCATAGATCCTTTTTTCACAATAGTCAGTGTTCAGAAAATTGGAGTATGTCAATCTCTAATTTCACACCTCTTGCATCCCAGTAGACATAACATTAATCATTTAAAATGGCTTCTGCTGTCAACATGTTCAAAAAGAGGTTAGGATTTAAATATTTCACTATTGTGAATTTTGTTGTTGGGAAGTCTTCTGTTATCCCCCCCCCCCAGGTAGAATAAGCTGTGAGGTGGTTGTTGGCGTCATTTTAACGTCTAGCACTGCCAGGTAGTGTGGTGCTCTCAGCCCTCTGTAGCATCCTCTTCTTCCTACCGAGCTGTTGAGCAGCTCACCATTGCTTACTGTTCTAGACAGGGGAAGGATATAGTTTGTAAGCTATTTGAAGCACAGTAAGCATTTAAAGTAACTATTTTAAATGACTTTTGTGCATCTATAAATATTTGTACAGTTTGTCACAATTTTATTACAATAAACCTTTATGAATTCACATTGTCTCTTGTGGTGAGTTTCAATTTACATTTGAGTGTCCCTAATCAACACAGCTTTGCACCTGTAGCACATTGTAAGTGATCTATTCCTTTTGTGACCCAAGGGAACCTGTCAACATTATGCTTTCAATTTAACCAGTTACGAACAAAGTCTTTACAATGATGGAGAAACCCGAGTAACGCTGGGCCAATTGTGCGCCGCAATATGGGGCTCCCAACCACGGCTGGCTGTGATACAGCCTGGATTTGAACCAGAGACAGACCTTTTGCACTGAGATGCTGAGTCACTCAGGATGCCTCTGCTCTAAGTCCATGTGTTGATCTGAAAGGCTTGTATAGTATTTGGCAAAAAAACGGCACCTAACCATAGGGCAGGACCATTATACCCTTCTGCTCCTTTCAGGTCTAGTTGGCATGAGTGGCCTTGGTTTGTGTGAGTGGTGCGTTTTATCACTTTCTGTTGTGTTCACTATCAGGACCAGGCCTGTCTGTACCTCCAGCACTGGCTTGGCTTAAGGGCACACCTGTGTCTGGACATGCTCTACACCAGCCACAGAGGGATCTTTCAGCAGTTTCCTGGATGTAGTCATTAGGTGGAATGTCTTTTTAATATACATTTCTATTGGACAAATTTGGGTATGTCCCTCTGTTTTTAAGAAACCTTCAACTGAATCTGCTTAATAACTACGCCTCTGTGTCCTGGGAGAATGTGTCAAGTTACATTATGAACCCAGCCTCTGTGTTTGTGCAGGCTTAATTTCTGTCAAACCCTTCAACGAGGGTGTTTGTGTGAACCTGCACATTTGTTAGGAGAAAGCGGCAGTCTTGAATCAGCAATCCTACCTTCTAGGAATGGAGAGACCTGTTTGAGTCTAAACACCAGGCTAAACAGTGTTGGTAATCACAACACAGCCAATAGATCTACAGACTGAAGTAATGTTTTCTAAACCTGTATTGGCAAAGGTGCCCTCAGGTTGGTTGTGTGGGGGTAAGTACTATAAAATAAAGGACTATGAGGGTGTGTGTCTGGTTCCCCATGGCTTATTTTTGGTCACGCTGGCACTCTCTTGTCTGAAATGCTTTTACCTTTTGATTTCAAACTTTTTAGCAAAAAATGATTTTGAGTTGACCTGCCCAGACAACTAAAAACTTCAGTTATGTATTCTGCAGTGTGTTTATGTAACAATGTGAGTCATACAACACAATGAATGCCAACACTCAGGGATGTTTTACCTCAAGTAATTACGAACAGAATACGCACACAGCTGGAACAGGAAGGGGCTGGTATAAAGAGGAGCAGGGCTCTGTTGTGACCTCCAGTACCACGTCTAGCACACAGAGAGAATGAAGCCCTGCAGTGGTTCCATTTCCATAAGAAATAAGAAACCCCTGAACCTCCCTCTCTGAGGGCCAGTCAGTGTTGCCTGGCCTTCCTCACTCTCCTCTTCTGTGCCCCTAAAACCCAGCAGCAGAGAGGGGGGAGAAAATACCAGAATGCAGCTCTCTTAAGCCTAGCTCACATTGGTAGCTGGAAGTGTATCAAATCCCAATTGTTTGCATATCTGATTCGAATCTGTTATTTTTCCTGTAGTCTGAACAGCCAAAAAGCACATGGAATAGGATATTTCAAACCACCTTCATAGGTGTCAGTCAGATACAAATCTGATTCCTGGTTTGCCCTCAAGTGGTTTTTAGACTTATTTGGCATAGCTTGTTGCTCGGTAGCTACTCTGTTGACAGTTTGACAAGAACATGTGGAAGATAAATTAATGGTTTACAAACAAATTAGTGAGTGTGCTAGAAAGCTAACTAGCTAGCTAGTTGATGGCTGTGGCTAGCTAACAAAAAGACTTGTTTTGAAAGTTGGATTGATTGATCTTATCCTTTGTGGCTTTAAAAGTGTTCTTACACTATGATTTTGAACATTTAAAAGTAATTGGGAAATGTCCACTGCAGGCATTGTTGTCACCTTAGCTTGCTACAACTTCTGAGTGACAAGAATCACAAGCACCACCACCAATCAGTCTACACAACTGTGCACACACCTATGACAACTAGCGTAGCCATGTCAGGAAAATTACTGCTGTCTGAACACACACAGATCTGATTTGGTCACTTGTAACTTGCTGTTTGCACAGTGAGTATTCCAAAACGGATTTGAAAAACAAAACTGATTTCAGAATTAAGTCCTGCAGTGTGAACCAGGCTTAAAAGACTGGAAAGGAGGTTGTTCTACCCACTCCCTCATCCATCCCTGTTACCCCTTTCTTCTCCCTCTGCTGACCCAGGAGGGGTGAGCGATAGACCCCTTTGCAGCACGCTTGCAAGACAATTTGAGACCTTAGAACCTTACAGTCCTATCTGCGCAAAGCATTGTTCTGAGATATTGAGCATTAGTTTTCACATCCCAGATCTCAGAACTGTTATGTAGTGAATTCTTCTTTCATAACCTTAACCTAAAGTGTAGAGTATCAAAAGTTATTTGAAAAAAAACAATTTGGGGGGTGCAATAGCAGAAATCTGGGTTCAGTCAAAAGTTTCTATCTGGCATAGAAAGTTACAATTATTTCAATTTCAATGGAATAGTACAGACATGTAATGATTAAATAAAGGGAATAACCTTCCTTCTTTCTAATCACATCATCAAATATAATAATTAATGTTCATCGCAGATTTGTTAAAGTGATAGTTCCCTAAAATGTCAAATGGACTATATCCTATGGATAACTAACAAAATTGCTGAAGCCTAGCCCTGGATGAGTAAACTGATATATTTGTCTGGTCTCTGACACCCAAAGTCAGCAAAGTACTTGCTAGTTATCAACAAAAATGTGGTAAGTTTGTAATTTTAGTGAAATACCCCTTCCATGGAGATTTTTGTAGACAAAAACAGCAATGCCTCTCCTAAGGGCCTCAAACACGCTGTAAGGTACCTATTATTTATTTGTTTTTACCACAAAGAGCTTACGTTATGGACATTCTTCTGAGCAGAACCTATGATATGAATAATCAAGGATTCGGGACAGCAAGGTTCTATCTGTGAAATGTATGTAATGTTTTGAGATAATGAGTATTTTTTAAGTGCCAGATCTCAGAACTGTCTTGTGATCTCTTCCTCGTCAGGACTCAATAAGTATGTCACCTTAAATCGTATTATTTGGGATTGGATTGCAGATAGAACCTTATAGCACCATGTTAAAAGGTGTTTACACAGATATAACTTTCAGATGTGTATTTTTTTTCTCCATCATACATTTAATTTTTCAAAACTCTGACATATCTCACATGTAAAGGACCACCGGAAGAGCAACTCTATCATTTTTGACTAACATGTCAGATAGAACCTTATAGGTCCCAAATTGGCATCGCATCGCTGGGCCTTTCAGGAGAGGGTGTTTGTGAAACCTGGGGAGATGGTGGGGAACAATAAAAGAGGCATGCCTCGCTCCCCCCTCTCATAGTAGCCATAGCACCATCTGTCCCGTCCCCACCTCGCTCCTGCCCCCCCGCCCTCCTCACCCCTCCAGCACTAAACAGAGAGCAAAAGGCCTCTTTCAGCTCAACGGACCCCCTCAGCCCTCCTGTCTTCCTCTCACTGGTACAGAGGCCCGTGAGGTCGACAGAACTTTTCACGCAGCAACATGTACCTGTGGTGGATTACTCCGCTTTGACTGAGGGGGAGAGAGGAAGAGAGAAAAAGGGCGAGGAAGGGGAGTAGTTGAGCAGAGAAACAGAGGAGTGGGATCAGTGCAATTTATGCCTTTGAAGGAATCCTATTGATGTGTAGATGTCTGAGAGCAGAAGTTTCCAGAAGTTTGCCCGCTGCTTTTATGTTGGTCTGAGCCTCTGCAGCTACAAAGTAAATCGCTAACTGTCAAAGTACTTCAGTTTTCTTTTATTGAGTTAACTCTTAAGCTGTGAATCAGTACAACAGTCACATTTGTAACTATGTCAATCTCTAATTTCATATACAAAATACATACTACAATATACGCACCATAACTCTCAGAAAATATGGACAATCAGATACTTTCTAAGAGTTTATCTCTACCTTATTATTTACAGTGTATTGGTTGTGTGTGGGGGAAGGGAGCATGTATGTGTGTGTGGGAGAGAGAGAGGGGATATGTCTGGGTGCAAACAAAACAGTGAGTGAAATGGTGTGAAGAGGGATATAACTGGAAGTGGGTAAACAAGATGTAGGTGTTAGGGCGGAGCACAGAGGGTGTAGTTTATTACCCAGTTTGTCTGTTGCTGTCGCTCTGTCTGTCTTTTGGTGTCTGACTAGTACCTGTGTGCTCGCTTCAGGATTGTGTCACTGTAGACCAATGTGTGTATGTTGTTGTTTACTGAGTTGGTTCTTTGTGTCTGCTTAGAGGACACCACTGCGTGTCGGTGTGTGCGTCTGCTCTCGGTTGTGTGTGTGTGATCCAGTTAGAGTGTCATCATAAAGTAGGGTGTGAAGGAGGATATAATGGGAGGTGAGGTGATGTGTGTAAACACGGTGTGGGTGCGAGGCTCAACATGGGGCCACTTTATTGACATCACAGTGTGATTGGTGAGGCATAGATAAAGCAGAGGGATATGTCAGAGACATAAATGGAACGATTCTCTGTCTGTTGAAACAGTGTGGATTCCACCTCAATTCAGACCTATCACATGTACGCACACACGCACGATTCACATTTCTCCCTTGATCTAGATTGTAGAGGAAAGGAGACCCTCCAATCCTACATACATGTAGATCATTGTGCTTCATCTTAGGTCACGTCTCACATATCACACGGTTGTCTCTTCGCTTCGTCACCCAATCAAGACTGTGTAAAGCTGCCACTCCGTGTCTTAGGAGCACACAGGCAAAGCACACTCTAAATGAGACCCAGTTAAGATAGCAGTATGCAAAGCTAACTATGGTAACTAGCCAGGGAAATTCTGCTTCCCTGATGCCGGATCCTCTTTGGCCCTTGGGAGGTAGACAGGTGGTTAAGAGTGACACAGTGACCCAAAAATGTACTTCATGTAACACTTGCCATAATGGACATTTTGCTCCTGTAATAGTGCTTATGCCAGCCTAACAACGTGTTCCCTGTCTAAAGTAGCCTGCGGATTTGGCCTGCTGTGTTGTAAAACTGGCCCATAAACTGAACAAACACCGTCGCAGTCTCTCTTTTGCCAGGTGCTGAGTTTGCAGATTGACGTTCACCATGGTTCCCTTTGTCTGCACTCGGCCTGAAGTACAAGGTTAGAGATAGGCTGAATAGTTTGTGACGTTGTACTCTTGATTGCTACAGAGAGACAGACAGAGTGGACTTCAGCGGGGGCTCTCTGTCTGCAACACACCGGACAGAGTCAAAAGGGCTCTGAGTGCGCGAGTGTGTATGCTTGAGTGTGTGTGAAAGAGACAGAGAGAGAATAGTCTGCCTGTCACATTCGGGCCAGAGTGATACTGTGTCCCCATGGGAATAAGTGTGTGTGTGTGTGTCTCAGGCCAGACTGATAAGTACAGTCTCCTGGAACACATACCAGATAGGAGAGACCATAAAAAGATAAATGTGGAGCATCAATGTTCAACCTGACAGCCAGTCTAATATCTATTCATATGACAACTGAACACTCGCATTTTGAAAAGTAAACACAACTTGGAATTGTGTACTAGTGCAGTATGTGTGTTCTCATTTGATAATTCCAGTCAGTTTGTTGTTTGTGTTAGGCCATAGTTGGGACAAAGATGGGTAGAGTTACATCTCTCTCTCTCTGTCTCCCACCCTCTCTTTCTTCCACCCTCTTATCTAACTTTGTTAGGACATTCTATTGAGGAAACTGCATCTCAAGTTACCTGTGAATGCCCCCTAACCACACGTAATTTTTTTTTACAAAAAACACGTTTTGGGGGCGAAGTGTCAAGAATGTAACACTGTTTCCTATTGTATGTTGGCCAGACTGATTCAGATTTACATTCAGAGGGTTTAACAGTCACATGTACAGGGTTGCAAGTGTGAGTGCAGGGTACAGTGGAAGTCTTAGGGTTCGAGTTCCAACACGCAGGACTGGTGAAATAAAAATAATGAAAATGGTAATTAAACAATAGAAATAGCAGTATATACATAATATACATGATAACATGATTATGGGTGTGTACATTTGAGGTCATTCCCTAAACAAACCCCCAGTCTCCCCTGTCCGTGCCCTCCTTTCCCCTTTCGTTCTCCCAGCCTGTCTCTCACTCTCTCCGCGCCCAATGACAAAGAATGGATGATCTCTGACCTGTAGGGACTGCTGGGGCCAGTCAAACGTTGAATTCTATTCAATCTGATTCCTCGATAGAAACTTTCTGATCGAGCGTTTGAGCATTTACGTGAGTGCAGTCTCTGCTAAAGCGGGAACATTGCCTTTACTTTTCAATCACTCTGAACATTCACAATTCGGGTTTAATAAAGCACTAAATGTATGGACCTGTCTGCTTTCTCATTGGTCGATGGCGGCATCCTAGCAGGTTTCTTGCTTCTTTCTCTATCTGTCTCTATCTCCCTGTCTATGTCTCTCTCTCTATTTCTATCTCTCTGTCTGTGTCTCTGTCTCTATTTCTATCTCCCTGTCTATGTCTCTGTCTCTATTTCTATCTCCCTGTCTGTCTCTGTTTCTCTGTGAGACTCACAACAAAGTGAAACTGCTTCTTCGTGCCACAGTGCCGTTGAAAGTCACTTATAGAAGTAGAGAGATGGTAAACAGTACTGCTAGTGTGTCTCTTCTTACCCCAGGGAAATAGAAATTCAATAGGGTCTTTGACAGAGCAGTCCCCACATGTATTTGGGTTCCCCCATGAAAAAAAAGATTCATTTAGAATCCCTAAGCTATAGGATCTCAAAGCTTTTTTTTTTTCTCTCTCTCTCTCTTTCTCATTCATCTCTCCCTTTCACCTCCATGCTACCCTTCCCTGTCCTGAGGCTGCCAGTGTCTCAGCTCAGGCTTCATTCCCCATTCTGCACACAAAACACACACACCCACATCCCATTGCCTTGGCCTTGCTCCCCCCCAGACCATCACAACAGAAACTGTTCGGAGGCCACTGGCTGAAGTGGAAGATAGAGCATGAGAGATTCCTCGGTGGCCCATCTCCTCAGAGACCATTTGTCAGGGTGAAAGATGATTCTCGACACAGTGTATTTACTGGTTGACCTCCCGGCCCAATACGTTACAATAGACCCTGTCTATTCTGCTATGTGTGAGAGAAGCATACGAGAGGTGCCACTCAATAACCTTCTCATTTTCATTCTCTATTCTCCTATCCTCTCCCACTCACTCGTTGCATCTTATGTGAAACCCTACTGTCGCTGTCTGTGTGTTCTTTCTTTCGCCCACCTGTCTCATTTCTCCTGCAGTGCTGGAAAAAGTACCCAATTGTCATACTTGAGTAAAAGTAAAGATAGCTTTATAGAAAATGACTCAAATAAAAGTGAGTCACCCTGTATAATGCTACATAATACTACTTGAGAAAAATTCTAAAAGAATTTGGTTTTAAATATACTTGAGTATCAAAAGTAAAAGTAAGTGCTTTAAATCATTTCAAATTCTTTATATTAAGCAAACCAGACAGCGGGATTTTACATTTATTTACACATAGCCATGGGGCACACTCCAACACTCGGACATGATTTACAAAACAAAGCATTTTTGTTTAATGAGTCGGCCAGATCAGAGGCAGTAGGGATGGCCAACCAGGGATGTTCTCTTGACAAGTGCGTGAATTGGGCCCATTTTCCTGTCCTACTAAGCATTCAAAATGTAAAGAGTACCTCTGGGTGTCAGGGAAAATGTATGGAGTAAAACATACGTTATTTTCTTTAGGATTGTGGTGGAGTAAAAGTTGTCAAAAACATAAATAGTAAAGTACAGATACCCCTAAAAAAACGACTTCAGTAATGCTTCAAAATATTTTTACTTTACACCACTGTTGTCATGTAGCCCATGATCAGAATGGCGGAAGGGAACTGAGACGTAGCTGTGCTGCTAACTGGGGGAAGTCCCTATGGAGGGAAGCTGGGGGTTGTTAACTGTAAAAATGCAGGTTTGAACTTTTATGGAAGTTTTTTATTGTTTCTACTGGAGTTTTACTGTAAAGAACCAAACACTTATAGGACACAAAGCCACAGTACCTCCACAATTCTCTCCCATCTGTCTAGTGATGACCCAAGTTTTACATTTTTTTTTTTATCTTTGTGCTGTAATTTTACCTCAGACTAAAGACCTTAACAAAAGTGTGGGAGCATAACTCGATTGTTCGTTGTTTTCTCTAAACCTCTATGTTTCTTCTCTATCAGAGAATTGATGTTATATCACTCATCTCACAAAACCCAACCCAGACTACAAACATACAAACAACCGCAGATTAGATCAGACATTTGCTTCGTCTTTGATTCTCTAAGTGATGATAATGAGTAACGAGTTAGTGAGTTGGTTGGAATATGACTCAAAATACATTACCGTTAGCTCTGTCCCTGCTAGTTCTGATTGTTGATTCTCTATGAGTCTCAGTGGTAAACATGTTGGACTGTTCCTCTCACATTGCCGGACGTTCATATAGAAATGTATTGTGCAGAAGAGATATGAACAGAACGTTTCACCCCACTGAACACACCCATGGTCTCTTGTTAGTTTCATGGGGGAGTGACCCTAGCAGCTACCTGTGTCTTTAAAGTCAATCTCATTAGAACAGGGAAACACTAGTCAAACAGCACTAAACTCCAGTGAATAGGTAAATAGGTCACAGTAAAGCTGCAAAGGTGAGACTTTAAAAGGACAGGGTGAGTTTTATGGGTGCCGTGAGTCTTTTAGCAGCTGTTTACCAACTCTCCCTCTGACCGTGTCCCCCTCTTCTTTCTCAACCCCTGAATTCCCCACCATCACTCCCCCCAGCCCCCTCACCTCACAAAGCCTAAATTGTTCCCTGTGGATGCCGTGAACTCGACCCAATCCAGGGGCAGCTGTCTGAATAAATCCATGCACGCACGCACGCACACACAGGGGCTTGTGGCCCACCCCCTCCCAGACTGCAGCCATATCCTCTCCAGCCCCTCCCCCAGACTTCCCCCATAACAAACTCCCAGGTCCCCCCTGATCTCCCATCCCAAAACAACCCCCACTTGATACACATGGGAAACTGTTGAGTGTGAAAAACCCAATAGCGTTGCTGTTCTAGACAGAATCAAAGCAGTGCGCCGGGCACCTACTACCATACCCCATTCAAAGGCACTTCAATATTTTACACGATCCATGTCTCAAGGCTTAAAAATCCTTCTTGAACCTGTTTCCTCTCCTTCATCTACACTGATTGAAGTGGATTCAACAAGTGACATCAATAAGGGATCATAGCTTTCACCTGGATCCACCTGGTCAGTCCATGTCATGGAAAGAGCAAGTGTTCCTAATGTTTTGTACACTCAGTGTATACAGTGCATACGGAAAAAATATTCAGAGACCTATATTTTTCAGACGCCAAAAATACATATTTTCCGGACATTGAAAATATGTCATTTACCGACATTGAAAATACGTATTTTGTAGTAATTGAATCTATGGCAAAATTTTAATTGCACATACATTTTTTATGAAGTAAGCATTATATCACATTCATCAAGGAAAGAGGTGGCAATGTAAGATTGTGACAGAATATGTATTATTGCTCCCATCTTGCACATGCATTTATGTTAGCTTTTTCAAAAGCTTTAAACCTGTCAGCAAAGTAGACAAACCTATAGATTAAACCAACAGATCACTTCAAATACAATAATATTCTCAGTCAAGGTTACAGATTTTTCTTTTCTTGCTATGACTGTGATATGTTGTTGTTTATAGACCTCAGTTTAACGCATTGACTGTAAGTCGCTCTGGACAAGAGCGTCTGCTGAATGACCAAAATGGAAATGTTAAAACAAACACTTGCAAAGCATGCTGGGTACTTTGACCATTCACTGATGGGTCAGCCCACTGCTGATGTGTGTCTGTGTGTGTGTGTTTTGTGTCTGTGCGTGTACTTGTGTGTGGTGGAAGAGATTGTCTCCGTGTTGATAGAGAGGAGGACAGGGGGATGGGGAACCTAAAACATTTCTAGGAACCTTCTGGAAAACAGGCATGTTGAGGGTTTGAAAAACAAACACTACTCCACTTAAAAGTGGGCCTTACCACTGGCCCTGCCTCCACACCCACGCCCTCCTCTCCTCACTGGCCCTGATAGAACTGAAGAATTACGCTGCTCTATGTTCTCCACACACTTCAGTCTGAGACGGCCATCGTTGAAGTCGTTTGTGGCACGTTAAAATGAGGGGTGTTGAACAAATCAAAGTCGTCAGCAACGGGAACATCTGTAACCCGTCAGAATATCAAAGTATTACGAATTTTCAAAATGGCACTTTTACCCACCTGTGTTCTGGCTCTGGCCCTACCCATCATTTTTTGGGGGACCAGTCAGAATGTGTTTGTGTTCTCGAAATCTTCGGGGAGGTACTCGGATCCAGACACTAACGTCCGTGGGCGTGATGTAGCGTTTGGCCGGAGCAAGGAGTTTGGGTAGCCAGGCAAACCCCCCCCCCCCCCAGATCTGGGTGATAGGATCAGAACCAGACCTCTGGGGTGACCCAAAACAACAGTAAAACTACTCTAAAGAGTATGTGTGTGTAAACACCCAGAGGACAAGGCACCGTTCACAGACAATAGAGGTCATGATGTGGGGTAAATGAGGTAGCATGACGAACCATCAGCTTGACCAACAGTAGTTTATTAGGGCCCATGTTTTTGCATCGACTTGCCTTGACTAGTCAGTCATAAAGAAGTAGCCCTAAGGACTAGGTTGTCCTTTCCATACTATGACAAGAATGCATGGGTGTGTGAGTACGCCTATAGGACTAGGGGATAGGCCTTTTCTAAAAATGAATTGTGTGGGTGTGTGTGTGTGTGTCAGCATGCGTGTGCGTGAGTAAATGAGAGATCTTGCACGTGTCAGTGTGTGTCATTCCAACACACAGATTCCTATCCAGGGCTGGATTAAGAAATCATAGACCCTGGAGCTTTGTTTTTTTCAGGCTGTTGGTTGTGGCCTGTGGTATTATGTGCAGATCCTTGCAACATGGGGCCGTGCCTGATCATGTTGAAACATGAGGTGATGGCGGCGGATGAATGGCATGACAATGGGCTTCAGGATCTCACCACGGTATCTCTGTGCATTCAAATTGCCATCGATAAAATGCAACTGTGTTTGTTGTCTGTGGCTTATGCCTGTCCATACCATAACCCCACCGCCACCATGGGGCACTCTGTTCCCAACCTACAGTTGAAACCGGGATTCATCCGTGAAGAGCACACTTCTTCAGCATACCAGTGGCCATCAAAGGTGAGCATTTGCCCCCAATGAAGTCAGCTATGACACCAAACTGCAGTCATGTCAAGGCCATGGTGAGGACGACGAGCATGCAGATGATCTTCCCTGAGACGGTTTCTGACAGTTTGTGCAGAAATTCTTTGGTTGTCCGGGTGGCTGGCCTCAGATGATCCCGCGGGTAAAGAAGACGGATGTGGAGCTCCTGGTTACACCTGGTCTGCGGTTGTGAGGCTGGTTGGACGTACTGCCGAATTCTCTAAAGCACATTGGAAGCGGCTTATAGTAGAAAAATGAACATGCAATTCTCTGGCAATTCCTGCAGTCAGCATGCCAGTTGCACTCTCCCTCAAAACAGAGACCTGTGGCATTGTGTTGTGTGACAAAACTGAAGATTCTAGAGTGGCCTTTTATTGTCCCCGGCACAAGGTCACCTACTGTATGTAATGATCATACTGTTTGATTAAATTATTGATTTACCACACCTATCAGGTTGGATTATCTTGACAAAGGAGAAATGCTCAATAACAAGGATGTAAATAATTTATACATTTTTTAAATTGACAAATACTCTTTTTGTGCGTTTGGAACATTTCTGTGATCTTTTATTTCAGCTCATGAAACATCAGACCAATACCTTACATGTTGATTTGATATTTTTGCTCAGTATATGTCTACGGCCACAACGCAAGAAGCTGTATGTTCGGCACGCATGCTGCCCAAATTACAGCCTTCCAGACTGTAAGCAACCGGTTACTGCCAAAATAAAGGAAACACTTGAGTAAATGAGGGACACAAAGTTTATGTTATTGTGTGTGGGTGTATTTTCCTGGCATGGTTTAGGTCCACTTGTAGAATCTATGCCAAGGCACATTAAAGCTGATCTGGCAGCTTGTGGTGGCCCAACACCCTTTTAAGACACTTTATGTTGGTGTTTCCTTTATTTTGGCAGTTACCTGTTAGCGCTTGTGACATTTTTTTTAATCAAGTTAATTAAAAAAAAACGACTTGTCCTCCGTGCCTAAATGATGCTCTCTGGTGTATTTTGAACATTGAGAGCGGGTTAAATGTTGTTTTTTTCTAAATGTTTTGCCTCTTGGGCCCCTGACTCACAATTGACCTGTCACATGTATTTATTATGCTATTTATTTAGTTTATTTTGATGAATCAGTTACCCAATCATGGCAGGGCCCCACAGTTACCGACGTGGGCTCCTTACCTCCTCTCCTCCCCCATCGTACGATTAGCAGAGCGGTGGCAGCAGGCTGTCTACACTCATTGAGAGCAGGCTCCTGAATCCTCCTGTGGTTTGCTGTTGCTGTAAAGAAATAAAAAATATATACTTCATATCTAATACAGTATATACTGTATATATGTATTTTTGTATTACTTTTCTTGCTGCCTCTTGGGCTCCCCATAGGCCTGGGCCCAGGGGCTTCAGCCTCGGTAAGCTCCTGCATTAAACCCGCCCTGTTCATATTATTCAGATCAACATCAGAGGGCCACTCCTGTTGGTTACAGGTTGTAACTTGACCTCTTTCCCAGGGTGCATTGCATTGTGATTACCTGTGGCAGGAAGCCAGTTCCTGAGAATGTCTCTGTTCATCAGATTAGTAAACCAAGATAATGGCTGATTATACCACAAGAGAGGTCTGTTGTTTTAGTTATGGCTAGAGCCAGCCACCCTATCGGCCCCCAGCAAGACAGATAAGAAGTCTTCTAACTTCACCCAGCTCAATGGAGAGCACATTGTTTTGTGCTGTGACCCATCTCAAGCTTTTGGGCCACCAAGTCAACAAAACCAATGTTTAGTCAGGTCTAAAAGTAGTCTGAAATTGTAACCCAAAGGGAATCCTCCCCAACCCACCAGTGAGTCTTTAGGAAACAGTGGTCTGGCATCATTTAGCTGAAGAGGATATGATTACAGGCGACGAGGGGGGTTTGCTGAGTGCTAGGTTTCGGGGAGTTTGTGTGTGGGAAAGTGTGTGAGACTGAGACTTCAGTATGTGTTGGTGCTAGGCTTCAGGGTTAGTATGTGTGTGTTGGTGCTAGGCTTCAGGGTTAGTATGTGTGTGTTGGTGCTAGGCCTCAGGGTTAGTATGTGTTTGTTGGTGCTAGGCCTCAGGGTCAGTATGTGTGTGTTGGTGCTAGGCTTCAGGGTTAGTATGTGTGTGTTGGTGCTAGGCTTCAGGGTTAGTATGTGTGTGTTGGTGCTAGGCCTCAGGGTCAGTATGTGTGTTGGTGCTAGGCTTCAGGGTTAGTATGTGTGTTGGTGCTAGGCCTCAGGGTTAGTATGTGTGTTGGTGCTAGGCTTCAGGGTTAGTATGTGTGTGTTGGTGCTAGGCTTCAGGGTTAGTATGTGTGTGTTGGTGCTAGGCTTCAGGGTTAGTATGTGTGTGTTGGTGCTAGGCCTCAGGGTCAGTATGTGTGTTGGTGCTAGGCCTCAGGGTTAGTATGTGTGTTGGTGCTAGGCCTCAGGGTTAGTATGTGTGTTGGTGCTAGGCTTCAGGGTTAGTATGTGTGTGTTGGTGCTAGGCCTCAGGGTTAGTATGTGTGTTGGTGCTAGGCTTCAGGGTTAGTATGTGTGTGTTGGTGCTAGGCTTCAGGGTTTGTATGTGTGTTGGTGCTAGGCTTCAGGGTTAGTATGTGTGTGTTGGTGCTAGGCTTCAGGGTTAGTATGTGTGTGTTGGTGCTAGGCCTCAGGGTTAGTATGTGTGTTGGTGCTAGGCCTCAGGGTTAGTATGTGTGTGTTGGTGCTAGGCTTCAGGGTTAGTATGTGTGTGTTGGTGCTAGGCTTCAGGGTTAGTATGTGTGTTGGTGCTAGGCTTCAGGGTTAGTATGTGTGTGTTGGTGCTAGGCCTCAGGGTTAGTATGTGTGTTGGTGCTAGGCCTCAGGGTCAGTATGTGTGTTGGTGCTAGGCTTCAGGGTTAGTATGTGTGTGTTGGTGCTAGGCCTCAGGGTTAGTATGTGTGTGTTGGTGCTAGGCTTCAGGGTTAGTATGTGTGTGTTGGTGCTAGGCCTCAGGGTCAGTATGTGTGTTGGTGCTAGGCTTCAGGGTTAGTATGTGTGTGTTGGTGCTAGGCCTCAGGGTTAGTATGTGTGTTGGTGCTAGGCTTCAGGGTCAGTATGTGTGTTGGTGCTAGGCCTCAGGGTTAGTATGTGTGTGTTGGTGCTAGGCCTCAGGGTTAGTATGTGTGTTGGTGCTAGGCTTCAGGGTTAGTATGTGTGTGTTGGTGCTAGGCCTCAGGGTTAGTATGTGTGTTGGTGCTAGGCCTCAGGGTTAGTATGTGTGTTGGTGCTAGGCTTCAGGGTTAGTATGTGTGTGTTGGTGCTAGGCTTCAGGGTTAGTATGTGTGTGTTGGTGCTAGGCTTCAGGGTTAGTATGTGTGTGTTGGTGCTAGGCCTCAGGGTCAGTATGTGTGTTGGTGCTAGGCCTCAGGGTTAGTATGTGTGTTGGTGCTAGGCTTCAGGGTTAGTATGTGTGTGTTGGTGCTAGGCTTCAGGGTTAGTATGTGTGTGTTGGTGCTAGGCTTCAGGGTTAGTATGTGTGTGTTGGTGCTAGGCCTCAGGGTTAGTATGTGTGTTGGTGCTAGGCCTCAGGGTTAGTATGTGTGTGTTGGTGCTAGGCTTCAGGGTTAGTATGTGTGTTGGTGCTAGGCTTCAGGGTTAGTATGTGTGTGTTGGTGCTAGGCTTCAGGGTTAGTATGTGTGTGTTGGTGCTAGGCCTCAGGGTTAGTATGTGTGTTGGTGCTAGGCCTCAGGGTTAGTATGTGTGTGTTGGTGCTAGGCTTCAGGGTTAGTATGTGTGTGTTGGTGCTAGGCTTCAGGGTTAGTATGTGTGTTGGTGCTAGGCTTCAGGGTTAGTATGTGTGTGTTGGTGCTAGGCCGCAGGGTTAGTATGTGTGTTGGTGCTAGGCCTCAGGGTCAGTATGTGTGTTGGTGCTAGGCTTCAGGGTTAGTATGTGTGTGTTGGTGCTAGGCCTCAGGGTTAGTATGTGTGTGTTGGTGCTAGGCTTCAGGGTTAGTATGTGTGTCTTGGTGCTAGGCCTCAGGGTCAGTATGTGTGTTGGTGCTAGGCTTCAGGGTTAGTATGTGTGTGTTGGTGCTAAGCCTCAGAGTTAGTATGTGTGTTGGTGCTAGGCTTCAGGGTCAGTATGTGTGTTGGTGCTAGGCCTCAGGGTTAGTATGTGTGTGTTGGTGCTAGGCCTCAGGGTTAGTATGTGTGTTGGTGCTAGGCTTCAGGGTTAGTATGTGTGTGTTGGTGCTAGGCCTCAGGGTTAGTATGTGTGTTGGTGCTAGGCCTCAGGGTTAGTATGTGTGTTGGTGCTAGGCTTCAGGGTTAGTATGTGTGTGTTGGTGCTAGGCTTCAGGGTTAGTATGTGTGTGTTGGTGCTAGGCTTCAGGGTTAGTATGTGTGTGTTGGTGCTAGGCCTCAGGGTCAGTATGTGTGTTGGTGCTAGGCCTCAGGGTTAGTATGTGTGTTGGTGCTAGGCTTCAGGGTTAGTATGTGTGTGTTGGTGCTAGGCTTCAGGGTTAGTATGTGTGTGTTGGTGCTAGGCTTCAGGGTTAGTATGTGTGTGTTGGTGCTAGGCGTAGGCTCTATTCTCCTCTCCGAGACAGGATGTAGCCAAGGCCGCTCTAACACGAGTGTCAGTAAACACAATAAACACGGAAAGCGAGGGAGCACGGAGAGCTGGGTGGACCACAATAGAGAGGAAACGCAGGTTGTCCAAAGCTCTCCTCTTTCTGGCTCTGCTCTATATTTCTCCTAACCTCCTCTTACGTCTTTCTTTCTTCCTCTCCTCTGTTGTTCTTTCTCAAATCTCTATAGTTACTCTGTTTCTTACTCTTTCACTCTCGCTTCACTTCCACTCCTTCGCCACTGCTCTCTCAACCTCCTCCGTCCCTTCCTTGCTGCAGCTGTTGGTCTCGATGAGGCGTGATGTCACAGCCACCCAGCCAATCAGGTGCTGTTGTCGAGGGAGAACAGAGCGACTAAGCAGAGGAAAGAAAGAAGGGGTGGAGAGGGGAGGAGGAAGGGTTTCGTGTGTAGTGTGTTCTGCCTGGTGGGAGCTGGTGTAGATAAAGGCCCTCCTTGTGAACAGCGATGAGAGCCAGATCACCATGCCTCTGTGTGTTTAGTTCTTCTCTATCCTGGCCTGGACAATCAACTCATCAAGGAGCCCAGCCTCCAGCCCCAGTGTTTATTATCTTATTCCCCTGGACGTCTTTCATTAGATGTAAACACAGGTCCCTGACTGTGAGTCTTATCTGGAATAGGTGAAGCCACACTCACCGAACTCCACAACTACTACCACCATGAGTGTTGTGATAAAGAGCGGACTGGTTGGTACGTGGCTGGGCTGGAATGCACTGATCCTGGGGAGGGGAGAGAGGGCTGGGGTGTTGCTTGGCCATCCCCTTTTGTGTGAGGCAGGCAGGATGCAGGGTGGGTGTGGCCGCAACATTGGCAACTCATAACAAATGAAAGGTGAAGACAGCTGGCGGTGGAATGCAAAGATCCAATGGAGACCTCATGTTTTGTCTTCTCTCTTTATCTATTTTGATCCCAAAGTTGATTTTTCCACCCACTTTTTGTTGTCATGATTGGAGTTGTTTCATTACAACGTGAATAATCATTGAATAGAGCCACAGACTCTTTTCAAAGACTCCTGTCTCTCGTTTCCTTGACCCATACCACTTAACAGTAGGATAAGTAGAAGGCTAGATTTACATACATTTAAGATGCAGTTTGTACTGTGACGTTTTACGGTGTGTTACTGCTTTTGTCTCGTGTTTAACATGTACACGATGCCTCAAACAAAACTTCACATTAGGGGAGACTCAAGTCAGTAAAGATAATCAAAGACAAGAATCTTCAGAAACTCCAAAAAATCTATTCGCAGAAAAAGTATTTCCCAAAGGAAAGTGTAACATTTAGGAAAGAATTAGCAGCAATTAGCCCCTTCCTGTACTTTTTCCCTACAGTTTATGAAGTCAAGAAACTTTTCGATTCAGCAATTGTCTGAATCAAGGACTTCCTCCAAAACATGGTAATTGTTCAGGGTATTCTAGGTGCGAGTCTGACCCCTGGTGGTGAAAAGATAATGCCCAGATAAATTGTCTGGTCGAACCACAAACACACACACACACACACACAAACTATTTATTGACAAATGTATACCTCAGCACAGGTCCAGATATACAGCACAGCATGATATCATATTGGACTCTGTGATTTTGTTCATTTCTTCAACGATTTAGACAAGGCAACTTTTAGCTCCTTAGACCGACAGCATCACTCAGAACAGATTCATCAGTGAAAGAATCCATCTGTTTGAGAGTGTTCTCCAAACCAAAACTTCCAAGTTTTAGAGCTTGATGAGTAGAAGTACACAGTACTGGCCCTGGAAAAATCATTGCAGTCAGTGTTGCAAAACAAAACCAAAAGTTATTGTATCATGATTATTGTATTGTGGTTACAAAGATTGGAGGTGAAATCTGAACTTTAGCTAGCTTTCGTGGAGCTGCAGCTTCTCAAAAGCATGAGTATGCTACTGTATTGTGGTTAAACAAACAAACATTGATCTGCTCATGCTCACATCTGAACATTCTAACCCAGTCTCCATGACAACGGGCCCTCGGATTCTCTCTCTCTGATTAGATCTGAGATCCGCACACTGTGTTTGTGACAGGAGGCTGGGCTCCAGGAGTGCTCTGGAGCGGGCTCCGTGTCGTACCCAGGGAAAGGTGCTGTTTGGGGGTAGGTGTGTCTCACCAGCCCCCCTCTGAGGTGTCCACGTCCTGAACCATCCCTCCCTGCTGGATGACAGCTGTCGCCATGCTGATGGCCTCCTCCAATGTCTGCTGCTGCTCCTCACACACACACACACACACACACACACACACACACACACACAGTATAATGCTAAGAGTTCAACTCGACAAGTTCTTAACCTCGGTGTGCATGAACTGACCTGAAAAGCAATCGGTGTGCCGTTAACCAGCAGCACACCTGCTGGTAGTGAGTTGCCTGTCATAACACCCTCCGACGTCACTATGGCAACCTGGAGAGGAAAGACAAACCACCAGAAACATGATGATCCACTTTACAGCACAAACATTGACATGCAAGAGCAAATACTGCTTCATGCATTTAGCCTAGTGTGGGCTAAGGAGTATGTGCGTGTAACCTACCTGCTGCAGCGCCTTGGCCTCCCCTGTAACCATGGTAATGTGGCGGTGTCCCATGGCGGTCATGTCCGTCTGCTGGGTCGGCAGGGAGATGGTTGTGCCGTCCCGCATCACCATGGTGATAGCCGTGCCAAGAGCCTGTAGGTCCTCTTCCGACAGACCCACCTGCCAGAAGAGAACCAACTGTTTTTATAATACACTCAAGTTCGGAGAAACAGAACAGCTTGGGACTGTGGTGACAGCATGTACTAGAACTGAGCACGCGGCTATCAAAAGTATGTATGCCCTTTTCTTTCCATATCACACAAGTGGAATCACTAGATAGGAAAGTAGGACTACCTGAGAGCCAATGACGTCTTGGGAATCCGACCCTTCCTCTTTCTGCTCCGCCCCTTCCAGGAAGGAGACCTGTGAATGGTCGTTCATCGCTTTTGCAAAAGAGAAATCGGAGAGGCGGGTCATTAACGAATGAGGGGATTCGATCATCTGGCCCGGGTTACTCCGGTGAGAGGACTTAGCACCGTGTTAAAAGTGATTGCATTTGTTTTGGAAGTAGGCAGCCTCCCGGTCATGAGCCAGGTGCCCCGTTCAAAGCCCGCGGCAAAGTCGGCTTAAAACAAAAGTGATGTAGCCTAGACTAGATGGAGCACGTGGAGTAATGAGTAGGATTGTGTTCTCACATAATAGATTGTATGTTTCTGGAGCGACGCACAATGCTGCCTTGTTGACAACATGACCGAGCGGAGCTGATTATTGTTAAATTTGAGAAGGGAGCTCCTCCCTCACCGCTTTTGTCCGTTCACCATGTACCGTTGCACCGCTGCTCAGGTTAACAGAACTCCCTCAACGTATTGAATACTGTTAAGATCTTCAAGAGGAAATTAGTTCACAGCTGGTGTTTATTATAAGAGTGTGTGTGTGTGTGTGTCTCTCTACATACCTTCCCTGTCCCCTGTGGCCTCAAAGTCTGTGCGTGATGCATTTGTGCATGGCCAGTGTAGAGGGCTGTGCCACAATGGTTGCAGGTGTGTGAACCACATGGTGCTTGTACAGGCTGGAGTACTCTGTAAATCGCTTCCCACAGCCAGGTACTGTACACAGGTAGGGCTTCTCTCCTAGAGGAGAGAGAGGGAGATAGAAAGAGTGAGGGAGCAGGGGAGAGAGAGAAAGAGGAGTACTTGTTTCATGTGAAGTATCTAACTAAACAGTCATGTAATCGCTCACCCGTGTGTATTCTCATGTAGTATTAGTAGTGTGTGTGTGTGTGTATGTGTGTGTTTTATCTTGGGGTGCGTCCTACCCGTGTGTATTCTCATGTGGTTCTTGTAGTTGGTGGCACTGGCGAAGCTTTGTCCACAGGAGGGTACAGGTCACATGTAGGGGCGTTCTCCTGTGTGTGTTCTGATGTGGACCTTCCTGTTGTTCGAGGTGGTGAAGGAACGACCACAGCCCTCAAACGGACACTTAAATGGCTTCTCACCTGACAGAGAGATAGACAAAATGTCAGGGGAAGAGATTGAGAGAAGGAAAGAAAGATATGGGGGAAGAGCATGTACAACCCTTGAACGGGCACTTTAATATAGTGTCCCATCGAACAAGAGGGAAGGAAACAAGGAGGGAAAGACAAAAAGGAGAAAACGAGAGAAAGTGAGAGGGAGCGTAAGAGGTCTACACTGAGATGTACAAAACATTAGGAACACCTTCCTAATATTGAGTTGCAACCCCCCTTTTGTCCTCAGAACAGACTCAATCCGTCGGTACATGGACTCTACAAGGTGTCGAAAGTGTTCCACAGGGATGCTGGCCCATATTGACTCCAATGCTTCCCACAGTTGTGTCAAGTTGGCTGTCATGTCCGTGGAACCATTCCTGGACAATCCTAGCCTTGTGGCACGGGGCATTATCCTGCTGAAAAACTCAATCAGATAGATACACTGCCGCCATGAAGGGATGCACCTGATTGGAAACGATGTTCAGATATGCTGTGGCTTCACTTTTATCAAGGGGCCAAACGTGTGCCATGAAAACACACCCCACACCATCATCACTAGCCTGCAATGATGACACGCGGCATAACATATATGCAAGGACTCGTGGTTTTCGCCATAACCTAGTCCTCCCATCAGCATGAAACAGCAGGAACCGGGATTCATCAGACCAGGCAATGTTTTTCTAATTCTCCAGTGTCCTGTGTTTTCGTTCCTTAGCCCATTGCAACCACATTTTTAATTTTTTTGCTGAAGGAAGTGAAACTCAGGTCATCGACTGCCATACCCCATTCATGTCAAGGTACAACGAGTTGTGCAGTATTTGATGGGTCTTTGGGCACCAATGTTGTACTGGACTGTCAGTTGATGAACTGTAGCCCGTCTGTTGCTCTGCACAATTCGTGTCAGCCTCCTTTGTCCTCTTTCATCAATGACCCATTTTCGACCACTGGCTGTTGTTGACTAGATGTCATTTGGGTGGGTGGTGGACCATTCTTGATACACACGGTAAACTGTTGAGCGTGAAAAACCCAGCAGCGCTGCAGTTCTTGACACACTCAAACCGATGCGCCTGGCACTTAGATATTTTGTGTTGCTCTGAATGGCACACATACACAATTCATGTTTCAAGGCAAAAAAATCATTCTTTAACCGGTCTCCTCTCCTTCATCTACACTGATTTAAGTGGATATGACAGGTGACATCAATAAGAGATCATAGCTTTCACCTGGATTCACCTGGTCAGTCTATGTTACCGAAAGAGCAGGCATTCCTAATGTACAGAGATATGAGGAGACTGATGGAAAGAGAAAGTGACTGAAAAAGAGGGGGGGGGGGGGGGGGCTGAGGAAAGAAGTGGTGGGGGAAAGATGCAGGGTGTGTGTGTGTCCTGCTACCTGTGTGTGTGCGGACGTGTTTCTGGAGGTCCTCAGAGGTTTTGAAGGCCTTGAAGCATGTCTTCAGGACACTTGTGTGGTTTCTCTCCAGTGTGTGTTCGCAAGGTGACACTTCAGCCCGTAACCTGTGGGGAACGCCTTTCCACACGTCACACCTGTATGGCCGGACAGCTGTGTGGTATCTTGAGGTGGCGACGCATGTGGAAAGGACTACAAACAATTACGGCTTATAAAGGGAAAGCCAGCTGTGTGGCAAACACTGATGCCCTTCTCCCAGACCAGCTAAAACACTTTTTCTGCTGACTCAGAGGTAAACAATACCGATCCTTCTAGGAGGGCCCCCGGTGCGCAAAGGGACTGTGTGCTCTTGATCTCTATGGCCAACGTGAGTAAGACTTTTAAGTGTGTGAATACTCGCAAGGCAGCCGGCCCAGACGGTATCCCAGGCGGCGTCCTCAGAGCATGCCGCAGACCAGCGGGCGGGAGTGTTTACGGACATACTCAACCTCTTCCCGCCCCAGTCTGTAATCCCCACATGCTTCATGATGTCCGCCATTGTTCCGGTCTCCAAGCAAACAAAGGTAACTTGCCTAAATGACTATCACCCTGTAGCACTGACTTCTGTCATCGTGAAGTGCTTTGAGAAGCTATTCAAGGACCACATCAGCTCCACCTTAACTGACACACTGGACCCACTACAATGTGCATACCACTCCAATAGATCCACGCACGACGCAATCGTCATTGCGCTGCACTTGGCTCTATCCCATCTGGACAAGAGGAATACCTATGTGAGAATGCTGTTCATTGACTACAGCTGAGCTTTCAACGCCATAGTCCCCTTCAAGCTCATTAAGCTCAGGCCCGGGGTCTGAACACCTCCCTCTGCAACTGGATCCTGGACTTCCTGACGGGCAGACCCCAGCTGGTGAGGGAAGGCAACAACACCGCTGCCATTCTGACCCTCACACAGGGGCCCCTCAAGGATGTGCGCTCAGCCCCCTTCTGTGCTCACTGTACACCCACGACGACACGAAGTTGGTGGGCCTGATTGCCGACGACGAGACAGACCACAGGGAGGAGATTAGAGCACTGGAAGAGTGGTGCCAGGACAACAGCCTCTTCCTCAACAAAACCAAGGAGGTGATTGTGGACTACAGTAAACAGGGGGGGGAGCAGGTCCCCATCTGCATCAGCGGGGCTGCAGTGGAGAGGGTCAAAAGCTTCAGCGCCTCTTCAACCTTTCGGCAACTGAAGAAATTTGGCATAGCCCCTCAGATCCTCAAGACGTTATACAGCTGCAGTCAGGATTGTGCTGCCAAACTGCAAGCCCAAGGGGTGGTGGATGTACGCTGTGCTGCCATCGTCCAGCTGCACTGCCTCCACAGCACTGGGGTCATATCAATCTGCAGGGGTTAGAGAATGTTTGAGATCCCTTTCCTTCCATCATTTTGAGAAGTAATGCTAACTGATGTGTGAGGGACTGGACCAAAGAAAACAAGGTGACAACAACTATTGCTTTCACCAAGCCTTTCCTAGAGTAGTGAATGCAGTATCTGGCCCAGGTTTGATGTTAATATACCTTTGGGTGTGTGGTGGATGTGTGCGATGGTCCCGTCCTCGAAGCTGAACTGCCTGGCCATCCTCAAAGGCCAGGGGCTCTGGAGAGAGGACAGGAGAACAGCCAGCATCAGGAGCGACATGGTCTCACAGAACACAGACAATGTTAGTCACAAACCCTGCAGCAGATATGTGGTTCTGAGGGTGTAGAATGACCTTTCTGCGGTACAGTGACCTGGTGGATATAGGCTGTAGTACCGCCCCAACAATCCTGTGTAATACTGTATTACATTGTTCATATTTATGTGGCCATTGTCCTAACATCTTGCTCTGTAACAAGGACAGATAACCTAGGTCAGCTGATGTGACATTATTGCACTGATGATGACCTAGGGGTTGTGTGTGGTGGCTTGATACATCAGAAGAGAAAAGGTGTTGAGTGACGGGTATTAACAATCTGTGGCTGTCCTGGACCCTCAACCACTGAATATACCATATTCTATAATATTTGCATTATGTGAATGCACCTAGGTTAGGTTCAAGATGAGTCTATGGGGAGAGGAACCCGGAGATCCGACGTTAAACTGCATTGGATTCAACGTCGGGTAGAAATGAGCGTTTGGACCTCTACAAGCCAGAATGTTTAATGAAACTTCACTGGTAGTCCGTGTGGATAGTCCTTCTGCAGGCAGGCATGTGAAACAACATAACCACAGGAAAGTATCTCTAGCACCGGAAGCACGAACAGAACCATCTAAACACGTGCACAAGCTCAACATGTACGCGCGTATATGTATCATGCATTCAGAAAGTATTCAGACCCCTTTACTTTTCCCACATTTTGTTACGTTACAGCCTTATTCTAAAATTGATTCAATTGCCCCCCCCCCCTCATCTACACACAATACCACATAATGACAAAAGCAAAAACTGGTTTAGAAATTTTTGCACATGTATTAAAATGAAAAACGAAATATTACATTCACTTAAGTATTCAGGCCCTTTACTCAGTACTATGTTGAAGCACCTTTGGCAGCAATTTCAACCTCGAGTTTTCTTGGGTTTGATGTTACAAGCTTGGCACACCTGTATTTGGGGAGTTTCTCCCATTCTTCTCAGTAGATCCTCAAGCTCTGTCAGGTTGAATGGGGAGTGGTCGCTGCACAGCTATTTTCAGGTCTTTCCAGAGATGTTCGATCGGGTTCAAGTCTGGGACTTGTCCTGAAGCCACTCCTATATTGTCTTGGCTGTGTGCTTAGGGTTGTTGTCCTGTTGGAAGGTTTACCTTCACCCCAGTCTGAGGTCCTGAGCGCTCTAGAGCAGGTTTTCATCAAAGATCTCTCTGTACTTTGCTCCGTTCATCTTTCGCTCGATCCTGACTAGTCTCCCAGTCACAGCAAAATATCCCCACAGCATGATGCTGCCACCACGCTTCCCTTTAGGGATGGTGCCAGGTTTCCTTCGAACGTGACACTTGGCATTCAAGCCAAAGATTTCAACCTTGGTTTCATCAGACCAGAGAATCTTGTTTCTCATGGTCAGAGTCCTTTAGGTGCCTTTTGGCAAACTTCAACCGGGCTGTCATGGGTCTTTCACTGACGAGTGGCTTCCGTCTGGCCACTCTAGCATAAAGGCCTGATTGGTGTAGTGCTGCAGAGATGGTTGTCCTTATTGAAGGTTCTCCCATCTCCACAGAGGAACTCTGGAGCACTGTCAAAGTCACCATTGGGTTCTTGGTCAGCTCCCTGGCCAATGCCCTCCCCCAATTTCTCAGTTTGGCCAGGCAGCCAGCTCTAGGAAGAGTGTTGTTGGTTCCAGACTTCTTCCATTTAAGAATGATGGAGGCCACTGTGTTCTTGGGGACCTTCAATGCTTCAGAAATGTTTTAGTACCCTTTCCCAGATCCGTGCCTCGACACAATTCCCTTGACCTCATGGCTTGTTTTTTTTGCTGATATGCACTGTCAACTGTGGGACCTTATATAGACAGGTGTGTGCCTTTCCAAATCATGTCCAATCAAATGAATTCACCACAGGTGGACTCCAATCAAGTTGTAGAAACATCAAGGATGATCAATGGAAACAAGATGCACCTGAGCTCAATTTTGAGTCTCATAGCAAAGGGTCTGAAGACTATAGAAATAAGGTAGTTCTGTTTTTATACATTTGCAAAAAAAAAATGAAAACTTGTTTTCGCTTTGTCATTATGAGGTATTGTGTGGAGATTGATAAGAAAAACAATACATTTAATCAATTTTAGAATAAGGCTGTAACGTAACAAAAAGTCAAGAGGTCTACTTTGAATGTACTGTATGATATACTTTATGTATTTATCTTATGCACTATAGGCACTAACAGTGCTTTGAAACGTTTATGTAAATATACTTTCCTGTGGATATATTGTCATTCCTACCTTCAAAGGACCTACCACACAGACAACTGGTAAAGTAAGTTAAAATAGATTTTTATGTCCTGAGAGAAAGCTGTCCTGATACAATCGCTCATTTATGTCCAATGTAGAATTCAATGAAATTCAATGTCGGGTTTCCAGGATATGGGGACGGCAGACTAATATTTTACTGCTAATGGACATAGCTATCTGCTCATGTTCATGTTGACACAAGGGTTTATGGCATAAGCAGTATGCCATCATTGGGTGCATTTCCATCCGGTTGTCACTGTGCCATCATTTCCAGGTTGTCACTGTATCGGTTTAGATGGGTTATTTGGCTGAATGAATTATTCTGCAGCAGAACTGGTCAGGCCACACATCTATCTTTCATTTTAGTAAATTATTGGGAATAATATTTGTTGTACATTATAGTAGGTGTAACAATATGCCATTAAGTCTAAAAGGTAGCTTGTCAAGAAGGGATGTGGACTCAAAATAGTCAATTTAAACTGGTTCACAAACTAGGGGTCGAGTGACAACTAAGTAGCTAGCTAACAAGTAAGTAAGCTAACGTCATCATTACACTGAATGGCAAGTTTACCTAGCTAGCAACTGGCAGGCTATTGATGCTATGGCTAGCTTCAAGAAGCACATTTTCTTTACCGTAGTTGTTACAACTAGTTAAAAATCACATAACACCAATGACATCAGCAATCGTTGAATTGCTAGCCTAACCCCCTAACCTTGACTACGTTTGCAATGTCTTTTGACATGTAGCTAACTACTGTAACTAAAGCGCGCGCGAAAGTCTAAATACAACCAGGCCTCTTCATTACAACACCTTTGAGCTCAAATCAGACATTTGTGCTGCAACATGGTTACTCCCGTCGGAAACACCGATAATCGATCCCTAACAAAGCGTTTTCTTTATCTTAATATTTTACCTCAAACTCAAAAGAAATCCAGAAATTCACAAGCCCTTCTTTATTTCCCTCTTCCTATCCTCCATTTTCCTATCCCATCTCTCCCTCGGTTTGACAAGTTGCAACGCAAGCTGGGATGCTCACCTCCAGCAGAACGCTAGGCACCAAATAAGCACCAGGGAACCTGAATGGTATGAAAACGAGTTGGGTCACAACACTGATCTATAATCTGTTGTTATGATGACTTGATAGGCTCAGTGGCGATTTTAGCATGTAAATCTTGGTGGGGCGAAGAAAAAAAGGAAAGTGGAATGCATGCCAGCAATGCCACTACACAACACTAAACAATATACTAATTGCACTATAACAGTGACAAACGGTGCCCACAAACTGTTAGGGCCTACATAAAGCTGTCCCAACATCTTACCACTGCTACACCTGGCTCTCAGCGGAGCGTTGTCTGGCAGCGAAACAGTTCATTCAGCCTCATTTACTGTCTTTATAAAAACATGGCTGACTTGCTTAAACAACCTCTTTGGGATAGGCGTGCCACTAGCGCCCCACCTCGACAACATCCGGTGAAATTGCAGAGCACCAAATTCAAAATATAAAATTCGTAATATTAAACATTCATGAAAATACAAGTGTCTTACATAGTTTAAAAGCTTAACATCTTGTTAATCCAGCCTCTGTTAGATTTCAAAAAGGCTTTACGGCGAAAGTATACCATGCGATTATCTGAGGACAGCGCCCCACATACAAAAGCATTACAAACCTTTTCCAAACAAGCAGAGATGTCACAAAAGTCAGAAATAGCTATAAAATAAATAACTTCCCTTTGAAGATCTTCCTCCGTCTGCAATCCCAAGGGTCCCAGCTACCCAGCCAAATGGTCCCTTTGTTCGATGAAGTCCTTCTTTATATCCCCAAAAAGTCAGTTTAGTTGGCACGCTTGATTCAGTAATCCACCGATTTCCGTCATTCAAAATGCATACAAATGAATCTCAAAAGTGACCAATAAACCTTTTCCAAACAAGTCAAATAACATTTCTAATCAATCCTCAGGTACCTTAATATGTAAATAAACACACGCAACAATATTACAGTCAAAATGGGAGCCACCTAGAAAAACTACAAATTATAGTTCATTTTTAGAAACTCTTTCTAAAGACTGTTGACATCTACTGGAAGCCCAAGGAACTGCAATCTGGGAGGTATTCCATTGATATTCCCAAAGACAGCCATTTCAATGAGTGGTGAGCTCAACAACAACAACAAAAAATTCCATATGGATTCTCCTCGGGTTTTCACCTGCCATATCAGTTCTGTTATACTCACAGACAGATTATTTTAACAGTTTTGGAAACTTTAGAGTGTTTTCTATTCAATACTACCAATTGTATGCATATCCTAGCTTCTAGACCTGAGTAAAAGGCAGTTTACTTTGGGCACCTCAGTCATCCAAACTTCTGAATACTGCACAAATGTGGTTTCTAATGACAATTGAGATGTACAAACTATTGCATAAGGGGACGACAAGCAGATAAGAGGCAATCCGTAATTTGGTTTAAGACAATGAGCGAGCTAGGACAGGCATAATGTTAGTCAATATAACTATATGTTTAACACTTTTGAAATGTACAGCGACAGAATTCAGAACATGGGTGTTCTTACAGTGCTCTCCCAGTACCAAGTTAGAACTGTAGGATAAATAAATGGGGCATATAAGCAGACAATGAAAGCTCTTACAATATTCAATGATTACATTTCTCTAAAACGGGTTATAGTCTACAGTAGAACAGTCAGAACACTAGGTGAAATTATGAGGGTTAAATAGACCAAATTACTGGGGTGAGGCACATGGGCTACTAACACCTTACGACACAACATTCACTTAGTATTACTTTCTCAGCTACAGTATACATATCTCCCTTGCATGTTACAGCATTTATGAAGCAGAAATACAGTACATTTTTGGACTCACATTGTTGTGCTTGGCTCATTTGAACAGGAAGGTGGTGCGGCGGTCCTCCTTATCATTTAAAACTTGGAAAAGAGCCCCTTAATCCCAGATTTGGGACCACACAGCCACTGTCACTGATTCCTTCCAAACCACTTATTGAATTTGCAATTTTCCAACTTGTGTTATGTTTGTCCACCGATGCGTTTTATCTATAATTTAGCTTCATATGACAATGATTAAAAAGGATTTCCCAGTAGATTGTCGACTTGATTCATGATGACTGCTAGCTAAGATTTTTAAAGTATGACGTTGACATGATCAGGTCAATCAAAGCTACTGTAGATATAACGTGATTTGACATTTTATCTGTGGCAAATGACCTCTGAGCCTTCTTGGATGGGCACTTCTGTGGCAGCAGCTGAAGGATTAGAACTTTCAATGTCTCCTCTTACATTTGTCAGTGACGTAAAGTACCCATGAGTGACAGAAAATTGAGCCAATCACAGCTCAACGCTCCGTATTTTCTGCTGGCTTGCCCAACCACCACAGAAAGCACTGAGCTTGGCTGATACCTGCATTTAGGAGCTGTCAAAAAATAAACGATGTTTGTACACGGCTTTATTAACTCAATGATATATATCGTTTGATATGTTACACATTTTAATGCCAAAATAACATGCAAAACAGGAAAGCCCCCCCCCCCCCTAAAAAACAAAAAAACAAGTGGGGCTCTGCCCTGAATGATGGGTCGCCACTGGATAGGCTAGGGGTTGATACAGGGGTGGGAAAGACTGGTTCTATATATATTTTTTAAGGATCAGCTCAGTGACTTTCAACGTAGCACAATCATTGAATGACACATTTTCCAACAAGTCAGTTTGTGAAATATCTGCCCTGCTCGAGCTGCCCCGGTCAACTTTGTGTGCCCAACCTTACTAACACTGTTATGGCTGAATGGAAGCAAGTCCCTGCAGAAATGTCCCAACATGTAGTGGAAAGCCTTGCCAGAAGAGTGAAGGCTGTTATAGCAGCAAAAGGTGGGCCAACTCCATATTAATGCCCATTTATTTTGGAATGAGATGTTTGAGAAGCAGATGTCCACATACTTTTGGTCATGTAGTGCATTTCAAGGACGGGCAACTTCAGTCCTCGGGGCTGGACAGGTGTCTCACTTGTTCCCCATCTGTAGCAAACACAGCATATTAAACAAATTACATTCTAAACTGAAGATCATGATTAGTTTCAGTTTCAAGTTGTATTAGAAATGTGCATCCTGTAGCAAACTCCAAAACGTTCTGGGACACTAAAGTCCATGGAGAATAAGAGCACCTCCTCCCAGCTGCCCACTGCACTGAGGCTAGGAAACACTGTCACCACCAATAAATCTACGATAATCAAGATTTTCAATAAGCATTTTCAACAAGCAGCTGGCCATGCTGACCCCCACAGCAACTTGCCCAAGCCTCCCCCATTTCTCCTTCACCCAAATACAGATTGCTCATGTTCTGAAAGAGCTACAGAATCTGGACCCCTACAAATCAGCTGGGCTAGACAATCTGGACCCTATCGTTCTAAAATTATCTGCCGAAATTGTTGCAACCCTTATTACTAACTAGTTCAAATGCTCTTTCGCATCGTCTGAGATTCCTAAAGATTGGAATGCTGCCATGGTCATACCCCTCTTCAAAGGGGGAGACACTCTAGACCCAAACTGCTACAGACCTATATCCATCCTGCCCTCCCTTTCTAAAGTCTTCGGAAGCCAAGTTAACAGATCACCGACCATTTCGAATCCCACCGTACCTTCTCCGCTATGCAATCTGGTTTCCGAGCTGGTCACGGGTGCACCTCAGCCACGCTCAAGGTCCTAAACGATATCATAACCGCCATCGATAAAAGACATTACTGTGCAGCAGTATTCAACGACCTCTACGCAGACGACACCATTCTGTATACTTCTGGCCCTTCTTTGGGCACTGTGTTAACAAACCTCCAAACGAGCTTCAATGCCATACAACACTCCTTCCGTGGCCTCCAACTGCTCTTAAGTGCAAGTAAAACTAAATGCATGCTCTTCAACCGATCGCTGCACGCACCTGCCCGCCCGTCTAGCATCATTACTCTGGACGGTTCTGATTTAGAATATGTGGACAACTACAAATACCTAGGTGTCTGGTTAGACTGTAAACTCTCCTTCCAGACTCACATTAAGCATCTCACATTTCCAATCCAAAATTAAATCTAGAATCGGCTTCCTATTTCGCAACAAAGCCTCCTTCACTCATGCTGCCAAACATACCCTCGTAAAACTGACTATCCTACCGATCCTCGACTTTGGCGATGTCATTTACAAAATAGCCTCAAACACTCTACTCAGCAAATTGGATGTCGTCTATCACAGTGCCATCAGTTTAGTCACCAAAGCCCCATATACCACCCACCATTGCGACCTGTATGCTCTCGTTGGCTGGCCCTCGATTCATATTCGTCGCCAAACCCACTGGCTCCAGGTCATCTATAAGTCTTTGCTAGGTAAATCTTCGCTTTATCTCAGCTCACTGGTCACCATAGCAGCACCCACCCGTAGCACACGCTCCAGCAGGTATATTTCACTGGTCATTCCCAAAGCCAACTCCTCCTTTGGATGCCTTTCCATCCAGTTCTCTGCTGCCAATGACTGGAACGAATTGCAAAAATCACTGAAGCTGGAGAATTATATCACCCTCACTAACTTTAAGCATCAGCTGTCACAGCAGCTTACCGATCATTGCACCTGTACACAGCCCATCTGTAAACAACCCAACTACCTCATCCCCATATTATTCTTTTTTTTGCTCCTTTGCACCCCAGTATCTCTACTTGCACATATATCACTCCAGTGTTAATGCTAAATTGTAATTATTTCGCCACTATGGCCTATTTATTGCCTTACCTCCCTAATCTTACTACATTTGCACACACTGCATATAGATTTTTCTATTGTGTTATTGACTGTATGTTTGTTTATCCCATGCATAACTCTGTGTTTGTGTCGCACTGCTTTGCTTTATCTTGGCCAGGTCACAGTTGTAAATGAGAACTTGTTCTCAACTGGCCTACCTGGATAAATAAAAGGTGAAATAAAATTAACATACCTGACAAGCAACCTCACTCACAGTAGACTGGAAACACATTTATTTATAAATATTATCCTAACATTCAGCGTCTGACAGATGTCACGACGCTAGCCCTCTAGCAGAGATGTGACCCCCCTCCCCCCTCCTTAGGAGGGGGCAGTTTTTGCAACAGCTCCATACATTCCTGGCAGAGGCCCTCTTCTCCCTTGCAACATGCAGTATGGAGAGTGTCACAGTAAGACAAAGGGACTCTCCCGCCAAATACTCCTACCTCCCGAATTGGAGAATTAAACGTTATTCCTAATTTAGAGAATGTGGAAATAAATGGTCAGTGGAGAAGCCAGCTACGACCCGGTCTGTTTTGTTTCATGTTTGTGACCTCATGAAATACAACACAGCCACATTACCCTAACTCTGTTTAGACAGGTTCCTCAGTTATGAGGCTTGCATCTGAATGTGGGATAAAATGTCTAACGAAGTATAAGAATACTTTTGAAAAGATAGTGATTTCGTCTTCTAAAATGAAAATCTTTGTTTTTGGTAACTTGTGCCCAGTCAGTAACCACGCCCAAGTGAATAGACATTGGTTGGATATGATGAACCAACCCCTTTTCCACTCTAGAATATAAGCTCCTGTGATGAAAAGTCACCTCAGTTCCAAATACCGTGAGGTCCTCATGTTTAAAAAGGGCTAATTGTAATTTCCAATCTACAGGCCAGAACATGAGCTTGCTCCACACTTGAAATGGTATGAACTCTGAACTATTGATCACTCAAGAAGTGAGTCCTAGATTACAGCCTAACAGACTGCAGCTGAAAAGGTAGCAAATCTAGTAAGAACATTGACCCAGAAGAATCAACAAAGGACAATGGCGACATCAACTGGGCAAACCAAAGCCCAGTTGGGCAAACCAGCTCAACTATCGAAGGCAGCTTCACATAAATACAATGCATTACCTTTCTCCGAACGAGAGATCATTAGTGGCATAGGTATTTGTGAGAATAGCTTCCCATGTCCGATTGTGACCCATTCCTTAGTCTTCCTTCTGAACCTCCCCTTTATTATCTCTGAATCTATCGTGTTATAACAAAACTCTTTTTGTTTAGTCCACTAGGGATGGTATTTACTGTATAAAGTTATTATGTATTGTATATTCTGTAATTGTTTAATTAGTTAGTAAATAAATAATTGCGCAAATGTGGATGGATGATTCATAGTAAAGGCTGAGTTCGTAGAGGACCAAGAATTTTACAACTTTCAGATGAGACTGATATTATGTAAATAATAATTAATGACTGATTGACTGCTATTGATATAAAAGACCATGTATTTAAAAAAAATGATTTCACCTTTATTTAACTAGGCAAGTCAGTTAAGAACAAATTCTTATTTACAATGAAGGCCTAGGAACAGTGGGTTAACAGCCTTGTTCAGGGGCAGAACGACAGATTTTTACCTTGTCAGCTCAGGGATTCGATCTAGCAACCTTTTGGTTCCTGGCCCAACACTCTTAACCACTTGGCTACCTGCCACTATTTAAGAATGGATTTGGGAGATAGCCACTCTATATAAACAAACTCTTCCGTGGTGCCCCAGGTTATTAACGAGTGGCTTAATTCAAATCACATAATCGATTTGATAATAGCTTGGCATCACATTAAAAGAAGCCAGAGACGACACAGGGGTGCATGAAAGCAAACTATTTGATATAATGCTCTCTGATTTTAAGATCCAACATGGAAATTATTGCACATTTTATAACATCATGATTTAAAGGGATATCAAAAATACAATAGTCAAACTAAAGTGTTGATTTCCATGACACCTATTAAGCACACACAACCAAAACAAGTGTCCAATTCTTGACTCACATTGCAATTTGATCATACAAAACTATTGTTCAAAGCCAATAAGAAAAGGTTGAATTGCCGCTTTCACCAAAGTAATCACATTTAAAGCCAGTGATATACATTGCCCCGTTTTCAATACAAAGAACCCACAGTGGACTGCTTGAAGGACACCAAATTAAGTAGCCTTGAGCTTGCTAACAGAAAAAGAAAATAAAACAGGCAGAATATTAGCTACAGATAGTATGCCAGATAATGTGATATAACCTATTATAAAAAAGTCTCTGGTTACTGGACCCCAAAAATATTTGGTTATATCACATTATCTGGCATACAATCTGTAGCTAGGATAATATATGCAATGACATACAGTGCACTATAAGAAAGGCGTGATATGAAAAAGGCAAGCTTGAACTCAAGGGAAATGTGTCAGGTTTAGGAAGGAGGTGATATTGGTTGGTCAAAGCCGAGGGCCTTGAACCACAACTATATTTTGAGTGTCAAATAAGATGTAATGGTAAAGATATCTCACCCACCCAACTGGGTTTCAGACAGGAGAGAGAAACCGAGAGCCACTTTGTGTGGATTCTAATTTATATCCACCCAGAGAACTTTGATGGGTGGATATAAATGGCATGTTATGGAAGGGTGCAGAAACTTTTTTGCTATTTCACTTGTTTTTGAGAAACTTACCCCAGAAACTTACCCCTTTAGATGTACACATGAAATTGTCTCAGCAATTTCAATATTATATTTTGGATAAGTTCCTCAAAAACAAGTGAAATCGCAAAGAAAATGTCTGGACCCTTCTAACATGCCATTTAAAGATGTTTTTTTTTTAAAGATTTGGTAAAAAAAAAATATATATATATCGAACTTCTTCAATATACTATTTTTGGCACAATCCTCAGAGTTCATTCAAAGGAGGGAATTAGACATGTGTACTACCAAAAGAACAGATGCATTCATAGTATGTATTATGCAATATGGCAGTAGTACATGCCAATGCATCCACAGTCATGAAGAGATGACAATAACAACCACTTAATAGCTTAGGTTCCAGTACATGGACATCATTTGAACTTGAAACAATAAATAATGATAAAAGAAGGCAGCTCCAACAGGAAAGCTGAAAAACAGATTCATTTAAAATGTTAAAATATAGCTTAACAATAAGGCCATAATGTGACAATGGTCTATAACCCTATAAACACTATGTTGACAATAGAACCGGATCAAATCTCTGAACATCGATAGTCCATGTCGCTATTCACATAATAATAAGGAATTCCCCCCAACCATGCCCACAAATTGGGGAAAACAAAACGTATTTCCCATTGACCCCCAGTGTAAAAGAGCCAACTTTGTTATCAATTTTTTTGGTAAACAGAAATAACAAAACATAGAGAAAATCTGCTGTGTTGCTCAATGTACATGTAACCAGGTCAAAAATCACGACCAGCGGATCCAAATGCTCCCACACAGGGAAATGGAGCCTGCGAGAAGAGCCCTGTGGCTTCAGGCTATTCTCGGCGTGGGAGATGCGGGGACCTGGTGTCCAAGTAGGCTAAAAGGTATCTGTGTGTGGAAAACATTTAATCATCGGTAAGACATTTAACTTGTTTAGTATAGTCCGTTTGTAACGCCACTCACTACTTTTTTGTTTGTTTTGTCTTGTTTGTCTTGGCTAGCTTAATGTTCCGGTCGGTAGCCGGTAGCACTCACTCAGCTGCTAGCACCATCATGTAAAGGCGCATGAGGGAAGCCCTAGAATATTAGTTTTTTTTTCTAAGTAGTGAGAAGGCGAGCAATGTTGAAACAACAATAAAATTGCATTTTAAAAATGTTTTGGCTCTGAACCAATGGGGTAACCTAGGTAACTACAGGCTGTTTTCCCCATAAGCGGCAGGGCCGCAAAGTTTTATCTAATAATGACTGGGACTATAGCGTTAGTGACAAAACAACAAACACTGTGACATCACTAAAACAAACTCTGGCTTGTTAGTGCTCACGCGGGAGACTGGATGACAGGGGAAAAAAGCATTGACAAAACAAAAACAGTTAGTGAAAAGAACCTTAAGAAATAGCATTTCAGTCTTTCTGAAATTATGGCACAAGCACTTATCATCAACTATATATTAAATACAATATCTGCACTTTCAGTAATCAAATGCAATTCCCTAAACTGACAAATCAATTTCATACATCCTCCTAACCAACTGTCATTGTTACACTAGCAGCGACATGTTGAACTTAGGTGATGAATACGGTCCGGTATAAGAGTGAGTAGATGAAGGGAGGGCAGAGCCACAAAACTGTCCCATTTTTCCTGTTGTGGCGGTGTGATTTGATCACAACTAAAAAACATAACCAAAACAATCTTGAACATTCCAACTGAACAAAACAGAGGCAACACCTTCTGATGTTCAAAAAAATTAAATCAGTCACTCTCTCCATTTTTCCTCTGAGGCAAACAGTCCGAGTTTGAGAACATTCCAGCCTCTTCCTCATCGAGACACACACCTCCAAGCCTGAGAGTGGTCGCTCCCTGCTTACAACCATCCTGTTGTCTTAGATCTGCGAAGGGATATCAACAAAGAGGCACAAGTAGGGGCTAGAGAGGAGTTTGGTATTAGGCCAGAGAAGGGTAGGGGAGATGAGAGGTGTTCAGATTTCTTTAGTCTATATTGTGCCTGTGGTGAGTGTGCTTTCCCATACCTAGAGGAGGGCGGGACTAGCCTGCAAGGGACGGTTAAAAGGTTCCAATCACACTCGGACTCTACAGGAAGTGATACTCAGCCAGTATGCAGATGTCAAGACCGGAATGGAGTTTCAAGAGTTCTGTATGACAGAACCCTTCACTCTCTCCCTCTGTCTTCCTCCCATTCGGTTGTGCCTCTCCTCCCTCAGAAAGTGGAGCCGTCACAAACTATGTTTTGGTCTCGGCCGGGGAACAGCTCCATCTGCCAGTAAAGCGGGTCAGCGTACACTGGCAGGGTCAAAGCACAAAGGTCACAATGAGGTCAAACTAAATGCAAATTTGTATAGGTCTAAATCAGGCTTTGGTTACTGCCTAGCACAAAGACACAATTCAAATAATTAACTAACAATGGTTACAGTATACTTACAATATTACACAGTATACTTGCAGTGTGTGTGTGTGTTCTTCTCACCCATATCTCCAGGTCCCAGCCAGAGATTGAAGGAGCTGCAGTGTTTCTGACAGTGGTGGACCGGGAGCACTCTAACTGTGGGCAGGCCCTCTCCTACCACCAGCCAGCCCAGCACTCGCACCCCCTGAAACACACACGCACAATACCACTGTAACAGCACACAGCTGAATCAAGACAAACACCATAACAAACATACAGTGCCTTCGGAAAGCATTCAGACCCCTTGACTTTTTCAACATTTTGTTACGTTACAGCCTAATTTTAAAATGTATTTGCTAATAAAAACAAAACCTGAAATATCACATTTACATAACTATTCAGACTTTGTTGAAGCAGTTTTGGCAGCCATTACAGAATTGAGTCTTCTTGGGTATGATGCTACAAGCTTGGCACACCTATATTTGGGGAGTTTCTCCCATTCTTCTCTGCAGATCCTCTCAAGCTCTGTCAGGTTAGATGGGGAACGTTGCTGCACAGCTATTCAGGTTCCTCCAGAGATGTTCGATCGGGTTCAAGTCCGGGCTCTGGCTGGGCCACTCAAGGACATTCAGAGACTTTTCCCGAATCCACTCCTGCGTTGTGTGGGCTGTGTGCTTAGGGTTATTGTCCTGTTGGAAGTTAAACCTTCGCCCCAGTCTGAGGTCCTGAGCGCTCTGGAGCAGGTTTTCATCAAGGAGCTCTCTGTACTTTGCTCTGTTCATCTTTGCCTTGATCCTGACAAGTCTCCCAGTCCCTGTTTCTGAAAAACATCACCACAGCATGATTCTGCCACCACCATGCTTCACCGTAGGGATGGTGCCATGTTTCCGCCAAGACGTGATGCTTGGCATTCAGGCCAAATAGTTCAATCTTGGTTTAATCAGACCAGAGAATCTTGTTTCTTATGGTGAGAGTCTTTAGGTACCTTTTGGCGAACTCCAACTGGGCTGTCATGGGTCTTTTACTGAGGAGTTGCTTCCGTCTGGCCACTCTACAATAAAAGCCTGATTGGTGGAGTGCTGCAGAGATGGTTGTCCTTCTGGAAGGTTCTCCCATCTCCACAGAGGAACTCTGGAGCTCTGTCAGTGGCCATCTGGTTCTTGGTCACCTCCCTGACAAAAGGCCCTTCTCCCCCCAATTCTCCCCCCCACACACACACCTTTATTTAACCAGGTAGGCTAGAACAAGTTCTCATTTTCCACTGCGACCTGGCCAAGATAAAGCATAGCAATTCGACACATACAACAACAGAGTTACACATGGAATAAACAAAACATCGTCAATAATACAGTAGAACAAAATAAAACAAAAAGTCTATATATAGTGAATGCAAATGAGGTAAGATAAGGGAGTTAAGGCAATAAATAGGCCATGTTGGCAATGTAATTACAATATAGCAATTAAACACTGGAATGGTAGATGTGCATAAGATGAATGTGCAGGTAGAGATACTGCGGTGCAAAGGAGCAAGATAAATAAACAAATACAGTATGGGGATGAGGTAGGTAGATAGATGGGCAGTTTACAGATGGGCTATGTACAGGTGCAGTGATCTGTGAGCTGCTCTGACAGCTGATGCTTAAAGCTAGTGAGGGCGATATGAGTCTCCAGCTTCAGAGATTTTTGCAGTTCGTTCCAGTCATTGGAGGCAGAGAACTGGAAGGAAAGACGACCAAAGGAGGAATTGGCTTTGGGGGTGACCAGTGAGATATACCTGCTGGAGCACGTGCTACGAGTGGGTGCTGCTATGGTGACCAGTGAGCTGAGATAAGGTGGGGCTTTACCTAGCAGAGACTTGAAGATACCCTGTAGCCAGTGGGTTTGGTGACGAGTATGAGGCGAGGGCCAAACAACGAGAGCGAACAGGTCGCAATGCTGGGTAGTGTATGGGGCTTTGGGGACAAAACGGATGGCACTGTGATAGACTGCATCCAGTTTGTTGAGTAGAGTGTTGGAGGCTATTTTATAGATGACATCACCGAAGTCAAGGATCGGTAGGATGGTCAGTTTTACGAGGGTTTGTTTGGCAGCATAAATTAAGGATGCTTTGTTGCGATATAGGAAGCCAATTGTAGATTTAATTTTGGATTGGAGATGCTTAATGTGAGTCTGGAAGGAGAGTTTACAGTCTAACCAGACATTAGAGTTTAGAGTTTAGAGTGTGAAGAGGGGGTTGACTGCGGCAGCTTTCCAATCTTTGGGAATCTCAGACGATACGAAAGAGGTTGAACAGGCTAGTAATAAGGGTTGCAACAATTTCGGCAGATCATTTTAGAAAGAGAGGGTCCAGATTGTCTAGCCCGGCTGATTTGTAGGGGTCCAGATTCTGCAGCTCTTTCAGAACATCAGCTATCTGGATTTGGGTAAAGGAGAAATGGTGGGGGCTTTGGCGGGTTGCTGAGGAGGGTGCCGGGCAGTTGACCGGGGTTGGGGTAGCCAGCTGGAAAGCATGGCCAGCCGTAGAGAAATGCTTATTGAAATTCCCAATTATAGTGGATTTATCGGTGGTGAGTGTTTTCTAGCCTCAGAGCAGTGGGCAGTTGGGAGGAGGTGCTCTTATCCTCCATGGACTTTAGTGTCCTAGAAATGTTTTGAGTTAGTACTACAGGATGCAAATTTCTGGCCTTAGCTTTCCTAACTGCCTGTGTATATTTGTTCCTAACTTCCCTGAAAAGTTGCATATCACGGGGGCTATTCGATGCTAATGCAGAATGCCACAGGATGTTTTTGTGTTGGTCAAGGGCAGACAGGTCTGGAGTGAACCAAGGACTATATCTAGTCCACACTCCGATTACTCAGTTTGGCCTGGCGGCCAGCTCTAGGAGTCTTGGTTTCAAACTTCCCCAGATCTGTGCCTTCAAACAATCCTGTCTCGAAGTCCTACGTACCATTTTTTTGACCTCGTGGCTTGATTTTTGCTCTGACATGCACTGTCAACTGTTGGACCTTATATAGACAGGTGTGTGCCTTTCCAAATCATGTCCAATCAATTGAATTTACCACAGGTGGACCCCAAGTTGTAGAAACATCAAGGATGATCAATGGGAACAGGATGCACCCGAGCTCAATTTCGAGCCTCATAGTAAAGGGTCTAGTGTAAATAAGGTAACTGTTTTATTTTATTTTTTATACATTTGCAAAAAATCTAAAAACCTGTATTCGCTGTGACATTATGGGGTATTGTGTGTACATTGCTGAGGATTTTTTTAAATCCATTTTAGTATAACATAATGTGGAAAAAGTCAAGGGGTCTGAATACTTTCCCGAAGGCAACGTACATGCTTGTCTATTTGGACTTCGTTAGAGGCCAGACTCACTCTGCTCTGAGAGTTGGCACTATGCGTGACCAGGCAACGCTGCAATGTTGTTCCGGCGCTGTCCAGTAGGGGACATAGCTCAGCCTTGGGGAACAGCCACCTTAACACCTTCTCTCTGGCCACAGATGTAAACCTCCTAGAGAAAGAAGGGGAGGACACTGACAAATGCATCCTTATTTTCTTCCTTCCTTGAGACCTGTTTACTAAATCATATGCATTTGTGGGTGTGGTTGGGTTTCTCTGTGTGTGCATATCTGCACGCAAGTGTGTGTGTTTGTATCTATATCACATTTTATTTGTCACATGCGCCGAATAAAACAGGCCTTACAGTGAAATGCTTACTCACAAGCCCTTAACCAACAATGCAGTTAAGACAAATACCTACAAAAATAAAAAAAATAAAGTAACAAATAATTAAAGAGCAGCATATATGCGTTAGTGTGTGCATCTATATGTGTAAGTGTGTGTGTACCAGAGCAGGGTGAAGTTTGCTGGGCCCTGTGGAAAACCCTCGTCATGTGACAGTAAGTTGTCCTTCTCCACTAGTATACTCATGGAGCCGGAGTGCGCGGAGTAGAGCTCCTCTAGCTGCTGCCTCTGCATGCACAGATACTCCCCACCCTGCATAAAGACAGGGGACAGACGTCGGCACAGGGCAGAAAAGACTGCCGATGTTAGCTAAATGAACTAGCACAATATGTATATGCTGCATGCTGTGATGGACCTGTAAACAATAAGCAGACTGGACACTTACTTTCAGGTACATTGTTGTTTTTCCAGTCTAACTAAGATTTTCAGTCTAACAAAAACATTTCCTTTCAGTGATATTGCTGTTTTGCTGTTGAACTAAAATGTATATTTGAGTAAATTTGTATGGTGTTAGTGTTTCAAGTTTTATTAGCCATACAGTATGTACGGGACACGCATGGTATACATCGACCAACGAAATGCTTACTTTAAATTCTTACTTGAAATTCTTACTTGCAGTGGTGGTCGTACCTTAAGCAGCACATGTTGTGGCCCCCTGCGCATGGCTACAGACTCTCTGAGGGTCTCAGGGACCTCCAGCACAGAGGAGACCTCTGCACAGCCAGAACAGTTGACCAGGCCCTGCCGCAGAGGCCCCACACTCCACCACTCATGGAAACCTACAGGAGAGAGACAGTCCGGAAGCTGTTATTACACACACACTGGCTAGGAACAAAGATCCATCTATAGTGAACAACTAGTGTTTAACATAGGTATTTTCCCTCAGTAGCTGTACCTTGCAGGTTGTACTTCTTGGCGATGGGCAGAGCTAGTAGTCTGACATGGCTGAGGGGGGAGGACCAGTTGTGTCCCCCCGTGTACATCACACCTAGCTGGGGCCGAGTCTGGGGGTAGGTGAAGGCCAGCACCACCACCAACAGAAAGCCTACCGCTACCACAAACTACAGTAAGGAGATGAGGACTGTGAGAGGATGGTTGATCAATGCAGAGATTGACATTAAGGGTAGTCTGGTCTTGCTGGGTCCTCCCGTGTGTAGGTGAATAGCCACTTTACATTTTCAGGCAAGTGATCATAATCTTCCGGCAACCAAAAAAATGCTCCTGACTTGCTCAATGGGGTTCAAACCTTAATGACCTTAAACCTTAATGACAATCCCTGCAATGTGCTTTTGATATGTTGACTGGCATATGATTAGCTGATGGACATCGAAAGTCCCATTGCTTGATATATGATCTGTGGCCACCACGTGTGTGTGTGTGCACATCTTACCTTGATAGTGGCTCGAAGGATAGGGAATTGTGGCGGGTCTCGTCGAGGCTCGTTGGTCTCCAGGACTTGTTTGATAAACTTCTCGATCTCCCTCTCTGACATGCCATAGCGATACCCCGACTGGCGGAGAATATCGATGCTCTCTGACAGCTTGTCGTAGATGCAAGGCTCACTCAGCGTGGTGCCCATGACAAACGTGGTCCAAATGAATCAGGTCAACAGTTATTTTAGAAGGGACAGTGCCTCTAGTCTTCGGTTTGTTGCTGTGTAACTCATATTCCCTCGGAGGTTGGGAAAAACAGCACTTCCAAAGCCCCAGACAGAAGTTACACAAACAATCCAGATGATATAGCGGAACTTGGCCTTGGACTGTGGTCAAAAATATACACCATGTCAATGTCAACACAAGCATTCAGAGGCCCACATGAACTGTAAGCAACAACAACAAAAAATGACATCGAGTTGAACTTCGTTGACGCGTTCTCTACATTTGTAGTTTTATGTTAAGGACATATGTCTCTGCCTGCTTAGATGTTGTCCCAACGTTTTCAACCTCTGAATTGTTTGTTGATATTATTGTCATGCGCACATAAATTGAACCTTTAAACTAGGCAAGTCAGTTAAGAACACATTCTTATTTACAATGACGGCCTACCCTGGCCAAACCCTAACGCCGCAGGGCCAATTGTGCGCCACCCTATGGGAATACCAATCACGGCCGCTAGTGATACAGCCAGGAATCGACCCAGGGTCTGTAGTGACGCTTCTAACACTGAGATGCAGTGCCTTTGACCGCTGCGCCACTCGGGAGCCCCAGTGAATCCAGAAATGAGTGTCAGTTGCAGCAGTGGGGTGAAGAAATAAAGCTAGCTAAGTGGCTAGGGTCAGATATTTACGAAAATGAGTCTCTGCTAGGGTTACTAGCTAGCTAACTTAGCTACTAACAGGTGTAGATATATTTTATAAGATCAAGTCATTTGTCAAACAGTGACCACAAACTCACCGTAATTCACGGTTAATGTGCAATTACAGATCCACTATGTCTTGCTCATATTTAGCTTCGTGTCGACCAACCAACCTTTCCCCACTTTTCTTGGTGCTTGAGAATTTGCGATGTCACTTGACTTCCCTGTTTTACAGATTCAACTTGAGAGTGTCAACATCAGATTCGAGTAGCAAAACTCAAGATTGATGTTTAAATATAATATAATTAGTACAATTGTATGGATTAAAACTAACGTATATTCTTACTCTTGTTTGTCTTGTATTGGTAGTATTTGTTTTGCATGTATAAAATAATTAAATAGACGAATCTGCCTGGCCACAAAATGTTATATTTAGTGTAATATATCTTATCAACCGGTAGAGGGCGCACTTTCCAGAGTGAATCGGTTTTACACCTCAGTGATCGCAACTGCAGCTACTCATACTTGCTCCTTTCATCAAAGCGCCCCTTTCCGCGCTTTGTTTCGTGGATCAGCTGTGCATGGATCTAAAACCCCACCCGATTAGGAAGGAACGAAGGGGGGAAAAAGCAATAATGACCGCAAGAAAATAAGAGGCTTTAAAAACAATTAACATTCTGTAAGGCGTCTAATCAAAACATCGCCGTTTATATTGCGACCCTTGAGGACTGAAACGGGTCACATCTTCGCATTCCTCCCATCTGATAGCGGCAGCGAAGACATCCAGTCAGTTGATATTTTGCTACCCTAGCCACACTCTCAAGATGATAGCCCTTTTTAACAAGCTGTTGGACTGGTTTAAACAGCTATTTTGGAAGGAGGAGATGGAGTTGACACTGGTCGGTCTGCAGTATTCGGGGAAAACCACCTTCGTCAACGTAATAGCGGTAATTTCTCAGTTTACTCGCTCCGTCTGTGTGTGTGCACCGATTACGATGGGAACAGACCTTTGCACAAAGTAGCGGTCTCGTGATTGAACCGCTGCTCCTCCTTTCAATTGGTACAGTGTCGCAGCATTATTCGTAATCCGGACCTTTTCGTCCTGGCTAGAAACAAATAGACTGTGTGTGTGTGAATAATGTCTAGATGTAATTGAATAGGACGATATGCTAAATTAATTGGCCTATATGATTTATTGAAGGATGGAGACTGCATTTACAACCTTGAAATGGTGCACGGTTATTTCATTGTACACCAGAGAGTGTATATGTTACACATAACCTAGATAATTATGTGCAGTAAAATGTGCTGGGGCTAAATCCGCCCAGGAATGTCCAAACCAAGGTCTTGGATTAAGATGCTGATACTGCTTACATGAATCTATGACAAGGAACTAGAAAAGGCCAAGACTAGGACCAGAAATGACCAAGGCATAGGCCTACATTGGTTGAAGTACTTTTACACACTGCAGGCTACACCAGGCCCTAAAATAGTGTATCTCTCTGACATACAGCCAGTAGGTCACAGTTGGGCTGTACATTCGATATTGGCCTCCACTCTGACTGTTCATTGTATCACCCACTACTTATTTGCTTCTACTTTGTGGCAACAACAACAACCCTTTCCCCTGCTCCATTGCAACACTGTATCAAGCCTCTCACCAGCCAGCGTGTGATTGTAGTGATATCCTTGCAGTGTGGTATGTGGATGGGTGTATAATGGCTTGTACATTCTACAGGTATTTTTGTATGAAGAGGACATGATTAGCCTATCTTTATTCAAATTTGTGTTAATACTGTAGGTGTGTGTGTTCACCCCTCTACCAGTGCTGATGAGTATCCCCTCTGCGAACACACACAAAACCAGGCTGTGCAGAAGAAGGTCATGTGTATAAATTCACCTGTTTTATAGAGCGCATAAATTAAACCTGGACTTTACCTCCTTGCATCTGCCTGCTCCAGCTGAGCCCAATCTCCCAGCCCTATCTAGGTCCCCTAGCCTAGCAAGCTGCCTGATCTTGCGAGCTTACATGAATGTTCGCTGCACGAATATGCAGTAATCAGCCTTATGAGGCTACCCAGGCCCTGCCTCAGACCCTGCCCTTGCTCCTACCCAACCTGAGCCCAATCCTCATCCCCTGCTCCAGCCCATCCCCAGGCTCAGCTAGCCACAGCCGATTACCCAGCCTCAGCTCATTCCACTGCCCCATTCACAGCTCCAAGTCCAGCCTCAGCCGATTTCCCCAGCACCATCACATCCCCATTTTCTGCCCCATACTCAACCCATTCACGGCCCTGTGCCCATCCCCCAGGCCCACTTAGCTTAGGGCTCTCAAACTCACTGTCCGGGGCCATATCCGTCTGGTTTCACAGACCGTCCAATTCCCAACTTCCTGATCCTTGTGGTGTATCTGTTGAGCTGCCACAGGTGGCAGTGAGTGGGGTTGTCCTGTCTTATTGGAGGAGTGAGAATCAGAAGGCTGTCAGCTCTGGCCCTGGCTCCCCACTGAGTGCTAGACAGGGACTTGGGAAGATGGTGATTTAGTGACTCATCCTGGTTTGTCAGATCCTCCCATCTGGCAGTTTTGTGTCTCGTCTGTCTCATAACAGTCCCAGTGAGTGGCAGTTAAGTGTCCTTATCCGTCTGCTTCTATTGCACAACTGAAGGCCCAGAGTCTAACTCAGCCATGCTCTGATCAGTATGCACAGGTTATGGGTGACTGCAGTATGATCACTTAGTAGGGAAGTGTATTGTTAATGGTGTGGTTTTCTAACTTTTTGGGATGACACTTTCAGATAGAGATGTAATGTATAGAGCATACATGGCGTTCTGTTCCATTTTAAGACAGAGGGAATCATATCAGTTCTAGACATTACATTTCTATGTCCAGGTTGTTGTGAAAGCATTGAAGCCATATCCCACTCGTACTAAGAATCCAAGTACAGATCTGTAGGCTAGGCTATAGGCTATGTAACAAGATGGCGCCGACAGACATGGCCGCCCTTTTTTGGGTGTTATTTCTTACATTATTGGTGCAGAATGTTTCTTGCATTATTACGTACAGCCAAAAATAACTTTTGTATATTAGATCGGCAGTCACTCACCAGCATTTCGATCAGAAAGGAGACTTTCCTGAATTGGATCTTTTGTTTGTACCCCTGAGGGAATTTCTCTCATCCCAGGGGCTGCTCAAAGACGCCATTGATGGAAAAGACATATGGAGTGGGCTTTAAGTCTGACTCAGGATGCGTACATACCATCCACCGCTTCCGAGTATATTACTCGCTAATATTCAGTCCCTGGACAATAAAATAGCCTAGCTCCGGGCGAGGATCTCCTTCAGGAGAGACATCAGAGACATACAGTGCCTTGCGAGAGTATTCGGCCCCCTTGAACTTTGCGACCTTTTGCCACATTTCAGGCTTCAAACATAAAGATATAAAACTGTATTTTTTTGTGAAGAATCAGCAACAAGTGGGACACAATCATGAAGTAGAACGCCATTTATTGGATATTTCAAACTTTTTTAACAAATCAAAAACTGAAAAATTGGGCGTGCAAAATGATTCATTTCACAATTCCTGACATTTAATCCTAGTAAAAATTCCCTGTCTTAGGTCAGTCAGTTAGAATTTGAAATGTCAGAATAATAGTAGAGTTTACATACACTCAATTAGTATTTGGTAGCATTGCCTTTAAATTGTTTAACTAAGGTCAAACGTTTCGGGTCGCCTTCCACAAGCTTCACACAATAAGTTGGGTGAATTTTGGCCCATTCCTCCTGACAGAGCTGGTGTAACTGAGTCAGGTTTGTAGGCCTCTTTGCTCACACACGATTTTTCAGTTCTGCCCACAAATGTTCTATAGGACTGAGGTCAGGGCTTTGTGATGGCCACTCCAACACCTTGACTTTGTTGTCCTTTAAGCCAGTTTGCCATTAATGTTGCTTCAATATATCCACATGATTTTGCTTCTTCATGATGCCATCTATTTTGTGAAGTGCACCAGTCCCTCCTGCAGCAACGCAACCCCACAACATGATGCTGCCACCCCCGTGCTTCACGGCAAAATACATTTGTGGAGTGGTTGAAAAACAAGTTTTAATGACTCCAACCTCAGTGCACGTAAACTTCCGACTTCAGCTGTAGCTGCTGTACACACCTTTTCTATTCATATACTGTCCATAATGTCTATACACACCATCCATATATATATATATATGAGAGAGATTTATTCCGGACTCTGACATTGCGCGTTCTGAAATGTCTTAATTATTTTCTTTTTTGGATTTGTGTGTATTATTAGGTATTACTGCAATAGAGCTAGACACATCAGTATTTCACTGCACCTGCGATAACATCTGCAGAATATGTGTACGTAGCTAATCAAATTTGATTTATGTACAAATATGTTTTCATATAAGATGGGATAAATTAGGTGAGATACCCCCCCCCCCATATAGCAGACTGGGACCGACAGAGCTAAATGCAATCTATTATAGCTAGGGCCCTTAGTCTTTTCTAGGGCCCTTAGTCTTTTCTAAGGACCTTAGTCCATGTGACCTGACCAGGACAACCTCAAGGCCTAATTCCTTTCCTGGTCAGGTCATGCAGTCAGGGGAAAACTCAGGACCCCAATTATATCATCATCTCTAGACAGGGAGTGACATTATGCTTAAATGGTATCTGACTTAACAATGAGTTCCATGTGACGTTGATACAATGTTGTGAGGTTTTGTGAGGACAATGGCCCTCCTTGACAGTTTTCTCCTGAAAAAAATCAAAGGGCTGCTCTGGCATCCACTGAGATTTTTAGATTTTTATTATTTAACCAGGCAAGTCAGTTAAGATCAAATTCTTATTTACAATGAAGGCCTAGGAACAGTGGTTTAACTGCCTTGTTCATGGGCAGAACGACAGGTTTTTACCTTGTCACCTCGGGGCTTCGATCTAGCGATCTTTCCGTTACTGGCCCAGCGCTCTAACCACTAGGCTACCTACTCTGGGATCCTCTCCAATATTTAGGTCAGATGTTGTTCAGTGGTTATGAAGGAGGAACAAAGGCCTTGCTTATTTCCTCCCAAGTTGATATGAAGTCACTCCATGATCAAAACAGTAGGCTTGGCTGTAGGCAAATCCTATTGACCTTTTTACATAGGCTCCCTGTTTGGGGTTTCTATATACAGGAATGTTTGCCCTTTGGAAAAAAAAGTGATTTCTGTAGTTTCACTATCATTTCATTTGGACTGTTATGGAAGTTTACATCTTAATCTTAGGGATTTTGGTCAAAATCTCAGTTTTGATTGATTCCATGTGAACTTTGAGCTCACAATCTTTGCATTGGGACATACGCAGCGTTTGCATTAGGAAATACACAACAGGCAACGCTCGCCACATTTGCGTCCATTGATCCCAATTGATCGTCGGGCTGTTTCTTATTTGAACTACACAAACGGGCTACACACAGTTCAGATAGGCCTACACACAAGTGTATGAACCCCCTGCCTGCCTCTGAAAGTCTGTGAGAGACTTATTCCCTTGGCCGAACAGGTCTTTGCTAGTAATGTGTCAGTCTGGCTGAAATATAGTTCCAGGTTGCATTAGTCTTGTCTGAGACACCTCTACAGCATGATCAGGTCAACACCTCGCCCCCGGGACGACGGAAATTACACTAGTCTCAGGACCCTATAGAGTGAAAGTGTAATATTGATGTCAAGTAGAGAGAGGGCTTTGTGGCCTAGTGTCCTACTTTTACTTAGTATACTTTATTTAACCTTGCCTCAACCGAACTGACTTCATGAACAAAGTGCATCAGGTGGTGGTGTGGAATAAGCTTGTTTTGTAATGATGGCACAAGGACAACCGCAGTGGATGCTCTTTAAGTTGTTCATTTAATGGGCAGCCGTTCCCTCTGCTTCCTGTTTTGCTCTCAACTCGAAAAGGTTGTTCGTCAGAGAGAGTACAGGAGCAGCACTCCGACAGTACAAGATGAAGGCTTTCTTCTTGAGTTAACCTGCAAGCGCCTCAAATGGAGTCTTTTTTTTTCATAATGCATTTTACTCATATTTTCACTATTGGGTTTATATTTGTAAACTGATTTTAGACCTGGAGATTAACACGACACTACCACTGGGAATGTTTTCAGCTGAACTCGTGACGTTTTCCTGAAAGTTGTGTTGTCTAGGCTGAACTCTGGAGTCAGCATTCTGCAGATTTAATGACTCGTCAGAAATGTCAGCTCCGAGGTGGAGCTTCTCCTAGGTACAGATCAAACATCCACTTTCCCTCCCCGTTACTAACCTTAAAAAGGGGCAATCTGCAGTTGCTACATCCATTTTTGGAATTGTAAACGAATGATATGTACTCATTGATTCTTGAAGAATATAACTTATAAATGCCTCATAAGCTTAGTTCAACTGTCGTACCCCATCAGAAACCCATATGTGTGTGTGTGTGTGTGTGTGTGTGTGTGTGTGTATGTATATGTATATATATATATATATATATAAGTAAATGTAAACAAACACTATATAGCCTCAAAACATGGTTTAATCTATCACTTTGATATCATGGATGGTCAGTCCTTGCACCCACAGCTCTGTCTATGAATTTGAGAGTAGTTACATTTCTCCAGCCCCTTCCCTCAGCTTTTTATCGAAAGAGGCGGGGAGGCTCTTTGTTACAGTTTCAACCAATGGTTTCCCCTTTTAACATAAGTGGGGGGGGGGGAATGCAAAACGGATCTGAGATCAGATTCTAGAGTCAACTTCAACCCTGCGCCCGAAATGTCAATCTTTTTAAAGTCCTAATAGCCTTGTCTTCCTGTCGGACACAGTGACACCTAGCGTGAATTTGACCCAATGTTTCAGCGTGGAACCTGTCTACTATTTCAGTGAGTTCTAGTCCGCTTACTCTCACAGCGGTAGTCTGAAACAACTCCATATCCGTCTTGATTCTTGATGAATATAACTTCTGAATTCCTTGTGAGATTAGTTCAACTGTCGTACCCCTTTTTTTTTTAAATGTCATTTTTATTCTCCTCTGTATGTGAACTGTAGCGCCTCAACGTATGTTTAAAACTATAACTTTGATCTCATGCGTGGCCAGTCCGTGCATCCAGAGCTCTGTCTATGAATTTGAGACTGGCTACATTCCTTCAGCCCCGTCCCTCAGCTGTTGACCAAATCTGTGGTGGGCGGACTGCTTTCTTGTCGCTTGCTTGAACCGCACTTTTGCCCCTTTTATAGAAAGACCTATTGACAGAATCATTGGTATTACTACCTCATTTGATAATGTTAGCTTCCCTTTAGTATAAAATAGAAAGTGAGGCCTATTTCGTTGTATCCAAAGGTGGCTAGATAACTCACTGATCCTGCTACATGAAACACGCTACCACCTTGCTTTCAGGTGAGAAACAAAGTACATGGGCCTATCCACTGTGCACTGAGACCGGAGTGTGTACGGTACAGGAACCCCATTTACTCTTCTTCATACACACCTCCCAGGATGCATCTGATGACGTACCCTGGGGGAGTGTGATGAAAGTGCTGCTGGCCGTTGGGATCAGGTGACTTGCGGCCATGTCTCTGAGTTACGCATCATCGTCCAATATGGCTCATAATAATGATGAATGTGTCTGCTGAACGGTACTGCGTGTCTAACGGTCGCTCTCTCTGTCTGTCCCCCCGTCCCCCCCACCCCCCGTCCCTCCAGTCAGGACAATTCAGTGAGGACATGATCCCTACAGTGGGCTTCAACATGAGGAAGATCACCAAGGGCAACGTCACCATTAAGGTCAGAGCGTCAGACCTGATGACGAGAACAGAGGCAATGTTTTGATGATGAGCTGGACTTGTCCTTGGTGCTCATGCTGATAGTGTGTATTACGCGTCAGGTTACGTGAGACTGAGAGCGAGTGTGTGTGTGTGTGTGTGTGTGGTTTGTACACTTACAATCCATTGTTCCCCAGCTGTGGGATATCGGGGGTCAGCCTCGATTCCGGAGCATGTGGGAGAGATACTGCAGAGGAGTCAGTGCCATTGTGTGAGTATACACACACACACACACACACACACCCTCATCAGAGATCCATGTACCCTTTTTACCTTTCACATGCAGTAATACGTAATGCTGAATCTCTCTCTCCTCTCTCAGTTACATGGTCGATGCTGCAGACCCAGAGAAGATTGAGGCCTCGAAGAATGAACTACACAACCTACTAGACAAACCCCAGCTACAGGGGATCCCAGTGAGTACAGCCTTTTACAAAAATATGATATTGGTATCGGTGTGTCGATGTTACTGAAGAGGTCAAGATGAGTGTAGGTGTCGTGGAGTACGGAGGTATTGGGCGGCAGAGGCTCACCTTGACCTGAGCTGTACACAAGTCGAGGGGCGGGGGTAGGAGAGGAAGAGAAACAGTAGAGGTTTAAGAGAGACAGGGGAGAGCGACGAATGGACAGAGCAAACAACTGGGTGGTTGAGCGTTGCAGATTTACTAGCATCTCCAGGGCTAGTGCCGTAGCAGTGCTGGAGGTAGGGAGGGATGGAGGCGGGGGAAGGACGGAGTGAGGCATGGAGGTGGGGGAAGGACAGGGGGAGGGGATTGTGTGTCTCTGTCTTGGGCCGGACGTGTATTGACTGTGGGGGGGGGGACCATTAGCAGACCTGGGCAGTGCAGTGAGATCCAGACAGGATGACAAGTGATTCTCAGAGTATTGTTAGTGTCGGGTCATCTTTAAACACACCACTGCTCTCATAGACATGACGATAGGGGCCTAGAACACAGGGATGGATGACACGAGTCACATCACACATGCTGCTGACTGGGGTGAGGACATGTTTATTTAAAGCCGTGGGGAGTGTGGCTGTCAGCCATTTTAAATGAGAGAGGGAAGATGGATAACGTTGTTCTGACGCTAGCTATTCCCCCGCTCACACCAATTATCTTTAGCTGCCTTTGTTTTTCCACTAGCAGATATTGGTTTCCAACTGTTATTTGGAATGTGCTCTAGTTACTGTGTTACAGCGTTAGCCTGTGAAATGTAGTTCACAGCTCCAAGTGGACTACACAGCTCTAGTCACAGTGTTATAAAGCCTGAGGATTCTATTGTTAAATGGCATTGGGTTTGCAGAAGAAAAGCCTAAAAGCAGGTGCATTGGCACAGGCAAAATCACTCATGTCATTTCCGTTGACTCTCAGGTACTGGTTTTGGGGAACAAAAGAGATATTACGGGTGCCTTGGATGAGAAGGAGCTGATTGAAAGGATGTGAGTATGGGAGCTCTGCCTTTTCCTTTAGCATGATTTTCATTATCTACTGTGTGGGTCTCTGTCTGTGTGTTTGTCCTTGTCTGTGTGTTTGTCCTTGTCTGTGTGTTTGTCCTTGTCTGTGTGTCTATGTCTGTCTGTGCGCCTGTCTGTGCGCCTGTCTGTGCATCCGTCTGTCTGTCTGTGTGTGTGTCTGTTTCTGTGTGTCTTGTCTGTCTGTGTGTGTGTGTCTGTCTAGGTGTCTGTCTGTGTGTCTATTTGTCTGGGTAATTTAAATGTTCTCTCTTTAACATTGCCCTCACACAGGAACCTGTCAGCCATCCAGGACAGAGAGATCTGCTGTTACTCAATCTCCTGCAAGGAAAAAGACAACATTGGTAAGAAAACAAATGGTTAAATGATTCCGAGGGGTTGGGTTAAATGATTCCGAGGGGTTGGGTTAAATGATTCCGAGGGGTTGGGTTAAATGATTCCGAGGGGTTGGGTTAAATGATTCCGAGGGGTTGGGTTAAATGATTCCGATGGGTTGGATTAAATGATTCCGAGGGGTTGGGTTAAATGATTCCGAGGGGTTGGGTTAAAGGATTCCGAGGGGTTGAGTTAAATGATTCTGAGAAATGATTCCGAGGGGTTGGGTTAAATGATTCCGAGGGGTTGGATTAAATGATTCCGAGGGGTTGGGTTAAATGATTCCGAGGGGTTGGGTTAAATTATTCTGAGAAATGATTCCGAGGGGTTGGGTTAAATGATTCCGAGGGGTTGGGTTAAATGATTCCGAGGGGTTGAGTTAAATGATTCTGAGAAATGATTCCGAGGGGTTGGGTTAAATGATTCCGAGGGGTTGGGTTAAATGATTCTGAGAAATGATTCCGAGGGGTTGGGTTAAATGATTCCGAGGGGTTGGGTTAAATGATTCCGAGGGGTTGAGTTAAATGATTCTGAGAAATGATTCCGAGGGGTTGGGTTAAATGATTCAGAGGGGTTGGATTAAATGATTCCGAGGGGTTGGGTTAAATGATTCCGAGGGGTTGAGTTAAATGATTCTGAGAAATGATTCCGAGGGGTTGGGTTAAATGATTCCGAGGGGTTGGATTAAATGATTCCGAGGGGTTGGGTTAAATGATTCCGAGGGGTTGAGTTAAATGATTCTGAGAAATGATTCCGAGGGGTTGGGTTAAATGATTCCGAGGGGTTGGGTTAAATGATTCCGAGGGGTTGGGTTAAATGATTCCGAGGGGTTGGGTTAAATGATTCCGAGGGGTTGGGTTAAATGATTCCGAGGGGTTGGGTTAAATGATTCCGAGGGGTTGGGTTTTCAGTTGTACAACTGACTAGGTATCCCCTTTCCCTTTTTAATGTTATGTAATTCCATAATAATGGCCTGATAACTATACCTTTTTATACTTTTTGTGTCGTTGGGAGTAATTGAAACAAACAAAAACAATTTGTGTTTCTATCTTCTGGCAGATATCACACTACAGTGGCTGATCCAGCATTCCAGAACCAGGAGGACAACAACATGAGGCCTCAACTTACTGGATGAGCCCCCCCCCCCCCTCCTCCTCTCCCCTGCAGGACCACAACTCCAAGACCAACCGTACCCCTCCTTCTCATCTCCTCTCCCCCTCCTTTCCCTCCGCTCCTCCCTTCTCTCATCGCTCTGGTTCCATTTCTAGTCCCTTCGTTTCACTCCTACCCTCTTGGTATACACAGATCTGAGAGGATTGGATAGGTGTGAGCAATATGTCCGAATATGGAGCCATCACCACAATGCTTCTAAATGTCCAATTTTCTCGGATCTGCGTACATGGAATGAGTAGAGGCTAAGAGAAGGGGCTGTCCTGTCATCTTCAGCTCACTTTCCTTTTCTTTTTTTTCTTTAGCTATCTAAGATCCCTACATTTTACTCTTTAAAAACACCCGCCCCCCCCTACGTGATTCTGTTCTTGTAAAGAGTGTGAAAAATTATGATTTGCACTGTTTGAATTGTTTTGGTATGCATTTTTTTACACCGTGTACTTCAGGCTGGATAATGTTGACTCTTGACAGTCACCCACTGAGTAGTTATTGTTTGCATTGACTGTTGTTTATTTTGTTTTTATATATATATATATATATATATATATATATATACTATACTTGTACAGTGTGGGTCTGATTGGATGAGATTTGGGTCAATGAGGTAATATATTTTCACTTGCTCAAATGATTCATGTTAGCCTGTCATTCAAAGTTAAAACTACTCACACAGACACTCACTCATTCTGTCAACTAACCTGTAGCTTCACAGCTGTTCCCATAGCGACATGGTGGCCATTTTGGCTCTTAACCTGATCAGGTGATCAGCTCTGACCAATTATTTGTTGAGATTTATTGGATACAGTCATTTCTCCTTTCTCTTGCATGTTTAACCTAACTGAAAGGAAAAGCATTCCACTACAATCTGAAGGATTTAATACACAGGCCAGCTCACAAGTTAGCAAAACTGAGATATATATATATATATATGACATTACAGGAAATTGTTCCATGTTGATGCAACATAAATCAATAAAGTTTCACGCAGGTTCGATATCCTTGACAATAAGTAAACCAATGTGACGGTCTTAAGCAAACATGTACACCTTAGTGCTGCTTTTCAAACCGCTTGTCTCATATCACAGTCAACGTCTGTTCCAATTCCAAATGCAAAACAATGTAATATAAGATTTGATATCGTGTTATTTGGGCTAGATTTGGACCCTGCTTTGAGTTGTACATATTCTCACCAATATCAGTTTGCAACATTTTACTTGAACCCTCCTTTTAAAAATCCTACGTGACACTGTCTCGTATAACATGTTTATAAGGCCAAATTTGACTCTTAGTGTTTAGGTTTTCTCTTCATGTCTTAACTTTTGAACATAACCACCAACAAAAAAAAGATGCAATACAACAATTCAATACTAAAATCAGCAGTATGCTCTTTAAAAACATCTCATAGAGCACAGAAAGGATGTAACGCACACAATATCCAACTTGTATATTTTTTATCCGATTATTCACTCCCCTGAATATGAATCTAGCCATTGCCTCCACTAACAGTTCCTCCCTGTTGGATGTGGAGGTTTCAGCTCAGCCTTTAGTTTAGTGCCATGTACTGTACTTTAGCTATAGGGTGCATACTAGTAGTCTACTGTTGCTTCCCCCCCCCCTTTTCCCCTTTCCTACATTCACACAGATATGAAAGAACTAGACTGGTTAAAAGAGGCATCCATCCACCATATTGCTTTCACACGTCCTCTCTGTCCAGATCATTTCAGGTTGAGCCGTGGAGTTGAGCCGAGGAAGTCCATTTTAGAGTATTGAGATGCATCCCTGGTCCCGTTCTTCACTTCAACGCCACTCTATAGGCTTAATACCTGTTTAAGGTTGCTAGTCGTTATTTGAAGTTGGACGTTTGCACCTGACAGAATGTACCATGGGTGAATTGGCTTGTTTAACACAAAGTAAAAATGGTATTGTCTCTAAAATGAAGTGAAAGGTGTAATTTGTTCCACGATGCACCTGGCTACAGTGACTGACAGTGATGTGTTTCAGTGTTATTGGTTAACAGTAACGGTACCTCTTCGTCTTGGTTTCTCTGCCTGAGAATAGGAGTCTCTCACCTTATGCTGAACAGGCCTGGTTGTGTTGGGTTTTATGTGTGTGGGTTCAAGGGAAGTCGGGTGCCAGTCTGTTTCTGCTCTCTTGGCAATTCCTTATGGAATTGTCATGCAATGTTTAGATTGACAATGGAGTTGGCAAAAGCGCAAACCGATCGAGGACCAGGCTAGGTTCAGAGTACAGTGAAACAGAGAGAACTCACATCATGACTGTCTGCTGGAATTATCTCAGCCTTTATTTTATTTTTTATTTAATTTTTTAAATGTAAAAAAAAAACATTTTGGTTTCAGTTTCATGTTAATAATACACCTGCTTTTTGGGAGAATATACACATTCCTGATGAAAAGGAATCAGTACTAAGAAACAGAGCTCTATGTACTAGTTGTTTTTAATCCTTTCAGATAGGATCTTGTACATAGCGACTTTGAACCAAAACAACTCTCCTGAATATCAGGCCTGATGAATATGGCTATTCTTTTAATACAAAACTACACACACTTTTCCTACAGCGGCTGTCTGCAGCCGTAACGAGCTGTTATGAGAGGCAGGATGTTATCCTTGTAGCAGTCTTCTGAATGCATTGTGATAACGTGTATGTCATTCTTATGGGGGGGAGGGGGGGGGGGGGGTGATGGCTTGTCTGTGTCTCTGTCTGCTGTGAGCGAATGTGTGATTTTGGATGAGTGGGTGGTGTGTCATTCCCAGTGGTTAGTACTTCCTGAAATACTATGGTGCGCCATTCTCAGTTCTGAAATACAGCTGCAGTTGAGAAGCTCAAAACTGTTAAGTTTCCTCGCTCTCTTAATACATTATCCAGAGTGACTTACAGGAGAACTTAGGGCACATTGACTGATTTTTCACTAAGTCGGCTCTGGGATTCGAACAAACAACCTTTCGGTTACTGGCCCAGTGCTCTTAACTACTAGGCTACCTGCTGTATTCATACATAAAATACATGAAACCAGGCTGACCAATTGCCTAATGAAAGACCAATAAGGCCACATGAACATATTAAATATATAGTTTCATATTGGCACATATTGAAATATTTCCATGAACCTCTTTGCAGTGAACTACAGTAAACCAATCTCTGCTCCATGATCCCAGCATAAGGAGGAGAGTGATCCACAAAACTCTTGAATCAAACCTCCAACCTGCTGTTGGTGGAGCTCCCACGGACAAGCGACATGGTTAGCCAGTTGAACTAAAGGCCACAGTGTGAATGTACAACAACAACAAAAAAACAACGTCTGATCTTTGCAATTTCTTCTTTTGAACTATTTTTTGATTTGAGTTGATGTGGTCGACGAGGTGGGACAAAACACAAAGTCCAGGTGTCTCTGTCATCATGAGGACCCACGTGACTTTAATTCATGTATCTTCATTTTCTGTCCTGTCAGTGACCACTCTGTATGTGTCGCTGTTGTTATCTTGAGATGAAGAATAAAATAAAACTGTCCCACTCTGTAAACCCAATTTATGGATTTTTTTTCTTCTGTGAGTTTCATTGTATGACTGTCATTTATTATATACAGTACCAGTCAAAAGTTTGGACACACCTACTCATTCAAGGGTTTTTCTTTATTTAAAAAAAACTATTTTCTATATACCTATACCACCCATACCTTGGCACAACACAACTGATTTGGAAAAAAAATCCACAAATGAACTTTTAACATGGCACACCTGTCAATTGAAATACATTCCAGGTGGCTACCTCATGAAGCTGGTTGAGAGAATGGCAAACGTGTGGAAAGCTGTCATCAAGGCAAAGGGTGGCTACTTTGAAGAAATAAAATCTATTTTGATTTGTTTAACACTTTTTTGGTTACCACATGATTCCATATGTGTTATTTCATAGTTTTGATGACCTCACTATTATTCTACAATGCCGAAAATAATCTAAATAAAGAAAAACCCTTGAATGAGTCAGTGTGTCCAAACTTCTGACCGGTACTGTATGTTTGCTACATGATAAAACTATTGGTCACTATTTTTGGAATGTCTACAAATGAATCTGGACTTTCATTGTTGGAATGGTTTTTCCATGGTAAGTACAGTTCAACACAGATGAGAACACTTCTTTATTTGTCCAGATCATTATGTGTTGCACAGACGAGAACAGTTATTTCACTGCATAATAGATGTCATTCCCAAGTAGACCCAACAAGAGGCGGTAGAGGATCAGGTTTCAGATGGAAAGGGGTGTCTTTCTGGGGGAGGGAAAGGGGATACCTAGTCAGTCTTCCGCATTTAACCCAACCCCTCTGAACCAGAGCGGCCTGGGAAAAGTAATAACACGGGTGGACCTTTCTCTTCTCATCCTTGAACTTGTTTTTTGTTGTTGTCTCTCTCTCCCTCTCTCTTTCTCTCTCCCTCTCTCATATTCACATGCAAAATAGACTCGGTGTAACTCTCGGGAAAGAGTTCAACTCATTAAGTAGTGTTGATGGCTCCAGCCTGTTTGGCAGTGGAAAACGACCAAGAGAATGAAGGGACAACCAGATTACAAATGTCCGACACAGATGGGTGCTGATGAGACGCCTTGCACTTAGCAAAGAAAACAAGTCACTTGTACAGAACGTTCACCATTTCATCTACAACAGTCTTATCTCAAAAGACCTGCTAGTTGGACTGTCTTTCAATAGATGTTGGTTTTCCAGGGCCTGCCTGACCATGTAAAGCTGTGAACCAGTAAATAGAGCCAGTGAAAGCACTGTTTCAGCCGGGATAGAAAGGTGATGTCTTTAGAGCTTATTTATTTTTCCCATGTTCCTTTAAAACCAAAGCCAAACACCCTCACAGAGGAAGTGTCCTGTGGTGGTCTGTCACTGGTACCAGTCCTGATTGAAAAACAGACCCCCCCCCCCCCCCCCCCCCCCCCCGCTGTCCCGACTCCGGTCCGGTTCCACCCCCAGCAGTGACAATCACAGGACAGTGACAGAGCGGACTGAGCCGGTTCTGTGTTCTGCTGACAAAAGGAACACATGGAGACTGAGAAGTCCAGAATCTCTGCCCTCTCTGGGAACTGGGCCCAGGGTTCTCTGCAGGGTTCTAGCCTATGGGCCTGCGGAGCGCTGGACCCCCAAAAACCGGTTCTGTTTGCATTCTCCAATGTTCCAGAGCTGGCTGCTAGGCAGTAGCCGTGACAACGTGTAGATTGTGGTGTGATGAGAGCCTGCTGAGCAAGAAGGGAACAAGACAAACAGAGGGCCTTAACACGGTCAGTACACACATGGGGAGGCTGAGAACACACACCCACACACATATTTTTCTCGCTCTTCTCTATTTTCTCTATTTTGTCCCATCCTTTCTCTCACCGTCAATGAATAAATGGACATAAATTCCCAAAATGCATTCGCATATGTGTACGACTGTGAATGAATGGACATGTGCATCTGTATATGACCATGAATAAGATTTGCTTGTGTGCCCCAACAAAGATCCCTCTTTCATTTCATAGACAGCTTGTGTCACTGAACTTGTCTCAATCACAAGATTTCCCTTCACAGCTGAGAAGGAGCTTTACTGCGATGCAGTGGGTATCTGTGGCCTTTCGCAACACAGGCGGCACATTTTAGACACTGGCTGCCTCTCAATGGTCAAAAACCGTCTCCCTCTCCTAATCTCCTTTCCTTAATCTGCACTGACGAGAACGAGCTGGACAGGTGAATTGTACATTCACAGTTGGCACCCCACCATACTGCGTTCACCTGTCCTGTCCCATTAGACCAATCCCTTTTCAGAAGTCTGTACTGAAACCATGCTCTTCGTTCATACCCTTGCTAATGTGAAAGCACTGATTAGATCAAAGCTTTATGGTGGATTCTCTACTCTGACCTATTGGAGAGCTAGGAGAAACCATCTCCATGTTGTTGTCCACTCAAGTGCTTCCCAAGCTGTTTCTCACCCAGACTGGTTCCTAACTGGCTAGAACCTGTTCACTTGGTGTGTCACCAAAACACTCCGACCGCGTTATGTGGGTCACAGTTCCAATACTATGTGTCAACTGTGCCCTCCTCATCCTGGCTTTCATTGCTGCGCTCTGTCACCATAGCCTACTTCAAGAGTCACTTCAGCCCCACCTCGCTTCATCTCGGATGCAGATCAGGTTTGAAAACCTTGTCTGATGAGAAAAGTAAGCAGTCTGAGAGAGCGATAAGGCCTCTCATTTTAATGAACCTTCCCATTATGCGGCCTCCGACACTCAATGGTGGCTTGGTAGACAGAGGAGAATTTCATGCGCAGCAAAAAACGGAACGTCTGGCCTGAACAAACAAGAGACCAGACCAAAAAAGGCCCCTCATTCGTCGTCATGGGAACCACAGGGCAACTGAAGGGTTTGGGAAAGTGCGGATTGTTTTGGTCGCCTAGTGCCCCCTTTTTCCCTCATTCTTCCCTCTCTCCCCTCGTCTCCCTCTCTTGGTTCTGTTTGGTGACTGCGAGGGGGACTTCAATGTGACGGTAGCTTGGCAACTCCCCCGGTGGTTGGACATTGATATGCAGTGAGGGGACTGGGACTGGGGAGAGGGCTGAGGAACAATGCTCTCCTTATGAGAGTCCCCCCCCCCTCTCAGGCCCAGGCAGAACTAAGTGGGAGGACAAATATTTCAGCTCAGGGAGCCGAGACGCAACACATAAGACAGGGTCGACCAGCCGAAGGATCCTCACCGTCACTGTCCTCTGTGCTGTTATTGTGTGTGTGAGAGGGATGATGGATGAGGATATGTGTCTGTGACAGAGAATGTGTGTACTTGTGTGTGTATGCGTCTGTGTGTGTGCATGTGTGTGCGTGCATGTGTGGGTGTGTGTGTGTGGGCAGACGTGGTGGTCTCTTTAAATTGACAGTGACTTGTTCATGCTCTGATAGATGCTTTCCCTCAGCCATGACTTCCGTGCCAGTAAAAACAAGACCACAGACACTGTCTCACTATTTATTGAGCACTGAATAAAAAAACATACAAAACTAAATACTACCTCAGATAAACTATGTTAGATTCAAATCAGACATAATTGCAGTAAATTCACAATATAAGAGAATATATACTAATTCCAAAGAAAAACAATGGATTTATTGACAACTTGTTACTACATTCATATGATTTGACTGATCTCTTTTTGAGGAGTGAAAGTTTTCCAGATTGTACACATATGTACACTGAAACATGTACACTAAAATATTGTTAATTGGGTCCTGCAATCTGAGCAGGTCGAAATTCCAGTATTGTGTCACATGACAGCAAACCACAATAGATATCAGCATTGTATCAGTCAGATTGTACTCTACACAGATTCACCATTTTGATAGGGATTGGTTAGGTTCTATCTCGACTTACAGTATATCAACATATTGATACAGGAGCCATTGTGTGGACTAGCGGTTATACTAATCGCTTTTAATAATAATAATAATAATAATAATAGGGTTTATCTGTAGAATAGACGTGTTGTAAAATCTGGGCGCTGTATCAACAAAGCCTCTCATGAGTAGGAGTGCTGATAAAGGATCTGTCCATATAATAATACTCAAGTTTGATCCAAAAGGCAAAACTGATCCTAGATCAGCATTCCTATACTGAGACGCATGGTGGATAGGGGCCCTGAGCAATGTTCGTAGCTCTGCAGAAGATGCTCAGCAGCACGTTTTTTTGACGGGCAAAACGATGAGACAACCCTGAGCAACACCAACAAGCATTACTGGAACAATTCTTAACACACCAGACCATTGATTTTCGCCCACTGTCACATTGCTCTGGAGAGATCCTAGACGACTACACTGTACTGGTTGTTAGTTACCGAGCTAACGGCAAGGTCAATGAATATTTACACCATGTGTAAACAGTCTGTCACCAGCAGTAGTGGGTGTTATGACTGATGTTTGACGGGTACCATTCTACCACATTCCTTCCCTTGTAGATCACTGTGAGATGGGGTGCAGGGGGGGTTAGAAGGAGGTTAGAGAGGGAACATGTACCCCACAGACACAGTCAGAGGATCCCTCAAAGGCTCTTTCTGTTGTTAATCTCCACTAATACAAACTCAGGAAGTTCAACAAAAAAAATAATACACCAAGAATCCAGACCATTATTCACAGCTAAGATAATTGTTTTCTTTTTTTTGTAAGGATAATGGAATGTCTTTGTTGGTGTTCTTTTTATTATTAAGAGAGTATAGAAAACTAGTTTTAAAAAAAAGCTGAGAAAGTTTATGGCAGTTGATTCAGCTGTCTTCTAGCTTTCAGCTCCACCACTACAATTGATATGTTGTCTCGTGTCATAATGGTTAAGTTATCTTCATAACTTTTCTCGGGGCCTCGAGGGATTGAAGACAACCAAAGCCCTAGCCAAGAGTTCCTCAAGTAGTCATAACCATAATTCTCTCAAAACCAATGACCTCAAACTCATAAAAAGTGGGCTTTAAGCAGGAAGTCGCCCCCTATGCATGATGATGCCAACAGTGTCGAGTCTACCTTTCATCTCAATAGTCTTCTTGGTAAAATAAAGGTAAAATAAGTCACTCTCTAAAGACCCAGCATCATAGAGATCCTTTATCTTCATTCAGTTCAATGCCCAGCACAGCCACAGTGGGCTGAGAGAGGTTGGGGTAAGAGAGCTGGAGGTCTAAGGGTAGCTTGGTCACTTTGTGCTCCAATGAAGTGACTCCTGGCTAGTCAGGGAGAGGACCTCAGCAGGGTGTTCCGATGACCATGAGAGAGGAGCTGTCTTTGGCCTTGTCATAGAAGATGGCTGGTGTGGTCCCAGACACAATCGTCAGCTTCTCCTCCTTGGTGGAGGACGGAGAGAGTGATGACGGAGAGGAGAGGGAGGTGGAGGCCGCTGTTGCGGTAGTCGAGGAAGACAATGATGAAGAAGCTCCGTCTGGTAGACACTCCTCACAGCAGCAACAACAACAGTCCATGAAGGCCTGGCCCAGTGAACGACACAGACACAGGAACAACACCGGTGTCACCGAGCAACGGACAAACAACAGGAACTGGCCAATCAGAGCCAGCAGGGCTTCAGTTGTCGTGGAGACGGGGTTGGCGATGTAGGCCAGGGCGATGTTACAGACATTCTCGGGGAGGTTACACGCAGCGTAAACGATGGCCAAAGCCACGACCGTAGAACTCAACCTACGCTCTCTCTTCAGCTGCTGCTGCTTCTTTGGAGCGGAGGAGGATGACGATGAAGAAGAGGTGGAGGAGGAGGAAGGGCGTACTCTTTTTCCTCCTACTACTGTGGTTGTCCCCTGTTTCCTCCGTGCCTCTTCAGCGACAACGTGTCTCGTCACCAGCTGACAGGCGAGGGTGAAGAGGAGCGGCAGGCAGAAGTAGCAGCCGAAGCACCACCACATGCGGGCCTCGTGGTAGGTCAGCACCAGCGAGTAGACCGACTCGGGCAGGCTGAGGGAGGGCCTCCGGATACACAGGTCCACCACGAAGCCCCCTGGCTGGACGGAGACCTCCTGGGTGAGCTGCCACAGCAGCAGCTCCGGAGCAGCCAGGACCATGGAGCCGATCCAGACCACAGACAGCTTGGCCAGGATGGACTGGCAGGGCTCCACCCGCGGGGCCTGGGGCTGCAGGCTGGTCGCTGCGTGGAACCGGTCGATGGTCAATGCACACAGGCTGAATGTGGCTACTCCCAGGGATGTCACCTGGAAGGAGAGGGGTAGGAGAAGGACAGAGGGAGAAACAAGGAAGAAGAGGGGGGAGCGGTGTAGAGAGGGAGGCGAAACAGGCAGAGAAAGTGAAGATGGGAGAGAGGGGTGAGGGCAAAGAAGGAGAGGAGAGAAGAGGACAGTGGAAAGGAGAGGGAGAATGAATGGGATAGATGGAGTGACACTGGTTTCAATACAAGATGTTGATTTGGCAGGTGTTGATGCTGATTCTGAGGCTTCTCCAACCCGCTAAAGAAAACACTGGGGGAAGCACTATTGCCCCAAATAGATGCCCCAGGAATATGCAAATGTCGTAAGCTTGGTTAAAAAGAGCATATAGACTAACATTAGAGCGTCCTGTCTGACCCAGATCCCCTCCTCGATAGAGCTCCTAACAACCTCAATTAGTTAAGCACACCCCACCAGACTATTAGCGTGGGGCACTTGTTAGCATAACAATGGGCTAACTACCACAACACAGAGGGGTCTGGCAGACTGGTCTGAAGACAGCTATATACACGGGCAGAAGTGCACATAGTGTAATTACATCTATAAAACACACATTATAGTGATACAGTAGAACAGCCAGAGTTGTGCTAGCACCATCAACCCTGCAAGGGGACTATTTCAGCCCTGATGGCACTAACACAGGGAGTATTCATACTCAAAAATATGTGAATAGTAGCCGATCACCCATATATATAAATAAAAAGATAAGACCTTTTACAATAAGAGTTCTTTGTATCTCTTCATGGACTCTTTATTTATATATTTGCTGCCTATCACATGTGTACCTAGGTATAATAATTTGTATTTATACAAAAGTATGAACACTTGTGTGTATGACTGGCCTAGCCCTACTGTTCAATAATGGGAGAACGAGGAGAGCTAGATCCTATGCAGAAATAACGGGCACCTGCGCATGACGCAACAGTTGCATCTCTTTGCGCTTGTGAACGCACACGGCTGAAAGGTCCTCACGTACTTGGACGTTCAATGTGAACTTTTTTACCTCCATGTAAGGCACAATCCGACATGACAGGTCGCCTAGCAACCGCCTCTTGGTGAGCTCGTTGAAGACGACCACCGGCATGCAGAAAAAGAGCACGAGGAAGTCCCAGAACGCAAGGCTGGCCAGGATGCAGTTCCACGCGCTCTTCAGGTAATAGTTGTGCCAAACGATACACATGAGCGCGAGGTTACCGACGATGCCCATAGCGAATAGGATGAGCGCCAGCAGCATCACTGCGTAAGCCCGGTAGGAGCTGTCAGTTACCGGATAGAGTGGGTTGTGTAGCAGCACCGAACCCTTGGAATCTCTGTCTGGGGTGCTATTGGCCAGGTGTGCATTCTTGGGCGTGGTAAAGTAGCCGTCCGGGTCATACGGTCTGGGGTGTCGGTAGCTGTGGGGAGACTGCTGGTCCCGGTTTCTCGAGCTCCCATCCTTGGCGCCCCGGGGGATTCTCTTTGGGTTTGCGTCTGGTTCCTGCAACCGAGATTCGATATGTCCTCCTCCAATCTGATTCAGATTCACCCCAGTGTCTGACTCTTCGTTCCCCGCGGTTAATACACGTGCTGACCCGTCCCTGTCCTGGCTCCTCAGCGCCGTGTAACCAGAGCCGACATTTCGGGGCTCCGCAGCCCTCAGGAAAAGTACGAACAAAGCAAAAAGCGGAGTCATTTTACCTTGATAGAACGTTCAGAGCAAAGTACGTAAATATTCTGAAAGTATTGAGCTTGTTTATAAGGGATCACTCCATAAAAGCCTAAATGTATTCACAAATAGTTTCAGAAGCGTATCCAAAAATCCGTCCACCGGCTGGTCCTGATGTAGAAGTTTTGTGCGTCTGTCTGGCTCCAGCAAGCATGGCCGTTATTCACTCATGCCCTGCACATTCAAGAGACCACATCCGCCCTCTGGTGGCCGAGATGGGCGAGACAGACCTCAAGCCAAAGCCAAGTTCAATCAAAGCAAGGCAATTCATCTTGGCCATATTTCCCACAAAAGTGGCAGAAAGCATGTCCAGTGGACAGGAGATGGTAGGAAAAATATATTGTTCAAAATAGCCGTTTTAATTAAATATACTTTTTCTTATGTCTTTCTATAGAATGTATTTATTATAGGCCTACAGATGATTTATTTACATTAGAGAGATCTTCACACTCCAACAGCGATCTAATTTTCCATGACGACTGGATTATTTCATGATGGGGTTCCATGCAATGCAAACAGCAATCCTGATTGGCATTTTATGGATGTAGGCCAAAGCCACAGACACCCTGGTAAGAGACAGAGAATAACCTAAATTCCATTGAAGAGTTGGATAGATGGAAGTAGAAAGAGAAAGATGGAGAGGTAGATAGGGGAGACTGGGGCACAAGGTTACACTTTCAGTCCTTTTCTTATTCATGAAAAGGAGATTTGAGTTAGATTAATAATATTTATTATAACAACATACAGTGCCTTCAGAAAGTATTCACACCCATTACTTTTTTTGGAAAAGCTGCAGTGTCTTGAGTCAATAAGTATTCAAGCCTTTTGTTATGGCACGCCTAAATAAGTTCAGGAGTGAAAATGTGCTTAAAAAGTCACATCATACTTGCGGGGTGGGGTGGCAGTTAGCCTAGCGGTTCAGAGCTTGGGGTCACTAACTATAAGGTCGCTGTTTTGAATCGCCGGGCTGACTAGGTGAAAAGTCTGCCAATGTGCCCTTGAGCAACAAGGCACTTAACCTTAGTTGCTCTGGATACGAGTGTCTGCTAAGTGACAAAAATATATATATAAGTTACATGGACTCACTCTCTGTGCAATAATAGTGTTTAACATGAACCCCCCCCCACACAATTATATGTAAGGTCCCTCAGTTGAGCAGTGAACTTCAAGCACAGATTCATCCACAAACACCAGGGAGATTTTCCAATGGTTCGCAAAGAAGGGCACGTGTTGGTGGATGGGTAAAAAAAAAGTGAGACATTGAATATCCCTTTGAGCATGGTGAAGTTATTAATTACACTTTGGATGTTGTATCAATAGACCCAGTCACTACAACGATACAGGCGCCCTTCCTAACTCATTTGCCAGAGAGGAAGGAAACCGCTCAAAATCCCACCATGAGGCCAATGGTGATTTTAAAACAGTTACAGAGTTTAATGGCTGTGATAGGAGATAACAGAGGATGGATCAACAACATTGTAGTTACTTCTAACATAAATTACAGTGAAAAGAAGGAAGCCTGTGCAGAATAAAAATATTCCCAAACATGCATCCTGTTTCCAATAAGGCAAAAGGTAATAATGCAAAACATGTGGCTAAGAAATTAACTTTTTGTCCTGAATACAAAGCGTTATGTTTGGGGCAAATCCAACACAACAAGCATGGTGGTGGCAGCATCATGTTATGGGTATGCTTGTCATCAGCAAGGACTACGGAGTTATTTGAGGGATATAAAGAAATTGAATAGAGCTAAGCACAGGCAACATCCTGGAGGGAAACTTATTTCAGTCTGCTTTCCAACAGACACTGGTAGACAAATTCATCTTTCAGCAGGACAATAACCTAAAACACAAGGCCAAATATACACTGGAGTTGCTTACCAAGACAACATTGGCTCGACTTGAAAATGGCTGTCTAGCAATGATCAACAACCAACTCGATAGACCTTGAATCATTTTTTCAAGAATAATTGGCAAATATTGTACAATCAAGGTGTGAAAAGCTCTTAAGACTTGTACACACTGCAGGCCTTAATGCTCAAATCAGTTTTGTTTTTCAAATCAGTTTTTAACTACTGACTGTACAAACAGAAAGTTACCAGTGACCAAATCAGGTGTGTCTGTTCAGACAGTCATTTGCTGACATGGCTAAACTCATTGTCATAGTAAAAACGTGTGCGCAGTGGTGTAGGCTGATTGGTTGTGTTGCTCGTGCTTCCAATTGCTCAGAAGTTGTAGCGAGCTAAGGTGACAGCAATGCCTGCCATGGATGTTTCCCAGTTGCTTTTTAATGTAGAAAATTATAATGTAAAAACACTTTTAACGCCGCAAAGGATAAGATGATCCAACTTTCAAAACAAATAATGTTTGGCTAACCACAGCATTCAACTAGCCATTTAGCGTTCTAGCACGTTGACTCATTTCTTTGTAAACAATCAACAAGCTATTAAGTTACCACATGTTCTTGTCATACTGTGAACACGGTAGCCAGTGAGCAACAAGATATGACAAATAACCGTCTAAAAAAACACTTCGAGGACAAATAAATCAGATTTGACCGTTCAGACGTAGGTCACGTGGCCGGGAATCAGAATTGTATCAGACTTGGAATGTGGCTTAAAATATCAGATTTCATGTGCTTTTTGGCTGTTCATCAAAGTAGACTTTAATAACATGCCATTTAGCAGACGCCTTTATCCAAAGCGAACTGTGTACATGGTCAGTCCTTGCATCTATAGCGCTGTCTATGAAATTGAGAGTGGTTACATTTCTCAATCCTTCAGATTTTTTACCAAAAAAGAGGAGCAGGGAGGCACTTTGTTATTGTTTCTACTGCTGATTGCCACTTTAAGAAGTTAAAATGGAGATTAAACACACACCAAAATATGTTACAGATACTATAAAAATGTCCCATCACAGTATCCAGCACAGCAAACAATCAAATGTATTTTACAAAAGCCCTTTTTTAAATAAAAATAATATCCACAGTGGTTACAGAGGGTGCAACAGTTCAACACCTCAGGAGCAAATGTCAGTTGGCTTTTCATAGCTGAGCATTCATAGGTTGAGAGAGAGAGAGAGTCGAAACAGCAGGACGTGGACAAGGTTGAAACGGGTATAAAAATACAATTGGTGGAAAAACAATTCCACTCCGATTCCCTTTATGGATGGGTGTATCTTTCAATTCGCTGTTGAATGGCCTTCTCCTTCTCCATTTTCGGGAATACCAGCCCGCTCCCCCAAAGTCATCTTTTATGGTCTTCACTGATCTCACTCTCTGTCAGCTCCATCTGTGGCGTATAGGGGCAGGCCTTGGATGTATACTGATGGATGTGAGCACAATCTAGCTGGGCACTGAGCTCTTTAGTGATGGTCTCGGTGGACCTCTTCTTCACTGCAGCACATGAACACTCTGGCACCCAGGGGTCAGTTTGGCATGCTGTACTAACCGTTCTTTCCTGTTGGTAGAAAAAATGAAAGCAACTATTAGGCTATAGTTATATTCAAGATTCACTGCATATACTTGAAATTAACAATAGCCTTAGAAATAACATGGATTACACATATTTCCTCTGCCTCCTGCACCGTCTCCTCCAGGATGAAAACATTTTCAGGGATGAAGATGTCATCCTGAAAACAAAGAAACATTTTGTTAAGACAACTAAACCCAAATATATCAGTTGGCATTAACAAGCTACCTACCTGTCTTGTAGGCTTTGTCAACACACGCACGCACGCACACACACACACACACACACACACACACACACTTCTTTTTCAGCAAACATTAGCTATGTCAACTTCAGTTTAGCTAAATGAGGTGGAGCTAACACAACATTACAAAAACAAATCAGTCAACAAAATGTATTACAGTATAGTAAACTCACGTAAACTTGTACATCGCCTTGGTCCATACAATTGCCCTTATTTTAGCGCCCCAAAAACGTAATACTTCCAGATCAACTGTAATGTCAATACCATTGTAAAGCACAATTTCTCCTCTTTCCAACAAAATAAATGACATGACCTAAACGCTGCCCGTTTCTGTCGGGTCTTTTTTTTAAATGGCGGGTGGGGTAGTGAAACTAATGTGTGATAGTGAGAAGGAGATATGTCGTGTGGGAAAATAGCTTTTTTTCCACTCGATCTGTCCAACTTATCACCTTATTGCCTCTAAAATGTAAATAAAACACCATAAAGAGTTTATATAATGTGTCATTGCATACCTATTTGAAGGTTTGTGTCGAATTTGAATCAGGTTTTTAGGGCGGTGCTAAAGTGATCTTAGAAGTAAACAGCGGCTTTGAGAATGATGATCGCATGCAATGATGACGCAAAAAATGACTAGGTATCCCCCCCTTACCCCCGTCACTGTCCATTTCATGTTTCTAAAGGATGAGAGAAGTGCTACACCTGGTGGAGAGAGATTGTAAGACAGAAATAGTTGCTTTATGCGTGCTGTACGTTACGGCATGACGCGTCACGATGTAACGGAGGGTCAGTTTTCTCAACTTTTCTCCAATACTATAGAGCCATTACCATGTCGATCGACGCTTGAAGAGAAACCTAGTTCACACCCCCGATTTTGAAGTCAACACAGTCTCTACAGTCCCATTAGTTTTCTTTGTAGCCTCGTTTGAATGTTGCGGTTGCGCACATTTGTACGGAATGGGGTGAGTTTACGTTACTTGACTATCTGAGGGGGAAGCTAGCTACAGTAACTACCTAATAACAGGGGTACACAGAGAAACTGTGCTGCAATTTTAGATGAGTTGCTTGCTAACGTTGTTTGCTGGGGGGTGTTACACAAAAAACTTCAGACACAATCAGCTAGTTACCTTCAACTAAAGTTGCAACAAAGCTGTCCAGTGTCTAATGCCAGCCTAGTCAACAACAGTCATTACTGGTTAACGTTACCTCAGGCTCCATTGCATTGACTTTTACTTGACTCAAGTCAGCAATGTTGATGATGGTCGGTCCATAAGCCTCGAAATTGCAAGTGGAGGCGCACGCAGAGGGCTTCAACGTAGGCCTTTTTCCATTCGGAAACTCCCTGTTGCCGCATCGAAAGTGGCCTTCGTCGCGAGGTCTGCCTCTGCGAAGTGCTGTCTGCAGATCCTACTAGCTCGAGCTGGCACTTCCTTCCTCTTCAGGACATGGAGTCACTTCTTCAACAGTTTTGTGTCCTTGGGTAGTTCACCGAGGGATTTTTTTTGAGCCAATTCATACAGTATACTGCTATACTGTTCACGTTTGAATTACTACTTGTTGTTGCCTTCTTCGTTGTCCGCACCTAACCTCACTCTCTTCGATTCCCTCTACCCGCTTAAACTCAATACCACAGACAATTTGTGGATTCCTGCCTGTGACGCACTGGCACTATGGCAATTTAAAATGGCGCTGACAAAGGTCATATAAACCTTGTCGACGATCAAAATACTAAATATAGAGATATTTTTATGTTAAATGCACACGTTTAGTTTTAGTGGATTGAAAACATCTCTTTGCTTAGATTTACTTCCTAAAGTGTTTCCATTCCCCCTTAATGTGTGTTAGCTGCGCTTGTTTCCTTTGAAAGGGGGTCTGTTTGACTAAAACAGCTGTGTATGAGTTAAAAACATGGCGTGCTAGCTCCATCCTGGTGGACTAATTCCATGGATAGAGAACAGAAGATCGTAGATTTGAATCTAACTGATGCCGTGCCGCAATAAAAAAAAAAGAAATGTATTTGCAAATCCATTTCCATGGTTCCTATCTGTGCTTGGAATTCAAAACAGTTAACCTAAGCTAGCAGTCTTATTTAAGAAATTTCTCAGAGCGTTATTTAAATACCTTCAATGTTAAGAAAACCTCCCAGAAAAACGTTCAGGGAACCATCGTAAAAAACTCCCAGGAATTGCCTGCAACCTAAAAATGAATGCTCCCAGAACAGGCAAAATGTTCTCTTCTGTTCTCAGAACATTTAAAAAACTAACTGTAAACCAAAAACATACTTTCCCAGAACTTCCAAGGAACCAAATATGCTAGCTGGGTATTCTCCATCTTTGTAATGATTCAACTCTCAATGTGTCTCAAGCTGCTGTTGTTAATGTTAAAACATCAAACCTGGAGGGGTTGAAATGTTGGTATCATAACCGAAGACAATGTCACGCCTTGGCCATAGAGAGGCTTTTTATTCTCTATTTTGGTTAGGCCAGGGTGTGACTAGGGTGGGCATTCTATGTCCTTTTTTCTATGTTTTGTATTTCTATGTCTTGGCCTGGTATGGTTCTCAATCAGGGACAGCTGTCTATCGTTTGTCTCTGATTGAGAACCATACTTAGGTACCCTTTTCCCCCACCTGTTTTGTGGGAAGTTAATTTTGACTTTGTTCAGGGCACATAGCCCAAAGCTTCACGGTTTGGTTGTGTTCTTTGTTTTGTCGGCGTCATTTTTAAATTTCAAGAAAATGTGCGCTTACCATGCTGCACCTTGGTCCAGTCCTTCAGCCAGCCGTGACAGACAATGTCTAGGATTTCCCCCTTTTACATTAAAGATTACTAAAGTAGATCATATTGTCCCAATATATGAGGCAGCTTTTCCATCTGGGAAGTACTGATTAAATGTAGTTTCGATAGGGTTCAAGAGCAATATCAAATGCTCAAAATAACACTAAGTATGAGTTTAATTTCATTTAATAAGTAGTAAGCCTATCTCCTGTTTCCGTAGCATTATGCAGCTTGATGTTCAAGTACAATCCCAGGACAGGACGCTGGTCTGTCGCAGGGAAATGAATCAATAGTTGTTTATAATGGTTTCCTCATGTGTATCATATTGAATTGAATGCATTTGAAGGCAGATAGGGACCCTGTCACCTCTCATGTAATTACACAATATGACCACACAGAGGCAGTGTAAGATTCTCTCTCTCTCGCTCTCTCAACTAAGGACACTTGCCACCTGCTAAGGTATGACAGAGAAAGTCATAAGTTGTGTTTGAATACTCATGCTAACCATACTATTTGTGATGGAAATTGAGCATGTAGTATGCTTATTGGACAAGCAGTGGACTCTACTTCCATGCTTTTAGGCCCCATAATGCAATTATTCAGAAAATGGGCGTGGATTTGATTTGAGAAAAATGGTGGAAAATATGCAGCCGAAGTCTGACGAGAGTGGATACAAATGTATTGCTTTAACCAATTATGATAAATGTTAAGAAAATGTTGAGCAATGTAATAAAGTAATGACTTTTCAAATGAGTTATGTTACACGTTTTATGTTACACAATTTGTTAGCTACGCTATCCTTACGAACCGCATAACATATCAATATAGCAGTATGTACCGGTATGTTAGCTAGCTATCTAATGTTATTTAGCTACTAATACATTGAACCTCACATCATTCTTAAAGTGGCATAGTCGTTATGCATTCTCAATGGACATTGTTAATGAAGTCGTAAAATGCCTAGCTAGTCATTTGTTATGCTACCCAGCAAGTGGTTGCATAGCAACAGCATCAACTTCCAGTAGACAGATGAAGCGCTAGTACGCTCAACTGAAAGGATACCGTTCATTTACAGTATACAAAAATGAACTAATAGTATATAGTATGTAATATATAATTTAGTATTTTTTATTATATCGTATGACAGAATATCGTATTGACAGAATGCGGCGCCGACAGAGATGGCCGCCTCGCTTCGCGTTCCTAGGAAACTATGCAGTTTTTTGTTTTTTTACGTGTTATTTCTTACATTAGTACCCCAGGTCATCTTAGGTTTCATTACATACAGTCGAGAAGAACTACTGAATATAAGATCAGCATCAACTCACCATCAGTACGACCAAGAATATGTTTTTCGCGACGCGGATCCTGTGTTCTGCCTTACAAACAGGACAACGGAGTGGATCCTATGCAGCGACCCAAAAAAACGACTCCGAAAGAGAGGGAAACGAGGCGGTCTTCTGGTCAGACTCCGGAGACGGGCACAGCGCGCACCACTCCCTAGCATTCTTCTTGCCAATGTCCAGTCTCTTGACAACAAGGTTGATGAAATCCGAGCAAGGGTAGCATTCCAGAGGGACATCAGAGACTGTAACGTCCTTTGCTTCACTGAAACATGGCTCACTGGAGAGACGCTATCCGAAGCGGTGCAGCCAACGGGTTTCTCCACACATCGCGCAGACAGAAACAAACATCTTTCTGGTAAGAAGAGGGGCGGGGGCGTATGCCTCATGGCCAACGTGACATGGTGTGATGAAAGAAACATACAGGAACTCAAATCCTTCTGTTCACCTGATTTAGTATTCCTCACAATCAAATGTAGACCGCATTATCTACCAAGAGAATTCTCTTCGATTATAATCACAGCCGTATATATCCCCCCCCAAGCAGACACATCGATGGCTCTGAACGAACTTTATTTAACTCTCTGCAAACTGGAAACAATTTATCCGGAGGCTGCATTCATTGTAGCTGGGGATTTTAACAAGGCTAATCTGAAAACAAGACTCCCCAAATTTTATCAGCATATCGATTGCGCAACCAGGGGTGGAAAGACCTTGGACCATTGTTACTCTAACTTCCGCGACGCATATAAGGCCCTGCCCCGCCCCCCTTTCGGAAAAGCTGACCACGACTCCATTTTGTTGAACCCTGCCTACAGACAGAAACTAAAACAAGAGGCTCCCACGCTGAGGTCTGTCCAACGCTGGTCCGACCAAGCTGACTCCACACTCCAAGACTGCTTCCATCACGTGGACTGGGAGATGTTTCGTATTGCATCAGATAACAATATTGACGAATACGCTGATTCGGTGTGCGAGTTCATTAGAACGTGCGTTGAAGATGTCGTTCCCATAGCAACGATTAAAACATTCCCTAACCAGAAACCGTGGATTGATGGCAGCATTCGTGTGAAACTGAAAGCGCGAACCACTGCTTTTAATCAGGGCAAGGTGTCTGGTAACATGACCGAATACAAACAGTGCAGCTATTCCCTCCGCAAGGCTATCAAACAAGCTAAGCGCCAGTACAGAGACAAAGTAGAATCTCAATTCAACGGCTCAGACACAAGAGGCATGTGGCAGGGTCTACAGTCAATCACGGACTACAGGAAGAAATCCAGCCCAGTCACGGACCAGGATGTCTTGCTCCCAGGCAGACTAAATAACTTTTTTGCCCGCTTTGAGGACAATACAGTGCCACTGACACGGCCTGCAATGAAAACATGCGGTCTCTCCTTCACTGCAGCCGAGGTGAGTAAGACATTTAAACGTGTTAACCCTCGCAAGGCTGCAGGCCCAGATGGCATCCCCAGCCGCGCCCTCAGAGCATGCGCAGACCAGCTGGCCGGTGTGTTTACGGACATATTCAATCAATCCCTATACCAGTCTGCTGTTCCCACATGCTTCAAGAGGGCCACCATTGTTCCTGTTCCCAAGAAAGCTAAGGTAACTGAGCTAAATGACTACCGCCCCGTAGCACTCACATCCGTCATCATGAAGTGCTTTGAGAGACTAGTCAAGGACCATATCACCTCCACCCTACCTGACACCCTAGACCCACTCCAATTTGCTTACCGCCCAAATAGGTCCACAGACGATGCAATCTCAACCACACTGCACACTGCCCTAACCCATCTGGACAAGAGGAATACCTATGTGAGAATGCTGTTCATCGACTACAGCTCGGCATTCAACACCATAGTACCCTCCAAGCTCGTCATCAAGCTTGAGACCCTGGGTCTCGACCCCGCCCTGTGCAACTGGGTACTGGACTTCCTGACGGGCCGCCCCCAGGTGGTGAGGGTAGGCAACAACATCTCCTCCCCGCTGATCCTCAACACTGGGGCCCCACAAGGGTGCGTTCTGAGCCCTCTCCTGTACTCCCTGTTCACCCACGACTGCGTGGCCACGCACGCCTCCAACTCAATCATCAAGTTTGCGGACGACACAACAGTGGTAGGCTTGATTACCAACAACGATGAGACGGCCTACAGGGAGGAGGTGAGGGCCCTCGGAGTGTGGTGTCAGGAAAATAACCTCACACTCAGCGTCAACAAAACTAAGGAGATGATTGTGGACTTCAGGAAACAGCAGAGGGAACACCCCCCTATCCACATCGATGGAACAGTAGTGGAGAGGGTAGCAAGTTTTAAGTTCCTCGGCATACACATCACAGACAAACTGAATTGGTCCACTCACACAGACAGCATCGTGAAGAAGGCGCAGCAGCGCCTCTTCAACCTCAGGAGGCTGAAGAAATTCGGCTTGTCACCAAAAGCACTCACAAACTTCTACAGATGCACAATCGAGAGCATCCTGGCGGGCTGTATCACCGCCTGGTATGGCAACTGCACCGCCCTCAACCGTAAGGCTCTCCAGAGGGTAGTGAGGTCTGCACAACGCATCACCGGGGGCAAACTACCTGCCCTCCAGGACACCTACACCACCCGATGTCACAGGAAGGCCATAAAGATCATCAAGGACATCAACCACCCGAGCCACTGCCTGTTCACCCCGCTATCATCCAGAAGGCGAGGTCAGTACAGGTGCATCAAAGCTGGGACCGAGAGACTGAAAAACAGCTTCTATCTCAAGGCCATCAGACTGTTAAACAGCCACCACTAACACTGAGTGGCTGCTGCCAACACACTGACACTGACTCAACTCCAGCCACTTTAATAATGGGAATTGATGGGAAATTATGTAAATATATCACTAGCCACTTTAAACAATGCTACCTTATATAAATGTTACTTACCCTACATTATTCATCTCATATGCATACGTATATACTGTACTCTATATCATCGACGGTATCCTTATGTAATACATGTATCACTAGCCACTTTATACTATACTATGCCACTTTGTTTACATACTCATCTCATTTGTACATACTGTACCCGATACCATCTACTGTATCTTGCCTATGCTGCTCTGTACCATCACTCATTCATATATCCTTATGTACATATTCTTTATCCCCTTGCACTGTGTACAAGACAGTAGTTTTGGAATTGTTAGTTAGATTACTTGTTATTACTGCATTGTCGGAACTAGAAGCACAAGCATTTCGCTACACTCGCATTAACATCTGCTAACCATGTGTATGTGACAAATAAAATTTGATTTGATTTGATTTGATTTGGGTATTCGAACACATCTATGGTCTTGACTGACATACAATTTATAGTTTTATTCCTGTTACAGCAGATGCCTTCCAAACGTCCAATATTTTCTGTATGCAATAATTTCATGGAGAAATATAGCCACCATCATCACCTTTATTATGAAAGGGACCTTATTGTAGTTATTTTAGTTAGCACTGTTCTGGCCACTGTTTAATGACCAATGAATCATCAAACCATAGAGAGAAAGGCAGCCGCATCCCTCAGGAGGCAGATGAAAAACAGATCCTGATAAATGACGCACATCTATTTCTATGGGCACAAGCACTGTTCATGACACCAACTGTTCACACCCTTCTTGATGGTGGAGAGAATTTTGCAGGTTTAAAGTTGATTTCCTGCAATTCTACACATTTTGTGATTGGGTTCAAAGAAACTTTAGCAGTTTTAATGAAAATGTCCTTGCAATTGCATACATTTTGCCATTTGTAATGTGTATTCATGTGATATTTGAGTGACAAAAAAATTACAACAATATCTATGGGCTGAAAAACCCAAATAAAAAAACTTGAGTTGACATGGGCTATTTGATTAAAATACAAAACCTTGGATGCTCGTAGGCCTTACCCTCTTCAATAGACATACATGGTAATTATGACCACTTCCGGGAGCCGTCCTCCAACCAATCAATGTTTTTGCAATGTGAACTGACATGTTGTCCATCCAATCATAGGATTAGGATCATGCTAACAACAATGTAGTTGATTTTTTTGTTGAAGAACCCCTTTATTGCCGCATCGATCATGTAATGGATGAATGGATGAACGCCTGTGTATTCGAACTGCGCAACACAACGAGAAGGTAAGAAGAAACAGTGTCACAAGCAGCTTATTGGCAAGAGTTGACTTTTACTTAGAGCACCACGAGTGCTTTACTTGCTGAGCATATGAAAGTTTGTACCGTCTTCTCTGGGATGTCGAAATCAATTCATCGCAATATCCATTAAAAGTGAGATTAATAAGAGAGGAGTGACGTAGCACATTTTTTCACGCTTGTTCAAGTAGGCTTTCCACTTTTTATTTATTTAGCAAAGGTAATAACAGATCATCACTTCCGACAGACACAAGCAAAAACTCTTTACATAAATGTTGCAGAAGCCTAGGCACACCAAAACATTAGAGATCTGACACGCTGTATGGAATGAAAACGAGACGAGTTTTCAGTCTGTTCAACTGTAGGCTACTAATAATAGAGCCCAACAGTGGAGGTGTCAATACCCATAAAACCTAGCGATCAAACAGGGAAATGGTTTGTGGCGTGACATTGTGATAACCATGTAAATCTCTCGGACAAGGTGACTTATCAATATATTTGTCTATATTTACTCTCAGATTAGAAAATCCCAATTGGCATCAAAGTAGACATCATACAAGACTACAAATCCCTGCAAGCACCTTTGCTAACAGGTATTGTGTCAATTTAAAACTTGCACAAGACAGTTCAAAGAATCATCAATTTAAAGAAATGTAGCCAATGTATACATTACAAAATATAGATAACATTAGATAGTTAGTCCAGAGATTATTACCTTTGCCTCAATTTGGCCGTTTTGTCCAGATCATCATGGCATTTGTAGTTCCTTATGATAGCTACATTTGCAGCTTATTAGCATTTTATTTTGGGGGGGTAAATACAGGCAAATATATTGATAGAAGTCACCTTGTCCCTGGAGAGATTTACACGGTTATCAAAACTTCATGACAGCGTAAGCCTACACGAAACACAAAAATATGGAACCATTTCCTTGTTTGACCGCTAGGTTTTATGGGTATTATGTCATACTGTAATACTCTATAGCAGCTGTGTACAGTCTATGTGCGCTGTCCATCTGGTCAGGGTAAACAAATTGGTAACATTTAGCATTTAAAGTCCAGGAGAAAATGTCAACGTGATCAAATTTGATTTATATGCAAACTTGGGCTGGCTAGACCTTTTCAATCCAAAATTATTCACTTGAATTAATCAATCAACATAATAGTGATGACATAGATACATTTTTAATTAGGCCTACAGTTGCATATGCCTGTGCTATGCAAACATGCATAAAGCAAGCTCAGCCCTGTGAGTTATATTGTCCATCGGTTGTTGCCTCTGTCTAGATAGAGGAAACTCCTGTTAGTCTAAATATAATTCATATAAAAGTATCAGGTTGCTGTAGTTTCACAGGGTTTTCATCCTCCCCAGGGCTTGTTGACCAAACCTTGTTGACCAAACCTTTGGTGGCGCTGCTGTAATGGAATGTACAGTGCATTCGGAAAGTATTCTCACCCCTTGACTATTCCCACATTTTGTTACGTTACCGCCTTATTCTAAAATGGATTTAATAAAACATATTCCTCATCAATCAACACACAATACACCCTAATGATAAAGCAAAAAATAGGTTTTTAGACATTTTGGCAAATGTGTATATATACATTTTTTTTTATTTTTTACTTTACTTAAGAATTCAGACCTTTTGCTATGAGACTCGAAATTGAGCTCAGGTGCATCCTGTTTCCATTGATCATCCTTGAGATATTTCTACAATTTGATTGGATTTGATTGGATTCCACCTGTGGCAAATTTTAGAAAGGCACACACCTGTCTACATAAGGTCCCACAGTTGACAGTGCACGTCAGAGCAAAAACCCAAGCCATGAGGTCGAAGGAATTCTTTCGTAGAGCTCTGAGACAGGATTGTGTCGAGGCACAGATCTTGGGAAGGGTACCAAAACATTTCTGCAGCATTGAAGGTTCCCAAGAACACAGTGGCCTTCATCATTCTTAAATGGAATACGTTTGGAACCACCAAGACTCTTCCTAGAGCTGGCTACCTGGCCAAACTGAGCAATCGGGGGAGGGCCTTGGTCAGGTGACCAAGAATCCGATGGTCACTCTGACAGAGCTCCAGAGTTCCTCTGTGGAGAAGGGAGAACCTTCCAGAAGGACAACCATCTATGCAGCACTCCACCAATCAGGCCTTTATGGTAGAGTGGCCAGACGGAAGCCACTCCTCAGTAAAAGGCAAATGACAGCCCGCTTGGAGTTTGCCAACAGGCACCTAAAGAACTCTCAGATCATGAGAAACAAGATTCTCTGGTCTGATGAAACCAAGATTGAACTCTTTGGCCTGACTGCCAAGCGTCATGTCTGGAGGAAACCTGGCACCATCCCTAAGGTGAAGCATGGTGGTGGTAGCATCATGTTGTGAGGTTGTTTTTCAGCAACAGGGACTGGGAGGCTAGTCAGGATCGAGGGAAAGATGAACAGAGCAAAGTACAGAGAGATCCGTGATGAAAACCGTCTCCAGAGCGCTCAGGACTTCAGACTGGGTTGAAGGTTCACCTTCCAACAGGACAACGACTCGAAGCACACAGCCAAGACAATGCCGGAGTGGCTTCAGGACAAGTCTCTGAATGTTCTTGAGTGGCCCAGCCATAGCCCGGACTTGAATCCGATCTAACATCTCTGGGGAGACCTGAAAATAGCTGTGCAGCAGCACTCCCCATCCAACCTGACAAAGCTTGAGAGGATCTGCTGAGAAGAATGGGGGAAACTCCCTAAATGCAGGTGTGCCAAGTTTGTAGCGTCATACCCATGAAGACTCGAGGCTGTAATCACTACCAGAGGTGGTTTAACAATGTACTGAGTAAATGGTGAGAATACTTATGTAAATGTGAAATTTCATCTTTAAAATGTTTATAAATTAGCTCAAATATCTAACACCTGTTTTTGCTTTGTCATTATGTGGTATTGTGTGTAGATTGATGAGGGGAAAAAACAATTTAATCAATTTTAGAATATGGCTATTAACATAACAAAATGTGGAAAAAGTCCAGGGGTCTGAATACTTTATGTTCCCAGTCGAGTCCTGTCCTGCTCTCAGTGGAAGAATTGGTCTCTTCTCCAACACCGTCCATCCATGATGAGCCTGTCCTGCTCTCAGTGGAAGAGTTGGTCTCTTCTCCAACACCGTCCATCCATGATGAGCCTGTCCTGCACTGAAGCCTCTGAACACCTCAACCCCAACCCCTGAAGTCAAGGCTCTGAACACCTCAGCTCATGCCTCATACCCTCATTCAGTCACTGCTGTGATCCCTTCCCAACACTGTGTAAGGAGCCCTTTCATTCCCATCCCCCAAAATATTGTACCATAAATGTCTTTATTAAATGCTTGAGGTTAGAGTAATTAGTCTTTCACAATTTATTTTACACGCTTTGTCGTCTCCATGCGGTCCGAGCCTATACTGTGGCTCTCCCATCCTCCTCAATTTTTCAAGTCACCACCCTCCACTGGTGCATGTGTTTGTGTTAGAAAATCCCAAACCGTAGAGGAGAATGCCACCAGTCTGCCTTTCCATTGTCTCCAATGCCTTTGTCCAACTCTCCTTTCAACATCACCTTGGTTTCTCACATCGATTATCTTTCACTTTCCCCAAAGCTGCCAGAACTAGATTCTCTGGTTCTTGCTAATCCCTTATACAGCAACGGTTCTGCTGAAGGATCGTTCTGCATCTGTCCCATGATGCAGAAAACCACATCATGGTGCTTTGATTGCCTCAGTGGGAACTACCTGAGGGACTGACATAAATACCTTACATCACTGTCTAGCCTTGCTACAGAGGACAGAGGCACTTTGTCACCATAAATATGTTTTTATCCCTTTACCTGAACATAAACCTCTTACCTTATCCTTAGCCATAAATCAGTTGTAGAGAGATACAGTAGTGAAAGTGAGGGGCTTGTAGATAAAGCAGTCAATGCTAGACTAATTCATATACAAACAAAGCCTTTTTCATGAGAACCTTGTCCATCTGATCATCTGATCAGCAAGCAGCAATAAGATGTTACCTGAATGGTAAACAAACCCTCACCAAACTCCTTCATTGGGTTTAGCTACTTTAATGCCTTTCACAGTCTGGTAAAGCAGCACGACGATCCCACATAGAAGTCTCTCTTCCAGATACAGTTTGTTGAAAGGTCTGTAAACGTTCAAAGACGTTGCTCCTAATGTACACTATATTAAGAACAGTTGCTGAAGCCATGGTTTTGGTAGGAGGCAGAGCGAATTGGATGAAAGAATGGTTTGCTAATCATTGATACGTTTTTTTATAATATCAGTCTATCATTTGTAAATGGTAATTTACAAACTTAAACTTAGTAACACTCTCTGGATGCACTGCAAACCAAATCAATTTTCCCAAGGTGAGGCTTGAGTGCCATATAAAACACATATTACCAGATCTACTAGGCCCAGTTGATAAAAGTGTCTTTACTTCATGGGGGTCTATGGAGACCCACATGTCCCAGGCCAGTGAGTGGGCACACTGTTCTACAAAGGGTGTATGTCTTCGGACATGAGATGGTGAACGAGATCCTGATTCTCTGCCATTCCATCATGGAAATGAACTGAGTTGACCTGATCTGTCTAGAAGCTGATTGGCTCTCTGCTTCTTGAGCTAATCGGATCTCGGCTGACTGGAAACAGGTCCATGTTAACTGTAAACGAGCAACCGTCTCTCGCCAAACCAGTCTTTAACTCAAAGAACGAACAACCCAAATCCATTCCTGACATACAGTATTTCTCACCCATTGCCTTGGTAGGAGGACTGGAAAGATGATTACTCTGCATGATTGCTGTTATGGTGTGCGTGTGTGTGTGTGTGTGGTCCTAAAACTTCCTTCTCTCATTCTTATGGGTGAATACCTGGGCATATTTTCCTGCTATGTCTTGGCAGTGGCCCAGAAAAAGTATCAGACAATTTGTGTGACACAAAGATACAGAGACAGTTGAGGTCACTTTTAACGTTCTGCTGAGTAATGGGGGTGGTTACGATGATGTAATGCTTTGAAAACAGACGTCCCTTTATTATTATTATTTTTTAAACTAATTTGTTTATGTATTTGTCTTAAGTATTCGAAATGGTGTATTCTACATGCTTTAGCGTTAGTACCAGTAAGTTATCAGGCCAATAGATGGCGGTGTAGCACTGTGCTAGTAGCAGAAACAGCAAATTCTGGCCAAACACGCACATCATTCTTCAGAATAAAGAAAGAGGCAGAATTTTGCAGATGTTAACTTGTGTCCGTTCTTTTTACTATTATAGGCCACCTCAGCTACAGACTGAGGCCGGTAACAATGACATGTGTTTTAGTGACTTTGATAATGTCTTATAATAACTAGTTATTTCTAGATGATGCAGCTTAAAAATAATCACAGAAGAAACATAACATTTCAAATGAAACCAAGTGTCTGCTGGAAAGCTTTTGGACATTGATACAACTTTGTAAACTATCAATAGATGGCTTATGTGAAAGTACCTGCAGTTACACCTCCAGTATGAGGTGGAATTTCAGGTTAACGATGATGTCATAGATCAAGGGGTCCAGTTTTTCTCCTTGCCATGTAGGCTACCAGTACCATGCCTTAAAAGCACTGTCGTGTCTTTGGCTATGCTGGATTAAGTGATATGACATGCTATTCTATAAAATAATTTATCCGTAATTAACTAGAGAGTCGGGCACCACAAAATAATATTTATAGAGCTGTTATCTTCCAAATAAACTCTTAAAGACCTAGTAATATTTTACATCAATAGCAGTCAATATTAATTGTCATCTTAATTCAGTCTCATCTTAATTCAGTCTCATTTCATTCTTGGTTATCTGCACGAACCCTGGCTAACAATTTTAATCAGCAATACAAAATTGGGTTTAATTATTTATTTACTAAATACCTAACTAATCACACAGAATTACACATACACATAATTAAATCATAGCTTGATTACAAATGACATCATAAAGGAAAACGTCCCTAACGGGCGGAACAGATATGACAGCTTGTTACACAAAAGAAAAGGGGACCCAGCCCCTTGAGTGAAAGAGCGGGAAGACTGAAGAACAAAGGGAAGAAGCTGTGCTATCGTAAATACAGTATCTTATGCATTCTAAATTACTGCCCATTTGGAAAAGGAAAATGCAATAAAAATTTACTCTGAGCTGCGCTTCAGTAGGTTGGTGGTCGATGGAAGACCGTGTTGCCAAACCGAGTCCTCTGTCTTTTGAAGAATGTCTCTGGTGATCAATTGGATAAGTTGTAGTAATGTCGTTTGATGATAGACGGGATACTCTGTCTGTTCCTTCCTAACCCTCGTTTGCATCTGCTGTTGCTAACTCAACGGCTAGGAGGTATCACTTCTGTAGTGAATAAGAGTTCAAAGTTCATACCATTCGCAACCAAAGCTCACGCTGATGTTGGCTTCGTTCTGTAGTTATTATCTGAACCATTCTGACATAGGACCGTCGTCCTCACGTCCTCGAAACAGGAGGTTCTATTGTCGTCAAGGGCTTATATAGGAAGGGAGAAGAGGGGGTGTTTGAAAAGTTTTATAGCCCATGTCCCTTCACAGGGGAGGGCCACTGATTGAGCAGAGCCCTGTCTTATGTAAACCCAAATCTCACATTTTAGAAGCTAAAATCACATTTTATTATATAATTAAATAATTTCATATTCAAACATTTAAATTGAACAACAATTCCATGTGAATCCGATAACTCTGATGTGTAGACCTTCCACTGTAGAGTTTGTCATCTTATCATTGATGAGAATGTCTCAGATGACAACCGAACTGACATAACATTCATTAAGTACCACCGCATATGTTCAATTGGTCGCATTACCAAAATATAGTTAATTTCCCCCCACCTTCTGATGTTCCCAGAATCTCTATGTTAACCAAGGGTTTTGCAAATGTAACCTCGGTAGGGTAGAGAGAGGAAAAATGGGGGAAGAGGTATTTATGACTGTCATAAACCTACCCCCAGGCCAACGTCATGACGGCACCTTAATAACTTGATGACATTTTGTATATCTCATACTGCTTGTTAAAAAATAAGATGTATTTGCTATCCAAATACTGTCTGAAAAACAGCTGTGTTTTAGAGAGGACACAAGAAGATGTTGCCTGACCAATTGAATACACAAAAAACAACCCAAATCCCCCAAAAATGTTTGTTGAAAAAAAAATATATATATATATAAAAATATAGATATTGTACACAATGAAGAAAATAAGTTAAGAGTCAACATCTAAATATTGCTCCAAACGTTGATCAAAGCTCAGTTTATATTCTTGTTCTGAGTCCTAATCGGGCCTCCCTCTTTGCTGCCTCTTTGTCCCTGCCTCTCTATCCTCTTGATTCCTGCTTACAGGCAAAAACTCAAACAGAAAGTGCCAGTGACGAACTGGATACGTAAGTGGTCAAATTACGCTGATGCTAAGCTACAGGACTGTTTCACTAGAATATGGAAAATGTTCCAGCATTCATCTGACAACATTGAGGTGTTTACCACATCAGTCACCGACTTCGCTACTAAGTCCATCAACGACCTCATTCCCACAGTGACCTTACATACATATCCCAACCAGAAACCCTGAATTTAAGGCTAGAGCTGCCGCTTTCAAGGAGTGGAACACTAATCCGAACGCTTATAAGAAATTCCTATGTCCTCCAATGAGCCATCAAACAGTCAAAACATCAATACAGGACTAAGATCGATTACAAAGGGAAACCCAGCCGCGAGCTGCCCAGTAACGCAAGCCTAACAAATTAGCTAAATTCCTTTATGCTTGCTTTGAGGCAAGCAATACTAAACCATGCATGAGAGCAGAAGCTGTTCCAGAAGACTGTGATCACGCTCTCTCCATAGCTGATAGTGCTGAGCAATTAGTGCTTTTGGAGGTCGGTTCGGTTTCGGTTCAGTTGTTAAAAAAATTATCAAGGGTTTCGATTTCAGTTTCAATCATTTCTTTAAACATGAAATGCATTATGAAGTAATGACATTACAATGATTTTAGAGATTTTTAATGTAAATTCCGAAACAATTGCCAAAACATTGAACATATTCCATTGTCTTTGTCAGGTCCACAATAGAAAGATAGGAAATTACTATAAAATAATACAATATTTCAGTTTATATTACTCAGTTTTTATTTGATTACTTGATAATTTTTTTATTCCTTAAAAGTAATCATCTCATCTCTACTCAGGCAGTATCTATGTGCTCCCCACACTGTACTGTCTTTCAACATTCTATTTCGCTAGCCTGCCTAAGAATGCTGCAGTGCTGTCTGACAAAATAATTTTACTAGTTCTTCAAAGTAGATAAGGCATACTTTTGTGAACTAACTCTGTCCCTCATTGTTGTGGTGTGTGTGGTCTGTGTGTATCTAACTTAACGTAGCAAACATAAAAGTGTATCCGTCCAGAGATCTGTATATAAGGAAGAGATGCTAATGTCTACGCTCTAACAATTGGAGTTGTTGGCCCAAAGGCAGTAAGGCAGACAATAAACTTATGTCCAAAATAAGCCAATAGAAACACATTGGGATTATTATGTCAAGAATGAAACCTCTCGCGTTGCCTCTTCCTCTCTGAACCGTGTCTGAACCAGAAAAAACTGTTGCAATGGATTATGGTCGTTGTCGTTAATTACCACGTTTCAGCATTGTACTAGGTTGAATAGTTGTTTAATGAAAACAACAACTTCGTTCAGCCCAGCATTCCACATAGTTCTAGAGTTGGTTTCTCACGTGAATGATTCAATTTCTCTTCAGAGATATGGCGTGTTGGGCTCACAAAAAAACGAACTATACTGAACAAAAATATAAACGCAACATGCAACATTCAAAGTTACAGTTCATAAAAGGAAATCACTCAATTGAAATGAATTCATGAGGCACTAATCTATTGATTTCACATCACTGATAATACAGATATGCATCTGTTGGTCACAGATACCTTAAAAACCAGATAGTATCTGGTGTGACGGCCATTTTCTTTATGCAGCGTGACACATCTCCTTCACATAGAGTTGATCAGGCTGTTGATTGTGGCCTGTGGAATGTTGTCTCACTCCTCTTCAATGGCTGTCCAAAGTTGCTGGATATTGGCGGGAACTGGAACACGCTGTCGGACACGTCGATCCAGAGCATTCCAAACATGCTCAGTGGGTAACATGTTTGGTGAGTATGCAGGCCATGGAAGAATTAAAAAATGTTCAGCTTCCAGGAATTGTGCAGAGATCCTTGCGACATGGGGCCGTGCATTATCATGTTGAAAAATTAGGTGATGGCGTTGGATGAATGGCACGACAATGTGCCTCAGGATCTAAAAACGCTATCTGTGCATTCAAATTGCCATCGATAAAATGCAATTGTGTTCGTTGTCCGTAGCTTATGCCTGCCCATACCATAACTCCACCACCGCCATGGGACACTCTGTTCACAACGTTGACATCAGCAAACCGCTCGCCCACATAACACCATACACGTGGTCTGTGGTTGTGAGGCCAGTTGAACATACTGCCAAATTCTCTAAAACGAAGCTGGAGGTGGCTTATGGTAGAGAAATTAACATTATTGTAAACGAATACGTGCACAATATCTGCGTATGAAAAATGTCTATGATCTTTTATTTCAGCTCATGAACCATGGGACCCACACTTTATATGTTCGAATCAAATCAAACTTTATTTGTCACATGCTGTCACAGATCCCTCTGGAACTTTCATTGCGCACACCTGGCTTCTATTCCCACTGATTATACTTGTATATACAGTTGAAGTCGAAAGTTTACATACACCTTAGCCAAATACATTTAAACTCAGTTTTTCACAATTCCTGACATTTAATCCTAGTAAGAATTCCCTGTCTTAGGTCAGTTAGGATCACCACCTTATTTTAAGAATGTGAAATGTCAGAATAATAGTAGAGAGAATTATTTATTTCAGCTTTTATTTCTTTCATCACATTCCCAGTGGGTCTGAAGTTTACATAAACTCAATTCGTATTTTGTAGCCTTGCCTGTAAATTGTTTCACTTGGGTCAAACGTTTTGGGTAGCCTTCCACAAGCTTCCCACAATAAGTTGGGTGAATTTTGGCCCATTCCTCCTGACAGAGCTGGTGTAACTGAGTCAGGTTTGTAGGCCTCCTTGTTCGCACACGCTTTTTCAGCTCTGCCCACAAATGTTCTATAGGACTGAGGTCAGGGCTTTGTGATGGCCACTCCAATACCTTGACTTTGTTGTCCTTAAGCCATTCTGCCACACCTTTGGAAGTATGCTTGGGGTCATTGCCCATTTGGAAGACCCATTTGCGACCAAGCTTTAACTTCCTGACTGATGTCTTGAGATGTTGCTTCAATATATTCACATAATTTTCCTGCTTCATGATGCCATCTATTTTGTGAAGTGCACCAGTCCCTCCTGCAGCAAAGCACCCCCACAACATGATGCTGCCAGCCCCATGCTTCACGGTTGGGATGGTGTTCTTCGGCTTGCAAGTCTCCCCCTTTTTCCTTCAAACATAATGATGGTCATTATGGCCAAACAGTTCCATGTTGTTTCATCAGACCAGAGGACATTTCTCCAAAAAGTGCGATCTTTGTCCCCATGTTCAGTTGCAAACCGTAGTCTGTCTTTTTTATGGCGGTTTTGGAGCAGTGGCTTCTTCCTTTCTGAGCGGCCTTTCAGGTTTTGTCGACATAGGACTAGCTTTGTACCGGTTTCCTCCAGCATCTTCACAAGGTCCTTTGCTGTTGTTCTGGGATTGATTTTCACTTTTCGCACCAAAGTACGTTCATCTCTAGGAGACGGAACTCGTCTCCTTCCTGAGCGGTATGACGGCTGCATTGTCCCATGGTGTTTATTCTTGCGTACTATTGTTTGTACAGATGAGGGTGGTACCTTCAGTCGCTTGGAAGTGTCTCCCAAGGATCAACCAGACTTGTGGAGGTCTACAATTTTCTTTCTGAAGTCTTGGCTGATACCTTTTGATTTTCCCATGATGTCAAGCAGAGGCACTGAGTTTGAAGGTAGACCTTGAAATACATCCACAGGTACACCTCCAATTGACAAAAAATATGTCAATTAGCCTATCAGAAGCTTCTAAAGCCATGACCTCATTTTCTGAATTTTTCCAAGCTGTTTAAAGGCACAGTCAACTTAGTGTATGTAAAATTCTGACCCAATGGAATTGTGATACAGTGAATTATAAGTGAAGTAATCTGTCTGTAAACAATTGTTGGAAAGGTTACTTGTGCCATGCACAAAGTAAATGTCCTAACCGACTTGCCAAAACTATAGTTTGTTAACAATCCATTTGTGGAGTGGTTTAAAAATGAGTTTTAATGACTCCAACCTAAGTGTATGTAAACTTCCGACTTCAACTGTATGTGCCCTTTGTTCACCATGGTGGGATCGATTTTTGTTACAATGTCCGTTGGTGCGTGTGAGTACCTCTGCTGTGTGTTGTGGCTTTTGTGCCATTGTGGATTGCGCAGATGATTACAGGCCTCGTCCCATGTGTTAATCATCATGCGCTTGTTATTTTTTTGAACTACTCCTTGCTCTTTTGTTTGGGTTTCCAACCTGTGTTTTGTTAAGTGTTAGTTTGGTCTTTGTCCCGGACCTTTACACGGCACGCCGTAATTTGGGTCCTGCGTCTGTCTCCCGAATCATTCATACCAACGTGACACGTGCCAAACCGTCAAATGCTTACTTACAAGCCCTTAACCAACAGTGTGTTCAAGAAGAGTTAAGAAAATATTTACCAAGTAGACTAAACTAAAAAGTTACAATAAAAAGTAACACAATAACAATAACGAGGCTATATACAGGGGCACCTTTACCGAGTCAGTGTGCAGGCTAGTTGAGGTAATCTGTACATGTTGGTGGGGGCGAAGTGACTATGCATAGATAACAAACAAACGGCGAGTAGAAGCAGTGTACAAAAGGGGGGGGGGGGTAATGTAAATTGTCTGGTGGCGATTTTATTAATTGTTCAGCAGTCTTATAGCTTGGGGGTAGAAGCTGTTGAGGAGCCTTTTGGTCCTAGACTTTAGCGCTCCGGTACCACTTGCAGTGCGGTAGTAGAGAACACAGTCTATAACTTGGGTGACTGGAGTCTCTGACAATTTTATGGGTTTTCCTCTGACACCGGCTATTATATAGGTCCTGGATGGCAGGAAGCTTGGCCCCAGTGATGTACTGGGCCGATCACATTACCCTTTGTAGTGCCTTACGGTCAGATGCCCGAGCAGGTGCCATACCAGGCAGTAATGAAACCGGTCAGGATGCTCTCGATGGTGTAGCTGTAGAACCTTTTGAGGATCTGGGGACCCATGCCAAATATTTTCAGTCTCCTGTGAGGGAAAAGGTTTTGTCGTGCTCTCTTCACGACTGTCTTGGTATGTTTGGGCCATGATAGTTCGTTGGTGATGTGGACACCAAAGGAACTTGAAACTCTCGACCCTCTCCACTATAGCCCCATCGAAGTGAATGGGGGCCTGTTCGGCCTAGATTTTCCTGTAGTCCATGATCAGCTCCTTTGTCTTGCTCACATTGAGGGAGAAGTTCTTGTCCTGGCGCTATACTGCCAGTCTCATTGTTGTTGGTGATCAGGCCTACCACTGTTGTGTCATCAGCAAAGTTAATGATGATGTTAGAGTCATGTTTGGCCACACAGTCGTGGGTGAACAGGGAATACAGGAGGGGACTAAGTACACACTCCTGAGGGGCCCTGTGTTGCGTTTATATTTTTATCGGTGTAAATGTAATTCAGGTAATTGAACCTACGTTGGTCAATTAGTTGTTTATTAACCAAAAAAAAACAGAAATGTTGGTGAATCACTCAGCACCAGTAGCCGATGTGAGTAAGACCTTTAAACAGGTTTACATTCACAAGGCAGTGGGGCCAGAAGGATAACAAGTACACATACTCAGAGCATGCGCTGACCAGCTGGCAAGTGTCTTCGCTGACTCCAGCCTCCCAAGTCGTAGGCTGTTCTCTCTGCTACCGCATGGCAAGCGTTACCAATGCACCAAGTCTGGAACCAACAGGACCCTGAACAGCTTCTACCCCCAAGCCATAAGACTGCAAAATAGTTAGTACGGGTAGCTATTGGTTAACTATTTAACTATTTGCATTGACCATCTTTTGACTCATCACTTACGCTGCTGCTACTGTTTATTACCAATCCTGTTGCCTTGTCACTTTACCTACAAAGCGTTCAAAAAATATTCACAGCCCTTTTTCCACATTTTGTTGTGTTACAACCGGAATTTAAAATTGATTAAATTGAGATTTGTGTCACTGAACAAAAATGAACAGCTGAAATGTCTTGAGTCAATAAGTATTGAACCACTTCATGACATGCCTTAATAATAAGTTCAGGAATAGAACTGTGCTTAACAAATCACATAGTGAGTTGCATGGACTCACTTTGTTCCAGAATAGTGGTTTAACATGCTTTTTGAATGACTACCCCATCTCTGTACCCCACACATACAATTATCTCTAAGGTTCCTCAATCGAGTAGTGAATTTTTGTTGTTGTTGATCATATTACTCCAGTGCTAGCCTCTCTACACTGGCTTCCCGTTAAGGCAAGGGCTGATTTCAAGGTTTTACTTCTAACCTACAAAGCATTACATAGGCTTGCTCCTACCTATTTTTCTGATTTGGTCCTGTACATACCTACACATACGCTACGGTCACAAGACGCAGGCCTCCTTACTGTCCCTAGAATTTCTAAACAAACAGCTGGAGGATTGGCTTTCTCCCATAGAGCTCCATTTTTATGGAATGTTCTGCTTACCCATGTGAGAGACGCAGACTCGGTCTCAACCTTTAAGTCTTTATTGAAGACTCATCTCTTCAGTAGGTCCTATGATTGAGTGTAGTCTGGCCCAGGAGTGTTAAGGTGAACGGAAAGGCACTGGAGCAACTTGCTGTCTCTGCCTGGCCAGTTCCCCTCTCTCCACTGGGATTCTCTGCCTCTAACCCTATTACAGGGGCTGAGTCACTGGCTTACTTACTGGTGCTCTTCCATGCCGTCCCTAGGAGAGGTGCGTCACTTGAGTGGATTGAGTCATTGACGTGATCTTCCTGTCTGGGTTGGTGCCCCCCCTTGGGTTGTGCTGTGGCGGAGATCTTTGTGGGCTATACTTGGCCTTGTCTCAGGATGGTAAATTGGTGGTTGAAGATATCCCTCTAGTAGTGTGGGGGCTGTGCTTTGGCAAAGTGGGTGGGGTTATATCCTGCCTGTTTGGCCCTGTCCGGGGGTATTTTCGGATGGGGCCACAGCGTCTCCCTACCACTCCTATCTCAGCCTCAAGTATTTATGCTGCAGGGGGGCTAGGGCCAGTCAGTTATATCTGGAGTATTTATCCTGTCTTATCCGGTGTCCTGTGTGAATTTAAGTATGCTCTCTCTAACTCTCTCTCTTTCTGTCTTTCTGTCTCTCGGAGGACCTGAGCCCTAGGACCATGCCTCAGGTCTATCTGGCCTGATGACTCCTTGCTGGCCGTGCTGCTACTCCAGTTTAAACTGTTCTGCCTGCGGCTATGGAATCCTGATCTGTTCACCGGACGTGCTACCTGTCCCAGACCTGCTGTTTTCATCTCTCTAGAGACATCAGGTGCGATAGAGATACTCTGAATGATCGGCTATGAAAAGCCAACTGACATTTACTCCTGAGCTGCTGACCTGTTGCACCCTCAACATCCACTGTGATTATTATTATTTGACCCTGCTGGTCACCTATGAACATTTGAACACCTTGGCCATGTTCTGTTATAATCTCCACCCGGCACATCCAGAAGAGGACTGGCCACCCCTCATAGCCTGGTTCCTCTCTAGGTTTCTTCCTAGGTTCTGGCCTTTCTAGGGAGTTTTTCCTAACCACCGTGCTTCTACACCTGTATTGCTTGCTGTTTGGGGTTTTAGGCTGGGTTTCTGTACAGCACTTTGAGATATCAGCTGATGTAAGAAGGGATTTATAAATACATTTGATTTGAAATTTGATTTGAATTTCAAGCACAGATTTAACCACAAAGACCGGGGGGGAGTTTCAATGCCTCGCAAAGAAGGACACCGATTGGTAGATGTGTAAAAATAATAAAAAAACAGACGCCAAATATCCCTTTTAGCACGGTGAAGTTATTAATTAGGCGTCCTTCCTAACTCAGTTTCCGGAGAGGAAGAAAACTACTCAGAGATTTCACCATGAGGCCAATGGTGATTTTTAGACAATTACAGTTAATGGTTGTGAAATGAGAAAACAGAGGATGGATCAACATAGTTGTAGTTACTCCACAATACTAACCTAAATGACAGAGTGAAAAGAAGGAAGCCTGTACAGAAGAAGAATATTCCAAAACATGCATCCTGTTTTCAACAAGGCGCTTAAGCAATACTGCAAATAATGTGACAAAGTAATGGCATTTTTGTCCTGAATACAAAGTGTTATGTTTGGGGCAAATCCAACACAACACATCACTGAGTACCACTCTTCATATTTTCAAGCGTGGTGGTGGCTGCATCATGTTATGGCTGTACTTGTCATCGGCAAGGACTAGGGAGTTTTTTGGGGATAAAAAGAAAAAGAATACAACTAAGCATAGGCAAAATCTTAGAGGAAAACCTGTTTCAGTCTGCTTCCCAACAGACATTGGGAAACAAATTCACCTTTCAGCAGGATGATAACCTAAAACACAAGGCTACATTTACACTGAGTTGCTTACCAAGACAACATTGAATGTTCCCAGTTGTTCTAGCAAGGATCAACAACCAACTTGACAGAGCTTGAAGAGACTTACCCCAAAAAGACTCACAGCTTTAATCGCTGCCAAAAGTGATTCTAACATGTATTGACTCAGGGGCTTGAATACGTATCTAATCAATATACTTTTGTATATATAGTGTATGTGGACACCCCTTCAAATTAGTGGATTCGGCTATTTCAGCCACACCCGTTGCTGACAGGTGTACAAAATCGAGCACACAGCCATGCAATCTCCATAGACAAACATTGGCAGTAGAATGGCCTTACTGAAGAGCTCAGTGACTTTCAACATGGCACCGTCATAGGATGCCACCTTGTTATTGTGAAGTGGAAACGTCTAGGAGCATTAACAGCTCAGCCGCGAAGTGGTAGATCACACAAGCTCACAGAATGTGACTGCTGAGTGCTGATGCGCGTAAAAAGTGTCAACTCGGTTGCAACACTCACTACCAAGTTCCAAACTACCTCAGGAATCAACTTCAGCACAATAACTGTTCGTCGGGAGCTTCATGACATGGGTTTCCATGGCCGAGCAGCCACACAGAAGCATAAGATCACAATGTGCAATGCCAAGCATCAGCTGCAGTGGTGTAAAGTTTGCTGCCATTGGACTCTGGAGCAGTGGAGTGATGAATCACGCTTCACCATCTGGCAGCCCGTTGGACGAATCTGGGTTTGGAACCTGGCATCCGATGCATAGTGCCAATGCATAGTGCCAATGCATAGTGCCAACTATAAAGTTTGGTGGAGGAGGAAAAATGGTCTGGGGCTGTTTTTCATGGTTCCGGCTAAGCCCCTTAGTTCTAGTGAAAGGAATCTTAACATTTGAGACAATTCTGTGCTTTCAACTTTGTTTGGGGAAGGCCCTTTCCTATTTCAGCATTACAATGCCCCCATGCACAAAGTGAGGTCCGTACAAAAATTGTTTGTCTATTGGTGTGGAAGAGCTTGACTGGCCTGCACGAGCCCTGACATCAACCCCATCGAACACCTTTGGGTTGAATGCCGACTGCGAGCCAGGCCTAATTGCCCAACATCAGTTCCCGACCTCACTAATTCTCGTGGCTGAATGTAAGCAAGTCTCCGCAGTAATATTCCAACATCTAGTGGAAAGCCTTCCCAGAAGAGTAGAGGCTGTTATAGCAGCAAAGGGGGGGGGGGGGGGGATCAGCTCCATGATTTTGGAATGAGATATTTGACGAGCAGGTGTCCGCATATATTATATTATATTTTTTGAAATATTTTTTTTTTTTTACAAATTGTAAAATATTGTCTTCCACTTTGACATTACAGAGTACTTTGTGTAGATCGTTGACAAAAAAATGACAACGAAATCTTCAAATAGCATTTTAGTTTTTTTTATTTATTGTAAAGCAGTAAATGAACTTCAACTTTCAATTCCTTTCCTGTGGACCTCACTAAAACTGTTCCTGACATATTGCTTACCCTTTGACTGGGCATGTAGGAGGATAAATACTTGAAAGATCTTCAATATGATTGGTCTTATGGTAAAATTGTGTGTGACTTCTGGTAAAGGAGGTCCTATCCGGCGATTATCTACACACCATGAAAATACCTTCTGAGATATTGCTTTCATTCCTATGGCTGGATAATTAGGCACATCTTCCCGCCATGCCTTGGCCCTGAAAAAGCATCACATGCAGAACTACCTTTTACAACATGTGCCTGTTAAAATAGAAAATGTATTTGCTATCCAAATACTCACTGAAAAATGGCTGTTCTTTAGAGGACACAAGCAGATGTTGTCTGAATTATTTGAATGTTAATGCAAATAGGAGGTTATTGAAACACACACACACACACACACACACACACACACACACACACACACACACACACACTGTAAATGAATAATGACAGACATAAAAAAGGTACTGTCATGTCACTCAGAGTGAAATGTGTGTGTGCTTGTGTGCACGTACGTGTGTGTGTGCGTGTATGTGTGTACTGTGCATGTGTGTGTGAGCTAGTAAACTGCGGACAGCTTGGGCTTATTTTGACGTTTGGTTTATTACAACGATGGTGTCAGCGTGTTGCTCTCTACAGAAATGAAGTAAAAGAAGCCACACCTCTGGAACCTTAATGTTTCTCGCTGGCTGCCATTTGGAGAAACTCTCCGGGTCAACTACTCTGTGTGAGCTCCCGACAGGTTGTGTTGTAGAACCAGGTAAGAAATGAGCCCTGGCAGAATGTACATAGGATTTGGGGACAAACATTGTCGAAAGGTTTTCGAAACCGTTCAGCATGCCAATGTCAATCACTGTGTAAATGTGAGGAAATAGCTTTGCGACGGTATAGATAGAATGTCAATTTTAGAATCACCTTTTTGATGTATTGCCTATAAATCATTCAAAATAAAAAAGACAAAGGCCAAAATAGGATGTTATGAGTCATATGATAAACCTAAAATATTTTGTAGACTTTTATCACAGGAATAAGTTGATTAACTTACTTATTTGACATCTGAACAAAATCTACTTTGTCAGTGAAAGGCAAATCATAATGGCCAACTCAGGCCTTTTTATTGGCCATCCACTTCCACAATACTGCCATTATCAGGCCTTTATATTGGCCATCCACTTCCACAATACTGCCATTATCAGGCCTTTTTATTGGCCATTCACTTCCACAATACTGCCATTATCAGGCCTTTTTATTGGCCATCCACTTCCACAATGCTGCCATCATCAGGCCTTTTTATTGGCCATCCACTTCCACAATACTGCCATTATCAGGCCTTTTTATTGGCCATCCACTTCCACAATACTGCCATCATCAGGCCTTTTTATTGGCCATCCACTTCCACAATACTGCCATTATCAGGCCTTTATATTGGCCATCCACTTCCACAACACTGCCATTATCAGGCCTTTTTATTTGCCATCCATTTGAACAATACTGCCATTAGCAGGCCTTTTTATTGGCCATCCACTTCCACAATACTGCCATTATCAGGCCTTTATATTGGCCATCCACTTCCACAACACTGCCATTATCAGGCCTTTTTATTTGCCATCCATTTGAACAATACTGCCATTATCAGGCCTTTTTATTGGCCATCCACTTCCACAATACTGCCATCATCAGGCCTTTTTATTGGCCATCCACTTCCACAATACTGCCATTATCAGGCCTTTATATTGGCCATCCACTTCCACAACACTGCCATTATCAGGCCTTTTTATTTGCCATCCATTTGAACAATACTGCCATTATCAGGCCTTTTTATTTGCCATCCATTTGAACAATACTGCCATTATCAGGCCTTTTTATTTGCCATCCATTTGAACAATACTGCCATTAGCAGGCCTTTTTATTGGCCATCCACTTCCACAACACTGCCATTATCAGGCCTTTTTATTTGCCATCCATTTGAACAATACTGCCATTAGCAGGCCTTTATATTGGCCATCCACTTCCACAATACTGCCATTATCAGGCCTTTTTATTTGCCATCCATTTGAACAATACTGCCATTATCAGGCCTTTTTATTTGCCATCCATTTGAACAATACTGCCATTAGCAGGCCTTTTTATTGGCCATCCACTTCCACAACACTGCCATTATCAGGCCTTTTTATTTGCCATCCATTTGAACAATACTGCCATTATCAGGCCTTTATATTGGCCATCCACTTCCACAACACTGCCATTATCAGGCCTTTTTATTTGCCATCCATTTGAACAATACTGCCATTAGCAGGCCTTTTTATTGGCCATCCACTTCAACAGTACTGCAATTATGCAGGGATATTAGTTCAAAGGGAGATTGTTAACATCATAATGTGCTCTTCTGTGTCTCTGCATCATAAAATAATCATATTTACAGTCCTGGTATTTTCTTAAATCACCAGAAATGGGCTTCTTGACAGGGCTTTATTTAGTCAAACCAGAAATCTGGTGAAATGGCACTGCAGAAAATGTCCATCAAACATGTGCCCTGAAAATGCATGTTTTTTCAATGTATTTAATCATTGAATGTTTACTAGTTTACCCACAGACCTTTAGGAGTGCCTGTGATGGGTGGCACTAGTGGTACAACATCTGTTTTGTGTGTGTTTGTGACCTACTACCCCTTCTCTTTCCTATGTACTTCTCTAGCAAATAGAGACAGATATTTGTTAAGCTCAACCTTGCCCGAAGCCTGAAAAAGTCAGGCTCAACCGCTGCAAGGTAAAATCACATTAGTGAAAATAACTGGTCTTTCAGATGGGCTCTTATTGTTTTCACACTAACTCCCTTTCAGACAATTTTTGTGAACTCAGTGCGGTTCACTTAATTTTTTGTGCAGTGTGAACTCTCCAAAGGAACTCAGACTCCTCAAACAGTCCCCGAAACGTACCGAACTTACACCATCACAAGTCGCTTGAGTTCCGTTCGCTTGAATTACCCGATCCGGTTCTATTTTTTAGGGAAATGTGAACACAAAGCTCCCCAGGTTCGCTTGTCACATTTTTTGTATAGGCCTATTGTTTAGCGATTGTCAAGGATGCACCGAAATGTCCAAATATGTGTGAAGTTCTTAGTTTCCAGTAACTGGCGCCGGAGAACATGGCTGACGTTTGACATTCTCCCAACCAATTGTGCTATTTTGTTCATTTTTTTGCGTTTTGTGTAACTGATTTTTTAAATGATTGTGTACATAATGTTGCTGCTACCATCTCTTATGAATGAAAATAACTTCTGGACATCAGAACAGCGATTACTCACCGTGGCCTGGAAGAAACTTTTTCCTTTAACGAGTCCGACGAGAAGGATATCCTGCTTTCACTGGAACAGGCCCAGGCAAGCGAGTAAACTCCCACTGCCATCTGTTCTTCTTGCTAACATGCAATCATTGGAAAATAAAATTGAACACCTACGATTAAGATTATCCTACCACGGGACATAAAAAACTGTAACATCTTATGTTTCACCGAGACGTGGCTGAACGACGAGACGGACAATATAGAGCTAGCGGGATTTTCCATGCACCGGCAGAACAGAGAGGGGTGGGGATGTGTGTCTATTTGCCAATAACAGCTGGTGCGCGATATCTAATATTAAAGAGGTCTCGAGGTATTTCTCGCCTGCGGTAGAGTACCTTATGATAAACTGTAGACCACACTATCTACCAATATAGTTCTCATCTATATTATTTGCAGCCATCTATTTATCACCACAGAACGAAGCTGGCACTAAGACCATTCTCAACCAACTCTATAGGATCATAAGCAAAGAAGAAACTGCTCACCCAGAAGCTATACTCCTAGTGGCCGGGGACTTTAATGCAGGCAAACTTAAATCAGTTTTACCAATTTTTTTACCAGCATGTGCAACCAGAGAAAAATAAATCCTAGACCACCTTTACTCAACACATAAAGTGTAAGGAAGTCTGTCTGTAGCTGGTGTATAGGGGTCAGGCGCAGGACAGCAGATATGAGTAAATAAACATATTTTACTCAACACATAATAAATGCAATACAAAAACATAGCCCACAATAACAGACCTTCCTACATAGAAACAAACACTCACAAACAAACATGGGAGAACAGAGGGTTAAATAATGAACAGGTAATTGGGGGATTGAAACCAGGTGTGTAAGACAAAGACAAAACAAATGGAAAATGAAAAGTGGATAAGCAATGGCTAGAAGGCTGGTGACGTCGACCACCGAATGCCGCCCGAACAAGGAGAGGGACCGACTTTGGAGGAAGTCGTGACACAGAGATGCATACAAAGCTCTCCCCCACCCTGCATTTGGCAAATCAGAGCATAATTCTATCCTCCTGATTCCTGCTTACAAGAAAAAACTAAAGCAGGAAGTACCAGTGACTCGCTCAATACAGAAGTGGTCAGATGACGCGGATGCTACGCTACAGGACTGTTTTGCTAGCACAGACTGGAATATGTTCCGGGATTCATCCAATGGCATTGAGGAGAACACCATCATCGGTTTCATCAATAATTGCATCGACGACGTCGTCCCCACAGTGACTGTACGTACATATCCCAACCAGAAGCCATGGATTACAGGAAATATCCACATTGAGCTAAAAGGCTAGAGCTGCACAAGGAGCGGGAGACTAATCCGGACGCTTATAAGAAATCCGCTATGTCCTCAGACAAACCATCAAACAAGCAAAGCGTCAATACAGGATTAGCATCCGGGTCTGACACTCGTCAGATGTGGCAGGGCTTGAAAATTATTACTGACTACAAAGGGAAACCCAGACGCGAGCTGCCCAGTGACGTAAACCTAAATGCATTTTTCAAACCTAAATGCCTTTTATGCTCGCTTCAAGACAAGCAACACTGAGCATGCACGAGAGCACCAGCTGTTCTGGATGACTGTGTGATAACGCTCTCGGTAGCCGATGTGAACAAAACCTTTAAACAGGTCAACATTCACAAAGCTGCTGGGCCAGATGGATTACAAGGACGTGTACTCAAGGCATGCACGGTCCAACTGTCAAGTGTCTTCACTGACATTTTCAACCTCTCCCTGACCGAGTCTGTTATACCTACATATTTCAAGCAGAAGACCATAGTCCCTGTGCCCATGGAAGCAAAGGTAACCTGCCTAAAGTATTTCCACCCCGTGGCACTCACATCGGTAGCCGTGAAGTGCTTTGAAAGGCTGGTCATGGCTCACATCAACAGTATCCTCCCGGACACCCTAGACCCACTCTAATTCGCATAATGCCCCAACAGATCCACAGATGACGCAATCTCAATCGCACTCCACACTGCCCTTTCTCACCTGGACAAAAACACCTATGTGAGAATGCTGTTCATTGACTACAGCTCAGTGTTCAACACCATAGTGCCCACGAAGCTCATCACTAAGCTAAGGACTCTGGGACTCAACACCACCCTCTGCAACTGGAGCCAACTCAGGCCTTTTTATTGGCCATCCACTTCCACAATACTGCCATTATCAGGCCTTTATATTGGCCATCCACTTCCACAATACTGCCATTATCAGGCCTTTTTATTGGCCATTCACTTCCACAATACTGCCATTATCAGGCCTTTTTATTGGCCATCCACTTCCACAATGCTGCCATCATCAGGCCTTTTTATTGGCCATCCACTTCCACAATACTGCCATTATCAGGCCTTTTTATTGGCCATCCACTTCCACAATACTGCCATCATCAGGCCTTTTTATTGGCCATCCACTTCCACAATACTGCCATTATCAGGCCTTTATATTGGCCATCCACTTCCACAACACTGCCATTATCAGGCCTTTTTATTTGCCATCCATTTGAACAATACTGCCATTAGCAGGCCTTTTTATTGGCCATCCACTTCCACAATACTGCCATTATCAGGCCTTTATATTGGCCATCCACTTCCACAACACTGCCATTATCAGGCCTTTTTATTTGCCATCCATTTGAACAATACTGCCATTATCAGGCCTTTTTATTGGCCATCCACTTCCACAATACTGCCATCATCAGGCCTTTTTATTGGCCATCCACTTCCACAATACTGCCATTATCAGGCCTTTATATTGGCCATCCACTTCCACAACACTGCCATTATCAGGCCTTTTTATTTGCCATCCATTTGAACAATACTGCCATTATCAGGCCTTTTTATTTGCCATCCATTTGAACAATACTGCCATTATCAGGCCTTTTTATTTGCCATCCATTTGAACAATACTGCCATTAGCAGGCCTTTTTATTGGCCATCCACTTCCACAACACTGCCATTATCAGGCCTTTTTATTTGCCATCCATTTGAACAATACTGCCATTAGCAGGCCTTTATATTGGCCATCCACTTCCACAATACTGCCATTATCAGGCCTTTTTATTTGCCATCCATTTGAACAATACTGCCATTATCAGGCCTTTTTATTTGCCATCCATTTGAACAATACTGCCATTAGCAGGCCTTTTTATTGGCCATCCACTTCCACAACACTGCCATTATCAGGCCTTTTTATTTGCCATCCATTTGAACAATACTGCCATTATCAGGCCTTTATATTGGCCATCCACTTCCACAACACTGCCATTATCAGGCCTTTTTATTTGCCATCCATTTGAACAATACTGCCATTAGCAGGCCTTTTTATTGGCCATCCACTTCAACAGTACTGCAATTATGCAGGGATATTAGTTCAAAGGGAGATTGTTAACATCATAATGTGCTCTTCTGTGTCTCTGCATCATAAAATAATCATATTTACAGTCCTGGTATTTTCTTAAATCACCAGAAATGGGCTTCTTGACAGGGCTTTATTTAGTCAAACCAGAAATCTGGTGAAATGGCACTGCAGAAAATGTCCATCAAACATGTGCCCTGAAAATGCATGTTTTTTCAATGTATTTAATCATTGAATGTTTACTAGTTTACCCACAGACCTTTAGGAGTGCCTGTGATGGGTGGCACTAGTGGTACAACATCTGTTTTGTGTGTGTTTGTGACCTACTACCCCTTCTCTTTCCTATGTACTTCTCTAGCAAATAGAGACAGATATTTGTTAAGCTCAACCTTGCCCGAAGCCTGAAAAAGTCAGGCTCAACCGCTGCAAGGTAAAATCACATTAGTGAAAATAACTGGTCTTTCAGATGGGCTCTTATTGTTTTCACACTAACTCCCTTTCAGACAATTTTTGTGAACTCAGTGCGGTTCACTTAATTTTTTGTGCAGTGTGAACTCTCCAAAGGAACTCAGACTCCTCAAACAGTCCCCGAAACGTACCGAACTTACACCATCACAAGTCGCTTGAGTTCCGTTCGCTTGAATTACCCGATCCGGTTCTATTTTTTAGGGAAATGTGAACACAAAGCTCCCCAGGTTCGCTTGTCACATTTTTTGTATAGGCCTATTGTTTAGCGATTGTCAAGGATGCACCGAAATGTCCAAATATGTGTGAAGTTCTTAGTTTCCAGTAACTGGCGCCGGAGAACATGGCTGACGTTTGACATTCTCCCAACCAATTGTGCTATTTTGTTCATTTTTTTGCGTTTTGTGTAACTGATTTTTTAAATGATTGTGTACATAATGTTGCTGCTACCATCTCTTATGAATGAAAATAACTTCTGGACATCAGAACAGCGATTACTCACCGTGGCCTGGAAGAAACTTTTTCCTTTAACGAGTCCGACGAGAAGGATATCCTGCTTTCACTGGAACAGGCCCAGGCAAGCGAGTAAACTCCCACTGCCATCTGTTCTTCTTGCTAACATGCAATCATTGGAAAATAAAATTGAACACCTACGATTAAGATTATCCTACCACGGGACATAAAAAACTGTAACATCTTATGTTTCACCGAGACGTGGCTGAACGACGAGACGGACAATATAGAGCTAGCGGGATTTTCCATGCACCGGCAGAACAGAGAGGGGTGGGGATGTGTGTCTATTTGCCAATAACAGCTGGTGCGCGATATCTAATATTAAAGAGGTCTCGAGGTATTTCTCGCCTGCGGTAGAGTACCTTATGATAAACTGTAGACCACACTATCTACCAATATAGTTCTCATCTATATTATTTGCAGCCATCTATTTATCACCACAGAACGAAGCTGGCACTAAGACCATTCTCAACCAACTCTATAGGATCATAAGCAAAGAAGAAACTGCTCACCCAGAAGCTATACTCCTAGTGGCCGGGGACTTTAATGCAGGCAAACTTAAATCAGTTTTACCAATTTTTTTACCAGCATGTGCAACCAGAGAAAAATAAATCCTAGACCACCTTTACTCAACACATAAAGTGTAAGGAAGTCTGTCTGTAGCTGGTGTATAGGGGTCAGGCGCAGGACAGCAGATATGAGTAAATAAACATATTTTACTCAACACATAATAAATGCAATACAAAAACATAGCCCACAATAACAGACCTTCCTACATAGAAACAAACACTCACAAACAAACATGGGAGAACAGAGGGTTAAATAATGAACAGGTAATTGGGGGATTGAAACCAGGTGTGTAAGACAAAGACAAAACAAATGGAAAATGAAAAGTGGATAAGCAATGGCTAGAAGGCTGGTGACGTCGACCACCGAATGCCGCCCGAACAAGGAGAGGGACCGACTTTGGAGGAAGTCGTGACACAGAGATGCATACAAAGCTCTCCCCCACCCTGCATTTGGCAAATCAGAGCATAATTCTATCCTCCTGATTCCTGCTTACAAGAAAAAACTAAAGCAGGAAGTACCAGTGACTCGCTCAATACAGAAGTGGTCAGATGACGCGGATGCTACGCTACAGGACTGTTTTGCTAGCACAGACTGGAATATGTTCCGGGATTCATCCAATGGCATTGAGGAGAACACCATCATCGGTTTCATCAATAATTGCATCGACGACGTCGTCCCCACAGTGACTGTACGTACATATCCCAACCAGAAGCCATGGATTACAGGAAATATCCACATTGAGCTAAAAGGCTAGAGCTGCACAAGGAGCGGGAGACTAATCCGGACGCTTATAAGAAATCCGCTATGTCCTCAGACAAACCATCAAACAAGCAAAGCGTCAATACAGGATTAGCATCCGGGTCTGACACTCGTCAGATGTGGCAGGGCTTGAAAATTATTACTGACTACAAAGGGAAACCCAGACGCGAGCTGCCCAGTGACGTAAACCTAAATGCATTTTTCAAACCTAAATGCCTTTTATGCTCGCTTCAAGACAAGCAACACTGAGCATGCACGAGAGCACCAGCTGTTCTGGATGACTGTGTGATAACGCTCTCGGTAGCCGATGTGAACAAAACCTTTAAACAGGTCAACATTCACAAAGCTGCTGGGCCAGATGGATTACAAGGACGTGTACTCAAGGCATGCACGGTCCAACTGTCAAGTGTCTTCACTGACATTTTCAACCTCTCCCTGACCGAGTCTGTTATACCTACATATTTCAAGCAGAAGACCATAGTCCCTGTGCCCATGGAAGCAAAGGTAACCTGCCTAAAGTATTTCCACCCCGTGGCACTCACATCGGTAGCCGTGAAGTGCTTTGAAAGGCTGGTCATGGCTCACATCAACAGTATCCTCCCGGACACCCTAGACCCACTCTAATTCGCATAATGCCCCAACAGATCCACAGATGACGCAATCTCAATCGCACTCCACACTGCCCTTTCTCACCTGGACAAAAACACCTATGTGAGAATGCTGTTCATTGACTACAGCTCAGTGTTCAACACCATAGTGCCCACGAAGCTCATCACTAAGCTAAGGACTCTGGGACTCAACACCACCCTCTGCAACTGGATCCTGGACTTCCTGACAGGCCGCCCCCTCCTCCTAAAAAGGTTCTACAGCTGCACCATTGAGAGCATCTTTTTTTTTTTTTTAACTCTGTTTATTAAGTTTTGAACATACACACACAGACAAGACAAAGCAATATAAATAATACACTCAACTAGAAAAAAAAATACAAATAAAAACAAATTTAAGAAAAAAAAAAAAAAAAAAAGCTTTTAAAAAGCTTTAAAGAAACCATACTTTAGACAAGTTAAACACACCAGGCAGAAGGCTACAGAGGTTAAAGGGCAATCTATAGTACAGGGACAGAGCAAACACCTCACCATTGTTCCTGTAAGCAGTCAAGGGATAAGGGTGGAGAAATGCAACCACTCACAGAGAGTCATGGCCACAGACCGACCATCCACTGGACAAAAAAAAAGTTTACAATGCTTTAAAATAAAAAATGATTATTCATGTAGGCGTGAACAAAATGTAAAAATAACTGGGAAAAACAAGCTCATACTTCAGTCTCTGCCTGGGCAAGATGAACAAGGCATCTGCGGACCACAATCAATAAGCACATGGACCTTAATACCCCCCCAGCAAAAACACAGAGAGAAGCTCCTCCAACCCTTAAGTCACAGACTTATTTTAGTATTAATTGGGATGCCATCAGAGGATGGACTGTTTAAAGTAAGACCGGAATGGAGCCCAAGCCTCATCAAACAGTTTGGGGTTCCCACGTGAATTGAATTGAATTTTTTCTAGTTTCAGAGAGCACAACACATCCCTCACCCAATATTTATACGATGGGGGAGCTGCCATCTTCCAGTTCTGTAGTATTAGCCGTCTAGCTAAAAGAGTTGTATAAGCAACAGTGTCCGACTGGATTCTTGATAGGGGGGTACCCATGGGCAGTACTCCAAAAAGGGCTGTAAGGGGAGACGGATCTATAACAGTGTCATATATATCAGAGAAACATTTAAATATTAATTCCCAGAAACCTGACAGTTTATGACAGCCCCAAAACATATGCAACAGTGTGGCTGGTTCCACCTTACATCTGACACAGGTAGGATCAAAATCAGAGAATATTCTTCCAAGTTTGGCCCCCGACCAGTGGATACGGTGAACCACCTTGAATTGAATGAGGCTGTGTCTAGTGCTAAAAGAGGACGAGTGTACCCTGCGCAGCACAGATTCCCAGGCATCTTCCCCAAGTTCCTCCCCCAAATCCTTTTCCCATCGAGTCTTTAAAGGCACCAGAGAAGGGTTCTGTAGGTCATGAATGATTGCATATACATCTGAAATTGCGCCTCTAGGAAGCTTGTTCAGCTCCAAGATGCTCTCAATAGCAGTATTCGCAGGCCTATTGGGAAATCCAGGTGTGTTAGCCCTGACAAAGTTTCTAGTCTGGATATAGCGGAAAAAGTGGGATTGGGGGAGATTGAACTTTTCCTGCAGCTGAGAAAAAGAGGCAAATGTATCATCAAAGAATAATTGGGCTAGCGAGGAAAGGCCTAGTGAGTGCCAAATGCCAAAAGCCCAATCATTCAAAGATGGAGGAAATAAAATGTTCTGATTGATTGGGCCTGATAGAGAAAAGCCTCGGAGGCTAAAGGCTAAACGGAACTGATTCCAAATTTTAAGAGACTGCTTTACAATTGGGTTGGCACACCTTTTGCCTAGGGACACTGGGAGAGACGAGCACAGCACAGAGGAAAGTGCTGCAGGTTTACACGATTCAGACTCCATCTGGGCCCAGAGTGGTCTAGGGCCAGTAGGATCAGTCTGCAGCCAGTACAGAACAGCTCTGAAATTTGCAGCCCAGTAGTATGTCTGAAAATTTGGTAAAGCTAAACCCCCCAATGACCTAGGCTTCTGTAAATGTTTTCTACCAATCCGTGGTACCTTGCCATTCCAAATAAAATGCATGAATGTTTGATCCAGTGAAATAAAAAAAGATTTTGGAATAAAAATGGGTAAACATTGAAATAAATATAAAAATTTGGGCAACACATTCATTTTAATGACATTAATCCTTCCGATAAGGGAAAGGGGTAGCGAATTCCAAAAAGTAAAAGATTGTTTCAATCTGTCTGCTAGAGCAACAAAGTTTTCCTGAAACAAATTTGAATATTTTCTTGTCACTTTTACTCCCAAGTAAGTGAATTGATCCCGGACAATCCTAAACTGAGAACTTGTGAAAGAGCACTTTAAAGCAGCCTTGTTTACCGGAAAGAGCTCACTCTTGCCTAGATTCAGCTTGTACCCTGAGATTGATCCAAACTTTTTAAGAACAGATAGGGCACGTGGCAATGAGGTATCGGGGTTGGAGATAAACAAAAGGAGGTCGTCAGCATATAGCGAGACTTTCTGCTCTAAGCCCGCCCTGATTATGCCTTGAATGGCATCATTAGAGCGTAGTGCAATGGCGAGAGGCTCGATTGCCAAAGCAAACAACAAGGGGGAGAGTGGGCAACCCTGTCTGGATCCGCGGTGCAAGGGAAAATAGTCAGAGGACAAGTTATTGGTCCGTACCGAAGCCATGGGGGAAAAATAAAGAATCTTTATCCACGCAATGAATTTGGGGCCAAAGCCAAATCTATAAAGGGCAGCTGTTAGGTAATCCCACTCAACGCGGTCAAACGCTTTTTCGGCATCAAGTGAGACCACCACCTCCGGGTCCTCCGACGCTGGGGAGTACAGTATATTCATAAGGCGCCTAATATTGAAAAATAAATGCCTATTTCTCACAAAGCCAGTCTGGTCAGAGTGTATTACTTGGTGCAGCAAGCCTTCCATACGGATGGCTAAAAGCTTAGCTAGGATTTTGTAATCACAGTTTAAAAGCGAGATTGGGCGATAGGATCCACATTCCAGGGGGTCTTTGTTTTTCTTTAGTAGTAATGAAATTGAAGCCTGATAAAGACTAGGCGGCAGCTTTGAAGTATTGAGGCACTCTGCAAATAGTCGGGACAAGAATGGGCAAAGCAGACCAGAAAACATCCTGTAAAATTCGGTTGGAAAACCGTCCGGACCCGGTGATTTACCACTTTTCATTGCGGACACTGCTGTTGCAATCTCCTCAAGCGTAAATTCTTCTTCTAGACAGTCATGGGAGTCTGTATCAATTGAAGGCATATTCAAGCCATTAAAGAAGGAGTCAATCAGCGAAGGGTCTTGAGGGGATTCAGAGGTGTATAGCGCAGAGTAAAATTGTTTAAATTGATCATTGATCTCTTTATGTATAACTGTGGTGGCACCAGACGGGGTCCTTATTTGTGGGATTAAACGTGAGGCCTCGGATTTACGGATCTGATGTGCAAGGAGTTTACTGGCCTTGTCGCCTTGTTCATAGACTTTGTATCGAGCTCGCAAGAGTAACTGTTCAGCTTGCCTGGTAGAAAGCTCATCAAATTCAGATTGGAGTAGTTGGCGCTCTTTATGCAGATCAGAGGAAGGATCCGTAGCATACCTCTCATCCAATGTGGCTATGGACTCGCTCAGGTCCCGAAGTCGCTGGGAGCGAACTCTGTTTTGGTTGGCTGTATAAGAAATAATTTGGCCACGTAGGTATGCTTTGAGAGACTCCCATATGGTAGAGCAGGACATACCTGGTGTTGAATTAGTTTCTAGGAATAAGGTAATTTCAGAAGAAATTAAATTAACAAACTCCTTATCTGAGAGTAAAATGGGGTTGAGACGCCATTGATAACACCTAGGAGGTCGCTGGGGAAACTCTAGTTCAAGCACTAATGGTGAATGGTCAGAGATAACAATACTCTCGTAAGTACACTGCCGAAGGTTAGGCAGAAGTTTTTTGTCCAAAAAGAAGTAATCAATCCGGGAGTATGTTTGATGAACATGAGAATAAAAGGAATACTGTCTATCTGTAGGATGTAGGAAACGCCAGGCCTCAAACATAGCATATTTCTGAAGAAAGGATTGAATAAGTAGGGCACATTTAGATGGGCCTGTATTTGTTTGTGAGGACTTGTCAAGAACTGGGGACATTTTACAGTTGAAATCCCCCCCTAAAATCAGCAAATGAGAATCTAAATTGGGAATAGCAGACAGAAAGGAAGAAATGAAATTTGTGTCATCCCAATTGGGAACATAAACACTAGCCAAAACAAGAGGGGTAGAAAACAGTTCACCGGTTACTATGACGTATCGTCCCTTAGGATCAGCAATAACCTCAGAAGCTACAAAGGGAGTAGCCTTATCAACCAGAATAGCAGCACCTGTTGATTTACTATGAAAGTTTGAGTGGAACACTTGACCAACCCAGTCCTTACGCATCCTAAAATGCTCACCAGTCCTCAAGTGAGTCTCTTGTAGAAATGCAATATTTGCATTCAAACCCTTTAAGTGTGTCAACACCCTCTTACGCTTCACCGGGTTGTTAACCCCTTTGGTATTCCAAGAAATGTACTTGATCGTATTATTTCGGCCCCTCTGGGCATTCCCGTTATTCAACCCTGTCATCAGAGCATAGAATGGAAAAGCAATGAGCGCCCAAAACCCCCAGAGTAACTTGTCTCAGAGTAATAATGTACGGTGGTAAATGTTTGGAAAAAGTACAGAAAAAAAACAGAAAAAAAAACTAAAAAGACAGATTGACAACATTAGAACTGAACAATTCAACCTGCCCCCCCACCCCCTCCCCCCATCCCAGACAATACCTCCCCAAACGAGGTACAAGCCTAAATAGAACATGTTCTCTTCGCACAGTATGTCTGTGAGAGTGCGGTCTTAAACCTAAACCCACAGTCCCGCTCTTTAAAGTCGCGTTTTGTTAGTGGATCAAGCAGCAAAAAGAAAGATTTGTATGTATTTTTTTCAAATAAAAAAAAGGCGAATCCCCTGTGCAAACGGAATGACAAAAGCACCACTTGTAGATGTATATAATTGTATTCCCCGTCTTATAACAGGCATTGAGAGAAAATACATAAAATGTATAAAGTCTCTCAGCCAAAAATCTAATTTGAAGTAAGGAAATCGTAGTAAGACAATCAAAAATAATAGTAATTATAATAGTAGTCTAATTGAAGCTGAGACAGCTTACAACCAATCCCAAAAAACTACGTCTGCGCAACGTTGAACGTTTGCTGGGCTTAAATGACGCTCAAAACTTTTAAAATTAAAGTGAGGCCCCAGAAACCGTGTAGCCTCGGGAGACATTTGCTGTTTACTGGGTCAATGCAAACGGATGCAGCAAACAAATAACCAAAAATATTTTGAGTCACTGAGACAATGTGTAAACAAACTAAATAGGTGAGCGAGATAAGGCACGCACCCTAGATGATCAAAACATTAGATCACATCAAATAAGCCTGAATAGTTTCACCAACTATACAAGACCAGCCTGTTATATCTGAACATAATTGTACCACAAGTGGGGTACTTACTATCCACAGTTCGCAAGCAACAGTTGCTAAACTGTGAGCATATTCAAGACTTCTTGATATGACGTTGAATGTGAGCCATAGCCTCCTCCGGAGATTCAAACGTGTGGTCTTTACCCTCATGAGATATCCATAAACGGGCCGGGAATCGCAGTCCATACTTCACACTTGGATGGTCCCGAAGTACTCGTTTGGCCTGTCCGAAAGCTGCGCGCTGCCTGGAAACAGTGGGGGAGTAGTCCTGGTATATGGAAAAGCTCTGTCCTTGAAAGCTCAGAGTGGTATTGCGGGCTCGTCGGAGGATCTCCATCTTCTCATGAAAAAAGTGCACTCGAAGAATTATGTCACGGGGCCTCTCCCCATCCCGGGGCTTTGGGCGCAGCGACCGGTGGGCTCGATCAATCAGGGGCTTTTCATCTAAGGCAAGAACATCCTTCAGCATCCCTGAAACGAAATCCGTGGCGCGATGCATTTCCGCGGACTCTGGGACTGATACAAGCCTCAGATTATTACGGCGAGAGAATCCCTCTAAACTCACACAGCTCTCCCTCACCTTTTTCAAATCCGCAGCTAGGCGTTTAACTTCAGCCTCCAGGGATGTAGTTAAGTCGGAGACATTCGTAGCGGAGGCCTCCAGTGCTGCAATCGTTGTAGTGTGTGACGCAGTTGTTGTTTTGAGTGATGTAATTGCCGGCACAGTCTCGTTCCGCAGGATGGTTAAATCTGCTTTTAAAGTATCAGAAACCTCCTGTATTCTGGCCCAATCGTAGCAACCACCTGTGTTTTCATTTCAACTATCTCAGAGCGTAGTAGTTTGATGGCCTCGAGAATGTTCATTTCAGCGCCGCCAGTCCAAGCCGCGCCCCCGGGTAAAGTGTGCGTCCCCGGGCCCTCAGACTCAGGAGAGGGCGGTGATGAGAGCGGGTCTTGTAGGCCGGGTTTTCTCAGAGTCATGTTCTTGGCCTTATGTTTGGTCGACATGCTGACATTCGGAAGCAAAGTAGTCTTGGTTTTTACGGAAAGGGATCACCAAATTAATATTTGAAAATAAATACGGTTTTGCTGCAGAATTCACATAAACTTTAAGAATACCACGGGAGCAAACGGAAAACACGTCAGTCGCACATGGCGTCCCCTACCATCCTCTCTGCACCATTGAGAGCATCTTGACCGGTTGCATCACCGCCTGGTATGGCAACTGCTCGGCATCTGACCGTAAGGCACTACAAAGGGTAATGTGATCGGCCCAGTACATCACTGGGGCCAAGCTTCCTGCCATCCAGGACCTATATAATAGCCGGTGTCAGAGGAAAGCCCATAAAATTGTCAGAGACTCCAGTCACCCAAGTTATAGACTGTTTTCTCTGCTACCGCACGGCAACCAGTTCCGGAGCACCATGTCTAGGACCAAAACATACTCCTTAACAGCTTCTACCCCCAAGCCATAAGACTGCTGAACAATTTATATAATCGCCTCCGGACAATTTATATTTCACGGCAAAGTCTACACTGTTCTATTTGGTGCATGTGACAGATAAAGTTTGATTTGATTTTGATCTATAGGCTAAGAGAGCTTCACAACGCAGGGCACAAAATCAATTCTCGCTCTTAAAGGGGCAGTAGCCTACATTGGGTTTACAATTTTCAATTGCAGCACTATTTAATCTGCAGTTATTCTTCTGCTATTTATTTTGTTACCAATCATATTTACATGTTAATAGTATTTTACAATTACAATTATTATGTCTCATCTTTTAACTAAATGCAATATATTAGTTTCCAAAATGTAAGTAGGCATACAGTATCTAGCTGTCCGATAACACATTCTGATGTAGTTGCTTGTCGTGCACTTTGGTTTCTTTCTGTAAATAGCAATATTAATGTAAAGAGTACTCGGACAACAAAATAGGTCAAGTGAACTGGTCAAGTGAACTGAGCCCTGATCCAAAGGCAAGGGCAGTGTGAATACAAAGAGAACGGAGCTATTTTGGACTGAGATTGGTTATTTTAAAGAGGACTATATGAAAACGCCCTTTTATAATGCTTCTGTTGAACTTAAACTGTTATCCGCCATTCTCCCCCTCTTCCAGTGAACTCTTATCTCACCATGGAGTCTAGATTATTATGCATTTACAATCTTGTTTGTTCATACCTGAGAGGTGTGGGTTGTGAGTTATGACATGTACTGCCTGTAACACTTTATTTTGTTTGCTGTTGTACCACGGGGTCAGTCACAAGTCTACAATGTACAGGAAGTACAAATTCTCACCATGAAACACTACAGTGAAGTGTTTCAGTAAGAAATGATCTAACTTACCAAGAAAAATAGGTCTTATATTTGATGGTTAGTGTTTCTTGTCATTAGTTTATGTTTCTAAGGAATGTTTCTTGTCAGCTAGTCGATCTTGAATTTAGTTAAACAAACAAAAAGGTTTCGAAACGTACACCCACGTTAGAATTGAGCAACTGGGGGGGGGGGGGGGGGTGGAAAGCATTGTACAGAGTCACTCAAGCCACTTGATTGTAAAAGTGCCTTCATTATTGTTGAGTTTGTGGACAAGTCAACATAAGTGTCTAATCGTGAGGTAATTCGCTGTTACACTGTAGGTTTGATAAAGGGTCAAAGTAAAGTTAATGTTCATCCCAGGCAAAGTACTGATTCACAATGCAGGGTCTGATTTTGCATACCCACAAGGGAAGGGATTTCCCCTGACCTACCCTTTATTCCCAGGAAACTCCGAAACAAACAGGGGCCGTGTTTTCACCACACAAAAAATGTCTATTGATCTGCCTGTTCTGGTTAAACTTGGCTAAAGTACACAGAACACACACGTACGCCACTAACACTTTTACCCACCGGTCCAAACAACAATGGATTTGTACATGGAAAAACAATGTGACTATGTTGTCACCAGCGTTTCCAAACACCCCTCGTACATTAGATACGATTCATCAACGCCTCGTGTTAGAGAACCATTCGCCATGTCATGCATTCAGACAGTCATGTATTCTCCTTTCAGAATACAGGTTCGGACAATGAGAGGCTCCATGTCTATTTCAAATCATCTCCCCGAAAACGGTTTCAACTCTAGTTTCAATACAGACCCCAACATTTCGTCATGACACCTGGTGCCATACAGTCGAGGCATCCATCAGTTGACGTTCAAAACCACATCCTCTGTTGGGATGACAACCCAATGTTTTCTGGAGGAAATGTTACATGTGGTGACTTTGTTGCTCTGTATCGTTGTTGCCAAACAGTCAATGGATAGATTACGTAAGACACAGATGTTCATAGTGGATGACATTCAGAATTACTGTCATGATTACTTACTGTGTTTAAATACAGGCTTCTCCTTTTGTCCTCTTCAAAGGGGGAGACACCCTGGACCCAAACTGTTACAGACCTATATCCATCCTGCCCTGCCTATCTAAGGTCTTCGAAAGCCAAGTCAACAAACAGGTCACTGACCATCTCGAATCCCACTGTACCTTCTCCGCTGTGCAATCTGGTTTCCGAGCCGGTCACGGGTGCACCTCAGCCACACTCAAGGTACTAAACGATATCATAACCGCCATCGATAAAAGACAGTACTGTGCAGCCGTCTTCATCGACCTTGCCAAGGCTTTCGACTCTGTCAATCACCATATTCTTATCGGCAGACTCAGTAGCCTCGGTTTTTCGGATGACTGCCTTGCCTGGTTCACCAATTACTTTGCAGACAGAGTTCAGTGTGTCAAATCGGAGGGCATGCTGTCCGGTCCTCTGGCAGTCTCGGGCCGACTCTTTTCTCTGTATACATCAATGATGTTGCTCTTGCTGCGGGCGATTCCCTGATCCACCTCTACGCAGACGACACCATTCTATATACTTTCGGCCCGTCATTGGACACTGTGCTATCTAACCTCCAAACAAGCTTCAATGCCATACAACACTCCTTCCGTGGCCTCCGACTGCTCTTAAACGCTAGTAAAACCAAATGCATGCTTTTCAACCGATCGCTGCCTGCACCCGCATGCCCGCCTAGCATCACCACCCTGGATGGTTCCGACCTAGAATATGTGGACATCTATAAGTACCTAGGTGTCTGGCTAGACTGCAAACTCTCCTTCCAGACTCATATCAAACATCTCCAATCGAAAATCAAATCAAGAGTCGGCTTTCTATTCCGCAACAAAGCCTCCTTCACTCACGCCGCCAAGCTTACCCTAGTAAAACTGACTATCCTACCGATCCTTGACTTCGGCGATGTCATCTACAAAATGGCTTCCAACACTCTACTCAGCAAACTGGATGCAGTCTATCACAGTGCCATCCGTTTTGTCACTAAAGCACCTTATACCACCCACCACTGCGACTTGTATGCTCTAGTCGGCTGGCCCTCGCTACATATTCGTCGCCAGACCCACTGGCTCCAGGTCATCTACAAGTCCATGCTAGGTAAAGCTCCGCCTTATCTCAGCTCACTGGTCACGATGGCAACACCCATCCGTAGCACGCGCTCCAGCAGGTGTATCTCACTGATCATCCCTAAAGCCAACACCTCATTTGGCCGCCTTTCGTTCCAGTACTCTGCTGCCTGTGACTGGAACGAATTGCAAAAATCGCTGAAGTTGGAGACTTTTATCTCCCTCACCAACTTCAAACATCAGCTATCTGAGCAGCTAACCGATCGCTGCAGCTGTACATAGTCTATTGGTAAATAGCCCACCCATTTTCACCTACCTCATCCCCATACTGTTTTTATTTATTTACTTTTCCGCTCTTTTGCACACCAATATCTCTACCTGTACATGACCATCTGATCATTTATCACTCCAGTGTTAATCTGCAAAATTGTAATTATTCGCCTACCTCATGCCTTTTGCACACATTGTATATCCCCCTTTGTTTTCTACTGTGTTATTGACTTGTTAATTGTTTACTCCATGTGTAACTCTGTGTTGTCTGCTCATACTGCTATGCTTTATCTTGGCCAGGTCGCAGTTGCAAATGAGAACTTGTTCTCAACTAGCCTACCTGGTTAAATAAAGGTGAAATAAAATACAAATAAAAAAGTGTTGAAAGTATTACCGTGGGCACCACGATTAGTGGTAATGTTGGTCCAGATCACTTTTTTTTTTTAGGGAACTAAATTGAAGTTATTGGAATAAGTAAGTCCCATTCTGTAAATTGTTCAGTTTGACTATTGTCCTATTGTGTTGGTCATTTCAGTGTAAATGCCCCAAATAGGTTTTGGCCTGCCTGTCAAATGACGGGAGTCAGGTCAACAGTGTTCCCACTGGGCAAAAAAAAACCATTTACAACAAAAATAATTCAACGTGATGACGATGAATCATAGTGGAAAATCTGATGGATTTGCGAACAGTAATCAAAGTAAGGGAATTTCGTATTTTTTTTCCCCACCCCACTTTGAACCTAAATCCAATGGCATGGTAGTTTTTGGGGGATTCACTTTGAATTCACTTTAGTTGACACCTCAACCAAATGTAAATCAAAACTAGACATTAAAATGATATCTGTGCCCAGTTCATTGTGTTACTGTAAATGCTAATCTAACACCCCATTACTCACTACACTACGGTGTACCGATGCCCTATCAACTTAACCATAAAAAGAAACACCCTGTCATATAATAACAAAGACAAACATATCAAATCAAGGAATAATATATTGTTCGTCTCTGTTTTCTCTTTCTCAGGTCTCTCTCACTGTTGCCAGAGTTCACCACCCAGGCCTCTAGAGTAACCCATTCCTTCCACACCTCGCAGGGTTTCACAGAAATATTCCAATCTCAAAATTCTGTCACTTTTGTAATCTCACCCGGTTCTGAGGCCGGTGGGAACCGAGGGATGAATTTTAATTTTATTTAACCTTTATTTACCTAGGCAAGCCAGTTAACAACAAATTCTTATTTACAATGACGGCCTACCAAAAGGCAAAAGGCCTTCTGCGAGGACAGGGGCCTGGGTGTCACGTCCTGACCTTAGTTCCTTTTTTATGTCTCTATTTTAGTTTGGTCAGGGCGTGAGTTGGGGTGGGTATTCTATGTTTGTTCTGTGTGTTATAGTTCTATGTGTTTGGCCTGGTATGGTTCCCAATCAGAGGCAGCTGGCAATCATTGTCTCTGATTGAGAACCATACTTAGGCAGCCTGTTTTCCCACTATGGGTTGTGGGCAGTGGATTTCTGTCTCTGTGTCTGTACCAGACAGAACTGTTTCATGTTGGTCTATTGTTGTTATTTTGTCTTAGTGGTCTGAGTTAAAATAAATATTAACATGGACAGTTACCACGCTGCGTTTTGGTCCGATCTTGACTACTCTTCATCAGACGAAGAGGAGAACCGTTACACTGGGATTAAAAATAAAATATAAATATAGGACAAAACCCACATCACGACAAGAGAGACAACACAACACTAAAGACAACAACATAGCATAACCCTTTTCCTAAAACTCTGCTCTAATCCTGACAGACGGGTGGCATAGGCTGACAACAATAAGGGGGACATCAATAGCGTTACGACAGCGATTGTTGTGGCTGTTTCTACAGAAGAAGAGGGGTGGTCTTAGTTTACAGTGTCGGGATTCTGTTACGCAAAACCAGACAGAGGGAAAACAAAGGGTAATTGAGGTAGTGTGTTTGTTTTTGTGGGTGTGGAGTGCATGTGGGTCTGAGCATCCGTGTGTGAGCATCCTGGAGGCTGGGTTCAGAGTTTAGGGTTGTTTCTGTGTCTGGAGTGCCATTTCAAATCCCTTTATGCACTGTGGTATAGAAGTTAGAGTTGGAGGACGGTCTTACTCACATCCGTAGCCAATGTGAGTAAGACCTTTAAACAGGTTCAAATTCAGAACAACACAGTTCTTGACGGATTACCAGGACGCGTACTCAGAGCATGCGCTGACTAGCTGGCAAGTGTATTCACGGACATTTTCAACCTCTCCCTGACCGTGGCTGTAATACCTACATGCTTCCCAAGCAGCCCACCATAGTCCATGTGCCCAAGACCGCCAAGGTAACCTGCCTAAATGGCTACCGCCCTGTAGCACTCACATCTGTAGCTTTGAAATGCTTTAAAAGGCTGATCTTGGCTCACATCAACACCATTATCCCAGAAACTCTGGACTTTCTAAGAAGCTATTTTATCACAGTAAAGGCATCCGCATGCTTCCCATCCGAAACAGTTCAAAACAGTTAGTGTATATATTATGACATTTAGTTTTAATGTTTTTGTTCGTTTTGGTCTTTGGTATATTTTCCCCCAGCTGTTTGTGTTTACACATTTCTTTCTTGAGGCAAGCCGAAGTTCGGCATCCGAACTCTACGCCCCTTCGTCGGTGATTGGTCAACAGTATGGATTCTTCAATTAAGTGTTTGTTGTCATTCAATGACAGATGAGTAGTTTTCATGCACATTTTTCCACTTGAGAAATACTCCATCAAACGTACTTAATTCTGACTATTTTGAGGAAGTGTACTGGCTACAGCTTTCCAAGAGGGACAAACAGTAATATTGCAGATTTTTCTCGTTTTTCAAGTGAAGATATTTTAAAGGAGTATGCTAGCACACTCGTTCGGTTCACCTAGCCGAGTTCAGCTAGGTGCCAGCCGAACCGATGTATGCGGACGGCTTTTGCTACTTAACTTTTACCCAGAAATGATTTGATATTGAGATAAAAACAGCTGCCTTGGACCTTTAATGCTGCCTCAATCGTGATTTTTTTTGTGTGGGTTAGGACAGCAATTAACAACACAAAGAGAATAGGTGGAAGGAAATTCAGTGCTCCATATCATCAATGTGTGGAACATGTTAATTTGAACTCAACTCGTGATTCCCCCGAAATCAGTGTGTAACATTCAAGTGAACACCACTCATGATTGTCATAAAACAACAACAACAACCATGACCGGTCCTGGACGTTCTGCCACTCTAGGCAAGACAAAAATCTGCCGCCCCCACAGTAGGTTTGGCCTCGGGCCAATTCTTTTCTCAGCTAAAAGTTGGAGGAGCAGAACATAATAACAGCCCAGTTAATAGGCCTATGCTGCAAATTAAACACAATTTTTAACACATCAGGTTAGTAGGCTATATAATCAGTTCAATGTCAATTACACAGCCTAATATTTTCAATCTTTTACATTGATAAAATCACCAGTGCCCTGGACTTCTACCACCCTAGGCGAGACAAAAATAATTACATCTTAGACGTCCTCATGAATATAAGCATGGCCCTTTCAAAAGTTACCTTTCCAATCAGACAGAGGCTTTACTGACACAGAAAACTGTAAGCTTCAACTGCTGGCTACTTGTCCGTTGTATAACCCAACAACAGAAGTGCTTCCCTAAAAGCTGCCTGGGTTGAAACAAACATCTCTCTTCAGAAAGAAGAGTATTTATTAAGAAGTATGTATTTTTTTCAAAATATAAAGCAAACAATAGATATCCTTTTTGCCCTTTTCTTCAACAAAGGGTATTATCACGTTTCAGGTAAGACCCAAATGCAGACTGTGTTGAAGTAACAAGGTTTATTAAAGCAACAGGGGCAGACAAATGAACAGGTCAAGGCAGGCAGGGGTCGATAATCCAGAGTAGTGACAAAGGCACAGGACGGCAGACAGGGGAAGGGGCAGGCAGAGATCAAAACCAGGAGAGAGAGAAAAAGAGAGACTGGGAAAAAGCAGGAGCTGAGACAAAATGCTGGTTGACTTGACAAACAAGACAAACTGGCAACAGCCAAACAGAGAACACAGGTATAAGTACCCAGGGGATAATGGGAAAGATGGGTGACACCTGGAGGGGGGTGGAGACAAGCATAGGGACAGGTGAAACAGATCAGGGCGTGACAGGTATGTGATACCCTCACTCAATTCGAGCCCTGGTTTTAGTCAAACACACCAAGCCCTTCCCAGACACGGAGGTATTTCATCAGTGCATGTGACAGTATTGGAGCGTTTGGCTATACCAACATCTATGGATAGGATAATTGTGTCTGTCACTTATTTTTTAGAAGATGAGGAAATAGCTCCAATTATATATGTAATTCTATGATTATGCCCATAAAACATTTGGGTGCACACGGTCCCTTACCAGGCAGAAGGGAATTTTACTGTAACCCCTGCATTAGATAGTTACAATGTTGCTATCACTATGAAACATACTACCTATAGTAGGAAAACAAGTTTCTTATTAATAATATCCCACCTGTTATCACAATGGCACGACCCCATAATTGTTACAATTACAATAAAAATAACACTTTTATATAACATATTTAAGATATATATTAATATTCTTGTAGAACTGTATTTGAACTTTGGAAACAAGTGCTTTCATAAATGCATGGCGGGCATCGTTTCGCTGGAGCAGTGTAAAATAAGCTTAAAGTCAATGACCCAACCTTAACGAATTTTGTTTATTTACATATCGAATTTGATTGTCCAACATCAGTTCCAGCATTTATTATATTTATTTAGTCTCCACCTAGAGTGGTCTCTTTCCTTTGCTGGGGTCCTGCATTGCAGACAGCGATTTTTTTCTCTCGGTAGCTGTCCATGGACCTGAAATCAAATCATCTGCGTTTGCTTGGACACCAGCCTGATCTCCAGCTCCTTCCACCTCTGTAAACTATCTAGATAGTCATGCGACTTCTCATGTGAGCTGAGGAGGTGGCACAGATTCTTCCAGTCCCTGGTTCCATCCCTGACCAGGGCAGATTTGCGCTCGTGTGAAATTTTTTTGCAGCAAAAACAGGTTGCATGGTTTTGCTTGGAATAGACAAGCCTTGGTCTATTCCACTCTCTCCCTGTTCACCATCCTCCTATTGTAGTGGGCCACCGAACACTTTTGTTGCCCCTCATCTCTTGGGAGATTTCCCTCCTTATCCTGCTTGCACTAACATATCCCGTAAAGATCCATTCATATATTTTGGCCACTCACCAGGATCTTATGTTTTTTTGTCTGGGAGTTGGATTTAGCAGCAGCACCACCACTGTCATCGGGGACAGGGAGCGACGAATCTGAGTCTGGGTCCAAGATAGTAGGGTCTTTTCCGGCATTGTTTGGACGTGTGGCTAGGCCTGGTGCGACCACATGTTCTTGCCCAGCCAGAGAGCTGTCATCATCGGTGGAAGTGCATGGCACGGATTCCTCCGGTTTGCCCTTCTCGCTGCTAGAATCAGCGAACGGGGGCTCGTCGTTCTCGGCGAAGGAATGACCTGTCCTTGTAGGCTTGTCATTCTCCACACTGGCTGATGGACATTGCTGCACGCTGATTCATTTCACCAGTGAATTTATTTGGTTTAGAGATTGTGCCTCTTTTCTCATTGTTCCCCAAAAACATTTGCTTCCTGATAGTTACATATGGTAGTAAATTGTTTCAAATCTCTATAGATTACTTTTAGCTAAAATTATATCCACTAATAGTAGTTAGCTAACATTAAAAGGCTAGGTTAGGCTACTGACTTAATCACTAATCTTCTTCGTCACACACAAACATAAAAAAATACAATAATTTAATTGGCAGATTCATTCATTAATGTTTCACAATTGGATAATCCCATATTGTCACGCCCTGGCCATAGAGAGGCTTTTATTCTCTATTTTGGTTAGGCCAGCCTACCACGCTGCACCTTGGTCTCCTTCTTCAACCCACGAGAGTCGTGACAGAACTACCCATCACCAAAGGACCAAGCAGCATGGCCCGGAGGAGCAGGGATCCTGGGCCCGGGAGAAGAGGGAGTGGAGGACCTCATGAACATGGGAGGAGGTTATTGCAGGGGACAAGACCGTGCCATGGAAACAGGCGGAAACAGCAAGGGAGGATCGGCGGCGATACCAGGAGTCATGGCAATGAGGCAAGCACGAGAGGCAGCTCCAAAACATTTTTTGCGGGGGGAGCACATGGGGAGTGTGACAGAGTCAGGGTTCAGACCTGAGCCAACTCCTCGTGCTTACCGTAGGGAGTGTGGTACTGGTCAGGCACTGTGTTATGCGGTGGAGTGCACGGTGTCTCCAGTGCACTTTCACAGCCCGGTGCGCTACATTCCAGCTCCCCGCATTGGATGGACTAGAGTGGGAATCCAGCCAGGACAGATGGTGCCGGCTCAGCGCACCTGGCCTCCAGTGCATCTCTTCGGCCCAGGATATCCTGCGCCGGCTCTGCACACTGTGTCTCCGGTGCGTCTGCACAGCTCAGTGCGTCCTGTGCTAATGCCCTGCATTTGCCGGGTGAAAGTAACCATCCAGCCAGGACGGGTTGTGCCGGCTCTACGCTCGAGACCTCCACTGCGCCTCCACGGCCCAGTGTATCTGGTGCCTGCTCCAAGAACCAAGCCTCCAGTATGTCTCCCCAGCCTGGTGAGTCCTGTGCCTGCTCCCAGAACCAGGCCTCCCGTATGTCTCCCCAGCTTGGTGAGTCCCCGGTCCGGGGCCTGCAACGAGGGTCCCCAGTCCGGGGCCTGCTGCGAGTGTCCCCAGTCCAGAGGCACCACCAAAGTGGGGGGAGCCAGAGGTGGAGCGGGGTCTGTGTCCCGCACCGGAGCCGCCACCAAAGTAGATGCCCACCCGGACCCTCCCCTATAGAGTCAGGTTTTGCGGCCAGAGTCCGCACCGTTGGGGGTGGGGTACTGTCACGCCCTGGCCATAGAGAAGCTTTTATTCTCTATTTTGGTTAGTCCAGGGTGTGACTATGGTGGGCATTCTAGTTTCTTTATTTCTATGTTTTGGCTGCGTATGCTTCTCAATCAGGGACAGCTGTCTATCGTTGTCTTTGATTGGGAATCATACTTAGGCAGCCTTTTTCCCACCTGTGTTTTGTGGGTAGTTATTTTCTGTTTAGCTGTTTAGTTGCCTGACAGAACTGTGCGCTTTGATTTTCTACTTTGTTATTTTGTTGCGGTGTTCAGTTTAATAAATACTATGAACGCTTACCATGCTGCATCTTGGTCTCCTTCTTCAACCCATGAGAGTCGTGACACATATAAACACACACGTCACCATAGCTACCAAGGAGAGTGGGACTGAACTCGGGGAGAAGTGGGAATGGGTTGGGGGTGGGAACTGCAGCATCGCTATAAGCTGGTGGCTGGGGTGCCGCGGGCGGTGTAGTAGCCGATCAGGGGCGCCCGGAGGGAGGCAGCCAATTGCTGGCTGAATCTTGCCTAATGGAAGGGCCGGCCCTGACAACAACAAAACAAAACAGAAATGCTGTGTCATGTCATGCTGTCTCATCCACTCATTGTCTTAAAGCTCCAACGGCTGTTAGCATGTCACTCACAGAACCTTTTTAAAACATCTATTATGCTCTGTGTTGCCTAATGGTGGTATCTTGTTTGCCTTTGTAGTCTATCTATTGTGCCATTGATTGTCTCATGGCAACTTTTTAGCCTTTGGGCTCACCGGTCGCACGGTGCATTAACTGCATGCCAAGCAGGGCAGTATAAGGATTAAATTACACAGTCAAACATAATCCCACATTCACTGTGTAGAGATAAGAATCTGTTGCTTTCGTTAGAGACCAAGGGTATATTCATAAGAGCAGTGTTGGTTCTGGACACCTAATACCTAATACTAACAAACCTGATTCAACTAATCAAGGGCTTGATCAATAGTACATTAGTTGAACCAGGTGAGTTAGTACTGGTCTGGAACAAAAGCCTGCAAACCATGTGAGTTCCCAGCACCAGGACTGAGGAACAATGTGTTAAAGTCAACCTCTCAGAGAGTTAAATGCAGAAATGTGATAGACGGAAAATAATGGGGAATGGTTGATACGCTCAGTCGGCTAAAGTTCATTTGGCATGCTGAATGAAAAGTAGAGAAACATATCTATTCCATGCATCATATCTCTTTCTGACTTCCTCTTAATGCTACATTAGTCATGAATAGCCGTCTGTGCATTACAACAATTATCAACACAAAGAGCAGAGTTGGATGGATATCCAGTGTACCATATCATCATCAGTGTGCGTAACATTCCACTAAGCATTTACCGACGGTGACGTCTTCTTTTGGCCCTGTCCTGACCTGAAATCTTTTTTTAGTCTTTTTTTTGGTGCAGTTCGGACCAGCCTTGATTTCAACATCCAAGGATGTCTATTTTTTAAACCTGAACCAATCATAGATGTCTATGTTTTGTTCAGATTTGGTCCAGTCTGGACTGGCCTTGATTTGGCCCAAACATGTAAACCCGAGATGCTGCATTTCTATGACATGAATTATGAATGAATTACAATTCATATTATATATTACAATTTGCAAAACGTACAATACGTTAAAACTTGCAATAGCTTATGAATTTGTAGCCTAGCTCGCTAACGTTATCCAGGATAGGGTTTAGGAGTTAGTAAGGTTAGGATTAAGCTTAAGGGAAGGGTTAGCTAAAAGGTGAGCCAGTTTAAAGGGTTAAGGGAAGGGTTAGTTAAAAGGGTTAAGGTTAGGGTTAGGTGAAAGGTTAGCTAAAATGGTTAAGGTTATGGTTAGTGGACGGTTTAGCTAACATGCTAAGTAGCTGCAAGTAGCTAAAAAGTAAAAAAGTAAAGTAGTTCAAAATCTGGAAGTCAAAGAAATGCACACCTGGTGAGGTGAGGTGCTGGCTATTGGAGTTGAACACTTGAAAAAGAAAAGGAACTCCGCACACTCTAGGAGCTCAGATGCAATAATCTAATACCAAAGTTTTGACAGCCATGCTGGCTTCATCAGTGTATAATGGACTACTTTGAACATCATTGCTGCCAGTTTTAAAGCTTTTGAAAGCTTAATGGGTGCAATAATAAATATTCTCTTGCAGTCTTAGCTCCTCTTTACTATACTAAGGATGGATATAGAATCAATGACCGAAAAATGCATCTATTCAACTTATATTCACCTTTCATTTAGCACCTAAAATGCACCTAATGTCAACGTCTGGAATAGACGTCTAAAAAAACATATTTTCAACGTCATTATGCTTACTGGGATTGTTAATCTAAATGCAACTCCTAATTAGTGTGTCTATGTGTAACTAAAGATGGTGGAAAAAGGAAGATCGTTCACTCAGGCCATTTACCATTGAAAAATAATTGTCGGCCTCCCGAGTGGCACGGTGGTCTAAGGCACTGCCTCAAGGCGCTAGAGGCTTCAGTACAGACCAGGTTTCGACTACTGGCTGTGAATCCAGGCTCACAGCTGTGCAACCGGCTGTGTCGTCCGGGTTAGGGGATGGTTTGGCCGGCCGGGATGTCCTTGTCTCATCTCGCTCTATCAATTCCTTGTGGCTGACCGGGCGCATGCACTCAGACTGCGGTCAACAGGTGTACAGTGTTTACTCCGACACATTGGTGCGGCTGGATTCCGGGTTAAGCGATTAATGTGTCAAGAAGCAGTGCGGCCTGGCAGGGTCGTGTTTGGGTGGATGCATGGCTCTCGACCTTCGCCTCTCCCCAGTCCGTATGGGAGTTGCAGCGATGGCACAAGACTGTAACTAACAATTGGGGAGATAAAGGGCAAAACATTTTTGGGGGGATTTGTCAGTTCCGGTGGGTTTGGTCGCTGGGTCTGGTCTACTTAGTTAATTGACTTTCATTGAACAAGATAAAAAGAGCGAGTTGGGTGTCTCGCTTCCTTTTCCGCCGCTCACAATTGTCCTAAACATCAAAACAAAACAGAAACTCTGTATCATGTCATGCTCCTTCCGTCCTACACAGTAGGCACCAGCTGTTAATCATCATGTCATCGTTTTCCGGCTCCAGGGGCTGTTAAAAGCAGTCATTTGTTAGCACGTCACTCACAGAACCTATTAAAAACATCTATTATCCTCAATGTTGCCTCATGGTGGAAACATGTTAGCCTTTTGTAGTCTATTTGTTATTATATCTTGGATTGCCTCATGTTAACTAACTAGTTTGTCTTTGTCTATGTCTCTTTAAGTGTAGCAGGTCTTTCTGGTAAATATTTTCTATCTTTTCCAGAATTGAGCAACTCCACTGGGTGAGGCCGTGCTGTTCCTTGTGCCCATATAGTTTGTGTGTCAATGGCAACCCACTGGGCACAGACTGGTTGAATCAACGTTGTTTCCACGCAATCGCAATGAAATTACATTGAACCAACTTTTATCCAAAACGAGTTTCAGTTAGCACCTGTATAAAGTTTTTGTAGTATATTAGTATTAGTATATTTAGTACCACACCAACAGTCTCTTTGCACTGACTCTTCACACCTTAGCACAACACACTCGCTCACACATTCACTCACAAACTCTCACACATTCAGTCACGCGCTCTCACAAGTTCAGTCACACGCTCTCACACATTGTTGCTCGCGCTCACACATTCACACACATACACTCACATACACTCACACTCTCACACATTCACTCACACATTCACACACACATTGACACACACACTTTCACACACTCACTCACTCACCCACTCTAGCACGCACGCACGCACGCACACGCGCGCTCGATTGCACACACAAACACACACCATGATTTATATTTATACTGTTATTATTGTACAAAGTTATCGCTCAATTCAACACTTTTATGTCCATATCTCCCCTCCCCGGCACAGGTGTAAATATCCTACTGTAAATGTGTAAAATAAACTTTCCTTGACTTTAATTGATATGGGGAGCATCCACATTTCGGGTGTTGCAAGCACCATAGCACCAACTGCTCAAATGGCTATTCAAAGAAATCACCCTTCTTCTGCAGAAACAAGTGTAGCATTGTCACAAAATGGTGAAAAGTGCCAACCATTGGATGATCATGACTCCATTGTCATATTCTTATTCATTAGCTCTGTTTGTGGTTTATTTAACTGAACAGCTTATATTAATAAACATTCAAGCCCCCAAAGCAGTGACAGGATGACAAACTGATTGAGCTTTTCCACAGAACTATTTTACAAGGCAGCAGTGATACAGAGGAGAAATATCGTCATGTTCCAACTACGTAACTTCTCTGTAAGAGTGTCTGGACCTCCCTAACTCATCCTCCCCCTCTGCCCCTTACCCTCTAATAGATCCTGATAGCGGTGGATCAGGTGTATTATCAAAGCTCCCTCTCTAACAAGCATTTATTGACATGAGTTTATTGCTTCTGCCAGTAACTGGATTATATTCCAGACTTCATGACTGTTGGGTGGCATTGAGCCATGACCTAATTAATGTATTGGTCCTGATGTTATTATCTGAATGCCAATTTTACAGAAAATAAATTAGAGCTTGGGAAATGAACTCTAGCTAAGTGCCATATGTGTTGGATTTAGGATTAGGGGTCAGGGTTCAATGAAGCTTTAGGAGAAACCTTGGTATATTTGAGTAGCCACGTTACTCCTGACAACCATCCAACAGCGCGTCCCCTCAGCTGATTATCAGCTGTTGTCAAACATGTGGGTCTCGAAAGATTCTCTTCCTCAATAGTGTGCAGCGAATTCTATTTGATGAAAATCCAAAATGAGTATGACATCCTGGCATTTAAAGCATACTCAATTTGAGAAATGTCACTTAATATACCCAAAATTGCCTACTAAACATACGTACCTCCCACATACCTCCCTACCTACCACTCCACACTTCCCTTTCCCACTCTTTCCCACTCTATGCCCATCAGACACACACACCCTCACTAACATACCTATTAATGACGCCACACACTTACACCCACACACCCCTCTTACAGCCACACACCCTCTTACACCTACACTGCTGCTAAAATGATTGTTGTTTCAATGTATTACTACCATTACGCTGCTATTCATTGATTATTGCCATTAATATCTATATATTTATCCTGCTACTGGTCATTATTACTCCTGTTTACATTATTACCTTTAGTATATCACCATATTATTTACATATTACTGCTACCAGTCACTTTTCAGCCCAGTTTACACTGCTTGTTTATTATTATTATTATTATTATTATTTATTTCTCATGCTACCGGTCACTTTCTCCTAATCCCTGCCTACATGTACATATCTCTATCAAATACTCCAGTATCCCTGCACACTGTAAATTTGGTACTGGCACTGACGCTGTATATAACTTACTCTCCTGTTTTTTTTCTCATTTCTTATTTCTTGTGTTTAAAAAAAAAAAGTACAACTATTTTGATATTGAATACTGCATTGCTGGGAAGGGCTTGCAAGTAAAACATTTCACTGTACTTGTGCAAGTGACAAATCCAATTTGAAACTTGAAACTTACTATTTGAAACACAAGGACGGGTATTCGAACGTGGTCCCATAAGTGATTTAAACAGATAACAATCATGTGCTCATAGATGAGCTGCATAAAAAACATTCAAACTATACAGTTTTATCTCCATCTCTTCATTGAAAGACTCAATCATGGACACTCTTACTGACAGCGGTATCTGCTTCACATGATTTATTGTTGTCTGTACCTTCTTGCCTTTGTGCTGTTGTCTGTGCCAAATAATGTGTGTACCCTGTTTTGTGCTGCTACCATGTTGTGCAGCTGCCATGTTGTGTTTCTACCATGTTGTTGTCATGTTGTGTTGCTACCATAGTGTGTTGTCATTTGTTGTTGTTGTCTCTCTTTATGTAGTGTTGTGGTGTCTCTCTTTTCGTGATGTGTGTTTTGTCCTATATTTGTATTTTTGCTCACACTGAGGGAGAGGTTGTTGTCCTGGCACCACACTTCCAGGTCTCTGACCTCCTTCCAATAGGCTGTCTCATCGTTGTCAGTGATCTGGCCTACCACTGTTGTGTCGTCAGCAGACTTAATGTTGGTGCTGGAGTTGTTCTTGGCCACGCAGTCATGGGTGAACAGGGAGTACAGGAGGGGACTAAGCACGCACCCCTGAGAGGCCCCCTATGGCGGCCTGTCAGGAAGTCCAAGATCCAGTTGCAGAGGGAGGTGTTTAGTCCCAGGGTCCTTAGCTTAGTGATGAGCTTTGTTTGCACTATGGTGTTGAACGCTGAGCTGTAGTCAATGAACAGCATTCTCCTGTAGGTGTTCCTTTTGTCCAGGTGGGAGAATGGGTAGTGTGGAGTGCATTTGAGATTACGTCATCTGTGGATCTGTTGGGGCATTATGCAAATTGGAGTGGGTCTAGGGTTTCCTGGATGATGGTTTTGATGTGAGCCATGACCAGCCTTTCAAAGCACTTCATGGCTACTGACATGAGTGCAATGGGGCTTTAGTCATTTAGGCAGGTTACCTTAGTGTTCTTGGGCACAGGGACAATGGTGGTCTGCTTGAAACATATAGGTATTACAGACGCATGTTCTGGTAATCTGTCTGGCCCCGCGGCCTTGTAAATGTTGACCTGTTTAAAGGTCTTGCTCACATCGGCTCCGGAGAGCGTGATCACACAGTCGTCTGGAACAGCTGGTGCTCTCCTGCATGCTTCAGTATTGCTTGCCTCAATGCGAGCATAAAGGCATTTATTCATCTGGTAGGCTAGCGTCACTGAGCAGCTCGTGGCTGGGTCTCCCTTTGTAGTCCGTAATAGTTTGTCAGCTCTGCCACATCCGACGAGCGTCAGATTTGGTGTAGTAGGATTCAATCTTAGTCCTGTAATGACGCTTTGCCTGTTTGATGGTTCGTCTGAAGGCATAGCAGGATTTCTTATAAGCATCCAGATTAGTGTCCCACTCCTTGAAAGCGGCAGCCTTGGCCTTTATCTCAGTGCGGATGTTGCCTGTAATCCATGGGTTCTGGTTGGGGTATGTAGGTATGGTCACTGTGGGGACGACGTCGTCGATGCACTTACTGATGAAGCCGGTGACTGAGGTGGTATACTTAAACAATAAGGCACGGGGGGGTGTGGTATATGGCCAATATACCACAGCTAAGGGCTGTTCTTAGGCACAACGTAACGCGGAGTGCCTGGATACAGATCTTACCCGTGGTATATTGGCAATATACCACAAACCCCCGATGTGCCTTATTGCTATTATAAACTGGTTACCAACGTAATTAGAGCAGTAAAAATAAATGTTTTGTCATGCCCATGGTATACTGTCTGATACACCACGGCTGTCAGCCAATCAGCATTCAGGGCTCGAACCACCCAGTTTTTAATCCTCAGTGCCATTGGATAAATCCCGGAACATTTTCCAGTCTGTGCTAGCAAAACAGTCCTGTAGCGTAGCATCCGCGTCATCTGACCTCTTCCGTATTGAGTGAGTCACTGGTCCTACATGGTTTAGTTTTCGCTTGTAAGCATGAATCAGGAGGATATAATTATGGTCAGAATTGCCAAATGGAGGGCGAGGGAGAGCTTTGTATGCGTCTCTCTGTGTGGAGTAAAGGTGGTCTACTAGTTGCGCTTGTGTATGGTGCCGTCTTTCGGATTGGACGTTAAATGGGTGTCCTGACTCTCTGTGGTCACTAAAGATGGAACTTACCATATGAGTAGGGATGTTAACCCTGGTGTCCTGGCTAAATTCCCATTCTGGCCCTCATGTCATCAAGGCCACCTAATCATCCCCAGCTTACAATTGGCTCATTCATCCCCCCTCCTCATCCCTGTAACTATTCCCCAGGTTGATGCTGTAAATGAGAATGTGTTTCAGTCAAATTACAATGTGACATGCTGGTAGAAATGAGGTAAAACAGATTTAAGTGTGCCTGCATTAATGTCCCCGGCCACTAGGAGTTCCACTTCTGGATGAGCATTTTCTTGTTTGCTTATGACCTTATATAGCTCGTTGAGTGCGGTCTTAGTGCCAGCATCAGTTTGTGGTGGTAAATAGACAGCTATAATAGACAAATATAGATGAAAACTCTCTTGGTAGATAGTGTGGTCTACAGCTTATCAGGAGGTACTCTACCTCAGGCAAGCAATACCTCGAGACCTCCTTAATATTAGACATTGCGCACCGGCTGTTACTGACAAATAGACACACACCACCACCCCTCGTCTTACCAGATGTAGCTGTGCTGTCCTGCCGATGCACGGAAATCTACATGAGCTGGATGAGCATAAGGCCCTTAGTGTGTTGCACCTCTGGGGGGAGAAGAGGGAGTTCTGTGAGGGAGTTCTGTGAGGGAGTACAGTCCGGGTGTTCCTGCAGCTCATTCATTATGACCGGAGGAGAACAAACAGACATCAGCTAAACACACAGTGGACATAATAAAAGATGAAAGGTGGGACAGAATGTGACCTTTTTATATACCGGCGCTGTTGAGTGGAACAAACTCCCACAGCAACTCAAAGCCATGCCGACCATAACTCCATTAAAAAGAATGCCAAAAGCTGGCTAATGATCAAGCAAAATAGAAAAAAAACGGTTAATGTCTGTATGGAATGCTCTAGGCCATGACAATGTCGTCCTGTCCTTTGTTTTGTTTTGTGTTATATGTGTAACCCAAGTATGCCTCATAGGCTAGGTCTACTGCGTAGTTTAGGACTACTATGGTTGTTTGTTTATTTTTTTGACCTTTTATTTAAGAGGACACACAATTCAAACTTTTTTGTGTCGTCCCCGATCATTATATTGTGTCTGTCTGTCCCTGTGTGCCTGAAGATGATATTACAAAAAAACACTAATTCTAATTGTGCAATGAAATCACAAAAGGCTGATGAACATTCTGATTGTAAATGATGGCATCATAAAGGGCTGTTGAAAATTCTGATTCTACTCAATGACATCACAAAGGTCTGTTGAATGTTCTAACTGATTCAAATTGATGACATCACAAAAGGCTGATGAACAATATAATTTATTGTATATATAACATCACAAAACAATCTTTAATCCATATAGAACATTTCTAGAATATAATTCATAGGCTGCACCTCCGTCACATGCATCATACCATTGTTATGAACATTATCAAGCCACCCTCTATTGGTGCCATAGTGGTGCCCTAAAGTGGTGATAAGCCCAGTCATTCTGGACGGAGGCTAACTACTGTTAGGTCTAAATCACACAATATTTAGTAGGAAACAACTTTGCCAGCATTATCATGTCATCAAATTTACTTTAGACAGATGGCAATGTTGTCATTAGTTAGCAAAGTTTGTCAAAAATAGCTTGCAAAATGATGACAAAAGGTTTTTCTACTAATTATAGCACAAGAAATTTCCACAATGCAAAGGGTTGATCTTGCAATGCAGCCATGGTGGCATCTCTGTCCCTTCTTCTGACCAGTGCTGTGTGGGTGATTGCAGGGTTATTCAAATGTTAGTTGTAGATGGTGTCCACATAGTTAGCAAACCATTCTGACTGTGCATGTTATGGAGTGCAGATTGATGGAATCAATCTGATCAGAGCTTTGAGCTATCAGTCTCACAGTATTAGCTTTAAACACATAAGATTACCTATGATCAGATAACCCGATCCCCAATCCAATACATTAACCATTACGGAAAAAAATCTGACCCTGCAACAGTTGTAAGGAGCAACTTATACCTTCTCTCAGTGTCAACAAATCCATCATGGAGAGGTGTGGCCTTCCAAACCAGGGGGCTTGTCCTAGCAGAAACCATTATCTTTAAGAGAGGTAAGGGTTATGTCAAGATACTGTAGGTTTACGGTAAAGTTTGCTGATGGTGTAATAAACCTTTGACACGTTTACCAGAGGTATAGTGATTGTGGAGCAATAAGATGTGATAATGAAAAAGGTCATTTAGCAGATATTCTTATCAAAAGCCATTGACATTCAATTGTATGCAGTGTTTGTGGCCCTTGCTCAGACCTTACAGGCCCCGCGAAACTGCGGTACACAACTGGGGTCATCTGTTTGTTCATCTGCACCCGCCTGCAATTGCTATTAACCCATCTGCAACCGCCCGACTATATGTAATAATGTGAACATTTTGAGGCCTGCACCTGAACCTAACCCGCAAATATAGAAAATGCACTGTAGGCTACAGTCAGAGACGGTGGAACGATTTCTTGACAGGTGGTGCAGGATTATTTGTTAGTCAACTTGTCTATAATTAGATACATGCAGCTTCTCTTCTGTCGTTAGCCAATATGTTGCCCTAGAAATGCCCTGAAGCTTAAGCTTATGCACTAATGCCAGATAGCCTAAAAATAATGAAAGAAAAACCTCAATGTAGCCTATAGAAATAAATTGCACAAGAATGATTCATTTATACATGTTTGTATGCATTGTTTTTCGTTTATTTGACCCGACCGCCACCCGCCCTTCATCCATACAATTTTTTGTGATCTTAAACCCGACTGCCCTGGTTATGAGTCAAGTCGTGCATCACTAGCATGCATGTACTGTGTGTGTCGGTGTGTAATATGGAAAAAATTAATGAATGAATTAGTCGATGTCCAAGCTAAAGCAGGGATGGGCAACTAAAGTCCCGCGGACTCACGGGCCCCCTTTTTATTTTTTAAATTTTTATTTCACCTTTATTTATCCAGGTAGGCCAGTTGAGAACAAGTTCTCATTTACAACTGCGACCTGGCCAAGATAAAGCAAAGCAGTGCGACAAAAAACAACAACAGAGTTACACATGGGATGAACAAACGTACAGTCAATAACACAATAGAAAAATCTGTATACAGTGTGTGCAAATGAAGTAAGGAGGTAAGGCAATAAATAGGCCAATAGTGGCGAAGTAATTACAATTTAGTAATTTACACTGGAGTGATAGATGTGCAGATGAGAATGTGCAAGTAGAAATACTGGTGTGCAAAAGAGCAGAAAAACAAATATGGGGATGAGGTAGGTAGTTGGTTGGATGGGCTATTTACAGATGAGCTGTGTACAGATGCAGTGATCGGTAAGCTGCTCTGACAGCTGATGCATAAAGTTAGTGAGGGAGATATAAGTCTCCAACTTCAGTGATTTTTGCAATTCGTTCCAGTCATTGGCAGCAAAGAACTGGAAGGAAAGGCAGCCAAAGGGGGTGTTGACTTTGGGGGTGACCAGTGAAATACACCTGCTGGAGCGCGTGCTACGGGTGGGTGTTGATATGGTGACCAGTGAGCTGACAGGTGGAGCTTTACCTAGCAAAGACTTATAGATGACCTGGAGCCAGTGGGTTTGGCGACGAATATGTAGCGAGGACCAGCCAACGAGAGCATACAGATCGCAGTGGTGGGTAGAATATGGGGCTTTGGTGACAAAACGGATGGCACTGTGATAGACTGCATCCAATTTGCTGAGTAGAAAGTTGGAGGCTATTTTGTAAATGACATCGCCAAAGTCAAGGATCGGTAGGATGGTCAGTTTTACGAGGGTACGTTTGGCAGCATGAGTGAAGGAGGCTTTGTCGCGAAATAGGAAGCCGATTCTAGATTTATCTTTGGAATGGAGATGCTTAATGTGAGTCCGGAAGGAGAGTTTGCAGTCTAGTCAGAGGCCCTCTGATCAACAAAAAAGAGTAATAATCAGTCTTGGGCTCAACTTACTGTTGCGAGGTAGAGTAGTAGAATACGCAAGGTGCAATTTTGAAAATTTGGTTCTGCATCAACAGTTTTTCTCTTATGTCAGTCTCTGTGATAGTCACTCAATTAGCCCATGTCAGCTAACATGTTTTAGATTGGTAAGATAGTCTAGTGGCCAGCTATCTATATTTGTAGTAATCAAGGTACAATTAGAGGCCGAGGGGCCCCCAATGATTTTGTTTGTCAGTCTCACTCCGATATCATATATTAAAAACTTCAAATATTTCTCTCCACCCTATGGCAAAATTTGTAGAATTGCAGGAAATTAGCTGTAAAATTGCAAATTTTCCTCTCTGCCCCATGGCAAAATGTGTAGGGTTGAAGAAAAATTAACTCTAAAACGTATAAATATTCTCTCCATATAAATGTTCTATAGGTAGCCCGGTAACAGTTAAAAATATTATGGAAGTATATATGGAAGTAGTTAGGTGTCCAAAAAAATATGTAAATAATTTCCTGATCTTTCTTTTAGTCTCTAGGGGTTTAATGAGTGACTATTGAAAGGCCATGGTCACTGTCTCTCTGTACACACACATAGAGGGAGAGAGAGAGTGGCAATAAAAGCTACATCCCCGCCCTCGCTATATTTTTCCTGGCAGCAGACAGAAGGCTTCCAGTAAGTTACGTGCTGGAGTCACATTCTGGCAGCCTGCCAAACACACCTGTTAGACAGGTATGTTGATCTAGCGGGGAGGTGCAGATACCCTTTGTCACCTCACTAAGGTGTGTGTGTGTGTGTGTGTGTGTGTGTGTGTGTGTGTGAGATAGTGTGAAGAGGGAATGAGGGAGAGCTTTGAAATCCCTATAGTGTTTGTTAAAGGTGAAAGGACTTTTAGTCTTGTGTTCTGCACTTGGAAAACCACAGCGCTTTGATTTATGCATGTTTTCAACAGTGTTTCAACTGTGCTTTCAACACATCACATTACTACCCGCAGTGGGCACAGACATCAATTCAACGTCATTTCATTGAAAAAGCGTTGATTCAACCAGTGTGTGCCCAGTGGTCAATCACAAGATGATTTTGATGCTCTCATTAATCCTGGATGTTTCAGTGCGAATTCTTCCAGGCCTAAATAAGGCAATATCTTGATTTGTACAGGAACCTATGACCCAGCTCACCCAATGAAGAGTCTGGCATAGAATGGAATGCCCAGAAACTCCCTGCCAGAGTGTGGAGGTGTGTCTTCCTTAAGTGTGTGTGAATGTGTATGTGTATGTGCACGTGCATGCATGCGTGCGTTTGTGTGTGTGTGTAGGAGTGAGCATCAGACTGAGATGTAAACCATGTCGCAGCAGTGAACCCAAACTCAACCTCAACACTCTCCTGGCAACAGCGGAACCCTTGTAAAAAGTAACATCTATAGTCTCGTCTCTGAAACGTCACACAACACATACACTCTCATCCACATGCATCACGTGTCCTTAAACATGCGTCAGTCAATGAAAAGTGTGCCTTTGAACTTTGATACTTTGAACTTTTAACTAATATTTTAAGTAGAAATTGTGCACCAATATTGCATTTTAAAAGCCGGCACCGGAATTAAAACACGTATTACCTTTATGTAGTTAATAAATCCAACGTGAAAAGTGATAACTACAGTATCCTTAACTAGCATTAAAAAAGTTAATTCATTCTTCTCTAATTTAAAATCTCTCCCTTGTTTCTGAATCAAACTTGTAATGTCAGCAGGCTACGGTAGCCTATGTTTCACAGGGGCAGGTAGCTTGCACACGCAGGTAATCTACACATTTTCAGCTGGCAGGCAGACACTAGAATATGTTTCTGAGTGACAGAGTGAGGGCTTTGCATAGAGCTTTTTTTTTGTTGCGTTTTTTTGTCCAGGAACGTAAAAGAACGTTATTAACCGGTTCCCATGCATTTAAAATAACGATTATGTTCCAGAAAAGAATACATCACTTTCGTTCCCAGTTCTGATTCTGTTCCTTGAAAAATTGTTTTTTCCGGTTCTGTTCCCTGAACCGGTTCCAATCTCTGATGGATACTTCAATAAATCCGATTTTTTTGTACATGAAAAAGTGGCAAAATTATGTATTTTGACATGTCCCTCCTTGCACCCTGTATGACTTCTGGAAGATTTTAACCCACTTAACTCCAAAATGTTTAAAAAAAAGTCAGTGGAGAACAAATTCTTATTTACAATGACAGCCTAGGAACGGTGGGTTAACTGCCTTGTTCAGGTGCAGAACAACAGATTTGTTTTACCTTGTCAGCTTGGGGATTTGATCTAGCTACCTTTCGGTTAATAGCCCAATGCTCTAACCACTAAGCTACATGCCACCCCACATCATCAACAAAAGCTTTAGTTATTTTGTTGCTTTGACCAAGTCATTCATCATTTATTTACTGTGATTAGTGATTCATTTACGTCAGTCCCTCATTTAAGGTCAACCTTAGGTGAACTGAGCTCTCATTTTAATGTGGTGAAACTATTCCTTTCTACGTGCTTTTTATTTTATTTTCAAAAGAAACATTGAACATCTAATAGTCAAATCATAGTGTAAAACAGATGAGCTGGTTCTACTATTTTTTGCCCTTTTCTGGTGTTTTGTGGTGGAATACTGAGTGGGTCGAGGATATCACGTCAGGCTAGAAATGTTTCACTACTGAATGATTTTGTGAAGCTTGCATCTGATTGCCCCTCCCTGTTGCACACAACAAGCTTCCATTCCCCCTGTCACAAGGGGATTCATGGCTGAGTTATGATGAAGTCATCAAACCTGTTACGGTCAACCCTGTTACTTTATTTGGCACTTTTTTATTTAACCTCTTGAGAGGGGGGGACATGTATTTATGAAGTTGAACATGTGCTCTTTATGACAGAATGTGAAAATGAGGTGAAATCCAACGTATTTTTTTAACAAGTTATACTTCTGAAAGGCACCGACTTGGTGAAACGGCCCTGCTATAGACAGACAGTCTGTCACGATTGCATGGTGTTTTTACAACATGACAACAAGAGCTGCAAGTTCCATTCAGCTCCATTTAACACAAAAGAGAATTAGGGCTCTATTCAATTTGTATTGCTGAAGCGTTACTTATAACGCAATAGAATTGTAAAGGACATTTCTAATTGAGCCGACATCTGCAGCATTTACAGTGAAAGTTGTCTCTGCTAACACAGGAACATTGCCTTTGAATTTCAATCACGCTGTAAAGCTGAATCTTAACCATAAGGACTGAATAGAGCCCTTAAACCAACACACTCCAGTCGAGCCATCTCCAATCAATCCAGAATGCTGTGTGTTTGTGGGTGTAATGAGAGAGAGAGAGATTGTGTGTGTGTGTGTGTGTGTGTGTGTGTGTGTGTGTGTATATACATACATGCATACTGTACACTATGTGTTTGTAATCAGTAGCCATCAGTTATTTGTGTAGGCTGGGAATTGTCCCATCTGCCACACTACTCTACAATATGTCCTCTCAGTAAATACATTTGAATTGAGCCTGTCCATGTACTGATGGATCATGTTTGAACAGCGAGCTTACTGTTGCGCTGTAGCAAATCCGAAGGGTAGTTGATGTTAAAAAGCAAACACAGACAATCAGTCATTACTGTCGCCAGGGTGATGGTAGCTCTAGGAGGAGTATAAGCTTACTCCTGCGCCAACCAGAGACAATTGCAACTGAGAGACGGGTTCAAAGCACTGCTTCTTGTAAAGTAGAAACTTGACATGGATCTGAAAACGGCAGTCGATTCAATTTTGATTACACACCTAGGATGACCTCTGTGCTAAATGTCTTGTTCTGTAAGTAAATAGGCCTTGACCGAGCCAGAACGGCCCAACTTCTGTTGTTTGTTGTCCTCCAGATGAGATGTTATACTGAGGTTAAACAGGTGGTTGAGACGTGAAAAAGACATGTCAAGGGAGAGAATATAACTTTAATATATATTACACCGATTGAATTAGGAGTGCTTTTAATTTAAGTTTATGTTCAGTTGGGGTACTATGTGATTTTCTTTCAAACATAATAGTCAGTTTTGTACCAAATACACAAGGACACTTACATTATTTAAAACAGTTTATTTCCGTAAAAAGGCTCTTAACTTTACAAAGCAAGACAATGTGCTGTACATACATGCGTGTGAAAATATCACAAACGATACGATCTGAGATTGAATTCTCATACTCATGATATTGAGTGATCTAGAAGGAAACAGACCAGCTGCATAACAGAATTAAAAATCATGAAGAACAGGAGTTGAGTCGCTGATTTGTTTTAATCTGACGTAGGTCTCGTCTGGTGAGATACAAAAATATTAATATGGCTACAAAGGACACATACCTCATAGACAACATTCACGCTGAAACAGCGAAGTACACAACGTCGTATCACCGATAGTTTATAAATGAGTATCCCTTCATTTTGTTCCCTCTTCTCTATATTTTGTTTGTCCTCCATTTTGTCTCCTCCCTCCTTCATATCAGGTTTACAATTTAACACAAGACCTTCTATACCCATAACTCCTAGAAGAGTAAAACACAACATGAGGCTCTTCTAACCATTGGCTCAATTTAGAAGTCAAAAGTTTGGCAACTAGCCATCTTGCAAATAGACATAGAAAAATGATAGGCTGCACAGGGATAGACTGTCACTTGTTAAATATCAATAGAAACAAAAAACAATACAAAACATATCCAGTGCTTACATTGCCACAGTAAAAATCATAATGACCAGGTGGTTGCCATAGTGACACACAAGGTGAGTTACACCCACACAATGTAAATGCCTTTATTGTTATATTAATCAGACACTTTCATCCAAAGCGACTTACAGTCATGCGTGCATACATTTAACACATAGGTGATCCCGGGAATTGAACCCACATTCCTGGCATTAGCAAGCACCATGCTCTACCAACTGAGACATCCAGTCATACAGGACCACTATTATCTAGAATATAACTGAAAACAAATGAACAGACACACCATCATACCTACCACTGGTAGGCCCAGAGCGATGTCCACAACAATGCCTGATTCAAAATCGAAATACACATAATTACTGTACAATAACTATATCGGTTCATAAAACCTACTGGAGCCAAAAACACTGGCTTAAATTTTCTGCAACACCTCCCCTGGAAGAAGAGAAGTAAGTGTCTTTATATTCTTTCAGGTAGAGTAAAGCTGTCATCCAGAGACTGGGTCATCCTATCTACAATAGGGCCCAGTGGAACTGGTCTGTCCAGTTTATACCTTCGCCACTCTTGGCCATTGGTCTCTACCTGTCCTGTCTCCTGCCTTGTATCTCACATGCCATGCAGCTCGGTCTCTTCCACCTTCCAGCCGGTGGAATTCTTCCCAAACTTATAGACCAGCCGTCTACCATCCACTCTATCCAGGATCTCTCTCTTATAGTAGTATCTATAGGAGGGAGGAAGGAAGGAGAGCCACAGGTTATTCTTATGACCAGGCAATGGTTTATCATTGTCGACACAATAAAAAATCTAACTTCATCCTCAACCGGTTAGCTCTGTTTAGCTTGGTTGCTAGGATTAGGGTTTCCATGGCTAATTGCCATGATGGTGCTACTATATTACCATGGTTTCCTACCTCATGGCGCGGCTGAGTTTCTCATAGGTCATGCTGCTGTTCTTCTTCTTCTGCCCCCACAGCTGGGCCACAGCCTCAGACTTGAGGAACTTGAAGACACCCTCACGGCGGTCCTCCCACTTCATCAGAGCCTGGTTTTGGTTCTGCTCTGGGTGGATCAGGATGTCCCTAATGAACTCCCACAGGTGGGTCCCACGAGGCGCTATAGGGGGAGAAGGGAGATCTACCGTTAGGTGGGTGTAAGACAGCGCAGGTGTGTGCGTGTGCTTAAGCAAGCAAGGAGGAGGTAGAGCAGGTGTGCTTGTGTGTGTGTGCGCATGCGTGGGTGTGTTTGTGTGTGTGTCCGTGCGAGTGTGCATGTGTGGTTATTGGTCTATTTTGACTGTGGCTGTTTTCAGTACCAGATGCAAAAATGTATGCAAATCACGTGACTGATAAAACTGTGCTTCTACAGAGCACCATTGAAAACAGTTGTTGACGTGTGTGTGTGTGTGTGTGTGTGTGTGTGTGTGTGTGTGCGTGCGTGTGTTAGAATGAGAAGAGCCACTCACCATGTTTGCTCTTTGTGGAGGTCTGGTAGAAGTGTTTGGGGTCTCGGCTGAGTTTGGGAGGTCTTCCTCTGCCTCTCTTCTTCATCTCTCCCCTCTCTGTCTTTATGTGCACTTCTGTCAAACACAACGAGTTTAGAACACCAGACCGGCTTTCAAAGAGACATGCACTTTCAAGGCTCACCCATCTGAAGATCAAGAATGTGACGTCCACTTATGAAAAGTTGTACTCACTTGCGAACTGAGGGTAGGAGAACTCTGGGTCAGACTCACTGCTCCTGGATTCTGGAGAGCTGAGGTTCTGGAAGCTCAACATTCCACCTGAGGGCAGGGAGAGAGGAAGGAAAACACTTTCAACTCGGCCGATCCTTCGTCCTGCATTGATCGATTAATAAGGCCATAGGCTCAGTGATACAGGCCAAACCAATCACACACTGATCGAGTGATGTGAGAAGATTTGGGGGAAGAGGAGATGAGAGGAGTGATGATAAAGGAGAAGAAGAGGAAAGAGGGACACCGCTCACCTGACGAGGAGCTGTGCATGCTGTCGGACTCGTATCCGTTATCGCTGAGCGGCTTCATGTTTTCGAAGTTCTTGAAGATGTGTGAGAAGTCAGTGTAGCTGGTGTCTCTCACAACTGTAACAGTAACATCACAGTGTCAGCAAATGTGTCCTACTAACACTTGAGGCTTTGGCGTGGTAGTAGGAAGTGGGAAGAAAAGACGAGAGGAGGTGTTTACCTTCGTTCACTTCTACTGTGCTGAGCAGAGGGAAGTCTGGGAACTCCTCCAGGAAGTTGTCCAGAAGCTTACAGGTCTCATTCAGATCTGGAACCAAAATGACAGACACAAAAATACATTTAATGACTGGATCATTACTATATTGACAAATCAATTGTCTAAATTAAATTACTAAAATGTCTGTGTCTGTTCCTGGAGCCAAATCTAAGATTCCCCCTTTTACAATCATCAATAAAGTTGATTCATTTCACTTCCATCAGATCCTTACCATATTTGGCCTTGAGTTCCACCAGGCTCTGGTAGAGCTGAGTCCCGAGGGACATTCCAAACATGTTTAACAGCTGATCTCTGGTCAGTTGGCATAGTGTAGGTCCATCCGTGGAGCAGTAGGACATGCTCAGTGTGCTGGCATCAAACTTACTGCGCTCCACGTGAAAACTGATCCACTCCAAAACGTTCTGCTTGCTCCAGTACTGAGGGTTCAGGTCATACCATTGAGCTAGAGGAGGACACAGAAGTGAAGGGGGGAGTTAGATTTGTGCACTGTGTGTGCCTGTGTATGTTTGTGTGCGTTCATATGTGTGTTTTTTTTACAGCTTTTTCTTTTGTTGTTACATCTACATTTTATGTGGCACTTTTTTTTTTTTTAACTACAGTTACATAGCAAGAATAAAGTAATTTGATATAGATTCAATCTGGATAGATAGTAATTACACATTATGTTTTCAGTCATAACTATTATAGAACATTTAAAATATGAAACCTTTGTCAATCTAACCACCCACAAGATGATAACTAACTCACGTTTTCCAAATAAATGACAACCCACCAAGAACGCAGATCCTGATCTGGACCTGTGAAAATCTGATTTTGCGGTTTCGCCAAGTCAGAATGTCTGGCTCTAGTTTATCTCTGCTCTGCTGACGCTCTGTCTAGTCACCACTTATCACTCGCTATAGGCTACGGCAAATAAAATAAAGCTTGAGACGTCTGAAAGATGAAAAGACTCTATTAAATACAAGTTAAACATTGTCCAGGTTAATGATTTAACAGCCTTCTAAATGAGGTCATTGCAAAGTTCAGCCAATCCCCTGTCTGTCTGACAGCTTCGCTTAAGGATATGCAGTATGTTTAATGTGTGCTTCGACTGAGTGTCTGCCAACACGCTCAGCCAATAGGTCTATCCAGGGTGAGACAATGGGAAATATCCACGGACTTCACCAGCCGACACAACAACTAAAACGAAACAACCGCCAAAACTCATGACTGAATAAAGATCCTTGAAGAAAACTTTACACACATCCATACTGTGGTTTCCCAGGTGATCAACACACAATGACATATTAGGGACTAAAGTATCCCACATGCTGATAACAAAGCAGAGAAAGTTACACATCCTCCTCTTCTGTCATGATTCAGTTTGTGTCTATTGTTTCTTCCGTCAATAGACATCATGGTTATATCATCTTCTGGGTGTTCTCAGTTATTATGAAGAGGCATTGTTATAAGACGCCTACAGGGTCCAGGTGACCGCAGATGGAAATGAGTTGTTAGCTAAATCTGGTGAAATGCAGAATTTCTCAGTATATTGGGAATTCTTCTTTTTTTTTTGTACACTGTCCCTGTCAAATAAATACATTTTAAAAAGGATTAATTACTGTTCTCACCCAGTATATTGGCACTGCATGAGGAAAGGTCTGAGAGGTGCAGCAGGTCTCCTACGGCGGGCAGAGACACAGTGGTGAGGCTGGGCTGCAGCGGCTCTGAGCTCCCAGTCTGGTACATGGTCATGTTAGCGTCGGTCAGGATCATACACAGCTCACTGGCAGACGACATGGGCTATCTACAAGCAGGAGACAGTCCAGTTAGTAAGACATTACAATGCTGTTTATGGACACAGATTCATAAACAAACATGTACATGTTTTCTCTAACTAGGAGACAATTGAGTGAGCCCTTCGGTGCGTATACAAGGACGATCAACATGTGGATATTGATGTGTTAGTGAAACATTCATTGATTTGAAGTGGGTCACTGTGGTTGTACTTTGCATGTATGCGAAATATTTGTCTGTGTATGAATACACCGTTTTCGTTTCCTTTCCTCCGCTGTGCATGAATATACGCAAAACATATGTTGTCAAGATGCTTGTGACCCCCGACCAAAACACCCACCCCATTACTCCCCAAAGAGCAACTCCATCTCCACACGTACCTGATTCTGAGGCGACCGACAGGTAGCGATGAACAGGTAGCGATGATAATACTCCACAGTTTGATTTAGAGTCCGGTGTTCGGGATTCACTCAGAGAGCTTGTCAGTACACGGTTAATCTTAACTCGATTTCTTCTCTCTCTCTCCCTTTAGCTCTCTCTCTATAAAGTAAAAGATGTACCTGTTGCTAGATTTACCTGTGTAAGGCTTTATAGCCCAGTAAGACAGGTGGGAGGGGCCAGGTCAGGGTAAACTGGGGGGGAATTCCATGGTACCATTAAGCCATGGCATGGGTCACACCCCCCTCTCTCTTCTCTCCACCTCCCTCTCCCTCTCTTCCAGAGAACAGTGAAAAACAAAACAAACCTGCCCTCCCGCTATGCCACCCCCGACACACTCCACATAGTGCCTCCCGCCTCCCTCGCTCCTTCTCTCCATGAAGAAGCTCAAGAGCGTTGGCGGGTGTGTAGAATGGAAAGACAAAGACAGAAGGAAGGGGTGGAATGGAGGGGGAGTTGATGGGTGAAGAGAGTGAGGCTGGAATGGAATTAATGGGACGGTGTCAAACACATGAAACACATCGAAACCACATGTTTGACTCTGTTCCAATCATGCCATTCCAGTAATTTCAATAAGCCTGTCTTCCTATAGTTCCTACCACCAGCCTCCACTGGGGTACAGGTACAGCATTCAAATTAGTTCATATCATGTTTACCGTCACTTTGTTTGGCTGTGACAATGCACAACAAAAACATAAGTTTCAAGAGTATTGAGAAACGATGCGTCGCACCAGATTTAGCTACTTTCCCGACATTGATACCTGCCACACACTCACTCACTTACACATGAGTACACACACACACACACACACACACACGCACACACTCACACACACACACACACACACACACACATCACCACTTCTGACGTTTACATTTATGTCTGAGGAATTAAGTCATTTGTTCCAACATTTGCTGTTGACCTTAGCTCAGTGGACTGGTTCAGCCACAGCTCCACACATGTTTACCCAACGCAAGGACCTGACACTGCAAGTCATTCACTTGATATGGTTACCATGACGCAGGTTCAGTGGCCATTTTAAATAAGATATCCCAGAGAAATTGTCTGGCTTGCCAAAACAAACACAACATTAACTTTTCTGATTGGCTTTGTTTGCAGGGTCATAGTGGGACTTGTTAGGTGGTGGCAGAAATGTTGCCTTAAGAAATTCATCCTGGATCCTTTGTTTGAACTTCCCTAGTTAGCTGCAACAAAACACTGATGCCGGAGAAGAGGTAGAAGGAGCGGGGCCCTAGTCAGACTCAGGTGGCTTGCATACCATCCATCTATTCTGAGTATATTACTCGCTAATGTTCAGTCCCTGGACAATAAAGTAGACAAGCTCAGGTCGAGGATCTCCTTCCAGAGAGACATCAGGGACTGTAACATACTCTGTTTTACAGAGTCATGGATCTCTCCGGATATATTGTCCCCGTCCATTCAGCCAGTGGGGTTCTCCGTCCATCTCATAGACAGGAAGAAAGAACTGTCTGGTAAAAAGAAAGGAGGGTGGGTTTGATTCATGATTAATAACTCATGGTGTGATTGTGGTAACATACAGGAAATCAAGTAATTTTGTTCTCCCGATCTGGAATACCTCACCATCAAATGCTGATCGCATTACCTCCCAAGATAATTGTCTTTGGTCATCGTCACTGCCATTGTACAGTTCCAGTCAAAAGTTTGGAAACACCTACTCATTCAAGAGGTTTTTCTTTATTTTTGCTATTTTCTACTACTTTCAGCTTTGCTCACTCTTAGCTGTCATGCCTTCTCCTGCTTTCGAGGGTGCGCCAGGCTGCCCAGCACTATGCACTCCTACCACAATCATTATGCACACCTGTTTCCCTCGTCACGCGCATCAGCGATTCATTGAACTCACCTGAACTCAATCACCTGCTCTCATTACCTCCCCTATATCTGTCTGTTCACCAGCTCTGTTCCCCACTTCAGCATTATTGTCGTCATGTCGTTTTTGTTTCCCTTGTTCTGATGCTCTTCCTGTCCTGTTCCATGTCCTTTCATAATTAAATATTCACTCTCCGTACCTGCTATTCTACTCCAGCATCGGTTCTTACACTTGGCGTTCTCTCAACCAGCTTTATGATGTATTCAACTGCAATGCATTTCAATTAACAGGTGTATCTTGTTAAAAGTAAATTGATGGAATTTCTTTCCTTCTTAATGTGTTTGAGCCAATCATTTGGGTTGTGACAAGGTAGGGGTGGTACACAGAAGATAGCCCTATTTGGTAAAAGACCAAATCCATATTATGGCAAGAACAGCTCAAAGAGAAGCAAAGATAAACTACAGTCCATCATTACTTTAAAAAATGTTTTACAAATAAAGAAAAATCGTTGAATGGTGTCCACATTTTTGACTGTATATTCCCCCTTATTCCGACACCTCAACGGCCCTCAAGGAACCTCATTGGGTTATGTGCAACTTGGAAACTGCCTATCTGGAGGCGTCATTTATTGTAACTGGGGACTTTATTAAAGGAAATCTGAGGAAAATGTTACTGAAATTCTATCAACACATCTCCTGTACTGCACATGCAACACAGACCCTGGATCATTGCTACTCTCCCTTCTGGGATGGCTACAAGGCTCTCCCCAACTCTCCCTTCAGCAAATCAGATCCCACTCCCCCCCCCCCACCTGTAGGTAGAAACTTAATCAGGAAACTCCAGTGGTAAGGACTGTTCAAGGTTGGTATGACCAATCGGAATCTGTGCTTCAAGATTGTTTTGATCACTAGGACTAGGACATGTTCTTGATTGCTTCTGAGAATAGTATCGATGTATACACTGACTCTGTGACTGGGTTCATCAGGAAGTGCATAGAGGATGTTGTTCCCACTGTGACGATTAGAACTTATCCAAACCAAAAACTGTTCATAGATGGCAGCAAAACTGAAATCACAAACCACCGCATTTACCCATGGCAAGGTGACTGGGAACATGGATGTGTACAAACAGACCTGGTATGACCTCTGTAAGGCAATGAAAGAGGCAAAATGACAGTATAAGGACAAAGTGGAGTCTCAATTCAACGGCACAGGCACAAGACGTATGTAACAGGGACTCCTGACAGTCACAGATTAGAAAGAGCTAAACACCTTCGCCCGCTTCGAGGGGCCCACCATTGCTTACAAGGACTGTGTGCTCTCATTCTTCGTGGCAGATGTGAGCAAGTCATTTAAGTGTGTTAAGGACCATATCACCTTCACCTTGACCCACTACGATTCGCATATCGCCCCAACAGATCCAAGGACGATGCAATCGCCATTGCACTGCACACTGCCCTATCCCACCTGGACAAGATAAATACCAATATAAGACTGCTGTTCATCAGTCTTGTACACCACAGTGCCCTCCAAGTTCAGGGCCCTGGGTCTGAACCCCTCCCTGTGCAACTGGGTCCTGGACTTCCTGATTGGCCAACCCCAAGTGGTGAAGGTAGGAAACTGCTTGCTCAGCCCCACCTGTATTCTTCACCCATGACTTCGTGACCACACACTTTTCAAACTCAATCATCGAGTTTGCTGATGACACAACAGTGCTAGGCCTTATTACAAAACAATTACGAGACAGCCTATAGGGAGGAAGTGAGAGCCATGGTGGAATGGTGTCAAGAAAATACCCTCTCCCTCAACAAAACAAAGGAGCTGCACATTGGTCTTCTCCCCAGCCAGCTTATCCAGCACCCATGCCTCGGCCGGCCCATCAGGCTCGCCCAGGTGGGATGCCGTGTGGCACCCGGGGTACTGTCACTCTTGCTCCCACTCTCTCTCTCTGGCGCTCGAGGGTGCCAGGCTGCCCTTCATTACACACACCTGTCACCATCATTACGTGCAGCAACGCTCATTGGACTCACCTGGACTCCTTCCCTTTGTTGATTTTCCTGTCTATCACTGTCTGTTTCTCTGTGTTTTCCCTGTGTCTGCATTAATGTTGTTATGTGTTCTTGTGCAGACGCTGTCTTGTCCTGTTCCGTTCCATGTCTGTTGATAATTAAATGTTCACTTCCTGTACCTGCTTCTCGTCTCTACCAGCATCAATCCTTACACATTCCTGCAGTCAGCATGCCAATTGCACGCTCCCTTAAAACTTGAGACATCTGTTGCATTCTATTGTGTGACAAAACTGCACATCTTAGAGTGGTTTTTTATTGTCCCCAGCACAAGGTGCACCTGTGTAATGATCATGCTGTTTAATCAGCATCTTGATATGCCAAACTTGTCAGGTGGATGAATTATCTTGGCAAAGGTGAAATGCTCACTAACAGGGATGTAAAGAAATTTGTGCACAAAATTTGAGAGAAATTAGCTTTTTGTGCGTGTTGAACATTTCTAGAATCTTTTATTTCAGCTCATGAAACACGAGACCAACACTTTACATGCTGCATTTATATTTTTGTTCAGTATATATTTATATTCCGCTCTCTGACATTGCTCTATCTGATATTTCTTAATTTATTTATTTTTCTGGATTATGTGTATTGTTTACAAATATATATATATTGCTTTTATTTTATTTATAATCCTATACGCTTTTCTGTTTATACACATGTTGGGGTGCAGCATGTTGATAACAGTCTAACTGGAATCTACTGAGATGTGAAACTAAGGGTGAGCACCAGCTGGCAACTAGTCAATGTGTCATTAGCTGAAACTGTGTCTGGCTCAAAGAGAGCTGCACCGAAACTTGGACACAGAGCAGAGGCAGTCATTTGATTGTAGACTGAATGGGCAATTAGACAATAAACCACCCCTCAAATATACCTAATCCTTCCATTGTGTGCTGCAGAGCCTGGAGCCGTGTGGCTTTGGTGTGTGGTTTTTATTGTCAAGCCGATGGGGTACAAGGGGTTGTTGTGGCTCACTGTCACCTCTTAGTGACTGATAAAGGCCAATACACGTATACTGTAGGATTCTTCGGCGCAAAGACAGAGGCCTGAGTATCTTAGCTCATATCATTCAAAGGGTGATAATGGTTTTAGTTCTACTTCTATCTTACAGTGTAACAGGTTAATGCATGAAATCTCTTGCGCGTCATTTATTTTGCATGGGAAAAGGGAAAGAGTTCTTAAAGTGCTCAAGTTTGCATTTGAGTGAGGTAAGGCGTTGACTGTAGAGGTCAAAGGTTATCCTTGCCTTCCTGAGAAAGCAGATAAGTAGCATTATAAATAGCATTTCCAGTCACAGCATTGGCATGTTGTCAGTATACAGTGGCTTTAGTAGAGGAGTTTGATCAGAGGTTATAGTGTCAATGTATGGCAGGGGTGGGCAATAATATCGGCTCGCGGGCCACATCAAGATTTCAAAATTCAGCAGAGGGCCGCGCAGATTTTTTGGGGACCGATTTGTTTGTCAAAACCAATTTGCGGGCCAGAAAAAGAGCAGGTATTTGAAAATGTATAGGTCCATTATAATTACTGCATACTTTATATCTAGTTTTAAACATTCAAGAATGACCTGGTGTTTTTTTATTAACCTGAGATAGTAATGCCCCCCCCGGGCACAAATTGAATGGGCCACTCTATATGGTTATTGCCTGATGTGTGTAAACAGTTACGCAGGTGAGGAGTTATGTCATAGCAGCTTTGAAGTTGTGACCTCCTGAGTGATCTCTGCTGATTACCTCTACCTGTAAAGAAGGTAATCATTTTTACCCAAATTTCACAACGCCAATTGTCCCCTTCCTTTCCATGTTAAAAGAGAAAACAGCGGTTAGGCAGGAATTCTGCCTGACAAAGGCCATGCACCCGAAACACGTCAGAGTTTTGAAACTGTATTTCCATTGAACATGCCATACAAATAAAGGGATTTGAATTCATTATACGAAGAGTGCCTTGGTCCTCCTTTCATTTTGATGACCAATTTACCCCTTTTACCAAAGAGCCCCTTCTGTCTACCACAATCTACTACTGTGTACCTTAGCAGCGCTTCCCTTCCTCCTTTTTCTACATAGGCTGGAATGCTGTTGGACTGGATGGTGTTGAAACACTGGCTTTTGTGTAATTCCACGACTTGTTTGTCAGTCTCTCCTTCTTTCTTGCCTTTGACATTACTCACACCTACTGTCATTGCTAGAAAGACTGGGTTGCCATGCTTTCCCTTAGAAGAGGGATGAAGCGTGAGAAAGGAAAGGAAGATAATTGGAAAGGAAGATGATTAAGAGTGTGCAGATAGACAGGTCTACGCATGCGTGTAGGGGTGCGCTGCTGCTTTACACATCCTGTGTGTGTCATATCTTTGAGTGTGTGTGTGTATTTGTAGTAGTTCACGTAGCAGTAGTAGCAGTAACAGTAGTAGTAGCAGCATTAGTAGTAGTAGTAGACCAATGAAGAGAGACCATCATTTCCCCCTTATAATTACTGAAAGAGCATTTCCTTTCAACATGTAACTACAATTCAGGTTAAACAGTGATTGTGAGATCTGTGTTAGTGAGCTTTGGTTTGCTGGTGGTTTTGCAAAAGGCCGTTAGAAAACCCCAGTTACACATTCACTAACCCTGGCACACAGGCCAATGAGTCACTGAGGAATCTCAGCATTGAGGTGGTCTGGAGGGCTGAGAGAGAGAGAGAGAGAGAGGGGACCAACTAGGGTCACCCAGCCACATAATAATACACACAAGCACAAATGACCTGAGACCACAGCACTCAAGGGAGTGATTGATAAAGCTTCTTCTACATTCCCCAACGTACAAGTGGTTATCTCCTCCCTGCTAACACAAAAATACCATCCTGCTACAATACAGTGGGTCAATTCAAGTATTTCCCGTGACTATGTCTCAAAACCAAATGTTTACCTGGCCCACAACTACACCCTTGACTTGAACAGCCTTTATGACCAGGTTCACCTATACAAGGCAGCCCCCCAACTCCCGCAAAAAGAGCCTCCACATGAAAGTCACACATACACACAGGCAATGAGCAGGCAAACAGGCCCAACCCCCACTCTTACACTAGCCCAAGCCAATGACATAAATCAGATGCTCAGCAGGCTCTGCTCACACTTGCTGTTCTGAGGCCAAACCACACAATTAACAACATTGGACACTTTATGGAACACAAAGCCTTCCCTATCTCATCCTGGAATATCCAAGGCCGGAGGTCATCTGCCATTGGCCTAACAAGCAGGAACCTGGACTTCACCAAAGAAATTAGAAATGCAGAAATTGTCATCCTACAAAAAACATGGTACGGTATAGAGGATATAGACCCACTGGTTGCCCTCTAGGTTACAGAGAGCTGGTAGTCCCATTCACTAAACTACCAGGTGTGAAACAGGGAAGAGACTCAAGGGGAATGCTAATTTGGTATAGAGCAGACCTAACTAACTCTGCTTAAATTGATCAAAACAGGAACATTTTAGATTTGGCTAGAACTTCAAAAGGAAATGATCTCAACAGAGAAAAATGTCCTCCTGTGTGCTACCTATATCCCCCCACTAGAATCCCCATACTTTAATGGATACAGCTTCTCCATCCTAGAGGGGGAGATCAATCATTTCCAAGACCATGGGCATGTACTTGTCTGTGGTGACCTAAATGCCAGAAATGGACAAGAACCTGACACCCTCAGCACACATGGGGACAAGCACCTACCTGAAGGTGACAGCATTCCCTCCCCCATATTCCACTCCAGACACAACTACGACAACATAACCAACAAAAACGGGTCACAACTCTAACAGCTCTTGCATATCGTGGGTATCTACATAGTCAATAGTAGGCTTCGTGGGGACTCCTACAGCAGCAACACCTATGGTAGGTACACCTTTAGCTCATCTCTTGGCAGTAGTACTGTAGACTACTTTATCAAATCAAATCAAATGTTATTTGTCACATGCGCCATATACAACAGTTGTAGACCTTAGAGTGAAATGCTTACTTACAAGCCCTTAACCAACAATGCAGTTTTAAGAAAAAATAAGAAATAAAACAAATAATTAAGGAACAACAATAAATAACAGTAGCGAGGCTATATACAGGGGGATCTGCTACAGAGTCAATGTACGGGGGTACCGGTTAGTTGAGGTAATATATACATGTAGGTAGAGGTAAAGTGACTATGTATGGATAACAAACTGAGAGTAGCAGCAGAGTAAAAATGAGGGGTGGGAAAAATACAAATAGTCCAGGTAGCCATTTGATTAACTGTTCAAGAGTCTTATGGCTTGGGGGTAGAAGCTGTGCAGTAACAGAGAGAACAGTCTATGACTAGGGTGGCTGGAGTCCTTGGCAATCTCTTGGGCCTTCCTCTGATACCGCCTGGTAAAGAGGTCCTGGATGGCAGGAAGCGTGGCCCCAGTGATGTACTGGGCCATATGTACTACCCTCTGTAGTGCTTTGCGGTCGGAGGCTGAGCAGTTGCCATACTAGGCGGTGATGCAACCAGTCAGGATGCACTTAATGGTGCAGCTGTAGAACTTTTTGAGGATCTGAGGACCCATGCCAAATCTTTTCAGTCTCCTGAGGGTAGGCGTTGTCGTGTCCTCTTCACGACTGTCTCGGTGTGTTTGGAACATGATAGTTTGTTGGTGATGTGGACATTATGGAACTTGAAGCTCTCAACCTGCTCCACTACAGCCCCATCATTGAGAACTGGGGGCGTGACCGGTCCTCCTTTTTCTGTAGTCCACAATCATCTCCTTTGTCTTGATCACGTTAAGGGAGAGGTTGTTGTCCTGACACCACAAGAGGTCTCTGACCTCCTCCCTATAGGCTGTCTCATTGTTGTTGGTGATCAGGCCTACCACTGTTGTGTCGTCTGCAAACTTAATGATGGTGCTGGAGTTGTGCTTGGCCATGCAGTCATTGGTGAACAGGGAGTACAGGAGGGGAATAAGTGTTGCTTGCCTCAAAGCAAGTATAGAAGTTATTTAGCTCATCTGTTAGGCTCGTGTCACTGGGCAGCTCTTGGCTGTGCTTCCATAATCTGTAATAGTTTGCAAGCCTTGCCACATCCGACGAGCGTCTGAGCTGGTGTAGTATGATTTAATCTTAGTCCTGTATTGACGCTTTGCCTGTTTGATGGTTCGTTGGAAGGCATAGCGGGATTTATTTTTAGCGTCCAGGGAAGAGTCCCGCTCCATGAAAGTGGCAGCTCTACACTTTATCTTAGTGCGGATGCTGCCTGTAATCCCAGGCCTTTGGTTGGGGTATGTACGTATGGTTGCTGTGGGGAGGACTTCATCGATGCACTTATTGATGAAGCCAGTGACTGAGGTGGTGTACTGTACTCCTCAATGCCATTTGAAGAATCCCGGAACATATTCCAGCCTGTGCTGGGAAAACAGTCCTGTAGTTTAGCATCTGCGTCCTCTGACCATTTCCTTATTGAGCGAGTCACTGGCACTTCCTGGTTTAGTTTTTGTTTGTAAGCAGGAATCAGGAGGATAGAGTTATGGTCAGATTTGCCAAATGGAGGGTGATGGAGAGCTTTGTAAGTGTTTCTTTGTTTGGAGTAAAGGTGGTCGAGAGTTTTTTTCCCTCTGGTTGCACATTTAACATGGTGGTAGAAATTAGGTAAAACGGATAAAAGTTTCCCTGCATTAAAGTCCCCGGCCACTAGGAGTGTCGCCTCTGGATGAGCATTTTCTTGTTTGCCTATGGACTCATACAGATCGTTGAGTGCCTTCTTAGTGCCAGCATCGGTTTGTGCTGGTAAATACACAGCCATGAAAAATATAGATGAAAACTCTCTTAGTAAATAGTGTGGTCTACAGCTTATCATGAGATACTCTACCTCAGGCGAGCAAAACCTTGAGACTTCCTTAATATTAGATTTCGTGCACCAGCTGTTATTTACAAATAGACACAGACTGCCACCCATTGTCTTACTGGAGGCAGCAGTTCTATCTTGCCGATGGACCGAAAACCCCGGCAGCTGTGTCTTATCCATGCCGTCCTTCAGCCACGACTCGGTGAAACATAATATATCACAGTTTTTAATGTCCCGTTAGTAGGATATCCTTGATCGGAGTGCATCCATTTTGTTATCCAATGATTGCATGTTGGCTAATAGGACTGATGTTAGAGGGGGTTTACATACTCGCCCACAAATTCTCAGAGGGCAACCCGACCTCCGCCCCATTTTTCTCCGTCTTTTCTCAAATGATGGGGATTTGGGCCCATTCCCGAGAAAGAAGTATATCCTTTGCTTCGGACTCGTTAAATAAAAAATATTTGTCCAGTTCGATTCGAGTAATTGCTGTTCTGATGTACAGAAGTTATTTTTCAATCATAAGTGATGGTAGCAGCAACATTATGTAAAAAATAAGTTAAAAAATAAGTTACAAACAACACGAAAAAAACAAACGAAATAGCACAATTGGTTAGGAGCAGTAAAACGGCAGCCATCCCCTCCGGCACCATTCACCGACCTCAACCCAGAGTATCTCAGAGCGTTCATAGTCAGCCCACTGACACCACTATCAGATTACAACCAATCACAATCTACCTGAACAGAGCAATAATCAACCATGAGGCATCGAAGCCAAACAAACAGCATACTATTAAGCAATGCTATAGATTGAAGGAAGGTAGTGTAAAAACCTACCAAAAAAACAATTGGCCAACAACAAGTCCAATCCCTCCCAGCCAACTTCCTGGACAAAATTTTATTGTTTTTCCTGTAAACGTGTAAAATTAGCAGTAGGAAGCCTGGACAATATATTGGACTTATCAGCTAGCTAACATATCAAATTGAAATTCTGTCAGAAAACCCAAGACACTGAGAAATGGTTTGATAAAGAATATGAATCCTGAGAAAGAAATTGAGGAGCCTATCCAATCAGAAACAGAGAGAAACAGAAAACCTTAGATTATGCCTTCACTATGGTAAAACACTAAAATAATACAGAAATACACTAAGAAAAAAGAAGGAACAGCATGACAGAAAACAGCTCATTGTGATTGAAGAATCCATAGAATCAAATCACTTCTGGGGAAAAGTGGACCACACTAAACAAACAACAACACAAAGAGCTATCTATCCAAAATGGAGATGTATGGATAAACCACTTCTCCAACTTTGTGCATATAACAAGGAACGAATAACAAAAACATAGATTTGGCTATTAAAGACTACCAGAACCCACTGGTTTCTCGAATTACATATAGAACAAAATACAAACCCTCCAACCCAAAAAGGCCTGCGGTGTTGATGATATACTATACAAAATGATTAACTATACAGATCACAAATTCAAAGTGGCTATTCTTCAACTCTTCAACATTATCCTCAGCATTATCTTGGCATCTTCCCTAATATTTGGAAACAAGGCCTGATTACCCCAATCCATAATAATGGATCTGGCTACTTCAATCAGTTATCGAACCCATTGCCCTCTATGGTTGTGAGGTCTGGGGTCCACTCACCAACCAATAATTCACAAAATGTGACAAACACCCAATTGATTGCAAAGCCCCAAACAATGTATGCAGAGCAGAATTAGGACTATACCCACTAGTTATCAAAATCCAGAAAAGAGCTGTTCAATTCTAGAACCATCTAAAAGGAAGCAATGGCCACACATTCCACCACAAAGCCCTCACCTACAGAGAGATGAACCTAGAGAAGAGTCTCCTCAGCCAGCTGGTTCTGGGGCTCTGTTCACAAACAGGCACCACAGAGCCCCAGGACAGAAACACATTTAGATCAAACCAAATTATGAGAAAGCAAAAATATAATTATTTGACATACTGGAAAGAATCAACCAAAGAACTGACCAAATTGGAATGCTATCTGGCCCTAAACAGAGAGTTACAGTGTCAGAATACTTAATCACTGTGACATACCCTAAATTAAGAAAATCCTTGACTATGTACAGACTCAGTGAGAATAGCCTTGCTATTGAGAGAGGCGGCCATAGGCAGAACTCGAGAGATGACAGGCTATGTGCACACTGCCCAAAGAATAAGGTGGAAACTGAGCCACACTTCCTAACCTCCTGCCAAATGTAAGACCACATTAGAGACACATATTTCCCATAGATCACACAGAGCCATAAAGAATTTGAAAACAAATAAAACATTGATAAACTCCCATATCTACTAGGTGAAATACTGCAGTGTGCCTTCACAGCAGCAAGATTTGTGGCCCGTTGCCATGACAAAAGGGAGCACAAACAACATTCTAAATACAACCTTGAATTTATCTGTTTATTTATTTTCTCCGTCATACTTCAACTACTTGCACATTGTTACGATACTGTACAGAGACAATAATATAACATTTGCAATGCCTATGTTCTTTTAAAACTTTTTGTGAGTATAATGTTCACTAATGTGTTGTTTGTTCATTTCCCTTTTGTTTATTGTCTATTTCATTTGCTTTGACAATGGAAACATATGTTTCCCATGCCAATAAAGCCCTTTGAATTGAATTTCATTGAGAGAGAGAGAGAGAGAGAGAGAGAGAGAGAGAGAAAGAGAGGGGGAATTAGAGAGAGAGAGAGAGAGAGAGAAAGGTAGAAAACAAGAGTGAGAAAGAGAGTAAGAATGAAAGAAGGAAAAGGAGAGAAAGAAAGGGCCGTGAAAACAGAACCTAGCCTGAGAGAAGAGAGGGGGGCTACAGCTCTCTGACCATGCCTACCTGGTTAATGATCACACAGTCATGTGGTGTAATGCCTGAGAATCTCGGTACAGATTAGCATGGTCAACACAACCACAAATGTTTGAAATTACCTCATCTGGTTTGTGTGTGTGAATGTGTGTGTGTGTGTGTGTGTGTGCGTGTGTGTGTGTGTGTGTGTCTGTGTCCGTGCGTGTGTCTGTCTGTCTGTCTGTCTGTCTGTGTGATCTACTTCCCTTTCTCTTTCCTTTGTGCTTCTCTATCAAATTGAGATGTATATTATTTAGGCGAAACCTTGCCTGAAGCCTCAAAAAGTCAGGCTCAACTGCTGCAAGGTCAAATCACATTGGTCTCAGACGGGCTCTTAGACAAAGTTTCTATTGAATTTCAATTGTATAGAAAATCAACGTCTGCGTTCATCTTCTAGTGAGCTCTTATCTCACCATGGTCTAGACCAGGGTTTCCCAAACTCTGTCCCCCAGCACTACACAGTTGATTCAAGTAACAAACTTATCATCAAGCTTGGATTATTTGAATCAGCTGTGTAGGGCTAGGGTAAAAAACTAAACTTGGGGGGGGGGGGGGGGGGGGGGGCAAGGACCGAGTTTGGAAAACCCTGATCTAGACTACTATCCATTTGCAATCTTGTTTGTTCATTCTTGAGAGGTGTGGGTTATTAGCCTCGTACGAACCATCCTAATCTCGCCAATTTACATTGTGTTACCGTGTAGCGAAACAGAGTGAAAGCTGGCGAGACCAGGAGGGTTCATACGAGGCTAACAACCAGGGAGGGAGGGAGGGAGGGAGGGAGGGAGGGAGGGAGAGAGAGAGAGAGAGAGAGAGAGAGAGAGAGAGAGAGAGAGAGAGAGAGAGAGAGAGAGAGAGAGAGAGAGAGAGAGAGGGAGAGAGAGAGGGAGAGAGGGAGAGAGAGAGAGAGAGAGAGAGAGAGAGAAATAGTGAAAGAAGGAGAGAATGGCTCCTTAAATCATAGGCAATGAACTGTCCTCTTCTTGTAACTACTGTACACAGACACATTCATACTCCCCCCTAGTGGAAGAGTCATGAAAGTGCATGACAGTTTTAAACTACCCGCTAATGCTGTAATGGCATCAAACTCCAAACTTCAAATCCCATCAAAGCAGAATTTAATATGAGGATAATTTAATCATCATAGCATCATTGGTGTAAAATAGAGCTGATATCAGGACTATATTCAGTGGTTGACTATTTGACTGTATGTTTCAATGGTGACTGACTGGCTAATTCTGTTCGCCATTTGGCATTTTGCAGCGCCACATATAACCCTGAGAGCACCGTTTAGGGAGCTGGGAGCAGGGCAGGTGGTGTTGGAGATGGGAAAAACCCCTTCAGCATTAAGTTACACAGAGACAGATTTACTGTTGGCTAAATCCATTTGAATTCAGTGATGGGTACATCCATTTGAATTCAGTGTTGGGTACATCCATTTGAATTCAGTGTTGGGTAAATCCATTTGAATTCAATCACTTTTTGACAGCAGCCCTTTTGATTTGAACAAAACCTTCCATACTATTTGCTCATTGTAGAAGTACTCAGAAAGCGTACTTCTGCACCGTGAGACACGATGTCTGCATCACAGGAAAAGATACATGGTTGCGATTGATATAATTTACAAGCTTACAAACAGGGTCGTCAAACTGTTTAATTAAACGTCAATTATCTAAAAGCACGGTGCTTAGACCCTTATTGACATCGTCTGATGATTTTGTGTTGTGTCCGCCATGCTCAACAAGCTTTTGAATACGGGTGGGTTTCATGTTTTGCCTGAGAAATGTACAAACATTTTTGTCTTTTAAATGGTTGGAGGTCCACACATCAGAGACTGTTGACTTGAATGGGAATATCTTTTGTTTTAAATTATAATGTCAACCCTCCATAGGAAACCTATTGAAATCATAGAAACATAGATAATAGAATAGACATTACCATTTAACTTGACATCCGAAGGTGAGGGAACTGGCGGCCATCTTTGTGTCAGTAATTAGAAGTTAACATTACATTTCAATTTCAATGGTGTACCAGCTTAATTGCAGTGGTCTGAAGGTATAGATCCATTCTATGAATTATATTTCCATGATTGAAATGACACCCACCCTTTATTCAAGAGCATGTTGTGTCTCAACCAAATGCGGGCATAACACAAAAACTCTAGACGGGATACAGCTTTTGTAAAATTTGACTTCAAAAGCATATTTTTTTTAGCATTTCACCTAATTATCCTAACCTGCTACGCTAGTTCTCTTAACCTGCTGCGTAAGTTCTCCTAAACCTGCTACGAAAAGTACATTTTGACAAAAGCTGTATCCCTTCTAGACAAAACCCACAAAAACCTCAGAGGATGTAAAGTAGGGCTTAAGCTACGACACATGTGAATATGAAATTGTAGTTTACTTTGCTGTTGATGGTATGTTCAGGGTGCCAAGGCTAAGGCTGTGAAAGCAATTGAAAGTAAACAGGTTTAATGTTTATTTTATTATATTCACTTGCAAACCCATATGGTACACATCATGCACTGAGTGTACAAAACATTAGGAACACACTCCTAATATTGCGTTGCATCCCCTTTTGTCCTCAGATACAGCATCAATTCGTCAGGACATGGACTACAAGGTGTCGAAAGCATTCCACAGGGATTCTGGCCCTTGTTGACGCCAATGCTTCCCAACGTTGGGTCAAGTTGCCTGGATGTCCTTTGGGTAGTGGACCATTCATGATACACACGGGAAACTGTTGAGAATAAAAACCCAGCAGTGCCTGGCACCTACTAGCATACACAGTTCAAAGGAACTTCAATATTTAGTCTTGCCCATTCCCCCTCTGAATGGCACACATACACAATCCATGTCTCAATTGTTTCAAGGTTTAAAAATCCTTCTTTAACCTGTATCCTCCCCTTCATGTACACTAACTGAAGTGGATTTAACAAGTGACATCAATAAGGGATCAGAAATGTCACCTGGATTCACCTAGTCAGTCTATGTAATGGAAAGGACAGGTGTAATAGAGCTGGCGGGATTTTCCATGTAGCGGCAGAACAGAGAAGCTACATCTTTTTGTCAGTAACAGCTGGTGCGCGATGTGTAATATTAAAGAAGTCTAGAGGTATTGCTCACCTGAAGTAGAGTACCTTATAATAAGCTGTAGACCACACTATCTACCAAGAGAGTTCTCATCTATATTATTTGTAGCTGTATATTTTCCACCACAGACCGATGATGGCACTAAGACAGTACTCAACCAACTCTATAAGGCCGTAAGCAAAAAATAAGATGCTCATCCAGATGCGGCGATCTTAGTGGCCGAGGACTTTAACGCAGGCAAACTTAAATCAGTTTTACCAAATTTTTACCAGCATGTCACATGTGCAACCAGAGGAAAAAAAACTCTAGACCACCTTTACTCCACACACAGAGATGCATACAAAGCTCTCCCCCACCGTCCATTTGGCACATCTGACCATAATTATATCCTCCTGATTCCTGCTTACAAGCGAAAACCAAAGCAGGAAGTACCAGTAACTCACTCAATACGGAAGTGGTCAGATGACATGGATGCTACGCTACAGGACTGTGTTGCTAGCACAGACTGGAATATGTTCCGGGATTCATCTAATGACATTAAGGAGTATACCACCTCAGTCATCGGCTTCATCAATAAGTGCATCGGCGACGTCGTCCCCACAGTGACCGTACGTACATATCTCAACCCGAAGCCTGCATCGAGCTATAGGCTAGAGCTGCCGCAGCGGGACATTAATCCGGACGCTTATAAGAAATCCTGCTATGGTTTAAACTGAGCTTTTTTGTTTAATTTCTGTTTGTAAGTTTGTTTAAAATAATAAAATAAAAAAAAGAATAAAAAAAAAAAAAAAAAGAAATCCTGCTATGCCCTGAGACGAACCATCAAACAAGCAAAGCATCAATACAGGATTAAGATTGAATCCTACTACACCGGCTCTGACGCTCGTCGGTTGTGGCAGGGCTTGAAAACTATTACATACTACAAAGGGAAACCCAGACGCAAGCTGCACAGTGACGGAAGCCTACCACACGAGCTAAATGCCCTTTATACACGCTTTCAAGGCAAGCAACACTGAAGCATGCACGAGAGCACCAGCTGCTCTGGATGACTTTGTGATAACGCTCTCGGTAGCCGATGTGAGCAAGACCTTTAAACAGGTCAACATTCACAAAGCCGTGGGGCTAGATGGATACCAGGACGTGTGCTCAAAGCATGCGTGGACCAACTGGCAAGTGTCATCACTGAAATGTTCAACCTCTCCCCGACTGAATCTGCAATACCAACATGTTTCAAGCAGTCCACCATGGTCCACCCCCCAGTCCACAAATGATTTCCACCCCATAGCACTCATGTTGGTAGCCATGAAATGCCTTGAAAGGCTGCTCATGGCTCACATCAACAGCATCCTCCCGGATACCCTAGACCCACTCCAATTCGCATGTCGCCCCAACAGATTCACAGATGACGGAATCTCAATCGCACTCCGCACTGCCGTTTCCCACTTGGACAAAGGGAACACCTGTATGAGAATGCTGTTCATTGACTACAGCTCAGCATTCAACACCATAGTGCCTACGAAGTACATCACTAAGCTAAGGACCCCGGGACTAAACACCTCCCTCTGCAACTGGATCCTGGACTTCCTGACAGGCCTCCCCCAGGTGGTAAGGGTAGGCAAGAACATGTCTGCCACGCTGATCCTCAACACTGGGGCCTCTCAGGGGTGTGTACTTAGTCCCATACTGTACTGCCTGTTCACCCACGGCTCCTTGGCCAAACGCGACTCCAACACCATCATTAAGTTTACTGACCAAATCAAATCAAATTAATTTATATAGCCCTTCATACATCAGCTGATATCTCAAAGTGCTGTACAGAAACCCAGCCTAAAACCCCAAACAGCAAGCAATGCAGGTGTAGAAGCAGGGTGGCTAGGAAAAACTCCCTAGACATGCCAAAACCTAGGAAGAAACTTAGAGAGGAACCAGGCTATGTGGGGTGGCCAGTCCTCTTCTGGCTGTGCCGGGTGGAGATTATAACAGAACATGGCCAAGATGTTCAAATGTTCATAAATGACCAGCATGGTCAGATAATAATCACAGGCAGAACAGTTGAGACTGGAGCAGCAGCACAGCCAGGTGGACTGGGGACAGCAAGGAGTCATCATGCCAGGTAGTCCTGAGGGCTCAGGTCCTCCGAGAGAGAGAAAGAAAGAGAGAAAGAGAGAATTAAAGAGAGCATACTTAAATTCACACAGGACACCGGATAGGACAGGAGAAGTACTCCAGATATAACAAACTGACCCTAGCCCCCTGACACATAAACTACTGCAGCATAAATACTGGAGGCTGAGACAGGAGGGGTCAGGAGACACTGTGGCCCCATCCGATGATACCCCCGGACAGGGCCAAACAGGAAGGATATAACCCCACCCACTTTGCCAAAGCACAGCCCCCACACCACTAGAGGGATATCTTCAACCACCAACTTAACATCCTGAGACAAGGCCGAGTATAGCCCACAAAGATCTCCCAAGGGGGGGTGCCAACCCAGACAGGAAGATCACATCAGTGACTCAACCCACTCAAGTGACGCAACCCTCCTAGGGACGGCATGAAAGAGCACCAGTAAGCCAGTGACTCAGCCCCTGTAATAGGGTTAGAGGCAGAGAATCCCAGTGGAAAGAGGGGAACCGGCCAGGCAGAGACAGCAAGGGCGGTTTGTTGCTCCAGAGCCTTTCCGTTCACCTTCACTCTCCTGGGCCAGACTACACTCAATCATATGACCCACTGAAGAGATGAGTCTTCAGTAAAGACTTAAAGGTTGAGACCGAGTTTGCGTCTCTCACATGGGTAGGCAGACCCTTCCATAAAAATGGAGCTCTATAGGAGAAAGCCCTGCCTCCAGCTGTTTGCTTAGAAATTCTAGGGACAATTAGGAGGCCTGGGTCTTGTGACCGTAGCGTACGTGTAGGTATGTACGGCAGGACCAAATCAGAGAGATACGTAGGAGCAAGCCCATGTAATGCTTTGTAGGTTAGCAGTAAAACCTTGAAATCAGCCCTTGGCTTGACAGGAAGCCAGCGTTGGGAGGCTAGCACTGGACTAATATGATAAAAAATGTTGGTTCTAGTCAGGATTCTAGCAGCCGTATTTAGCACTAAATGCAGTTTATTTAGTGCTTTATTCGGGTAGCCGGAAAGTAGAGCATTGCAGTAGTCTAACCTAGAAGTAACAAAAGCATGGATACATTTTTATGCGTCATTTTTGGACAGAAAGTTTCTGATTTTTTACAATGTTACGTAGATGGAAAAAAGCTGTCCTTGAAACAGTCTTGATATGTTTGTCAAAAGAGAGATCAGGGTCCAGAGTAACGCCGAGGTCCTTCACAGTTTTATTTGAGACAACTGTACAACCATTAAGATTAATTGTCAGATTCAACAGAAGATCTCTTTGTTTCATGAGACCTAGAACAAGCATCTATGTTTTGTCCGAGTTTAAAAGTATAAAGTTTGCAGCCATCCACTTCCTTATGTCTGAAACACAGGCTTCTAGCGAGGGCAACTTTGGGGCTTCACCATGTTTCGTTGAAATGTACAGCTGTGTGTCATCTGCATAGCAGTGAAAGTAACATTATGTTTTCGAATGACATCCCCAAGAGGTAAAATATTTAGTGAAAACAATAGTGGTCCTAAAACGGAACCTTGAGGAACACCAACATTTACAGTTGATTTGTCAGAGGACAAACCATTCACAGAGACAAATTGATGTCTTTCCGACAGATAAGATCTAAATCAGGCCAGAACTTGTCCGTGTAGATCAATTTGGGTTTCCAATCTCTCCAAAGGAATGTGGTGATCGATGGCATCAAAAGCAGCACTAAGGTCTAGGGGCACAAGGACAGATGCAGAGCCTCAGTCTGATGCCATTAAAAGGTAATTTACCACCTTCACAAGTGCAGTCTCAGTGCTATGATGGGGTCTAAAACCAGACTGAAGCATTTCGTATACATTGTTTGTCTTCAGGTAGGCATTGAATTGCTGCGCAACAGCCTTTTCTAAAAATTTTGAGAGGAATGGAAGATTCGATATAGGCTGATATTTTTTTTATATTTTCTGGGTCAAGGTTTGGCTTTTTCAAGAGAGGTTTTATTACTGCCACTTTTAGTCACTTTTAGTGAGTTTGGTACACAAACTACAAAAAAAGTCGGGCCAAACATGCCCCCATTAACATCAATGGGGCTGTAGTGGAGCGGGTTGAGAATTTCATGTTCCTTGGTGTCCACATCAACAACAAACTATCATGGTCCAAACACACCAATACAGTTGTGAAGAGGGCATGACAAAACCTTTTCCTCCTTAGGAGATTGAAAAGATTTGACTTGGGTCCCCAGATCCTCAAAAGTTCTACAGCTGCACCACCGAGAGCATCCTGATCGTTTGCATCACCGCCTGGTATGGCAACTGCTCGGCATCTGACCGTAAGGCGCTACAGAGGGTAGTGCTTACGGCCCAGTACATCACTGGGGTCAAGCTTCCTGCCATCCAGGACCTATATAATAGGTGGTGTCAGAGGAACACCCATAAAATTGTCAGAGACTCCAGTCACCCAAGTCATAAGACTGTTTTCTCTGCTACCACATGGCAAGTGGTACCAGACCGCCAAGTCTAGGAGCAAAAGGCTACTCAACGGCTTCTACCCCCAAGCCATAAGAATGCTGAACAATTAAAAATGGCCAACGGACAATTACATTGACGACCCCCCCCCCCTATTTGTTGTGTACACAGCTGCTACTCGCTGTTTATTATCTATGACTTCACCCCTACCTACATGTACAAATTACCTCAACTAACCTGCACCCCTGCACACTGACTCGGTACCGGTACCCCCTATATATAGCCTCGTTATTGTTATGTTATTGTGTTACTTTTTATTATTTTTTACTTTAGTTTATTTGGTAAATATTTTCTTAACTCTTCCTGAACTGCATTGTTGATTAAGGGCTTGTAAAGTAAGCATTTCATGGTAAGGTCTACCCTTGTGACAAATAGAGTTTGATTTGATTTGTTCCAAATGTTTTGTGCACTCAGTGTACAAACCCGGCTCCCCACTTCCATCTTTATAACCATCCCCCTGCAATAACAAACACATTAATCAAGGCTCTCATGTTACATCGTACACAATAAATCCCTATCAAGCCTTTGCCCCCCCTTGGGGTCCCTCCCCGCTTCCCCCTCCCTCCTGCCACAACAGAGGGGAATCAGGGGGGTGGGGGGGTGGCATCAGGGGGGAGTCAGGGCCGATCCCCTCCCCCTGGGTCTTTTAATAGACCTGGCTGGAGTTAGAGCAGCAGCTGCCGGAGTGTGTCTGCACCACCTCTCCCCTGTCCCTGTCTGTCCCCTTATCCTGCTTTCTCTCTCTCTCTCTCTCTTTCTGTCTCTGTCTCTCTCTCTCTCTCTCTCTCTTTCTCTCTCTCGTTCCCTCTCATTCCTTCTCTCTCTCTCTCTACTACCCCTCCTCTCTCTTTCTCTCAACCCCACTCCTCATCTCTCTCTCTTTCTCTCTGCTACCCCCCTTCCTCTATCTCTCTGGAACTCTCCTGTCCTCTTTCCCCTATCTCTGCTTCAACCCCCAAACCCTTACCACCTCCCCTTCTCACACACACTCAACTGCACACCTCACAATCACACACACCTCACACACAGGACTACCATTCCCGGACCAGTCCCCATGGCCGACAAGAAGGGCGCTGCTGCCAGCAGCAAACTGTTGGTGAGGAAGAAAGAGAGGACGACAAAGACAGCGGTGACTGTGGAGGTCAAGAAAGAGGTCAAGAAAGAGGTGAAGACGGAGATGAAGATGGAGATGAAGAGGGAGGTTAAGTCGAGTTTAGTGAAGAAGGAGGAGAAGGTCCTGGCAGTGGGGGAAAACGTGGAGGGGAACGGAGATGTCCCAATGGAAGAGGGAGCCACAGCTAACGAAGACGTGGCTAATGGGGAAGCGGCTGCGGCTAAAGCTAACGGAGAAAATGGGGAGTACGAACCCATTGAGCTGCCCCCTTGGGAGATCATCGAAGGGTGGGTGACAACAGATACCATGTGTGTGCGTGCTGTATGTCTGTTGTCGGCAGCTGGTGTGCTGTCATTCTCATTTCATTATACATACAGTGCCAGGGACTTGCCTTTCATATCATTACTATTCAAGTCTTGTTTCCTACAATACAGCTGAGTAGTTACATAGTAGTTACCAAAGTACAGAGTAACTTACTACTCTATATGGCAGTTACTATGTTCAACTGAGTAATAACGTAGTTGTTACCAAAGTAGGCATAAAGAACTGAATGTAAAGTGTTGCCAAATGACCTTTAGAGGGATGGCGAGGGTTACTTTTCCTACTCTGGAGAGAAACATCCACTGTCATTCCAACATGACGGGAAGAAATGGCTTTAGAACGTTGTGAAACACTGAAAGACATTGTAGAACATTGTGGAATGTTCTACAACTCTGTTGAACACTGGAATGTTCACAGTGGTTTTGTTGTGTCTGTCCATACGACTCAACATTGTGACAGCAGTGAAACTCTTAACTAAGTGGTCAAATGTTAGGTAGGAACACAGCCACTGAGTTTTACCATAAAGTCAAATTAAATCCAAAATGAAGGCATACTGTTTTGGATCGTTTCCAACCCATTGAGGCCAGACAGAAAATGTATGGAAGTTCCATTATCATTACCTTCACAGTGATGTCTGAGGGCTTAAATATGCCTCCACAGATTCCAACCGGCCCAGTCATTGGTTATCCACCAGAGGCCTGGATAGTAAAGTTGCACAGTCATTGGTTGATCACCTGTGAGTTTGTGTGTTAGCGTGGTGGGTCATGTTGCAGCAGTGAGGGGCTTGGTTCAGATATAGCTCAGGGGGATTTTTCCATTCTGAGATGATCTGTGTTTGGGTTCCTGTTTAGGGTGAGATTTAAGGGTCTTGGTTTCGGAGGTCATCTTGGGACTGAAGGGCCCAGAGCCCGGAAATACCCTCTGATTTTGTTTTATCACCCCTCCATCTGGTGGATCTGTTGTCATCCTTTGGGTATGGCTGTGATGGGGGTTACATTTGTTAACACTGCAACAAATGGAATATAGATGGTGCATATGTTGCGAAACCAAAGGGATAAAGTGTAATACTTCCCAGTCACCCACTTTGTATGCGTTTCAGCTATGTTTTTTTTATTACTTCAGATGTGTTGTCTTCTTGAAAGTGTCCTGACTTGGTTCAAACCAGCATGACAATATACATAAAAGGAACGCAATCAAAACCAGCACGACAACATGTCGGAAGGAAGGTGAACAAGTGATAAGAAAAGAGTCATTCTCCATATTTTTGGGACAGGGCTTCTGTGTCTGTGAGTGTCACGTCTGGTAGAGCACAACCTGACTAACAGGAGATCTGCCAGTCAAAGGGGATTAAGACTGTTATGAGTTTGAAACACACGGCCCTCTTAAAACAGGACATGCCCAAACAACAAACCCTCAGCCGTTTCTGTGGACAGAGCCTACGCATTACTCAGTGATTACTGGTGTATTCACTTCACAGTTGACTCAAGACATTCATTAAAAGCCTACGGTTAGACAAACAAAATAGCTGACTCATAATCAAAACATTTGGACTGGGTCAGGTTTCCGGAATGCCTGTCATGATATGGACCTGCCTTCCAGAGAGGACTCCTGAAGAGCTGTGACAGCTTGGGAAATAAATGATCGTAAAAGTAGTATGCACTTCGTCTAGTTTACGGTGAGGCACTAAAACTATTGTATTCAACAAGCGACTGTTCCCCTTCACCATCTGACTACATCACAATATACAGTAGCATAGATTATTACTAGACAGGGTAAAAATGGAAAAACAATTGAAATAGATGAGCACAAATATGAGCTTTTTGCTCTTGATTTTGGGTTAGGGCGATGATAAAGGTTAAGAACAGGGTTTGTGAATAGAGTTGTGTCCATAGCTAGATAGTGTAGTCCTGTCCAGTTAGTACCAACCACGTACCGTACCAATGGGGTGATCTTGAGCACCTCGGGCCACACAAAGCCCTGGACGCCATGGTTAATGTTGATGTGGGTCATTGAGTCAGAAGGCTAAAAATACAGAGCTGGCATTCCACGCTAAGCCACACCAATACCCTAAAATTAGTCCTGCGTACCCCCGTCTGTCTGATATAAGACATCATTTCTTATTATATACATTTTTTTACCCCTTTTTCTCCCCAATTGGTAGTTACACGGACTCAGGAGAGGAAAAGGTCGAGGCACATGCGTTCTCTGAAACACAACCCAACAAAGCCGCAGTGCTTCTTGACACAATGCCCACTTAACCATGAAGCCAGCCGCACCAATGTGTCAGAGGAAACACCTTACACCTGGCGACCATGTCAGTGTGCACTGTCCCTAGCCCACCACGGAAGTCTCTGGTGCGCAATGGGATAACAATATCCCTGCCGGCCAAACCCTCCCCTAACCCGGACGACACTGGGCCAATTCTACACCGCCCCATGGGTCCCCTGGACACGGCTGGCTGTGATTGAGCCTGGACTCGAACCCATAATCTCTAGTGGCACAGCTAGCACCTGCGATGCAGTGCCTTAGACCACAGCGCCACTCGGGAGGCCCTTATAGGAGTGATTCTGTAATGATAACTGTATAACACTTGTACTCTTAGAACAAACACTTCTATATATATACGTTTGGGTTGACAAAATGTTCCAAGGTTAAATAACCTTGAATAGAGACCTGAAGGTAGAGAACCCTTCTCCCATTTGTTAAATTAAACCCATCCCCATATTCCCTCTCCATCCAGGGACCGCATCGACCCGTTCCAATTCAAGTTCCAGTTCAAGAACGTGGAGTACTCGTCAGGTCGTAACAAGACGTTCCTGTGTTACCTGGTGGACAAAGGGAAGGCTGATGCCGGTCTGATGAGAGGTTACCTGGAGGATGAACACTCAGGAGCCCACGCTGAGCAGGCCTTCTTCCTCCAGACACTCCCAGACTACGACCCTGCTGTCAAATACACTATCACCTGGTACGTACACTACAGGTCAAAAGTTTTAGAACACCTACTCATTCAAGGGTTTTTCTTTATTTTAAAAATGTTCTCCATTGTAGAATAATAGTGAAGACGTCAAAATTATGAAATAACATATGGAATCATGTAGTAACCAAAAAGGTGTTAAGAAAACTTCTGAAGCCAGCTAAATAATTATAAAAATGATGGATATTACCTAACATTTAGGTACATATAAGTGTCTTATATTGGTTGAAAGCTTATATTCTTGTTAATCCTACTGTACTATCTGATTTACAGTAGCTATTACAGCGAAAACATGCCATGCGATTGTTTGAGGATGGCGCCCCACATCAAAATATTTTTCCACTGGCACAGGTTTCATAAATTTACAAACAGCGATGAAATATTCACTTTTTGAAAATCTTCCTCTGATTTGTCATCCAAAGGGTCCAGTTATAACATGTAGTGTTGTTTTGTTAGATAAAATCCTTCTTTATATCCCAAAAAGTCAGTTTAGTCGGCGCCATCGATTTGAGTAATCCACTCGTAAAACATGCAGAGAAAGGAATTTGAAAATCTACCACTAAACTTTGTTTCAAAAAGTCAAAATATGTTTCTATATACTCCTCAGATACCCTAAAATTTTATCAAACGATAGTATTTCTTACAGAAAGAACTATGTTCAGTAGGAAACCGATTTTAACAGGTGTGTCCTGTCTTCATGGTGCACGCAAACACAAGACTGTGTCCCTGTACTAAAACTGATATTTCTTATTAATTTTTTCTAAAGTTACAAGCCTGAAACCTTGAACATAGACTGCTGACACCCTGTGGAAGCCATAGGAATTGCATCCTGGGAGCTCATTTTCAGTATGCCCTTATACTTGCCATTGTAAGAGCATGGTCTCTCTCAAAAAACTTCTGGTTGGTTTTTCTTTAGATTATCTCCTACCATATCTGTTGTGTTATTTTCTCTTCCATTATTTTAATATTTCTACAAACTTCAAATTGTTGTCTTTCCAATGGTACCAATTATATGCATATGCTGGCTTTACGGCCTGAGCTACAGGCAGTTTACTTTGGGCACGTCATTCAGGCGGAGATTGAGAAAAAAGGGGCCTAGCCTAAAGAAGTTTTAAGAAAAACCCTTGAATGAGTAGATGTTCTAAAACTTTTGACCGTTAGCTTTCAGTATCTCTCGAATACGCTGTCACCTGATATGTATCTCTCCAATACACTGTAACCTGGGACATATCTCTCAAATACACTGTAACCTGGGACATATCTACAGTATTACTCAGTCAAGTACACTGTCACCTGGTACCTATCTCTCAAACACACTTTCTCCTAGTACATATCTATCAAATACACTATAATCGGGGACATATCGCTCAAATACATGGTCTCCTGGTACATATCTCTCAGACACATATCTGCGAAATACACCTGGTAACTATTGGCCTTCACACAGTCACCTGGTCCATATCTCTCAAATATACCGTGACCTGTGAAATCTCTCTCAAATACACTGTCACGTCCATACAGTATCTCCGCAGAGAGCTGTGACTCGTTTCACAGAAATTTAGCAGCACTTAATGAAACAATTAGAACCCTAACTATGACCTCATCATCTGTGCCTAATTCAATTTTACCTTCTCCCCTGTCCCAGGTACATGTCATCCAGTCCCTGTGCGGTCTGTGCAGCTAAGATCGCAGAGGCCCTTCAGGCCAGGAAGAGCATCAAGATGACTCTCTTCTCAGCCCGGCTCTTTGAGTGGGAGGATCAAGACATCCAGGCGGGGCTGAATGCTCTGTCTCAAGCAGGGTGCAAGCTGAGGATGATGAAACCCATGGACTTCACCTATGTCTGGGACACTTTTGTGGAGAATGACGACCTAACGTTCACCCCCTGGGAGGACTGCCAGGACAACTACGAGTACTACCACGAGAAACTGGCAGACATCATGCAGTGACTACAGTGAGTTAATGTAGTGTTACTGTAGTATGACTAGAGAATCTGGCCGATATCATGCCGTTATCGCTGTGAGTTACTGTGGTATTACGATCAACTGGTCGACCTTCAAGGCATTCCTAGTAGATCACCAAACATTTATGTAGAAAAGCCAACGATTAAAGGCTTGCTCTCCTTTTGTTCTTCGTGCTGCACTGTTGGTGCACTTGATTCAGAAGCCCTGCACACTGGGTAGGCAAAGTGTTCCCATTTTGAACCATTTCATTTGTCTGAATAGAAAAACTCTGCCTACACGGCAGACGGGGAGATCTGTGGCTAACTCCAGTGCATCTACTTTGCTGGCCAATTGGATATCTCAAATCACTGTGCATACCTACAGCTTCCATGACCCCGTCCACAGCAAAGTGTGATGCCACGTGAGATTTCGTAACTGTCAAAGAGCACAGCAAAGAGAGCCTGCCAAATATAGCAAAGAGCTGCAGTTTTTATGAGTGAGTTTTATTCAACACTGTCAACACTGTTTCTATTCAACACTATTACAAAACTTAAAACAAGCTTCTCTCTACTTCGACTCCCGCTGCAATGTATGCGAAGCCAAGTGTATAGATAGCCCTGCGTTTGTATTATTATTAGCAGCTCGTCGTGTCTATTTTAATATCGAGGAGTATTTCACTTTCTCTGGTCATAGGAACAACATGAATTTGTGCCTGAGGCGGTGTGACTCGAGGTGGTTCGCCTTCAGGTGGAAGACTGTGTCTTCTCTCTAGTCAGTCTCACTGGAGGAAAGAGCAGGGACCGTGAGAGGCAGACCCTCTGCTGCTCTCTCCCTCCCTCGAGACTAATGCCATTGTCGTGTCTTTACTATCATTTACTGAAGACCGATAGTTTTTATCAAAGATTCTCTGTAATTAGTTACTACGCGATCAACTGATTAATCACGTAACTAATTAACTATGAAATGAACCAAGGAAAAATGTTCAGATTACAAAGTTATAATTTCCTAAAATAACTTTTCAGATATTTGATCTGATCAATTAGTCTTCAAATTAATTAATTATTTACTTTACCTCACGTTAGTCTCATTCCAAACGTCGTAATTTGTTGGTTATCTGCACGAACCCAGTCTTCACTATGAGTCACCCATACATCAATTGTCTTAAATAATTTATTTATTACTAACTAAGTAATTCACAGAAATGCATAAACAAACAAACAAAGGTAAATGTAATGATAGGAGGATGTGCCCTAGTGGGCTAAACCGGCATGGCGGCTTGTTAGACAAAAGGGGAAGTGGGGGTCAACTAAGAAGTCACTACAGAGTTAATAATTATAACAATTGAAATGCTAATCCTTTACACATGAACGCTCACTCATTCAGGAACAATTGCAATCAATATATATATTTACGCTCAGTGTGTCGTCTTGATGGCTGGTGAAAAGTCTTTATTTTGTAGAATTGTCCATCTCTCTCTCTCCCTCTCTCTCTCTGTCTTGGTTAGAGGGGATAGTTCAAAGTGACATTCGTTATAGAATGGATGTTTCGGCGCTTGTCGTTCTTCGCGTTCAATGATACCGAATTCCGCAATGGTCTGCAACCTTTAGCCATCTCGTAATTGAGGAAAGCTCGGTCTGGTGATAATTTCTCAAAGTTGGGTTTTATACGGAATGGCAGGAAAGGGCTGTCCCAGGATGTCTGACCCTAATTGGGCTCAGGGGCGGTCCTCTGATTTAGTTCAAATCCAATTCCCTTTTTGAGTTTTCCTTCATTAAACAGTCCAAAATCACACTGTAAAATTGTGTAAACAGTATCATACTCACTCATTCATCTTATACAACAATTAGATGTAAACCTTATATCTGGGGCTATTATATAAACAGCGTTATGGTAATGTGGCCAACCCATCTCGCATGAGCTTCCCAAGTTGTGACAAATGGACCAGTTCGTAGCTGGATTCTTCACCGATCTTTTACACTTTCTCCAAAACATGAGATGTGTTCGTACCTCTGTGAGTTCTGTGAGGTGGGAGGATTTCCTTTGTCTCCATGAAAAACTACTCTCTATAACTGTGTGTCCATGAGGTCTTCTCAGGAATTTACGACCTCTGACCACAGCAGCCTAGTTGAAGGAGGCAAGGATGGGCTTGCTATACCCGAAGAGGCCAACGTCATGACACCATGTTCAAATTATTATATATATATTTTTATTTAACTAGTCAAGTCAGTTAAGAACAGTGACGGCCTAACCCAGACAACGCTGTGCCAATTTGCACCGCCCTATGGGACTCCCAATCACAGCCAGATGTGGTGTAGCCTGGATTCGAACCAGGGAGTGACACCTTTTGCACTGAGACACAGTGCCTTAGACTGCTGTGCCACTCGGGAGCCCGATTGGCAACTCGGATATCTCAGACTTCCGACTTCAGTGCATTCAAGACATCTGGGAACTCAGACCGACCTGAAGTTCACTGTTGTCATGATTTTGTTTTTTTTCCCAGCTGTCTTGAAAGTACCATGACCATCAGACCAGGTACCATCAGACCAGCAAAATAAAAAAGCAAATGATCTGCAAATTATTTTAATTTATGCTCAACTGTGCCTCTACACCAACTGATCTATTTTGTTATCACATTTAATATGGTCTGAGAATAACAATATTGGCAGGCCAGGCATATAGTTAATATGCTGTGATAATGTATGAGGCCTACTGCACAAACCACATTCCTACAGAACTGTTTTCTGAGCGGTAGAGCTCACCTTGCTTTTTGACTGCGAAAGTGATCTTGACTCAGAAATTGTCGGTGAACACTGCTATAGTAAAACTAGATACACTGACTGACATCATGCAGTGATCACAGTGACTTACTGTAATATTACTGTAGTATAACTAAAGATAAACTGGCTGACATCATGCAGTGATCACAGTGAGTTACTGCAATATTACTGTAGTATAACTAAAGATAAACTGGCTGAAATCATGCAGTGATCACAGTGAGTTACTGTAATATTACTGTATAACTAAAGAGAAACTGGCTGACCATGCAGTGATCACAGTGAGTTACTGTAATATTACTGTATAACTAAAGAGAAACTGGCTGACATCATGCAGTGATCACATTGGGTGGAGGGAGAGGAACACACATACAGGCCATAGGCCAACATATGCACACTTATGCAGGCACAAATACACATGCAGGTATTCAGGGATGCAGTCATTGATCTCAGAAATGTGTATTTTTCTCATGCAAAACCAGTGAGGGGCCAGAACAATGAAGCCAACGAGGATGACGCCAGAGAGAAAGACAAACAGATACAGTTACTGTTTTCCCCTGGCTGATCCACTGCTGCCTAATGGGGGCAGCTGCTAACATTTCTGGGGAGACTGGAAGAGGCAGAGGAGAAAGGAAGAGACAGGGGAGGTGGGGAGGTATGGAGACAGGGGAGGTGGGGAAAAGCAGGAAGGTAAGGAAAGGCTGGAAAAGACAGATCAGGTAGGGGCAGGGAGAGGCAGAGGGAGGCAGGGGGAAGCAGAGAGGTGCCTTGGGAGAGAGGCTGGAGATACAGGGGAAGGCAGGGGTATACATGGAGGCAGGGTGTCGATAAGCATTGAATGTTAGGGCCATGAGAAGGGGTAGAAGAGTCATCAATCAGCCTCATAACCAGTCAGTGTGGGCTTCAACCCTGGGGTTCTGATCCTCAGAGAAAGCCTAAAGGTTAGTTAGAGTCAACAGAGCGTGATGTGTAGTATTCCTGTCTTTCTGATGAAGCGATATCAATAACTTTTGAGTTGTTGTGGATTTCAATGCTCGCTCATTCCCTCCTCTCTCTCTCTTTTTTGTCTCTCTGTCTCTGTTGATCTCTCTGTCAGGAATGTTGTCAGCCCAGAATTATCCCATCACCTGCCACCTCCACTATCTAAGGTCCTCAGTGATGTGCACAGGACTCAACCAATCAGAGGGCAGTTTGTGTGCTTGTGCGTCAAGCCGTCCTGCTGTGTTTGTTTGCCTTTATGAAGCCAGTTCCAGACCACCTCCTCCACATGGAACTCTCTGTCCCAGCTTCCACTCGCTATTCTGGGGTTGTCCTCACAGGACACATGGATCTGTGGATCAATCCTCAACCTCAAGATAACAGCTTTGCAATTATGTACTATTGGTTATAATTCAAGTATAAAAAGTTATTTTATTACAATTTAAGTTATAATAATTCATCCTTCTCCTTCTGTCCTGAAAGGACGTTTCATAACTGCACCAATGTTGCCTCTGTCATCCAGAGGACTAGAATGATATTCTATGCATGGATATTCATATAGATATTGTTCATGACAATACCCCAAACTGTTAAGTTCTAGAGAATTAACAGACATGTTTGTTATTGTTATTAGGAGTAATTCAACATTTGTGAGTTATGAGATACGTTCAATATCTTTTACACATTTTAATGAGGCAAAAAAAAAAACATGAATGTTACTTGGTGTTCGTTTTAAATAGTGATTGAATGATCCAACATTTCTTACAGAAAGACTGAATAGAGATTGTAGCGTGAGCATGAGCACACGATTTCAACTTCAAGATTATATCGATCTGCCTGTAGAAATTTAAGCAAAGTACATTATTTATACACAGTGAAAATAAAGAAGTGTGGAGTTTTAAAAGTGTTGTCTTTTTCTCATTTTTAAGTCATTGTTAGCACAAATAGAACTGACAATTTGGATTTGAAATAAATGTGGTTGACCCCTTTTTCTTGTTGTGACAACTAAAGTCATCTACTTCCCTTTAAATGATACTTCCCTTTAAATGATACTCCCCCCCCCCCCCCCCCGGTCTACAAGTTTCCATATAATCATCTCGACTAATAGGTTGAAAACCCAGTTAGAATCCATGGAACTCTGAGAGCAGAAACCCTTGGCTGTTGAGTTATCTCCAGCCTACTCTTAAGAGGACTGCCTCTAGTCTCCTGATGGGACAACCGAGCGCCAATCAGCCACTATTCACAGATTAGAGTGGTTCTATAATAGAGGGGTTCTATTAAAAGACTGTGGAATGTTCATCGCACAATATTTACAGCACTGATACACTGGGAATATGTGAACGACCAGCAGAGGCAGGGGAGTCAAAGCAATCTGCAGATATTTCTGGGTCTGGGTTAATAAAGAAATTCAACAGAACATTAGAGTAAATTAAGAATCAATTAAGAATGATTGCGATCATCAGCAGATAAAGAAAAAGTATTTTAATGAGACGACCATGCATTGTTGCATACAGCACTAGTTGACATTTACAGTACATCTTCACAGAGATCCAACCTGGTCTCAGAGCATTTAGTATTACTCTGCATGTAAATCCGAGTCACTCCATTTAGTATGATATGCTACCTTTGATATCACATTATCACATGTATTGATTTGTGGATGTCCATCACCCATTTCATATGATTTGTTACAAATTAAAATTCATATTATGTGTTACGAATTTACAAAATGTACAATATGTTATGAATTTGAAAAACATACAATATGTTATATTTTTCAAAATGTATGATATGTTACGAATTCTAACCAGGTATCTAACGTTAGTTAGCTGGCTAAAGTTAGCTAGAATAGGGGTTGAGGTTGGGGTTAGAGTTTAGTTGAGGAGTTATGTCAAAGGGTTAAGGTTATAGTTAGGTTTAGCTAAAAGAGTTAAGGTTAGGGGAACGATCAGCTAAAAGGGTTAGGGGAAGTAGCTAAAATGTAGTAAGTAGTTGAAAGTTGCTAATTAGCAAAAATGCTCAAGTTCTCCTTGATGACATTTAAACTCGCAACCTCAATCGCGTTACACGCCCCACCCACCCTACTTTAGTTTATTTGAGTGTCCCGTATTTACATTTACTATGTTACGTCTAGTCTATGAGACCAGGCTGAGAGATCTGATGGGTGAAAAACATGCCAAAAATAGCAGGCTCAAAGCAGATACCCATTAATAAAAGTCATGGTCTATTTTATTTTCATGTGCAGACTTTTAGTAGGCTAACATACTCATTGACAATCAAAGCAGCGACACAGAATGCGAAATAGAGATGGTTCTGAGAGTTGCGGGGTCTATGGTTCCCCCTCAGAGAGGTCCATGAGGTTGGGGCTGAAGAAGTTTTTCATAAGTCTCTCCAGTGACCCCTTGTGGTTGTTGCTGGCCTCCCCAGATTGTGAGCCAGCAGAGTGTGGTTTGAGGGCAGGGGAGAAGCCCGGGGTGTAGCGCGGGATGGGGTTAAGTGCGGTGGGGGGCAGCAGGGAGGAGGAGCGGGTCTGGGCAGTGTGGAGACCCTCCATGGCACTGGACAACCAGATGAGTCTCTTCAGGCTCTGGATGGTCCTGCCACGGTCATGCATCAGCTGGTGCTCCGTTACCGCTCGCCTGCTGGAGTGGAGAGGAGGGGAGGAGTGGAGAGGAGTAGAGGAAAGAGGAGGGGTGAGGGGGCAGAGATATGTATTATTGAGCAGGGAGGGAGAGGAGTACATTAATATCTTCAGGAAAATAATGTGATAGAAAGATGATAAAGGAGGAGAGACAAGGAGGAGAGAGCTGTAGTGTGTAGTTTGCTCGCAACAAATACAAGGTGTGAAAAATAGACTTCAGGAACTTTCAGCATGTTTAAAAGTATATATAAAAAACAATAAAGGAATTAACCTTAAGAGGAACCAGAGACTTACCTTTCATTCTCCTGACAGTGACCGACTGTGAAGACGACAAGAACCATGACAGCAACGGCCTGCACATGCTTTTGGGATACCAGCATCGTCTGCAGAGATCGAACGTTCACAAAAACTTCATGTAATTCCTCAAAACTCACTGGGGCCATACTTACGAACATTAGAAAAAGTTTCATTTCAAACGTTTTCTGCGTCTCAAAATGCGCGTCAGCCAATTAAAACCGTTGAAGTAGTTGCACATGATCAAACGCTACATGTTAGCTGTTCCCATTACATAACCTGGCACATGTATCCCCATGCTAACCTGAGCAGTGACAGTGATTATTTCCTGTAACAAATTCTGCATCCTTGACTAGTGTAACAGGTTGAAGTTTGTTGTTCTTGAATACAGCCTTCTGCCTCTGTCAGTCAAAGGTGTACCTCGTTCTATTTAAGGGCGTGATTCTGAAATCTGTGCTTCACTTTTGTTTCAGAGTATACCCTAACAATGGTAAAGGCTGACATGTCATAGGAGGATGGGAGAGGCGCCCATGGTGCAGCGAAAATAGATTTGAATCATTAGTGATGTTCTATGGTGCCCATCTCCGTTGGTGCCGCTCTCCTTCTCCCCTGGCGTCCCCTCCTGGGTTGTTGGTATGTTTTGTATGTTGGCCGGAGTTAAACAACTTAAATATGATAGCTTGATTATTTAATAATGGGTGGTGGTGATGATGATTGAACTGATCAGAAGATTCTTTACAGAGTGGAAGGCGCTGAAGATGTTCCAGTCTAAACTTTCTATTGTGAATCACATAGATGTTTGTTTTATACCTGGTCTGTTAATTCCCATGCTCCACATTTAAAGAACCTGTGTTTTAGTTTCGGTAAATCCCCCACTTTATGTTTGACGACAGTCGGCAGAGAACGGAGCATTGGAATATTTTAAGCGTTAAATTAGATCATTTGAAGGTAATCTTTTTTAGCATAGACATGGGATAACTATAGTTTGAAGTATGCTTTGTGGAATGTAATGATTGAGTCGGTGGAACAAATAGCTTAGTTTGAGGTGACTACATATTTGTGGAATGAGTATGCTATTCCAATCTGTCTGACCGTCCTATTTGAAGAGTTTCAAATCTAAAACAAAAGACAAGGTGGGATCTTTTTGGGGTTTGCACAATTCATTATGTGAGAAATGGCGGTGGAAACGCTTTCATGCGCAAATATTGATATAATAACCATCATATCGAAGTAAACTTGGAGTCACCTAATGACATTTTGTGTGGTCCTCGTACTACGACTCGGGATGACATGCCGTTTTAATAGGCTACAGATTAACTAAATTATGATGAACATCACAAGGTGGTAAAAATGCAAGGCGATGAGCTTGATGCACCTTTCCAATAAATATCGAGGGTCTTCTTCTGGTGACATGATAATCGATCTTTGGCTGCCATTTGATAAATTGGAATAATCTCGCTCTCTTTTAACACGTTTAGATGGTTTTTCGGCCAGCTAACTTGTCTATATAAAATATGTTAGCTGACATGGGCTAATTGACTATGCTAATCAAACTGCTGACGCACAACCAAATTTTGAAATTGCACCTTGTTTATTCTACTCTCCTTACTCGCAACAGTAATTTGAGGCCTGTACTGGGGGTAGGGGGGTTTGGTTGAACCGAGGGCCTTCAAAAGGGGGGCCAGTTGCCCATCCCTGTTATACCCGCAAGCTGTTGGTAGGAGCGCACCTGCCAATAGCAGTGGGCACGTTTGTTATATGACGCAACAATTTGTTCCGTGAGGTCATTCTACTGCCAATGTTTGTCTATGGAGATTGCATGGCTGTGGGCTCGATTTTCTACACTTGTCAGCAACGGGTGTGGCTGAAATAGCCAGGTCCACTCATTTGAATGGGTGTCCACAGACTTCTGTTCATATACAGTGCATTCGGAAAGTATTTAGACCCCTTGGCTTTTTCTAAATTTTGTTACGTTACAGCCTCATTCTAAAATTGATTAACTTGTTTCTTTCCCCTCTTCAATCTACTCACAATACTCCTTAATGACAAAGCGAAAACAGGTTTTTAAAAATGTTTGCAAATGTATGCAGCAAAGACAGAAATACCTCATTTACATATGTATTCGGGCCCTTTGTTATGAGACTTGAAATTGAGCTCAGGTGCATCCTGTTTCCATTGATCATCCTTGACATGTTTCTGCAACTTGATTGGAGTCCACCTGTGGTAAATTCAATTGATTGGGCATGATCTGGAAAGGCACACACTTGTCTATATACAGTGCCTTGCGAAAGTATTTGGCCCCCTTGAACTTTGCGACCTTTTGCCACATTTCAGGCTTCAAACATAAAGATATAAAACTGTATTTTTTTGTGAAGAATCAACAACAAGTGGGACACAATCATGAAGTGGAACGACATTTATTGGATATTTCAAACTTTTTTAACAAATCAAAAACTGAAAAATTGGGCGTGCAAAATTATTCAGCCCCCTTAAGTTAATACTTTGTAGCGCCACCTTTTGCTGCGATTACAGCTGTAAGTCGCTTGGGGTATGTCTATCAGTTTTGCACATCGAGAGACTGAAATTTTTTCCCATTCCTCCTTGCAAAACAGCTCGAGCTCAGTGAGGTTGGATGGAGAGCATTTGTGAACAGCAGTTTTCAGTTCTTTCCACAGATTCTCGATTGGATTCAGGTCTGGACTTTGACTTGGCCATTCTAACACCTGGATATGTTTATTTTTGAACCATTCCATTGTAGATTTTGCTTTATGTTTTGGATCATTGTCTTGTTGGAAGACAAATCTCCGTCCCAGTCTCAGGTCTTTTTGACAGTGGGGATGGTGTGTTCAGCTGTGTTGCTTTTACGCCAAACATAACGTTTTGCATTGTTGCCAAAAAGTTCAATTTTGGTTTCATCTGACCAGAGCACCTTCTTCCACATATTTGGTGTGTCTCCCAGGTGGCTTGTGGCAAACTTTAAACGACACTTTAAGAAATGGCTTTCTTCTTGTCACTCTTCCATAAAGGCCAGATTTGTGCAATATACGACTGATTGTTGTTCTATGGACAGAGTTTCCCACCTCAGCTGTAGATCTCTGCAGTTTATCCAGAGTGATCATGGGCCTCTTGGCTGCATCTCTGATCAGTCTTCTCCTTGTATGAGCTGAAAGTTTAGAGGGACGGCCAGGTCTTGGTAGATTTGCATTTGTCTGATACTCCTTCCATTTCAATATTACCGCTTGCACAGTGCTCCTTGGGATGTTTAAAGCTTGTGAAATCTTTTTGTATCCAAATCCGGCTTTAAACTTCTTCACAACAGTATCTCGGACCTGCCTGGTGTGTTCCTTGTTCTTCATGATGCTCTCTGCACTTTTAACGGACCTCTGAGACTATCACAGTGCAGGTGCATTTATACGGAGACTTGATTACACACAGGTGGATTGTATTTATCATCATTAGTCATTTAGGTCAACATTGGATCATTCAGAGATCCTCACTGAACTTCTGGAGAGAGTTTGCTGCACTGAAAGTAAAGGGGCTGAATAATTTTGCACGCCCAATTTTTCCGTTTTTGATTTGTTAAAAAAGTTTGAAATATCCAATAAATGTCGTTCGACTTCATGATTGTGTCCCACTTGTTGTTGATTCTTCACAAAAAAATACAGTTTTATATCTTTATGTTTGAAGCCTGAAATGTGGCAAAAGGTCGCAAAGTTCAAGGGGGCCGAATACTTTCGCAAGGCACTGTAAAGGTCTCACAGTTTACAGTGCGTGTCAGAGCAAAAACTAAGCCATGAGGTCGAAGGCATTGTCTGTAGAGCCCCCGAGACAGGATTGTGTCAAGGCACAGATCTGGGGAAGGGTACCAAAACATTTTTGCAGCATTGAAGGTCTCCAAGAACACAGTGGCCTCCATCATTCTTAAATGGAAGAAGGTTGGAACCACCAAGTCTCTTCCTAGAGCTGGCCGCCCTGCCAAACTGAACATTCGGGCCTGTACAGTAGAGTGGCCAGATGGAAGCCAGTCCTCAGTAAAATGCATATGACAGCCAGCTTGAAGTTTGCCAAAAGCCACCTCTGGTCTGATGAAATCAAGATAGAACTCTTTGGCCTGAATGCCAAGTTTGGAGGAAACGTGGTATCATCCCCACGGTAAAGCATGGTGGTGGCAGCATCATGCAGTGGGGATGTTTATTCAGTGGCATTGACTGGGAGACTAGTCAGGATCAAGGGAAAGATGAACGGCGCAAAGTACAGAGAGCTCCGTGATGAAAACCAGCTCCAGAGTGCTCAGGACCTCAGACTGGGGCGAAGGTTCACCTTCCAACAGGACAACGACCCTAAGCACACAGCCAAGCCAATGCAGGAGTGGCTTCGGGACAAGTCTCTGAATGTCCTTGAGTGGCCCAGCCAAAGCATGGACTTGAACCTGATCTAACATCTCTGGGGAGACCTGAAAATAGCTGTGCAGCAATGTTCCCATCCAACCTGACAGAGCTTGAGAGGATCTGCAGAGAATAATGGGAGAAACTCCCCAAATACAGGTGTGCCAAACTTGTAGCTTCATACCCAAGAAGACTCTATACATATATATTTTTTATACCTTATGTTAATTTTAGTGCTAAATGGATATTGATTACTGCATTGTTGGGTTTGGAGCTTGCAATTAAGGCATTTCACTGTACTTGTGAACATGGCATTTTAAAACATCTGGAAAACTGCAATTCATTTTATGATACCTGAACATACTGAACAGTATAATTCAAAGCCATTTGCAAAATTTGCAAACAGTAATTTGGATGATTAAAAAAAACACTTTGAAAGTCCTTGTTCATCTGAGGGCAAGTGTTCTTGTTTCAAACACACTATGCCATCTTTAGAGATCGGTTACTCAGAATACAAAGTAACATGATTTTCAACCTACCTTGGCTGTAGTCAGGGCCAGATTACCAAACGGGGGCCCCACCTTAAGGGGGCCCACAACCCCCCCCCCCCCCCCCTAGCAAAAGGTGTAAAATTACAGGATTACAACTTTCTCAACCCCATGGAAAAATGTGTAGAAGAACCAAAACTTAGCTTTAAAATGGCAAAATTCTCTCTCAGCTTCCTGTCAAAATGTGAACAAAAGCATGAGATGAGCTATAAAACAATACTATTTTTTTCTGCCCAATGGTAAAAAGTGTAGAATTGCAGGATATTAGCCGTTTTCTTAAAAAAAAAAAGGTCTGTTCCTCGGGGCCTCAAATGCTGTAGTCCGGCACTGGCAGTAGTTGATTCAAGCAGGCAGTCACCCTTTCAAGACTTAATAGCCATGCTTTGTTACTGTTAGCATTCTCAGTAACACTTTACATTGTTATATAATACTTTGGTAATTGCATAGCAATGAGCTGAGAGTACACAAGGAATAGTGACTGTAATAATGCCATTATTATGCGATTTACAAAGTCCTATGCCACAATGTTTCTATTGTAATCAAAGTTACTACACATGTGTAGTAACTTTGTCAAGTGTTACTGCATTACCTTTGTCTCACTCATTATGAAATATATCTGTTAGTCATTTTGAAGCTACAAAAGTGGTCTGTACTAGTGTTGAGGTGATTCCATTTCCCTCAGAAATTGCGCTTATGATCATAGGGGTGGCAGGGTAGCCTAGTGGTTAGAGCGTTGGACTAGTAACCGGAAGGTTGAAATTTCAAACCCCCGAGCTGACAAGGTACAAATCTGTCGTTCTGCCCCTGAACAGGCAGTTAACCCACTGTTCTGTCATTGAAAATAAGAATTTGTTCTTAACTGACTTGCCTAGTTAAATAAAAAATAAAATAGATTTAGACTAATTCAACTAACTGTTGTAGTTTTTGGTAGCCATCAATTACACCGTTTTCTCATTCAAATAACTTAACTATATTCCAAATATTATTTGTTTTTCTGAGACCTGTATTTGAATATAATTGTTTGGGTTGCCTATTAGTTAACTTTATATAAACTATTGTATTGGTCAGTGGCGATTTTAGCATGTAAAACTTTGTGGGGCATTTTTTTTTATTTTTTGATGCACACCAGCAAAGCCACTGCACTACACATCATAACACTAAACAATACATGAATTGCACTATAATGGTGACAAACCGTGCCAACAAACTGTTAGGGTTTACATAAAACTGTCCCAACAGCAGTCCCAACACCTTACCACTGCTACACCTGGCTTTCAGCGGAGCCTTGTCTGGCAGCGAAACAGTTAAATTCAGCCTCATTCACTTCCTGGCATATTACATGATTTATGCAGCAGCATAAACTACACTTTTGGACTCCCATTGTTTTTCTATGCTCACTTGAACAGGAAGGTGTGGTGGTGGTCCTTCATGGTCTGTCATTCTCTGGATTTATGGTGCTTTCAAGACAACTGGGAACTCTGAAAAAAAACAGGGTTGAATCATGATGACGTCAGTGAACTTCAGGAATGAGGTCCGAGTTCCCGACTTGCAATTCAGAGTTGGATAACCATTCAAAAAGTATTTTCCCAGTGGAAGCTCGTTTTTTTCCGAGTTTCCAGTTGTCTTGAACTCACTGAAGTCTGAGATTTGCAGTTGTTTTGAGCATGGCAGAAGTCATGCTGGATTGACAGCATGGCCAATGTTGAATGTTTATCCTTTTAAGCTTGGAGAAGAGACCATTAAAACCAGACTTGGACCACACACCCACTCCATTGAATAGCAGGCTAGTGATTGCTTTACAATGCTTGTAGTTAGCCAATGATTCCTTCCAAACCACTCTTTGTGAATTTATGATTTCCAACTTGTTGTGTATTGTTTGTGTCCAATGGCCGATGATCACCGATACATTTGATCTATTATTTCTCTTCATATGACAAGAAATTAAAAGGATTTGCCAGTAGATTGCCTTGATTCATGATGATGAATGCTAGCTAAGATTTGATTTTGAAAGTATGATGTCCAATCAAAGCTACTGTAGGTATGTGATTTTACATCATTTTATCTGTGGCCAATGACTTTGAGCCTTCTTGGATGGGCATTTTCGAGCTCTATCCGTAGATTTTGTGGTGACATAGTGTCCCCATGAGTGACAGAACACTGAGCCAATCACAGCGCAACTATAGAACATTACCAACCCCTAGGCTCTGTAATTTCCGCTAGCTGCCCCACCACCACAGAAAGCACTGAGCTAGGCTGGAACACCTGCATTTTGGAGATTCCTTATATAAGAAAGCAAAACAATAGACCATGTTTGTATGCAGCTTTATTAACTCAATGATTATTTAAAAAAAAAAAAAATGTTTTAACATTATTTGCAAACTGATTAATTCCAAAATAACGTGCAAAACAGGCACTAAACAGGTTTGGCTCAAAACAGGTGCTCTGATCCACCTGCCCTTGATGACGGGTCGCTACTGGTATTGGTGCATTATGATTTTGTGTGCGGCCCTGGGTTGGCCTTGGTTTTAGGGAGCCTCTGAAGCCTGGTGTGCGCTGTGGTGTTTGGGTGAGTGGGATTGAGATGCGCTAAGGAGCGGTACTTGGCACGGTTGTGTCCATAATTCCATCACAGTGTGTGTGGCTTGGCGGCTGGGTAAGTAGGTTGGAGGTGTCACTGCCATGAGGGAAGTTGGAGGGGATGTTGCTGAGAAGAGTGCTTCTCTGTTACAGAGTTTATGGCTGCCTCAGTGACAAAACACGTTGAGCATAGAGGGACTGGGCTCTTCGTTTGGTTTGGCTGTGGGGTGCAGGCCGAGAAATGGCCCATGCCATCAGTGTAACCAATGAGCGCGTAAGAGCCGCTACATGGTCAATCTGACATCGTCTGCAGTGGCCGTGTAGCATTTCCGCAGAAGTCAGAGCATTCTTACTTCTTGTGTTTCGCATATCTGTTGCGAAGGGAGTTGCCAAGGAAGTGAGTTTGTGTTTATACAGAACCTCCCGCCCTCATCTACCATCAACCAGTCATGTCGATACGGACCGCGCCGCATTGTTACAAAATGTGGGAGGCACATGGCGATTAAGTACGAAGCACGAACCCCAAGTAAGGAGCCTCCAGATTGCATTTCCAGAGCAAGCATAACTTGGCTTCAAGTGGCTGACGAGGAACTCCAGTAAGTAGGTCTACTATTGTTAACATTTGGCAACTGATCCTATGCACCAAGTATTTTTTGAAATATAATTATGAAGATGAAACAAATGATCTATGAAGATAACTGTGCCAGTGTGTGCAAGAGAGTAGGGTATGATGCATTATAGAATCTGGCGAGCGACAGTACCAGTCAAAAGTTTGGACACACCTACTCATGCAAAGGTTTTTCTTTATTTTTACTATTTTCTACATTGTAGAATATTAATGAAGATTTCAAAGATATGAAATGACATATGGAATCATGTAGTAACCAAAAAAGTGTTAGATTTTATATTTGAGGTTCTTCAAAGTAGCCACCCTTTGCCTTCATGACAGCTTTGCGCACTCTTGACCTTCTCTCAACCAGCTTCATGAGAGTCACCTGGAATGCATTTCAATTAACAGATGTGCCTTGTTAAAAGTTCATTTGTGGAATTTCTTTCCCTCTTAATGCATTTGAGCCATTAGTTATGTGACCAGGTAGGGTTGGGATACAGAAGATATCCCTATTTGGTAAAAGACCAAGTCCATATTAATGACAAGAACAGCTCAAATAAGCAAAAGAGAAACGACAGCCCATCATTACTTTAAGACATGAAGGTCAGTCAATCTGGAAAATTTCAAGAACTTTAAGTTTCTTCAAGTGCAGTCACAAAAACCATCAAGTGCTATGATGAAACTGGCTCTTATGAGGACCGCCACAGAAAAGGATAGGTTCATTAGTTACCAGCTTCAGAAATTGCAGCCATAATAAATGCTTCAGAGTTCAAGTAACAGGCACATCTCAACAGCAACTGTTCAGAGGAGACTGCGTGAATCAGGCCTTCATGGTCAATTTGCTGCAAAGAAACCACTACTAAAGGACACCAGTAAGAAGAGGCTTGCTTGGGCCAAGAAACACGAGCAGTGGACATTAGACCAGTGGAAGTCTGTCCTTTGGTCTGATGAGCCCAAATATGAGATTTTTGGTTCTAACCACTGTGTCTTTGTGAGATGAGGAGCGGGTTAACGGATTATCTCTGCATGTGTGGTTCCCCACCGTAAAGTATGGAGGAGGTGTGATGGTGCTTTTCTGGTGACACTGTCTGTGATTTGGAATTCAAGGCACACTTAACCAACATGGCTACCACAGCATTCTGCAGTGATATGCCATCCCATCTGGTTTGCACTTAGTGGAACTATCATTTGTTTTTCAACAGGACAATGACCCAAAACACTTCCAGGCTATGTAAGGGCTATATGACCAAGAAGGCGAGTGATGGAGTGCTGCATCAGATGGCCTGGCCTCCACAATGACCCGACCTCAACCCAATTGAGATGAGGATGAGTTGGACCGCTGAGTGAAGGAAAAGCAGCCGACAAGTGCTCAGCATACAGTATGTGGGAACTCCTTCAAGACTGTTGGAAAAGCATTCCAGGTGAAGCTGGTTGAGAGAATGCCAAGATTGTGCAAAGCTGTCATCAAGGCAAAGGGTGGCAACTTTGAAGAATCTAAAAAATATACAATATATTTTGATTTGTTTAACACTTTTTTGGTTACTACATGATTCCATGTGTTATTTCATATTTTTGAAGTCTTCACTATTATTCTACAATGTAGAAAAGTCAAACTAATGAAAACCCTTGAATGAGTGGGTGTGTGTTACGTTCGTTGGATGAATTAGACCAAGGAGCAGCGTTGTAGGCGAATATCTTACTTACTGCGAGTGAGGAGGCGCACTGGAGGCCTGATGCAGGTGGCACCGGGCTGAGTTCGGGGAGGTAGCACAGGACGTACTGGGCTGTGGAGGTGTACATCAGGGCGAGTGCGGGGAGCAGGGTCAGGACGTGCCGGACTGGTGACACGTACTTCAGGGCGAGTACGAGGAGGAGACACAGGACGTAGCGGACTGGGGAGGCGCACTGGAGGCCTGATGCGTGGGACCGGCCCAGATTGCACCGGACTGGTGACACGCTCCTCCAAATGCCTACGTTGCCGCATACTCCTCACCAACTCCATTCTCCGGTATCCCTCCTCGCACTGTTCTACTGAATGCCAGACGGGCTCTGGCACTCTCCCTGGGTCGACCGACCCCCCCCCCACACACACACACACACACACAATTTTTTGGGGGACTGTCCTTTGGGCTGTCTTTGTGGACACGAACCCCGGTGTTGTCGTTGTTCCTCCCTCGCTGCCTCCGTCTGCTCCCATGGAAGGTGATCCCTTCCGGCCATGACCTCCTCCCACATCCAGGATCCTTTACCATCCAAGATATCTTCCCATGTCCAGGATGTCTGCTCCTCCTGGCCACGCTGCTTGGTCCCACGCTGCTTGGTCCGTTTGTGGTGGGATCTTCTGTTACGCTCGTTGGATGAATTAGACCAAGGTGCAGCGTGGTAGGCGAACATCTTACTTTATTAAAAATGAACACCGAAAAACCAACAAAATACAAAACGATCGTAAAGTTCTGCAGGCTACACAGCACCTATACAAAATCAAGATCCCACAAACTAAAGGGGGGAAAAAGGCTGCCTAAGTATGATCCCCAATCAGAGACAACGATAGACAGCTGCCTCTGATTGGGAACCATACCAGACCAAACAAAGAAATAGGAAAACTAGAATGCCCACCCAAATCACACCCCGACCTAACCAAATAGAGAATTAAAAAGGCTCTCTAAGGTGACAGTGATGAAACTTTTGACTGGTACTGCATATGGTTATGGTTCCCAAGTCAACTGACTGGTGATGAGATTTCATACCTTTTCGCTCTGTCTTTTTGCATGGTGGTTTGATATTTACTATCCCTTAAGTATCTCTTGAGTGTGCCTTTTGCATGATATTTTTTGACCAAACCTTTATTTATATGGTGTGTTTTTGCATTATTACCCTTTATCCTTATTGTATCCTTATTTCTTTCAGAGATTTTGAGTAGAGTGCTTATTTTACTTTGTGTCGAATATGAGGACACATTCCAAAATTAAGGTGGAAGGGATTGAAGTTTGTTGTGGTTCTTGAACACAGCCTCCTGCCTCTGTCAGTCACAGGTGCACCTCAATCTAATAATAAAAAAAGTAAGTCGATAGATGCGCCTGTGGCCCGTGAGTCAAACAGTAACATCATTTTGGATATTGAATAGCTCTCCATGTCTTTATGCTAGAGCCTTACCGTTTGATGGAGTGGCTGCAGCTCAATCACCTCTTTTTGCCAATATAAAGATTGCTTTCACAATCCCCATGTCAGGCGCAATGTTATCTGCACATGAGAGGATTCGGACAATAAAATTGTCACAATCGTCTATAAAATCTGAACCGTTTGAGCTACAAACTAATAAGTCACCAATATTGAAAGGTATTCAGGGGAGTCAACTGAAGGTAACCCATTATATGGCAAAGTGCATAGGGGGTCAAAAGTGGCACAAATAAAGTTACCCAACAGCTCTCTTTCTCCGTTGACATGCCCTCCTGGGTTGTTGGTATGCAGGTTTTGTATGTTGGCCAGAGTTCAACAGAACTTAAATGGGATACCTTGATTATTGAATGACGATGATGATGATATTGATGACGGTATAACTCTGATTCCTTGGCCAGATGATTCTGTGCAGAGTGCTAAGCGCTGAAGATGATAGTTCCAGTCTAAGCTTTCTATTAGTCCTATTATGAATCAAATCTATATTTGTGTATTATACCTGGCCTGTTTATTCCCAGACTCTACTCCTGATTTGAAGAACTTGTGTTGAAGTTAAGTACTGAGGACTTCCCGCTCGTGTATAACAAAGGCGGTGTAGTATTGGCTACGGGAATAGATATTTAGGTGTAAATACCCCGCGCTACACTAGGCTACTACTGAAATGAGACAAAATTCTAAAAGGCATGTTTTCACATATGACAAAATCACACGTTTTTGCGAATCTGTTTCGTACACAATCCATGTGTTTTAATGAGAAAAAAACCCCCATAAAAGTCTATACAACATTTAAATGTATCGTACATCATTGACCATGGGTTCGAGCCCCCCCTCCCCATCAGCCATTTTCTTTTTTTTAAAGGAAAACACTGTTCACTTCTGGTCCTCGACGCTCGATTCAAATAACGTATATGTGGCTAAGTGGGTGATTATAATAATGGATATAACATGTTGTATACGGAATTGTAGGCCTAAACATCTACGTAATATAGCCTATAGTAGAGATGGTCATTTAGGTAGCGTTGCCAGTAGCCTGTGTGTTGGTCTGCAAGAGGGACTCCAGCAAGAAGCTCCTCATCAAATGTATTCGTAATCTTCATTTACAAGGTTTTGGCGGCACTTCTCTTCTCAACACACTAACACAATAAATGTAATTCTACATTTCAAAGAAAAAAATAAATACATATGAGTTTTGAGCCCATTCCACAATCTGCAACAATTTCAAAGAGCTAGGCACTCTATACAGAGCGCTGTTGGAGAAGTCAGTCAAGCGCGCATAATCTCATTGTTTCGGATTATCACAACGTGCCGTTGGACTTCTGTTAAGGGCGCTTTCGTGAATGAATGTTGGATCAGGTCCAACTATGCCAACGATTTTATTTGGCTGATATGAGATTTGAACCGGATATAATCCCGGCCAGCTGTGCAGGTTAGCGCAGAGCTCTGTTGGGAATAGCTAACGAATATATTTGATCTCTCGCAGCTACGTCAACAATTGTAATTAGCTGATGCACATTTTGAGACGGAGAAAATTGTTTAAACTGAAACTTTTTCTAATGTTCGCAAGCAATGGCCCAAATGTATTTTGCATCTGCATCCTACTGTCTCTCTGCCTCTATTTGCATATTCCTTTGAGAACGAGCAACATTTTCGGTGTTCTAATGTTAATCCATCGTTTAGGTGTTAATCTGTTCATCATCAATCAAACTCTCAGAAACACAAAAAAAAAAGACATGTTGACTTTTAGTAATTACCAACTGGAGTAATACAGAGTTTGTTTGCATAGCCCTTGGAGAACACACAGTTTGGGAAACCTCCTTTTTGAATAAAATTATGTCATGCAGACATACATGGTAATAGCAGATACTGTGAAATAATGTTGAAATGTAATAACAGACTTGACACATTTAAAATGAGTTACCAAAGTGATTACTACGTAGTTACTCAATTCACAACATAATGTATGATAAATTCCTGAAACAAAGTTAGTACACACGCCCGGAAATCAAGAATCTCTAGTCAGTAATGGTCAATTCTAATTTGATCTCTAGCCAGTTTACCTGTGGGGAAATTAGAGGGTATCAAGGTGTACTTACATATTCCCTGATACAGCTATAGTCTTCCCTGATTCCTCAGACTCTTACTGTATTAGCCCCCAGAGAGGGTGACATTAACCTTTTATACCTCTCCCTGACACACGCCTGCACACACACCATAGCTGACCTCACACATACACCCACACCCCTCGTTAATTAGGCTACACAGTCACACGTCACACTGCTAAAGATAAAATGTCACTCCGTTTTTTTCCCTTCCTCAAATAGAGACACAAATAATTCCCTGCCATTGATATGCTAATATACAGTATGTTCAAATTGCCAAGTCAATGTAGGAATAAACTCCAATCCCAAAATGGATTTTCAAAGCTTTTTGTCTAGTGTCTTTACTCTTTTGACTGGTGTTTTTCCCAGAGGAAGTAGGGTTGTGAGGGGAAAACGTGCAATTCATCAGATTATTTGTATCAGCATAATTGAATTCCTCTGATGTTCAGGATTTGGGGTTTGGATAGCTTTCATCAGTTGAGGTATTGTCTACATTGTCTGGTTTAATGAAAGGTAGGAGGAGGAGAGGATTTATCAGCATTGTCCAACAATTTCTCTCAAAAACAGTTTTGAAAGACCATTAAATCAAAAGAGAGCGCTTTGAATAGGGGTGCTTGTCATTCCAATGCATACCAAATCAATCTTATTTACAGTGTTTGTGAAGTACAAGACAAAGGCTATTCAGCAACATCTTGATGCTTTGGGTCCTTGGGTATTGTGAGGAGCATTCAGATTCAACTTGAGTGTCAGTCAACAAACTGTAGCACAAGCATGAAGAAACAGAGAAGAGACTGAGTGGGCAGTAGGTTGAACTTCTCTGTTAGCATACCCACCTCACCTCACCACTAGTTAAGATGCCTGGGCCTTAGAGCTGTTTTGTTCTTCAGCTCTCTGACATAACACAACCCTCCCCCTAATGAACCTGCCACAGTGGAGTCTCCCGTTACCACGGCACTGAGAGAGTTGCCATTGGAAATGCAGTCGTCTTGACACCTTCCGGGCCAGGTTTCCCTAGGTGAGAAATGCAGCCCGCCGTTAAAGGTCTGTGGGCGAGAGAGAGAAATGAAAAGGAAAAAGAAAAGAGCTTGGGCAGTTACGGTATGCGTTTATAATGCTGGATTCTCTCACTGTTGAAGACCTCTGACCAGCAACCAACTACACTGAACACTAGTGTAAAGTGTTGGTCTCGTGTTTCATGAGCTGAAATAAAAGATTCTAGAAATGTTCAACACGCACAAAAAGCTTATTTCTCTCAAAGTTTGTGCACAAATTTGTTTACATCCCTGTTAGTGAGCATTTCTCCTTTGCCAAGATAATCCATCAACCTGACAAGTGTGGCATATCAAGAAGCTGATTAAACAGCATGATCATTACACAGGTGTACCTTGTGCTGGGGACAATAAAAGGCCACTAAAATGTGCAGACATAATTCAGCTGGGTTAATGCTTTGAATTTCTCAACGGTCACCATGTTGGCATTAAAAGTTCCAACACGATTCCATTGTTGTGAGACGCCAACCTTGTGTTTTCAAATCAGGTTGAGGTAACAAAGCTACTTTTAATTGATTTAAATGAAAGATTCACCCATTTGAAATATTATATCTTATTTGTGCATTTTTTAGCAATGTTCTGTCTTTCCTTTAATTGTCCAACTGAGTTTAGCTGAACAACAATATTGGGTCTCAAAGTTTCTTCAACCAATCCATTTTTTCAGAACATTGATTACTTCTAGGAGGGAAGGAAGTATGCAGTATTCATGCACAGCCCTGACCTGACCTACTGTGGCTCCATTGATAAGGGAGTATGCAGTATTATTGCACAGCCCTGACCTACTGCCGCCCATTGATTCAGAAAGTATAGTCCCTCTAGTGGTGTGATGGTCTTACTACACCCAGGCTCTACTGCCCGTCAAATCAAATCCGGTACCATACTATCAGTACTATCCACCTGGGCGCAGTTTTTCAAAACATTTAATCCAGATCAAATTATTGTGTGTTGCTTCAATCCAGGTCTCATATTGTGTTCCTCCTTCAGTATTGTATAAAATGTTCTTGGTTGTATCATTTGATGTGATATGTTAGAGATTTTGTTCAGTAAAATTGCATCCAAAGTAAGGATGGACCACATCTGAAGGGGAACAGAATTGAACCCAACACAGGATAATTTTGATCTGGATTCATTTTCATTTTGAAAAACTAGGCCCTAGTGACCCTGTAAACACACTCAAGCTGCCCGCTTGAGAACAGAATAAGACCTTGTGCTGTTGTTCTCATTTGGTAGGTAAAGATAGATCTGTACATCTGTTGCTCAAATATCAGTTCAATTGATAAATCAATTGGCTATGTACATAATTTCTTAGGCCATAGACTAGGAAAACCTAAATGTTTTAATGCTGGAATCTGAACAGTCCTCTTTCAGCTACAAAATATGGTACAGAGAATTTGATTGATGGCTTGATTGAATACCAATGTTGGAATACCAATGTTACCCACACGGTGGTGCTGTTTGATCATTTATTTGATGTCATTAAAACCCTTTCTGACCTTGACTTCATGAAAGAGAAACAAAAAACTGTATATTTGCGAAAATGAGAAGGATCCAGAATAAAAATAAGTTGATGAACATGAAAAGAATGGACTAAGAGGATAAATAAATTACTCTTTCTTACAACTCTTCGAGCAACATCTCTATTCTTGAAAAATCAGCATGGACTTTTTCCATAACTAGAAGGCCTGAATGTTTAGAGAGGAAGGATAAATTGTGATACTGTATCAGAGAATAAAAAATAAAAAAAACCTTCAGTGAAATAGTGATTGAACACAAGATTGGCTGACTTGAATCACAAGACAATGAACCATGACAAAAAGAATCACGCTGAAACCAATGTATTTCAAATTCCAATGGCTTTATTTTATGTATATAGATTTGTTTATATATATATATATATTTATAATAACTTTCACCTCAATTGCTTGATTATCATTTTTTTTTGTTCTGTTAAATTCAAAACAACAGGACATAAAGACCAAGGCATTCCACATGATCGTATATTACAAAAGAGTAAAGAAAAATTCAGGGTGCGTGCACATCGTGCACACACATACATAATACACCAGCTTTTCTTTTAGTATAAAGAATTGAAATATGGGAAACGACTGCATCCATTGAGACATAAACAAGCACACAGACAAAAAGAAAGAGGCGCGAGAGGGAGAGAGGAGGAGAGCGTTAGAAGGTCCAATGCAGCTGTTTTTTTTTATCTCAATAGCAAATCATTTCAGAGTAACAGTTAAGTACCTTACGGGGATTGTTTTCAATTGAAATGGTCAAAAATAAAGTACAAATAGCTTCTTAGCAAAGAGCAATTTTACTAGGAATGTCTGGGAGTGGTTTGAGTGAGGAGGGGAAAACTGAAAACTAGCTGTCATTTGTCTATTAACTCATTTACTGGTGATATCACCAGGCAGGCCTAAACTCCATCCCACCAAAACAGCCTAAGATTTCAGGTGGTCTTTTCAACAGCTCTTACACTGAACAGTCATTATCATCATTTTCACAATTTCACAGTAGGGGAGACGGGTAAATTGAGCCATTTTTTATATTCAGCATCACTCTGTCAAGGAAATAGTATTCTTTCTAACAAAGATATCTACATGTATTTCAGGATGTTGTGTATCCCTGGAAATAGTCAGAATTAATGTACTGTAAACATTACAGTTTTTAAAACATAGTTTGTCCCCAAAAAGTGGTCTCTTAGCACATTTTTTCCAGGGTATGGGATAAGTTAAACCTCCTACAATTATCTGTACTAAATTAAATATTATCCCTACCTTTCTAAAACCATGCCTATCTTTTGTTTCCCAAATTACAACTCAACACAATCACAAATCGCATTTTTTTGTATTTTAGTCATTTTGAAGCATCTTTAAACAAAGGCTTTAATACCTCAGAAAAACGTTGTGCCATTTTAAACACCGCTGTTACTTCATATCCCAGCGGTTATGCCTGGGAAGAAAACACTTCAATTTGCTCAACTTGCCATTGGCTCAACGATGGGCTCAACTTGCCATTGGCTCAACGATGGGCTCAACTTGCCATTGGCTCAACGATGGGCTCAACTTGCCATTGGCTCAACGATGGGCTCAACTTGCCATTGGCTCAACGATGGGCTCAACTTGCCATTGGCTCAACGATGGGCTCAACTTGCCATTGGCTCAACGATGGGCTCAACTTGCCATTGGCTCAACGATGGGCTCAACTTGCCATTGGCTCAACGATGGGCTCAACTTGCCATTGGCTCAACGATGGGCTCAACTTGCCATTGGCTCAACGATGGGCTCAACTTGCCATTGGCTCAACGATGGGCTCAACTTGCCATTGGCTCAACGATGGGCTCAACTTGCCATTGGCTCAACGATGGGCTCAACTTGCCATTGGCTCAACGATGGGCTCAACTTGCCATTGGCTCAACGATGGGCTCAACTTGCCATTGGCTCAACGATGGGCTCAACTTGCCCCAAGGCAAACACATTTGGACTATATTAGCCCACACAGCTACAAGGATGCACTTTCATGCTTGATTTAGGACCTCATAAATGTAGCTTTTAGAGACTGATGTATAAAACATCTTAAAATGATCTACTTTGGTTTAGATACAAGCATCATGAAACCTCTACACAAAAGGGTTTCCAAACAGTTTTGTTCCGGGACCCCATCTTAAATATTTTAAATCAATCGCGACCCCACCATATAAAGACAATAATGTAATCAATTGACAATGTTAACTTTGTAATTGGGCTATGACAGTCTATTACAAATCAGTCTGAAAGTATTTTTGAAAGTATTTAATGCTGCTGGAAGTATGGGTTGAAGTGACTAAAATGCATCAGAAAGGTATTGGGAAGTTCAGATCCTCAGGCAATACTTTTGTATGATCTTCTGTGTAGAAAATAATGTATTGTTGATGATTTTCCTTTTCCAACAGCCTGACTTATTGCCTGGTCTTGTCCACTCTGTTCTATTGAGTCATTGTGGGCATTGTAGAGGGAAACAAAATACTCTTTCTAAACCGTTAGAAAGAGACACACACATTAGGAAGAAAACAAAAATGGCTCTGTTTTTTTACAACCACTTCCAGCGGCTACGGACCTAATGTTTTGATTATTGTCAGAGTTTCTCTCGCGACCCCATTTTCAAAAGACTCCTAGTTTGGGAAACGCTGCTCTGACACAATAAATTCATTTGATTTGGCTAAAATCTGTTGTTTTTAAAAAATCTAACTGGCTTACCACTTTTTCCATATGGTTTCTACCTTCAGACTCCACGAAATTACTTTCTTAAATATTTAGTCAAATTATAATTTATTTTTATGATTTCCTTAACACAATGGTTGCTCAACTTACCCCATAGGCTCAACTTAACCCACTCTCCCCTATTATTTCAACCTCATAGTGTGGAAATATATATAAAACACACGAAAATCACGTTTGACTGCACTGGGCCTTTAAGAGAAGAACTGTGAAAATAACTAAACAACAGTATTATAATTGTAGAATATTGTTGCATAGTTTGAAGCAAACATGGGTGACATTTTAGAATGATAATGAATCTTATTTACAAAAGGGGGATATGGAGAGTACAGCGAATGTGTGTTGTGTCTGTATGTTTGTCAGGTGAGACACACACTGAGGAAAAGTGCTGCTCAAAAGGACCTCCAAGAACTGTTACAGACCGTTACTGTGCCCACAGAAAATGAGCTTCAATACAAACCCTCACACACATATTCGCACATTCATTATTATGCGTGCGCACACACACACACACACACACACACAATTCAAGGAACCACAGCAACGTATTTAATGAACAATTTCAGCCAATTTAATTCCTCCCTTATCTTTGATGCTGCGGTTGTTTCTCCTGCGTCAATCAAAAACAACAGGCCTGACTGTTTCAGTATCTCAGCGCTGTGGGAACATGAAGCCAAAACGCATTTCACTTTAACGCCAAACCATGCCGAGTGCCTGTCAGAATTAGTCATGATTGCATTAACGTCAGCACAGGCCAGGGTGATGAAACAACGGCTCATCCAAAGTGCGAGAGAAATTAGCAAAACACATTTCAAAAGCTGTCAGTGTTAACACAGTTCAACATAACAAAACAAGACAGCGCTCTTTGAAATGGTTGTACAATTATGTTCACACCAAGCCAACCAATCAGCCAGCCGCCTTCTCGGACAGGTCTCCTTGGGAACAGAAATATTTTCGGTCTATGGAACTGCCTGGTTTCAACAGCATAGCTATGAAGAGAGACACCAGTTGAAAGCGGTGTTCAAGACGAGGCACAGCTGTGATGGTCACAGTAGCTGGTGATGTAAACGACACCGACTCAGAGGAAGAACAGAGGAGAAGCTCTCCTTCTCTCTCTCTTATGCCTTACTCCTCTGGACCAGCAGCTCAACCCACAGAGTAGAAAAGAAGAGACAAGCTAGGCTGCGGTCGACACTAGCGGAATACCATTCATTTGTTACCGAGATCGAATTCTTCTCTGGTGCAAGTTGGCCACGTTTTTTTAACTAGACAAGAGACGTATGGCCTCAAACATCTCTGCTCTGCCCCATAGCCCTTGGTGACTGCACGCAGACACACACACACACACACACAGAGATCTGAGCCCTGGTAATCTAAGCAAGTCTGGGCAGATGGTGCAGGACTATCAACATGGAAAGCTGGGGCCCCAAGACACAAAGAGACAAAACACACAGGTCTCACCGACAGAGCAACAGCCTTTCTAGGAAAAAACAACTAGCGAAATATCAAAAGGGAGAAAGACAAACTGTGGTGGTCGATTTGTGTACGAGCCACAAAGCATCAACTAAAAAGAAACCATAATGGATAGAACTGTTGAATAAACCAGTGAAGAATCTCAGGCATCTAGATGCTGCAGCTAGAAGAGAGGTTGACTGCTGTTTGGCACTGACAGATGAGCGCTGTCCTTGGATGGATGGAGATGGAATGAGAGAGGAGAGTTGGAGAGTTGAGAGGAGAGTTGAGGGAGGGCAATGAGGAAATCGATTTATGTGATAGGTGTGAAATGAGTTGATGAGCAAATGCCTACCTTGGTAGAGAGTGATTCTCCGTGGCTGTGGCTGGATGATGGAATAAACAATGAACAGCGTGGTATCATAATTACTTCTCATTTGGTGGTGAAATAGATTCAGCATGGGGGGTACTGATTTAGGAATGTTCTAAAATGCCAATAAAACCTCAAAGTAATGACTCCTCACATGGATAAATAAAACGAATATTAACTGCAAAACTATTATTGCGTTATGCATGATAAACAGCAGTGTTGTGTGTATGGCGTTTTTGTTGGTTATCACGTCGGGCCTCTGTGGTGAGATGGGGTAAAGTAGGATGGTCGACTGCATGCCTGCTGGGAGACACATTGGGAATGAACAGACACAGGATACAGTCAAGAAGTACCTTAGCTAATAACCAAGTAGGAATCATTCAACACTAGTGATGAAGCACCCATCAGGGACTTGCTACCTACAGATAAAACCCTTCATTGAACAGATCTTTGTGCAACTGAATTTAAGTCCCGTTCACTCGCACATCCATCCATTCCATATCTTCAAAGGCAGCATCCTCTCAGTGTATGTTTCACGGGGGACAGAAACGGAGTCAAAATGTGTACGAGTTTGTACGTGCAAGTTTTGTTTTGAAAGCAAGTCAACGTTTGGGATGTCTCATTCCATACTTAACCATGCAGAACATTGAACACATATATTAAACACTACAGTCTTTTTTTTCCTCTTTTAGTACAGCGTGGTTTAAGCTACACAGAACACGAAAGTACCAATCAACCAGGTTGGACATATTGCTTTAAACCACACATTTGTTTATACATCATGCATGCCACATAGATGGTATTATGTTTATACAAAAATAACACCAGTGTCTATTACTGTGCATCATATCAATGACAGAAAGTTATTTTTCGGTCTTTTCTCAATGAGATACAATTGAAAATGTATTAAAACACAAGAACTGGTTCGGGTAAATATCGTCCTACGTAAAATAAGGGGTTATGACTTTAAACTGTGATATTCCAGTTTTCAAACCGTTTTTTTTTTTTTATTATTATTTACAACTGCGGAGAAGCTTCCCCAAAGAAATCCCCCAAATCGAAAGAAATAAAAAGCTATCTAAGAAAGAGAAGCTTTAGAGAAGCAATGCAGTCCATTACAGTTGACAGGTATTGCACAATGCCTTCGCAATTTCATTTTGTCATACATGAGTCATTATTGAGACCTGTGCAATGAGAAGGAACAGATCTTACAGATTGGTCAGACGCCACGGTGGGCTTATCCATCAGAGAAACCAAACATCGGCTTTATCAGGTCGGTCTAGCCGTTTTTTAGTTCTCCCTCCACCTCAGACATGCAGACCTGTTGGTCTGCTTCTGTTGTACAGTTGTGCCAAGGTACAAATAAACAAAAACAAAAACAACAAACAAAAACATTGGGGTGTTTCTAGAGGATGGAGTATATGTTCACCTGTGGGATGGAATGGGAGGGCAACCAGTAAGAGATCACAACAGCACAACCAAGGCCATGGCAATAGAAGAGGGACAATCTTAGTGACGCTTCAAGCTCTTTCTATTCTCTGTCCACGTTTACATGCAAAAACATGAACTATTTTGGGAAGATGGAAAACAAGGAAAACGCCTTCACCTGACAATAATCGTTTAAAACAATCTGTGCAAAAATAAAAAAGGACAAAAAAGCAACGATTGTACAAAGCAAGACTTTGGCAGAACATTCTTAAAGCTATGCTCGGTGATCCCTGACTGGTTGCCCCCTGTTCATTACCAAGAGTTATAAGTTAAGTTCAAAATCATCCTATGACAATATTTACACATACTGAATGTATAAGCGCAGTCTTCCAAATAGAGTAAGTCAGAAGAAAAGAAAGGATTCCAATTGAAAATGTGTCCCCAAAATGAGACTGTCTAATGGTCGAACGGACACCACAACGAAGGCATCTAGTTTCTGTTTATGGACAAAAACAGGAAGAGGAAGTGATGTCACTACCAGTTTAACAGCTCTACTCTCTTCCCATAAACAGTGTTCTAAGCCATTAGAATTAAAAGGGTAATGCTGAATTTGGATGAAATTCATGCCCTCTTTGACAAGTCGACTAACGTCACTACACAGGCATCCGAGAGCACCGATCCTCTCACAAAATAAGTTAAACTCGCAGTCATATTAGTCTGAAAGAACAGAAAAAAATTAACAAAATACATTTATATAGAGATTAAAAAATATATATATATACCCCCAATTAATTTAGCAAATCTTCAATGTTCTGTATACTACCATGTTCTATTTCACTCACTTTCATTGGACCACATTTGATTTAAAGGGATAGTTCGGGATTTTGACAATGAGGCCCTTTATTTACTTCACCAGAGTCAGATGAACTTGTGGACACCGTTTTTTTATGTATCTGGGTGCAGTTTGAAGGAAGTTGCTAACTAGTGTTAGCACAATTGCTTTAGCATTAGCCCCCCGAAACTACCTCTAATTTCCTTCATACTGGACGAGGATACATAAAAAACAGTGTCCACGAGTTCATCGGACTCTGGGGAAGTACTGTAGATTTTCTATTTATTTATTTTTATTTTACCTTTATTTAACTAGGCAAGTCAGTTAAGAACAAATTCTTATTTTCAATTACGGCCTAGGAACAGTGGGTTAACTGCCTGTTCAGGGGCAGATTTGTACCTTGTCAGCTCGGGGATATGAACTTGCAACCTTTCGGTTACTAGTCCAACGCTCTAACCACTAGGCTACCCTGCCGCCCCAGATAAAAGGGTCTCATTGCCAAAATCCCGGACTATCCCTTTAAGCTATTGAAAGAAATAACAGAATTTAAGATACTCTCTTTAAGACTGTATATAGTGAAAGGGAAAGGGGCGGCAAGCCTAGATTGCTGAAAGAGTATGTCCGATCACATGACCTACAGTGAGTAAACAATTTATTTTAATTTAGTTAGCCCCAGCATCAGACGACCAAGCATGGTTTACAAATGTGGCATAAATATACTGTATATAGAACGGCAAAAACATGTTACACTGTCGATTGATCTTATTCATGGTCTGTACTGTCATCAAAACTCTTCAGCCTATACATATTTATATATTTCCAAAAAGTACTTAATATAAAAATACAGAAGAAGAATTGTAAAAAATGAACAAAAAACATTGAGTTTCTATGAAAATCATGCAAGAAAGCTTCCCCATAATTATGTACTAAGACTCACGAAAGCAAGGGAATGAAGGAGACTAGCCGGTTGGAGTGAAGTGCAGCGGGAGCAGGCTTACTGCATCAGGCTGACTATGTTCTGTAAACATCGTAGTGGTCCATGACTTATATACTGTATCGGCAGTGACACATTATTTTGTCTTTGTTTTTTTTTTGTTGGTCAGGGGGAATAGAAAGGAAACCTCAATAACGATGGGATACAAAACAACAACGACAACCTAGAAAATATGGCTCTGAGTAAGTAGAAAAGGCGTATCACCAGAGGGTTCTATCGAAGTAAGCAACCTAGATATGAAAATAAGGTTGAAAATATGGCAGTAGTACATTACTGGTAATCGATAGCACACGTCCTGTCGAGGGCGTCACAATCTCTGTCACAGAGTTGGTGGCCGGAGGCGGAAAATGGGGTCAGCCCAAGTTAACACTCTCTCTACCATCATATACAACAATGACCAGGGGAATCATGCACCCCACACATCTTAGGGGGCACAAAGTACGTGAGGATGGCTGGGGTGGTGGTCCGGAGGGGTGGTAAGCCCCCCGACCATAAATTGGAGAATTTAGCATTTTTCAAACATCTGAAGCAGCTTTTTTTCCTGTAATCTAGAGCCATAATCATTATGCTTAATTCTATGTAAAAAAATGTATATTTTTCTGAATATTTAAGCATACCAATTGAGCTGTCTGTATCCTTCTGACTGGTGGTTCTTAAAAAAAAACAAAAAAACAAAATATACTTCTCTGCATCTCTGGTACAATATTGAAAGGAATGTGAGTCTTATTCAGTACATTTAGTTATTGCTTGCTTTTCTGAAGTCTACCAACCTTGCCAGCGGGCATGCCAGCTAAGAGGACGACAAGCTAGCTACTCTAACTGTATTGATAGCCTGAAATGGTTTCTTGGTAGCTAGTTATATAAAATTGCTAAGTGCCTAGTAGTATTACAGAGAGAAAAAAAAAGGCCCCCAAAAAAAGATATTTTAAACATGACAAATCTGAGGGAGCACGTGCCCCTGTGCCCCCTACGGGCATGACACCTCTGACGACAACATACACTACTGAATACAGGAGCTCTCATACACATCTCTGGTTGAGTCTTTTTTTCTTCTTCTTGTTAGAGTATTCCTCTTATTGTTACACCATTATCTGTGGTTGGTTGACATGTGGGGATGTGCTGTGTCCCTATCCTAGCAGCCCGGAGGAGGGAGGGTGGGAGGGAGCGGTGCGGGGTGAGGAGGGAGGGGGAGATATTGGATTTATATCTGTGCCGCTCACGGTTGGCTCTCCCAGAGGCATGATGGGAGAGATCGATAGTCCCCTGTGTCACTCTGCAGCCAACACAGTGATGCTCGATAACAACATACAACACACGCACACTGGAGCTAACAGGAACAAGCCCAACGCCCCTTCGTCGACAGTGTAAAACGAGGACTAGATTTGTCTTGTTAAGGTACAGAATGTATTTGTGTGGACTTTTTCATTTTTGTGGATTTTTTTGTTGAGACAGACTAAAGCAAAAACAATTACCCATTTCTGTCCACAGGAATACGTACGTCCTAACCCCACCCCAAAATATTGTTTCACATAACCCATCTCTAAATTCCCATTCTACTCAACACAGATGAAACACGGATAATATACGTCATGCATACGAGCGATGGGGGTGAAATATCATTCACTTCACTCTGACTTTCTTAATCGTACTCCATAGAGGCAGTTTCATAAGCTGTCAACTTACTCTCAAGGGGCTGGGGAAAACCAGAACCCTGATTGGATGAGATAAGGATGAGGTCATCAGATGAGGGAGACCTCCACATCGTCTTGCCATGACCCTGCTCCACAGAGAGGGGGTGCCCTCTGGCTCTAGCCTGCTGCAAGCTTTACTTTGAAAATGTTGTTTTAAGAGAATTCACTTTTCTGTTAAAATATCATAGCATTCTTTACACTGTCCTTCAACAAAAACAGGATAAATCATAATGGAATCATGTCAAAAATGGACCCAGAAGAACCAAATTAAAGTGAGAGATGTTTAGATGATTGAACCTATATCGTTGAAACGCTGTAGTGTGTCAGAATCAATGAAGACATGGTTTCCTGCATTGAACTGAGTAACCCATTAGTACATCCTGCTTCAAAACAGATCAAATGCGTACATGCTGTACAATTAAAACACAGATTGAGAAATAGAGAAGAGAAACTTAGTAGCTGAAAGCTGTTAATCACATGGGCCATGTACATCTGATCATCCAATCAGCTTGGAGCGTTGAGCCTATAAAGCATATATACAGTTAACTGCCAAAATAAAGGAAACACCAAAAGTGTCTTAAATAGGGCGTTGGGCCACCACGAGCTGCCACAACAGCTTAAATGCGACTTGGCATAGATTCTACAAGCGTCTTGAACTCTATTGGAGGGATGTGACAGCATTCCTCCACGAGAAATTCAATAATTTGGTGTTTCGTTGATGGTGGAAAATGATGTCTCAGGCGCAGCTCAAGAATCTCCCATAAGCGTTCAGTTTGGTTGAGATTGAGGGACTGAGACACGTACACACACTTTAAACCCCCTATGCTCCTTTGAGGCCTCTTCTTCTAACCATCGAAGCCAAAATAATGGGCAACTGGATATTTGTATACATGACGGGATGTTAATTGCTTAATTAGCTCAGGAACCACATCTGTGTGGAAGGACCTGCTTTCAATATACTTTGTATCCCTCACTTAAGTGTCTTCTTTATTTTGGCAGTTACATGTATGTACATACAATATTAATGTACACATGGGTATATTCTTAAAGTTCTGTGCCAGTTAGTGTATGCAGAGTATAAGCTAGTACAGAAGGATAAACATGTTGCGTTTCAGTTCTAGGCTACTCTGAGGTTTAAAAAAAAAAAAAAAAAAAGAAAATGATATAAAACCCCAAAGATGGACAGAAGGACAGGCTACGGCCTTTGACGGAGCAGATTGGTGGACCCCAAATGGTCCTTCCCACCCATGAGTTAGGGGCACAATGTGATTGGATGCTCTGCATGTCACTCTTCTGCACAGACTTAAAGGGCACACGCGACACAGTCAGTGCAAGCCGATGAGAATGGCAAGGTGGGGGTGGTCAGGTGAGAGGTGGGCGTAGGGTTCAGGAAGTTGAGGGAAGAGGTGAAGAGGGGGAGGCGCTGGGACCGGGACCCCTTGCCCACTCTGGGTGCACCCTCTGTGGGATGAGTCTAAGGATCTGAGGGGCGCACCGCTGGTCCTCCTCATGGTGGAGGAGAGGAACTGCAGGGGGGGAGCCAGCTGGCCGACGGGTGGATGGATAGATCAGAGCGGAGGAGAAGAGAGGAGGTGATCAGCAGGAGGTCTCGTGGCTGACGTCTGGAGCTTCTCCCCCCCCAGTCGAGGAGCTGGGGATGGGCTGGATCTCCATATCCACCTCATCGCTGCTGGACTCCTCTCTCTCAGGGATCTGCGCCTCCTCCTCAGACAGGGGGACAAACTCAGGGTGGGCCATGAAGTTATGGATGGAGTTTCTGGATTCTGGGTTCTCTAGCCCCGGGTAAAGGGAGCTACGGAACGCATTGACCACCTTAATCTTTTAGAGAGACCGAAGAGAGAGAGAGGGGGAGAGACAGAGAGACAGGGGAGATAAAGAGGGGAGAGATGGAGAGAAAGAGAGATAAATAAAAAGGACAGTTAGTATGAGGGTCCTGGCTCGGTCTTCCTGTGTTGATGGTGATGAGAGGAGTCAGGCAGACAGGCAGGGGTTTATGGGTAATCTGCTGGGGGGGGGGGGGGGGGGGGGCAAAAGGTGGTCAGTGAGAGGTGGGATGTGAAGGATTCTGGGATGTCATGGTCGCTCTTTGCAGTCTCGATCACTCACCGATCATTAAATCAAACAGCAAGCAAAAGGAAGACAAACAACCCCCAAATCATACACACAAAAACCTCCAGTCCACTACAATACAGTACATAAGAGCGAAGTGGAAAATAGAGAAGGAGCACCACAAAACAAATAGAGCACAAAAACACAGAATAATACTAAAATACCAACTTACGAGGTGGGAACACTTGATGATGACGGTGGACGGATATTTAGCAAGCATCAGGAGCACAACCACACAGCTACTTAATTCTACAACACCCCCCCCCCCCTCCCCCAAACACCCTGACACATACAGTGCTATCTGAGGCTACAAGCTGCAGTCTCTTATCACTGTGACGCTAGGATGCACACCAACACACCAGCCTACACACAGCTACAGAACAGCACAGCTAGCTGGCAGCATCTCAATGTTCTTCAATGAATAAAGGGATGGAGGGAGTTGTCTGTTGGGCTCCCTGGTTGACGACCAACGACGAGTGGGATATTTGGTGTGATAGGTGGGAGTGTGGTGAGGGAAAGTGCAGGAAGAGCTAGATGATGAGAAGACGTTGGTAGCGGGCATGAAAGGTTGACGCTGCAATGGGGGAAAAAACATGCACTTCATACACACAAACACACACGCACAGTACACACTCAGCCTTTCACACAGAAACACGTATAGTACACACTCAGCCTTTCACACACAAACACACATGCTCAGCCTTTCACACACAAACACACTCAAAGATACTTATGAAGCTGATGGTACTCAACACTCCCTACAATAACCTAATTAGATTATAATCTGTACCACACCACAATGTCTCTCCGTCTAGTTGCCTACACCACCATTCAAAAGTTTGGGGTCACTTAGAAATGTCCTTGTTTTCCAAAACATACATGAAGGGAAACAGAAACCGCACACTGCTCGATCGTATCACTGATCTTTAATAAGCTTATGCATCAGCCTCACGGCCTTCGTCAGAAGGCGGAAATGGCTCCAATTAAGCGCCGTCCACAGGGTATGGCATGGTGTTGCAAAATGGAGTGGTAGCCTTCCTTCTTCAAGATCCCTTTTATTCTGTACAAATCTCCCATTTTACCACCACCAAAGCACCCCGACCATCACACGGCCTCCACCATGATTGACAGATGGAGTCAAGCACTCCTTCGGCATGTTTGAATTTTTTCTGCAGCTCATGAATTCTTTGTGATCCGAACACCTCAAACTTAGATTTGTCTGTCCATAACACTTTTAACCAATCTTCCTCTGTCCAGTGTCTGTGTTCTTTTGCCCATCTTAATCTTTTATTTTTGTTGGCCAGTCTGAGATTTTTCTTTACAACTCTGCCTAGAAGGCCAGCATCCCGGAGTCACATCTTCACGGTTGACGTTGAGACTGGTGTTTTGCGGGTATTATTTAATGAAGCTGCCAGTCGAGGACTTGTGAGGCGTCTGTTTCTTAAACTAGACACTCTAATGTACTTGTCTTCTTGCTCAGTTGTGCACGGGGGCCTCCCACTCCTCTTTCTATTCTGGTTAGAGCCCATTTGCGCTGTTCTGTGAAGGGAGTAGTATACAGCGTTGTACTAGATCTTCAGTTTCTTGGCAATTTCTCGCATGGAATAGCCTTCATTTCTCAGAACAAGAATAGCCATACAATGTTTTGAAGAAATGTCTTTGTTTCTGGCCATTTTGAGCTGATGCTACAGATACAAATGCTGATGCTCATGATACTCAGCTAGTTCAAAGAATGCTGAGTTTATTGCTTCTTTAATCAGAACAACAGTTTTCAGCTGTACTAACATAATTGCAAAAGGGTTTTCTAATGATCAATTAACCTTTTAAAATTATAACCGTGGATTAGCTAACACAACGTGCCATTGAAACACAGGAGTGAGGACTGCTGATAATGGGCCTCTGTACGCCTACGTAGATATTCCATAAAACATCTGCCGTTTCCGGCTTCAATAGTCGTTTACAACATTAACAATGTCTACACTGTATTTCTGATCAATTTGATGTTATTTTAATGGACAAAAACAAGGACATTTCTAAGTGACCCCAAACTTTTGAACGGTAGTATGTGTGTGTGTGTGTGTGAGAGAGAACTAAGAAAAAATGAAAAAGGGTCAAATCCAATCATTTCCATTTCCACAGCATTCTCTGGCATGATGCGGCTGATTATGACGAGAAATGAGCTCTACTTTGGTGGACTGTATGTGGACCTCATCTCTACAGACTATCCAATCAGCATCCAACCTCTGTGATGATTCGGGATATTTAAATTCTTATTTCAGGCAGACTTCTCTGGCTATGTGTGTATGTGTTTAAGAGAGCATTGTGATGTCGAACAAAATATATTTCCATTTTTCATTGCTCCATTTCCGTGCCAGGAAGAAAATAGTCACACACACACACGGTAAAACAAAGATGAAAACTACTGGTCTGTTATTGTTACCCTGTAGTCAGAAAGGAGAGCGTCTTGGGAGAAGAGAGGGAGACAGAGGAGTAGAAAGAGACATACGAGTGGGAGAGGATGGAAACATACGCAGAGCGAGAGAAGCAAGAGATGAAGGAGGGCAACATGGGGAATAGTATCAGAGAAAACAGAGTGAAAGACAAATAAGAAAAAGAGCAAAAGGTTTGGGAATCAAGGCCTGCAGCAATTGGATCAGAAAGCGAAAGGAGAAAAGGTCATGGGTGAAAAAAAGACGTGATCATGTTAAACGACCACCATCCAGCAGCTCTAAATGTGTGCATAGATTGGGGATGGGGTCAGGGGTGAAAGGTAGAAGGTGACCGCTTGCCTCAATACCGCATGAGCCTTTAAAGCGGATACAAATTCCTATGAGTTACGGGAAAAAAAATAACAGCTACTTCAATTCCACTTTGTATTCTCAGTCTTACATGACCCATTTAATATATTTAGATATTTTCCACACTGTATTCTTCAGTCCTAACCATCTTTTCTTTCTATAATCATATTCACATGTTTTCCAGAGACTTTAGTTCTAGTTTGCAAATCCGTTACCTGCACCACCTCTTCCTTTACTCCAGAACCCCAGTGTGTGACGAGTGTCTCTGCAACCTTGCCTCTTAAGCCCAGGGCTTTAAGTCCTCTAATATGGGTTTGTGTGTGTGCGCGTCTACATTTGTGTATAGTTCTCTAGGTTTCTAAGTCCTCTCATATCCATCTGATCTCTGCGTGCCTCTCGTGTGAGCGTGTTGGCGGTTGCGAAGATACACCAGTGTACCACAGGCATCCATCCCCTTTTTTACATAACAAAATGTGGTAGAAATTTATGGCTATCTTTCTTCCCCATAAATCCCTTTTGGTGAGAAAAAAGCAGTGAGATGCAGAGGCTGTCATGGAGGAAGAAGTCAGCTCTGAGGTTGCCAGCCAAGTCTTTAATTTTTTTTATTTTATAAAACACACACTGAGTCATAAGTCCTCCCTGAATAGCGGACTGACAGGGAGAGGGAGGAGAGAGAGGGAAGAGAAGAAGACAAAGACAGAAAGACGACAAGACGAGAGAGATGGAGAAAGAGAGATTGAGGGCAAGGGAGAAAGAAAGATGCATGTGAAGTAGAAAAACGAGAGGGCCTCATCCAAACATATGAGTTAGGGGGCAACTGGAGAAGAGAGAAAGGGGGAAGGAGAGAGAAGGGAGTAGCTGCAGCATCTGTCAACCATCTCCCTGCAGCCCTCTGAGGGTGTGAGGGTGTGTGTGCGCGCGAGCGAGTGTGTGTGTGCGTGTCTCTCTCAGTACTCTGTTGCTGGGCAGACGGCATGTGTGTGTCTCGGAGGGGGGGAGGAAGTGCTGTGTCGTGGTGTGAGGAATGACGTCCCCCTTTTCTTCCCTCTCACCTCTCCATCCCTCCCTCTAGCAAAGGGCAAGGTCATCCCCCATCCCTCTGTCCCTCTCATCCGTACAGAGGAAGCTGCCTATCATATCTCACATGACTTAGCTCATCTCTCTTACTAAAACAGTCCAACACCATCACCGGAACTAATGGACTCTCTATACACTAACCACGCAGATGACTGCATGACTTCTGACACAGAATCAATCACTCACACACTCATTCAGTTATACACAGACTTTCTCCTTCTCCACACATGTATCCTCAGGGCTGGACATGGAGATGGCTGAGCTATCAGTGACCAACTGTGACCATAGCCCTTTAAGGTGCCCCGTGTGTCTTTAGTAACAGTTGGAGAGAAGGTAGAAGATACATGCTTTCTGATATGTTGCCACTGGAAGTAGAAAACAGGAATCTGAAAAATACTAAACACTGCTCACCCACCCACCCACACCCACACACACACACACACACACACCCCCCCCCCACACACACACACACACACACACACACACACACACACACACAGAGAGTGACAGAGAGAGAAGTGCTGAGGCAGCTCAGTAAATGGAGTGATGCACGGTTATTAGACAATGCAATTAACCCTTCGATATTAACCCCCGTGAGACCTCCTGGGCCCTGCTTCAGATAACAGCCTCTCAGATTAGGGCCTGCCTTCGGGATTTAACCTTGTCAAATTATACCCTATGTGAGATTAGCCAGTCCAATTATCTCTCTACCAAGGCCGCTGTATTGCCGGACAGCCAGGGAAATAAAATGGAAGTCAGGATTCCAGATGATAGGATTTTCAGAGTAAGGACTGAGACAGATTTGGCTCTTTGTAATTCCTGACAATTATTTTAGGTTGATCTCATCTCACGGCGAGGTCTCACCTGGGTTAATACATGCAGATCATATATTAGGAGTTTGGAGAACTCCAACCCCCAGGATGCACTGGGAAAGCCATAGGAAAGCCAGAGTGAACCGAGGAGAGAGTGAAACCGAGGAGAGAGTAAATAAAACAACGAGAGAGAAAGGGAACAATGCAGACATAGAACAAGAGAAAGATAGAAAGACAATCATAGAGAGGAAGTAGTCAGCAGGCATCGGCAGGCTGTGGATGGGTTAATGACGGCATGTCAGCAATTCAATCAAGAAATCAAACAGTCAGTCATGCAGCATTCTGACTGGAGGAGAGGGAGGAGGAGGCGGCAGAGAAAAGATAGCTTGTTGTTAAGGGGTCGCCATCGCAACCGCTCACTCACTGCCTGCAGTGGAGGGGGAAGCAGCGGCGGCGGCTGCAGGAAGGGGCGGGGCCCCGGCAGAGTTGGCAGACAGGGAGGAAGAGGAAAGCCCTACGTGGGTGGGGCTAGAGACAGTTTTGGCGTCGTTGTGCTGGCTGACCACAGAGGGCTGGCGTCTCAATGCCCCCGGGACCGGAGCCTGACCCGTCTGGAACGTATAGACCACGTCCATCTGCAAACAACAGCCCACAGCATAGTCACAAGAAACAGAGAGACGTAGGGAGAGAAAGAAAGAGAGAAGGGGGCAAGGAGAGAGGGAGAGATAGAAAGAAGGGAGAGAGGAAAAGAGGAAGTGAACAGAGGAAGGGAAAGATAGCAGAAAGAAACATTGTATGGGCAGAGCAGACAGTGGTTATTGCACAAATTTAGAAAATCCCTAAATCGTTAGTTGGAAGGGACAGAACAGGGGATTGGAGAGATTGAGGAAGAGTGGAATGAATGGAGAGGGAGAGGACTGGAAGGCCTGCCACTGAATGAAAGGGGTAATATTTTGTGACAGAGGAAAAAGGCTGAGGGCACTGGTAGGAGCGAGGGAGGGAAACAAACGAAGACGGCAGAGAGTGTTCCTACAGGCGACTGATAAGTTTGGTGCAAAGTCGTCCTCCTCTTGCCAATTATGTCCTGGTTGTATTTGATAGGGAAGTTAAACTGAGGAAGTGGAACGTCGGAATGGGAATTAGAATCCGTCTCGAACGACACAGAAACCAACTTGGAAGAAACGAATAAGAACGGTCAATTATGGCGTTGTGTCCCAGTAAATGAGGAACATTTGTCAACAGTCAAATATGTTATTCAGTTCTAAATCTACACACATACGAATAAATACCTTAAAACACAATATAAAAGACAAAACATATATTTCTTTATTATTCTGGTCAACCGTATTGAGAGTCTTTCCATCATTAAAAAAAAGACAGTTAATGGACAATAGCAGAGGGAGAGAGGGCTAAAGGACGAGAAGAGAGAGAGAGCAACCAATTCAAGAAGAGAGAAAGATTCAGAAACAAATGTGAGACGAAGAGTTGCATACTTCAGTTGAAGAAGAGGGTAGAAGGTTAGTCAGTTACAGGGTGCACAAACAGTATAGGCTTCTGGTGTGTGTGTGTGTGTGTGTGTGTGTGAGTGTGTGAGAGAGAGAGACAGAGAAAGAAAAAAGAGAGAGTAAGTGAGCGAGAGAGAAACAGACACTAGAGAGACAGGACTGGAGTCTTCCACAGCCCTGTAGATAATGAAATAGTTAAAAAGAAGAACCACGTCCCTCCAGCCGCACCCCCAACGGCAGACCGAGAAAGACTGAACTCTTTTTTGACCCACTGTACGAGAGGGACGTATACGTTTACATCCAAACAACACAACAAGCTAATCATCCTTCGCCCACTCTACAGGGGTTTTTGCTGCAGGTATGTTGTTTCAGCGTTAGCGAAGGCTAATGAGGCCCACAGGGACACAGAAATAACCTCTGTACATGCTAGCGCTATGATTGCCTATAGCTCACTCCTGTAGGAGGGGAGAGCAGCACTGCCGAACCAAAGCTCGGCTTCTGGAAACGTCTCCATAGGCCCACTTTATTGTAGCGTTCACGGCCTAGGAATCCCACTCACGGGGCCGAAGAAAGGACCCAACTTGGCCGATGCATTGTCGGGGAGAACGGGACCTTCTAAAACACACGGAGAGAGAAGAGGAGGTATTCTAAAAAGGGGAACACCGGACACCTTTTAGGTTTGTTTTTGGGAAAACAACTCGAAAATAAACCATGACATTCTCTTCTGTTAGTTCTGAATGTTTCAAAGAATAAAAGCATTGTGTTTGGGACAAATCGTTCAATAAACCCTAAACCTCAACTGAATCTTGTAATGAACAATGTGGAAATTGAGCAAGTTGAGGAGACTAAACTGCTTGGAGTTGCCCTGGATTGTAAACTGTCATGGTCAAAACATATTGATACAACAGTAGCTAAGATGGGGAGAAGTATGTCCATAATAAAGCGCTGCTTTGCTTTCGAAACATCCCCATCAACAAGGCAGACCCAACAGGCCCTAGTTTTGTTGCAGACGGACTACTGTCCATTCGTTTGGTCAGGTACAATTGGCCCAGAACAGCGCAGCATGGCTGGCCCTTAAATGTACACGTAAAGCTAACATTAATAATATGCATGTAAATCTCTCCTGGCTCAAAGTGGAGGAGAGATCGACTTCATCACTCCTTGCGTTGACTTGTCGAATGCACCGAGCTGTCCATTTAAACTACTAGCACACAGTTTGGACACCCATGCACATCCCAGAAGACATGCCACCAGAGGTCTCTTCACAATCCCCAAATCCAGAAGAGTATATGGGGGAGGGTGCACAGTACTACATAGAGCCATGACTACATGGAACTCTATTCCAAATTAATTAACTCATGCTAGCAGTAAAATGAGAAAAAGAAGAGCTAAAAATACACCTCATGGAACAGCGGGGACTGTGAAGAGACACAACGATGCATTTTGTATTGTAGATATGTGACAGTAGAGTGGTGGCCTGAGGGCACACACTTAATCTGTTGTGAAATGTATTGTAACATTTGTAATTATATAGAACTGCCTTAATTTGGCTGGACCCCAGGAAGAGTAGCTGTGAAATCTGGTGGGCATGGGAGTGGTGCCATCTCTACTGCACTGTTTGTGTGTGTATGTATGTATGGAGACAATGGACCTCGGCTTCCTCTCCACCTCCATTAGTCTTGCCACTGATTTCTTTGAGCAGTGGTGGCGCATGCAACAAATTTCCCGCAATTCTACACGGAACCAAGAGACAATTCTGCAGTTTGAAAGCTAGTTTCTTGCAATTCTGCACATTTTACCATTGCCTTTTTTTGCTATCCATGTGCCTCAAATATGAAAGTGCCCCGTTCCATGACATTTTGGGGAATTTCAGATTCACCCTGACTGTGTAGGTTTTATTCTGGAGGCTGTTAGTTCTCAAAGATGATCTAATAAATATATAGGTCCATTATCTTTTCTACAAACTTTATATCTGGTTGTAGTCATTTAAATTTACACTGAAACTGTTTTACCATCACAAAATGTACTAAAATGTACCAAAATGTACGGGGGTGTGTATGTGTCGCCTTCCGATACACCCACAGAGGAAACACAGTGGAGTCCCCTGGCAGTTAAAGGGTGTGTGTGTGTGTCCTACTACATAAGGCAATTGGAGACCTGGTGAAAAGCTCTATTTGAATACAGTCTAAATATAAGCTAGCCAATGGTGTGTGTGTGTGTGTGTGTGTGTGTGTGTGTGTGTGTGTGTGTGTGTGTGTGTGCGCAACAGGCAGTAAGTGTGTTTCTGCTCCCCATCTCCCATCACAGTAAGTCTCTTCAACCCCAAGGCTGTGTACACTGAGACAGTGAAACAGAGTTGGAGAGAGAAAGAAAGCGAGAGAGGGAAGGAGGGAGCGAGAGAGGGAAGGAGGGAGCGAGAGAGGGAAGGAGGGAGCGAGAGAGGGAAGGAGGGAGCGAGAGAGGGAGGGAGGGAGCGAGAGAGGGAGGGAGCGAGAGAGGGAGAGAGGGAGGGAGCGTGAGAGGGAGGGAGCGAGAGAGGGAGGGAGAGAGGGAGGAAGCGAGAGAGGGAGGGAGGGAGCGAGAGAGCGAGGGAGGGAGCGAGGGAGGGAGGGAGGGAGGGAGGGAGGGAGGGAGGGAGGGAGCGAAAGCGAGCGAGACGATCCTTTGTAGCAGCAACAGCAGTATTAGTATGATCCTGAGAGTCATCCATTATAACTCTCCATCAGGTTATATAGAGATATGTCTAGTTGTGTTGGTGGGTAGTGACTATCGCTAAAGGCAGGCCTCCAGTGTGTCTGAGGCGGGTTTCCACTCCCCCACCTGGGGGCCCAGAGCTACTGACACCTTACATCCCAGGGCCCATATTTACAAAGCGTCTCAGGAGTGCTGACGTAGGATCAGCTCCCCTCTATCCATATAATCGTATTCATTGTGATCGAAAAGGCATAACTGATCCGAGATCAGCTACTACCCTGCAACACTTGATACATACAGCCCCCTGGTATCTGATCTCCTCTTGATATTACCCATCAGGATCCTGACTCCCAACCCACCATTTTAGGGATCACTTAGTTAGAGAGCTATCCAGCTAAGGGGTGACAAGTTAGACAGTAGAGACAGAGGTGGCATAGTGACAGGAAATCAAAGCCCAGACATCAGACTCTGTCACAGACTCTGTTGTCTCCCTCAGACAATAACACACACCTGTCTTTCTTCACAGGAGGCAGCAGCAAAATACATCCCAGAGAAAAACCCTTACTTAAAACGCTTAACTTTCAGAGAGACTTAGAACTAGCCTGGGTACCAGTCTGTTTAGCTGGCATTCCACTCCTTGTACTCTGTGTCATTGCAAAATCTTTGGCACATGACACAGATTAGAATGACTGAATTTAAAAAAGTACCAGCACAACAGTTATCAAAATGGTCACGGTGAAGAAATATGTTGTCTTATTCTTCCCCTTGGAGAACAGACAGCAGGTTAAAGCTCTTCACAACAGGGAGGACAAGGGGGAAGTATATCCCTCCTCTCATCACAATGCAGTGCTTCTGTAGCTCTTCTCATCTCTTCTCGGTCTTTACCTGTGAACGCTGGCGAGGGGCGAGGGGAGAGATGGGAGAAAGGGGAGGGAGAGAGGTGGGGGAGAGAGGGAGAGGAATATCCAACCCTGTCAACCCCTTATAGATGGTCTTCTCCTCCTCCTATACCTGCGGAACCCCTGGAGGGGACTGGAAGGAAAAGAGGGAGATAGAGAGGGGGGCTGCTAAAGCGAGAGCAGGTGATGGTAGTTGAGGACCCCCTGGTGCGTACCTGAGTCTGGATGCGGTTGAGTCCCCTGAACCAGAGGACCTGTCCCCTACGGAGCTCCATCTCAGCATGGTCGATCTCATCATCCCCCTCGTTCATCTCGTTTTCGGGAACATCCTCCTTATGGGTGCCGTGGCCAGCCTCCTTGAGGAACTTCAGGCGGTGGGTGGGGATGGCTGTGATCAGCTGGAGGAGAGAGGAAGAGAGAATGTTTGAATAAACAGTTTCTCTCACTCAGCACAGTAGGAGTAGTTATACACCCTGTCATGACGCTGTGTGATTGTACTGGGGAACGGTCAAGATCATCTGGGAAGAAAGAGAGCAGTGCACATGAGAACAGTCAATTTGGTGCATTAACATTCAAAGCCACATACAGTGCCTTCAGAAAGCATTCACACTCCACAACTTTTTCAGGAGAATAAAAGTGTGCTTAACAAGTACCATAAAACGCTTCATGGACTCACTCTGTGTGCAATAATAGCGTTTAACATTATTTTGAAATGACTACACCATTTCTGTACCCCGCACATACAATTATCTGTAAGGTCCCTAAGTCGAGCAGTGAATTTCAGGTTTCAGGAGGTTTTCCTATGGTTCGCAAAGAAGGGCATCTAGTAATTTTACACTTTGGATGGTATATCAACACACCCAGTCACAACAAAGACACAGGTACCCTTCCTTAATCAGTTGCCAGTGAGGACGGAAACCACCCAAGGATTTCACCAGGAGACAAATGGGGATTTTAAAACAGTTACAGAGTTTAATGGCTGAGATAACAGAGGATGGCTCAACAACCCTGTAGTTACTCCACAATACTAACATAAATGACAGAGTGAAAAGGAAGCCTGTACAGAATACAAAATATTCCAAAAACATGCATCCTGTTTGCAATAAGGCAGTAAATTAAAACTGCAAAAAATGTGGCAAAGAATTATTACTTTATGTCCTGAATGCAAAGTGTAATATTTGGGCCAAATCCAACAACACACCACTGAGTACCACCATTTTACCACCATTTTTTCATGAATGGTGACGGCTGCATCATGTTATGGGTAAATCTTGTAATTGGCAAGGACTAGGGAGTTTTTGAGGATAAAAAGAAACGGAATGGCGCTAAGCACAGGCAAAATCCCAGAGGAAAACTTGGTCCAGTCTGCTTTACAACAGACACTGGGAAACAAATTCACCTTTCAGCAGGACAATAACCTAAAACACAAGGTCAAATATTCACTGGAGTTGCTTACCAAGTTACAGTTACAGTTCTGTCTAAAATCGTCTTGAAGATCTATGGCAAGACTTGAAAATGGCTGTCTAGCAATGATCAACAACTAATAATAAAGAATAAATGGGCAAATATTGTACAATCCAGGTGTGCAAAGCTGTTAGACTTACCCAGAAAAACTCACAGCTGAAATCGCTGCCAAAGGTGATTCTAACATGCATTGACTCAGAAGATTGAATACTTATCTAATCAAGATTAGTTTTATATTCCATTTATTTAAACAAATATTTATAATTTTTCTTCCACTTTGACAGAGTATTTTGGGTAGATCGTTGAACAAAAATGACAAAGCAATTTTATTCCCACTTTGTAACACAAACAAATGTGGAAAAAGTCAAGGGGTGTGAATACTTTCTGAAGGCACTGTATATACACTCCCCTATGTATTTATTTGGACAGTGAGGCTAAAACCCTTAATGTCTCTATAGTCAACGATTTTAGAATTGAGATCAAAAGTACGGTGTTACGTTCCCCATTTCACCTTTTATTTGAGAGCATGTTTTATCGTTTAGAAACAAATGCACTTTAATCGAGTCCACCCCTTTTGAAAGTGCATCACATTTAGTCAAAAGTGTGCATTGGGGTCAACATGGTCCATGCCCCAAAGATTTGAGGAAGGTAGTCATCTTTATTGTAGATAATAATATAATACGTTTCTGAACACTTCTACATGAATGAATAATGATGAGTGAGAACGTTTCAGATGCACACAGATCATGCCCCCAAAACCTGTCACCTAGGGCTGTCACACTGGCAGTCATGAGTCAAGACTTGGCCGTTGAGTCACGGTAATCTCCTCTTATGCACATGATAGTAGTACCTAACTCGCTAACAATCGTCAGGTCAGTAATGGCCTGGCACTCATGCCTCTATTGTCCCTCAAACCACATTGACATCAATGCAAAAGCAATCGAAAATCACATCAAAAACACATATCAAAACTGTATGCATTCGCCTCACTATGATTGATCAATTTGAAGAAATAAATTCTACAACAGGTTGAAACTGAGTAGAAAACATGGTCATTGTGAACGTTGTTTCAAAGCCTAACACAACGACCTGGACAGTGCTTTCTAAGGTGATAATTAATTAAAAACACCATATGCATGTTAAGAGTTTAAGCATAGGCTTATATATGAGCCCAGGTCGAAAGAAAAACAGAATTAAAAGAATGATTGTGATATTATACAATTACATAGCCTACACATATTAAGCAAGGCAGAAAAACAGTTTTAACATCTTTGGTTTATAACTGGTAGCCTAAATTAAACAAATTCAGAGTGAGCCTAAAATTAGGCCTAGCGTGAATTTGTACTTGATTTTGAATAGCCTAGTAATAGGGTATTTTTATATTCCATAAATAATAGGCTGACACATTACATTTAACATTACCTATAACTACAGAATATCTCCTTCAGTCCTTTCTCAAGCGATGCAGAAGAGGGTGTGTCAACAGTTAAATGTTTAGTTGTGAAAACATATTACTATTGATGTGCCCGGATAGACTTCGCTTAGTTTCCCAAACTAAGCACTGGGTAGCTGCAGGAACAGAGTTGGAGAGCCCATGGCATACAGAGTTTGGGCTGAATATCACCTGTTGTTGGTGAGAGGCTGCATGCTCCTCAAACAGTGGTTGATGCCCCTGTTCCTGCCAATTTGACAATGGACCACTCTAAATATCTAACTAATTTGACCTATCAGCAAAGACCAGATTCAATTGAGAATAGACTGATGAGTGAAAATGTGATCACTTGGAGAACAGCATGTAGAAGCTGTTAAGGAGTCTTTTGATCCTGGAATTGGCTCTCTGGTACCGCTTGCCGTGCTGTAGAAAATAACAGTCTGACTTGGGTGACTGGAGTCTTTGACAATTGTTTGGCCTTTCCTCTGACACCGCCTAATGTATAGGTCCTGGATGGCAGGACGCTTGGCCTCAGTGATGTACTGGGCCGTACACACTACCCTCTGCAGCGCCTTAGATGCAGAGCAGTTACCATACCAGGCGGTGATGCAACTCGTCAGGATGCTCTCAATGGTGCAGCTGTAGAACTTTGAGGATCTGGGGACCCATGCCAAATCTTTTCAGTCTCCTGAGAAGGAAAAGGTGTTGTTGTGCTGTCTTCACGACTGTTTTAGTGTGTTTGGACCATGAAAGTTCATTGGTGATGTGGACACCAAGGAACTTGAAACTCTCGACCAACTCCACTACAACCCTGTCAATGTTAATGGGGGCCTGTTCGGTCCGCCTTTTCCTGTAGCCCACGATCAGATCCTTTGTCTTGCTCACATTGAAGGAGAGGTTGTTGTCCTGGCACTACACTGTCAGGTCTCGGACCTCCTCCCTATAGGCTGTCTCATCGTTGTCGGTGATCAGGCATACCACTGTTGTGTTGTCAGCAAACTTAATGATGGCATGGGAGTTGTGTTTGGCCACGCAGTCGTGGGTGAACAGGGAGTACAGGAGGGAACTAAGCACACACCCCTGAGGGGCCCCAGTGCTGAGGAGCAGCATAGCAGACATGTTGCTGCCTACCCCTACCACCTGGGGGTGGCCCGTCAGGAAGTCCAGGATCCAGTTTCCACATTCACTTTTAACAAGGCACACCTGTTCATTGAAGATCATTCTAGGTGAAGCTGGTTGAGAGATTGCCAAGAGTGTGCAAAGCTGTCATCAAGGCAAAGGCTGGCTACTTTGAAAAATCTCAACTATAAAATAGATATTTTGATCACTAACACTTTTTGATTCCATATGTGTTATTTCATAGTTTTAATGTCTTCACTATTATTCTACAATGTAGAAAATAATAAAAATAAAGAAAAACCCTTGAATGAGTAGGTGTGTCCAAACTTTTGACTGGTACTCTATATGCAGGAACACGTTTAATTGGAGAACCATCTAATGAGCGAACATGCAAAACATTCTTACGAGACTTTTAAAACATACATTCTATTTCCCATCCCCCAATAAGCACAAGTTTTAAAATCAGTAAAGGATTCCTGCATAGCTATAAAATCTGACTGTAGTTTTGACACAGCCAGATCAACAGTCAAGGAAATAGCATACATAATAGTATCACCTGCATATAGATTAAGTTTACAATTTTTACCAGATTGACCAACAGTGTTTATATAAATAGTGAAGAAAACAGGTCCTAAAATTGACCCCTGTGGTACACCTTTATGTAGCAAGAAATTCAGACTCAACCCCATCAATCACGATGGCCTGAGTTCTGTCACAAAGATAATCATGAAACCATGAACAGGCATCAGAACTCAGGCCTATCTAGGACAACTTAGTCAATAAAATAGCATGATCAACTGTATCAAAAGCTTTTGACAGGTCCACAAACAAAGCAGCACTTTTCATTTTAGTGTCTAAAACATTGACAAGATCATTAACAACTAAAGAGGTTGCTGTCATAGTGCTATGTCCAGGCCTAAACCCGGATTGGTTTACATTAAAAATACATTTCTCAGATAAAAAAAGAGAAAAGTTGTATATTTACCAAGATTAGAGAATCTTAGCTGGACAAGAAAGTCTTGAAATGGGGCGAAAATTATTAAGATCACTACTATCACCTCACTTATGGAGTGGCAGCTCAAAAGCTGATTTCCATACGGATTTCCTGATAACAATATTAAATAAAAAATGAGGGTTATTGAGCCAACATTGATGGGCGCTGCACACTCAAGCAGACCAGGATCCAATTGGTCGCCCCCTGTGGATTTATTGTTGTCTGTTGCTAGCAAAGCATCCCGGACTTATTTTTTAAATAGCCTAAAAGAAAAGCTTTCACTATCATTTCTCTGATAATTCAGCAAATTTCTCCTATCAGCATCCAACCCAATATAATTTTGAATAGAATGGTAAAATTCTACATCAACCCAGGTCCTCTACAATTTTTTAAGTCACATGGAAACTCCAGCTCAAACAAGCTATGCTCAATAGGCGGTTGCAGGCCCTGTCTGATGGTTGACATTGAAATAGTTGGTATGGCTATACGTTTGCATAGAACAAAGTGTCATTTGGTCTATCCCCATTAGTAATAGAGGAAGGAGAAGAAAGTGGAGATACTTTTCCAAGGTTAGCGCCATAGGGTCTGAGGCCGCAGCCGATGTCAATATGAGGAACTCAGAGTAACCAATGATGGAATGTTATAAACTGACTTCCATGGGCTTTGGTTGCTATTGCGCAACAGCCCAAGCCCTCTACGTGATTTGAAAACCGAGGGGGTATTCAAGTTTATGGAATTCTCATTTGAACTAAAAGCACTGGGTGAGCAGACCACATACTCCTCTCTTGAGCTAACAATAGCAGAACTAAGAGGAATTCAAACTAATGGGTACAAGATTACAACTGACAACACCCCCAACAGTAACGTTTAGAGAGGATGGGAGATATATGAGTGGGGCTTGGTACGTCTCGGAGTCAATATCTTAACACGGCCTTGAAAGATCGGGTCCAGGCTCCGAGATGGTTTGGGTGGAGTACATCATCCCTGTAGAGTATCTTTTGTTACCCAAAAGTGTCAAAATTGTCAATAAAAGTTAGGCATGTGAGTAAGACTTTTAAACAGGTTAACATTCACAATGCCGCAGGGCCAGATGGATTACCAGGATGCATACTCACGAGCATACACTGACCAGCTGACAAGTGTCTTCACTGACATTTTCAACCTCTCCCTGATGCTGTCTGTAATACCTACATGTTTCAAGCAGACCACCATAGTCCTTGTGCCCAAGAACACCAAGGTAAGCTGTCTAAATTAATATCGCCCCATAGCCCTCACATCTGTAGCCATGAAATATTTTGAAGGGCTGGTCACGGCTCACATCAACACCATCTTCCCAGACACCCTGGACCCACTCCAATTTGCATACCGCCCCAACAGACCCACAGATGGGGCAATCTCTATTTCCCATCCACACTGCCCAACGCCTATGTGAGAATGCTGTTCATTGACTACAGCTCAGCCTTCAACACCATAGTGCCCTCCAAGCTCATCACTAAGCTAAGGACATTGGGACTAAACATCTCCCTCTGCAACTGGATCCTGGACTTCCTGATGGGCCGGCCCCAGGTGGTGAGGGTAGGCAACAACACATGCGCCACTGTGACCCTCAACACGTGTCCCCTCAGGGGTGCTTGCTTAGTCTCCTTCTGTACTCCCTGTTCACCCATAAATGTGTGGCTGTGTACAAATCCAATACCATCATTAAGTTTGCTGAAGACAACGGTGGCAGGCCTGATCACCGACGACCATGAAACAGTCCATAGGGAAGAGGTCAGAGACCTGTTAGCGTGGTGTGAGGACAACAACCTTGCACCACACAAAGGAGCTGATCACGCCCACATTTACATTGACGGGGCTGTAGTGGAGCTGGTCGAGAGCTTCAAGTTTCTCAGTGTACTCATCCCTAAGGATCTATCATGGTTCACACACAACACAGTCGCTAAGGCACGACAACGCCTCTTCCCCCTAAGAGGACTGAAAAGATTTGTCATGGACCCTCAGATCCTCAAAGGGTTCTACAGCTGCACCATTGAGAGCATCTTGACTAGCTGCATCACAGCTTGGTATGGAAACTGCTTGGCATCTGACCGCAAGGCGCTATAGAGGGTACTGTGTATGGCTGGGGCCGAGCTCCCTGCCATCCAGGACCTCTATACCAGGCGGTGTCAGAAGAATGCCCCAACAATTGTCAAAGACTCCAGCCTCCCAAGTCATAGATTGTTCTCTCTGCTACCACGCGCCACCAAGTCTGAAACCAACAGGACCCTAAACAGCTTCACCACCAAGTCATAAGACAGCTAAATAGTTAGTTAAATAGTTAACCTAATAACTACCCGGACTATCTGCATTTACCCTTTTTGCACTAATTATATGTTCATATGTATCTCAACTACTTTGTAGACCTGCACATCGACTCCGTACCCCATGTACAGTACATAGCTAAGTTATCGTTACTCACTGTGCATTTATTATTACTTTTAAAAATTATTTCTCAATTTTCTTTCTCTCTGCATTCTTGGGAAGGGTTTTCTACACCTGTTGTTTACGAAGCATGTAATGAATAGAATTTGATTTCAGTATACCATTAAAGAGCTCGGACTTGAAAATAACACCTTGTCTGATCTAAATGTAATCGGTCCACTGGTTTCTCCTCCCATCATATTTCTTGGCAGGCTCATGCATTAATAATGTTTCATATGAACTTAGAGTGTACAAAAAGATTCCTAATATTAAGTTGCACCCACTTTTGCCCTCAGAACAGCCTCAATTCATCAAGGCATAGACTCCACAAGGTGTCGAAAGCGTTCCACAGGGATGCTGGCCCATGTCGACTCCAATGCGTCCCACAGTTGTGTCAAGTTGGCTGGATGTCCTTTGGGTGGTGGAGCATTCTTGATAAGGTTGAGCGTGAAAAACCCAGCAGAGATGCAGTTCTTGACACACTCAAACCGTTGTGCCTGGCACCTACTACCATACCCTGTTCAAAGGGATTCAAATATTTAGTCTTGCCCACTCACCCTCTGAATGGCACATTCAATCCATGTCTCAGTTGTCTCAAGGCTTAAAAATCATTATTTAACCTGTCTCCTCCCATTCATCTACACTGATTGAAGTGTATTTAACAAGTGACATCAATAAGGGATAATAGCTTTCACCTGGTCAGTCAATATCATGGAAAGAGCAGGTGTTCCTAATGTTTTGTATACTCAGTGTATATCGGTTCAGTAACTCAATTAAATGAATGGTCTGAAATTCATTAATTTAAAGCATTCCCTCCATTTTTCCCAGCAATAATGCCACTTAAGCGCAAGCAAGGTCATTTCCCAGGCCCAAACTGAAGAAAGGGTTGTCCACAGAGAACTTACTAAATTACTGTAATTCTATGGTGTTGTCAGCATAGAGATACATGGGCCTCCCAAGTGGCGCAGGGGTCTAAGGCACTGCATCGCAGTGCTAGCTGTGCCACTAGAGATTCTGGGTCGATTCCGCGACCGGGAGACCCATGGGGCCGAGGACAAATTGTGGAGGGCAATTGGCCCAGCAACGTCCGGGTAAGGGGAGGGTTTGGCCGGCAGGGATGTCCTTGTGCCATCGCGCACTAGCCACACGTGGCGGGTCGGGCGCAGTGCACGCTGACACGGTTGCCAGGTGTATGGTGTTTCCTCCGCCACATTGGTGTGGCTGGCTTCTGGGTTAAGTGGACATTGTGTCAAGAAGCAGTGTGGCTTGGTTGGGTTGTGTTTTGGAGGACGCACTGCTGTCGACCTTCGCCTCTCCCGAGTCCGTACGGGAGTTGCAGCGATGAGACAAGACAAACTACCAATTGGATACCACGAAATTGGGGTAAAACAAGAAATAAAGAAAAATTAATTTCAATGACTATTTATATTGAATGGTTCTAGTTAATTAAGTGGTTGCTAGCCAGTTTGTCTTCATGTGACTGTTTTTAAGACATGGGTTGGTTAAGCAGAGAGATATGGTAGGATTCCCCAACTGGTAACCCGCGGGTGGTTTTATTTGGCCACCAAAGTTCTGAGCAAAAATAAATAAATAAAATACTTTTTTTTTTTTTTTTTCATTGTTGCACATAAAAGACTGTAAAAACACCAGGAAACCAGCTCCAGGTGATTTTAATTTAAGACATCTGTTCCCAATTATTCCCGTGTGTAATAGAGAGACACATGCCATTTGGGATGCAGCCTAAAACAAACTGCAGTGTCAGTAGAAGGGTGTCAAACTTTCTTGCTGTATCATTCCTTAGGGTGGAGATATAGATACTAAGGTAATGCGGTGCCGCGTTATGTTCTCTTGTCTGCATTTCAAACAAGGTACGCTTATGTAACAAGTCATGATGACTCAAATTCATTTAGTCACCTCTGAACGATTATGCTTTCAAAGACTCCCACACACAGACAAACACAGAAATGTATATGCATGCACGTACACATGCTGGAGGGCATCATCATGTAATATTTTAAAATGGGTGATTCAAGCCCTGAATGCTAATTGGCTGACAGCCGATTAATTATAGGTGGATACAGGGAGACTTACACTAGCTTGTTCTACCTGGTTTTACAGAGAGATCTCTCTCTCTCTCTCTCTCTCTCCGCCTCCAAGCTGAATTCAGTGTGGGGAAGCTCGTCTTTGAGGGAACAGGCTCCTGTCTATAGACAGTATGAGATCTCTTTCTCTGTATATATGAGTCTGTGGGTGTGAGTGTGTAGGTGTAAAGTGAGAAGAGCGTGTGTCTTTGAACGTGTGTGTGTGAGTTCATGCAGATGGAGAAGCGTGTGTGTGCGTGTGTGTGTGTGTGTGTGTGTGTGTGCGTGTGTGTGTGTATATGTGTATATGTGTATATATATATATATATATATATATATATATATATATATATATATATATATATCGCAGAGGGAGTATTGTGCTGGGTTCTCGTCCTCTGGGGTGTGGGCAAATGTGGGCCATGCTGCTTTCATGTGCGCCAGCGCTCATTACCACAGTGACGTATGTGATGGTAACCATGGAATGCAACTGCTTTGTCTTCCTGAACCCGTCTCAACTTAGCAACAGTTCACTTGCACCTATAGTACCAGCTGCCTCACGCACACACACACACACACAGAGATTGTTTGTGTGTCTTACCTGTCCCCAGAGCAGCTCTCCCACTCCAATGAAGACACACCAGAGCCACTGGTCAATGCTCAGAGCTGTGCAGGAAAAGGGCTTTCCTCCAAACTGGACAATGACAATCTGAGACAGAGACACAGAGTGAGTGTGTGTACCTGTAGATCTAATAGACACTAATACAGATGGAGAAACAGTGTGTGAGAGAGAGAGTGCATGTGGTGTGTGTGAGTGTATGCCTGGTTGTGTTTGAGTTCGTTTTAGTCCTCATTTGGACTAATATTCCAGAGTGCTTACACATAAAAGTGCAATTTATAATACAATCACATGTTCACATATAACACACACTGTTACAAACAGACATACACTGACGTATTGACCAGATAAATACTCTTGACAGTCTGAAAATATAGATTGATAGATCTACCCTAGTCTGCACAACCTTCCAATTTAGTATATTTAAATTGTTCTAAAGTATTGTTTGAATTTATAAAGTATATTTAAAGGTTTCTGGTTTGCTCAGATTCATTTATCTATTTCTTCATTGCTCTGAATCAAAATGTTATTTTGCCTATTTCTCTTTTCTGCCAGAATGACTCAGATGGTGGACAATCTATTTCTAGTATTGACTGAACGTTTGTCTCTTAACAACTGAATACTTAATAAGAAGTGGACCAATGCAGCTGCCCTGCGGTACTTCAAAGCATGAGGGAAAGAAAACGACCAATTGATCAAGGCGGACTGTTTTCTGACAGTTAGATATGACTGTACCCAATTCAACACTGCCTCCTTAAACCCATGGTGCAATATTTTTGTCCAAATTATTTCATGATCTGGAATCTACAAATATTACAACCTGCCATTATCCATAGCATTGAGCCAATGGTTAGTCATGTCAACCAATGCAGTGGTTGTGGATTGTTTTTTGCGATAAGCATGCTGATCGGCTGTGATCATTCTTTTCCATGTACTCCCATATTTGTCTACTCACACCCTCCAATATCTTACTGAGTGAAGGGAGTTGACTGATTGGTTGACTATTGGCAGGAATAATGTGTTCTTTTTATTTGTGTTGTAACCTTTATTTGACTAGGCAAGTCAGTTAAGAAAAGTTATTTACAATCATGGTCTACACGGGCCAAACTCGGACGACGCTGGGAATCCCAATCACGGCCGGTTGTGATAGAGTCTGGATTTGAACCAGGTTGTTTGTAGTGACGCCTCTAGCACTGAGATGCAGTGTCTTGGACCACTGCGCCACTTGGTAGCCTCAAATGGATGGACACAGCTTAGCATGGACTTTTCCCAAGGTTCCAAAGAAACCCCCAAAGATTGTGACCAATCAAATATGTATTTCAGTGGAGCTGCAATCCGGGGAGCAGCATAGCAAAGTAAAAAAAATTCCATAAGATCATAACCTGTAGATTTGCCATTTGGTATGGAAGTTTTTTATTTATTTGAGAAAACACCTCACCCAGGTCATCATCAATCCATGGAGATGGATGAGCCCCAACTGTACTCTTTCTTACTGGGGCATGATGGTCCATTACCCCAGTGAGCAAATCAATAAAACATTCTGTAGCGTGATTTAAATCATCCTCTAGATAAGTCCGCTCCCAGGGTACAGCAGCCAAATCATTTTAAAATTGCTCATGATTTAAAACATATTTTTTCCCTCTTGACCACAATCTTTGGGGGTTTCTTTGGAACCTTGGTGTTCATGGTTATGGTCACAATATTATAGTCTATCCAGCCGACAGGCATTGATCTGGCCTCTAAGCATTGCAATGGTATATTATAGAATATCAGATCAATGCATGTGTCAGAATAGTGACACGTCTTGGTTGACGATCTAGTAGTGTCATTAAGCATTTGCTTCAAACCACAGCTCTCAGCATCTCTCAATAATTTAGTTCTATTTGAATTATTCTGATCCAATTGATATAAAATCCCTAAGATAAATATATCTCTGTTACTATGTGTGGCCTGGTCAAACCCAGTGCCTATGTCATCCAGATAAGACACCTTTGAGCTAAGAGGTCTGTACACACATCCTATCAATATGGGTGCCTGGTGAGGCAGATGTACGAGGCTATAGTGTATCTATTTGACACACATTAAGGTCATCCCTAGGGCTGTAGAGGTCACAAAATATTGTCTACCGGTGATTGCCAAGCAAATAATTGTCAGTCTCACGGTAATTGACCGTTAATTAGCATAAACACACTTAGCATCTCCTGGCTTCCAGCCTATAAGCCACTGATGCAGACCTTCGTAACATACATTTCCCTGATCTGGCTATGCCATATGGCTGTGGGCTACGCTAGTTCATTTAGTAGACCAGATTTGGATAGAATTCCATGGCATTATTTTATAGTATGAAGAATACAAGTGAACAAAGCTGAATAAAATAGGAATTTGAGGGAGTGCGCACATCCGGCTATACTGTGTTGAGCGATTAACAAAGAAATAGGTCCCCCTATAGGCTTAATTTAGAGTTCTTAATGTAACTTGTTCTACAAACGTTGGGCTGTATGTTTTGATTCTTAATACATTGTAAAGCTGCATGATGCGACTAATGATGATTTGAAAAAAGCAAACAGGTGCCGAGTTTGAAGGTAGGTCTTGAAATGCATCCACAGGTACACTTCCAATTGGCTTAAATGATGTCAATTAGCCCTATCAAAAGCTTCTAAAGCGATGACAATTTTCTGGAATTTTCCAAGCTGTTTGAAGGCACAGTCATCTTAGTTTATGTACATTTCTGACCCACTGGAATTGTGATACAGTGAAATAATCTGTCTTTAAACAAAGTAGATGTTCTAACCGACTTGCCAAAACTAGTTTGTTAACAAGAAATTTGTGGAGTGGTTCAAAAACGAGTTTTAATGACTCCAACTTAAGTGTATGTAAACTTCTGACTTCAACTGTAAATATAGTAGGCCTGGCCTATAGAAATCTGATGGCATCCTCCTCTTTTTAAGAGGCCATCACTCTGTTTTCTCTAGCAATTGCATAGCCTTTAGAAATATTGCGCAACATGAACTCATTGGGTCTCATGAAGTGTTTGATTCGATTTTCGATTACATTTGCATTGATGTCAGAGTGATTAGAGGGACAATAGAGAGCTGAGTACCAGGCAGTTAAGCAAGTTTGGTAGGCTACTAATGTCCATCAGCAGCATCAGAGTTTGTAGAAGCCTAATTACTGTGACTAAACAGTCACGTGGAATTTGACTGCCTTCATGACTCGTGACTGCCGGTGTGGCGGTAATAGGCTCGCCGCAACAGCCCTAGTCATCCCTCCTCTTGAAAGGTATAGGATTCTGAATGTACAACGCTTCACCTCCATCTCTATTCCTGTCCCATCTACATTCATTTGCCCATCGTTAACGGATGCATCCAAATGCGTTTCGGTTAAAGCTAGAATGTGAACGTTATTTATGTTGACCAAGTTCAAAACCTCATTTATTTTATTAGGAAGGCTACATACATGAACACGGGCTATATGCAGCCCTTTCCTTGTCAAGTGAAAACCAGTAGAGCATGTATTTGTTGTAGTTGAAGTCGTGATGATACACTACAACACACAAGCTCAGGTTTGAACGACGCTTTAAAATTGCCAGGGAGTGATTCTAGAGTCCCAATGCAATTGCGTTGCCCGTTGACGTAAAGTCTATCCATCACCAAGGAGACTCGTTAGTTCAGGCAATGCTTTTTGTTTTCATGATGGGATACAGTTTTTTTTCTTTCATTGATCTCCATGGGGAAGTGATCATTCACTCCAAAAGCAGTGCATCTGAGTTCTCAGCCTCTGCTCTTCACCATCTCCTTTCCTTGTGTGTGTGTGTGTGTGTGTGTGTGTGTGTGTGTGTGTGTGTGTGTGTGTGTGTGTGTGTATGTATGTATGTATGTATGTATGTATGCATGTATATATATATATATATATATATATATATATATATATATATATATATATATATATATATATATATATATATGGTGTTTGTGAGTGTATGCATATTTGTGTGTCTACAGTATGTGTGTGTTTGTGTGTGTGTGTGTGCGTGTGTCTACAGTATGTGTGTGTACCTGCAGGATGAAGGTTCCCATAACCACGCTACAGAAGATGGGGTTACGGTAGATGGCCTCGAAGACGTTCCTCTCTCCGTGGATCTTCCTGGCGTTGATCTCGTTGAACAGCTGCATCATGACGAACACGTTGAACACGATGGTGTAGTGCTCCGACGGTGGTGAGTGAAGAGGCGCGTTACGCCCGCTGTCAATATTAAAGAAGTTCTCTCCTGGGAAAGGGGAAGAGCAAACAGGATAATATATATAATATATTATAATATAATATCAATTTTTGTTTAAGCATACTGTCTCGAGATTTCAGCGGGGTCTGACTCTCTGTGTGTTCCAGCGGGGTCTGACTCTCTGTGTGTTCCAGCGGGGTCTGACTCTCTGTGTGTTCCAGCGGGGTCTGACTCTCTGTGTGTTCCAGCGGGGTCTGACTCTCTGTGTGTTCCAGCGGGGTCTGACTCTCTGTGTTCCAGCGGGGTCTGACTCTCTGTGTGTTCCAGCGGGGTCTGACTCTCTGTGTGTTCCAGTGTGTGATGGTCTCACCAGCGAACAGCAGGGTGAAGATGATGGTGAGCTGGTAGACGGCATGACCCAGGATATTCTTCATCATGGTGCGGGAGATCAGGGGCTTGTTGCGGCCGTACGGCTTCCTCAGCAACAGGGACTCGGTGGGGGGCTCGGTGGCCAGAGCCAGGGATGCCAGGGTGTCCATGATCAGGTTAACCCACAACATCTGCACTGCTTTCAGAGGAGAGTCCTGGAGAGAGGGAGGAAAAGAGGGAGGATGGAGTGGAAGCGTGAGAGACAAAGAGAGAAAGCGAACGAGGGTGGGAGAGAGAGAGGTGGTGTTGAAAATGAATTTCAAGAAGGATCAAAGGGTAAGTGTGTTACCTGTGTGATGCAGGCGCCAGTGAAGGCCACGATGACGGCCACCACGTTGACAGTGAGCTGGAACTGGAGGAACTTGGAGATGCTGTCGTAGACGTTGCGGCCCCACATCACAGCCTTGACGATGCTGGTGAAGTTATCGTCAGTCAGAATGATGTCAGATGCTTCCTTAGCCACATCTGTACCGGCAATACCCTATCAGGAGACAGAGATGGTGTTGTTCGGTTTATAGGGATGATGATGAGGCTGATGATGATAGAAATGGCCGTGATCGTTCCCATTGTTTTTATATATGTTATTACATATTCCCTTTAGGCCTATTAACAATGAATTACATTTATATAGTGCTATCGATTACATCTCAATTGCTTTACATTGTAACGTGTAACACCAATCTACTGTGCCAGGCTGATAACGGCAGCCATTTTTTGCCAGATGTGACCTCAGTTCGGCCGGCCGTAATAATAAAGGTTCAATAAAAGTTGCAGTCAGTCAGGGACATGAACCAGCTACATCATTGACAGCTGACGAGTGGTGAGCGGTTCAGCACAAAATGGCTGCCGTGCATCAGCCAGGTGGATGAGAGTGAGTAACCAGTACCCACAGTGTTAAGTGTCAAAGTTTGAGTCCCCGTGAAAAGAACTAGCAAGCAAACCGCCTGCATTTCATTACATATTGGTACTGCATTCCACCCCTTTAACATCTGCCCCTTTCTCCTCTAAATAATGTGAGTCAATTAACTTTGGAGAAAAAAAAAGGGAAGGAGACAAAGTCTAGCTATTAAAATGTATTTCATCTCTCCGCGACCCTTCGTCTACACAGAACATTTGGGGCCACTAATACCCGAGGCTATATCATTATCCTTTCTATTTTCAATTACTGTGCTTTTAATTTTCATTCTCTTTCCCTCAAAGCTTTGTTGAACTCACTTAGGCCATTTTCCTCATTACATACAAGGACAGTGAGTGTTTCATGAAGATCTATGTGGGACTATAGACTCTCTGTACCTAGTCAGTGTTTTCCTCAGTTTTCTATCAGACACAGTGGTCAGATAGTCTGCCACCATGTACTGTCTGTTTAGAGCCAAATAGCATTGAAGTTTACTTTGATTTTTTGTGGTGTCTTTCCAATCGGTGATATATTTTTCTTTTTGTTTTGTGATGATTTGTTTGGGCCAGATTTTCTGAGTGCTGTCATGAGGCTCTATAGGTTTGGTTTGGGTTGGTGAACTGAGCCTCAGAACCAGCTGGCTGAGGGGACTCTTCTCTGGTTTCATCTCTTGACATTGTAGAGCTGTGTGGTGGAATGTTTTGGGGTCACTTGTTTTTAGATGGTTGTAAAATTTGATGGCTCTTTTTTTCTATTCGAATGAGGGGGTATTGGCCCAATTCTGCTCTACATGCGTTATTTGGAGTTTTTCTTTGAACTTGCAATACAGTCTTGCAAAACTCTGCATGCAGTATTTCAATTGGATGTTTGTCCAATTTGGTGAATGAATTAGAGAGTGGACCCCATACTTCACTGCCTTATAGAGCAATTGGTTCTATAACCGATTGGAACATTTTGAGCCAGATTCTAATTGGAATTTCTATTTTAATGTTCCTTTTAATGGCATAGAATGCTCTTCTTGCTTTGTCTCAGCTCATTCACAGCCATGTGAAAGCTACCTGTGTTGCTGATATTTAGTCCTAGATATGTGTCGTTTTTTTGGTGTGTTCTAATAGAACTGTGTCCAAATAGAATTTAGATTTCTCATCCTGATTTCCGGACCTTTTTTGGAATACCATTATATATATATATTTTTTAGGTTAACGGTCAGAGCCCAGGTCTGACAGAACCTGTGAAGACGATCTAGGTGCTGCTGTAACCCCTCTTTAGTGGGAGACAGCAGCACCAGGTCATCTGCGTACAGCAGACACTTGATTTCAGTGTTGTGTAGGGTGATACCAGGTGCTTCCGATTCTTCTAATGTTCTTGCCAAATCATTAATGTAGATGTTAAATAGTGTTGGACTTATTGGGCAGCCCTGTTTCACTCCCCGTCCCTGAGAGAAGAAGTCTGTTTGCTTGTTGCCAATTTTAACCGCACATTTGTTTTTAGTGTACATTGATTTAATAACATCATATGTTTTACCTCCAATACCACTTTCTATTAGTTTATAAAAAATACCTTTGTGCCAAATTGAATCAAATGCTTTCTTGAAATCAACAAAACACGAGTAGATTTTGCCTTTGTTTTGGTTTACTTGTTTGTCAATTAGAGTGTGGAGGGTGTAAATGTGGTCTGTTTAAGATCATTTTGCTCAGGACGTTGTGTTGGTCAAGGAAATGGTGTAGTCTGCTATTTATAATACTGAATTTTCCCCAAGCTTCTGTTAACGCAAATTCCTCTGTAATTATTTGGGTCAAATTTGTCTCCATTTTTAGATTGGTGTGATCAATCCCTGAAACCAAATATCGGGGAAAATACCTGCAGTGAGGATAATGTTGAAGAGTTTGAGTATAGCCAATTTGAATTTGTGGATGTATATTTGATCATTTCATTTCAAATACCATCAGCACCACAGGCCTTTTTGGGTTGGAAAGCAAGTAGTTTTTCCAATAATTCTTCTTCTGCAATTGAGGTATCCACAGGATTCTTATAGTCAGCTCTCTCAAGCAGCTCGCGCTCTCTCTCTAGCAGCTCGCTCGCTCTCTCTCTAGCAGCTCGCTCGCTCTCTCTCTAGCAGCTCACTCGCTCTCTCTCTAGCAGCTCACTCTCTCTCTAGCAGCTCACTCTCTCTCTAGCAGCTCACTCTCTCTCTAGCAGCTCACTCTCTCTCTAGCAACTCACTCTCTCTCTAGCAACTCACTCTCTCTCTAGCAACTCACTCTCTCTCTAGCAACTCACTCTCTCTCTAGCAACTCACTCTCTCTCTAGCAACTCACTCTCTCTAGCAACTCACTCTCTCTCTGATTTAAACATTTTTTACCCCCTTTTTCTCCCCAATTTCGTGGTATCCAATTGTTAGTAATTACTATCTTGTCTCATTGCTACAACTCCTGTACCGGCTCGGGAGAGACTAAGGTTGAAAGTCATGCGACCTCCGATACACAACCCAACCAAGCCGCACTGCTTCTTAACACAGCGCGCATCCAACCCGTCGGAGGAAACACCGTGCACCTGGCAACCTTGGTTGGCGTGCACTGCGCCCGGCTCGCCACAGGAGTCACTGGTGCGCGATGAGACAAGGATATCCCTATCGGCCAAACCCTCCCTAACCCGGACGACGCTATGCCAATTGTGCGTCGCCCCACGGACCTCCCGGTCGTGGCCGGTTCTGACAGAACCTGGGCGCGAACCCAGAATCTCTGGTGGCACAGCTGCGTTGCAGTACAGCGCCCTTAACCACTGCGCCACCTGGGAGGCCCAGCTCGCTCTCTCTCTCTCAAGCAGCTCGCTCGCTCGCTCTCAAGCAGCCCGCTCGCTCTCAAGCAGCTCGCTCTCTCTCAAGCAGCTCGCTCTCTCTCAAGCAGCTCGCTCTCTCTCAATTATCTCCCTGTTTCGGAGGACCTGAGCCCTGGGACCATGCCTCAGGACTACCTGGCCTGATAACTTGCTGTCCCCAGTCCACCTGGCCGTGCTGCTGCTCCAAATGCTACCTGTCCCAGACCTGTTATTTTCAACTCTCTAGAGACAGGAGGAGCGGTAGAGATACTCTGAATGATCGGCTATGAAAAGCCAACTGACATTTACTCCTGAGGTGCTGACCTGTTGCACCCTCGACAGCCACTGTGATTATTATTATTTGACCCTGCTGGTCATCTATGAACATTTGAACATCTTGGCCATGTTCTGTTATAATCTCCACCCGGCACAGCAAGAAGAGGACTGGCCACCCATCATAGCCTGGTTCCTCTCTAGGTTTCTTCCTAGGTTCCAGCCTATCTAGGGAGTTTTTCCTAGCCACTGTGCTTCTACACCTGCATTGCTTGCTGTTTGGGGTTTTAGGCAGGGTTTCTGTACAGCACTTTGTGACATCAGCTGATGTAAGAAGGGCTTCATAAATAAATGTGATTGATTCTATAAACTGGTCTTCCTGGCTGTGGGGTCTCCCCGTTAGTGTGACACAGGCTCGCAGAGGGAGTGTAGTCTGAATGAATGTGAAGGGGACTATATTGGGATGGGATTTAACTGAACCACAAGGACGACTGCTAATCTGAAACAAGGCTCCTCACAACGGCATACTGACACGGGCTGCCAAGCACACAGATAGACAACACAGTATAGACAACACAGTATAATTACACATGTACACTCACACACTCACTCTTATTCTGTAACTCCCAAACCCAGAGGTCTTTCTACGAGGGGTGCAGTGTGTGTGTGTGTGAATGTAGTGGGGCTTGTCTGGTGATAAGCAGATTTATCCAGTCGTTACTCCCTCTAATGATTTATTATCCAATTACCCAGCCATCTTAAATGGGGGCACTTGGAGTAAATTGGAGAGTTACAGAGATGAGGTTTGGGCAAAATTAGCTTGTCATGGCTGTTGTGTAAGTTCTCGCTAACAATTCTTGTCTGAGAAAATAGAGGGAGTAAAACCGGAAGGAAATTTGTTACAAGGGAACCATGAAAACAGACCGATATGAAAAGAGAGTGTTACCATAGCGAATCCGACATCGGCCTTCTTTAGGGCGGGGCCATCGTTAGTTCCGTCGCCTGTCACAGCCACCACCTGTCGTGTCTCGAGGACGGTGCTGTCCATGATACCTGAGGGATAGGAACAAGACCACACCCCTCAGATATCAGTACACTGGACAGCAGTATACACATTCTCTGAGGAATGGAATTTTGTTGGATGAACATAACTAACAAATGTCGGTCCCCCAATATTTCGAAATGGCCTTTTACCCATTTCATTTGCTTTTTCAGTGACTGAAATTCAGTGGTTTTTTCCCCAGTTAGTCTTCTAGTCAAGAGTCTCCATATTCATGACCAACACCTGCGTTATGCCTCACCTGGCCCGTAACTCTCTCTCCACCCCTCCACCACCCCCAACTGAGATGAAACAGGCTAGTCTTTGAAGAAAACTGGGTTGGGCTGAAGGGGATGGCAGTGCTAGAGACCCCTGGGTCCGCTGTGTGTGTGTTGATCACACATGAAAGAGAACACATTTTAGGAAGGAGGAGGGGAGTAAAAACAAGAAAAGGAGAGATGTGTGACAGCTTTAACCCACCTTTGACCAGAGTGTGTTTGTCAGTGGGAGAGGAGCGAGCCAGCACACGCAGCTTGGGCCACACCTTATCCAGACGCTCTTGCTCCACCTAGAGCACAGGAGGACACGGAGTCAGAGGGACTGAATCTCGAGCAATGAAGAACTTTTACAAAATGCATCACTCCCAATGTTAGTACTACTACTAGGACATAATTTAAGTCCCCAAGCCTGTCTCATCTTTAATTTATAATAAAAAAGTCCTGTGGTGTGTCTCACCTCTCCCTGGTCGTTACGGATCAGCTGGTTGAACTCTTTGCCCTCCAGACACAGGAAGTCCTCACCCGGCAACAGGATGCCACACTTGGTTGCTATGGCGCGGGCAGTGTTGATGTTGTCCCCGGTAACCATGCGCACGGTGATGCCGGCCTTCTGGCACTTGAGGATGGCATTAGGTACCTTTAGGGGAGGGAGGAGAGAGTCATGACTTGAACATCACTACAAGGACATTGATCAGCCAGTATTCTGTAGTTATATATCCACTTCACAACAACACTCCTTGGTATAGTATCAGTGCTGATCTCAGGCCAGTCTGTGTAAGGTATATGTTTGTATCTGAGTGATTCTGTATGTATATTCCCCTCCATATGTTCCCCACTCCAGGGTTAGTCTCAGTAACAGTAAGTGTCGGATGTTATTTTAGTTTCTCTCTCAGCATGACAATGTGAAGCCCTGACAGCTTTTGCTCATTCGGGCCTGACCTCTCAACCCGCTGTGTATGCGAGACGCTCTCTCTGTGTGTTTGAGTGAGTGTGTATATGTGTCTGTGCTTGTATGTGAGCTTGCGTTTGAAGTCCTGTGTAATTATCCACCCTCAGGCATGTGATGAGTCACTTCTCATTAGATCAATCAGATTACTTATTTATAGATCATTTGAAACCCCCCACAGTTGTCTGCCTGTCAATCACACCGCTGAACCCCAACCTGGCACCCCCACCTCCCACCTCCTCTGCCCTCACATAGACCACTAAACATGTAGCTACACTCTTTGCGTAACCCTCTCACACCCCCAAAGTAACAGAGAACCGCAAAGAAACAATAGAACCTTGACCCACTATGGTGGAATGATCCCACAATAACACTGGCAGACCACCTTATGCAAACATCCACTCACGCCCTAACGCAGAACAACTCAGGGGCATGATGGACTGATACGACGTTAGTTGTAATTAACTAGGCTATTCTTTGTCACCGGAGGTGGGCAAGGTGTCGCCTCTACCGGAGAGTTTTGACAACTGGAAGAGGGACCCACGCATTAAGGACCAGGGTATGTGAACAGTTGGCTAAACTCGTGGGTTAGGAGTTTGAGCTTGTTGCCATAGGTTTATGAACCAAAATATATAGCGCACATTTGTATATATAGCGCACATTTGCGGTGGTAATTCCAAACATACTATTCCATCTGATGATGTATCCGTTATAGCCTATATAATAAACAGATACTAGCCTACACAGAAAACACATTGTTTATCTATATGTTTAGTCATGTTATAATCATGAATAGCTATAATGCTGGTAATCAGACTTTTGAAATCAGTGGAATGCCCAGTGGAAGAAGTGAGATCATTGCCAAATGTGGAGAGTCAAAAAGAGAACACAGAAGGCTGTTGTATAAAACACCCGTCTCCGGATTACATCTTCAAACTAAAGGGCAACCATGGCATCCATGACAGAGAGAGAGAAGTGTTCATCCATGTATACGGGTAAGAGTCTAGCTAAATGGTCTGTATGATCTATGGAGTAATATTATTTGTATCTCAGAGATACATTTGCATTGCTAGTTATAGCCTAATTAGCTAGCTAGCTAACATTGAACATAGTTGGTTAGCTTTAGACACCTGCAGATTCATGCATGGTGCATGGTAGTATGAGTTAGGATTAATTTATGGTTGATTGTTTAGCTAGCTAGCCACATGTCTAAACAAAATATTCTACTATGCAAGTAACCATTTCACTGTACCGTTTACACCTTCTGTATCCTGTGCATGTGACAAATAAACTTTGATTATATTTGATATAGTGTGTGTTTACCAAAGACGGTAATGTGAAGAACAATATGACCTGCTTCAAAGTCAGATTAGGATATAGGCCAAGGACTAGATAAAGTGTATTTTTACTACTACTTCTTACTACAACTAACCACTTTTAGTCTTGAAATCTTTGGTTGTTTACTACACTACCCTATTCACCATGTTTAGCACATGGCCTCACATGTGAATCCTTAAAGAGATGGGTGGGGCTAAGGCTTAAGAGGATGTGAAGGATGCTGAATGGGTGTAGATAAAGAAGAGCTCTCCAGTAGAGGGCCTCCTGAGTGGCGCAGTAGTCGAAGGCACTGCATCGCAGTGCTTGAGGCATCACTACAGCCCCAGGTTCGATCCCTGGCTGCGTCGTGACCGGGAGACCCATGAGGCATACACTACATGAAAAAGTATGAGGACACCTGCTCGCCGAAACATCTCAATCCAAAATCATGGGCATTAATATGGAGTTGATCCCCCCTTTGCTGATATATTTAAAAAAAAGAATAATAATATTTCACCTTTATTTAACTAGGCAAGTGAGTTAAGAACAAATTCTTATTCACAATGACGGCCTAGGAACAGTGGGTTATTTGCCTTGTTCAGGGGTAGAATTACATTTTTACCTTGTCGGCTGGGGGATTCAATCTAGCAACCTTTCGTTTACTGGCCCAACGCTCTAACCACTAGGCTACCTGCCGCCACAAAACAGCCCAATAACAGCCTCCACTCTTCTGGGAAGGATTTACACTACATGTTGGAACATTACTTGGAACAATAATGCAGGGATTTGCTTCCATTCAGTCACAAGTGCATTAGGAAGGTGCTGATGTGGAGAGATTAGGCCTGGCTCACAGTCAGCTTTCCCAAAGGTGTTCGATGGGGTTAAGGTTAGGGCTCTACAGGCCAGTCAAGTTCTTCCACACCGATCTCGACAAAAATGACTGAATGTACTTTGCTTTGTGCAATGAGGCATTGTCATGCTGAAACAGGAAAGGGCTTCCCCAAGTTGTTGCCTGGAAGTTGGAAGCCCATAAGTTGTCTAGAACGTCATTTTATGCTGTAGCGTTAAAATTTCCCTTCACTGGAACTAAGGGGCCTAGCCCGAACAATGAAAAACAGCCCCACACCATTATTCTCATCCACCAAACTTTACAGTTGGCACTATGCATTGGGGCAGGTTGCGTTCTACAGGCATCTGCCAAACCCAGATTCATCCTTTGGACTGCCAGATGGTGAAGCGGGATTCGGTGGTGAATGAGGACAATTTTTAAGCGCTATATCACTCAGTGGTCCCGTTCTGTGAGTTTGTGTGGCCTACCACTTTGCGGCTGAGCCGTTGTTGCTCCTAGACAATTCCACTTCAAAATAACAGCACTTACAGTTGACTGGGGTAGCTCTAGCAGGGCAGACTTGTTGGAAAGGTGGCATCCTATGACGGTGCCACGTTGAAAGTCACTGAGCTCTTCAAAAAGGCCATTCTACTGCCATTGTTTGTATATGGAGATTGCATGGCTGTGTTCTACACCTGTCAGCAATGGGTGTGGCTGAAATAGCCGAATCCACTAATTTGAAGGGGTGTCCACATATTTTTGTATATACAGTACATTTGGAAAGTGTTCAGACTACTTGACATTTTCCAAGTTTTGTTACATCACAACCTTTGTTCTAAAATGGATTAAATTGAAGAAAAAAATCTTAAATCTACACACAATACTCAAGTGACAAAGATTATTTCTCAAATGTATTAAAAATAAGACAAATATATTATTTACATAAGTATTCAGACCCTTTGCTATGAGACTCCAAATTGAGCTCAGATGCATCCTGTTTCTATTGATCATCCTTGAGATGTTTCGAGAACTTGATTGGAGTCCAACTGTGGTAAATTCAATTGATTGGTCATGAGGTCTCACAGATGACACCATATCAGAGCTAAAAACCAAGCCATGAGGTCAAAGGAATTGTCAGCAGAGCTCCGAGACAGGATTGTGTCGAGGCACAGATCTGGGGATGGGTATCAAATCTGGGGATGGGTTTGCCAAAAGGCACCTAAAGGACTGACCATGAGAAACAAGATACTCTGGTCTGATGAAACCAAGATTGAACTCTTTGGCCTGAATGCCAAATGTCACATCTGGAGGAAACCTGGCACCATCCCTATGGTGAAGCATGGTGGTGGCAGCATCATGCTGTGGGGATGTTTTCCAGCAGCAGGGACTAGTGAATCTAGGCAGGATCATGGGAAAAGTGAAAAGTACAGTGAGGTGATGAAAACCTGCTCCAGAGTGCTCAGGACCTAAGGCTGGAGCGAAGGTTCACCTTCCAATAGGACAACGACCCTATACACACAGCCAAGACAACGCAGGAGTGGCTTCGGGACAGATCTCTGAATGTTTCGAGTGGCCCAGCCAGTCTGGACTCGAACATCTCTGGAGCGACCTGAAAATAGCTGTGCAGTGATGTTCCCCATCCAACCTGACAGAGATTGAGAGGATCTGCAGAGAAGAATGGGAGAAACTCCCCAAATACAGGTGTGCAAAGCTTGTAGTGTCATATCCAAGAAGACTCGAGGCTGTAATCACTGCCAACGGTGCTTTCAACAAAGTACTGAGTAAAGGGTCTGAAATCTTATCTAAATTTGCAAAAACATCTAAAAACCTTTTATTGCTTTTTCATTATGGGGTAGTGTGTGTAGATTGATGAGGGGCAAAAACAATTTAATCTATTTTTAGAATAAGGCTGTAATGTAACAAAATGTGCAAAAAGTCAAGGGGTCAGAGTCCTTTTGAATGCATTGTATATAGAAGCTCAAAAATATGAGCCTTGTAAGATATACTTGGAAGAGGCTAAATCAAGCAAGTCGGATTGAAAACTTTCTTGTGTCCTTTTCCATGGTGCCAAAAGTTTTAAAAAGTGCAGATTGAGGAATGAACTCGATCAGACCATCAGCTTATAGCCCTCCATATAGCTATGACAGACTTTCCACAAGGGCAGGGATATTGGAAATTTAACCTTTTCACATGCGAGTTCCAATTATCTCTAACGGTCGCCCCAGAGTGAGTTGTATTATGCACGTGATATCAGAATGCACTCACTGTTCCAAAATGTGACTGTTACGCAACAGGACAGTTAACAAGCACCGCCTGCTAATTATCTATAGGCTATGTTTCAACTTGTCAATTTCAAATTATTTTCATGGTCAAATGCCTGACACACAAAAATAAGGGATTACTCTCTTACTGAAGCAGGAGCCGGGGGGGGGACAGTATAAAGATCCAATCTCACAAAAAAAGTGATGCCCCTCTCCCATCAATGTTACGATACAAAAATATTGGCAACATGTATTGCTCATAGAATTAAAAAAGTAGTATTTTCTGACAACAGTTTGAATTGAAGTGTGTTCCGCCTTCAATTCCTTAATTTACATAGAAGTAGCCTCCTTCTTCAAGGAGAGCGCTTCCCCATTTTTTCTGCACGTCAAATATGCAGACATTTGTGCAGTCTTGCAGACATTTGTGCAGTCTTGCACGAACTGGCACATTTTCTGGCTGGCACTCACATTGTTGTTTTCCTTACAAATAATAACTTTAGACAAGTGTGCATTCCGATCAAAGTAAGTTCCTTATTTTCTGTATATCGTGTTGTCGCTTCTACTGTAGCATACACTATGTACGTACGTACGCACGCACGCACGTATGACTGTTTTATTCACGTTTTGAAGTACTGGTGACAAATAATGCAGTCCAATTATTGCATACATTGTAGTATACTATACAATCGACACCTACGATGTGTGTAAAATACTTTTTTGGTATTTTGTTGTATTGAGTATAATGAGCTAATGCTAAGCTATTTTCCAGCTACGTGTGGCGCCACGTTTGTTAACATTATACAATGCATTCTGGGTGTCAAGTAAACGTCTGTCAGACCAAAGAAGTTATGAGGTGAAGGAATGGTTCACTTATCTTTAGTGTAAACTTCTGGAAGTGAATGAAGGGAAGTGAATGATCGTAGACTACACACCCCCTTTAAGATCCATACTATAAACAGACCAACCTCGTATTACCTTTGGTTGACGATGGGTAGTTTCCAGCGCGCACAAACTACCCATCGCCGGATTACTTTTGATTTCGAGAAAGTGTTTGACTCAATTATTTTGGTCAATGTTGAGCTCACACGTGATGTGATGAATTATAAATAGTAATTGCTATTAGCTCATTTATATTGTGGTTTCTGTCAGCTGAGAGTTCTCTAAACATGGCCGCTAGTGTTGCATCGATCTTTCCTCAGTTAGCGCTAGGACTAAAGTAGGCTACATTTTCCGGTTCGAATGATTGTGTGTGCTGTCGCTACTTCTGTGAATGTCTGAACATTGTATCCAAAAATAAACCGGTCACATTCAAGACAACTTAGTAAGAACTGTGTTTATGCAAAAAAACAACAACAAAAAAAACGTGAAAAAAAAAAAAACAGCGTGGCTAGCTCAAATACTGACTGTTGCGTCAATCGAAACCGGACATTCTAAACGTTCTAATCACACTGGTTTGAGCGTACGCTGCAGGGACCACTGCAGAATGATCACACCCGTGTGTTGGTACGTCTGAAAAGTTAATCATAGGTAATTGACGGACAGTACATGTATAACGAAAACTAAGGAGTTTATAACAGATTTTGTCTTGCATAATACAGGTTCAGTGGATCCACTGATGGTATAGGATGCCTTTAAGCATGTCTTTAGAGGCCATTCAATTCCATTTTCATCCCAAAAACAAGAAAGGATTCGGTCAAGAGAGAAAAGACAGCAGAATAATACCGAATAGTTTAGACACAAAACAAAAGGAGTTTGAGGAACATATTCAAGAAAGATCTGGTTTCATTTATATAAAAAAACTAGCAAATTGGATGGAGAACTGTGAAAAATGAACCTACAGAAAATAGTTAAAAATGATGAAAACATTGTCTCACAAAAGGACATTTTGAATGAAGAAGCAACATTTTTTTTTACTAATGTTTTCCTTTCAAGCTCTTCTAACCTCTAAGTGTTGTGATATTAATCTGCAACACACAAAAACAATATTGCGAAGGACAAATTACAAAGGACGAACTACGGTTGGCAATTGACTCCTTTCAGACATGGAAAACACCTGGCCTTGATGGCATTCCAATAGAAATATTTCTCAAACATTTTATGAATTATTCAAAGATCCAGTAACAGCATGTTTTAATTATTCATACATAAATGGTCAAATGCCTGACACACAAAAATAAGGGTTGATTACTCTCTTACTGAAGCAGGAGCCAGGGGGACAGTATAAAGACCCAATCTCACAAAAAAGTGACGCCCCTCCCCCATCAACGTTACGATGTAAAAAGAAATGGCAAAATGTATTGCTCATAGAATAAAAAAAAAGTCTTACTGGATATTATTCATCATGATCAGACAGGATTCGTAAAAGGAGGACATACTGTATTGGAGATAGTTTTCAATTATTTCTAACAATTGCCTAATGCTATGAGAGTGTAGGGAAACCAGGCATAATCTTTATGACAGATTTTTGAGAAAGCCTTCGATAAAGTACGGCTAAAATGTATTTATAAGTGCCTGAATAATTTCATTTTTGGAGAATCTCTTGTAAAATGGATAAAAGTCACGTATAACACATTAGAAATAATGGTTATTTCTCTGCAAATTAGGAATTGTTAAGAGGTGTAAAACAGGGTTGCCCTCTTTCACCATACTTGATTGTTATGGCCATTGAACTGTTAGCTATAAAAATCAGATCCAATTATAAAATGAAAGAGTTTAGAAATGAACATATGCTGAGGATTCAAGAGTCCACAATCTTCAACCCTGAGCAGTCTTATTGAAGACCTGGATAATTTCTCCAATTTATCTGGATTAAAATCCAAATATGTATGATAACTGTACTATATTACAGATTGGGTCTCTAAAAGACAAACTTTAAATTGCAATGTTGTCTCCAGATTAAATGAGCGGATGGTGCAGTTGAAGTGCTTGGTGTACAAGTTCCTGAAAAGTTGAATGATCTTTCAACTATCAATTTTGACAGAAAACTCAGCAAAATAGATAGGATCTTTAAACCATGGAAAGGGAAAGATCTGTCCATCTATGGGAAACATATGATACACTGATTCAGTCTCTAGTGATATGACAGTTTACATCTTTATTCATGGCTCTACCAACTCCAGGAGAATATTTTTTAAAGAATTTTTCTTTTTGTTTTGGAAGGGAAATCCATATAAAGTAAAATGTGTATTTTTTATGAGTTTGGAGGGCTAAAATGAATAAATATCAAGACATTCAACCTCTCTCTTAAAGCTTATATTATACTGAAACTGTATCTAAATCCAAACTGGTTTTCCAGGAAGAGACTAAGTGGCACATCCGATGTTTAAAAGGTGGCTCTTTGCTGTTATATAGATTAAAACTATCCATTTCCAGTGGATTGTAACCCTGTTTAAAGTATTCTTATTTTTAAATGAAGGTATACAGAGTTTTCTAAAATGACAATTTATCCTCCAGAAGAGGCAGAATCCACACGACCCTTCAAAAGTTTGGGGTCACTTAGAAGTCCTTATTTTTGAAAGAAAATCACATTTTTTGTCCATTAAAATAACAAAATTCATCAGAAATACAGTGTAGACATTGTTAAATGTTGTAAATTACTATTATAGTAGTATTACATGGAATAGGAGTACAGAGGCCCATTATAAGCAACCATCACTCATGTGTTCCAATGTTGTGTTAACTAATCCAAGTTTATCATTTTAAAAAGGCTAATTGATCATTAGAAAATCCTATTGCAATTATGTTAGCACAGCTGAAACTGTTGTGCGAATTACAGAAGCAATAAAATTGGCCTTCTTTAGACTAGATGAGTATCTGAAGCATTGTGGGTTCGATTACAGGATCAAAATGTCCAGAAACAAATAACTTTCTTCTGAACCTCGTCAGTCTATCCTTGTTCTGAGAAATGAAGGGTATTCCATGCAAGAAATTGCCAAGAAACTGAAGATCTCGTACAACGCTGTGTACTACTCCCTTTACAGAACAGACAAAACTGTCTCTAACCAGAATAGAAAGGAGTGGGAGGCCCTGGTGCACAACTGAGCAAGAGGACAAGGACAAATACATTAGTGTCTAGTTTGAGAAACAGATGCCTCAAGTTCTCAACTGTCAGCTTCATTAAATAGTACCCGCAAAACACCCGTCTCAATGTCAACCGTGAAGAGGCGACTCTGGGATGCTGGCCTTCAAGGCAGAGTTCCCCTGTCCAGTGTCTGTGTTCTTTTGGCCATCTTTTTTTTGGGCCAGTCTGAGATATGACTTTTTCTTTGCAACTCAGTCTAGAAGGCCAGCATCCCGGAGTCGCCTCTTCACTGTTGACGTTGAGACTGGTGTTTTGCGGGTACTATTTAATGAAGCTGACAGACTAAGGACTTGTGAGGCGTCTGTTTCTAAGTGACCACAAACTTTTGAACGGTAGGGTATATTACAGCAAACAATATGGCTAAATGCCAATGTACTGAGAGAGATGTATAAGAAAGGTATGTTTATGAATGACATTGTGAACAACGACGGTGTTACAACCAATTCATCCAGGTGTATGGAAAATATAACCAACTCATCGTAGCTCCGACACAAAAAATGGAAAATGCAATGAAGTAGTTTGTCTGCCACCAATTAAAAATGCCAAATCCTTGAAATCACTCATGTAAATTGTAAAATGTATCAGTTTCACTTACGGTCAAGAGTGTTGACAAATATGTCGCATAAAATTCAAGATAGTTGTCTCAATACCATGGCATTGGGTTTATGAACTGATATACCAAACAATTTATGCATCAATTTAAGCTATTATATTAAATTCTCGCCCCACAGAATCAATAGAGAATCAATAGAGCATCTCTTTGGTACTGTCCATCAGTAGCTTGTTTTTGGAGTCAGGTCCAGGAATGGTTGTTATGCCATAATATCAGGGTAAGGTTGACCTGCAAACTGTATTGCTGAGGGATTTGAAGGACCACACAGTCAATAGGAAATATAATTGTGCTCTTGGCTAAATTGTTTATTTTTGGGGCAATTTCGACAGAAATGCTGCAAACTGGGAGGTTCAAGTCCCTAGTGAGACACCATGGGAGAATGGTGGGATGAATTGCGATAGGAAATGGTAGAATGACTTATTGGGGAAGAGGGGTTGATCTCTGGCTGTCTGAATGGTGGAATTGATGGGTGTTGGAATAATTATATACACAAATGTACAGCATAAATGGTTGAGGTCCTCCAATCAGGGGAAAGGGTGGGAATGGGATTTTTGTACGCTTTGCGTTTCGCTATTTATGTTTTGTGGTTTGGTTTCATGCTGTGAGCTGTGTGTGTGCTGGTCCTGGTAGTTATTTGTGCGCTCCACCCGGGTGCCGGGCTGTGCTTGGTTTTTCCTGCCTTTGGAAAATCCATTTGGGCCAGGGCCTTGCTGGTGTCTCGGGGCGGGTGGGGGCGAGCGCACCATCTGACCAGAGCACCCACTGATGGGAGCAGCCATTTTTATTGTCTGTATTGTATTATTGCTTGAAAAAAAGAAATATATATATAAAATTCAAAACAACTCACAAACCTACGATCACTCACTCTGATGTTCCACATTTCTGGACTTTAGTCGAAACCGTGATAATATCCCTGATACTTTGCATTTTTCCCCTCAGTTATGCATTTGAATAATAAAACGACACAGGTGTCCTTTCCTCATTTATCATGGAAATGAAGTGTTCTTCATCTCCATAATTAATAGATGATACGAGTAAATCTTCGACATACCAGCAGCTCATTTCAGAGACGCCGCTGTCATGAAAGATCAGCACTAAAGTGCACAGCCATTATACTGGCGGCTACAGTACAGTATCTTTCATCTAGCAGCTAGCCGCCCTTTCCTTCCAACTCTATTGGGAAATGGTAGAGTCAGTCACCTACTGGCTACGAAGCTATTTCCATCCACTCTTATCTGCTGCTGCTTGACATTCAAAACTCTAATGACTATCAGTCTGTCACGTGAAGAACACAGCAAGTGGCGGTTGGGCGGAGCAAGGAAATAGTGAATATGTCACAGTCACACTCTCAAAAATTGCTATATTAGATTTACATAATGCTGTTTTCCCCAAAGTTCAGTGCTCTGTGATATTACATTTGAATTCTAATTATCAGGTTTACGGGCAATATGGCTCTGGCTGGAGCTATAGAGAATACTTTTTTTAGGAGACAACAGGGACATTTCAGTCCTCTAGGGCCACAGTGGAGTGAGGTGGTGTGTTCAGCTGGGGGGCATCCTAATAAAATACTTGGGCTTCACTGAACGGGCGTCACTTACATGTGATGTGTGTGTGTGTGTGCGCATGTGTGTGTGAGAGAGAGAGAGAGAGAGAGAGAGAGAGAGAGAGAGAGACTGTGTATGTCTGAGTGTGAGACTGTACGCATGTGTCTGTGTGTGCAGATGAGCTTTTCAATCATACTCGCAGTTTTATAACATTGATTTGAACATGTTGATTTGATACACTGTTAACATCAGCGTCATATGCCCCAGTAAGCAATTATAGTGCCTGTAACTGTATTTTGACATAGCTTATTCAAAACAAGTTGGGGTTTCATTTTGATTAGAATTGTAGGCCTCAATCGTCAATTTAATCGTGCTTATTGACAACGTTTGGCATGTCCACGGCATGTACACGGCACCTGGAATAGAAATGATCCATACTGTTCCCGGAAACAGAATCGTTCTTTTAAAAGCTTGGCAACCGGTTAATAATGTTATTTTACACTCCAGATATGTTTTTTCTAGTCCCACAACAACATGCAACAAAGCGCCTATGCAAAGCGTATTTAGGCTTCCTGCACCTCCCCCTCCGAATCATAGGCTATTTTACTGAAATTACAAGCTTGATTCAGAGGACAGGGAGAGAGATTTCTTATTAGAAGAATAGAAGAATGGATAAACGCTTGCTGATGACACTATAGGGCTAGTTATCACGTTTCATTTTGATTGGATTTATTAACTACAAATAAATATAGAAGACGCGTTTTTAATTCTGGTGCCACTCTGCACACACAAGCGTGTCGGCTAGCTAGTTCAAAGGACATTCAAATATTAAAGCAACAGACTATGGAGGGTTTGACGCATATCTAAACTTTTCACAGAAGCTGGACAAAGATCTAATATAAAGAGAAAGGGAGAATGTCCACTCACTGCTCCCAAATATGTTCTAGAAAACATTATGGAACCATTTTACAGAATGCATTAACACTTTCTCATCATAAAGCTAGGACTGAATTATTCTAAGAAATGTGCAACATGTTGAATTAAACTGTCTCCCTCTCACTCTAATATTGAATATCTTACTCCTTCCACAGTCAAGAGACTCAAACTAATCTTTGGGCTTCTTATAATCTTCTTTCCTCTCCTCTCCCCTCTTTCACTGTCTTATCCCTCTCCTCTAATTAAACGAGAAACAAGCAATATGTATTTTTTCCTCATATATTTTTTAAACAAAAACAATATTTCTTAGTAGGTTGGGGTCAGAAGCATGTTATCATAAAATCTGCAGGATTGAAAAAAAAGATGCATTGCAGTTGAATCAGCTTTCGTTATTGTAGCCTAGGCCCAGAGTAAAGGAGGGAGGGCTTGGTTTTTAGTCATGTCAAATGGAAAACGAGAAATTGTTACAAGAAAATGACTTCTAAATACAAGGGTCACCATCATCATCTCTTGTTCCATGATGGGCATATGTACACAGGCAGCCAACATGGAGTTTTTATTTTTACGCACGTCCAAAACGGGAGCTTGCAAAATAGTAGTAAAACTCAGTTCGCCAAATAATAGTTTGCCAAATTTCAGTTTAGGCAAGTATAATAGAGAATCATTGTACCATCTAAACGGCTGTGAAATATCTTTTCCATAACCAAACTATTGTGTTTTCAGCTGTTTGATGCTGGTGTACGAAACCGAAAGTAAAAGACACAAAAAACAAAACTTAAGAACGGGAAGCATAGAAACAGTGCACATAGAACAGATCTACCAGTTCTTAGACTTGCTTTCAATGCGAATGACATATCTATAACTCACATTTCTATGTGAATTTGGTCAGGTCAGCCAAAAAGTTACATATTGCAGCTTTGAACAAACTTTTTTGTGAACACATGTTTTGTTTACGTCATTACAACAAGGATGGTAGCAACATGTGAAAATCGTTGTGGGTATCTGTTGCAGCTCAATTTGATTACAAAACCTACAATGCAATGCTCTCTCTCTGGGCTGGCTGGCTAACTAGCTAGCAAACATAGCTACACTAGGGTGAACAAACGGGGACAGTCCCCGTTTTTAGTGGCCTGTCCCTGACTGGAGATGTACCCGGAAATGTCCCCGTTTTTAACTGTGTGTTCAAAACAGACCGCAAAGTGAAATAATATTTTAGGTGGCAAGAAAGACCAGGCAACAGAGCCTACCAATTGACGTCTCAATCACATTGTGCTTGTTTTGGCCAACAGAGGGGGCTGCTCGCTATAGCAGCTTCATTCACTCTTCTTCTTCTACTACGGACTACTTATTCACGCTAGTTTTAGAGAAAACTGCTGTGGAAAACTCAGCCAGAAGCTATTAAGTGTCGAGTGAATCCACAACATCACCACAAATGTATTTTCAAGCCAGGTAAGTAAGTTACAATCGTTTGTGTTACTAGCTAGTGATGTTATGTCACAATTTATTATATAGATAGATGATCTGCTCTATAAGGTTTTAAATAAGTTATACTAGCTAACGTTAGTCTACATAGACAAGTTAGCTAGCTACTGTCATGGTAGCTAGGTTATGATTAAATTATAATATTAGCATAATGTTTTCTGTTAGAGAGTGGAGAGGAAGGAGAGGAGGAAGACTGGATAGGAAGAAGAATGACAGAGAGAGGAGAAAAGGTCAAAAATATTATTACAGAGCCTGCCAATGTATTATTCCAAACTATGTTTTTGAGATTAAATTAATAAAAATGGGTCAAGCAACGGGAACCTGTTAACCAAAGTATTTTATCTAATAGTGTACTATTTATTATTAAAGATTGGAGCAGAAGGAGAAGAGAGTGAGAAGGACCAATTGAGTAAAAAGAGTGAAGCGAGGAGAGTGCAGAAGAGTGAGGTGGAAAGGTAAAGAGAAGGAAAGGAAGAAAGAGAAGGAAGACGAGTGAAGACAAGAGGAGGAGCTCGATTGGAGGAGAAGGAAAAAGTTGAGAGCAAGAAGAGTGACAAGGAGAGTGAAGAAGAGACAGAGGACAGACAGAGGAGGTACAATAGCTCGCTCCAAGAAACAGAAATGCCACTTTAATGACAACATGATGAAAGAATTTCCATTTATACGCTCAGATCAAGAATGGTTCACTGCACCCTTTGTAATTCCTCTTTTTCAATTGGCTGCGGGGGAAGAACGGCAGTGGAAGAACATGAAAAAGCATAAAGCCTGTCTGATTGGCGGTGTTGGTATGCCCTCTGTCACCACATTCTTCAAGAAGGTAGAGCCTTCCCAAGAAGAATATGATTTAGCTGTGCAGGAGGGTGTCTTTGCATACCACACGATGCTACACAATCATAGTTAAAGATATATGGACTGCACAGCACAACTGACACGGAAGCTTTAGATCAGGTTGAATTTGTGTCCCTATCCATTGATGCGTCCAATCATAGACAGATGTAAAGCTGCTGACAATAGTAGTCAGATATTGTAAGATACATGATGGCAGCACATCTGTGGAAACAAAACTGCTTGATTTTGTTGAATTGAAGGGAGAAACAGCAGAGGGAATTGCAGAGGAGGTCCTGGTGTTCATCCAAAAATGTAACCTGGAAAACAAAGTTGTGCCATTCTCTGCCGACAACACAAATACCAACTTTGGAGGACTGAATAGACTGGGGAGGGTGAATGTCTATACCAAAGTTTAAAATAATCTGCAGCGGGAGGTGATTGACTTAGGTTGTCCTGCCCACATCATTCATTACACAGCCAGAACAGATTTGCATATGATTCCCCTTGATGTTGAGTACCTGCTCAAAGATATTTTCATATTTTTACCATCAGAGTAGAACGACTGAAGAGGTTTTGTGAGTTTGTTTGCCAGGAGTACCATAACATTTTATTACACAACATTGTTCGCTGGCTGTCCATGCTCCCTGCTCTAGAAAGAATGCTGAAAATGTATGTGCCATTGAAATCCCTATTTGCTTTCTGAAGACAAACGCCCTGTTGTCCTGCAAACTGACTGAACTTTGCCTGGCCTTTGTCCATGGAAACCTGACTGTATTCACTGACACGATCAAGATGCTCGAAGGCCAGGACCGCTGTGCTGTGGAGTCCGCTGCAATTCTGAGAAACGCTGAGGCAAAATCGACTGCAAGACGTGATGAAAACGTCACTCCAGTTTTGGTCAGAGGACTTCTGAGAGAGCTAGAGGAAAATGGAGCAATGTCTAAAAGAGAGGTTTCTCAAAACATCCCACTCGTTCTTCAATACAGCTGTGAACTACATGCAAGCAAAGATTTACATGGTCTCCGTTTAAAAAGGCAACCTCAGCGTGAAGAGATCCAGAAGGCAGCAGCCACACTGCAGAACAAAATGCCCCAATGTGACCATCAATGAGGATGCATTGTGTGACGAGGTAACTGGCCTGAAAGAGTTCCTAAAGGGGGGAATTGCTTGAAGAATGGAAAACATCTGAGACACCGCTTAGTCAGAGATGGAGCACGGTGGTTACCCACTTCAAAGAGAACGACATCCCACACACTAACCTGGCTAGATTAGCGTCTGTTGTCATGTGCTTACCTGGAAGTAACGCACCAGTCGAGAGAGTGTTCTCCCAAATGAATGATATATGGACAGCAGCAAGAAATAGGTTCCTACCATCAAAGACATGCTTATTGTGAAGAAAAAAATGAATCCTCCCCTGCCAGGAGTTCATGGAGAAGCTAGCCAAAGACAGAGCAATCCTGAAGATACATTCTTCTGAGAAATTTACAATTAGGTTGGTATAAGTATGTTATGTAGTTACTAATCTCCTCATAATCCTATTTCTTTATTATTTATTAACGTATTTCACACATACTATTGTCTCTGTTTTTTCAATTTTGCTCATGTTCTCTTCTGCTCTTATTCTACCAGGACCACTGAATGGCTGTTCAGATCAGACAGTTCTGTCTAGTCTGAAGTGTTACTGTGGTATAGTTGTTTTCTCTGCCTATCAGAATGTGCCTGTTAGATTAAATACCTGAAACCCGGAATTGTCCCCCTTTTTTTATTTCATAGATAATAACATTGGATATTTTAATGACATATTCACCGCCGAACTGGAAATGTCCCCGGTTTTCATTTCAGAAATTTGGTCACCTTAAGCAACACACAATAACACCAAAGTCAATACCAGCATGTGAAGTAGCTAGCTAGTTGTCAAATCACCTAAACAAACTGCGCTATATACTTAGGAGTCCATATCACAGAGTTCAACTCACAGTTGCTATGGCAACACCCGCCCTTTCCCACAGACACGCTGGCAGCTTCATTAAATAGTACCCACAAAACACCAGTCTCAACGTCAACAGTGAAGAGGCAACTCCGGGATGCTGGACTTCTAGGCAGAGTTGCAAAGAAAAAGTAATATCGCAGACTCGCCAATAAAAAGAAAAGATTAAGATGGGCAAAAGAACACAGACACTGGACAGAGGAACTCTGCCTTGAAGGCCAGCATCCCGGAGTTGTCTCTTCACTGTTGACGTTGAGAATGGTGTTTTGCAGGTACTATTTAATGAAGCTGACAGTTGAGGACTTGTGAGGCATCTGTTTCTCAAACTAGACACTAAAGTACTTGTCTTCTTGCTCAGTTGTGCACCGGGGCCTCCCACTCCTCTTTCTATTCTGGTTAGAGCCAGTTTGCGCTGTTCTGTGAAGGGAGTAGTACACAGCGTTGTATGAGATCTTCAGTTTCTTGGCAATTTCTTGCATGGAATAGCCTTCATTTCTCAAGAACAAGAACAAGAATAGACTGGCGAGTTTCAGAAGAAAGTTCTTTGTTTCTGGCCATTTTGATCCTGTAATCAAACCCACAAATGCTGGTGCTCCAGATACTCAACTAGTCTAAAGGTCCGTTTTATTGCTTCTTTAATCAGAACAACAGTTTTCAGCTGTGCTAACATAATTGCAAAAGGGTTTTCTAATGATCAATTAGCCTTTTAAAATTATAAACTTGGATTAGCTAACACAACGTGCCATTGGAACACGCCCATGTAGATATTCCATAAAAAAAATCTGCCGTTTCCAGCTACAATAGTCATTTACAACATTAACAACGTCTACACTGTATTTCTGAAAAATTTTCTGTTATCTTAAATGGACAAAAAATGTGCTTTTCTTTCAAAAACATGGACATTTCTAAGTGACCACAAACTTTTGAACAGTAGTATATATGTGGACAGCGCTTCAAATTAGGGGATTCAGCTATTTCAGCCACACCCGTTGCTGACAAGTGTATAAAATCGAGCACACTCCATAAACAAACATTGGCAGTAGAATGGCCAGTGGTCTGTTCGTAAAATCTCTGCCCTGCTAGAGGTGCCCCAGTGAACTGCAAGTGCTGTTATTGTGAAGTGGAGACATCTAGGAGCAACAATGCCTCAGCTGAGAAGTGGTAGGCCACAAAAGCTCATAGAATGGGACCACCGAGTGCTGAAGTGCGTAGCAAAAAATCATCTGTCCTCGGTTGCAACACTAGCTACCGAGTTCCAAACTGCCTCTGGAAGCAATCTCAGCAGAAGACCTGTTCGTCGGGAGCTTCATGAAATGAGTTTCCATGGCAGAGCAGCCCCACACAATCCTAAGATCACTATGTGCAATGCTAAACGTCGGCTGGAGTGGTGTAAAGCTCGCCGCCATTGGACTCTGGAGCAGTGGAAATGCGTTCTCTGGAGTGATGAATCACGCTTTACCATCTGGCAGTCCAAAGGACAAATCTGGGTTTGGTGGATGCCAGGAGAACGCTACCTGTCCTAATGCATAGTGCCAACTGTAAAGTTTGGTGGATGAGGAATAATGGTCTGGGGCTATTTTTCATGATTCAGGCTCCTTAGCGACAGTATACAATTAATCTAGACGATTCTGTGCCTCCAACTTTGGCAACATCTCTTTCCTGTTTTAGCATGACAATGCCCACATGCACAAAGCGAGGTACATACAGAAATGGTTTCTCGACATCGGTGTGGAAGGACTTGACTGGCCTTCGCAGAGCCCTGACCTCAACCACATCGAACACCTTTGGGATTGATTGGAACGCCAACTGAGAGCCAGGCCTAACATCAGTGCCCGACATCAATGCCCAACCTCACTAATGCTCTTGTGGCTGAATGGAAGCAAATCCCCGCAGCAATGTTCCAACATCTAGTGGAAGCCTGCCCAGAAAATGGAGGCTATTATAGCAGCAAAGGGGAGACCAACTCCATATTAATACCCATGATTTTGCAATGAGATGTTCGACGAGCAGGTCCCAACATACTTTTGGTCATGTGCGGTGCGGTGCGGCAGGTAGCCTAGTGGTTAGAGCGTTGGACTAGTAACCGAAAGGTTGCAAGATTGAATCCCTGAGCTAGCAAGTTCAAAATCTGTCATTCTGCCTATGAAGAAGGCAGTTAACCCACTGTTCCAAGGCCGTCATTGAAAATAAGAATTTGTTCTTAACTGACTTGCCTAGTTAAATAAAGGTTATATATATATATATATATATTTAACCTTTATTTAACTAGGCAAGTTAGGCAGAAAAGGGGGACCAACTCCAATTTTAATGACCATGATTTTGGAATAAGATGTTCGGTGAGCAGGTGACCTCATATTTTTTTCATGTCGTGTATGCCTCATGGGTCTCCCGGTCACGGCCGGCTGTGACGCAGCCTGGGATCGAACCCGGGGCTGTAGTGATGCCTCAAGCAATGCAGAAAATGCCAGAGCGACAGTTTACACATGGCGAAATTGACAACAAGTTTTTTTTTTAAGCTACAAATCCAAATAATTCTGATTAAATGAATCAATAAGGTAGTACATAACAATTCATTACAAGACTTGCCCCGCCTTAACGCCAGCTGAAAATATAGCCCCCGTACATTGGGTTTCATGTCTAAACTCTGATACTGGGGACAACCTCCACACAACCTCCAGTCAACACCCTACACAGCTAATCTAAGCAGTGTCCAGCCATATCCAACTTAAGCTCTGAAGGGATCAACTACAAAAATCCCAATCGCTTTCTGATCAGGCTGAGGGTGTCCACCAGTGTGTTTTGTTCATGCAGAATGTGTCTTTCTGTGTCCCACCTCGTGTCTGACGGGATCCTCGATGCCGACCACACAGATGCAGGTGAGCTCATCAAGGATGTCGCCCTCGTTGTCCCAGTCTGGTTCTCCTGCCTCGGCAGGGAAGTCCCTGTAGGCCACACAGATTGTCCTCAGACCGTCACAGGCCATGGGCTCAATCACGTTCTTCACCATCTCGTCACGGTCCTTAGGCTTGAAGATACGTGGCTCCCCGTTCGTGTTCAGGATATGAGAACATCTAGAGAGGGAAGGGGGAAGAGATGTTTAACTCATCACATCGCAGATGATCAACGCCATCTTTCTGTTTATCTATCTCTGTGTATCCGTTCATCAGGGAAAAGACAAGACCAATCTCCCTCCCTTCCGTACTTGCGTAGGACGATCTCGGAAGCTCCCTTGCTGTACATGCGGAAGCCACTACCGTCTGTGTTCTTCAGCACCGTGCTCATGCTCTTACGGGACGAGTTGAAGGTGTACACCTTGAAACACACCAATCAGTTATAACTATCATATTACTCTATATTATTATAGTACAGTAGCTTGTGTATAAGTAAGCTCTGTAAGAATAATGGGTAGTAGGTTATTTGAACATTTTGTCTTGGGGCCACCGGGAACAAAACACACATATACATGCATTAGATAGACAAGTTACAGATTGCACCATTGACGTTATGGATACATTTTGAAGCAGCTACACACCTTGTATAGACTCTCTTCGGGAATCTCGTCCCTGATTGGCTGGTAGTCTCTCTTCAGCTCCAGCACGAAGCCCAATAGGGAGCACTCTGTCTTGTTGCCGACGTGGCGGGGCAGACCTCCCTCCTTCTCTGGGGACTGGAGCAACAAAAACGTTACATATAACCTACATACCGTATCCTACCAACATGCCGTATCCTACCAACATGTATATTTCATGAAGACATACAGCAAAAGGGACATTGAGACATGCATCATATAGAGTGTAAAAGCAACCATGTAGATATGCACTAGAGAAGAAGACACTATGCTTTCGTATGGATGTGCACACACTGTGTAGAGGTAGGGTGGTGAGCCATATGTCGGGGTGCTACGCTCCAAGGAACGAGCCGAAGGTGAGTGAGGGCTACTCCCTAAGGGCTATTTCAAGCCTGTGTCTTCCATCCTGTGTGATTATCTGAAATGGTATTGATGGGCTGATGAATGAATGGATGGAAGGCAGCATACATTTTTCTGAAATGCCATTATGGACCATTACTGAAGACTGGGACGATATTAGAGTGTGCTTCATGTGTGTCTGTGTGTCTGTGTGTGTGTGTGTGGGTCTCTCTCTTACCAGAATCTTAGTAGTATAGGCTGAGTTGATGGCGATGCTGTTGACCATGACTTCCAGAGTGAATGGTTTGATGACGTCAGGTTCCGGTACTTTCTTGTAGTGTGTATCTCCCAAGTAGGCCTGCACCACGGTCATACGGTTCATGGTGAGGGTGCCTGTCTTGTCGGAGCAGATGGTGGTAGCGTTCCCCATGGTCTCGCATGCATCCAGGTGACGCACCAGGTTATTGTCCTTCATCATTTTCTACACAGGGGACAAGACAGACAGTAGAGGTTAGAGCTGTGTGTGTGTGTGTGTGTGTGTACCTGACAGAGTAAGTCTGGGAGGTGGTGACAGCTAGCGGCAGCCCCTCTGGCACTGCCACTACCAGCATTGAGTGTGTGTGTGTGTGTGCGCTCACACTGTGTGTCTCTCTGTGTGTACCTTGACAGAGTAGGCCAGAGAGATGGTGACAGCTAGGGGCAGCCCCTCAGGCACAGCCACCACCAGAACAGTGACTCCGATGATGAAGAACTTGACAAAGTACTGGATATAGATGGGGGTACACTCCTTCAGCCATGGGCGACCCTGCACCCCGAACGTGTCAATCACGAAGTACAGGATGAGAATGATCACCGTCACAGCTGACATGATCAGACCTGGGCATAGAAAACGAAGTAGACAGTTGCAATCCTGCTGTCAAATCCAGGAGAAGGAATATAAGAACGATGACGTGTGTCCTAACGTTTTTAAGACCTTCACTGCCTTCCCAATCTGCATGGTCTGTCTCTGTGTGTGTCTCTCTATGGTTTTTCCGTCACAATATCAGATACCAAAACGATATTACGGCAAAACAAAAAAAAGGCGCATTAGCCAAAGTCACAGAATGGCACTTCCAGACAGATCTTTTGAGTTCAATATCATTACATGCATACAATCAATCTAATTACACAACAATATGACGGTAATAATTTATTTCAATGGTAAATCTCGGTTGATAAACTGGGCCAATCAAGATGTAGCAATACAGGTGAATGCATATTCAATAGGAGTGTGCACATGCATTGAGTTATTGAGCTTTGTGTGATTACATGGGGCTATAGATGAAAAACTGTGTTGTTAATAAGCACATTTTTACTTCTGAATTTATTTAGGCTTGCCATAACAAACGGGTGTTCAGCTTTGTTTTTTAAATTAATTTGTTAAAATGTTTAAACATTATTCCACTTGGATATTATGGGATATTGTGTGTAGGCCAGTGACCAAAAAAAGCTAAATTTAATCAATTTAAAATTCAGGCTGTAAAACAACAAAATGTGAAAAAAAAAGTCAAGGGGTGTGAATACTTTACTTTCTCTATGCTGTTCTTTGCTCTCAGTAGATGGAGTGAGACATTTGACAGAAGTACAGTAAGTAACAAAAATTCTAATACCGAACCGTTTTCTATGTTCTAGTATCGAAAGAGTACAGACGTTTGGTATACCGTGCAGCACTAGTGTCGTCATCAATCTACACACAATACCCCATAATGACAAAGCAAAAAGGGGTTTTCATTTTTTTTGCAAAAAATTAAATAAATACCTTATTTACAGAATTATTCAGACCCTTTGCTATGAGACTTATTGAGCTCAAGTGCCTCCTGTTTCCATTGATCATCCTTGAGATGTTTCTACATCTTGATTGGAGTCCACTTGTGGTAAATTCAATTGATTGGACATAATTTGGAAAGGCACACACCTGTCTATATAAAAGGTCCCACAGTTGACAGAGCATATCAGAGCATATACCAAGCCATGAGGTCGAAGGAATTGTCCGTAGAGTTCCCGAGACACGATTGTGTCGAGGCACAGATCTAGGGAAGGGTACCAAACCATGTCTGCAGCATTGAAGGTGCCCAAGAACACAGTGGACTCCATCATTCTTAAATGGAAGAAGTTTGGAACCACCAAGACTCTTCCTGGAGCTGGCCGCCCGGCCAAACTGAGCCATCGGGGGGAGAAGGGCCTTGGTCAGGGATGTAATCAAGAACCCAATGGTCACTCTGACAGAGCTCCAGAGTTCCTTTGGGGAGATGGGATAACTTTCCAGAAGGACAACCATCTCTGCAACCCTTGATGGTAGAGTGGCTAGATGGAAGCCACTCTTCAGTAAAAAGCACATAACAGCCTGCTTGGATTTTGCCAAAAGGCACCTAAAGGACTCTCAGACCATGAGAAACAAGATTCTCTACTCTGATTGAACCAAGATTGAACTCTTTTTGCCTGAATGCCAAGCGTCACCTGGCACCATCCCTACGGTGAAGCATGGTGGTGGCAGCATCATGCTGTGGGGATGTTTTTCAGCAGCAGGGACTAGAAGACTAGTCAGGATTGAGGGAAAGATGAACAGAGCAAAGTACAGAGAGATCCTTGATGAAAGCCACCTGCTCCAGAGTGCTCAGGAACTCAGACTGGGGCGAACCCTAAACATACAGGCAAGACAATGCAGGAGTGGCATCAGGACAAGTCTCTGAATGTTTATGAGTGGCCCAGCCAGAGCCCGCATTGAACATCTCTGGAGAGACCTGAAAATAGCTGTGCAGCGACGCTCCCCATCCAACCTGACAGATCTTGAGAGGATCTGCAGAGAAGAATAGGAGAAACTCCCCAAATACAGGTGTGCCAAGCTTGCTGCGTCGTATCCAAGAAGTCACAAGGCTTTCTAAAAAAACAGTTTTTGCTTTGTCATTATGGGGTATTGTGTGTAGATTGAAAGATGAAAAAAAAACATTTTAGAATACGGCTATAACGTATATCGTTTTATGTCCATCTGTGTGTGTGTCCGTGTAAGTGTGTATCTCCGCCTCGGTCCTCACCTGCCTTCCCAATCTGCACGGCCAGTTTGGTGAGTTTACCCTGCAGCACAGACTTCTCCTTCTTGTTGACCTGAACCTTCTTCACCCGTTTCACCTCCACCTCAGGCTCCTTCTCCTCAGACTCAACCGCCTCGTCACTCTTCAGGGGCTGGATCTCCAGGGCAATGCCGTCCTGGGTCTTAGCTATTGGATAGGGTAACGGGATGGGGAAGAGGGATGGGTGGGATAGAGGGAGGGGGTAAAGGGAAGTGGGATAGAGGGAGGTGGAGTGGGAGGTTGAGCGGAGGGAAGCATTTAGTAGTGGTGTGGGGAAGGTTTGGCGGGGGGGGGGGGGGGGGTTAAGATAGTGATATGAGGATGAAGATGATCGGTGGTGAGGTTTTGTTGGGTCGGGGAGAGGAGCAGCAACAGTAAGGGGATCAAGGAGGGGTTGGGGTGAAGGGCAGAGAGACAGAGAGGTTGTGGTTCAGGTACGGTTGAAAGAGAGACAGACACAGTCAGTCACCAAACCACCAGACTCCGGTCCTGAACAGTGATCCACTGAAACAACTCAGCTGTGGATCACTTAGATCTCTTTAACCAGAACAAATCCCTTAAGGTGATCAACACTGATGTTATTATGTGTTGTTACCTGTCAGGTTGATGGAAAGTTCAGCAATGTGATGTATTCTTCATTAAATAAAAATCGGTATTCCAAAAAATTAAAATCGACTGATTGTTTAAGTACTCTTATGCATAAATGAAACATTATGAAAGAAGGTATTGGAAAGAGTAAACACATAGCACATAATTCAGCAGGAAATGCTTGAGATAAAAGGATTTAATGATACAAAACGGATTTAAAGCAGCAATTTAACGATATACAACTTGTCCCAGAGTCTATGGAGACATTTTTACAGCATTCATATAAAACAGAGAATAGATTCAGAACAAGAGATACAGGTTGTACATTTTACAATGGTTCATTGTCGGGGGATTGTCAACTTAACATTTTCCATCTCTGCTACAGAGCTCAGTCATGTTTTACATACGCAAATATGAGATTTGCATTTCACCACTTCAACAGCTTAGATTTGCTCTGTTTGTTCTCTGGGAGCATTGTGATCTCGGGTGTTTCATCTTTATTCTGCCAACAACCTGGCACTGCAACAATTCACTATCTATTTTACAGTAGAAATAATCCACAATATCTAAGGGTGAGTATAATAAAGGTGATAAAGTAATGGATGAATAGAGATATCAGAATTCTATGGTAATCAGTGCCTTATTGCATTCCATTTGTGGCACATGCAACACTCAACACTAGTCAGTTCACACAAAAGCAGTACATTCACAATCTAGCAGGATCATTTTGTACCGTCTACTTATGTTGTTATTGCCTAGATAATAGGACTTTGCATGAGTCCCCCTGTGCTGAGCAGAACAGGCCACCAGTCTCAACACAAAACCCATTAGAACAGACCAGAATAAACACAGCCACACACTGACTGGACTGGCAGACGGACGGACTGACTCACGCACAGCACTTACAAACGCAGCACGGACCACGCACCACGACGAAGAAGGGGGGCGAGTGTGTGTCACGAAAAAAAGAAAAAAAAAACATGTCAACAAACAAAGGAACCGACAAACTGCAAAAAGATACCCCAAAAAACCAAGCAGAGCGATACAACCACCACAAAAAAAGAAGAGGAGGAGGGTAGTAAGAAGAGGTAGAAGAGGAGGCTGCAAATCTCCAGAGGTAGTTTTTTTTTGCGAAAGAGAGGGAGAGAGAGAGAGACAGAAAGAGAGGCAAAACAGTGATAAGAGAGTACGAGACAGCATGAGGTCCTGAGCAACATCCTGGAAAGAGGCAACAGTGAGAGAAATTAAAGAAAAGAGAAACAATAGAGAAACAGACCAGACAACAATCCACAGCCAATTGATACTGTCAGGGTGCAATTCCCACACTGAGCCACTTCCCAGAGCTAATGCTGTCTCCTTAACCCCTAGAGACTAGTGTTAGATATTCTACTATTCTATTATAATTCTATTAAGACCCCTTCTCTTTTACACTAAGCCCAATCACTATTGCCAAATTCCCAGATTCATGATATGTATGTGGAGCATGGTATCAGGGGTCCTACGACTCCCATTCCATTACCTCTCAAGAGCCAGAGATGACTTGGCGTCCATAAAGCTACACTGGGTTCACTGCAATTAAAATAAGTATGTAGACATTTTCAGAATATGATATGTTGTGAAGTGAATGCAGAAGTGAATGTCCCAATTAATTTAACCTTCTCCTGCTCCAGCAATATTTCTCCATGCTAGAAAGGAGAGAATCTGTTCACTAGTGATAAAGTCCAAGGGCGAGGGGAAAGAGAGGGCAGGAGGGCTGGGGAGGTGTAAGTAGCAGATGCTCGGGCCCTAGGTGGCTGGGGGACGGTATGGTGTGTGAGGGGGGAGGCGGGGGGGAGGGGGACAAAGCTTGGATGAGTTCTGAATAACACGCCACAGAGGGTGGGAGGGTGGACCCGTCCAGGCCAGGAAAGCCGGGAAGAGCTACAACACCCGGGTCCTTTGTTTAATGTATCTGACCTCTCCACATCTGACACACACCAATTTTTTTTTAAGTACTTTAATTAAACCTTTATTTGTTGAGATGAAAATATATGTGGAATGTATCTTTTCAATCTCAACATAGCATGTGAGGATGGTGAAACTTCTAGAACTAATCCCTTTGCAGCTCTGTGAGCGAGATAAAGCTAAACCCATTTAGCTCTATAAGGGTTAAAAATCTACTGGAGTTAAATAGCTCTGAATGATATAACTGTAGTCAATAACAGTAATGCTGAATGCTAACCCTAGCTAGCTTAGTGATTGATTGGGTCTGCTACGGTGGCATTGACGGCCTACCCCACTTTTCTCTGTGTGCCAGTGGCAGGTGAGAGTTGCATCCTTTCACAGGTAAAGCGAGACGAGAAGAACCTCCCCTTTTCAGCAGGTGGAGGGAAGCGAGAGTGAGAGACAGAGTGAGACGGACACGAGACTCCCAGACTGCTGCTGAATGGAGGGGGGAGGGAGGGATGGAGGGGTTACCTTTGTTGCGATTTTCGGGGGGTCCTTGTTTTTTACCTGTTCAGACAGAGAGAGAGAGTGCGGAATGCTGACAACATGGCTTAAAAGGAAATAAAAAAATCATAAAGCCAAACAGAACAGAAGATCAAAACAATAGAAATTCACGTGTGTTGGGGGCTGGAACGGGCCATCAGAGGAGAGAGAGCACTAGTTGGTTTAAGGCTGTAGAGTATAAAGTAGAGCATCCACCCATAGACAGCAGGTCGGTTACTGATGACTGGTTTCACTGGGCTCTTGTCTGTTTCAGTCAATACATGTGTAACTAACGGCAGTAAGTTTATAAAAACACATGCATATACACACACACAGACATACACACACAGACATACACACACAGAAACACACACACAGAAACACACACACAGAAACACACACACACACACACACAGAAACACACACACAGAAACACACACACACACACACACACAGAAACACACACACACAGAAACACACACACACACACACACACACACACAGAAACACACACACACACACACACACATCCCATTCCATCCCATCCCATCCATTCACTCATGCCTCGGTCTTGACATTCAGGGAAGCAGTCATTTCAGATTGATGTCAGACAGACGAAGAGGCTGCATTGCCGCAGGTTTTTCTCCTTCTGCTTGAGAGTGGTGGTGAAGAATTGGGGGGGGGGGGGGGGGGGTGTATGTCAGTAAAAGATGTGTGTAGCTGAAGGGGGGGGGGTGTATGTGGAGATTAGTTGTGCGCGTGTGTGTAACAGTTGTCAGCAAAATGCCCTGAAGTCTCTGGCCCCTCATCTACTCTATGAGTAACTGTATCAGTATGTGTCTCTGGCAGAGGTGTGTGTGGGTGTGTGTGTGTGTGTGTGTGTGTGTGTGTGTGTGTGTGTGAGATTTCATGCAGATGGAGAAGTGTGTGTCAGTGTCTTTGAACATGTGTGTGTGTGTGTGAGCATGAAGGGGAAGTGTGTGTGCATGAGTGAATGCATGGGAGGTGAGTTTATGTGTGTGGAGTGGAGGTGACACAGCACTCTTTCTGTTTCCATCCTCGCTGTACACACCTGTCTCAGAGGAAGACAGCCATTTCAACATCTAGTGTGTGTGCCTGTGTTGCAGCCAGTGTGTGTGTGTGTGCCTGTGTGTGTCTGTATCTAGCATGTACTTGCTCTGATCTACTTTCTTATAAACCCATAACATTAAGATCATGATGGTGGCGCTCTGCGGTTTCATGAACAATTGAAATCACAGTCTAATTCTGTGACGCCATGAGATGCCAATTGGAATGAGTTGTTGCCTTGCAGCTCCCTCCTCTGAGCAGGCACATTCAGCCCCTTTAGAATGAATGCCTGAAGAACTGAAATCTTAGCAAAAAACTCTTACCAAACAGAAAAGAAGACGTGGCAAAGTGTTAGTACGGAACACACGCTTATTAGAGGCCATATTGATAGATACACAGATCGAATGTACTGGGAGGCCTTTGTTGTTTAACGTGATCATATCTATCCATGAGCTTCCCCACGTCAAGTCCCTTGAGAGTTAGCTGCATGACAGATGTTGAACACATACAGTGATGTCCCCGCTTTAGCTCTTCTCACTTCAGCGCCTGTGACGTCATAGATTTAAGTAGGTTAAGTACAGGGTTCTGACAATGGCATTCCAGTGTAGTTAGAACAGATACGAAAGGGGGGGATGAAGGAGTGGAGAATAAAATGACCACCCACGAACAGAACCCCTTCTGGGAAGGAGTGGTCTAGAAAGGGCATCGGCTTGGAAGTAAAATCTAACACCAAAGGATTCGATTAAAGAAGGGTAGGACAGCGACGTCGATGACACTGAGCATTCAGAACGGAACCGCTGGCCTCCATAGTACAGTGTCTATCATGGCCGTCCCATTCTTCGCTACAACATTCTAGAGTTCAGCAGACTGTGTAGTTACTCAACCTAGCACCAGAATCTTACCTCGGGGAACCAGCAATCCGAGAACTCATGTAGAAAGACCGAGAGAGCTCGGTGGAAAAGAAACGCAGAGGAAGGAGACCACTTGTAAAAAGCAAGTCACTGACTCTCTGTGAACTGTGACCGTGGCGACATGTGTTGTCGTCAATTGTTCCCCGTTTATCTCTCACCTTTCTTGATCTTCTTTTCCTCGTCGCTGTCTCCCGCCCCCAGCAGAGTGAAGATGATTCCAGTCTGGGAGTTGAGACCCACCGCAGACACCACCATTCGGCCTGATCCCTCCATCACATGGGTGCCTGGAGGAGGGAGGGAAGGAAGGAAAGAGAAATAGAAAGAGAGAATACTAGCACATAAACAGAAAGGTCATGACTGTGCTACAGTATACTGTACGTATGAATGACTGTACTGTATGTTACTCCATTGTGTCCTCCATTTTCAGTCTCCATATACTACATCTCACGCTTCATGTTATCATTCAAGCTAGAATCCTTGGTTGCTACACCAATTGTTGGACTTCTAAATGAGTGATATATACCCATTGATTCCTGAAGACTATAACTTATGCGTAAATGCCTCATGAGCTTATTTCAACTGTTGTACCCCATCAGAACACAAAGTACAAGGTTGTTTTAGACCAATGTTTGTAAACAACGTAAATGTGAACACAATTTGCATAGCATAAAAATATGCTTAAAACTATAATTGGTATATCATGGATGGTCAGTCCTATGACCCAAAAAAATTTAGGCCCATCCCACAGCTTTTTACAAAAACAGAAGCGGGATGAAAGCTTGGATAGTTTGAATTGCGGACTCTATCTTTAAAGGGGCAAAATGGATGTAGCAACTGCATATTACCCCTTTTAAAGACAAAGTTCCTGACTGGAATATGTTCCGGGATTCTTCCGATGGCATTAAGGAGTACACCACATCAGTCACTGGCTTTATCAATAAGTGCATCGAGGACGTCGTCCCCACAGTGACTGTTCGTTTCTACCCCGACCAGAAGCCATGGATTACCGGCAACATTCGCACTGATCTACAGGGTAGAGCTGCCGCTTTCAAGGAGTGGGACTTTAACCCGGAAGCTTATAAGAAATCCCACTATGCCCTCAGAAGAACGATCAAACAAGCAAAGTGTCAATACAGGACTAAGATCGAATCATACTACACCAGCTCCGACGCTCGTCGGATGTGGCAGGGCTTGCAAACTATTACAGACTACAAAGGGAAGCACAGCCAAGAGCTGCCCGTTGACACGAGCCTACCAGACGAGCTAAATAGAGGCAAGTAACACTGAAACATGCATGACAGCATCAGTTGTTCCGACAACAGTGTGATCACGCTCTCCGCAGCCAATGTGAGTAAGACCTTTAAACAGGTCAACATTCACAAGGCCGTAGACGGATTACCAGGACGTGTACCCCGAGCACGCGCGACAAACTGGCAAGTGTCTTCACTGACATTTTCAACCTTTCCTTGTCCGAGTCTGTAATACCAACATGTTTCAAGCAGACCACCATTGTTCTTGTGCCCAAGAACACCAAGGTAACCTGACTAAATGACTACGGACCCGTAGCACTCACGTCTGTAGCCATTAAATGCTTTGAAAGGCTGGTCATGGATAACAACACCATTATCCCAGAAACCCTAGACCCACTCCAATTTGCATACCGCACCAACAGATCCACAGATGATGCAATCTCTATTGCACTCCACACTGCCCTTTCACACCTGAACAAAAGGAACACCTACGTGAGAATGCTATTCATTGACTACAGCTCAGCGTTCAACACCAGTGCCCTCAAAACTCATCACTAAGCTAAGGACCCTGGGACTAAACACCTCCATCTGCAACTGGATCCTGGACTTCCTGACGTGCCGCCCCAGGTGTTAAGGGTAGGTAACAACACATCTGCCACGCTGATCCTCAACACGGGGGCCCCTCAGGGGTGCGTGCTCAGTCCCCTCCTGTTCACTTATGACTGCACGGCCAGGCACGACTCCAACACTATCATTTAGTTTGCTGATGATACAACAGTGGTAGGCCAGATCACCAACAACAATAAGACAGCCTATAGGGAGGTCAGAGACCTGACCGTGTGGCGCAAGGACAACAACCTCTCCCTCAATGTGATCACAGGTGATAATTGTGAACTACAGGAAAAGGAGGACCGAGCATGCTCCTATTCTCATCGTCGGGGCTGTAGTTGAGCAGGTTGAGAGCTTCAAGTTCCTTGGCATCCACATTACCAACAAACTAACATGGTACACCAAGACAGTCATGAAGAGGGCACGACAAAACCTATTCCCCCTCAGGGGACTGTGTTACAGCTGCACCATCGTGAGCATCCTAACGGGTTGCATCAATGCCTGGTAAAGCAACTGCCCGGCCTCCGATCACAAGGCACTACAGAGGGTAGTGCGTACGGCCCAGTACATCACCGGGGCCAAGCTTCCTGCCATTCAGGACCTCTATACCAGGTGGTGTCAGAGGAAGGCCCTAAAAATTGTCAAAGACTCCAGCCACCCCAGTCATAGACTGTTTGGGGCTGCTTGCCGTGCGGTAGCAGAGAGGAGTGCCAAGTCTTGGTCCAAGAGGCTTCTAAACAGCTTTTACCCCCAAGCCATAAGACTCCGAACAGCTAATCAAATGGCTACCCAGAGTATTTGCATTGCCCCCCCCCCCCTCCTCCTCCTCTTATACACTGCTGCTACTCTCTGTTATTACCTATGCATATTCACTTTGACAACTCTACCTACATATACATATTACGTCAACTACGTCGACACCGGTGACTCCGCACATTGACTCTGTACCGGAACCCCCTGTGTATAGCAACACAATTTTTAATTTCAACTGCTATTTAACTATTTGTTACTTATTTTGGGGGGGTATTTTCTAAGCATTTCACTGGTCTACACCTGTTGTATTCGGCGCATGTGACAAATACAATTTGACTTGATTTGACTGGGATATGGAATGTCTGATAATAGTGATGTTATTAACAGGCGCTCTCACCGGACAGCAGCATGGGGTCCTTCTCCAGGGACTTCCTGACTTGGTCTGATTCGCCGGTCAGAGAGCTCTCATCGATCTTCAGGTCGTTGCCCTGGATCAGGATACCATCAGCTGGCAGCAGGTCACCTAGGAAACAGTTACACAGTTATATGACTGCGATATACAACGTCTCATCATATACCCTACCTTGGTGCATTCGGTCAATGTGTTACCTCATTATATCGGTTCACTGTATCCTGTCTGGGGTATATTACAGAATGTTGAATTCAAGCTATATCTCTCACCGCGTTTTAACAGAACCCTGTCTCACCGCGTTTTAACGGAACCCTGTCTCACCATATTTGATCTGGGTGATGCCTTACCTTGTTTTATCTGAACCATGTTTTACCGCGTTTTAATTGAACCATGTTTTAATGCGTTTTAAATGAACCATGTCTTACCATATTTGATCTGGGCGATGTCTCCTGTCACCAGTTCGGAAACAGGGATCTGGATGACCTGGCCCTTGCGAATGACGGTGAACTTTTGCTCCTGCTCGATGCGGTTCTGCAGCCCACGGAACTGCTTCTCCTTGCTCCAGTCGTTAAACGCTGTCACCAAGACAACGATTGCCACAGAGAACAAGATGGCGGCGCCCTCGATCCAGCCCGCCTGCGCCTCCCCCTCATCCTCCACTCCTGACGCTGTCTCACCACACACTGGGGAAACCAGAACACAACCATTTTTAATAACAACAGACCAAAACACAACCAGGTCAGTGGAACAGAGCTGAAACACCACCAGGTCAATGGAACAGAACCGAAACCCGACAAGGTCAATAGAACAGGAACAAAACATGGCCAAGTGAATAATACAGGACCAAAACTTTTACAAACACTCTTCATTCTCCCACCTGTCCAAAACTGCCCCGGGTTAGGGTGTACTACTCACGCTCGCTATCTCCCCCAGGGGGGTGGTAGAAGGACAGGCCCAGGGAGATTACGGCAGCAATCTCCAGGATGATGAGAGTAACATCCTGTAGGGCCTCCCATACCAGCGCCAGGAAGGACTTAGGCTTTTTAGGAGGGATGAAGTTCTTCCCAAATGCCGCGTGGCGCTTCTCCAGATCCACTGGGTTACCAGACAGACCTGAGAGAAATGGAGGAGGAGGAGGAGGAGGAAGAAATGGAGGAGGAAGGAGAAGAGACAGTTAATAGAGTAACCAGTTATCACAGAAATGCATATAACGAGATCAAAACAATAGATGTTGAATATATACACTTACTATTAAAAAGGTATGAAAACATGACAACCCGTCAGGGTTAGAAGTCTTTAGGGTATTCTATAGGAAGTGGCGTAAAGTACTTAAGTGAAAATACTTTAAACTTTTACTTTACTACATTCCTAAAGAAAGTAGATGTACTTTATACTCCATCCCTTTTCCTAAACACCCAAAAGTACTTGTTACATTTTGAATGCTAAGCAGGACAGGAAAATGGTCCAATTCACACTCTTCTCAAGAGAACATCCCTGGTCATCTCTACTACCTCTTATCTGGCGGACTCACTAAACACAAATGCATCGTTTGTAAATGATGTCTGAGCGTAGGAGTGTGCCCCTGGTTAACCGTAAATAAAATAGTACCATCTGGATTGCTTAATATAAGGAATTTGAAATTATTTATACTTTCACTTTTGATACTTAAGTATATTTAAAACCAAATACTTTTAGAATTTTACTCAAGTAGTATTTTACTTTTACTTGAGTAAAAGTCTAGATGTCTTAATAGAAAATTACTCAAGTATGACAATTGGGTACTTTTTCCAACCACAGGTTGCCACAGGTTGCTGTATAAGTCTGGGTACAAATGTCTTAAATGACTTTTGTAGTGAAACGTCTACATCACCCTTTCTTTATCTGAGGATAAACATGACAACAATGGCTGTTGCCATACCAAACAGAACCAAGTAGAGCTGACAGTCCAAACACACCCATCCACACCCCATGTCAGCCTCCCGCTGCTGTCACAAGCTGCTAGACAACCACTGCCAAAGACTTTGAATTTCAGTTGGACAAAACCACACATCGGTCTGACAAAATATAACATCCCTTTAGTACATTTTTCATCAATCAAACCGCTAGATCATCTGGTATTGTCCTATTAAGATCAAAAAATATTTTTAATACATTCTGAGTAAGATACCTCATGGAAATCTTATGATTCATAAATGTTGCAAATAAATCTAGAAAACTGCAATAAAAAAAAATACAAAAAGGAGGTCAGTCAATGAGAACCCATGAGGCGTTTGAAATTATCACAAGGGTGTTGAACACATTGGGCGCATCCCAAAATGGCAAGCTACTCCCTATGAAGTGCACTACTTTTAACCAGGGCCCATAGGGAATCGGGTGTCATTGGGGATGTAGCTGTCATGACTGTTTCCTGTCCTCTGGGATTGAATGTCGGCAGGATCAGACAGTGAATCAATTATGCTTTAGTCACTCCCACATTGGTCCAGGATTTAACCACTCTCCCTGCTTGGTTCAATCTTTCACTCAGCAGCTTTACACTATGTCCTCGTTGTATCAATCTCCCTCATGTAGTTAAAGGTCTATTCAAATAGATCAGATACTGAGATATGTGGCAAGCTATGGATAACCGGAGTGTGTAACTGGTGAGGTGTATAGGATACATCGATAGTACAGCACACTAGCAGTTATACAAGATCAATAAGTTCAGAATACATTTAGTATTGACATGGCTAGTTATGGTAGTGCATGACTGGTGAGTAGATCCACAACTAAAGACAGCTAGTTATGCTAACATGCTGATGTATTACCATGCTGATATGCAGAACTGTAGTTAGCTATGCTAACCGGATAAATGTGAGAACGAGCTGGATAAGCAAAATACAGTATACAGAGTCCCAGCCCTCTACGACAGATGCCCCTTAAAACCACCATCACATTGCTTTCCCGCTACTGTGAGCCAGCTGGACAACCGGAGGGAGGGAGGGATGGAGGGAGAGAGGGGGGCAGGGAGTGGGTGAGGCAGTGGGGAAGAAAGGAAGGCAGAAGGTGAGGGAAGTGTGAGGGGGGGGGGGGGGGGGACGAAGACGACTGTCTTATGTTGCTAAAAACAGCTGGACGTAATGACGTCAAACCCCCCAAAAAATATTGTTATGCAAAAACCTTGAGAGTCAAATAAAAATGGAGTGGTTGAAGTCTTTCCATGATCCATTCTGGCAAGTTGCATATTAATACATTGTCGACAGTCTGTATACCCTCCCACCTATCTGTTCCACGTCTCAGGAAGACCGCAAAAACAGCATGGATAGAATGCACTAATTGAATCATATTTGCCATATTCTAATAATTGTCATGTGCCAATGTATCCCACCGGTTCGTGCCATGGGGAAACTTGCATCCAGCCAGCCAGAAAATCAAGATGAAGCCATTCAGGCATTCTTGAAAGTCCAGACAACCCTTGTCCTGCAAAGAAGCATTATTTTTATAGTTTAAAAATAGATTTAGCAAGCAGTAGGAATTTAGAATAAAAATGGGGAGTTCAAAAAGCAATCGTTCCCATTATGATTTTTCGCAATAAATAAAGTTCAGCAAGATAAAAATTCAGCCGTCGAACAGATCTTGAGAACATTTCTCCGATAGATTCTTCCTAGTAGCCACCCTTTGCCTTGACAGCTTTGCACACTCTTGGCATTCTCTCAACCAGCATAATGTGGTAGTCACCTGGAATGCATTTAGCAGGTGTGCCTTGTAAAAAGTTATTTTGTGGAATTTCTTCCCTTCTTAGCACATTGTGTTGTGACAAGGTAGGGGTGGTATACAGAAGATAGCCCTATTTGGTTAAAGACCAAGTCCATATTATGGCAATAACAGCTCAAATAAGCAAAGAGAAACGACAGTCCATCATTACTTTAAGACATGAAGGTCAGTCAATTCTGAAAATGTCATGGTCGAATTGCTGCAAAGACACCACTTCTAAAGGACACCAATAAGAAGAAGAGACTTGCTTGGACCAAGAAACTTGAGCAATGGACAATAGACCATTGGAAATCTGTCCTTTGGTCTGATGAGTCCAAATTGGAGATTTTTGGTGTCTTTGTGAGACGCCGAGCCGGTGAACGGATGATCTCTGCCTGTGTGGTTCCCACCGTGAAGCATGGAGGATGTGCGATGGTGCTTTGCTGGTGACACTGTCTGTTATTTATTTAGAATTCAAAAGGCATACTTAACCAGCATGGCAACAACATCATTCTACAGCGATACAACATCCCATCTGGTTACAGTGCTGCATCACCCGACCTCAACCCAATTGAGATGGTTTGGGACGAGTTGGACCGCAGAGCGAAGGAAATCAATCGCTGTCATCTATTATTATTATTATTATTATTATTATTATTATTATTATTATTATTATTATTATTATTATTATTATTATTATTAGGGATGAAACATGCCCTTCTCCTCCCCAGTATAAAGCCCCCATGACCCAATTCACGTCAGACTAAGCAAACCCCAGCGTGAGCTGTGGTTTCAAATGGTTAGGACAACCTACAAAACGATAAGCCTAGAAAACCATCCCATGTGGAGCATTGGCTACATGGCTGGAAATGGTTCAACTCTGAGACTATCGATTCACTACAGAATGAGTGAGAAATTCTAGACGACACGGAATACTAGACTGCGGCTAGAAATGACATAAACCTAGGAGGAGAATTCTAAACATCTACCACCACGAAAGACTTTATGACTTCTGGGAAAGTTATTCAGAGACTGATGAACCCTACAGGATGATCGAGGATTCCAACAGAAGACAACAACGACATACGGGCGTAAATATAAATTGCAATTTATTTTCGAATGAGCGGCCATTCATAGGCAAAGGATTAGCATTTCAATGAATAAAATTATAGACTGTGTAATGAATCCATTTGTCTTTCCCGCTCTCTCAGTCCCACCCCTTTCTCTTTGTCTACCAAGCTGTCATATCGGCTTAGCCCACTAGGGATTTCTCCATCATTGTTAGTAATCAATATCTACTGTTTGTTTATATGTATTTCTGTGATTATTTAGTTAGTAAATAAATAATTAAGCCAATTTGTATATTGCTGATTAATAATGAATGCTAGGGTTCATGCAGATAACCAAGAATTTTACAACCTTCAGATGAGACTGATAGAAGGTAACAATTAATAATCATGAATGGAAGACTAATTGACAAGATATGAAAATATCTGAAGAGTCGATTCGGGAAAGAGAGACGACAACAAAAATCCCATGGTTCTCCGACATCCTAGTTAATTAAAGTGTACATGATTAGTTTAATCGCGTAATAATAATTACAGAATTGATTGGATAAAATTACAGTCTTCACATTTAAGGAGAGACATGACAATGTCTACCAAAGACATGACAATGTGTCTACCATGGGACATGACAATGTCTACCATGGGTCTACCATGGGACATGACAATGTCTACCATGGGACATGACAATGTCTACCATGGGACATTTGTCAGACTTGAACGGCCATTTGAACATCATCAACCTCATTAAAAACAGTGGTATATTTACACAATTTAATAGCATATTTCAAATTTCATAGGAAACATTATACCCATCATATATAATGGATAAGTTGGAGGATTCTCCATGACTTTCTAGTAATTATAGAAATAGCTATTCATATCAAATAAACACACAGTTCAATAATAAATATTACGTGATTATAATAGACCATTTGCATACTGTTTGGATGGTTAGGCCCACTATATGCACACAGCCTTCCAGATGCATGCCCACTGATAAGGCTAAGACCTGCAACTCCTTCATGGTTAAAAGATCTATCTTGAATGGAAAACAACAACCTACAACAACTACTCGCACAAAGGTTCTCTCTTCCTATCTGATCAACTCTCACCATCTACACCAGAGACGACACAGACATTGTCAGCTATCGTGACAAATGCATGTGTGGACTCTGTTGAAATGGCACTCTCACGCCTTCCTGTTGGAGGGAGTGATACTGAACACCGCAGGGAGCTAGTGTGCACTGATGTCTCGCTAGCGGATTGGGGGGCAGTGTTCAGAGGAATGACAGCGAGTGGACGCTGGAGCCCCCCATGGAGTGGCAAGCACATCAATGTGCTGGAGCTCAGGGCGGTTCGCCTGGCACTCCAATAGCTCCAGAAGCATGGAAGGGTAGCATGTTCTGGTCAGATCAGACAACGCGGTAGCGGCGTATATCAATCACCATGGCGGACTGAGATCATGGCACCTCCACAAAATGGCTTCCGAGCTCTTGCTGTGGGCTTAGACCCCGGTTAACGCACATCCACGAGGTCTTGAACCGTGTAGCGAACATGCTTTTGAGAAATGGCCTGCTGAAGGAGGACTGGAGTCTACACCCTCAGTTGGTGTTAGAGCTGTGGGAAAGGTTTGGGAGAGGGCAGGTGGACCTGTTTGCATTCATTGTCCCAGCTGGTTGTAGATGTCGGACAACAAGATCTTAACTAGCTGAATCAGAAATTATGAATCAGGGTTGGACTGAAAACCTAGAGGACAGTAGATCTCCAGGAAGAGGATTGGGCAGCCCTGCTCTAGACCCTCTGGGTTTGGACGCCCTCGCTCACGATTGGCCAGCAACAACACTTTGTGTTTCCACCATTTCCCCTGATCACAGCTACGCTAGACAGGGTCATCTTGAAGGGCCACCGGCAGCTCTTGATAGCCATATACTGCTCTCCAGGTTTATGGAGAGAGTTAGAAGTCTGTGTCTAGTGAAGGCCCCTTCGGTGCGAAACTGAGACCTTGACGTGGTGCTGTCAGCACCTTGCTAGGCCACCTTTTGAGCCCCTGGGTTAGTGTCTTTGAAGCACTGATCCATAAAGGTGGCATTTCTGTTGGCTATTACCTCGACTAAGAGGCTTAGTGAACTTCATGCTCTTTCAGTGAGCGCTGAATGTTTCCGAATGGGTGCAAACAAGTGCAGTGTTATCCTCCGGCCTAGCCCCTCTTTCATGTCAAAGGTCCTGTCTGACAGACATGTGAACTGGCCCTCGCATTTATCCGCATACGCACCTTCCATGGCTGCAAGTGGGCTGGGTTTTTACCCAAGTTTGCTGTGCCCGGTGAAGGCACATGACACTTACGTTATACAGACTAAGACAAAATGACAGTCGGATCAGCTGTTCGTATGTTATGGTCAGAGAGTTCTGGGGAAGAGCCTATCGAAACAGAGACTCTCACATTGGATTGTGGACACTATTACTACAGCATATCCGCTGGCTGGCCGGCCTTTTCCATCTGCTGTAGTGGCGCATTCTACTAGAGGAATAGGTACATCATGGGCCCTGCCCAGAGGAGTTTCCCTTGATGAAATTTGCCCCTGGGCAAGTTGGGCGTCGTCTAGCACTTTTGCTAGGTACTATCGAGTCAATGGTGCTGCCGCGGACCAGGTCAGGATAGCCGTGTTGGGTGTTGCCTCCACTTGCTTAGAGGGGGATGGAGGGACACAGCAACCATGACTGCCCTGAGTTTAGTCCGACAAGATTATACTCGTCTGGCCATGCCTAGTTCACGATTAATCTGGTATTGTGATGCCATATTGGAGTGATCAAATACAGACGACGCAATCGCAATCACACTGCCCTAACTCATCTGGACAAGAGGAATACCTTTGTAAGAATGCTGTTCATCAACTACAGCTCAGCATTTAACACCATAGTACCCTCCAAACTCGTCATTAAGCTTGAGACCCTGGGTCTCGACCCCGCCCTGTGCAACTGGGTCCTGGACTTCCTGACAGGCAGCCCCCAGGTGGTGAGGGTAGGAAACAACATCTCCACCCCACTGATCCTCAACACTGGGGCCCCACAAGGGTGCGTTCTCATCCCTCTCCTGTACTCCCTGTTCACCCATGACTGTGTGGTTACGCATGCCTCCAACTCAATCATCAAGTTTGCAGTCCACACTACAGTGGTAGGCTTGATTACCAACAACGATGAGATGGCCTACAGGGAGGAGGTGAGGGCCCTCGAAGTGTAGTGTCAGGAAAATAACCTCACACTCAATGTCAACAAAACAAAAGGAGATGATTGTGGACTTCAGGAAACAGCAGAGGGAGCAGCCCCCTATCCACATCGATGGGACAGTAGTGGAGAAGGTGGAAAGTTTTAAGTTCCTCGGCGTACACATCACAGACAAACTGAAAAGGTCCACCCACACAGACAGCATGGTGAAGGCGGCGCAGCAGCGCCTCTTCAACCTCCCGAGGCTGAAGAAATTTGGCTTGTCATCAAAAACACTCACAAACTTCTACAGATGCACAATCGAGAGCATCCTGTCGGGCTGTATCACTGCTTGGTACAGCAACTGCTCTGCCCACAACCGTAAGGCTCTCCAGAGGGTAGTGAAGTCAGTACAGGTGCATCAAAGCGGGGACCGAGAGACTGAAAAACAGCTTCTATCTCAAGGCCATCAGACTATTAAACAGACATCACTAACATTGAGTGGCTGCTGCCAACATACTGACTCATCTCTAGCCACATTAATAATTAAAAATTGGATGTAATAAATGTATCTCTAGCCACTTTAAACAATGCCACTTTATATAATGTTTACATACCCTACATTACTCATCTCAAATGTATATACTGTACTCTATTGCATCTTGCCTATGCCATTCGGCCATCGCTCATCCATATATTTTTGTGTACATTTTTTCGTATTCATTCCTTTACACTTGTGTGTATAAGGTAGTTGTTGTGAAATTGTTAGATTACTTTTTTAGATATTACTGCATGGTCGGAACTAGAAGCACAAGAATTTCACTACACTCGCATTAACATCTGCTAACCATGTGTATGTTTAAATTGCATTTCACTATTAGTTTTACACAAATAATTGTAAATATTCAGAAATTGTTCATGTTTTATTTAAAGTACTGATGATGGGTGTACTGTTGCTTGTAAGTGTTGTGTCCTTGTGCTTGTCACCCTGATATTAGCCACTAGGTAGCTACTTCTGACGCGTTGCAGGACAAGTAGTGATTGGCAAGAGAGAGTTAAGGTCACTGTATCCCAGTGTTGTTGCCGTTCATGCCCGCCACATTGAGTAGACTGCATGTATGTATCAAAGTGACATCTAGATGGTTATCAATTAGACATTTCTTGTTTAGGTTACTATCCTTCCTAAAGTCATGGCTACAGCTACCGCCTGTCACACAGTGATAAAGCTGCCCAGTGGGAAGGTTGGCAAGGACCTCGATACAAACACCGGTGCACTGATCGCCATGTTAGCTACCGCCAGCAATACAGATTCCCAGGCACCGCAATACAACCTAGACATTCGCACTGATTTATTGACAAGTCATGCAGCCCAATCAGCCATGCAAAACGGTCTTGAGTGGCAACAAATCTGCCCAATTAGCTGATTCCATACACCCACTCCTTTCGACACACCCACGCGCCCATACGCCGGTCGCCACATTGGCTTGCAGCTACCCATACTTGCTTTACAGCCCTACCAGACTGATAACCGTGTAGCAAACATCCATGTAAGCTCACGAGATCAGGTGGCTTGTGAGGCTAGAGGAGGAATGTACTGTGGCCAAATAAAATAAGGAAAAAGGAGAAAAAAAAGCCCCAAAACAAAGCACCGCTGCCAAGCGCTCTCTGGTTGGCTATCTGTCAGGATCTGAGTCTAGTCAGGAGATTGGGTGCTATCAGAAGTGACAGAGTATTGTCTGTGGACACTGGCTGTCTGCCTAAAGTCCTGTTCTGTTAGTCTGGCCTCCCAGTTACCATGATAAATGTGAAGCGTTGCTGTCACTTTTTCGTCCCTCTATTTCCATGGGCAGTGATACGGGAGCAGGTGCAGAGGGAGGATAGAGGGAGGGAGGGGTCGGTGGAGAGGAAGAGGAAAATAGGTATAGAGGAAGCCATATGGAAAGAAAGAAAGAATGAGAGAGCGAGAGAAAGCGAGAGAGGAAAACTGAAAGGAAATCCATCTTGCCGCAGCCTGACAGAAAATACATACAAGACAACCGTCGTTCAGCGAAGTCGAGGGGTTATGGGATGGCAGCCGCAGAGGGGGCCAATGAATAATTTGGGAGAAGTTGCCGTGGAATACAGAAGAAGCGAATGATGAGGTGTCTGGGATTTCAGGGGCATCGTCTGCACACAGACAAACATGACACAGCAACGGGTTGTCAGGCTAGTCAAAAACCACAATTTTACAGTCTAAAGTTGCCAGGTTGAGTCATCATCGCCATTTATAGCCTTTTTTAAAATATATATTTTTTACATTTAACTAGGCAAGTCAGTTAAGAACAAATTCTTATTTACAATGACGGCCTACCCGGACTACACTGGGCCAATTGTGAGCCGCCCTATGGGTCTCCCAATCACTGCCCGGCGTGATGCAGCCTGGATTCAAACCAAGAACTGTATTGACGCACCTTGCATTGAGATGCAGTGCCTTAGACCGCTGAGCCACTCGGGGGCCCAAATAGTCTGAGGCTAAAACCAACAGATAGGTGTTTTATTTGTCACATGCACCGGACAGGTGCAGTCAAACGCCTTTATAGTCTTGGGTTGCCAGTTTGGGTACACATCTCTTAGTGATCTTTTAACAGGGTATTATGCGGAATAATGTATTTCTGTGGATGAAACGTAATTTCTCTGAATAGAAGAACATATTTCTGTGAGTATTCTCTGTAGTCTATAGCCCCCAAACTCAGCTCTGGACCTCGAAGCCAGTTGCACTGCTTTTTATTTTATTTTTCTACTCCAATCAGGGACTGATTTAGACCTGGGACACCAGGTGTGTGCAATTAATTATCAGGTAGAACAGAATCAGCAGGCTCCAAACCACGTAAGGTAAGAGTTGAATACCCAGGGGCCCAGTTTCCCGATAGCGATGGAATTTAGGCTTAGGAGTGTTTTAACGATGCATTTTTCCTACAACGGACAAATATTTAACATGCGTTTCCCAAAACACCGCGGAGAGAGAACGGTCGCTACGTGCAATGTTGGAGCATGTGTCGATATACAGTTGAAGTCGGAAGTTTACATACCCTTAGGATGGAGTCATCAACACTCGTTTTTCAACCACTCCACAAATGTATTGTCAACAAACTAGTTTTGGCAAGTCGGTTAGGACATTACTTTGTGCATGACAAGTCATTTTTCTAACATTTAATTACAGACAGATTATTTCACTTATAATTCACAGTATCACAATTCCAGTGGGTCAGAGGTTTACATACACTAAGTAGGCCTATGCCATTAAACAGCTTGGATAATTCCAGAAATGTAATGGCTTTAGAAGCTTGTTCCCTGTAGTAATAGGCTAATTTACATAATTTGAGTCAATTGGAGGTGTACCTGTGGATGTATTTTCAAGGCCAACTTCAAACTCAGCGCCTCTTTGCTTTAAATCATGGGAAAATCAATAGAAATCAGCCAAGACCTCAAAAAAATAATTGTAGATCTCCACAAGTCTGGTTCTTCCTTGGGAGCAATTTCCAAATGCCTGATGCCACGTCGATTTGTACAAACAATAGTGCACAAGTATAAACACCATGGGACCACGCAGCCATCATACCGCTCAGGAAGGAGATGCGTTCTGTCTCCTAGAGATGAACGTACTTTGGTGCGAAAAAGTGCAAATCAATCCCATTGTGAAGATGCTGGAGGAAACGGGTACAAAAGTTTCTATATCCACAGTAAAACGAGTCCTATATCGACATAATCTGAAAGGCCGCTCAGCAAGGAAGAAGCTACTGCTCCAAAACCGCCATAAAAAAAAGCCAGACTACGGTTTGCAACTGCACATGGGGACAAAGATTGTACTTTTTGGAGAAATGTCCTCTGGTCTGATGAAACAAAAATAGAACTGTTTGGCCATAATGACCATCATTATGTTTGGAGGAAAAAGGGGGAGGCTTGCAAGCCAAAGAACACCATCCCAACCGTGAAGCACGGGGGTGGCAGCAGGTGGGGGTGCTTTGCTGCAGGAGGGACTGGTGCACTTCACAAAATAGATGACATCATGAGGTAGAAAAATTATGTGGATATATTTAAGCAACATCTCAAGACATCAGTCAGGAAGTTAAAGCTTGGTCGCAAATGGGTCTTCCAAATGGACAATGACCCCAAGCATACTTCCAAAGTTGCAGTAAAATGACTTAAGGACAACAAAGTCAAGGTATTGGAGTGGCCATCACAAAGCCCTGACCTAAATCCTATAGAACATTTGTGGGCAGAACTGAAACTGTGTGAGCAAGGAGGCCTACAGACCTGACTCAGTTACACCAGCTCTGTCAGGAGGAATGGGCCAACATTCACCCAACTTATTGTGGGAAGCTTGTGGAAGGCTACCTGAAACGCTTGACCCAAGTTAAACAATTTAAAGGCAATGCTACCAAATACTAATTGAGTGTATGTAAACATCTGACCTACTGGGAATGTGATTAAAGAAATAAAAGCTGAAATAAATCATTATTATTATTCTGAAATTTCACATTCTTATAATAAAAGTGGTGATCCTAACCTAAGACAGGCAATTTTTACTAGGATTAAATGTCAGGAATTGTGAAAAACTGAGTTTAAATCTATTAGGCTAAGGTGTATGTAAACTTCTGACTTCAACTGTTAATGGGATCAAAAGAAAGGGAGCGTTGCTCTAGGATCAGCATTCTTTATTCAAATCTTACCTTAGCATTATTTCACAATACTGACGACAGATGAGCTTCTAGACAAATATTTCCACCTACGGCTGCACATTTTGATGCAGGTTATTCTAACGCTTACCTGATAAAAATGCCTTAAACCTCTGATTGGGCACATCATGCCATATACTGAGACAAATTACAAACAGTAGCCTAGCCTACAAGTAGTAAAATAATAATAACTCGATTGAACACAAAATGTATTTCAAAATGATTAAAAATAGGCCCACAGCCTACTCTTTATTTTTTAACGCAGTCATCTCAGTTTCCATTTGACTCATATTTGTATACGTCACGTGGTTGTATCAATTGCAGACATTGGCAATTTGTACTGAAGTTCTCGGTCAGAGTGGAGATGGATACACCATGTGATGCTGTTTAGCAGAGATCTTCTGTGTAAAAAAAATGACACGGAAGGGCATCCTTTCCTCTTCTCCTACAGTCTGACCCATGCCCTTCCATTTATCTCCTCCGTTTCTCTTTCAATCCCCCTCTCTATGTGTGGATCACCGACTTCAATGTGCTGCTACATATGGCCGCTCATCAGGGTAAACAGCTAGCCAATTGAGAGTCACACCCACCCACCTCTTCTTCGCCTCCCTCCATCGTCCCCCCCTTTCTCCCGTCTCTCCCTTCCTGCTGAAGCAACACTTAGGTTCTTCCATCCATAAAAGTCAACCATTACACACACACACACACACCCTCTCTCCCTTCCTGGGTTCTGATAAAGTGCCCTCCGTGCCAACTGGCCTGTGAAGCCTGCTACTGTATATCTCTCCTTCCTTCTGTCAATCTTCCCTTGCTCCATCTCCCTTTATATCCCTCGTTCATTCTCCCTGCCTCCACTTCTCTATCATTCCCTCTCCATCATTCGGTCACCTTTATTCTCCTCACAACATCTCCCCGCTCCTTCTCCCTCACTACCCTCCCTCTTAGTGTTGAGCGATTAGCTGAGATTTATTTTCAGTTTTAATTATTAGCTGATCTGGAACTTAGTCGGTAGTTGTAGTTTTAAAAATGAAAATAGTCAACATAATTTACCGTAGAAAACGTGGTAATAAACTACAATGACCATAATACAATTTTCCCCTCTTGACACACAGACCTCGTGAGAGGTGGGAACAGCAGAGCACGACGTTAGGGAGACAGTGGAAGGATAGGGAAAGAGACGGAAACAGTTGCTTTTTGAGGTTGCCTATCTCTAGTCGACAATACATCTGATTGTTTTAATGTAAATCGGTCTTGAAAGTATGCCTTATCTACTTTGAAGAGCTACTAAAGTAGTGCTTTCGTCAGACAGCATAGCCAGCTAGCAAGCCCAATTAGGATGGCTCATTGGGGAGCACAGAGATACACAGGTGACTGCCCAAATAAAGGAAATGCCAACATAAAGAGTCTTAATAGGGCCACCATGAGCTGCCAGAACAGCTTCAATGCACCTTCACATAGATTCTACAAGTGTCTGGAACACTATTGGAGGGATGTGACACCATTCTTCCTCAAGAAATACCATAATTTGGAAAATGCTGTCTCAGGCGGCGCTCGAGAATCTCTTGTGTTCAATTGGGTTGAGATCTGGTGACTGAGATGGCCATGGCATAAGGTTTACATAATTTATGCTCATTAAACCATTAAGTGACAACTCTTGCCCAGTGGGCCATAAAATCATGGAAGCTCTGCAGATTTTGTTGTGAGGATACAGAATCAATAGACCAATTGGTATTGCCCTCAGGTAGCCAGTTTCTGTTCTCAGGTTCAGGAATGGCTGAAAATGACCCTAGAAATAGTACTGTGAGGAGATCTGGAGAGACCGGGTCAGTCAATTACTAATATACTAATACACTTAGTAAAAGTATTTATCTTCAACACGCAATCTGTAGATTCTATTCGATTAGATAGAAATTGTATGTTTAACATCATAGCATAGTTGAAAGATATGTGTTGCGTAGAAACCCGAAGTGGGTGGCCAGCAGAGATAGATGGGATGGGCTGAGGGAAGCTGAGGGTTGGTATGTGGAATTGGAGACAAGTGGGAGTGGAGTTGCTGTGTGAGAGAGAGAGAATGATGGTCAAAAGATAACATTTAAAAAAAGTCTAAATAAAACATAATAAAAGTGCATTTGAATGACACGGGTGTTTGTACACGTCTATACACAAACTGTCATTCAAATAAAACACATACAAGAACACACACATACATGTAATAGTGCCAGACATGCACACAAACATATACAGCTGGCAGTGCTGTTATGATTTCAGTTGTCCTTGATATCCTTTGTTTTAAATGTATTTTGTATATTTTTTTTTGCACTTTTGTTTTCTTCTGTCTTTTCCTTTTTTCTCTTTAGTTCATTCTCTTAGTTGTTGGTGCATTGGGGGGTTTTGGGGTGTTCGGGTTTCACAAGATTGTGATCATGAAAATGGAAACTATGACATATTTTATATCACTATCATGCACAAACACCCTCACACAATAAGGATGGCTCTGTTGCGGAAAGTCTGATACATGTTTGATAGTGTCTTGATGCTGTATTGTTTGTCCTTCATGTTCTAATAATTTAATGTTACCCCTTCCTTGTGTTTTCTGTTATAAATAATAATAAAAAAATAAAATAAAGACTCTTGCCCTGTGGATGGTGGCCCACCCAGCAATTTTTTATACATGCATGATGCGATGTTATTTGCGTAATTAGCTCAGGAACCCCACCTGTTTGGAAGCACCTGCTTTCAAAATACTTTGTATCCCTTATTTAATTGTTTCCATTATTTTGGCAGTTACCTGTAAATGGTGGCTGCTACTGTCCGAGCAGAGATGAGATGACTTGAAATAAAATAATAAAGTCATCAAATAAAAATAAATGTAATAAACACAACTTCATTATTTTATTAAAGTAAAGGATTGTGATAAAGGGTGGTTTGCTAATAAGTAAATGGGAAGACACTACTTGCTATTTTTTATGAAATAGCTATAATAAAGTCATCATACTAAAACAAATACGCATTTATTGTACTAAATAATGTAAAAAAAAATCTAAAAAACGAAATTGAAAACTGTCAACATTTTCCAAAAACCGAACCAACCTCAAAAATCACCAATCACTCAGCAATACACCCTCCATCATTTTCCTCTCTCAATCTCATCCCCCAATCTCTCCTGTAAGCAGTGTTAAAGTTGATAAAACCGGAACAGTCCAATAAGGGTTGATGCCCACCCCCCGTGTGTCAATGTTTTACTGTTAACGGCCTGTGCCGCCTTTTTACTGCAGAGGCAGCCAAGTGTTTTTATGTGCGCTCTGACACTTTTACTGGATTGGGAATTAGTCCAAGAGCATCTGAGGCTTCCCAGAGGTAGCGCTGAAAATCAAAGGCTTCTCCGGCACAAAAGACAACACTATCTGTATAGACATGTACAACAATTTATTTTTTAGTGTTTCTCCCTCTAAAAACTTCTTCCCGAGCCATGTTTGAAACCATGGTGACCAGATTGTTGTACTTGTGCACCATGTATCGTCAGAAATTTAAACAGACTCTCAGCAAACATTTTAGGGGTGTAAGATTAAAGAAATCACTTTAAGATGCCCCCATAGTTCACTCCTAGCCCTGATGACAAATACCATCCACTGAGACCGCCCACTCCAGGGGAAACACCATAGGGAGCCAATCAAAATACCCCCTTGGGCTCCTTTCCTTCCTCAGTGGCTTCTGGAGGACACAGGCTTCTCTGAATCACTCATCCAGACTGGCGGAATCCCAAAGTTACACCCAAGGGCCCATTACCGGGGGCGATGGGTGTCAAGGTGACTGAGATATATATATGTGAGTGAGTGAGTGAGTGAGTGAGTGAGTGAGTGAGTGAGTGAGTGAAAATGCAAAATGACTCAATAGGAGAGTAATTCAAATAAATAAATAAATAATAATCACACTATAGTGAGGTAGGCCTTTACACTCGTACCCGGGTTGAAAATGGCACTGAAAAACAAATTGGAACTCAGTGGCTGTACAGTAAAGATCTGTACTTGACGTCAGAACTCTGGCTCCGTGCATCATAGTGCTTCCCTTGAGCACCTCGTGCGACAAGAAGTTGCCCCCACCCCTGACGCTAATTGGGCAACTTGGCACAACTGACTTAGGGAAATGCTGTAAATGAAGAGCACTATGTAATTTGAAAGATGAAACATTGAGGATTATAATAAATACCACTAATGTCATACAAGCAAGGCAAACACCCGTGTGTGCACGTCACATTTCCATATAATAAAACACATTTAATATACAGTGTAAATCTTTATGGTCACTATGTTTAATGTACAGTTACAAGATGACATGGCGTCATACCCTGGGTTTTTCTGAAGAGAATGAAGTTGTTTGTCATGTTTGTCTTTTGTGATGAAAATTCACTGCGGCACAAGTACCCGAAAGCACTCATGACTCTTTCTATGGGCACCATAATGATGATCTGTTTCTCTGAATTGCATTGTGAAAGACTGTAATGTCATATTTGATAACTTAGCTAGTCATGTTGGCAATAGAACAAGCTTTAAGATGCTCACCTGACCCTGATTGCTATTTATAAAATGGTACATTTTGGATTGCATAAACAACTGTAATTGTGTGATGGCGGCGATGCAGGGTTGTGTTCCAAACAAAACAACTGCAAGTGTGCTTTGCTCTACTTCCTAGGAGAGCTAAAAAAAACACCTTACAGTTGAAGACTCTTCTTTGAATCATAAAAAGAACATTGAAATGACTTAGGAACTGTGCATGCTTTGGAGAGATGTGGCCACGTAGAGACACCAGTTAGCCCTCTCACTAAAACCCTTGTCATTGTTTTGTCTTATGTTGCACCTACCCCACATTTTCCAGGAATATTCTTATCATGTTGCTGAATGTAGCATTTTCAGGGTTCGTTCTCAACAGATACGACGAAAAATACAGCAACTGTAAAAATGCACCTCAAATCAACAGTGAAATGTTTGGATTCAGTCTTGTCGGGTGAACGGTTGGGTCTTCACTTTGGGAGTAATCATTTTACCATGAATTCCAAACTGTTCCCTTTCAATTTCTACCATGGTTATTGCATATGATTTTCATATTTCTTGTGTAAGAAACATTTCAATTTAGCCCTATCCATATACACCAATTCTCATGAGTATAAAGGGTTAACGGGTAAAATAGCAGGAATGGAATGGAGACAATCGGTGAAGCCATTTTGATAATTACGCACGTAATAAAATATAAGAAAAGGCCCTACTGTTTATACAGAGCGATAAAGAGTGTGCGTCTGTGCGACAGAGAGAGAGAGAGACAGAAAATCTGAATAAAAATAAATCAGAATCAGATGCTGTCCACCTTAAACAGGACACACCCATTATCTGGAGGAGGCCCCTTCCCATTATGCACGTTTCGTTCTCGCTAAGGCAGGGGTTCTCAAATCTTTTGAGTCTGGGGACAAATTCATAAATCAGAACACACAAGATAATACATTACAGTGCATTTATAAAAATAAAAATATTTTTTTTTTTGTGTGGGGGGGGGGGGGGTAACAATAAATATTAAGTTGGCACATTTATAAATTGGTGAACTGTGGATACCAATATCCCTGTGAGTCTCCCAGGCCCAGGGTTAAGAAAATAAATGATAGATTAATGGTATTGTATTAGACCCCCCACATTTATTCCAGGGATCCCTTCACCAACATTTGTTTAGTCTATTGTTTTCAGTAATAAACTATTTAAAAATCTGCTCTGACACCACAGAAGTCTTGTGGTTCCTGAACACATGGGCAGCAGCAGGGCACAAGCTCTCATGGAGGGAGGCCAAGTTGCCCTCACCCTCTGCCTCTCCCCCTCACTCCCTCTCTCAAACCCCATGTCCCACTCTCTCCCTCTTCTCAATCCGCCATCCTACCTCAATTTCTCACTTCTTTGCACTGTCATTTTATCTGTCTCCCACACTTTCTCTCTTACTCCCCTTATATATTGTATTCTCTCTCCCCATAATATTCCTATTTTACTTGTATCCTAATTACCACACTGTGAATGTGCTTCATTCATCTCCAGACAGCTTGATAACTACATTTCTGTTCCCCTTCCCCTGAGAATCCTCGCCTGCTCTGAAAGAAGCATGAACATATGCATCACACAATCACACATCACACGCTCCACGCCTTCACACACCATCTCCACCGTTATCTAGATCACTTGTCAACAACCATTGAAAAAAGCTTGTTAAAATGAAAGCACAGTAACGAGGGAAGCCTGGGCTTACAGTAAATCACAGTGACTCCAGATCAGCAGTCTATATATGCACTGTCCGAGTAGAGAGCATACCAGGCTATACTCTAGATTTGATTTGATTGATCAGGATCCCCATTAGCCGACGCCAATGGTGACAGCTAGTCTTAATGGGGTCCGACATAACTAAAAAGGCATTACAGACAAAAGACTTTAAACATACATGTCAGTACATAAACACAGCAAGAGGGTCACATGGGGGCTAGGAGTTGTGCCATGAGGTGTTGCTTTGTTTTTTGAAACCACATTTGCTGTTCACTTGCGCTATATAAGATGGGAGTTCCATGCACTGATGCCTCTGTGTATAATGTGTACATTTCCTTGAATTTGATCTGGACCTGGGGTCTTTGAAAAGACCCATGGTGGTATGTTTTTCTTATAAAAACAAGTGATGTAGTCAGTCTTTCCTAAACTCGTAGCAAATTGAGACTGGCATGCATAGTATTAATATTAGCCCTCTGATTGCAATTAAGAGCAAGACGTGCTGCTCTGTTCTGGGCCAGCTGCAGCTTAACTAGGTCTTTCTTTGCAGCACTTGATCAAATGACTGGACAATAATCAAGATACAATAAAACTAGAGCCTGCAGGACTTGGAGTGTGGTGTCAAAAAAAATCATAGCATCACTTTATAACAGACAGACCTCTCCCCATCTTCACAACTATTGTATCTATATGTTTTGACCATGACAGTTTACAATCTAAAGGTAAGACCAAGTAATTGTCTCATCAACTTGTTCAACAGTTACACCATTCATTTCCAGATTCAGCTGAGGTCTAGAACTTAGGGAATGATTTGTACCAATGCTCTGGCCATCCATTCCAAAAGACTGTCACTCTTTGTGTTTCAGTGACTTAATTAGCTGCCATTGCTGATGCATATATGGTTGAATCATCAGCAGACATGGACACACATGCTTTGTTTAATGCCAGTGGCAGGTCATTGATAAAAATAGAAAAGAGGGCCTAGAGAGCTGCCCTGTTGTACACCACACTTTACGTTTGACATCAGAGAAGCTTCCATTAAAGAACCCTCAGATATATTAGATAGATAGCTCTGAATGCAAAATATGGAATGAGTTGAAAAGCCATAACACAAGTTCTCAACAACAGGTTTTGGTCAAGAATATCAAAGGCTGACTGAAATCTAACAGTACAGCTCCCACAATCTTCTAATTATCAATTTCTTTCAACCAATCACCAGGTCATTTGTATCAGTCCAGTACATGTTGGGTGCCCTTCTCTAAAATCATACTGAAAGTCTGTTGTTAATTTGTTTACAAAGAAATAGCATTGTATTTGGTCAAACACAATTATTTCCAAACAGTTTGCTGGCAGAAAGCTGATAGGTCTGCTGTTAGATCCAGTAAAGGCCACTTTACCATTCTTGGGTAGCGGAATAACTTTAGATTGAATATGTATGCAATACATGTGGTCCTACGGGGCTCAGTTGTTAGAGCATTGAAACTTCAGGATCAAGAGTTTGATTCCCGCGGTGGACACCTATGTGAAAACGTATGCACGCATGAATGTATGTCACTTTAGATAAAAGCATTTGCTAAATGGCATATACAGTACATTCAGAAAGTATTCAGACCCCTTCCGTTTTTCCATATTTTGTTATATTACAGCCTTATTCTAAAGAGAGTAATACATTTTAAAATCTTAATCAATCTACCCACAATACCCCATAATGACAAAGTGAAAAACGCTTTAGAATTATTTTTGCAAATGTATAAAAAAAATAAAAAACAGAAATACCTTATTTACACAAGTATTCAGACCCTTTAATATGATACTCTAAATTGAGCTCAGGTGTATCCTGTTTCCATTGATCATCCTTGAAATGTTTCTACAACTTGGAGTCCACTTGTGGTAAATTCAATTGATTGGAAAGGCAGACACACCTGTCATTATAAGGTCGATACAGTTGACAGTGCATGTCAGAGCAAAAACCAAGCCATGAGGTCAAAGGAATTGTCCGTAGCAGTTCAAGACATAATTGTGTTGAGGCACAGATCTGGGGAAGGGTACCAACAATTTCTGCAGCATTGAAGGTCCCAAAGAACAGTGGCCTCCATCATTCTTAAATGGAAAAAGGTTTTAGAGAAGGACAATCATCTCTACAGCACTCCACCAATCAGGCCTTTATGATATTGGCCAGATGGAAGACGCATGACAGCCCACTTGGCACCTAAAGGACTCAGACCATGAGAAACATAGATTGAACTCTTTGGCTTGAATGCCAAGCGTCACATGGTGGTGGCAGCATCATGCTGTGGGGATGTTTTTCAGCTGCAGGGACTGGGAGAGTAGCTAGGATGAAGTGAAAGATGAACGCAGCAAAGTACAGAGAAATCCTGCTCCAGAGCGCTCAGGACCTCAGACTAGGGTGAAAATTCACATTCCAACTGGACAACGACCCTAAGCACACAGTCAAGACAATGCCGGAGTGGCTTGAGTGGTCCAGCCAGAGCCTGGACTTGAACCCGATCAAACATCTCTGGAGAGACCTGACAATAGCTGTACAGCGACGCTCTCCATATAACCTGACAGAGCTTGATAGGATCTGCAGAGAAGAATGGGAGAAAAACCACAAACACAGGTGTGCCAAGCTTGTAGTGTCATACCCAGGAAGACTTGAGGCAGTAATCGCTGCCAAAAGGTTATTCAACAAAGTACCGAGTAAAGGGTCTGAATACTTATGTAAATGTTGTACATTTGCAAACATGTCTGAAAACCTTTGTCATTATGGGGTATTGTGTGTAGATAGTTTTTCTCTCTCTCATCAATTTCATCCATTTTAGAACAAAGCAGTAACGTAACAAAAAGTGTAATGAGTCAGGCGGTCTGAATAATGTATGTATGTATGTATGTATGTATGCATGATTCGTTTCAGGAAACTAGGCATATGTAGCACGTCACTACTTCACAGGAGCAGCATTTGAACGTAAACAAATGTTTTATCAAAATGCGTTTTTTGGAACATGTCAACTTTCATGTGCCTTAATAATATAACTCATATTCCATCCATGAACACAAATAAAATTGTTAAATTACGAGCCTAGTTCGTTTAGCCACGGAACCTTCCCGCTAGCCATGATTGGCCGAGATAATGGATGGGCTGGACATGCCAAGAGATGAGTTTGGATTGGTCTGGCATGTAGCATGCTCCATAACGTGAGCTGTTCAGTATGTGTTGACAGTCCGTTCTACTGCGCCGTTTTTGAAAAATAAAACATTAGCCACTACAAACGTTTTGCTACTTTACTCAACATTGATGCACTGAAATTAGCAGTTAGAAAAATAAATGGGTTACTTTCTGCACACACCACAGTCAGTGTGAACCAGAGTGACTGGACACAAACAAGATGTAGCTGCAAACAAAGCAGAGTTAAATGGTTCCAGTCTGCCGTGAAGCGTTCATCCATGTACACGGGTAAGAGTCTAGCACCATTTTCAGAAATATATATGTTTCAAATTTTGCCAGAAAGTCATTTTTATTGCAAGTTAAAGCGTCCTGTAACGTTTGCTAGCTAACGTTACGTTTATGATCTGTGTGGTAATATTATTTGAAATCAGAAAACCATTTGCATACTAGTTAGAGACTAATGTTAGCGAGCTCCATGACTCCACTTTGACCAGATTATTATATGACCCATGAAATTAGCCAGGTGTGTCTAGGGGAGATTATGACCATCTATTGTATTTCATGAACATGTGTCTAGACAATAGTGACCCATCCACCTATCTAGATTTGGCTGGGGGGTGTTTATAGCATTTCTTTCACATGACCCATTAATTTAGACAAGTGTCAGTTAAGCATCATCTAATAAGGATCAAATATTTATAATATACGCAAGTAACCACTTCAACGTACCATTTACACCTTCTCTACATTGTGAATGTGACAAATAAATGTAGATATTTTATTTGATATAGCGTGTGTTTACCACATGTGAATCCTTTAAAGAGATGGGTGGGGCTTAAGAGGATGTGAACGACGCTAAACGGTGTAGACAAAGAAGAGCTCTCGAGTAGGTGTACCAAAACATTCAAGGGCCATTTTCTCAAAAGTGGGAATACAAGTTTATCAACTTTCAAAGCAGAATTACCTTCTTTCTCATTGTTCCTCAACTGCAGTGCACGATAAGACAATTTTCTAGCTGAGTCTCTATTTTTATCCAATGTAAATAAACACTATTTCAAATTTTGCTACATAAGACTGAATCGAGACAAAATCAGGGGCATTAACATGCTATAACAGTGGCGCAGTGGTCTAAGGCACTGCATCTCAGTGCAAGAGGCGTGACTACAGACCCTTGTTCTATCCCGGGCTGTATCACAACTGGCCGTGATCGGGAGTCCCATAGGGCGGCACATAATTGGCCAAGCGTTGTCCGGGTTAGGGGAGGGTTTGACCGTCATTGTAAAGTAAAAATGTGTTCTTAGCTGACTTGCCTAGTTAAATAAATAACAGCCTCCACTCTTCTGGGAAGGCTTTCCGCCAGATGTTAGAACTTGCTTCTATTCAGCCACAAGAGCATTATTGAGGTCGGGCAATGATGTTGGGTGATTAGGCCTGGCGTGCAGTCGCCGTTCCAAATCATCCAAAAAGGTGTTCGATGGGGGTTGAAGTCAGGGCTCTGTGCAGGCCAATCAAGTTCTTCATCACCGATATTGACAAACTATTTACAGTGCATTGCGAAAGTATTCGGCCCCCTTGAACTTTGCAACCTTTTGCCAAATTTCAGGCTTCAAACAAAGATATAAAACTGTATTTTTTTGTGAAGAATCAACAACAAGTGGGACACAATCATGAAGTGGAACGACATTTATTGGATATTTCAAACTTTTTTAACAAATGAAAAACTGAAAAATTGGGCGTGCAAAATTATTCAGCCCCTTTACTTTCAGTGCAGCAAACTCTCTCCAGAAGTTCAGTGAGGATCTCTGAATGATCCAATGTTGACCTAAATGACTAATGATGATAAATACAATCCACCTGTGTGTAATCAAGTCTCCGTATAAATGCACCTGCACTGTGATAGTCTCAGAGGTCTGTTAAAAGCGCAGAGAGCATCATGAAGAACAAGGAACACACCAGGCAGGTCCGAGATACTGTTGTGAAGAAGTTTAAAGCCGGATTTGGATACAAAAAGATTTCCCAAGCTTTAAACATCCCAAGGAGCACTGTGCAAGCGAGAATATTGAAATGGAAGGAGTATCAGACCACTGCAAATCTACCAAGACCTGGCCGTCCCTCTAAACTTTCAGCTCATACAAGGAGAAGACTGATCAGAGATGCAGCCAAGAGGCCCATGATCACTCTGGATGAACTGCAGAGATCTACAGCTGAGGTGGGAGACTCTGTCCATAGGACAACAATCGGTCGTATATTTCACAAATCTGGCCTTTATGGAAGAGTGGCAAGAAGAAAGCCATTTCTTAAAGATATCCATAAAAAGTGTCGTTTAAAGTTTGCCACAAGCCACCTGGGATACACACCAAACATGTGGAAGAAGGTGCTCTGGTCAGATGAAACCAAAATTGAACTTTTTGGCAACAATGCAAGACGTTATGTTTGGCGTAAAAGCAACACAGCTCATCACCCTGAACACACCAACCCCACTGTCAAACATGGTGGTGGCAGCATCATGGTTTGGGCCTGCTTTTCTTCAGCAGGGACAGGGAAGATGGTTAAAATTGATGGGAAGATGGATGGAGCCAAATACAGGACCATTCTGGAAGAAAACCTGATGGAGTCTGCAAAAGACCTGTGACTGGGACGGAGATTTGTCTTCCAACAAGACAATGATCCAAAACATAAAGCTAAATCTACAATGGAATGGTTCAAAAATAAACATATCCAGGTGTTAGAATGGCCAAGTCAAAGTCCAGACCTGAATCCAATCGAGAATCTGTGGAAAGAACTGAAAACTGCTGTTCACAAATGCTCTCCATCCAACCTCACTGAGCTCGAGCTGTTTTGCAAGGAGGAATGGGAAAAAATGTCAGTCTCTCGATGTGCAAAACTGAGAGAGACATACCCCAAGCGACTTACAGCTGTAATCGCAGCAAAAGGTGGCGCTACAAAGTATTAACTTAAGGGGGCTGAATAATTTTGCATGCCCAATTTTTCAGTTTTTGATTTGTTAAAAAAAGTTTGAAATATCCAATAAATGTCGTTCCACTTCATGATTGTGTCCCACTTGTTGTTGATTCTTCACAAAAAAATACAGTTTTATATCTTTATGTTTGAAGCCTGAAATGTGGCAAAAGGTCGCAAAGTTCAAGGGGGCCGAATACTTTCGCAAGGCACTGTATGTATAGACCTTGCTTTATGCACAGTAGCACTGTCATGCTGAAATAGGAAAGGTCCTTCCAACTTTAAGGCAACAGTTTGGGGAAGAACAGAATCATCTAGAATGTCATTGTATGCTGTACTGATAAGCTCTCTTCACTGGAACTAAGGGGCCTAGCCCGAACCATGAAAAACACCCCACACCATTATTCATCCTCCATCAAACTTTAGAGTTGGCACTATGCAATGGGGAAGGCAGCGTTCTCCTAGCATCCGCCAAACCGAGACTTGTCCTTTGGACTGCCAGATGGTGAAGCGTGATTAATCACTACAGAAAACGCATTTCCACTGCTTCAGAGTCCAATGGCGGCAAACTTTGCAGCACTCCAGCCAACATTTAGCATTGTGCATAGTGATCTTAGGCTTGTGTGCTGCTGCTTGGCCATGGAAACCCATTTCATGAAGCTCCCAACAAACTGTTATTGTGCTGATGATGCTTCCAGATACAGTTTGGAACTCAGTAGTGAGTGTTGCAACTGAGGACAGATTCCTTTTACGGGCTATGTGCTTCAGCACTCGGTGGTCCTGTTCTGTGAGATTTAGTGGCCTACCACTTTGAAGAACTGACTTGTAGGGAAGGTGGCATCCTATGATGAGCTCTTCAGTAAGGCCATTCTACTGCCAATGGCCGTCTATGGAGAATACATGGCTGTGTGCTCTATTTTAATACACCTGTCAGCAACGGGTGTGGCTGAAACAGCTGAATTCACCAATTTGAAGAGATATCCACATACATTTGTTTGTTTGTTACATACAGTACCAGTCAAAAGTTTGGACACACCTACTCATTAAAGGGTTTTTCTTTATTTTACTATTTTTCTACATTGTAGAATAATACTTAAGACATCAAAACTATGAATGAACACATATGGAATCAAGTAGTAACCAAAAGTGTTAAACAATCAATAGATATATCTATCTATATATAGATATTCTTCAAAGTAGCCACCCTTTGCCTTGATGACAGGTTTGCACACTCTTGGCATTCTCTCAACCATCTTCACCTGGAATGCTTTTCCAACAGTCTTGAAGGAATTCCCACATATGCTGAGCACTGGTCGGCTGCTTTTCCTTCACTCTGCGGTCCAACTCATCCCAAACCATCTCAATTGGGTTGAGTTTGAGTGATTGTGGAGGTCAGGTCATCTAATTCAGCACTCCATCCCTCTCCTTCTTGGTCAATTATCCCTTACACAGCCTGGAGGTGTTGGGTCATTGTCCTGTTGAAAAACAAATTATAGTCCCACTAAGCGCAAACCAGATGGGATGGCATATCGCTGCAGAATGCTGTGGTAGTCATACTGGTTAGGTGTGGCTTTAATTGGAAATAAATCAATCACAGACAGTGTCACCAGCAAAGCACCCCCACGCCATCACACCTCCTCCTCCATGTGTCATGGTGGGAAACACACGTGCAGAGATCATCCATTCACCTACTCTGCAAAAATCTCAAATTTGGATTTCCACCAGTCATTTTTCTTGGCCTAAACAAGTCTCTTCTTCTTATTGGTGTCCTTTAGTAGTCTTGTCTGGTCTGATTCAAGCAGTCTCGTCTGAACAGTTGATGTTGAGATGTGTCTGTTACTTGAACTCTTTGAAGCATTTATTTGGGCTGCAATTTCTGAAGCTGGTAACTCTAATGAACTTATCCTCTGCAGCAGAGGTAACTCTGTCTCTTCCTTTCCTGTGGCAGTCCTCATGAGAGCCAGTTTCATCATAGCTCTTGATGGTTTTTGCAACTGCACTTGAAGAAACTTTCAAAGTTCTTGAAATGTTCCACATTGACTGACCTTCATGTCTAAAATTGATGGACAGTCGTTTCTTTTTGCTTATTTGAGCTGTTCATGCCATAATATGGACTTGATGTTTTACTAATCTTCTGTATACCACCAGTACTTTGGCTCAAATGCAATCAGAAGGAAAGAAATTCCACAAATGAACTTTTAACAAGGCACACCTGTTAATTGAAATGCATTCCAGGTGACTACCTCATGAAGCTGGTTGAGAGAAGCTGCCATCAAGGCAAAAGGGTGGCTACTTTGAAGAAGCTTGTTTAACACTTTTTTGATTCCATGTGTGTTATTTCATAGTTGTGATGTCTTCACTATTATTCTACAATGTAGAACATTGGAAAATAAAGAGAAATGAGTAGGTGTGTTCAAACTTGACTGGTACTGTATATACACACACACAAAAGTAATGTCCCTGTGTAGAGCATAGTAACCTGTACTTTTACTTCAGACTGAATGTGTACAATGTCCCAATAGAGAACATAGAAACTGGTGTGCTCTTATTGGTTGAGAATGATGCAAATGTGTGGCTAATTAAAAAGCTCACATAAAGGGGGACGGCGTGGAGAAACAATTTAAAGCTGGCACCTTATGGAGAGGGTGTACGTTGAGGGGTGTAGTCACGACTCACTGAACTTTACATATCCTTTGGGGGCAAAGGGTTTAAACATTTATATTTTTAACAAACAACATTTTTCAAGCTTACCACTACCTCAAACTGTTGAATGGCAGGGACAAGATCACAGTCCACAGGCGGAGGTAAGGGAGGAGAGTGGGAGATGGGGGATGAAGAGGGGAGATATAGGGTGAAAAGAGGTAGATATGGAGAGAGAGGTTTAGGGATAATGAGGAGTCAGAGGGTGAATGAGAAGATATAGGGGAAGAGGGAGAGGAGCTAAAGGGGAATGAGGGTGAAAGAGGGAGAGACAAGAGGTACAGTATACTAGGTGGTTGGCAGGGAAGAGGCCTGCATGTCTTTTAACTGCTGGTGCACCTTCAAAAGACATCCATCCCTAGGTTGTGTGTGTACTGTATGTGTTTTCATGTATGTGAGAACAAGTGAAATTGCTGTGACTATCCTTGTCACGCACTCATAGTTCCCAGTAAGAGTGGGGATGCACAATTTCTCACATCACTCATTTCTAAAAGCATCCACAGACTAACAAACTCTAACCTGAACATACATGCTTACAGACCATACACACACTCAGTATATTCCATATGTGTAATTGTGGTAAATTGTGGAAAGAATGACCTTTTAAAATGACAATGACCCCCCAAAAAGCATTCATTCACTCTGAAAGCTAACAGAGCTAAATAAAGAAGGGCACTTATGTCATGATGTCCAGAATCTCCAAACTCTTTCTGCTCTAAGGGCCAAAATGGATGGAGCAGAATGAGCCAAATGGAACCTCTGGGACCAAGGTTAAGGCCATGTGTCCTCTATGACATAATGACATCAGCATTGTCCACTACAATGCATATCTGCTGGTTGACACAGCAACAGAGCTGGTAGTCATAGAGCCCAGTCCAACCAATCAAATCAAAGCTATCACAGGGCACACACTGGTTTGTACTATGCTACACTGTATTTCCCCAGACTATGACCTTGAAAGAGATAACAATGCTTTAATTCACTAACGACGTTGGAACATTAGCCTACTTCTGAAATTGTATTTTTTTTCTGAACAAAACCACCCTTCTACCCTGTCAGTAGAAGAATACTTTTTTTGTTTTTCCAACCAAACCAAGATGGCTGCATGTCTGCCTCCGTGACAGTCTGCAGTGGAGGGATAATGCCCAGATTGTCCATCATGTGTTCTGTCCATTCCACATTAATTTAGAGTAGCCTAGAGACCAGATATATTTACACTGGAACGAGAAAAAAACACCCATCTCTCTCTCCCCCTCACTCCCTCCTAACTTCTCAATTCAAGAAGCATTATTAGCATGACAAGGGGATGCCAAACCAAATTATGACAAAAGCATCTACCTGCTCGCTCTCTCTCTCTCTCTCTCTCTCTCTCTAAATGAGTTTTTATTCTTTAAAGAACTTATGAAAGAGGTTGGTGTGTTTTTTTATTATCTAATCATGGAATGGGGTTGTTCAATGACATATTTTAAACAAAATACATGTCTATCACTTGATGGTTCCATTTCAGAGACAAAATAATAATGTCTTTTTTTAACCAAATGCTATATAAATCAGCCTCATTCTCAGATAAATAAGTAATACTGCTAGGTCTAAAATCCAACTGGGATTGAGATAAAACTAAATTATTAAACAGGAAGTCTTTCAACTTTGAGTTCACCGGGTTTTACAAAACTTTTTCCAGTGCAGACAGTTTAGATATGGGACGATAGCTATCCAACCGTGACGGATCTCCACCCTTATATAAAGGGATGATGTAGGCTGCTTTCCAGACTTTTGGAATCATATTAATTGCCAATGAAATATTGAATTTATGTGTGAGAGGGTCAGTAAATGATCTCTGCACCAGTTTTTTTTTATATTTTTTTTTTAAGTTCAATTAGTCCGGGCTGACCGCTATCTTAATATCAAAAGATTTGAGTGCCTTTACAACTTCTGAAAGCGCAATCTCGGTCAAATGAAATAGATGAACCGTAGGTCGGCTTGCGACAGTTTCATGCACAGCCTCATTCGAGACGCTAGGATGGAGTTCATTATTAAATTAATGCCCAGCCTTAGAAAATTGCTCATTAACCATGTCAAGCAGTTTATTCTTGTCAGTCACATACATTGAATTTGAGGTCAACTTCAGCGGAAGACCAGAGGAGTTCGTGTTAGCATTTATGGACTTAATGGTTTTCCATCATTTCGTCAGGTTACTGAGGGTTGCCTTGATAGAGTCGTAATAGAAGCTACATTTGCATTTCCCTATTAACAAAGTGCACTTATTTCTCAGTGCCCTGAATAATTGCCATTCAGCCTGGGAGTTGTCCTTTCTGGCTTTGGCCCATTGTGTATTTCATTTATGGATCAAATCAGATAATTCCCTGTACTTTTTAAGAGGGGCGTGTTGATCACAGATTGTAGAAAACATGGAATGAAAATAGGAGAACCATTCTTCGATGTCAGTAATATACGCAATCCTATCCCAGTTGCAGGTGGAACATTTGTACAGGAAAGCCTGCACACAGAATTTCTTAAAATGATGTTTGACTATGAACCGAGGGGGCACTTTAGGGATTTTAGTGTGTAATGCAAGCAACTTTACAATGATCACTTAAATCATTAGCTAATGGAAAATATTAACAGCCTGGTACTTATGCAGATTGTTAGTTAGAATAACATCAGTAAGTGTGGACTTGGAGATGTATTTTGGGTTGGGTCTTGTGACTGCATTTATCAGTTGAGTAAAATTCAGTGGTTTGCACAGTCCTCTTATAGCCTCAAGAGAGTCCCAGTCTTAGTTTAAAATCGCCCATGAGCACCATTTAATGCTTTCCCCAACAACGCAGTACTTCAGCCAGAGAATCCAGGGATTCTACTTTTGCAGATGGAGGAATAACATCCTATTAAGTCTAACTTCACAGCATTTGATAACTGCAGTGCCGATGCTAAAAAACGTTGGTTTAGATAAAGACCTTAGTTCAATAACCACATGTATGTCTTTAATATACTCCGTCACTTAACCATTATAACCAGCCAAGCCTGTAATAAAACACCTTGATTTGCTGCTTCCTCAAATCTCCCTACACTTAGAACACTTAAAAGATGCACGATGCAGAAATCGCTCCGCCATTTCCTGGTTGCTAAAACACTAATAGTTCGACTAATTTCAGTTTATGTGACAAATCAAGCAAGTATAGTGTAGAAAATGATTGTTCCAGCTAAACCACTGTGAAAGATATTCTCCATAACCCAAAATATTGTATTTTCAGCTGTTTGAAGCTGGTGTACAAAACTGAAAGTAAAAAGACAAAAACTAAACTTAACGGGAAGCATAGAAATAACACACAGAACATCTACCACTTCCTACACTTGCTTTCATTGAGATTGACATATCTATAACTCCCATTTCTATGTGAATGGGTCACCCAAAAAGTTACATTTTGCAGCTTTAAAATAATACAAACTAAAGTAATCTGATGCAACAAACTGTTTTAACCAGACCAAATCTTGTCGATAAGAAAGTTTAAAAAGCATGTCACAGTAGGAATCAAATGGTAACACAGTCAGACCTCTCCGAAAGATAAAACCTGCTGTACTGTCAGTCAAAGTAGGGTTTGGCAGCTTTTCTGGGGTAAGGAAATAGTTATCAAAAGCAGAGACAGGCAGCTATAACCCAGATATGCAGCTATTAAAACCTTAAGTGCCCTAACATTTTTCAGCTGTAGCCTCCAGGTCTAGTTAAGTCAGAAACCAAGTGTGTGCCCTAGCGTTGGTGACTTAGCTGCACGTTCAACAGCTGCTGGAGGAGTGCGCTGACACGGAATTCACCCGGTGTGTGAATCTGGTCAATTCACCCAGTCGCTTCAGTGTTCCGCACAGTGAGGCAGCAGCGGGACCTGTAGAACTGCAAATCACCGGTGGCGAGTCTACCTGGCGGGCGTATCCTGGGCTAGCAAACCCAGCGCATCTAGATGTTCTGTCACAGGGCAGATACTGACCTCCGGCTTCCACCACCCAGCACAGCAAGGCAGGAGAGGACACCGGTAGGTTGGCAGAACACAGGTGAAGAATCTGACTGTCAAAGAGTATCCAAGGCTAGTCAGCCCAGCGCATCTAGACAGTCAGTCACAGCACAGATATGTCCTCACAGCTTTCAGGGAAGGCACCACACCGTCACGGTCTCTTCGTGTAGAGACAGCAGACGTCACTGTGGTTTCCTTGCAATTTTAACACTTGGATTACTTTGTTGCGTTCAGTGTTGTTCAATGGCAACTCTCGCAGCCTATAACAGTATTGCAAACAACACGATCAACGGAACTGCCCTGCCACCATCTTGATACATTAGTATTGATGGGAAGTAAATTTACAGAGCATTCAGAAAGTATTCAGACCCCTTGATAATTTACACATTTTGTTACGTCAAATCAAATTTTATTTGTCACATACACATGGTTAGCAGATGTTAATGCGAGTGTAGCGAAACGCGTTACAGCCTTATTCTGAAATTGATTTAACAAATAAAACATCCTCAATCTACACACAATAGCCCATAATGACAAACCAATAACAGGTTTTTAGAAATTTGTGAAAATGTATTCAAGATCATTTACATGAGTATTCAGACTCTTTGATATGAGACTCTAAATTTTGGTCCTGTGCATCAATTGATCATATTTGACATGTTTCCACAACTTGATTGGAGTCCACCTGTGGTAAATTCAATTGATTGGACATGATTTGGAAAGGTACACACATCTATATAAAGGTCCCACAGTTGGCAGTGCATGTCAGAGCAAAACCCTAGCCATGAGGTCGAAAGAATTGTCCGTAGAGCTCCGAGGATTGTGTTGAGGCACAGATCTGGGGAAGGGCACCCAAAATTGTCTGCAGCATTGAAGGTCTCTACAAACACAGTGGCCTCCATCATTCTAAAAATGGAAGAAGTTTGGAACCACTGACTGTTCCTAGAGCTGGCCGCCCGGCCAAACTGAGCAATAGGGGGAGAAGGGTCTTGGTCAGGGAGGTGACCAAGACTCCGATGGTCACTCTGACAGAGCTCCAGAGTATCTCTGTGATGGTAGAACCTCCCAGAAGGACAACCATTTCTGCAGCACTCCAACAATCATGCCTTTATCATATAGTGACCAGACAGAAGCCACTCTACCATTAAGTAAAATGCACATGACAGCACACTTGGAGTTTCCCAAAAGGCACATAAGACTCTCAGACCATGAGAAACAAGATTCTCTGGTCTGATGAAACCAAGATTGAATTCTTTGGCCTGAATGCCAAGCGTCACATCTGGAGGAAACCTGGCACTATCCGTACGGTGAAGAATGGTGGCAGCATCATGCGTGGGGATGTTTTTCAGCAGCAGGGACTGCGAGACTAGTCAGGATCGAGGGAAAGATGAACGGAGCAAAGTACAGAGAGATCCTTGATGAAAACGTTCTTCAGAACACTCAGGACCTCAGATTGGAGCGAAGGTTCACCTTCCAACAGGACAATGACCCGAAGCTCACAGCCAAGACAACGCAGGAGTGGCTTCGGGACAAGTCTGAGTGTCCTTGAGTGGTCCAGCCAGAGCCCGGACTTTAACCTGATCGAACATCTCTGGAGAGACCTGAAATAGCTGTGCAGCGACGCTCCCCATCCAACCTGATAGAGCTTCAGAGGATCTGCAGAGAAGAATGGGAGAAACTCCCCAAATACAGGTGTGCCAAGCTATATATACACACATTTGAAGTCGGAAGTTTACATTCACATTAGCCAAATACATTTAAACTCAGTTTCACAATTCCTGACATTTAATTCTAATAAAAATTCCCTGTTTTAGGTCAGTTAGGATCACCACTTTATGTTAAGAATGTGAAATGTCAGAATAATAGTAGCGAGAAAGATTTATTGTCATCTTTTATTTCTTTCATCACATTACCAGTGGGTCAGAAGTTAACACGCACTCAATTAGTATTAGGGAGCATTGCCTTTAAATTGATTAACTTGGGTCAAACGTTTCGGGTAGCCTTCCACAAGCTTCCCACAATAAGTTGGGTGAATGTTGGCCCATTCCTCCTGACAGAGCTGGTGTAACTGAGTCAGGTTTGTAGGCCTCCTTGCTCGCACATGCTTTTTCAGTTCTGCCCACAGATTTTCTATAGGATTGAGATCAGGGCTTTGTGATGGCCACTCCAATACCTTGACTTTGTTGTCCATTTTGCTACAACTTTGGAAGTATGCTTGGGGTCATTGTCCATTTGGAAGACCCATTTGCGACCAAGCAAATGATGTCTTGAGATGTTGCTTCAATATATCCACGTAATTTTCCAGCCTCATGATGCCATCTATTTTGTGAAATGCACCAGTCCCTCCTGCAGCAAAGCACCCACACAACATGATGCTGCCACCCCTGTGCTTCACGGCTGGGATGGTGTTCTTCGGCTTGCAAGCCTCCCCCTTTTTCCTCCAAACATAACATTGGTCATTATGGGGAAACATTTATTTTTGTTTCATCAGACCAGAGGACATTTCTCCAAAATGTACAATATTTGTCCCTATGTGCGTTGCAAACTGTAGTATGGCTTTTTTTAATGGCGGTTTTGGAGCAGTGGCATCTTCCTTGCTGGGCGGCCTTTCAGGTTATGTCGATATAGGACTCGTATTACTGTGGATATAGATACTTTTGTACCCATTTCCTCCAGCATCTTCACAAAGTCCTTTACCGTTGTTCTGGGATTGATTTGCACTTTTCGCACCAAAGTACGTTGATCTCTAGGAGACAGAATGGGTCTCCTTCCTGAGCGGTATGATGGCTGCGTGGTCCCATGGTGTTTATACTTGCGTACTATTTTTTGTGCAGATAAACGTGGTACCTTCAGGCGTTTGGAAATTGCTCCCAAGGAAGAACCAGACTTGTGGAGATCTACAATTATTTTTCTGAGGTCTTGGCTGATTTCTATTGATTTTCCCCTGATGTCAAGCAGAGGCACTGAGTTTGAAGGTAGGCCTTGAAATACAGCCATAGGTACACCTCCAATTATGTCAATTAGCCTATCATAAGCTTCTAAAGCCATGACATCATTTTCTGGAGTTTTCCAAGCTGTTTAAAGGCATAGTCAACTTAGTATACATAAACTTCTGACCCACTGGAATTGTGATACAGTGAATTATAAGTTAAATAATCTGTCTGTAAACAATTGTTGGAAAAATTAGTAGATGTCATAAACGACTTGCCAAAACTATAGTTTGTTAACAAGAAATTTGTGAAGTGGTTGAAAAACGAGTTAAATGACTACAACCTAACCTAAACTTCCGACTTCAACTGCATGTGTGTGTGTATATACACTGCTCAAAAAAATAAAAGGGAACACTAAAATAACACATCCTAGATCTGAATGAATTAAATATTCTTATTAAATACTTTTTTCTTTACATAGTTGAATGTGCTGACAACAAAATCACAATAATTATCAATGGAAATCTAATTTATCAACCCATGGAGATCTGGATTTGGAGTCACACTCAAAATTAAAGTGGAAAAACACACTACAGGCTGATCCAACTTTGATGTAATGTCCTTAAAACAAGTCAAAATGAGGCTCAGTAGTGTGTGTGGCCTCCACGTTCCTGTATGACCTCCCTACAATGCCTGGGCATGCTCCTGATGAGGTGGCGGATGGTCTCCTGAGGGATCTCCTCCCAGACCTGGACTAAAGCATCCGCCAACTCCTGGAAAGTCTGTGATGCAAGGTGGCGTTGGTGGATGGAGCGAGACATGATGTCCCAGATGTGCTCAATTGGATTCAGGTCTGGGGAACAGGCGGGCCAGTCCATAGCATCAATGCCTTCGTCTTGCAGGAACTGCTGACACACTCCAGCCACATGAGGTCTAGCATCGTCTTGCATTAGGAGGAACCCAGGGCCAACCGCATCAGAATATGGTCTCACAAGGGGTCTGAGGATCTCATCTCGGTACCTAATGGCAGTCAGGCTACCTCTGGCGAGCACATGGAGGGCTGTGCGGCCCCCCAAAGAAATGCCACCCCACACCATGACTGACCCACCGCCAAACCGGTCATGCTGGAGGATGTTGCAGGCAGCAGAACGTTCTCCACGGCGTCTCCAGACTGTCACATGTGCTCAGTGTGAACCTGCTTTCATCTGTGAAGAGCACAGCGCGCCAGTGGCGAATTTGCCAATCTTGGTGTTCTCTGGCAAATGCCAAACGTGGACGTTGTGGACGTTGGGCCCTCATACCACCCTCATGGAGTCTGTTTCTGACCGTTTGAGCAGACACATGCACATTTGTGGCCTGCTGGAGGTCACTTTGCAGGGCTCTGGCAGTGCTCCTCCTGCTCCTCCTTGCACAAAGGTGGAGGTAGGTCCTGCTGCTGGGTTGTTGGCCTCCTCCACGTCTCCTGATGTACTGGCCTGTCTCCTGGTAGCGCCTCCATGCTCTGGACACTACACAGACAGACACAGCAAACCTTCTTGCCACATCTCGCATGATGTTCCATCCTGGATGAGCTGCACTACCTGAGCCACTTGTAGCATGAGACGGAGTCTACAATCCACACCACTAGAGTGAAAGCACCGCCAGCATTCAAATGTGACCAAAACATCAGCCAGGAAGCATAGGAACTGAGAAGTGGTCTGTGGTTATCACCTGCAGAACCACTCCTTGTCTTGCGAATTGCCTATAATTTCCACCTGTTGTCTATTCCATTTGCACAACAGCATGTGAAATGTATTGTCAATCAGTGTTGCTTCCTAAGTGGACAGTTTGATTTCACAGAAGTGTGATTGACTTGGAGTTACATTGTGTTGTTTAAGTGTTCCCTTTAATTTTTTGCCACATTTCAGGCTTCAAACATAAAGATATAAAACTGTATTTTTTTGTGAAGAATCAACAACAAGTGGGACACAATCATGGAGTGGAACGACATTTATTGGATATTTCAAACTTTTTTAACAAATCAAAAACTGAAAAATTGGGCGTGCAAAATTATTCAGCCCCTTTACTTTCAGTGCAGCAAACTCTCTCCAGAAGTTCAGTGAGGATCTCTGAATGATCCAATGTTGACCTAAATGACTAATGATGATAAATACAATCCACCTGTGTGTAATCAAGTCTCCGTATAAATGCACCTGCACTGTGATAGTCTCAGAGGTCCGTTAAAAGCGCAGAGAGCATCATGAAGAACAAGGAACACACCAGGCAGGTCCGAGATACTGTTCTGAAGAAGTTTAAAGCCGGATTTGGATACAAAACGATTTCACAAGCTTTAAACATCCCAAGGAGCACTGTGCAAGCGGTAATATTGAAATGGAAGGAGTATCAGACCACTGCAAATCTACCAAGACCTGGCCGTCCCTCTAAACTTTCAGCTCATACAAGGAGAAGACTGATCAGAGATGCAGCCAAGAGGCCCATGATCACTCTGGATGAACTGCAGAGATCTACAGCTGAGGTGGGAGACTCTGTCATAGGACAACAATCAGTCGTATATTGCACAAATCTGGCCTTTATGGAAGAGTGGCAAGAAGAAAGCCATTTCTTAAAGATATCCATAAAAAGTGTCATTTAAAGTTTGCCACAAGCCACCTGGGAGACACACCAAACATGTGGAAGAAGGTGCTCTGGTCAGATGAAACCAAAATGGAACTTTTTGGCAACAATGCAAAACGTTATGTTTGACGTAAAAGCAACACAGCTGAACACACCATCCCCACTGTCAAACATGGTGGTGGCAGCATCATGGTTTGGGCCTGCTTTTCTTCAGCAGGGACAGGGAAGATGGTTAAAATTGATGGGAAGATGGATGGAGCCAAATACAGGACCATTCTGGAAGAAAACCTGATGGAGTCTGCAAAAGACCTGAGACTGGGACGGAGATTTGTCTTCCAACAAGACAATGATCCAAAACATAAAGCAAAATCTACAATGGAATGGTTCAAAAATAAACATATCCAGGTGTTAGAGGAATGGGAAAAAATGTCAGTCTCTCGATGTGCAAAACTGATAGAGACATACCCCAAGCGACTTACAGCTGTAATCGCAGCAAAAGGTGGCGCTACAAAGTATTAACTTAAGGGGGCTGAATAATTTTGCACGCCCAATTTTTCAGTTTTTGGTTTGTTAAAAAAGTTTGAAATATCCAATAAATGTCGTTCCACTTCATGATTGTGTCCCACTTGTTGTTGATTCTTCACAAAAAAATACAGTTTTATATCTTTATGTTTGAAGCCTGAAATGTGGCAAAAGGTTGCAAAGTTCAAGGGGGCCGAATACTTTCGCAAGGCACTGTATATAAAATAATGACATTTACACACACACACACACACAAAGATTTCTAAAAACCTGTTTTTGCTTTGTCATTTTGGGGTATTGTGTGTAGATTGATGAGAGAAGAAACGATTGAATCCATTTTAGAATAATGTGGAAAAAGTTGAGGGTTCTGAATACTTTCCGAATGCACTGCACATGTTTCACATCTCTAGAAGGTGGCTAAAACATGCTTCCCCTCAATATGAGATCTGTATGCAAAACATTTACATTAGACATTTTAGTAATTTAGCAGATGCTCTTATCCAGAGTGACTTACACTAAGTGCATTCATCTTAAGATAGCTAGGTGAGACAACCACATACTGTATCACAATGAAATATACAGGATACGAACATTCCATTCCAGCTTAACAATGGACATTTAGGTTTTTGCAACAACAAAAAAACTACCTTTTAATCCACATCTAGAATCTATGAATAAAACATCTATGTACAGTAATATTTTGGACAAACACTAAGCAATCATTTCTGGTGAAAAAAAACACAAGTGAAAAATTGGTGGATATAGCACTTTGGAAATAAACTCATTTATTTATAACATCAGAGACCAAGAACGTCAAACTACGCATGGTCTAATCGCCTATAATATATTCGGAGTGAATCTCACCAGTACACTCAAAAATACAGGGGTGACCACATTCTAGTCTTCATCACTCTTAAAGGCAGTCTCGTGTAATGCTGTAATCCTGCTCTTTTCCTGCCATGGCGCTAGCAGCATAACTGAGCTGATGTGTCATACAACCCCACCCACCGAACAGGGAAATCCTGGGCCAATGAGGCTGGGCCGTTAGCTGCAGGCACAGCGATGAATCACTGCTCTGCCCGTGTCATATATGCCTACATGCCACGCCATTCTAACCGCCTCCACAAGAGAACTAGGGCGTGTTTACACACATCTAACTAGGCTTATATCCTAAGTAATAATGTCTAGTTGTTTCTTTACCTTGCTGGACTGTCGTAAGTTTCTCCCCTTTGCCTGAAATAGTGATGTGTCATGTTCTAATTCTGTGTAAGCCTTGCCTACGTAAGTTGTTATGGAGTCCCCCGTGTTCGATACCCTGGTCCCCCGTCTTCGATACCCTGGTCCCCTGTGTTCGTTACCCTGGTCCCCCGTGTTCGATACCCTGGTCCCCCGTGCTCGATACCCTGGTTGGATAACTTGAGCAGATCCAGTCTCAAACCTAGGTTGGACAGCAAAATCAACAGGAGCAGAAGCATTTCATTGTGTTTTCAAAGAAACAGTAGTGTCTCTGGAGCAAACAACGCTACACTGAACACAACATAGCAGAGAAGAGCAAATCCGATGAAACTGTACTTATGGCAATGCTGAGTGTGTCCAAGAGTGTGTGTGTGCGTGCGTTTGTATGCACTTTTGTTTGTGTACGCAGGCATGCATGTGTCTGTGTGTGTACGGGCACGTGTGTGTGTGTGTGTGTGTGTGTGTAGTGGGTGGAGAAAAGGGGAAAGTGCCTCTCCTCTCTGTGTAGTAGTTCAGGTGAGTGTTAATGGAGGTGGTAAAGTGTTGTTAAGGTGGAGGTTAATGCTCATCTTTCTCTCCTCTCCCGCCTCCACTGATGCACCACAGAGTAATGAACCATAGAGATAAAACGACTGGATCCATCTCTAGGAAATGAACAACCACATTTATCCTGGATCAGGTGATGCACTTAGTGCTACTGCATCAGTATTCACATGTTCCCAAATGGCACCCTATCCCCTATACAGTGCAATGCTTTTGACCAGAGCCATATAGGTCCTGGTCAAATGTGGCGTACTACAGTATATAGGGAATAGGGTGGCATTTTGGATAAAACACATTGTAGTTGGTAGATAACTAGCCAGCCATATCAAATAAGGAAGTGTTCTGCTAGCTACAGTACTGTGTACGGAAGCGGTACAGACGGACAAAGATATACATTTGTAACATGCACTGGGCTGTGGTGAGATGAGAGTGACGTCATTGTCAGAGAAGCCCCCCGGTGGATAGAACACTTCCTCACACAACCAAGGGACTGAAGTAGAACTGTATCGGCAAGGCAAACCGAATCCTAGACAAGTCATTTGAGCCGAGCGGCCCCTTCTTGTCTAGTGAAAGAAAGAAAGTGAATCCACGCACTAAATAGCGGCATTATGACAACAGTGATATGAGATGCCAGGCTTCTGAGGACCATTTGCTTACAAAACAACCAGCAGAAAACCCATCTTGTTTTCTACTGCAATTAACCAGCCTTTCGTTATGTGTTTGAGTGGCTCTCCCTCCCCCCCATCCACCCGTCAGTCCACTGAAAACATAATTATGTTTCCTTCATTAAAAATAGTCATTTATTGTGCGGAGAACGGCGCTACAGCTGTCCCTTGATTACTAAATGGAATAGAGCAATGATCTATGAAGTCATTAGGGCTACAGTGTGGAACTAATTCCAACCCTGGAATGAACCGCAGAACCAAGGAGGGGCACTTGCGAGCAAGCAAGCGAGAGAGAAAGGAGGTGGGAGGGAGAGAGAAAGGAGGTGGGAGGGAGAGAGAGAGAAAGGGAGGGTGGGAAGTGGAGAGAGAGAAAGGAGGCGGGAGGGAGAGAGAAAGTAGCAGTGGCCATGTTCTACTCTCAACCCATAGTTGATCAGCTGTCAGATATCATGTGATTAATCTACTCTGAGTGATTCCAATCGTGTATGTACGTGTGTGCACGTGCGTAAATGTTCTGATGATAAATCAGAGTGCAAGTTGTTGATGGCAAAAGATTATCTCCTTGTTTCTAAAGCCAGTCCGGGGATGGTTTGAAGGCCTGGTTAGCAAACGGTGTCTAACTCATTAGCAGTAGGCCCATAGCCACACCTGCGCTAATGGATAGCATGTGCAGGAGGGAGCAGTTAAAGGAATACTTCACTAGCTAAAGGCATGCTGGGGACTGGGGAGTGGCTGTACAGTGAAATAGATACTGTATTGGGTTAAATGGTTAGCATTAGCAGGTCATTGAACTTGCACAGCCCATACTGGACCTATATTATACATATGATGTACTTCAGCCTGTATTTTCAAAACTTTGGGTAGGAAACAGCAACGATAAAAATGTCCTACACACAGCATCACTTAACCTCCATAATTAACCCTTCACTCTCTGCTGCTCAAACGGATTTAAAAATCAGTCATGTCAGAGCAGTTTAGCCCTGGGACTCAGCACAACCAGCGGCCTAACTCTGGCCATGGGCCCTATTCATGGGTTAAATGTTTCGTCACAATATTGTTTTGAATGTTCGAGTGAATTTTTTAGGGGTCATGGTCTTTTTTTATTTTATTTTTTATTTTTACCCCTTTCCCCAATTTCGTGGTATCCAATTGTTGTAGTAGCTACTATCTTGTCTCATCGCTACAACTCCCGTACGGGCTCGGGAGAGACGAAGGTTGAAAGTCATGCGTCCTCCGATACACAACCCAACCAGCCGCACTGCTTCTTAACACAGCGCGCATCCAACCCGGAAGCCAGCCGCACCAATGTGTCGGAGGCTACACCGTGCACCTGGCAACCTTGGTTAGCGCGCACTGCGCCCGGCCCGCCACAGGAGTCGCTGGTGCGCGATGAGACAAGGACATCCCTACCGACCAAGCCCTCCCTAACCCGGACGACGCTAGGCCAATTGTGCGTCGCCCCACGGACCTCCCGGTCGCGGCCGGTTACGACAGAGCGAACCCAGGGACTCTGATGGCACAGCTGGCGCTGCAGTACAGCGCCCTTAACCACTGCGCCACCCGGGAGGCCGGGTCATTGTCATTTAAGAGGGCATTCTTTCTACAATTTACCACAATTACACATATGGAAGGTCACCTGATTTTAGCTAGCTGACTTGAGGCATTGCTAGCAATTGTTGACGAACTTTGCTAGCTAATGACAACATTGCCATCTGTCTAAAGTACATTTGACGACATGATAATGCTGGCAAAGTTGTTTCCAACTATACATTTGACTACTTTCTCAATGTCATCGTATTTCCAGGCACTATTGTGTAATTTAGACTAAACCATATTTAGCCTCTGTCCAGAATGACTGGGCGCTTATCATCACTTTAGGGCACCACTACTGTGCCTCTGGTAGAGGGCGACTTGAGTAGATGTTCATAACAATGGCATGACATGACCAACAATGGCATGACGCGACCGAGTGACAGAGGTGCAACCTATGAATAAGGGTCAGATATATGATGACATCATCATTATAACATTCAGTAGGACTAATGGGGTGATACAGTAATGTGTGAGTGTAATGTCTCTTACCCTCGATGGGCGATGTCTTGAGCCTGCGGCAGACCCCCTGCACGTCTCCGTAGGAGTCGGCTATCTTGGTGACGGCCTCTCCACTCCTCAGCTCCATCAGCTCTCGGAGGTCCATCACCGTGATGCCAAAGTCCCCCTCCTGGTTGCCATCGGCAACAGAGTTCCCGGGAGGGTGGTCCGCCGTGTTGTTGGCCATTTTGTCGGTGTTTGATTGTTTTTCTATTTACTCGCCTACTGTCTCTCTAAGATCACTGTGCTTGACAGTTGTAAACTAGGAACTGGCTCGTAGTGCGGAAATAGTTCAATAGTACAACAAGGAAGTCCAAGTCACCTAAGGGCTTCAACACCTAAGTCCTTACTTTGTGCAGACAGGAAATGTGGGTATTGTAGTAGTATTGAGTGGTGGTCTCTCTGCCAGGTGTGGGAGATGAACATCAGTGGACGAGCGTCTGGACCCGGAAGTGCATATTATCTACCAAGGAAACAGTGGAGTCATGATCCGTTGACCACTTCTTCTGTTCCACAAAACTGCAGGAGAAAGAGACAAGAAAAAAAAAGGTTTTAAAACATGAATATAAACCACAGGAATAGCTTGCTATTGAGGATTTCTATCAAATACTACAAGATCACCACCACATAACCAGAAAAAAAAAGAAAAATTATTGTATTATTATAAAATTATTGTAGGAACAGTATGGCAGCGGTTCCCCAAACTGTGGGGCGGGCGAGGGGGGTCATTTGTATTTTAAGGAACTCAGCCCGGTTTGAAACGTACTCTTGAAAGTTACAATTGTAGAACGCGCAAGGTGCAATTACGAAATTGGGTACGGCATCATCAGTTCCTCGTCGTGTTAGTTATTGCAGACCTTAGAGAGCGATGTATAACTAGTCAGAAAGTGTCCAGATCAACCAGCCCATGTCAGCTAACGTTTTTCTATCAAGTTTTTGTTGTTGCCCATAGTCATTTTTTTGGGTCACGCAAATACTACACGCATACACAGTCGACATTGCAAAATGTAAAGAATTGCAAGAAAATTGCAAGAGTGGAAGAACTGAGATCAGAGAAGAAAATGCCAAAACGCTAAAGAGATTCTCAAAAGCAGAGAGCATGTGATTCTCTGAATGGGAAAGACAGCCATGCTTTGCATCGAGGTTGGACAGGCCATACAGTGGGAAACATATTTAGGATAATCCGACTCTCACTTGACACACACAGACCCATTGTTTGTATAAGATTAGCCGTCTCGCAGTGGATCCAACTGCTTGTCCCAAAACGACTGCTTTTCACATAGAATCCTAATTCCCCTATATGGAGGCAGAGGATAAAGACGCCATGGGAATCACCATAGTGACCTGGTTCTATGACACCAGTGCTATGGAGTAGTTATCAGTGGTGTGTAGCTGTAGAGAGGAGCTATAATAGATTGTTAATATCTCCCATACAATACAAAGTCTAATACAGCAGTCTTTAATGCAGCGCTGTGTTGAAACTGACTGGAAGGAAGAAGACATTATGCTAATGTGAGATAACGCTCTGGACCACTCATCTGAGCCAGTGTGTGTGTGTGTGTGTGCGTGTGTGTGTGTCCCACTCCTCTGGGCTCTCCATGACATACTAAACACCCCAAATGGAGGTCTGCCTTTGATGTGTGCTTATGTGATAAGAACTGATGTGCTGGAGTGTGACTCTCCAGACTTCCATTCTCTGTCTCACAGGCCAGAAATACACTCATGCACACGCGGATCCACACCAGGGTTCCGTTAGCCGGCAACAGACGACTTTTGGCCGATAAAAAATGATGAAAAGCCGATTCATAAAAATTGTCATGCACCTGATGCTGAGGAGCGAGAGACGAGCCTTGGCCTAAGTTACTGTTGATTGTGAAGATGGAGGCCATTTTCATTGAAGTAAAACGAAAGTTAGAGGGGGAAAAGTATGCCGATAGTGAAAGGGGGGGGCTGTTTATAATAATTTGTTGTATTATTATTATTATTATTGTAGGCCTATTTATTCATCTAAACCAGTTGTTTAATATTCAAAAAAAGTGTTTTGTTTCATTTGGTTTTCTCAATACGATCTGCCGTTTTAATTGTGTGCTCCGTATTTAGTTAACGAGGTCAAGTAGACCTGCCTATTGCTGTCATTTGTTGGATACGGGAAGCACTAGACTTTGTTGGTAATTGCTGCAATATAGCCTGTTCAAAACATTTGTGAATGTTTAAACCAGTTCACAAGTGTTTTATTTCATTCTGTTGGGCCATTTTCTTTGGCCAAATTAAGTTCCAACTGTAATATTGTGTTTGCCAAAATATAATATCCTGCTCTTATTTTGCCTATAAACAATGGCTTGACTTAGTTTTGAAATTACCCAAATAAAGTTTAGAAACTTTTGTGAAGGTTTGGTGTTGTGTGGCAGTGCGCACCAACTGACTCTGAAAGTTGAACTTGAGGTGAGGAAGAATGTTTTAGGCCTCACCGGGGTGAATCCTAGAAATTAACAATATAATGCTCATCATTAATTATGATAGAAAATTAACGAATTAGTCTCCTTGTGTACGCCTATATCATAGCAGACGCAGTAGCCCATCTGAAAGGCATGTCAGTGCAGCATTCCACCAGCATCTCTGCAGCTCTAGGTCTAACCTTTATCTTCATTTATATCTTTTTTTAAATATTAATATCGTACAGTGAATGCCTAAGCCTATTGGCATATGCATGCAACGCCCTGGTGCGTTTAGTGCTCAAATCTCCAACAGCTGAATAATTATTGTTTTAGGAAAGTAAAAACCAATAATGCAAATGGGCAAGAACGTTTTTGCATAGGCTACGCACCGAAAACACAAGGAATAGTGTTTTAGAAATGTGTAATTAGGGTTGTTCTCAAGGACACGTAAATGTGGCTCATTTGGCCAACATTGCTCGTTTATTGATGGTGCTGGCTGCTTGGGTGGACGCCCTAATGGGTTACGCACCCCAATACATATGGATGACCGGGGCATTTTCTCAAAATGTCAGATAAATGTAAATATTCACAGTCACTTGGCAAATTTTCCTAACAAAAACCCTGACTGACACACACACACAACCATATTATAATTAGCCTAGGAGCGGTTATTTTATATATGGGAAAGTGGTGTATGTGAGGTGGTTTGCTTGTGAGAACCTGCAGGAAGGCATTAACCTAGATTGGGTTAATATGCTCTTCTTTATACTCTGACATCTTCCCTGGAATTTGATAGAAATGTAAAAACAAAGAGCACCTCACTGATTTAACCTCAGGCCTTTCACTGAAGCAGTTAGACAAAACAACCACCATGGCCATGTACTGCTCCTCAATGGAAGTTTCCACACACTTAGGTTGGAGTCATTCAAAAAAAACGTGTTTTTCAACCACTCCACAAAATCCTTGTTAGCAAACTATAGTTTTGGCAAGTCGGTTAGGACATCAAATTTTTCCAACAATTGTTTACAGACAGATTATTTCACTGTATCACAATTCCAGTGGGTCAAAAGTTTACATGCACTAAGTTGACTGTGCCTTTAAATGCTTGGAAAATTCCAGAAATGTCATGGCTTTAGAAGCTTCTGATAGGCAAATTGACAGTCAATTGGAGGTGTACCTGTGGCTGTATTTCAAGGCCAACCTTCAAACTCAGTGCCTCGCTGCTTGGCATCATGGGAAAAATCTAAAGAAATAAGCCAAGATCTCAGAAAAATATTGTAGACCTCCACAAGTCTGGTTCATCCTTGGGAGCAATTTCCAAAACACCTGAAGGTACCACGTTCATCAGTACAAACAACAGTATGCAAGTATAAACACAATGGGACCACGCAGCCCTCATACCGCTCAGGAAGGAGACACGTTCTGTCTCCTAGAGATGAACGTACTTTGGTGTGAAAGGTGCAAATCGATCCCAGAACAGCAGCAAAAGGACCTTGTGAAGATGCTGGAGGAAACAGGTACAAAAGTATATATATATATATATCTCCATAGTAGAGGTCAACCGATTCTGATTTTTCAACGCCGATACCGATTATTGGAGGACCAAAAAAAGCTGATACCGATTAATCGGATGATTTTTATTTATATTATTAATTTATATATAATAATGACAATTACACCAATACCGAATTAACACTTAATATAACACATCAATTTAGTCTCAAATAAATAATGAAACGTGTTCAATTTGGTTTAAATAATGCAAAAACAAAGTGTTGGAGAAGAGTAAAAGTGCAATATGTGCCATGTAAAAAAGCTAACGTTTCAGTTCCTTGCTCAGAACATATGAAAGCTGGTGGTTCCTTTTAACATGAGTCTTCAATATTCCCAGGTAAGAAGTTTTAGGTTGTAGTAATTATAGGACTATTTCTCTCTATACCATTTGTATTTCATATACTTTTGACTATTGGATGTTCTAATAGGTACTTTAGTATTGCCAGCCTAATCTCGGGAGTTGATAGGCTTGAATTCATAAACAGCGCAATGCTTGTAGCACAGCAAAGAGCTGCTGGCAAATGCATGAAAGTGCTGTTTGAATTAATGCTTACGAGCCTGCTGCTGCCTACCACCGCTCAGGTCAGACTGCTCTATCAAATCATAGACTTAATTATAATATAATAACACACAGAAATACAAGCCTTGGGTCATTAATATGGTCAAATCCGGAAACTATCATCTCGAAAACAAAACGTTTATTCTTTCAGTGAAATACGAAACCATTCCGTATTTTATCTAACGGGTGGCATCCCTAAGTCTAAATATTGCTGTTACATTGCACAACCTTCAATGTCATAATTATGTACAATTCTGGAAAATTAATTACGGTCTTTGTTAGGAATAAATGGTCTTTACACAGTTCGCAACAAGCCAGGCGGCCCAAACTGCTGCATATACCATGACTCTGCTTGCACAGAACGCAAAAGAAGTGAGAAAATTGCCCCAGTTAAAAGAAATTCATGTTAGCAGGCAATATTAACTAAATATGCAGATTAAAAAATATATACTTGTGTACTGATTTTAAGAAAGGCATTGATGTTTATGGTTAGGTACACATTGGTGCAACAACAGTGCTTTTTTCGCGAATGCGCTTGTTAATAAATCACCCGTTTGGCGAAGTAGGCTGTGATTCAATGATAAATTAACAGGCACCACAACGATTATATGCAACACAGGACAAGCTACATAAACTAGCAATATCATCAACCATGTGTAGTTAACTTGTGATTATGTTAAGATTGATTGTTTTTTATAAGATAGGTTAAATGCTAGGTAGCACCTTACCTTGAGTGCAATGTAATCGGCCATAACTGGTGTCCAAAAATGCTGAATACCGATTGTTATGAAAACGGCCCTAATTAAAATCGGCCATTCCGATTAAATCGGTCGACCTCTAATCCATTGTAAAACGAGTCCTATATCATCATAACCTGATAGGCCGCTCATAAACAAAGATTGTACTTTTTGGAGAAATGTCCTCTGGTCTGATGAAACAAAAATAGAAATGTTTGGCCATAATGACCATCGTTATGTTTGGAGAAAAAGGGGGAGACATGCAAGTCGAAGAATACCATCCCAACCGTGAAGCATGGGGGTGGCAGCATTATGTTGTGGGGGTGCGTTGCTGTAGGACGGACTGCCGCACTTCACAAAATAGATGGCATGAAAGGCTTGAAAATGATGTGGATATTTTGAAGCAACATCTTAGGACATCAGTCAGGAAGTTAAAGCTTGGTCGCAAAATGGGTCTTCCAAATAGACAATGACCACAAGCATACTTCCAAAGTTGTGGCAAAATGGCTTGAGGACAACAAAGTCAAGGTATTGGAGTGGCCATCACAAAGCCCAGACCTCAATCCTATAGAAAATTTGTGGGCAGAACTGAAAAGGCCTACAAACCTGACTCAGTTACACCAGGTCTGTCAGGAGGAATGGCATTTTTACTCTGATTAAATGTCAGGAATTGTGAAAAACAGAGTTAATGTATTTGGCTAAGGTGTAGGTAATCTTCCGACTTCAACAGTATATACAGCTTACCATTCAAAGTGAATGGCCATCTATATTGCTCCCCCAAAAAGTGTGTGTTCCTCTCTGTGTATGTGTGAGAGAGAGAGACTTTCCACAGAGGGGAAGTGACCTGGCCTCTAGAGTTTCAATGATGGCGTTTTCAGCAATGCTTCTGGACAAAAAGTTGGTAGACGCTGCTCGGGTCTACAAATGCATTAGCCTGATGTAACCAGTATGCATGTGTAAATGCCACTTGAGCTCAGTTTCCAAACAAAATCTATCGACTTTGCGAAATGTCAGCAGTCGCCTGGGGACCATTAAAGGGCCACTAAATGGCTCCCTAAATTAGGGGCCCAAACAGTGAGAGCTTTTAGACAACATACAGTACACTGCAATACACTATATATACAAAAGTATGTGGACAAATTAGTGGATTCAGCTATTTCAGCCACAGCCAATGCTGACAGGTGTATAAAATCGAGCACACAGCCATGCAATATCCATAGACAAACTTTGGCAGTAGAATGGCCTCACTGAAGAGTTTAGTGACATTTAATGTGGCCCCATCATAGGATGCCAACTTTCCAACAAGTCAGTACATCAAATTTATGCACTGCTAGAGCTGTCCCGTTCAACTGTAAGTGCTGTCACTGTGAAGTGGAAATGTCTAGGAGCAACAACGGCTTAGCCGCAAAGTGGCAGGCCACACAAGCTCACAGAACAGGACTGCCCAATGCAGAAACGTGTAGCGCGTAAAAATCGTCTGTCCTCGGTTGCAACACCACCAAGTTACAAACTGTCTCTGGAAGCAACTTCAGTACAAAAACAGTTAGTTGGGAGCTTCATAAAATGGGTTTCCATGGCCGAGCACTCTTCCCAGAAGAGTGAAGGCTGTTATAGTAGCAAACGGGGGACCAACTCCATATTAATGCCCATGATTTTGGAATGAGATGTTCGATGAGTAGGTGTCCACATACACTACATGACCAAAAGTATGTTCCCACGTCACCAGCCTCTCCCCTTCTCTCGCTCTATCCCCCTTTTGCGCTCTCTGTGTATTGTTCTCACCCTCACTCTTATCCTCCTCTGTGCCCCTCTTCATCTCTCTCTTCCTCTCTACTTAGTTAACGTGGTCGTGAATACACGGTATGAAAAACAGCCGTAAGCATGACTTTTACCGACTTCTTCTCGTTTCCCACGGTCACTTTGCTATAAACCACATTAACCATCATCGATCCATCGCCAGAGAGAATGAGCACCACCGCCACCAAAATGAACAACAACACAGATCTGTGACACGTCTCTATGAGAAGAGATGTTTATTAATGTCGATGGGTGAGGATCTAGCTACTCATTAAGACAAGCTAATCAACTGGCACGCTAATTTTACCAATAGTCATTTCATTAGTGAAATTAGCCCAAGCGCCGGAGCCTCTCCAACACCAAGAAAATAACGCAGATGCCTCTGCTTGTTCCCTCATTATGCAAAACAGCGCGGTGATGTCATTAACACGGAATGCAGTAATTATAGCTATTGTGATGATACAATTAGGGAGAGAGGGGATGTGAGATGGAGAGATGAGGAATGAAAGAATGTGAAAAACAGGGACGAGGAGAATGATCTAATAATTCACTTGAATGCCGAAATGATGGGGGGGGGGGGGGGGGGGGGGGTACCCTCATTATTCTAGTAACATGACCTGATTAAATACATCCAAACTATGGCCTATGCCACAGCGATGGGAGAGAGAGGGTAGAGAAAATAAAAGACAGAATACCTTAGAGAAGTAGACGATAACATGGAAGAGAGCAGAGTAGCGAACAGCCAAAGAAAAGGCTGTGTGCGTCCAGCTACTACTAGCTGAGGGATTCCCTCTGAGTAAAGGAAGTGAGAGCAGCACAAATACAAGGCATGTGGCCAACTACCTACACTTACTTATTCACACAAACACACAGCATACAGCAGAGCACAGGGAGGTTCTGTTTAACAGCGTGGCTGTGTATTTGACTAACTCCACACACACACACACACCACTCCACCCTGATCTGCTACCAGGCCTGTTGTCAAGTAACTCACCACTTACACTGTAATCATCACTAGATACTATTCAGAATACACCGCCAAGCTACTGAAGAGCCCCACTTTCTCAACTCTGGCATGGAATGATGTAGCGAGGGAGAGATCAAGAGCAAGCGAGGAATGTGAGAGAAAAATGAGGATATAAAAACAGAGGGGGTGGAGGAGGAGGAATGATATGCATATACTGTAGAGAGGGAAATGAGCTAGATGAAAAAGGAGAGCAGTAAAACAAGGAGGCACATATAGTAAGTAGAAAGGCAGATCGTACAAAAGGGAGCGAGGTAGAGTAGAATGAGAGGTAGAGTAGAACGAGGGGTAGAGTAGAACGAGGGGTAGAGTAGAACGAGGGGTAGAGTAGAACGAGGGGTAGAGTAGAACGAGGGGTAGAGTAGAACGAGGGGTAGAGTAGAACAAGGGGTAGAGTAGAACGAGAGGTAGTGTAGAACGAGAGGTAGTGTAGAACGAGAGGTAGTGTAGAACGAGAGGTAGTGTAGAACGAGAGGTAGTGTAGAACGAGAGGTAGTGTAGAAAGAGAAATATGGATAACCCACCAGAGCAATAACGTTGCTACATGTGTCTCATTAAATTACAGTCCTCATTACTGTGTTGTCCTTCTAAATTGCTATTAACAATGGACCATTGAGGTCTGTTTTTTTACTCAAATCTATCTGTGCCATCATTTATTTGGGTTTTCATGCCAATAAATATGTTTTAATTGAATTCAAATTGAGGGAGAGTAGAAAAATCAAGTAGATTTCTATGAGAAGGGCAGACAGAGGTAAAGTTAGAAATATAGGTAAAGTAGATGACAAACCTGTTAAGTCTACCCCCTCCTTTTTCGAACATTCTGTTAAAAATCGCGCAACATTTCAGCGTCCTGCTACTCATGCCAGGAATATAGTATATGCATATGATTAGTATGTGTGGATAGAAAACACTGAAGTTTCTAAAACTGGTTAAATCACGGCTGTGACTATAACAGAGCGCAAAAGCGCAAGAAAAACTGGTCACTGAAAACTGAAAAAAATATCCATGCGCCACTTGCATGTATTGTTTAAGGGGCACCAAATTAAATAGGGCCGAGATTGCAATTCCTACAGCTTCCACACGATGTAGCCAAAAACGTCATTTTCATTGACAAAAATCCTTTGTGTCATGACAAATAGATCCTTCATTCCGTCCAGCATACAGCAATCTTTTTTTGGAAAAGAGAAAAAGGGACATTGTTTTCTTGAGTAGCTGCTATTGAATACAGATCGCCCAGTGATCAATTTGATCGCTTATTAACGTTTACAAATACCTAAAGTTGGGTTACAAAAGTAGGTTGAAGTGTTTTGTCAAAGAATATAGGCAACTTATATAATTTTAAAAAATGACGTTGCGTGTTGGAAGAGAGCTTTTTTCCTGAACCAGACAGGCTATACAAATGGATATTTTGGGCATACATGGACGGATTTAAAAATCGGGAAAAAGACCAATTTGTGATGTTTATGGAACATATAGGAGTGCCAACAAAGAATATCATCAAAGGTAATGAATGTTTTATATTTTATTTCTGCGTTTTGTGTAGCGCCGGCTACGCTAATTATTTTGTTTACGTCCCCTTCAGGTATATTGGGGTGTTGCATGCTATCAGATAATAGCTTCTCATGCTTTCGCCGAAAAGCATTTTAAAAATCTGACTCGTTGGCTAGATTCACAACGAGTGTAGCTTTAATTCAATACCCTGCATGTGTGTTTTAATGAACGTTTGAGTTTTAACGAGTACATTTAGCATTTAGCATAGCGCATTTGCATTTCCAGGTGCCTAGTTGAGACGTCTGCGTCTCAAGTAGGATCAACAGGTTAAAGAGAGTCGAAAAAGAGGTAAAGTAGAAAGAGGTAAAGTAGATGATATGTTAAAGAGAGGGAGGGCAGCAGGTGATTGTAGCTTTAACGGTTCAAAAGATAGAGCCACATTTGAAGGAAGAAAACTGAAACCGCTCTGTTTATTACAATCGCATCTAGCGGCTACCGGAGGTTACCGACGTAACCCCGGTTCTGTGAACCAGCCCGCTTTATTTTATTTCAGAGTTTCTTTCGCAACCCCATTTTCAAATCAGGTGGCCCCACATGGGGTCGCTATCACCAGTTTGGGAAATGCTGCTCTACTGGCTCAAAGACCATGAGGCTACATGACAGCCTATGCTAGGAACAAAACCTGCTCTCCCTCGTTCTCTTTTCCATTCTCCCTTCCCTTCTACCCCGGTCTCTTTGCCTCTTTCTCCCTCTCCCTGTGGGGAGTGTCCCAAATGGCACCCTATGCCCTATATAGTGGGCTCTGGTCATTTGTACTACACAGGGCATAGGCTGCCATTTGGGATTCAGCCAATGACTCCATATAAGCTTAGTCATTCTGGACAGAGCACTCTACTGTTCATCTGCTTACTATCGGCCAGCTGATGAAATTAGTGACCACGGTACCTCAGGCTAGATCAGTGTGTGTGTGCAAGCGTGTGCGTGCACAGAAATATAGCAAACCAGGAACAAATTGTCTTACGACTATTAGAGCAAACAGCTACCACAGTAGATACCCAAAGTGTACACGCAGTATTACTACAGTACTGGAGATACAAATAATTATACAATACGCAGTGTGTGGTAAGTGAATGTTAAGCGTGTAAATTCCCAGTTACACACTGCTACTCCCATTCCACTATTCTCTCACTTCTCTTCCTCTAGTACTAGGCCACTTCAATACAACGTGCTGTGAAGAGTGGCAGCAGCATTTACCAGCGAATAAGTGAACAAGGTAAATCCATTCTAAACACTGACCTTCCATTCCAGCCCTTTACTTGACAACAAGAGGACATTGACAGGACATGGCTGCCTGGTTTAAATGGTAGCATATTATTTAAGGCATCATAACCCCGCTAGAGAGAGAGGAGAAAAAAGAAAAGAAGTAGAGATAGAAAATGTCTGGAAGAAAAAAAGCTTCACATCTCATTCATACTAAACTGTTAAGCGTCTAGTAGGCATTAAAAAGTGCAGGATCAAATTTAGAGTTTTCCAAAATCAGACTTTTCATGATTAGTAGAAGAAAACACAAATATACCGTCATGAACTGGCATCAAATTATAGTTAAGATATATAGATATCCTGTATCTAGAACAGAAAACAAAGGGAGAAAAGTGGAGTGCAGCAACAACAGCAACCTGGGAGCAGCTCTTCGGAGTAACATGGGGTTAACAGTTGCTGGGTTGGTGATGGAGAGAGGGTCAGTGTATTTTTTTGGGTCCTCCTATGTCCAAATAGTGAAAACAAATATATATTACACACACACACACTTGTGTGTTGAACCGGTATTTATTTTTCATATTTTAGTCGCTTAGCAGAAGCTCTTGCTCAAGGACACGTCGGCAGATTTTTCACCTAGTCGGCTCAGGGATTTGAACTAGTAACCTTTCAGTTACTGGCCCAACACTCTTAACTGCTAGGCTACCTGCTGCCTAGTCTAACAAATTCTAAATGGCACTAACAGTTTGCAAATTAGTTTAAGTGGAAAATAGAGGGGACACATTTATTCCAAAACTGCAGCTCGTTGTTGGAACAATCAACCAGTCCATTTTGAATTGTTGCTAAAACTGTCGTCACTTGGCAAGGAATGTGGCTTGTGTATCCCATCGGTTTTTAACAGGCACTTATACCTGTAGGCCTAACGGGAGCTTGTACGCGCACTCACGGTCGTAACGCAACTGAGTGAGCCATGGAGGGAATTTAGGGAGAAGAACTGTGTGATGTTTGGCATGGATTATTTTCTGTTGTGCCCCACAAATCCACGTCAAATAAAATTAACGTGGTCTTCAAGAACATTTCACTTGCCCGCTCAGGCATCCACAAACCACATTCCCCCAAATTGATTTACAGTGTTTTTACATTCAAAAAAAATGTACATCTAAAATAAATAAATACATAAAAAAAAAAAAAAATCGAGCTTTGGCATCCGAGTACTCGAACACTCATGTCCATCCCTACACCCTCCGTTCATCCATCAGCAGTCAGGGTATTCAACAGGTGGGGATGGAAAAACAGATTGGCTGGAGGCGAAACAGATCACAAACACTGGTAAACAAATCAGGGAGGAAAGGGAGATGGGGGAAGGGGAGGTTAGTGACACAGGTGAAAGATGAAGAGCTGGGTTTGTATTCTAATGGAGGTAGAAAGGGGAGCGCAGAGATGAAGAGAAGAGAGGGGGAAAGAGAACAAGAGGAGAGAATAAGGTTCAGTTGGTAGGAGGCAGAACTCCTCACCTCTATCATTCTCTTGCCCCGCAACTTCTCCCTCCTCACCTCTCTCCTCCCTGCCCTTTCCCAATCATCCCTCCTTGCCTCCTCTCTTCCTGCCTCTGCAGACACACCTGCCTTGCATACTAAAGCACGGACTGCGTCTCTCCCTCTCCTTCCCTCCCTGCAGAGCAGACACGCAACCCCCCCACTCACAGACTGCACCAAACCCCCCCCCCCCCCCCCCCCCTGCCACTAAGCAAATGTGGCTGTGGCCACACCCTAGACAGTGGGGAACTTGCCCAGTCGCACCCAGCAACAGCTCAAAAAATCAGCTTTACAGTTCCAGCACCACATGCTATAGCTGGCTGATCGCTTACGGCCCTATACTGCCTACTAATGACTCATACATCCCATGTGATGTAAAGTGTAAGCACACGCACGCTGCCAACACTTGCTCCACCCACACCCAGTATGGTGTGCACACACACACACACGCAGATCACAGTTGACTTCAGATATGAATTAATATAATAAACGGTCTTAACATATAACACTCCATAGGGAAAATCAGGCCCTTCTCAAAGAACCAGCTTCCGTTCAACTGTGCTTACTCTCACTACAACACCACACAACCTCAGAATACACAATCTCAGAGTAAGAGAGTACGAGAGAGAGAGAAGCATTGAAGTGTGTTATTCAATAAGCAAATGTTTTGCATTCAAACACACTGTCCACTCCCCTATTTTTAGATACGAGTCCATATAAAAACCTAGATGATAATATCCAGCAAATCACAGCTAAACAAACATTATCTTAGCATGTGGTCTGTGTTTGTATATGCAGTGTTGTGCTGCCTCTGTTCTAAAGAGCTGACCAGTTGCTGGTGTTTACCAATGAAAAAGCTGCAACAGGACACACACCAACATCTCTCCCCCTCCGCCTCTCTCCCCCTCGTTCCACTGTTGCAGTGGCAGAAGGATAAAGCAGGAATGAAGGAGACCACACCCTATCTGCAGTCACATGACCTGCCTGGAGGAGGAAATCCCTTACTGCAGAGAGAGGTAGAGAGAGAGAGAGAGAGAGAGACGGAAGAGAGAAGAAACTGAAAAAGACAGACGGACGGGATTTTAAGAGTACAGAGAGAGAGAGTGAAAATAGATGAACCATGTAAGTAGAGAGACAACAAGTGGAGTCAGGCAGCGAATAAGAGGCAAAGAATGAGAAGGGGGAAAACATGAAGAGAGAGGGCGAGGGTTGGTGGCGAGGCAACTCTCTCCCTCTTCTCCTCAGACACGTTGAACTCATTTGTGTTCTCAAACATGCAGTGAGCAGAGCCATAGCTGGCCAGCCCAAATCACAAAGACACCTCCCATCTCCTCTCCTCTAATCCTCCTCTCCTTCTCATCCCTCTCTCCCGCCGTGTGTGTCTGGTAGGCGCCTGGCCCTAAGGTATGAACAAGACATAACATCAGCGAAGACGGTGGCACACACCCCAACACCCCAGACTATATAAGGACACAACTACAATAAGAAACTACACACACACACACAGCTCTATATAAGGACTCAACTACAATAAGAAACTGAATACACGCACGCACACACAGCACTATATAAGGACTCAGCTACAACAAGAACCTACACACACACACACACACACACACACACGTCCATATAAGGAGCTGACAACAGTCAAATGGAAATCACAAAAAACATGCAAACATATTTTACATGTTGAGCCATTAGCAGATGCTTCCCATAGCAACTTACACTCCGTTCTTTCAACTAAGGCAGGTAAGACAACCACATATCATTCATTGCAAGTAAAACGTTCCAAAGAAAATCTTCTATTAAAAAAACCACACACGTTCAAACATGTAATCTGGTTACAAAAAAAAACAAATCCGTTATGTTACCCTGTAAATGTAATCAGTTTTCACATTACAGATACTTTTGAAAAAGTAGATGATTTCTTCTTGGATTACTTTTAAAATCATAAAGGATGCTTCTGAAAAAAATACATTATGACACCTTTCTGTTCTCTCAATGACATTCAATTCAGCATTGAAAAAAGGCACAAGTTTAAGTTCGTTCCACCACGCTCAGGTGAAACAAACAGAGACCACTATGAAGACACACCAAATACGTTTGATGGATCCCTTTTGTCTTCTTCAGAAAGAAGAAACAGAAAGTAACCTGATTACATTACTGGAGTTCAGGTAATCCAAAAGTTGTTACTGATTACAATTATGGACAGGTAACTAGTAACTGTAACATTTAGAAAGTAACCTACCCAACCCCACACAGCTTTACATAACGACCTCCTGTACAGCTCCTCAATGCCAGAAGGTTTTGACCATTTTCCTCCTCTCGGAGTGTATCTGAGATATAGTACACTAAATAAATAGCTGGAGACACAGACAGACAGCACCACCTGAGTCACCGGAGGACAGATGGAGTGGATCAGAACACGGAGGCTCGATCTGGGACGGGCTCTGGAAGGCATGTTGGCACACAGACAAACACAACGACATGCCAGGGTGCTCACAGAACTAGGATGACTATTACATGAATGTACCAGTGGCATTAGAAAAACCAAGTACAGAGCAAGTTACTTCACAGTAAAATAAAAAAATAAAAAAAATAAAAAATTGATATTTTCCGGTGATCTGTATTCTTTCTCCGTGTGTGATCAGTGGTTCCCTTTTCCATCCACTGTGAGACCCAGGGATCTCTAACCCTCACACTGGTCAGAGCCAGAGTCACAATATCTCCATGGCAACCCTCATTGATAAAGAGCAAAGAACACACACACACACACACACACACCCCACTACTTATCTCCTACTCCAGGGTCTTCCTGCTGCTGGGGTTACATTTGGGTCTCACAAGCGCATATACAGTCAGGTATAGACAGTGGACAAAAACACTATTTACGGCCTCTCCCTCTTTCAACCTTAGCAAATATGAATGAATTTAGAGGAATTAAAAGTTTCCACCCTGACAGCTTCGCATTCTCTCAACCAGCTTCATGAGGAAGTCATGAATCAGGGCTTCATGGTCAAATTGCTGCAAAGCAACCACTACGAAAGGACACCAATAAGAAGAAGAGACTTGCTTGGGCCAAGAAACACAAGCAAATGGACATTAGACCACTGGAAATCTGTCCTTTGGTCTGAGGAGTCCACATTTTAGATTTTTGGTTCCAACTGCCATGTCTTTGTAAGATGCAGAGTAGGTGAACGGATGATCTCTGCATGTGTGGTTCCCACCGTGAAGCATGGACGAGGAGGTGCGATGGTGTGGGGGTGCATTGCTGGTGACGCTGTCATGATTCATTTAGAATTCAAGGCACACTTAACCAGCATGGCTACCACAGCATTCTGCAGCGATACAACATCCCATCTGGTTTGTGCTTAGTGGGACTATCATTTGTTTTTCAACAGGACAATGACCCAAAACACACTTCCAGTCTGTGTAAGGGCTATATGACCAAGAAGGAGAGTGCTGCATCAGATGACCTGGCCTCCACAATCACCCAACCTAGTGATGTCTTCACTATTATTCTACAATGTAGAAAATAATAAAAAGTTAAGAAAGACCTTTGAATGAGTCGGTGTGTCCAAACTTTTGACTGGCACTGTAGAAGTCTACTTTTAACAACTGCTACTGAACATTTTACTAAAACACATTTACTTGAAGAGTACAGACGTACATTTTGGCAACAGAATGACAGTAAAATCTCCAAGTTTACATGACCACGTTTTCCAAAAACAACGTTAAACATCTACTCTAAGGCCTCCCGGGTGGCGCAGTGGTTAAGGGCGCTGTACTGCAGCGCCAGCTGTGCCATCAGAGTCCCTGGGTTCTGGCCCAGGCTCTGTCGTAACCAGCCGCGACCGGGAGGTCCGTGGGGCGACGCACAATTGGCATAGCGTCGTCCGGGTTAGGGAGGGCTTGGTCGGTAGGGACGTCCTTGTCTCATCGCGCACCAGCGACTCCTGTGGCGGGCCGGGCGCAGTGCGCGCTAACCAAGGTTGCCAGGTGCACGGTGTAGCCTCCGACACATTGGTGCGGCTGGCTTCCGGGTTGGATGTGCGCTGTGTTAAGAAGCAGTGCGGCTTGGTTGGGTTGTGTATTGGAGGACGCATGACATTCAACCTTCGTCTCTCCCGAGCCCGTACGGGAGTTGTAGCGATGAGACAAGATAGTAGCTACTACAACAATTGGATACCACAAAATTGGGGAGAAAAAAAGGGTAAAAAAAAAACATCTACTCTAAATAAAGATTCAAAAGATGTCTGCGGAAAGATTAGCTATGATTATGACACCTTGACTTTGAGAAAAATATTTACAGTAAGTGAAGTGGATCAACACTTGGTAACAGAATGACATCATGGGTCCTCGATCTGCACTTTCCAGAAATGATTAGTTATGAATGTCATTTTATTCATGAAATATGTACACAAAAAAGTACTGTATTATCCCTTTCTTTACTCTACTGTATTATCCCTTTCTTTACTCTACTGTATTATCCCTTTCTTTACTCTACTGTAGTATCCCTTTCTTTACTCTACTGTAGTATCCCTTTCTTTACTCTACTGTATTATCCCTTTCTTTACTCTACTGTATTATCCCTTTCTTTACTCTACTGTAGTATCCCTTTCTTTACTCTACTGTATTATCCCTTTCTTTACTCTACTGTAGTATCCCTTTCTTTACTCTACTGTATTATCCCTTTCTTTACTCTACTGTAGTATCCCTTTCTTTACTCTACTGTATTATCCCTTTCTTTACTCTACTGTAGTATCCCTTTCTTTACTCTACTGTAGTATCCCTTTCTTTACTCTACTGTAGTATCCCTTTCTTTACTCTACTGTAGTATCCCTTTCTTTACTCTACTGTATTATCCCTTTCTTTACTCTACTGTATTATCCCTTTCTTTACTCTACTGTATTATCCCTTTCTTTACTCTACTGTAGTATCCCTTTCTTTACTCTACTGTAGTATCCCTTTCTTTACTCTACTGTATTATCCCTTTCTTTACTCTACTGTATTATCCCTTTCTTTACTCTACTGTAGTATCCCTTTCTTTACTCTACTGTAGTATCCCTTTCTTTACTCTACTGTAGTATCCCTTTCTTTACTCTACTGTAGTATCCCTTTCTTTACTCTACTGTAGTATCCCTTTCTTTACTCTACTGTAGTATCCCTTTCTTTACTCTACTGTAGTATCCCTTTCTTTACTCTACTGTATTATCCCTTTCTTTACTCTACTGTAGTATCCCTTTCTTTACTCTACTGTAGTATCCCTTTCTTTACTCTACTGTATTATCCCTTTCTTTACTCTACTGTATTATCCCTTTCTTTACTCTACTGTAGTATCCCTTTCTTTACTCTACTGTAGTATCCCTTTCTTTACTCTACTGTAGTATCCCTTTCTTTACTCTACTGTAGTATCCCTTTCTTTACTCTACTGTATTATCCCTTTACTCTACTTTGTACTGTAGTATCCCTTTCTTTACTCTACTTTGTACTGTATTATCCCTTTCTTTACTCTACTGTAGTATCCCTTTCTTTACTCTACTTTGTACTGTAGTATCCCTTTCTTTACTCTTTGTACTGTATTATCCCTTTCTTTACTCTACTGTAGTATCCCTTTCTTTACTCTACTGTAGTATCCCTTTCTTTACTCTACTTTGTACTGTAGTATCCCTTTCTTTACTCTACTGTATTATCCCTTTCTTTACTCTACTGTAGTATCCCTTTACTCTACTTTGTACTGTAGTATTCCTTTCTTTACTCTACTGTATTATCCCTTTCTTTACTCTACTGTAGTATCCCTTTCTTTACTCTACTTTGTACTGTAGTATCCCTTTCTTTACTCTACTGTAGTATTCCTTTCTTTACTCTACTTTGTACTGTATTATCCCTTTCTTTACTCTACTGTAGTATCCCTTTCTTTACTCTACTGTATTATCCCTTTCTTTACTCTACTGTAGTATCCCTTTCTTTACTCTACTGTATTATCCCTTTCTTTACTCTACTGTTGTATCCCTTTCTTTACTCTACTGTATTATCCCTTTCTTTACTCTACTGTAGTATCCCTTTCTTTACTCTACTGTATTATCCCTTTCTTTACTCTACTGTAGTATCCCTTTCTTTACTCTACTGTAGTATCCCTTTCTTTACTCTACTGTAGTATCCCTTTCTTTACTCTACTGTAGTATCCCTTTCTTTACTCTACTGTAGTATCCCTTTCTTTACTCTACTGTATTATCCCTTTCTTTACTCTACTGTATTATCCCTTTCTTTACTCTACTGTAGTATCCCTTTCTTTACTCTACTGTAGTATCCCTTTCTTTACTCTACTGTATTATCCCTTTCTTTACTCTACTGTATTATCCCTTTCTTTACTCTACTGTAGTATCCCTTTCTTTACTCTACTGTATTATCCCTTTCTTTACTCTACTGTATTATCCCTTTCTTTACTCTACTGTATTATCCCTTTCTTTACTCTACTGTTGTATCCCTTTCTTTACTCTACTGTAGTATCCCTTTCTTTACTCTACTGTAGTATCCCTTTCTTTACTCTACTGTAGTATCCCTTTCTTTACTCTACTGTAGTATCCCTTTCTTTACTCTACTGTAGTATCCCTTTCTTTACTCTACTGTATTATCCCTTTCTTTACTCTACTTTGTACTGTAGTATCCCTTTCTTTACTCTACTTTGTACTGTATTATCCCTTTCTTTACTCTACTTTGTACTGTATTATCCCTTTCTTTACTCTACTGTAGTATCCCTTTCTTTACTCTACTGTATTATCCCTTTCTTTACTCTACTGTATTATCCCTTTCTTTACTCTACTGTAGTATCCCTTTCTTTACTCTACTGTATTATCCCTTTCTTTACTCTACTGTAGTATCCCTTTCTTTACTCTACTGTATTATCCCTTTCTTTACTCTACTGTAGTATCCCTTTCTTTACTCTACTGTAGTATCCCTTTCTTTACTCTACTGTATTATCCCTTTCTTTACTCTACTGTTGTATCCCTTTCTTTACTCTACTGTATTATCCCTTTCTTTACTCTACTGTAGTATCCCTTTCTTTACTCTACTGTATTAACCCTTTCTTTACTCTACTGTAGTATCCCTTTCTTTACTCTACTGTAGTATCCCTTTCTTTACTCTACTGTAGTATCCCTTTCTTTACTCTACTGTATTATCCCTTTCTTTACTCTACTGTATTATCCCTTTCTTTACTCTACTGTAGTATCCCTTTCTTTACTCTACTGTAGTATCCCTTTCTTTACTCTACTGTAGTATCCCTTTCTTTACTCTACTGTAGTATCCCTTTCTTTACTCTACTTTGTACTGTAGTATCCCTTTCTTTACTCTACTTTGTACTGTATTATCCCTTTCTTTACTCTACTGTAGTATCCCTTTCTTTACTCTACTGTAGTATCCCTTTCTTTACTCTACTTTGTACTGTAGTATCCCTTTCTTTACTCTACTGTATTATCCCTTTCTTTACTCTACTGTAGTATCCCTTTACTCTACTTTGTACTGTAGTATTCCTTTCTTTACTCTACTGTATTATCCCTTTCTTTACTCTACTGTAGTATCCCTTTCTTTACTCTACTTTGTACTGTAGTATCCCTTTCTTTACTCTACTGTAGTATTCCTTTCTTTACTCTACTTTGTACTGTATTATCCCTTTCTTTACTCTACTGTAGTATCCCTTTCTTTACTCTACTGTATTATCCCTTTCTTTACTCTACTGTAGTATCCCTTTCTTTACTCTACTGTATTATCCCTTTCTTTACTCTACTGTTGTATCCCTTTCTTTACTCTACTGTATTATCCCTTTCTTTACTCTACTGTAGTATCCCTTTCTTTACTCTACTGTATTATCCCTTTCTTTACTCTACTGTAGTATCCCTTTCTTTACTCTACTGTAGTATCCCTTTCTTTACTCTACTGTATTATCCCTTTCTTTACTCTACTGTATTATCCCTTTCTTTACTCTACTGTAGTATCCCTTTCTTTACTCTACTGTAGTATCCCTTTCTTTACTCTACTGTATTATCCCTTTCTTTACTCTACTGTATTATCCCTTTCTTTACTCTACTGTAGTATCCCTTTCTTTACTCTACTGTATTATCCCTTTCTTTACTCTACTGTATTATCCCTTTCTTTACTCTACTGTATTATCCCTTTCTTTACTCTACTGTTGTATCCCTTTCTTTACTCTACTGTAGTATCCCTTTCTTTACTCTACTGTAGTATCCCTTTCTTTACTCTACTGTAGTATCCCTTTCTTTACTCTACTGTAGTATCCCTTTCTTTACTCTACTGTATTATCCCTTTCTTTACTCTACTTTGTACTGTAGTATCCCTTTCTTTACTCTACTTTGTACTGTATTATCCCTTTCTTTACTCTACTGTAGTATCCCTTTCTTTACTCTACTGTAGTATCCCTTTCTTTACTCTACTTTGTGCTGTAGTATCCCTTTCTTTACTCTACTTTGTACTGTATTATCCCTTTCTTTACTCTACTGTAGTATCCCTTTCTTTACTCTACTGTAGTATCCCTTTCTTTACTCTACTTTGTACTGTAGTATCCCTTTCTTTACTCTACTGTAGTATCCCTTTCTTTACTCTACTGTATTATCCCTTTCTTTACTCTACTGTAGTATCCCTTTCTTTACTCTACTTTGTACTGTATTATCCCTTTCTTTACTCTACTGTAGTATCCCTTTCTTTACTCTACTGTATTATCCCTTTCTTTACTCTACTGTAGTATCCCTTTCTTTACTCTACTGTATTATCCCTTTCTTTACTGTAGTATCCCTTTCTTTACTCTACTGTAGTATCCCTTTCTTTACTCTACTGTAGTATCCCTTTCTTTACTCTACTGTAGTATCCCTTTCTTTACTCTACTGTATTATCCCTTTCTTTACTCTACTGTATTATCCCTTTCTTTACTCTACTGTAGTATCCCTTTCTTTACTCTACTGTAGTATCCCTTTCTTTACTCTACTGTATTATCCCTTTCTTTACTCTACTGTAGTATCCCTTTCTTTACTCTACTGTATTATCCCTTTCTTTACTCTACTGTAGTATCCCTTTCTTTACTCTACTTTGTACTGTAGTATCCCTTTCTTTACTCTACTGTAGTATCCCTTTCTTTACTCTACTTTGTACTGTATTATCCCTTTCTTTACTCTACTGTATTATCCCTTTCTTTACTCTACTGTAGTATCCCTTTCTTTACTCTACTGTAGTATCCCTTTCTTTACTCTACTTTGTACTGTAGTATCCCTTTCTTTACTCTACTGTAGTATCCCTTTCTTTACTCTACTTTGTACTGTATTATCCCTTTCTTTACTCTACTGTATTATCCCTTTCTTTACTCTACTGTAGTATCCCTTTCTTTACTCTACTGTAGTATCCCTTTCTTTACTCTACTGTATTATCCCTTTCTTTACTCTACTGTAGTATCCCTTTCTTTACTCTACTGTAGTATCCCTTTCTTTACTCTACTTTGTACTGTAGTATCCCTTTCTTTACTCTACTTTACTGTGCTCCAATGCCACTGCGGTTGGTGACTATGATTTCCCATAGTGGCCGATTAAATTGCAGTCATTCTGTTACTGATCTGTCACTGTTACCAATTTGGTAACATCATGACATGTTTTAGTCACTTAATAATTCAGAAACAAAATTGCTATCCATAAAAAAATCTCAAAGATATGTGTGTTTTTGGTAACAGAATGGCAAGACACGAGGCAATATTTGTTAAACTTACAGAAGGCAAATGATTTCTGCAAAACTAAAGATAAAAGCTTATATTAGTTGTCAGGGGCCATTTCTTCAACATGAGTGTGTTTTGATGTAGTCCTAATAGCGTTTAAAGACTCTCTCCATCTGTGTGACCAGAAATCAAAGCCTTTGCTTTTTATTTTTTTAAGATGGAAAATAGTCATTTCCCAAAAATAGACTCTTAGCTTTCAATTGACACAAAATGTGATATGCTCCTATAAAGTCGTGTTGGGGCTCTTGGGGCTTTTAAGAGGAAATGACCTGTCTCTCTGTGTGTCCTGGTCTGGAATGTCACCACACTGATCTGGGAGGGCGGGTCTGAAGCAGAGACATGATCACACCCCTGCCCCTCCCACCCCACACAGGCAGGCATGAAGACACAAGCATTCTCACAGACATGCATACACATGCACACTCACACAAACATACAGGCTTGTAAGTAGGCATAGGCTTGCACACAAGCACCGATGGAAATTCAAAAAAAGATGCACGCACACACTATAGTTTCATGCATTAAGCTCATTCTTGGCATTCCTGTCTCGTACTCCATTCCTCCCTCTTGCCGACTTACTCCGGGTGGACGGTGGAGTCACATTCCTCAGTCTGAATGTAAAACTACACACCGTGTGTTTCTAAAAGGTTGTAAAGAGAGATTATCGAGGAAACATTTGGCTAAAGCAGGACTCTCTCCTCCCTCTCAAATGCTTCCTCCTTCCATCTTTCCCCTCTACCTACCTTTTTGCTTCCTTATTTCTGTCGTTCCCTCCCTCCTCCCTCTTTCACTGAACAGAACAATGAGCTGTATGTGTGCCCAAGCACTCTGAGCCACTCCCAGGGGTGCGTGGGCTCTGGTTCCATTTAGAAATTATTCCATGCTGTCAGCTACTAAATGAGAGGGCCCGCTCAGAGAAGAGGGAACGAGACAGAGGGAACGAGTAGAGAGAGCGCGGGGGGAGGAGGGATGGGGGGGGGGGGGGGGGTAGATTGAGACCGAGGTAAAGAGTAGAGTAAGTGAGAAAAAGATTTATGCAAAAGAGGCAAGAGGAAAAAAATGTGGAAAGAGGAAGGGGAAGGAATATAGCGAGTATGTTCGAGACAAGAGGCAAGGAGACTGTGCTAAAATTGTTTGAGGAGAGAAGAACGATAGACAGAGGGAGGGGGAGAGAAAAAGGGGGAAAGAGAAAGAGCGAGAAGAGGAAGGGACCTGGTGAGTAAGCATGAGACATGGAAAGAGAAGAGGAGAGACAGCAAAAAATATTTGAGGGAAGAAGAAGAATGATAGAAGAGAGAGAGGGGAAGAGAGAGCGAGCGAGCGAGAGGGAGGGACACTGTGAGTAAGCACGAGACACATGGAAAGAGACAAGAGGAAAGACTGAGCTAAAAATGTTTGAAGGAAGAAGAAGAATCGAAGAGAGAGGGGAAGAGATAGAGCGAGAGGGAAGATGAAGGGCGAGGGGACATGGTGAGTAAGAATGAAACACATGGAAAGAGAGGGCAGAAATAGAGAGAATTGACTCATGCAGAGACCAAAGGACAAAGAAACAAAACTAACCAGAGAAACGTCTGGGGGGGGGGGGGGGGAACAGCAGTGCACATGAAAGAAAGTGAAGAAAAGGTGGATATGTTACATGTTGCCATAGTGATGGTGAGTCCATGGACAATTGCCAAAAGCCAGTCCCTTGTACTAGTAGCCAAATACACAGAGTCTCATCTCTAGCTGATCCTGTTGGTTTTGGCCCAGGCTCATCTTAAACTCTTTAGAATGTGAATCTGGTCCCTCTGTCCCATAAGAAGGGTTGTTGAAACATCAACTCACAGATCAACCAAACCTAGCTCTAAAAACAACATCCAACCATCTGTCCGAGTTGGTGAAAGCTCAAGAAAAAAGCAAATTCCTGCAACAGGCATTTAAGCAAATTCAGGTAAAAGGCTTTTTTTTTTAAAACATTGAAGGACAAGTTGTGTTAACTCTACTTGGGTTGTGGTTGGAGTTGACATGAATACGCACGTGCGTAAGTTTTCCATCTCACCTGGGAATGTTGCCACTGATCATGGTTGACTGCTGTCATTGAATTAAAGTCCTTACTCTTGGCAGCTCTACGCTATGTGTGCGCGTGTGATCAGTGTGATTGTGTGTGTGTGTGTGTGTGTACACTTGTTAGTGGGAATTTACTGCACTGACAGATGACTTAGGCTTCCATTACAGCCGGCCAATCAACACGAGGTTGACATTCAGAGATGAGCGCAGGCGAACAGAGGGGTACTACAAAACACACCTCAACCAACCGTCAGCCACAATTAGCCACTTTGTTTTCATATTGCATGTTACTTGAATTTATTTTTTTACCCCATAATTCATCATGTTTCTTTTTTTTGTTGTGTGTAAATCTCTATTTATTTGTTTATCTGCCTTAGGTTCTTTTTGTTGTGTGGTTTGTGTTATGAATACTTGAAAGGAGGTGACTTACAAGCCTTTGAGTTTGTACCTCTCCTGCATTCTTTTTGTTTGCGTATTAATCTCTCATCTTGTTTTATATTTTCTTGAGTGCAAATACAAAAAACTAAATGAACACACACACACACACACACGGTTTATTAGTAGCATAGACATAGCTGTGTAGGAGTGGACGCTCACGTCACATCAGCACAAAACCCTTTTACTGTACAGGGGCCTATAAACCCCCTTCAGACTAGGAACCCTTGTTGACCCCACTGGCCAGAAGAAGTCCCTTCAAGCCAGGCTTGACCAGGAAAAGGCCCCAATCAAGCCCGCTATCTTCATCCAGGGCTATAGAACATATTATGGACAAACCAGAAGAGCCCCAGCTGGAATGCTTTTTTTCTCCAGTATATGACTGGGCAATAAAGTCCTGATCCAGAGAGGCCTACTTCCACTTGACCATGGAAAGTGACAAGTCTTATTCTAAGAAAATAGGCCTACTCACTCAACAACGGACCAAGATCGAGACCACCTTTCCTAACAGCACATCAAACATGAAGGACTCATAACATCTTGGGGTTAGTGTAAAGTACGTTGTGTGACATTATTTCGTTTTTTTCCTATGTTATTGCAAGGTATAATATGCGCATCACAAGTAATCATGCAATGTGTAACCTAACCAATGGCGGTTTGGTGCCTTGGAATGGCAAACCTCATTTCATTCACTATAGGACTGTTTCTGTGAGTGTATGGTACATGCAGAACATTCTATGGACACTTATGGACCAATTCCTAATTTATCCTATTGGCACAAACATACCAACCCTAGGAGAGGCTTACATGGCTTTCTCCCCCTTTCAAAGCTTGAACCAAATCAGCAGGGTCAGATGGTTTGGCGGGACATTTTCAACCTTCCCCTCAATATGGAGGAAGAAAAGAACAGCGGAAAATGTTTCACACTTTCGTTCCAGTGAATGTTTTGGCTGTCAGATGGTGACTGTCAAGACGACTTCTAGACGAACTACCGAAAAAAGGACTTCCTCTTGCGAGTTGTCATTTTCCCATTGAAGCCGAGCTAAGGATTCCAGATTACCAGCTTGCATCGGACTGATCCCGTCAAGAGCTCAGTCAGAAGGCCAACGACCGTTTTGCCTTGCACAGCCCAGGACCACCCGGTGTCAGCGCGCAACATCCGAAGACCCCCATTCTATCTATTGACTGTAACTACACAACTAAACTGGCCTTTCTCTCCCCAGCATTGGCATGAGGTGTAATGTGTAGCTCTTTAGGTTAACGTTAAAGCAGCAATAATCAGTAGAAACAATAACAAATTAGATTCCCCGCCCCGTTGTGGTAAAAATCTAAGGCATGGGGCTGGAGAAACGTAACCACTCTCAAATTCATAGACAGAGCTATGGATGCAAGGACTGACCATACATGATATCAAAATTATAGTTTCAACCATGTTTTGAGACTTTATAGTGTTTGTTTACAAAACTGAGTAAAACAAGCTTATATTTTGGGGTGTGATGGTGTACAACAGTTGAACTAAGCTCATGAGGCATTTAAAAAAAGTTACAATCTTCAAGAATCTATGGATGCATATTTTTTTTTTTTATATATTTTATTTATTTAAACTTAAACTATTTTACTTGGCAAGTCAGTTAAGAACAATATTCTTATTTACAATGACGGCCTACACCAGCCAAACTCGGATGACGCTGGGCCAATTGTGCACCGTCCTATGGTACGGTCGGTTGTGATACAGCCTGGATTCGAACCAGGGCGTCTGTAGTGACGCCTCTCACACTGAGATGCAGTGCCTTTGACCGCTGCGCCACTCGGGTGCCCAAAAAAGGATATAGCAACTTCTGATTGGAACAGGATCATTTAAACATTAGAACTGAACCATTACTAGCCCTTTTAAGTTTGTCCCTCCATTCACAGAAATATAGGAAATAGTCTTTCACAGTATTCACCCGCGTGACCTGTTAAGTAGAGTGGAGTGTGTAAATGTCGGTCTATCCAAATTGAGAATATCATCTAACAATTTGCTGGAATATATATTTTTTAATTCATACATTCCCTGTATCGATCATATGCCATTATCATTCATCCTGTAGCCATTGAATCATTTTATCTATTGTTTTCTGATACAAAACAAGCTTTAGAAAACATACGAATTCATGAATGTGATACTAGGCTCATCAATATACCTTCAGATAAATCAATTATTAATAATATCCCTGTTTTTTTGTTTGTTCTAAGTGTCATTGTTAAGGTCACTTATAAGCCAGGTCTTCATGTACAATTTATTTTCCAATAAACAGACTGGTTCCCAGATTTATAGCATATATTCATTTGTCATTAGAGATACATTTTTTTTTATTTATAGTAATAACTTGACCAATATCTCTTACAGCCGGGGATGTCCAGGCTATTGCAACACCTACAGATGTAGGATCTTAATTTGATCACTTTTGTTGCTGAGAATTTTCCTGCACAGGAAGAAATGCAAACTTGTAATGTATTCAAGGTTTAAAAAGGCTTCTAAAAGGTTTGTAAATTCCACTTAAAAATGTCAGACTTGATTTTCCCTAACGAGAAATGTACTAACCCCTACAAAAGAAATGCCAATTCATTATAATTCACATAATCCCATTTCCTGTTGCTGGGGGATTATTTTCCTGCTGTAGAAAACTGGCTCAAATTAAGATCCTAGATCTGTATCAATGAATAGTTACACCTCCATGAATGAACCAAGTCATTCCACTCTCAGCACTCTTACCTATAGAGGACTTTGAAGGGGACTCCTTTGAAGTGCATATCAACATCTGTGCTCTATAAAGCCTTCTCAATCAGCGCCCATGGCTAATGAGAACCAGAGGGCTCACAGGGAGGGGAAAACATCTTTGATTTAGACCAGGTTTAGACCAGGCCTCGGATGAGGTAGCTGGCAGCTGACCTCCACTGGGCTGAGCCTACATCCAGGCTGGATGAAGAGATACTGTCACCTGGTTCAGATAAGCGCCTGATCAGATGTGGAGGTATCCCCAGGTACAGATGAGCTTGTGTTGGCCTGAACACCCATGTACAGAAAAGACGGGGCCTCTAAACCGATGCTATTTAAAGGGAAGCCCTTTCTGGTGAACATTGAAACAGTTCATGTAAGCCTGTAGCTCTGCAGTAGTCTGTCGTTGGAGCTATAGGACATGTCTTAAACAAGCTCAGGCGAAGCGTCGCTGACTGCTTGTCCTCTCTGTGTGTGTGTATGTGTGTGGACCAAGCTCAGAGAGGTCTACTTTAGCACCAGCGGATCCTTGTTCTCCTAATTGCGACATGTCTTGGCCGTTAGTGCTAGCAGGCCGTGGTTACGCTAGCAGTCTCAGAGGATATGCTAATCTCTTAATTAGAATCGCTCAGAAGAGCTTTCAACAGTCTTCCACTCTCCCGCTCCTCCCCCGCTCCCTTACTCCCATTCTCCCCACCATCTCTCATCTAGTGTCCTCTCTGCGCCCCTGTTTTCCCTTTGAATCTCCTTTCCATCTACCCTCCTCAGCTTTCTCTCTCCCCTCCATCGCCCCTTTCCTAACCCGTCCCCCCATCATCTCTTGCTGTCTAGGCCAGCCAGGTCACCCGTGATACAAGTCAGTATTTGACATCCATCCATGTCAGGAGATGTGTAAACTGACCACCAGGGGCAACAGTGAGCGCTGTTACCTTCAAGTAGGTTTCAGTTGTGGAATATTTTTGTATTTAAAAAAAAAAAATCACTTTTATTTAACTAGGCAAGTCAGTTAAGAACAAATTATTATTTTGGCCTACCCCGGCCAAACCCGATGGGACTCCCAATCACAGCCAGATGTGATACAGCCTGGATTCGAACCAGGGACTGTAACGACATCTCTTGCACTAAGATGCAGTGCCTTAGACCGCTGCGCCACTCGGGATGGCGGATGGGTGTAAGTATCTGCCTCCGATTCCAAAAGGTTGCAAGTTCAAACAAATGATAAAAAGTTTTTATATTTTAGCTTTAAGCCTATCCCAATCCTTACCTTAACCATTCCGAGTTAATGCCTAAACTTAACTTTAAAAACACCACAACCTTAACAATTTGACATTTGAGAAACATGGATGTACATCTAATTCTGAAGTGAGACAGAGCCGGTAGGTCTAGGCACTGGCTACAGAGACTGACATTGAAAAACTAAAACCAACAGGTGGTTAGATGACAGTGTGTAATTATGCTAATTACACAGCGTGAAGGCTGCTAAGTAAACATCTGACATGATATTGCAAAAACCAAAGTTGAAGCTCTCATTTCCCAAGCGCTCTGTGGGAGAAATAGAGACGGCCCTTTAGCCACCAATGCCTAATTCTCCACCCACCCCCCTCCCCCTTCCCGCATAGCACCTCTCGCGGCAAGTTCCACATACAATACCTCAAGGAGATTGGGCGGGGAGAGAGAAGATGGGTGGCTGAGGGATAGGAGAGTGTATAAATCCCCTGAATTGGAAAAAAAGTGTGTGTGTCGGGGGGCTGGGACGGCTACAGCAGTGATTATTAGATAGCGCAGAAGGTCCCTCAGATAAAGGCCAGTCATATCATCCCTCTCTCTCCATCACTCTCTCCCTCCCCCTCCCTTCTCCCTCTCACACACAGATACATCTAACTGCATCAATTGACAGAGAGAGGGAGCGTACCAGTGCTTAAGGACGAGAGAGGCACCATACCAGCCTCCCACAAATCCCAGCCTGTATGGAGTCCAACACAAATCAGGGTTCGGGGTGAACGCCTGTTCACATACCTGCTTCCCCATTCACTCACTCACACACACACACACACACACACACACACACACACACACACACACACACACTACTTCTAAAAACGGGCTCTCCAGGACTGGAGCTTTTAAAAGTGGAGATATTTTTACATTAAATGTGATGCACAGGATGCAATCTCTACTGGCAGTATTCCATTTTTGAGTACCTTGCAGTGGATTAAGTATTTTTGGACTAACAGCTTGACATTGTGTCAATAGGAAGTCAACAGTTTCACAGAGGAAGAAAAACAAAACGCTGTTAAAGTGGTCTACTTTTGAGACGGTAACACAACAGCTCTTATACTGACAGACCCATTATAGAACCAGTCACCCTGGAGCGTGGTGTCACTGAGCATGCTACCAGTGTGTGTGGTCAGAGGTTAGAGGCAACAGAAAAACTACATCTGGTCCTGACCCTATTCAGCTGACCTCTTGTTCGATTGATCCCAGAGACACCGGTGGTCACGGGCTGGCCCTATCCCCAACAGGCCTGCTTTGGTGTTAACAAAAGATTGATTCAGAATTATGGTGGTCTTGTTTGGGATACAATGGCTGAGCTGTACAGGCCTACAGCCAACTCCCCGATATATTCAATGAATTGAGACTAATGAAATCAAGCACTAAACTGAAGCAAGTAGTACAAAATGTATTTGAATGGGACATGGTGAACTGCGGTGCACTGGAAGAGAATGACACATATCAGGAGTGAACAGTAGAGCGCAGAATCATATTACGGAGGGAGATCGGTCCACTTGGTTGGATGGCATGTTACTACTGCCTCTGCTGGTGCCATGGTTTCATTCATAATGACTAGCTGGGTTCCACTTCTAATTCCATTCATGTAGGTTATATGCTGGCTTGGCTACACACCCGGTGTTGTGTTGCATTCTGGGGCAGAACACCCCACGTCAGCCAATGACCCTGAGCCTGTCTTCTAACCAATCACTCAGAGGCATGCTGTCAAGTGACATTACTCTGGATTACAATTCAAAAAATAAAAAAATAAATATATATATATACACTGCTCAAAAAAATAAAGGAAACACTAAAATAACACATCCTAGATCTGAATGAATGAAATATTCTTATTAAATACTTTTTTCTTTACATAGTTGAATGTGCTGACAACAAAATCACACAAAAATGATCAATGGAAATCAAATGTATCAACCCATGGAGGTCTGGATTTGGAGTCACACTCAAAATTAAAGTGGAAAACCACACTACAGGCTGATCCAACTTTGATGTAATGTCCTTAAAACAAGTCAAAAGGAGGCTAAGTAGTGTGTGTGGACTCCATGTGCCTGTATGACCTCCCTACAACACCTGGGCATGCTCCTAATGAGGTGGCGGATGGTCTCCTGAGGGATCTCCTCCCAGACCTGGACTAAAGCATCCGCCAACTTCTGGACAGTCTGTGGTTGGTTGATGGAGCGAGACATGATGTCCCAGATGTGCTCAATTGGATTCAGGTCTGGGGAACGGGCGGGCCAGTCCATAGCATCAATGCCTTCCTCTTGCAGGAACTGCTGACACACTCCAGCCACATGAGGTCTAGCATTGTCTTGCATTAGGAGGAACCCAGGGCCAACCGCACCAGCATATGGTCTCACAAGGGGTCTGAAGATCTCATCTCGGTACCTAATGGCAGTCAGGCTACCTCTGGCGAGCACATGGAAGGCTGTGCGGCCCCCAAAAGAAATGCCACCCCACACCATGACTGACCCACCGCCAAACCGGTCATGCTGGAGGATGTTGCAGGCAGCAGAACGTTCTCCACGGCGTCTCCAGGCTCTGTCACGTCTGTCACATGTGCTCAGTGTGAACCTGCTTTCATCTGTGAAGAGCACAGGGTGCCAGTGGCGAATTTGCCAATCTTGGTATTCTCTGGCAAATGCCAAACGTCCTGCACGGTGTTGGGCTGTAAGCACAACCCCCACCTGTGGACGTCGGGCCCTCATACCACCCTCATGGAGTCTGTTTCTGACCGTTTTGAGCAGACACATGCACATTTGTGGCCTGCTGGAGGTCATTTTGCAGGGCTCTGGCAGTGCTCCTCCTGCTCCTCCTTGCACAAAGGCGGAGGTAGGTCCTGCTGCTGGGTTGTTGCCCTCCTACGGCCTCCTCCACGTCTCCTGATGTACTGGCCTGTCTCCTGGTAGCGCCTCCATGCTCTGGACACTACGCTGACAGACATAGCAAACCTTCTTGCCACAGCTCGCATTGATGTTCCATCCTGGATGAGCTGCACTACCTGAGCCACTTGTAGCATGAGACGGAGTCTACAACCCAAACCACTAGTGTGACCAAAACATCAGCCAGGAAGCATAGGAACTGAGAAGTGGTCTGTGGTCCCCACCTGCAGAACCACTCCTTTATTGGGAGTCTTGCTAATTGCCTATAATTTACACCCGTTGTCTATTCTATTTGCACAACAGCATGTGAAATTTATTGTCAATCAGTGTTGCTTCCTAAGTGGACAGATTGATTTCACCGAAGTGTGATTGATTTGAGCAGTATATATATAAACAGCAGGGGGTATCCAATGTTGGCCAACATTGACTACTACTAAATGTCACAAATAACACTTGGCATGTGCAGCAAGGTCACATTGTGTAATTAGCGATGATTTACTAAAGCGACAAGTGTTCAGACTGAACGAGACTCATTCGACCCTCAAGACATTGGAAACACACAAACATTGTGTAATAGCACACACGCACAGAGAGAGAGAAGTGCTAGTTCTTTAGGAAAATGAGTTTGTCAGCTTCAGATGACTGTTGCAAGGTTGTTCCTCTACTGCAGTCACAAGATGGTCCCAGATGTCGAGGCACAACAAATGTCGTGGTTTTCAGTGTGTTCAGCAAACCACCAGCCTTCCTACCTCACTGCCACCGCTTGTTTGAAATGAAGTCATGCTAATGCTACTGGAATGTGTGCTAACCAGGTTTGCTTGAGACAGTGACGCAAACACAGAGAGCCATTGATACTTGTGGGATGGGACGGGCGTATCTCACAATCCTATCTCACAGTCCTCCCAATCTATACGGCGTCGTCCTCATTCGCTCTTCTAGAATCCACTCTCCTTGTCTCGGTTCTGTGACACAATCAGCTTACTCAGCAGCTAGACGCGATGTATAGAGTTGATCAGATGTTTCATTCCATACAAAAGAGGCGTGTAGGAACTACACAATACATACAGCATCGGTATGAATGCACCCATGTGCTTTTCGGTCTCCGCACCCACTCGCTCTCCCTTTCCCCTTCCCCTTCTGTAAGGCCTCTTGTTTAAATGGGACCAGCACGTCGGGCAGCAGTGGAAAAACACGTTATTTACAGCATTCATATGATCATAACGCAGAGCTATTTAGGTCCAGGACAACGGCACCTTTGATTGTTTGACACACACGGAAAGGCTTGTCCTAAACCTCAAATAAGCAGGAACTCTGATACACGCAGACTAGCCAGTTTAATTCAATTAACACCACTGAGCATTTATAACAGCAGACTAAATGTTTTCGAACTCTGTCAGAGGAATGAACGGACATGTAGGTTGGTTTATGCTGTATAAAACGTGGAATAACTTCTGTTCCGTTAGTGGAACAGTTCGGTAAGGTCTGTTTCAGGTTTTCCAGACATTTCATTTAAGTATAATATTCCTATTTCCTTCTTCCATTTTGGATTTGATGTTGGGCCAGTCAACTGAATGAAGTTCAGTGAGTGTGTGTGTGTGTATGTGTGTGTGTATGTGTATGTGTATGTGTATGTGTGTGTGTATATATATATATATATATATATTCAGTAAACAGCCGCAGTAGGAGAGAACAGCTCAGCCTCATTGTGTTCAGTAATAATGTCCAAACAGCACCACACCCTGTTTCTCAACCCAAATACAACATTCAGCATTCAACCCCCATTCACTGCTCCAGACACAGGACGCGCACACACACACACACACACACACACACACACACACACACACACACACACCTCATTACATAACCAACAGCTAACGATGCACAATCAGTTTTAATACAAAACGCTGTTTTAATAGCATTGTGTGTGATTTGTAAACTAGCTTATTGTAGCGCATAAATATCCGAGCAGTTAATCTCTGTGACGATATGTGTGTGTGTGTGTGTATGTGCACATGAGGTTAAGGCGGTGACCGCTATAAAAACACTCGCCTGTCTGGAGGCTGGTCTGGGTGGACAGATCAGACCCCTGACACACACCCCAACTCCCCCATCCCAGAGAGAGAAAGAAGGGGGAACGATGAATGAACCGAGAGATAGACGAGTAAAATAAGGAGTGACGGGGGGGGGGGGGGGGGGGGGGGGGTACGAAGGACAGGGAGCAGAGAGAGGCAGAGAACAAGGGGATGGAGGGGGGGAGGGAGGCAGTGAGCCAGAGAGTTCCCTCTTGGCATTGGGCCCGGCAGCTACATCTGACGTGTGTTACTGTTACTCCCAGACTTCCAAACATACAAACAACTACAGCACTAGAACTACATACACTGGCTACATAAAACACACATTTAACTACACAACTACATCACACACACTCCAACTCCCCCATCCCAGAGAGAGAAAGAAGGGAGAATGATGAATGAACCGAGAGATAGACAGGGAGGAAAAAGGAGTGACGGGGAAAACGAGGGGGGGGGGGTACGAAAGACAGGGAGCAGAGGAGGCAGAGGGAGAGAACAAGGGGATGGAGGCAGTGAGGCAGAGAGTTCCCTCTTGGCATTGGGCCCGGCAGCTACATCTGACGTGTGTTACTGTTACCGCCAGACTTCCAAACAACTACAGCACTAGAACTACATACACTGGCTACTTAAACACACATTTAACTAAACAACTACATCACACACACACACACACACACACACAAACAAAAGCTGGCTACATAAACACAAACAGATGTAAAAGAGGGACAGAGGGAGAGGCCTCAGCCCAGTGTCGTTAAAATATCAGGAAGTGAAATGGCGAGGAGAAAATATGCATGAGGAACACAGAACATGAGGAAACCATCCAGATCTCCACTTCCTCTGCGCCTACAACACTCCACCTCGGACCCCTTTGTCCCACCCCCTCTCCTGTCCCCTCATCCACCTCTCCTCTGTGAGTTTAACTGCCGTACTGTTACCATACATAGTGAGTTCAGTAAACGAGTGCAATGCGTCGCGCTCCTTCCCTGGAGCCAACGTGAGCTCCACGACCAGTGCAGTGCATCCCTCCGTCCCTCCCTCCCTCCGTGCAAATACATTCCATTGGTTCGAGTAAATGACTACACTTCATCCTAACCTCACCACTCTCCCTCTTCTTCTCTCCCTCCCTCCCTCTCTGCCCGTCTCAAATTCCGCTTCAGATCAGCTTTATTATAGCAAGAGTGGCAAAGCCAAGCAAAGTGGGACAGACTATGATATTAAAAACAACAAATCATTATGGCAACAATAATAGGTATAGCGAGAGACAGGACATTTCTTTTGAACACTACTGTGATGATCTAAAAAGCATATTTTGCTTTGAATATCTAAAAATAAAAAAGATGTGAGACAGTGTGCTACTAAAATGCAGAGGCTTGCTATTTATGATCGTCAACAATTTGCTCTGATAGATAAAGCCACAATGAACAAACGGGCGTGCATTAACCATGCTGCGGAGGATGATAAAAGAATGCAGGAAATAACTCAGTAGCCTACTATCTAAGAGTCCCTTGCTTCACTATGTGTGTATGAATGTAGGTGTGCTCTCAATGTAAACAACCATCTGGGTTGGGTACTAGAGTCACACCGGTTTCATCACCGACAGCATATGTTAAATGGCCCTCTTTCACTGTCTCCATATATTCCTCTTGCCTCGGACTTTCTCTCCTCCTGCTCTCGGTCACAATCCCCCCCCCCCCCCCCTTACTCATACCTGTTCTCTCTATCGTTCTGTGCCTCTCTCGCCATCGCGTTCTCTCCTTCATTAGCATGTTTTCTAATCAATCCAACCTCTTCGTCAGTGTTCCACATTTTTTGCCTGTCTGCTAATATCCACACACACACACCCTTGCAGCAGGGACAAAGAGTCACATTGTTTGGCACCATAGATGAACTCAACAATGACAACTTCATGTGTTCAGAAACCGGTGTGTGTTTGTCTTAATGAGTACGCCAGTGATGTTTTGTGATAATGAGCTGAAGCCGCACGCCCCCCCCACACCTCTACTCTGTGTCGATCCTGTCAACACGCCACAATCCCACAATGCACCACAGGGACTCTCAGGGGACACTTCACTTCCACGCTCTATTAATACAACTCACAACACATCTAGCAGCTGTGTGTGCGCTGAGCTGTCACTTCACACTCACCACACACATACACACACACTTGATGGAGCCTGCTTACAGCTCATCACATCCTCAGCAGCAGTCTGCAACACCTTAACGAGAAGTTCATCATGACTAAACACACACATACAGAACAAAAACACTCAAAACAAATTTGCCACGATGACGAACAAAGGAGAGAAACGGAGTGGAGAGGAGAGAGCAGAGAGAAGAGAAGAGTGTTGCATTGTATACCGAAACTTCTGTACTTTTTCGATACAAGAACAGGAAAAACGGTTCGGTACTATAATTATTTTGTTATTTTTTCCCCTTCGGTACTTCTATCAAATGTGTCTCATGTCGTCTACTGATTGAGAGAGAATCAAGTCTATCAGTGCAGCCGATGCCCCCTTAAAGCGCAACGTGCCTGTTCTACTTACTCATTGCTAGCTCTAGCCTGAACCACTGCACTCACATGGAGTCTGGCCTGCATCACCACTTATGCTGCACAGAAGCTAACATTTACATTTTAGTAATTTAGCAGACGCTCTTATCCAGAGTGACTTACAGGAACAATTAGGGTTGAGTGCCTTTGAATAATGCAATATGGCATGTAGCTAGAAATGTCGAAAGTGTTCGCAAAACAATGTCCATTACAGTCTAGAACACTTTACAATGCAAGAAGATACCAGTAGCTTCCAGCTTTGTAGATGAACTTTCCTTGCTTACAGCCTGAATATAACATCAATTCACTACCCTAGTACCTTGTTTGTGATGAAGCAAAAATACTGCTGATATCATAACTGGGACATATACACACCCACATGTGTGTGTTAGACTAAATCTATACATAAAACATATTATATACACCCAGGTGGCGACACGCATCTCTGCGTGCCTGGCAGTTATACTATATATAAAGTATGTGGACATCTCTTCAGATTAGTGGATTTGGTTATTAACAGTCCCACCCGTTATTGACCGGTGTATGAAAATCGAGCACACAGCCGTGCAATCGCCATAGACAAACACTGGCAGTAGAATGACCTAACTGAAGAGCTCAGTGACTTCCACCGTGGCACCGCCATAGGATGCCACCTTTCAAACGGGTCAGTTCATAAAATGGCTGCCCTACTAGAGCTGCCCCGGTCAGTTGTAAGTGCTGTTATTGTGAAGTGGAAGCACCTATGAGCAACAACAGTTTAGCCGCGAAGTGGTAGGTCACAGAAGCTCACAGGAGGGGGCCGCCGAGTGCTGAAGCGTGTGGCGTGTAAAAATCGTCTGTCCTCGGTTGCAACACTCACTAGCGAGTTCTAAACTGCCTCTGGAAGCAACATCAGCACAAGAACTGTTCGTCGGGAGCTTCATGAAACAGGTTTCCAGGGCCGAGGAGCCGCACACAAGCCTAAGATCACCATGCACAATGTCAAGTGTCGGCTGGAGTGGTGCAAAGCTTGCCTCCATTGGACTCTGGAGCAGTGGCAACGCGTTCTCTGGAGTGATTAATCCCGCTTAACCATCTGGCAGTCCAAAGGAGGAATCTGGGTTTGGCAGATGCCAGGAGAACGCTACCTGCCCCAATGCATAGTGCCAACTGTAAAGTTTGGTGGAGTGTGGAAGAACTTTACTGGCCTGCAGAGCCCAGAGCTCAACCCCATCTAACACCTTTGGGGTGAATTGGAACGCCGACTGCGAGCCACATCAGTGCCCGACCTAACTAATGCTCTTGTGATTGAATGGAAGCAAGTCCTGCAGCAATGTTCCAACATCTAGTGGAAAGCCTTCCCAGAAGAGGAGGCTGTTATAACACCAAAAGGAGGGACCAACTCCATATTAATCCCCATGATTTTGTAATGATATTATCAACGTATGTCCACATACTTCTGGTCATGTAGTGTAGCAGCACCATAACACTACAGGCCTATATCTATCTATCTCCTCTCTCTTTTCCAGATGGGATAGGACTCAGAACAAACTCACCCAGCAATGCAGGCTTAACACTCTCTGTGCGTATGTGTTTTTGTGTGTGTGTGTGTGTGTGGGGCCCTTTCTGAGATGAGATAGGGTGCTAAAGGGGCTCTTGGTTTCAGGGGCTTAACCTCTGCTATGAATCGTGACTCTGAGACTAACTCAATTCTTAGTTCACTCAATCCTGAACATGAGGAGGAATTGGGGGGGGGGGGGGGGGGATTGAAGAGAGGAGTGGAATAAGAAGAGGGTTGAGGAGCGGGGGATTTGAACGAGGGAAAATAAACCGGTCAGCCTCTGCATGAGCCCAATCCTTTTGGAAGATGTTCCCCTCTTCCCACTCAAATCGGGAATTGGAACGTCACCGCCCAGAACAAACAGTCTTGTAGAAAAACCTTCAATAATGGGTTAGCGGTGTTGGTTACATGAAGAAAATACAATTAAAAACGTAACAAGAGAAGTGAGTATAATGGACGTTGAAAGTTGCTAGGTTATTACATTCTATTTAGATCTCTACTGATGAGGTTTCCTAGAGGGACAGTTCTGGCAGGCCACCCAAGCCCACCCAGAGTGCAAGACAAAATGTAGAACATGTACAATTAGTTGGGACGATGCAGCATAGTGAATACTAGAATATTAATTATGGTAGTCACATATATGGAATAATTGCGGCACAATAACACTACAGGCCTACAGGTCCGCAATACACACCAACTAGCATAACAAACACCTAAAAAAAACACACTAACAAAACAAACACCACAATACGGACGAACAAAACCCAATAAAAACTAATAAAAACACGTAACACAGAGCCCGTCAACCCTGTAGCAACGTGTGCAAGACACATTCACAATAACACAGTTTAGACAAAGAGGTGCAGTCTGACAGAGTTTTGTCTGTGTTCAAACCCTGGACAATAAGGATGTGCCTCCGTGTGGCCCTCTGTTGATGATACCAACACAAAGGTTGTGGGTTCAATTGACACAGGGAATTCATAACAGTACAGGGAGTGCAATCCAGTCTTCTAAATGGCATATATTATTATCCTTGTGGGCCCCTGGGACCAACACTGAAGAGTAGCATACTGTCCCAAGGGTATATATTAGCTTAAAGGGGCAACCTCCCCCATCAACCTTGGTAGACAAGTCCCCTCGGGCACAGTGGAGATTTGAAGGATGGATGAGCAAGAAGAAAGCTGAGGCTGATTAGATAGAAGAGATGGACCAGTAGGAAGCTGGGAATGATGACGGTCGGTAGCCATGATGTCTTTATGATGGGACTGATGAGATTTTGTGAATCCCTAACCACCCCCCTTGCCCCTACTAACTCGCTTTGAGGGACCTCCATTATCACGTGTTGCTGACAAAACTCAGAGGGTGACTTCCAGAGAGTGGCATGGCGGAGACACCGGGGCAGTCACTCATGCATGTGACTAGTGGATTAACGAGGCAGAAAAGGATGTCCCACGGGATCATGGGACAAGGACAGAGGACACAATCCTCTGCTCAGAAGTTGCTGACCCCTGCCAGATCTTACAACACCTGGATAGGCATCTTACGTATCAGCTCACGTACTATATTACAGCAATACGTCAGTCGACGCCGTGGCATGCAACCATTGGTGGATGCCGGCGACGTTTGCGGAGGGGAACGCAATCTATATGACAAATGTCACACTGAGAAGCTGACGTCACCATTTGCTGTTCTGTCTGGAGTACGATGGAGTTCAGAGTGCGTCTTGAACCAGCAATTACTTTCTGCTATAAAAAAGGTCGATACCCTTTATCAGAGGGACGAAACACACTTAGAGAGATGTTTGCTGCCTTTTTCAGACAGTCCAAGATAATAAATAACCGGCATATCACCATACAGACGGGACAGAAAGACAGGACAGACACACAGCACTATGCATGCATGCAGTGTCATTTACTATATTGATAATGTGAGTGTTATTGATCAGGCTGTGAGTTTAATTGATCAAGTTGACAGACAGGACACAGAACATTCCCTCAGTCAAAGAGATGAATGAGACACACTATATTAATAATAATAATAATAATAATAATAATAATGATGCCTGTGACAGACGATGCTATACATAGAGAACCAATCAAAAGTTTGGACACACCTACTCATTCTTGTGGTTTTTCCTTATTTGTACTATTTTCTACAATATAGAATGAAGTGAAGGCACCAGAAACTATGAAATAACACATATGGAATCAAGTACTGAAAAAAAAGAAGTATAAAACAAATAAAAATATAATTTATATTTGAGATTCTTCAAAGTAGCCACACTTTTGCCTTGATGGCAGCTTTGCACACACTTGGCATTCTCTCAACCAGAATGCATTCAACTAAAAGGTGCACCTTAATAAAGTTGTAGAATTAATATCTTAATAAATTTGAGCCAATCAGTTGTGCTGTGACAAGGTAGGGGTGGTATACAAAAGCAAGCCCTATTTGATAAAAAACAGCTCAACAGCTCAAACAGCTCAAATAAGCAAAGAGAAACGACAGTCCATCATTACTTTTAGGCACAAAGGTCAGTCAATACGGAAGATTTCAATGTTGCAAAAACCATCAAGCGCTATGACGAAACTGGCTCTCATGAGGACCGCCACAGGAAAGGAAGACCCAGAGTTACCTCTGCTGTAGAGGATAAGTTCATTAGAGTTACCAGCCTCAGAAATTGAAGCCCAAATAAATGCTTCAAAGTTCAAGTAACAGACACATCTGAACATCAACTGTTTCAGAGGAGACTGTGTGAATCAGGCCTGGGACTGTCATTTGTTTTTCAACAGGACAATGACCCAACATACCTCCAGGCTGTGTAAGGGCTACGAAGGAGAGTGATGGAGTGCTGCATCAGATGACCTGGCCTCCACCCAATTGACATGGTTTGGGAAGAGTTGGACCGCAGAGTGAAGGAAAAGCAGCCAACAAGTGCTCAGCATATGTGGGAGCTCCTTCAAGGCTGTTGGAAAAGCATTCCTCATGAAGATGGTTGAGAGAATGCCAAGAGTGTGTAAAGCTGTCATCAAGGCAAAGGGTGGCTATTTGAAGAACCTCAAATATAAAATATATTTTGATTTGTTTCACACTTTTCAGGTTACTACATGATTCAATGTGTTTTTTCATAGTTTTGATGCCTTCACTTTCATTCTACAAGGTCTAATCAGTCAAAATAAAGAAAAAAACCTTGAATTAGTCAGTGTCCAAACTTTTGACTGGAACTGTATGTTACAGCATTTAAACACACAACAAATAGTAGTCAATAAGTTAAATATGTAATGTTTTTCTGAGGCTGTTCCTGAGGGGAAGGTGTAGCCTACAGTATGATTAGACATGTTCAGTTTACTGCAGCAGTCACACCTAGTCTAGTCTAGTCTAGAGTGAAGGTGAAAGTGCGTATATAGGATAAAGGCCGGCTTTAAAGGGGTGAGATCAACCTGAATGTTCTGAATATAATAATATTGCAATAATAGCCGTGGTCCCTGACACTCCGCTGCCGGAGGAAAATAACAGCGCAGATGACCTCCTTTGGAGGTCACACAATCTGAAAAATAGTCACGAGCAGATTTTGCGGGGTCTCCCCCTGTAGAAACGCAATAGCGCGAGGACACACCCAGAAAAAGGAAGGAGAATGGAGAGGAGAGCCGATGCCCATCCCTTGGAAATTATGTAAGAAGGATTTACTTCTCACGAACGAGCGCTTGTTAATTAAACAAGGTTGTCTCTTCTCTTTCGAAGCTCGAGCTAAACATTCTGTTTGAGTAATAACAACAAAAAAAACACAACCATTCACTACAATTGACATGTAGAATCTGAACTAGGAACAACTAATGGATCAAGCTAAACCGGCGTATCCAATAATGCAGACACAGAGCTACGCGCAGATAAATACACGCACACGCGAGCACGATCAAATACACACGAGACGACCCTGATGACAGTTGCGCATTGCCGTCTGTGACATTTACGCGGATTCTCCAAATAAAACGATAGGATAAACCCACGAGCGCATAAAATGCCTCCCCAGACATGACCAACCATTCATTTTCTACCTGAGACAAACTGTTGCGACAAACACTCATTGGTGAAGGACACAGACTCCCTGTCTGAATAGTAGCCGCACCCCCCATTCGGAAATTAGCTGTTCCCACCTATAAAACATCAGTGTTTATTACCAAACCAGGGGAGGTTGTTTATTGCAACTTGACTATTTTCTCCCAGCAAGACTGAACTCGTTATCTGCAGACAACAGGCGGATGGTTGCATTGGTAGAGCCAGTGCAAAACACACGCATCGCACGAAACCATTAATTCGTTCCACTCATACACCTGTGGAAAATAACATGACATTTGGAAGAGAAGGGTAGAGGCAGCAGTCCTTACCCGGATGCTGAGGGCAGTCAGGCGGTTAGGTAGCCTACATGACAACCAGACGGCGGGAGATAGTCTAAGTGAGCGCTCCTCTCAGCTCACCAACACACACAATCACACTGCACTAGCGGGTAAATCCACTATCCCGTATCTCAGTCTTCTTCCGCTTCTGTCAGAGCTGGGTAGTGCAAAAGGTATTTCAGTGAGTAGGCGTACAGTTTGACACCGAAAAACACCACACATACACACAAAAAAATCAGTGCCTATATTGATATTGTGCCTTTGAGATGGGGAAATAAATCAGTGAGATGGGATTTACCACTATGTGATCGGCGCAAATATGCGTGCTGTAGAAGTGCAAGCTATAGCCTACGGTTTTGTTTTTTCCTCATCTGGGCTCCGATGTGACAACTGTGGCATTGCACAGAGACGGGCTTGATCGTGGAACTTTGTAGATTTTCCTTTTGTTTTAGATATCGGTAACTTGGCGTGAAGTGTGTGACAAACTAGACCAACGCGTTATGAGTCCCAAATGGAAACCAACTGTTGAGATTTCACTTCGAAAACTAACACCCTTCCTTTCCAAATAGGAGGAAAATATCGCGCAGAGGAAGGATCCTCTTGGTGGTCCGAATGCACAGCAGCAGTCCCAATAGATTCACTCCGCAAGGTTTCTTGTTTTGTCTAGGCTAAATTGTGACTGGGTTCACGTCCATCCGCGGTAAAAAGTACAGATAAACGCGACCAATCTCCGAACTATAGAAAGATCGGTTCACCGATTTCCGTGGCTGGAAAAACGAAAGAGATATGCAGCGTCTGAAGCGAGCGCCGCCACGGAGCGGGAGGGGGAGGCGGGCGGAGGGAGAAAGAGGGAGGGACAAAATCGGGATTACCCATTTAAAGTGGATCCTTGAGGAGACATGATCGTTTCTCTTGAACAGTTGAATCGATGATCGCCTGAATAGTCCCGTAATGGCATCAGGAAACCTATATAATTATCATAATTCCGTCCCAGGTCTGCGTTGTAGCTTGTCTGCTCTGCCCTCCACGGTGTGATTCATGAAATGGTTCAATTTAGGCCTAGGCCTGGTTACATGTCCCCAATACAGGAATACATGTTTGATTAAGACTCCACAAGTAGCCTAAAGTTTAGTAGAATAAGAATGTACCTATAGGCCTAAATAGTGTTTCGGATTATGTTGGGCCCAATAGAAATTAGTCACTTTGAGTTACTTTTTATTACATTATTAATATTTTTTAAACATTTTATTTAACTAGGCAAGTCATTAGAATAAGAATGTAATGTTTCTGAGCAAATCTACATTATTCTGGGTGCTACCATGATTCTGGGTAATCATGAATGAATGGTGAGTAATGATGAGTGGCAAAGTTACAGAGATGATGCTGAAACTAGTTTCACAACATTTGTTCACAACGAACGTGGGGCAGCGCACAATTGGCCCAGCGTTCTCCGGGTTAGGGGAAGTTTGTCCGGAAAAGCCGTCATTGTAAATAAGAATTTGTTTCTTAACTGACTTGCCTTGTTAAATAAAGGTTAAATACATTTGGAAAAAACATAATACGAAACACAACCAAAACAAACTGCAAATGTATCCAGCAAGTTTTGCTAGGAATATGGGACCAAATACTAAACTTTTGATTACGTACATTACTTATGCCACCTTCAAATGGGGGGACTATATACATAAAGTGCATTTATTTCTAAATGCTAAAACGGATATGTATGAAAATACCCTCAAATAAAAGATGACATTCTGTACTTTCGCCTCATATAAAACATTTGATCTCAAATCCAAAATGCTGTAGTGTATAGCCAAGTTTTAGCTCCTCTGTCCAAATAAATACATAGTGAATTGTGTATAACCCAAATACAGCAGATTATGTAGGCTACTGATGATACGTGGTTTATATGAATGCAGTGGTTGTTTCCAAGGCAGCGGTTTAAGTACCTTCTTAGCAAAGAGCATTTTCTCAAGCAAGAATTTTGGTAGGACTGTCTGGGAGTGGTCTGAGAGGAGAGGGGTCAACTGAAAATGAGCAGTTATTGGCAGAGAGGTTTGTAACTCTGTGTCCTTTTCGTCTATTTAACAAATTTACTGCACAGTGATGTCACCATGGAAGGCCAAAACTCCAACCCACCAAAACAGGCTGAAATTTCAGGCGGTCTTTTCAAACAGCTTCTACACTAAAAGGGCATTATCATAATGTTCTCAATTTCACAGTATTATTCCAACCACATAGTGTAGAAATATATACAATAAATCATGTTTTTGACTGCACTGGGCCTCCAGTGTGTTCTACAAAGCTAACATATGAAATTATTTTAAAATGTTCATACATCGGACACTACAGGCCTTTTCGTGAGAAGACCGATTTACAGGATGTCTCATGGTCTGACAAACACCGCTCTAGCTCTGCCACCTTTCACCGCAGATGTGGAAGGGCGACATCGGCTCTGCCCCCAGATATCTCCAGTTTAAACCGACAGATGTTGATGGGGATTTTTGTATTATGCTAATTAGATTTCAGCGGGGGCACGGAATCCGACTCTAGTGGGTTAAAGGTAAAAAAAAATATAAAAATTAAACTCACTATAAAAATACACATTATGTGCACGGGTAGCCATGGAAACGACCGGTCATACTTGTCAGCACATATATGGAGAGATTTACATGCATTTCTATCTTCCCTCTATGCTCAAATCATAGAAAAAATTCAATTATTTGATGAATTAATATAATTTATGAAAGTGGACATTTGACTCAACTGTTCCAGGTGCTGTATTAGTATTTGTAAGCACTGAGCAAAAATAGGTTAAAGGTAGAAAAAGAAATGCAGTCTGGTTGAAACAATGAGATGGGTTGCTAAAATATTAACGACCATACAGTGCCTTGCGAAAGTATTCGGCCCACTTGAACTTTGCGACCTTTTGCCACATTTCAGGCTTCAAACATAAAGATATACAACTATATTTTTTTGTGAAGAATCAACAACAAGTGGGACACAATCATGAAGTGGAACGACATTTATTGGATATTTCAAACTTTTTTAACAAATCAAAAACTGAAAAATTGGGCGTGCAAAATTATTCAGCCCCTTTACTTTCAGTGCCGCAAACTCTCTCTAGAAGTTCAGTGAGGATCTCTGAATGATCCAATGTTGACCTAAATGACTAATGATGATAAATCCACCTGTGTGTAATCAAGTCTCCGTATAAATGCACCTGCACTGTGATAGTCTCAGAGGTCCGTTAAAAGCGCAGAGAGCATCATGAAGAACAAGGAACACACCAGGCAGGTCCGGGATACTGTTGTGAAGAAGTTTAAAGCCGGATTTGGATACAAAAAGATTTCCCAAGGAGCACTGTGCAAGTGATAATATTGAAATGGAAGGAGTATCAGACCACTGCAAATCTACCAAGACCTGGCCGTCCCTCTAAACTTTCAGCTCATACAAGGAGAAGACTGATCAGAGATGCAGCCAAGAGGCCCATGACCACTCTGGATGAACTGCAGAGATCTACAGCTGAGGTGGGAGACTCTGTCCATGGGACAACAATCAGTCGTATATTGCACAAATCTGGCCTTTATGGAAGAGTGGCAAGAAGAAAGCCATTTCTTAAAGATATCCATAAAAAGTGTCATTTAAAGTTTGCCACAAGCCACCTGGGAGACACACCAAACATGTGGAAGAAGGTGCTCTGGTCAGATGAAACCAAAATTGAACTTTTTGGCAACAATGCAAGACGTTATGTTTGGCGTAAAAGCAACACAGCTCATCACCCTGAACACACCATCCCCACTGTCAAACATGGTGGTGGCAGCATCATGGTTTGGGCCTGCTTTTCTTCAGCAGGGACAGGGAAGATGGTTAAAATTGATGGAAAGATGGATGGAGCTAAATACAGGACCATTCTGGAAGAAAACCTGATGGAGTCTGCAAAAGACCTGAGACTGGGACAGAGATTTGTCTTCCAACAAGACAATGATCCAAAACATAAAGCAAAATCTACAATGGAATGGTTCAAAAATAAACATATCCAGGTGTTAGAATGGCCAAGTCAAAGTCCAGACCTGAATCCAATTGAGAATCTGTGGAAAGAACTGAAAACTGCTGTTCACAAATGCTCTCCATCCAACCTCACTGAGCTCGAGCTGTTTTGCAAGGAGGAATGGGAAAAAAATGTCAGTCTCTCGATGTGCAAAACTGATAGAGACATACCCAAGCGACTTACAGCTGTAATCACAGCAAAAGGTGGCGCTACAAAGTATTAACTTAAGGGGGCTGAATAATTTTGCACGCCCAATTTTTCAGTTTTTGATTTGTTAAAAAAGTTTGAAATATCCAATAAATGTCATTCCACTTCATGATTGTGTCCCACTTGTTGTTGATTATTCACAAAAAAATACAGTTTTATATCATTATGTTTGAAGCCTGAAATGTGGCAAAAGGTCGCAAAGTTCAAGGGGGCCAAATACTTTCGCAAGGCACTGTATGTAGATAACAGAGTGTTCTAGGAACACAAACATGTTATTAGCTAGGAGAAAAAGAGCGAGAAAGAAAGAGAGAGAGAGAATGGTCTCGACTCTAGCATACAATACAATGATTTCAAATGTAAATGAGTTCAACATGTGTTTAAAGTTGTGTAGCAGAGTCGTGAGAGTGAAGTTGTGTAGCAGAGGGGGTTCGGTAAATTATGCTCGCATAATGAGCAATCTTGCCCGAAGATTTGTTTTTACCACAAAAGTTAACGCCAAGGCTTTTTATTAATTAAATTTTTATTTAATCTTTATTTAACTAGCTCTGTGCGCCATCATGGTCTTAGGGTTAGGGTTTGATTTTTGGTTTGATTCCTGGTTTGTGGTTATGGTCAAAAACAGAGACACAAATAAGGAAGTCACAAATCGATATTGTCATACCTTTGTGCCTGAGTTATCCCTCTGAGCTAAAGCCTATGCATTAGTTAGGGGAGCTAACATGAGTCTTCAGTTTTCTGACAGTTTGAACATAGTTCAGTCAGTAAACCACCTTTACTGCATCTACATATTAGACCTGATAGAATACAGAGGCGAGAATGTATGCCCAAGGCCTATACGAAACGCCAACGCATGAAAACACTGCATCTGATATTCATGAGCACCTGTTCTACATGTAGGCGTTACAGGCTGAGAGGTGCCAGTCAACATCTCAGCTCTTCTGTGACTGACACCCTCCCTTTGCACTTAAAGGGATAATTCAACACCAAATCTTGAAGGGGTAGTTCAACACCAAATATTACAGGGATAGAACAACAACAAATATATAATGGAGAGGTCAACACCAAATCTTTAAGGGGTAGTTCAACACCAAATATTAGAGGGACATTTATAAAACAAATATAAAAGGGACAACTCAACGCCAAATTTTGATGGGACAGGTCAACACCATAGAGCACAAAATCTACATTTTAAAGTAGTAATTTTTCTTCTTCTTTTATGTTTGAAAAAGCATGAAGCTAATATTGCCGATTTACTGACACATGCAGTGCTGTGAGTCCTGAATCTAAACTTGTCATTTATTTATTGTTGCCACTAGATGTCAGCGATATAGCTTAAAGCCATTGACATACCATAGGCAAAAAAAATTGAAGAAGAAGACAATGCTCTGATCATTGGCTGATCGTTCCAAGGCCATAGGAATCCCCACCCTGTTGACTACTTTAGAAGGGTGGAAGCCCTCAATGGCAATGTCCATGCTAAAACAGGTTATATGAGTCCTCTATCTGTCTCTATGGTCAACACCAAACGTTAAAGAGATAGGTCAACACCAAATCTTAAAGGGATAGTACAACACCTAATCTTAAAGGGTAGTTCAACACCAAGGTCGGGTTTCCCTGCAGACAACAACCAGGTGTGTTGAAGCGTGAGGCTAAAGTTCTCCACTGTTTTGGTCCCGTAGCTACCACGTTGTAGCGGTGTGAAGCGCACCTGTGCACATACTCTGTGTGACTTTGTAAGAGCAAAGTCTTGCATTGTGCTTAACTCAATGGGCTCGTTTGAGCGGATCACTTTTGTCAAGTTGATGGACACCGCCCGTCAAAGTGTGTTGCATTCTGGGGGGGGACATTTTTTCAGACTTGCGCATAAATGTCGACTGCATTTAACTTTACAAAAACCATGCGATGTTTTGACTGCAGTCGACTGCAAGTTTCTGCAGTTTCTGATTTCATCCTGGCAGCACTGCCATGTTGATCTGAGCCTTGCTGTCGGAAAACCACATGAGTGTCTGACTTTCAGCTGTCACAGATGCACCTCCCCCGACTCCACTCCTCGACTTTTGGTTGCTTTATCCACTCAAACAAGCCCAATTTCTGCGGTGTTGCTCGCGGCAACGTCATCTCGCTGAGTCTCCCTTTAAATGATGAAGTCAATCTCAATGTGAGCCGCCAGATTCAGAGGCCTGATGATAACCAAACTGGAAAAAAAACTGAACGTAATGAATGTCTTATTTAAATTTGATTTGAGTTAGTTTTGGAGTCAAAGATAATAGTTTCAGTATAGTTTTAGTTTTCCAAACAGGTTTATTAATTATTTTATTTTATTTTACTAAGTCATTTTTTCATGATTAGTTTTAGTTCAAGTTTTAGTTTACTATAATAACCTTGGTGTGTGTGTGTGTGTGTGTGTGTGTGTGTGTCCATGCGTGCACGTGCAGATGGTTAATTCACCCTCTGACAGGTCCCTGCACTGCAGCATTAGAGCAGGTATCAACCCTCCTCTTCCTTCTCATCCTCCTCCTCCTCTTCCTCCCATACGTTTTTGAACGTTTCCTCTCTTTCTATTCTCCTCCTTTTATCTATAATTCCCTCCCTATCTCCTCTCTGTCTTCTCCTTCTTACTCTTTTCCCCCATCTCTTCCTGTCTTCCTCTTTCGCTGTCATCTCTCTCTCTATCCCCTTTTTTAGAGTCTCTCATTACCTCTATCCCCAAGCTTGTTGACTCTCTCTCTCTCTCTCTCTCTCTCTTTCTCCCTCTCTCTCCAAAAACATTGAAAATGTTTCCCCTCTGTTTCTATTCCCCTCCCTTTCTCTCTCATTCCCTGCCCCATCTATTTACTCTCTTCTTCTCTGTGTTGTGTAAGGCAAAGCCTCCGTGGGCTGAGCTTTGCGTAGCTGGACAAACACACAGATTAACCAGTACATCTACAGCACCGTACACAACTCATCTCTTCATCTCCTCACCTGGAGCCTTGATCACAGGATAGACACGCGCATTACCAACCGTATCACCAGCCGTATCACCAACTGTTACCATCCACTCAGGTTGGGTTAATGGAGAAAATGCATTTGAGTTCTTGTGCTCTCACTCCTTCTGTCACTGTCTCTCCTTCACCTCTATCCCTTTCGTTATCCCAACCGTCTCTTTCTCTCTCTCTCTCTCTCTCTCTCTCTCGCTCGCACACACACACACACACACACACACACACACACACACACACACACACACACACACACACACACACACACACACACACACACACATACACACACACACACACACACACACACACACACACACCCTTTCCTTTCCCTGCCAGTCTACCCTCCAGAGAAGGGATGTGATATGTAACGGTGAAACCTGATTGGCTGTTGCTGGTAGCACTGTCCCATATCCCCTCGTTCTGTTCTTGTTGCCATAACAGCCTTGTGTATCTAATGTCAATACAGCGCTGGCTAGGAGAAGAGAGTAGAGGAGGATTTGATAGGAGGGAGGACGCAGTATCAGGGATAACTCTTGCTAGTGAAGGAGACCTCAATCAGCTGTAGCTCATTGTGGAATTTCTTTTGGCTTGTGTTAGGACTGACACCTGTTTGGAGACAATGGTTTTGTTGACTCGATGTGTCAAAGAGCTTTTGGTGTGTAATAGTGTGTTCCCAGGTTTGGGGACCCTTATAGATTCTAGCAGACATGTTATGTTCAGGTATAAAAGTGTCCCTTGCTTGTCTCTCCCTCTATCTCTTTCTTCCCTCTCCTTTTGTTTCTCTCTCCTTTCTCTCTGTGTATGTGTTTTGGACATATTTGAAAGTATTTAAAAAAACAAATCCTATAAATAGCCTACATTTTGAATATATTTTCAAATACTTATTTCACATCTAATTGTAAATATCTGTGTTAAATGCATGGGGGTGTATTTGAGTCAGTGTATTTAGTAAGTAATTCCAACTACTGTACATTCCAAAATTCAACTACTTATCTTAAAAAAAAAGGAATGTCTAAATACTTACTTTCAAATGTCTTTGAAAGTAATTGAAATACCCTAAATAGTATTTGAACCAAGTCTGACACACACACACACACACACACACCACACACACACACACACACACACACACACACACACACACACACACACACACACATTCATTTTCACTTTCACTTTCTCACCTAGAAATAATTGTTTCCAAAATAGTGAGGAAGAAGAAGGAGAGATAGAGATATAATGATCACAATTATATTTTGGTGGAAGGAGACATCCCCCTGACCTACTGAAGAACTGTTGTAGCTTGTTGAAAGGGTACCCCTAGAGGCCTAAGCTTACCATCTAAATACTTTATAGTTACACATTTGGTAAGAATTCAAGTATAACAACACAGTCATCAATCAGAGTGTTTAAACATGTATTTGCTAAGAGAAGAAACTGAAACAGAACATCCCTCAGAGCCAACTGCATGTAAAGCACAGTAACCATAGTTACCTGGAGTCAGTGAGAGGGAGACCACACAACGAGAACATAATGCAGCCCTGGTGGTCTTTCACATTCCCTTTAAAGGTTTCCTTTCGAGTATAGTTTTTTTCAATATATACTCACTTAAAATAAAATGTAGTCACCACTGGAGTAACGCAGTTTCTCAGGACCCCCCCCCTTGAATGGGTGATCAAGACAGCCACTCACAAAGTATAGCCATGGTGCTGAAATTGCGACATCAATGATAGGCTTTCGGTGGTGCCAGGGCATGTGTAGCTTTGCTTTAGCTAATGGATAAATGTTTGTAATTTTCTCAGGTGAAACCTAACATTTCACAAAGCTATACACAGTGTCGCAATGCTGGCATTTTTAGACTGGTGGCTGGTGGTAATAATGTAATTACTTGTTCAGTAATTAAAGTTGGAAACTAAAACATTGCAGATTGTAAAATACATTTTCTCTGCAACAGCATACCAATTAATTTTTTTGAATATAAAAAAAGAAATGTCCCTTTTTCAGGACACTGTCTTTCATAGATAAATCGTAAAAATCCAAATAACTTCACACATCTTCATTGTAAAGGGTTTAAACACTGTTTCCCATGCTTGTTCAATGAACCATAAACAATTAATGAACATGCACCTGTGGAACGGTCGTCAAGACACTAACAGCTTACAGAAGGTAGGCAATTGAGGTCACAGTTATGAAAACTTAGGACTCTAAAGAGGCCTTTCTACTGACTCTGAAAAACACCAAAAGAAAGATGCCCAGGGTCCCCGCTCATCTGCGTGAATGTGCCTTAGCCATGCTGCAAGGAAGCATGAAGACTGCAGATGTGGCCAGGGCAAGAAATTGCAATGTCCGTACTGTGAGACGCCTAAGACAGCACTACAGGGAGACAAGATGGACAGCTGATCGTCCTCGCAGTGGCAGACCACGTGTAACAACACCTGCACAGGATCGGTGCATCCGAACATCCCACCTGCGGGACAGGTACAGGATTGCAACAACAACTGTCCAAGTTACACCAGGAACACACAATCCCTCCATCAGTGCTCAGACTTTCCGCAATCGGCCGAGAGAGGCTGGACTGAAGGCTTGTAGGCCTGTTGTAAGGCAGGTCCTCACCAGACATCACTGGCAACAAAGTTGCCTAAGGGCACAAACCCACCATCGCTGGACCAGACAGGACTGGAAAAAGTGCTATTCTCTGACGAGTTGTGGTTTTGTCTCACCAGGGGTGATGGTCGAATTCGTGTATATCTTCGAAGGAATGAGCATTACACTGAGGACTGTACTCTGGAGAGGGATCGATTTGGAGGTGGAGGGTCTGTCATGGTCTGGGGCGGTGTGTCACAGCATCATCGGACTGAGCTTGTTGTCATTGCAGGCAATCTCAACACTGTGTGTTACAGGGAAGACATCCTCCTCCCTCATGTGGTACCCTTCCTGCAGGCTCATCCGGACATGACCCTCCAGCATGACAATGCCACCAGCCATACTGCTCGTTCTGTGTGTGATTTCCTGCAAGATAGGAATGTCAATGTTCTGCCATGGCCAGCGAAGAGCCCGGATCTCAATCCCACTGAGCATGTCTGGGACCTGTTGGATCGGAGGTTGAGGGCTATGGCCATTCCCCCCAGAAATGTCAGAGAACTTGCAGGTGCCTTGGTGGAAGAGTGGGGTAACATCTCACAGCAAGAACTGGGAAATCTGGTGCAGTCCATGAGGAGTAGATGCACTGCAGTACGTAATGCAGCTGGTGGCCACACCAGATACTGACTGTTACTTTTGATTTTGACCCCCGCTTTGTTCAGGGACACATTATTCTATTTCTGTTAGTCACATGTCTGTGGACTTGTTCCGTTTATGTCTCAGTTGTTGAATCTTGTCATGTTCATACAAATATTTGCACATGAGAAATGTCGATGGAAAGGCATTTACGCACAAATACTGACATAATGACCATCATATCGAAGTAAACCTGGAGTCACGCGATGCAATGTCGTGTGGTCCTCCCACTACAACTTGTCGGGAAAGCACAGAGTTTCTTAGGCTACAGATGAAATAAGTGATGATGAACTTCACAGGGTGGTGAAAGTGCAAGGTGATGAGCTTCATGCTCCTTTCCAATAAATATCTAGGGTCTTGTTCTGGTGACATGATGCTTGGCTGCCATCTGTCCATATAATCTCATCATATGGACAGATGGACAGCGCACGTATCAGTGTTCGATACGTGCGCTGTAGCCAACAGTGTGCAGATAGCGCGGTTGGCTAGAGTGCTCTTGCCAATACCATTGTGGGCACACACTATATAAAGCAAACATTTTTTGGTGAGAACCATCGGTAGAGTTAAAAATGCAATGGAAAATGTAGTGGGAATTTAAGAGAAAAATAAATGTGTATATGCACTTCATCATCACGCACAGCCTTTATCTGCAATAAGTCCATTTGATGGAAACATCTCTGGTGGGAAAATGCGCATATTGTTTTTATGCGGATTTTAGAATATTTGCATGAAAATCTGTCGCCAATTGGATGGAAACTTAGATAGTGAGGAAAAAACTAGTCGGCTTGAGGATAAATTCAGCAGGTTTTTTTCTGGCTAATAGCCTACAAAAATGGCCTGCAATATTGAAGGTCAATTCAATTAAATCAAAATAAATCCAACTTGAGAGACTCCCTGTCACGTTCTGACCTTAGTTCTGTTGTTATGTCTTTGTTTAGTTGGTCCGGGCGTGAGTTGGGTGGGTTGTCTATGTTCCTTTTTCTATGATTTGGGATTTTTGCGTTTGGCCTGGTATGGTTCTCAATCAGAGGCAGGTGTCGTTAGTTGTCTCTGATTGAGAATCATACTTAGGTAGCCTTTTCCCACTTGTGTTTGGTGGGTGTTTATCTTCTGTGTCTGTGTGTTCCACATGGAACTGTTTCGGTTGGTTATTTCACGTGTCCTTTATTGTTTTGTTTCAGTGTTCAATTGGTTTGATAAAGAGCATGAACACGTACCACACTGCACATTGGTCCTCCGATCCTTACTACTCCTCCTCGTCAGAGGAGACAGCCACTACACTCCCCTGGTCTCCTTATGTCCTCCTTTTTAGTGTGCAAATGGTTTCACCACTGCCTGTTGGTCCAGGTTGCGGGCCCGACTGTTTCCTATACTGTATATTGCCAACCCAGACAGTCTTTCCTGAGACATTGTGCATTATATGTCCATTGCGCTGCACACAATTTAAACTTAGTCTTGAATGATGCATGCCAATATATACCAGGGATATGGGACTGTTGATATTGCAACCACACAACTCAAATGCTGGTTCACCAGTATGAAAAAAATCTTAAAATATTTTTTTTGTTCAAGCCCTCAAGAACTGTTGTCCTCTAAAGATAATAATCTGTTTCCATCTGACAATTTATTGTCTGTCCAGTACCCAGATGATCTGTCCTAAGAGCTTCCAATACAGTTAATCCCTTTCCGTAATGTGTTGAGGCCGGAAATTAAGGAGAATGTGAGGCTCAATTAAAAATGTTGCAGAACTTCTGAATTTTTAAACACCACTCCCTTCTGTTCAGTTTTCCTGATATTGCTACAGCAATCAAGCTTTCTTTCCCATCCCTGCAACTGGTACTTCTGCGGAGAGATCGTTTTCATGAAGAACAACCTAACATGCTGACCAAACCGGCTCTGCGTGCGCAATCGTCGATTTGATCTATCCCCGCCAGACGCATTCCTCACATGCAGGTTAAATACCAAAACTGTGAACCAATTACAGTACCAGTCAACCGTTTCGACACACCTACTCATTCAAGGGTTTTTCTTTATTTTGTACTATTTTCTACATTGTAGAATAATAGTGAAAACATCTAAACTATGAAATAACACATGGAATCATGTAGTGACCAAAAAAGTGATACAAAAATCGAAATATATTTTATATTTGAGATTCTTCAAAGTAGCCACCCTTTAACTTGATGACAGCTTTGCATTCTCTTGGCATTCTCTCAACCAGCTTCACCTAGAATGCTTTTCCAACCGTCTTGAAGAAGTTCCCACATATGCTGAGCACTTGTTGGCTGCTTTTCCTTCACTCTGCGGTCCAAATCATCCCAAACCATCTCAATTGGGTTGATGTCGGGTGATTGTGGAGGCCAGGACATCTGATGCAGCACTCCATCACTCTCCTTCTTGGTCAAATAGTCCTTACACAACCTGGAGGTGTGTTGGGTCATTGTCCTGTTGAAAAACAAATGACAGTCCCACTAAGCGCAAACCAGATGGAATGGCATATCGCTGCAGTATGCTGTGGAAGCCATGCTGGTTAAATGTGCCTTGAATTCGAAATAAATCACTGACAGTGTCACCAGCAAAGCATCCCCACACCATCACACTTCCTCGTTCATGCTCCACGGTGAGAACCATACATGCGGAGATCATCGGTTCACCTGCTCTGCGTCTCACAAAAACACAGCGGTTGGAACCAAAAATCTCAAATTTGGACTCATCAGACCAAAGGACAGATTTCCATAGGTCTAATGTTCATTGCTCGTGTTTCTTGACCTAAACAAGTCTCTTCTTATTATTGGTGTCCTTAAGTAGTGGTTTCTTTGCAGTAAGTCAGCCATGAAGGCCTGATTCACGCAGTCTCTTCTGAACTGTAGATGTATAGATGTGTCTGTTATTTGAACTCTGAAGCATTTATTTGGGCTGCCCTTTCTGAGGCTGGTAAACTCTAATGAACTTCTCCTCTGCAGCAGAGGTAATTATGGGTCTTCCTTTCCTGTGGCGTTCCTCATGAGAGTCAGTTTGATCATATCTGTTGATGGTTTTTGCGACTGCAGTTGACGAAACTGGGATTGACTGACCTGCTTGTCTTAAAGTAATGATGGACTGTCGTTTGTCTTTGCTTATTTGAGCTGTACTTGCCATAATATGGACTCGGTATTTGACCTAATATGCTGGATCTTTGTAGAATTTTGACCCATTCTGAGTCATAGAAAATCGTGTGTGATCTACTCCGACAATTAATCCACAGATAAAAAAAGCAGTTTCTTGATTCATCTCTCCTTGTTCATCTTTCTTCTTCTGTGGATTTTATATGATTTTATATGGTTGGTGGCGGTAATATACCTTAAACCAAGTTATGTTTTAGCGACTGGCTATGCAGACGCTTGTTGACGCGCACAAGCAGTTTGGTTGAAATGATTGAATAACGTGTATGTGTACATTTATTTCGCAACGTCCTTGCACACACAACGCGGACGGTTTGGTCAGCGGGTAAGAAGCATTAGGCTCTCGGTCTGATCTGCACTTTTGAACACCTGAGTAATCTCCAATCATTGTACTGGCGCCGTCGAAGCCTTGACCACTGCATTTGTTCAAAGGTATCCCCTTACACTTTCAATCAGTAAAATGTTTTCTTTTTCCAGGCTTGAGGCACTTTTTCAGTCACATTCCTGAAGCCCAAGAAACCAAAACTTAACATCCTAGTACATATGGAATTGAAAAAGGTTCATTAATTACTTTTTGGATGGACCTCTTACCAGGCCAAAAGACTGTTGAACAGCTTCTATTACCAGACCATCATACTGTTGAACAGCTTCTATTACCAGACCATCATACTGTTGGACAGCTTCTATTACCAGACCATCATACTGTTGAACAGCTTCTATTACCAGACCATCATACTGTTGGACAGCTTCTATTACCAGACCATCATACTGTTGGACAGCTTCTATTACCAGACCATCAGACTGTTGAACAGCTTCTATTACCAGACCATCAGACTGTTGGACAGCTTCTATTACCAGACCATCATACTGTTGAACAGCTTCTATTACCAGACCATCAGACTTTTGGACAGCTTCTATTACCAGACCATCAGACTGTTGGACAGCTTCTATTACCAGACCATCAGACTGTTGGACAGCTTCTATTACCAGACCATCAGACTGTTGGACAGCTTCTATTACCAGACCATCAGACTGTTGGACAGCTTCTATTACCAGACCATCAGACTGTTGAACAGCTTCTATTACCAGAACATCAGACTGTTGAACAGCCATCACTAGCCCTCTACCAGGTGATGCACACTCACTCACACAAAATACACACACAAGCTATCATACTCACACACCTCATACTCACAAACACATGCACATACACACAAACTCACACACACACACACACACACACACACACACACACACACACACACACACACACACACACACACACACACACACACACACACACACACACACACACACACACACACACACACACACGCACACACACGCACACATACACAGCCAACGCTGCTGTCCTGTGTTACAGAAACATTAAACCACTGGACATTTCCCGTTTCACACTGTGTATTTAAATAGTGTATTCTCGACATAGGTCATTCTAATAAATTTCTACTGTACATTGTATTTTAGTTTTTTTTTAAATTACACACCGCGTATTTATCTATACACTGGACTCTTGACATAGCTCACTGATATATCTATTGCTGTACCTATCATTCTTAGTGTATCCTGTGCAAATTCATCTGGTATATAAATATGTATAGATTGCCTTCGGATTACTGGTACCATGCTAGTTGGGTAGTTCATTTAATTCATTCCAACATTTCTAGATTTTTTGTTGTTGTTGTTGATTATTTGTATACTTGTTTGCATTGTTAGGATCTATTAACATAAGCATTTCGCTCCACCCCGCTATAACATCTGCTAAACTGTGTACGTGACAAATAAACTGATTTGATTGGATTTGAAATCCTTTCTGGGTAACAATTAAAGCAACAGTCTTTTTCCTGGCCCTTAGAGGAGAGGCTGTTCCACCTACAGTAGATTATGTGCTACTGAGTGGGCTATCAGCAGGTGCGCTGCTTGGAGAATATGCAACACGTCACATAGTAGATTCCTCCACCTCTGGATTGTGAGCTGTGTGACAGGGGTTGGTAGCAGTGAACAGTCTCTGGCTCAGGTGACTGTGAGGTCCATAATGATCTTCTTGGCATTCCTTTGACACTAAGTGCTGTAGATGTCCCGGAGGGGAGGCAGTGTGTCCCTGATGATGCGTTCGGCTGACCACACCACCCTCTGGAGAGCCATGCAGTTGAGGGCATTGCAGTTGCCGTACCAGGCGGTAATGCAGCCCGACATAATGCTCTCAGTAACGCCTAACTTATGTAGAAGTTTGTGAGGCTCTTAGGGGTGCTGTTCCTGCCTTCTTCACCGCGGTGTTGGTGTGTTGAGACCATTTCAGGTTTCATTGATGTGCACGTAGAGGAACTTGAAGCTTTTGACCCTACCCAATGTTGCCCCGTCAATGAGGATATATCTTCTGTCTGCTGTAGTCCACGATCAGCTCCTTTGTTTTGTTGATGACGAGGGAGAGCTTATTTTCTTGGCATTGCTACACAAGGGATCTGAGGTCCTCCCTGTTAGGCTGTCTCAGGCCTACCCCTGTCATGTCGTTAGCAAACGTGATGATTGAGTTGGAGTCGTGCGTGGCCATGCAGTCATGGTGAACAGGGAGTACAAGAGGGCAGCACACACTCGCTTGCTGTGCACTAAGGTTTTTGAAAGTTGAGCTGCAGCCCACGATCAGCATTCTCACATAGGTATTCCTCTTGTCTAGGTGGGATAGGGCAGTGTGCTGTGCAGTGCAATGGCGATTGCGTTGTTCGCGGAGCTGTTGAGGCGGTATGCAAATTGTAGTGGGTCCTAGTTGATATGGTCCTTGACTTTCAAAGCCCTTCATGATGACAGAAGTGAGCGCTACATGACGCATGCTCTGAGAACATGGTTTGGGATGCCATCCGGACCGGCAGCATTGCGAGGATTAACGTGCTTGAAGGTAGTAGAATGATGCATGTGACATAAAATTAGAGAGCTAACAGGAAGCTCTCACAATAACATATTTCCAATGAGGAGCAAGACAGGTCCATTGTCACATGAAATTAAGCAAATAGTTTTGATTAGCTACAGGGGCCATTTGTAAAGTTCTATTATTTTGCAGAGAGAGAGAAAGGCAGAGAGAGAGAGAGAAGGATGGGGGAGAGAGAGAGAAGGACGGAGAGAGAGAAGATCGGAGAAAGAGAAGGACGGTGACTTGGAGAAAGTGTTATCTTATCATCAGGCAGGACCTCCTTTAATGTCAACCAACGGGCCTGCGAGGATACACACACATACATATACACGCATGCACACAAAGCACTGCACAGCTCAGTGACGGGTTGTCCCATAGTGAAGCCCAAAACAAAGTACTAATGATGCTGTAAGCGTTTGCTCTGGGTAATACAATAATATCATCTTCCATTCTCTAGCTTAGAGACAGATGCATGGCCCCTGCAGGGTGGCTGTGACCAACTCAGTAGACTGCTCCTTCATACACTCTGTAGCAGTCTACTAGGGTACCCTATTGGCCCTGTTCAAAAGTAGTGCACTATATAGAGAATAATAATAAGAAGAAGAATAATACATGGGACTTACAGTATATAGCACTTTTCAAGGACCCAAAGATGCTTTACAATTATAGAAATGAAAAAGACAAACAGAAAATCATCCTAAACAATACATAAATGAAGAGAGGGGTGGCCTCAAAAAGGGAAAGAGTGTGATGTATCAGTCTATGGGGAGAGGATTGGGATTTGGATATGGATATGAACCAGATTTAGGGCAGAGGGTAAGGTAAGGTTTAAATGCTGCTTTTTGCTTGTGTGTGTGTGTTGGGGGAGGGGGGGGGGGGTGCGTGTGGATTGGCAGGGGAGAAGAAGGTTTGAGAGGTAAGGGGGTAGAAGGAGAAGATGGGTTGAGAGGTAAGAGGGTAGAAGGAGAATATGGTTTGAAAGGTAAGGGGGTAGAAGGAGAAGATGGTTTGAGAGGTAAGAGGGTAGAAGGAGAAGATGGTTTGAAAGGTAAGGGGGTAGAAAGAGAAGATGGTTTGAGAGGTAAGGGGGTAGAAGGAGAAGATGGTTTGAGAGGTACGAGGGTAGAAGGAGAAGATGGTTTGAAAGGTAAGGGGGTGGAAAGAGAAGATGGTTTGAGAGGTAAGGGGGTAGAAGGAGAAGATGGTTTGAGAGGTAAGGGTGGGCAAGGTGGTGTAGTGCTTTGTAGATCAGAAGGAGGATCTTGAAATCAATGCGCTGGGAGACAGGGAGCCAGTGGAGTTCACAGAGGACAGGGGTGATGTGCTGCCAGGACTTGGTGTGGGTGAGTCGGGCTGCAGAGTTTTAAACCATTTGGAGCTTATGGAGGGAACTTGAGTTGATCCTGGAGAGTAGTGAGTTGCAGTAGTCAAGACGTGAGGAGAAGAATGCATATGTGAGGGTTTCAGCGGCAGGACAGGAGAGGGAGGACCTGACTTTGGCAATGTTGCAGAGATGGAAGAATGAGGATTTGACAGTCTGTTTTATGTGGTGGTCAAATGAGAGGGTGGAAAGGGTTAAAATGGGGTTAAAATGGGACAGCAATGGTGAGGAGTTCAGATAGTTCTGACAGGAACGATTCATTATCTTTAGGAGGACGGTACACAAGTATAGTGGTCATGGAGACAGATGATTTGTAAGCAAGGTATTCAAATGAGGAGACACTCGGGAGAGACAGTTCAGTTATTTAAATTTTAGAGTTGAACAGTACAGCTAGGCTGCCACCACGGCCGGTGAAGTGGGGGATGACAAAGGTAGCCATAACCAGCAGGAGTCGATTAGTTAAGAGAAAATAAATCACCAGGATGTTGCCATGTTTCCGTTAGGAGGAGGAAGTCTAGCTTGTTTTAAGTCAATGGAGTAAGGGGGCTTTGTGGTTCATGGATCGAGTGTTGAGGAGACCAAAGTTAGTATTGTGGTGCTCAAGAGTTGAGTTTATGGATAGTGGTAGGCTGAAGGGGGTGTAGGCAGTCATGGTCTACAGTACAAGATGATTGGGAGCAGGGCGCGAGTGAGACCAGAGAGAGTTAATCTTGCTACCAGTAGTATAGTTAACAGACCAGTTGCGGCGTGAGCCACGATGCAGGTAACGGCGTCAGAGGAGAGACGTAAGAGGAGAGACGATAGTTCTTATTCCGGCGGGGAAGCTCAAGGGGGGAGTAGTATTTGGTCTGGAAAAAACAGGGAAAGGGAAACCATAGTAATCCAGGTCAGAGAGCAAACAGGAGGAAGAGAGAGGAGCCAGTGGGCATGACAGGGTGCCACCTGGGATGTAGCCAGAGTGTATGAAGGAGCAGTCTACTAGAGTTGGTCACAGCCACCCTGCAGGGGCAATGCATCTGTCTCTGAGCTAGATGGAGGATGATATAATTAAGCAATAAGGCACGAGGGGGTGTGGTACATGGGCAATATACCACGGCCAAGGGCTGTTCTTATGCACAACGCAACGCGGAGTGGACACAGCCCTTAACCGTGATATACTGGCCATATATCACCAACCCCTGAGGTGCCTTATTGCTATTATAAACTGGTTACCAGCATAATTAGAGCAGTGAAAATACATGTTTTGTCATACCCGTGGTATACGGTATGATATACCATGGCTGTCAGCCAATCAGAATTCAGGGCTCGAACCACCCAGTTTATAATGAAATTTAAAGACTAATTATGTAATATGCTATTCTATAGTTGAGGAAGACACAAGCAGTCGTGTTTGTATTTGATATTAGGAAGATGTTGCCTGAGGATATTTTATCATCCCCATGTCAATATAGAGGCTCCACTACAGACCTGGCTCGATACCAGTCTGTATCACAACCGGCCGTGATTGGGAGTCCCATATGGTGGCGCACAATTGGCCCTGTGTTGTCTGGGTTAGGGTTTGGCCGGGGTAGGCCGTCATTTTAAATAAGCATTTGTTCTTAACTGACTTGCCTAGTTAAATAAAGGTTAAATTAAATAAATAAATAAAACATATCTACTGATCTCTCCCTGATTAGAGGGGTAGAATTAACCAATAGTGCTACTGACCCCAAGGCCTGAGTTGATGAAAAAAGACTGCTATATGGTTAGCGATCAATTAAAAAGGCATCTGTGGAGCACAGTACGTCCTTCTGTGCTTTAGCTTGGGGACACATAATACATAATGACATCGGAGATGACCTCTGGACCGCTGAAGATGGAGGCTGCATCCCAAATGGCACCCTATCACCAATATAGTGCACTGTTAGGGACATAGCCCTAGGGTCTAGGCTCTTTTGTCCTGTTTTCCTGTTCTCTCTGTCACATTAGCACTTAGTCACCCAGCAGATGCTCTTAGTGGCTTTCAGGAAGAAGGACTACTAGGAAGTACACAGGAAGATGTCTGAAAAACATCTAACCCCGCTCCAGTGTTACTATAGCTACAGTAGCTGCAGTAGAGGCCAGGGCTGATAGAGCTCAGTACCACAGCTCTGTCTTTCTAAACACTCCTGTTCAATCTGCCAGCTAGACCCAATGCCCTGCCACTCACACCTGATGAAGAGCTCCTGCATCACTCCCCCATGACTGTGTGTGTGTTAGAGCGAGAGAGCGTTATGTGTGTGCGGAAGCTCAAGCTGTCAAACTCGACAGGTGAGATCTCTCCTTATGGCATGTGTGTGTGCACCTGCATGTGTGTGTGTTTCCGCCTGTGTGTGTGTTTGTATGTGTACCTCAGGAGGGAGGCAGGGATCAGGTTGGAGCTAGCTAACCACTTGTGAATCTTTCCACCATCTCTGAGGTGCCCTGGCCTGCTTCGTTAACATATGCGAGACCTGCTTGCCTGACACCTGCTCCCTGCATGCCTCCCTCCCTCCCTCTCTCCCTCTCTCTCTCTCTCTGGATGACTTAGAGGGATGGAAAAAACTATGTAGGAAGTGCAGGACCATCCTCCTCAGGGAATTTCATAAAAATCTAAATAGTGAAACATTAAAAAAGTTATCCTTTTTAGATAAAACTATACTAACTATATTCACATATCCCCAAATAATTGATTAAAACACACTATTTTGCAATGAAGGTAGCCTCAGCAGCTCTCAATAGTCTCAGCAGTACTCTGTAAGGTAGCACCTTGGTGTAGCTGGAGGACAGCTAGCTTCTGTTCTCCTCTGGGTACATTGACTTAAATACAAAACCTAGGAGGCTCATAGTTCTCCCCCTTCCATAGACTTACACAGTAATTATGACAACTTCCGGAGGACCTCTTCTGACCTATCATAGCTCTTGCAGCATGACGTTATCCACCCAATCAAAGGATCAGAGAATTAATCTAGTACCAAAAGCATTTTATTATTTTTTTGTGTGTTTTTTTTGTTTATCTGCTGGCCCCAGCCGCAAACACAGGCTCTGTCTATAGTTAACCGACCCTCTGCCCATTCATCGCCATTTTACCTGTTATTGTTTTAGCTGATTAGCTGTTGTTGTTGTCTTAGCTAGCTCTCCAAATCAACACCTGTGATTACTTTATGCCTCGCTGTATGTCTCTCTCATATGTCAATATGCCTTGTATACTGTTGTTTAGGTTAGTTATCATTGTTTTAGTTTAAAATGGAGCCCCTAGTTCCAGTCATTATACCTCTGATACCTCCTTTGTCCCACCTCCCACACATGCGGTGACCTCACCCATTATAACCAGCTTATCCCGAGATACAACCTCTCTTATCATCACCCAGTGCCTGGGCTTACCCCCTCTGTACCCACACCCCACCATACCCCTGTCTGCACATTATGCCCTGAATCTATTCTACCACGCCTAGAAATCTGCTCCTTTTATTCTTTGATGTCCTTGCCGTGTCTGAATCCTGGCTTAGGAAGGCCATTTCCATACCCAGCTACAACATTTTTTTGTCATGATTGAACTGCCAAGGGGGAGTTGTTGCAATCTACTGCAGAGAGAGCCTGCAAAGTTCTGTCATACTTTTCAGGTCTATACCCAAACAGTTTGAACTTCTAATTTTAAATATTAACCTCTCCAGAAATAAGTCTCTCACTGTTGCCACCTGCTATCGACCCCCCTCCTCTACCAGCTGTGCCCTGGACACCATTTGTGAATTGATCGCCCACCATCTAGCTTCAGAGTTCTGTTAGGTGACCTAAACTGGGATATGCTTAACACCCTGGCAGTCCTACAATCTAAGCTAGATGCCCTCAATCTCACACAAATCATCAAGGAACCCACCAGGTACAACCCTAAATCCGTAAACATGGGCACCCTCACCCGCTGTTTTCAATCAGGATTTCAGCGATCACTGCCTCATTGCCTGTATCCGCTATGGGTCCGCGGTCAAACAACCACCCCTCATCACTGTCAAACGCTCCCTAAAACACTTCTTCGAGCAGGCCTTTCTAATCGACCTGGCCCGGGTATCCTGGAAGGATATTGACCTCATCCTGTCAGTTGAGGATGCCTGGTTATTCTTTAAAAGTAATTTCCTAGATTTCTTAGATAAGCATGCCCCATTCAAAAATGCAGAACTAAGAACAGATATAGCCCTTGGTTCCCTCCAGACCTTACTGCCCTTGACCAGCATAAAAACATCCTGTGGCGGACTTCCATAGCATCGAATAGTCCCCACGATATGGAACTGTACAGGGAAGTCAGGAACCAATACACGCAGTCAGTCAGGAAAGCAAAGACTAGCTATTTCAAGCAGAAATTCGCATCCTGTAGCTCTAACTCCAAAAGGTTTTGGGACACTGTAAAGTCTATGGAGAACAAGAGTACCTCCTCCCAGCTGTCCACTGCACTGAGGCTAGGTAACACGGTCACCACTGATAAATCCATAATGATAATTGAACATTTCAATAAGCATTTCTCAACGGCTGGGACAGCTCCCCCCCCCCCCCCCCCCCGCAGCTACTCGTCCAAGCCTCCCCAGCTTCTCCTTTACCCATATCCAGACAGCGGATGTTCTGAAAGAGCTGCAAAACCTGGACCAGTACAAATCAGCTGGGCTAGACAATCTGGACCCTCTCTTTCTAAAACTCTCCGCCGCCATTGTTGCAACCCCTATGACCAGCCTGTTCAACCTCTCTTTCGTATCGTTCGAGATCCATAAAGATTGGAAAGCAGCCGTGGTCAAGGGTGTTCAAAGGGGGTGACACCCTAGACCCAAACTGTTACAGACCTATATCCATCCTGCCCTGCCTATCTAAAGTCTTCGAAAGCCAAGTTAATAAACAGATAACTGACCATTTCGAATCCCACCGTACCTTCTCCGCTGTGCAATCCGGCTTCCGAGCCGGTCACGGGTGCACCTCAGCCACGCTCAATGTACTAAATGATATCATAACCGCCATTACATCGGCGATGTAATCTACAAAATAGCTTCCAACACTCTTCTCAGCAAACTGGATGCAGTCTATCACAGTACCATCCGTTTTGTTACCAAATCACCTTATACCACAAACCACTGCGACCTGTATGCTCTAGTCGGTTGGCCCCCGCTACATATTCGTCGCCAGACCCACTGGCTCCAGGTCATCTATAAGTCTATGCTAGGTAAAGCTCCGCCTTATCTCAGTTCACTAGTCACGATAACAACACCCCCCCCCCCCCCCCCCGTAGCACACATTCCAGCAGGTATATCTCACTGACCATCCCCAAGCCAACACCTCATTTGGCCTTCTTTCCTTCCAGTTCTCTGCTGCCAGTGACTGGAACGAATTGCAAAAATCGCTGAAGTTGGAGACTTTTATTTCCCTCACCAACTTTAAACATCAACTATCTGAGCAGCTAACCGAGCTGTGCATAGTCCATCTATAAATAGCCCACCCAATCTACTTACCTCATCCCCATACTGTTTTTATTTTATTTACTTTTCTGCTCTTTTACACACCAGTATCTCTACTTGCACATCATCATCTGCTCATTTATCACTCCAGTGTTAATCTGATAAATTGTAATTATTCGCTCCTATGGCCTATTTATTGCCTACCTCGTCATGCGTTTTGCACACACTGTATATAGACTTTCTTTTCTCTACTGTGTCATTGACTTGTTTGTGTTATTGGCTTGTTTATTGTTTACTCCATGTGTAACTCTGTGTTGTTGTCTGTGTCACACTGCTTTGCTTTATCTTGGCCTACCTGGTTAAATAAAGGTGGAAAAAAAGAACTACAGCTGGCTAGCACCATAGTGCATAAAAATAGAAAGAAAATAGTGGAAGTTTTCAACAAATTCATTTCTTCCAAATTAAGGAGAAGAGAGAGAGAGAGAGAGAGAGAGAGAGAGAGAGAGAGCGATTTGGTTGTATTTTTTGAACTTTCACTTAGCTAGCAATGCAGCTAGCTAGTTTAGTCTACTCTAACAGAGGGATGTTATGTTAGCTAGCTGGCTATGGCTATCCAACACTGGAACTCTTCCAAGTCAAGGTAAGTTTTTAAATGTGTTAATTTATTGTGCCGGAGTATCCCCGCAAAACGGGGATAAAAATACCTAATATCGTCCAATAAAAACTTACATTTGGAAATGTTGGACTAATAATTACACCCTAACTCAGCTAGACGCAGGCAAGAGTGTGCAAAGCAATATTGAATGTGTCACAAAATTCTCTCGACCTGTGCACCTACGTTGTAAACTTTAATTTATAGGCTAGGTTGTAGCAACAGGGAACATTTCAGTATCATGTAGTAGCCTAAACCTATCGATGTTACATTGAGCTGGGTAAATGGGAGGGATGGAAAGAAGGGATGTAACAGTAATGGAATAAAGTGATATAATGGATGGATGAAATGGAGGAATTGAAATGAAATTGTATATCGGAGGGAGGGATGGAAGGCTAAAAGGTCAAGGGGGAATCCATCAGGAGATGTCAGCTATTAGGAGCGAGATAGAGGAAGAGCGAGAGGGGTGTGTTCCTACCCCCCAGACTCACTCATCATCCAGATCACCATGACTCTCCACCCCGCTGAAGGATGCCAAGCAAGGTGTGTCCGATGCTGGGTAGGGAGAGGAGCCTTGCCTCCCTGGCTGGAGCTGCTCGACGGTCCCTGTCATGGAGCGTGTCCATGTAATTACCACTGCCCAGGGAGGCAAGGGGAATGTTAGAGGGTTTGGTAAGGTGTGGCCTTCGCACTGAATGGACCCAGATATCATCTTCAAACCTGAAATAAGATCAATCATCCCCCCCCTCCATCAACAGAGAGTGAACCATGACATTTAACAGAGATGAAAGGAATACCACACAGACTCTCACGATCATCATTATTCAATATGAAAGAACGTACCCATACAGTTCAACACTGGCAATGCCATTCCACAGGATACGCATTAATCGGTCAATAGACAAGGGCATTCACACATAGTCCTGTCATGAAATCAACATTACCTGAAATAACAAGGGACATTATACACATACAGTGAGGGGAAAAAAGTATTTGATCCCCTGCTGATTTTGTACGTTTTCCCACTGACAAAGAAATGATCAGTCTATAATTTTAATGGTAGGTTTATTTGAACAGTGAGAGACAGAATAACAACAACAAAAATCCAGAAAAACGCATGTCAAAAATGTTATAAATTGATTTGCATTTTAATGAGGGAAATTAGTATTTGACCCCCTCTCAATCAGAAAGATTCCTGGCTCCCAGGTGTCTTTTATACAAGTAACGAGCTGAGATTAGGAGCACACTCTTAAAGGGAGTGCTCCTAATCTCAGTTTGTTACCTGTATAAAAGACACCTGTCCACAAAAGCAATCAATCAATCAGATTCCAAACTCCACCATGGCCAAGACCAAAGAGCTCTCCAAGAATGTCAGGGACAAGATTGTAGACCTACACAAGGCTGGAATGGGCTACAAAACCATCGCCAAGCAGCTTGGTGAGAAGGTGACAACAGTTGGTGTGATTATTCGCAAATGGAAGAAACACAAAATAACTGTCAATCTACCTCGGCATGGGGTTCCATGCAAGATCTCACCTCATGGAGTTGCAATGATTAAAGGACATTGAGGAATCAGCTCAGAACTACACAGGAGGATCTTGTCAATGATCTCAAGGCAGCTGGGACCATAGTCACCAAGAAAACAATTGGTAACACACTACGCCGTGAAAGACTGAAATCAGACCAGCTGGCTGGTGTGTTTACGGACATATTCAATCAATCCTTATCCCAGTCTGCTGTTCCCACATGCTTCAAGAGGGCCACCATTGTCCCTGTTCCCAAGAAAGCTAAGGTAACTGAGCTAAACGACTACCGCCCCGTAGCACTCACTTCCATCATCATGAAGTGCTTTGAGAGACTAGTCAAGGACCATATCACCTCCACCCTACCTGACACCCTAGACCCACTCCAATTTGCTTACCGCCCAAATAGGTCCACAGACGACGCAATCTCAACCACACTGCACACTGCCCTAACCCATCTGGACAAGAGGAATCCCTATGTGAGAATCCTGTTCATCGACTACAGCTCAGCATTTAACACCATAGTACCCTCCAAACTCGTCATCAAGCTCAAGACCCTGGGTCTCGACCCCGCCTTGTGCAACTGGGTACTGGACTTCCTGACGGGCCACCCCCAGGGGGTGAGGGTAGGTAACAACATCTCCACCCCGCTGATCCTCAACACTGGGGCCTCACAAAGGTGCGTTCTGAGCCCTCTCCTGTACTCCCTGTTCACCCACGACTGCGTGTTCATGCACGCCTCCAACTCAATCATCAAGTTTGCAGATTACACTACAGTGGTAGGCTTGATTACCAACAACGACGAGACGGCCTCCAGGGAGGAGGCGAGGGCCCTCGGAGTGTGGTGTCAGGAAAATAACCGCACACTCAACGTCAACAAAACAAAGGAGATGATTGTGGACTTCAGGAAACAGCAGAGGGAGCACCCCCCTATCCACATCGATGGGATAGTAGTGGAGCGGGTAGTACGTTTTAAGTTCCTCGGCAAACACATCACGGACAAACTGAATTGGTCCACCCGCACATACAGCGTCGTAAAGAAGGCGCAGCAGCGCCTCTTCAACCTCAGGAGGCTGAAGAAATTTGGTTTGTCACCAAAAGCACTCACAAACTTCTACAGATGCACAATCGAGAGCATCCTGTCGGGCTGTATCACCGCCTGGTACGGCAACTGCTCCGCCCACAACCGTAAGGCTCTCCAGAGGGTAGTGAGGTCTGCACAACGCATCACCGGGGGCAAACTACCTGCCCTCCAGGACACCTACACCACCCGATGTCACAGGAAGGCCATAAAGATCATCAAGGACAACAACCACCCGAGCCACTGCCTGTTCCCCCCGCTTTCATCCAGAAGGCGAGGTCAGTACAGGTGCATCAAAGCAGGGGACCGAGAGACTGAAAAACAGCTTCTATCTCAAGGCCATCAGACTGTTAAACAGCCACCACTAACATTGAGTGGCTGCTGCCAACACACTGACTCAACTCCAGCCACTTTAATAATGGAAATTGATGTAAAATATATCACTAGCCACTTTAAACAATGCTACTTAATATAATGTTTACATACCCTACATCGCTCATCTCATATGTGTATACTGTACTCTATACCATCTACTGCATCTTGCCTATGCCGTTCTGTACCATCACTCATTCACATATCTTTATGTACATATTCTTTATCCCTTTACACTTGTGTGTATAAGGTAGTAGTTTTGGATTTGTTAGGTTAGATTACTCGTTGGTTATTACTGCATTGTCAGAACTAGAAGCACAAGCATTTCGCTACACTCGCATCTGCTAACCATGTGTATGTTACAAATACATTTGATTTGGTTTGATTTGATTTGAAATCCTGCAGTGCCCGCAGGTCCCCCTGCTCAAGAAAGCACATATACATGCCCGTCTGAAGTTTGCCAATGAACATCTGAATGATTCAGAGGACAACTGGATGAAAGTGTTGTGCCTATGACCCCAAGAACACGGGGCGGCAGGGTAGCCTAGTGGTTAGAGTGTTGGACTAGTAACCGGAAGGTTGCGAGTTCAAACCCCCGAGCTGACAAGGTACAAATCTGTCGTTCTGCCCCTGGACAGGCAGTTAACCCACTGTTCCCAGGCCGTCATTGAAAATAAGAATTTGTTCTTAACTGACTTAAATAAAAAATAATAAAAAAATAAAAATAAAAAAACACCATCCCCACCGTCAAACATGGAGGGGGAAACATTATGCTTTGGGGGTGTTTTTCTGATAAGGGGACAGGACAACTTCACCGCATCAAAGGGACGATGGACGGGGCCATGTACCGTCAAATCTTGGCTGAGAACCTCCTTCCCTCAGCCAGGACATTGAAAATGGGTCATGGATGAGTATTCCAGCATGACAATGACCCAAAACACACGGCCCAGGCAACAAAGGAGTGGCTCAAGAAGGAGCATATTAAGGTCCTGGAGTGACCTAGCCAGTCTCCAGACCTTAATCCCATATAAAATCTGTGATTGCCAACAAGGGTTTTGCCACCAAGTACTAAGTCATGTTTTGCAGAGGGGTCAAATACTTATTTCCCTCATTAAAATGCAAATAAATTTATAACATTTTTAACATGCGTTTTTCTGGATTATTTTGTTGTTATTCTGTCTCTCACTGTTCAAGTAAACCTACCATTCAAATTATAGACTGATCATTTCTTTGTCAGTGGGCAAATGTACAAAATCAGCAGGGGATCAAATACTTATTTCCTTCACTGTAAAGTGCCTTCAGAAAGTATTCATACCCCTTGACTTATTTTGTTCTATTACAGCCTGAATTGGATTAAACATATATATTTTTTAATCACCAATCTACACACATTAGCCCATAATGTCAAAGTGAAAACATGGTGTTGCTTTTTTGTGCAAATATATTGAAAATGAAATACAAAAATATCTCACATCTCACACCCCTGAGTCAATACATGTTAGAATCCCCTTTGGCAGTGATTACAGCTGTGAGCATTTCTGGGTAAGTCTCTAAGAGCTTTGCACACCTGGATTGTACAATATTTGCACATTGTTATTAAAATAAATCTTCAAACTCTGTCAAGTTGGTTGTTGATCTTCACTATACAGCCATTTACAAGTCTTTACAAGTGGTTTCAAGATGATTTCAGTCAAAACTGTAACTAGGCCACTCAGGAACATTCATTGTCATATTGGTAAGCAACATCAGTATATTTGGCCTTATGTTTTAGGTTATTATCCTGCTGAAATATGAATTTGTCTACTAGTGTCTAGGATTTTTCCTGTGCTTAGCTCTATTACGTTTATTTTTATCCTAAAAAACAGCCTAGTCTTTGCCGATGACAAGCATACCAATAACATGATGCAGCACCCACCATGCTTGAGAATATGAAGAGTGGTACTCAGTGATGTGTTGTGTTGGATTTGCCCCAAATATAACACTTTGTATTCAGGACATAACGTTTATTTATTTTCCATTTATTTGCTGTTTTACTTTAGTGCCTGCCCTATTACAAACAGGATGCATGTTTTGGAGTGTTTTATTTTGTACAGGCTTTCTTCTTTTCACTCTGCTAATTAGGTTAGTATTGTGGAGTAATTACAATGTTGTTGATCCATCCTCAGATATCTTCTATCACAGACATTAAACTCTGTAACTGTTTTAAAGTCACCATTGGCCTCATGGTGAAATCCCTGAGTGGTTTTCTTCCTCTCCAGCAACTGAGTTAGGAAGGACGCCAGTATCTTGTATTGACTGGGTGTATTGATACACCATCCCAAGTCTAATTAATAACTTCACCATTTTTTATTAATTTTTTAACCCATCTACCAATAGGTGCCCTTCTTTACGAGGCATTGGAAAACATCCCTGGTCTTTGTGGTTAAATCTGTGTTTGAAATTCACTGCTGGACTTAGGGACCTTATATATAATTGTGTGTGTATGTGGCAATACAGTACCAACCCAACTTCCCTCACCTCATCTTCCATCCCATCCCAATACACACAGTTTTCATTTCCAGCTAAACAACAACTCACCAAGCCCCTAAAGAGCAACCAATCCCTCTGAAATTGGCCTATGTGGCGTCGATATGAGTCAGAAACATTTAATCTAGTGACAAATTTGATTACCATGTGTAAATAGGATAATTTTGGTCATAAAGTCAGTCTCATTGAAAACAGAGTCTGGAACCTCAGTGTGTCACGAGTAAATAAAGGTTGGGTTTGGATTACAATTATGTCAACAAATCATACCCTCTTCTGCTAAACTCCACGTGCAAATCCACCCCTCCTCCCACTTCGCTCCCCTTTACTCGAATTAGTCTGGCCCTGGCGTGTTTTGCTTGCATTCATTTTGGAACAGGGGTGCCTCCCGGGCGTGAGCCAGGTTCCTCGTTCAATGCCAAAGGTGAAGTCGGCTCAAAAAAAGTGACTAATTAGAATGTGGAGTAATGAGTAGGATCTGTGTTTTTACATGCAAAATTACTTTTGATTAAAAAAACGATTCTCAATGAAAACAAGTTTCCAAAAATGTAAATATATATATATATTTTATGGAAAGGAGATGTTATATGTTTCTGGGCGATGCACCATGCTGCCTTGATGACAATATGACTAAGCGGCGCAGATTAATGTTAGATTTGAGAAGGGCGGTCCTCCCTCGTCGCTTTTCCCTGTTCACGTTAAGGGCCATAGACCGGTGCCTCGGGGCTCGGCATAATCGGATCCACCCATTGAATTGGGCAGAGGTGTGCAACGACCCATGGTGGTTAGTACAACCAGAGATCCTGGAATATAATGAACTCTCTGCAGGGGAGGCTACTGAGGTGAGGACGGCTCATAATAATGGCTAGAACGGAGCAAACGGAATGGCATCAAACCATGTGCTTGATGTATTTGATACCATTCCACCTATTCCGCTCCAGCCATTACCAAAAGCCCATCCTCCCCAATTAAAGTGCCACCAACCTCCTCTCACTCTCTTGTATAACTTGGCAAATGACGTTAGATAATGTTATTGCTGGTTATATAGTTAGCTATACTTTGATAAAGCGAGCCAGGCTAGCTAACATTTTAGCTAACGTTAGCATAGCTAGCTAGCTAGATAACTATTTACCTAGCTACCGCATTATAACTTAGTTAGGTCATAGCTCATACAAGTTTCTAATGTATTTTGTAGATACTGATGGTTATGTAACGTTATCATTTGATAATCCTAGCGAGGCAGGGTAGTTAGCTAGAGGCTAGCTAACGTTAGCCTACAAGTTGAATTTGTAAGTTAGTTTGTAGGTCATCCAAGTGTATTTTGTATTGTCTAAGGCAAAACTAAATAATGGATGCTGCTATGGTGGTAGCTAACTCATGTCTGAGTCTGGCTAATACAGTGAACTAGGAGCAACAAATAATAACAGTGTCACCGGCCTGAATCTAATTCATTCTGGAACTACAGTCAGTCTACATCTGTAAAGCGTAGAATTAGGGTTTCACTATTTACTACAGACACAAAGTCACAATTGACTATATCGTATGTAAAAAATTAATGAAAACAAAAATGTGCTTTTTGGTCATAATTTAAGGTTAGGGTTAGGCATATGTTTAGCAGTGTGGTTAAGGTTCACATTTTAAGAAGACAAATTGTAGAAATAGGCCACATTACTTTTTTCTGAATGTGGTAACTAGTAACAACCTAGTATTAGCTTGATCCGGGTTACTGCCCTGATGACACAGATGGCCTCATCAACAACGGTAATGTGTGTTATGTGAAAGGTTGTATACCCGGTTATATAAACTAGTAGTTTAATTATCCAGCCAAGCGGATACAAGTAGTGGTCATTTTGGTTGTGAATCGCATTATCAAAAAGCTTTGTCCTATCTTTATAACAAAATGCAATTACCACTTGACTATAAATGGAACAGGGAGGACATTTGAATCAGGTTGGTGACATTTGAACTGATCAAAGTTCAAAACTGTTTTGAGTTTTGTTCCAATTCACCTTCATAACCTATCCTGGTGGAACCAGCCTGATCTCTATGTTAACCATTATTTTTCACTTCACATATTATGATATCTGAAGTGAAATAGAAAGGTGAATGCAGCAACCAGGTTGGTTCCACCAGGCTGATCATAACAGTGGCGGTCAGTGACAACAATTGTTTTTCATGAGCATGGCCTTACTTCTATTACAGCATCTTGGATAACTCTCATTCATATTCCATTCAACCAGTTCAATGTAACAGCGATAGGTTTAAGCTACTACATGATATTCTGATTTTCCCTATACCCATCATGAGGTTGCCAGCCTAATGAAAGTTTACCACGTAGGTGCACACAAGTCAAGACACAAATTTGAGGCGACAGACAGTGACACATGGACAGACAGTGACATTCAATACCGCCTTACACACTCTTGCTTGCATCTAGCTGATCTAGGTTGTAATCATTAGTCAGTTGCAACAGTTGCAAACAAGAGTTTCTATTGGACAAATTCAGGTACGTTTATCCCTGTTTTGTTCCTGTTACGTCCGTTGTTGGAATGAGACCAAGGTGCAGCGTGGTAAGCGTACATCTTTCTTTATTTATTTTGATGAACACCAAAAAAAAAGAAGAATATAAACGAACGTAAAATTCTGCAGGCTATACAGCAACTAACAAAATCAAGATCCCACAACTGAAGGTGGGAAAAAGGGCTGCCTAAGTATGATCCCCAATCATAGACAACAATAAACAGCTGCCTCTGATTGGGAACCATACTAGGCCAACAAAGAAATAGAAACATAGATTTGCACACCCAAGTCACACCCTGACCTAACCAAATAGAGAATAAAAAAGGCTCTCTAAAGTCAGGGCGTAACAGTTCCGTTTGCTTCCGTTTAAGAAATGTTTTTCAACAGAATCGGCGGAAAGAATATACCCCTGATCACGTGTAAACACAGTTCACTTTTATAACAGCCACGTTGTAGTCCTTCTATGCGTTCTCCTCCTCTTACCTTGTCCCTTCGGCTGTGGACTTCAATGCACAACACATCAGCTGTATGTGACCAGGCAAAAAAAAAACATTTCAAGCGCGCTAAACACAGCCTACATTGTTGTCACCATATTAGCTAAAGTAAGTCAGCGTAGCTAATATAACTAGTTCGTTAGTAAACCCATAATCATGCAGTAACTTTAGTGTACAGTCAGTATGCAGTTACATGGGTGAGCCCTGGTGGCAATAAATTAGAAATACCAAAAGCTTTCCTCGACTTGGAAGAGGTCAAGTGTTGTGTTGGATAGTCATAGCCACCAAGCTTGCATAGCATCCATCTGTTTGAGCAGAGTGTTTCAGTAGGCTAAACTAGCTAGCTGCATTTGCTAGCTAAGTAAGTGAAACTGAAACTGAAAAAAATGACAAAATCTATCTATTTCTCTCTTGCTTCTCCTTCATTTTAGAATAAATTAATATTATTAATAAATTCAAAACAACTATTGTTTTTCTCTCTCTTTGAGTCAACTACTCAAAGTTAGTTTAGTTTATGCTTTCAGTACTAGATTAATTCTCTGATCCTCTGATTGGGTGGAGAACATGTCAGTGCATGCTGCAAGAGCTCTGATAGGCAACGTCCTCCGGAAGTTGTCATAATTACTGTGTAAGTCTATGGAAGGGGGTGAGAACCATGAGCCTCCTAGGTTTTGTATTGAAGTCAATGTATCCAGAGAAGGACATAAGTTAGCTGTCCTCCGGCTACACCATGGGGCTACCCTATAGAGTGCTGTTGAGGCTACCGTAGACCTTCTTTGCAAAATAGCGTGTTTTAATCAATTGTCTAGTGACGTGATTATATTTAGTATAGTTTTATCTAAAGAGGATAACTTTTTAAATGTTTTACGACATTTTTATGAAATTCACTGAGGAGAATGGTCCTCCCCTTCCTCCCCTGAGGAGCCTCCACTGAATCATAACCACCATTGATAATGTAATCAGTGCTCTGTGTCTGTGTGTTTGTTTGTTTGTGACCAACACGCATCTTTGAGGGGCCAGGAGCTGATCTACGCTGCTATGCCCATCAAGGGGGCGCTGGAAAAGACCTTACCTCTAGCCTCACTCTGACAGGTTTGCCAAGGTAGCCCCATTACCACCATACAAAATGCAGATAGGCACAGTATGTGTATAGGCTGGGAATGACAATGGAAGGTGAAAGCTGCACATTGTTAAACTTTGAATGGTATTGACCTATTCAAAGCTTCCTCCGACATCTCACCATTCATCTGCTTGTAGTTATTGAGCTCAACCTGCAGGAGGTTTGTTTGTTTTGATTGAGTGGGAGGAAACAGCTGCAGGCAAGGTTCTGACAGATGGGTGTGTCTTGGTGGTGGCAAAGACACACCCAAGAAACACCCACATCAAACAACACCCCCAACTCAACTCGTTTGGCTTCTGTCATTGCCACCACCGTTTCTTGAGGAGCAAGCCCAAAAAATTAGCCAAATCAGCGGGTGTAGTTTCCCTCTCTGCATAAATCAACAGTTTGTTTTTACAACATGTAAACCAGTGTAAGGAATGGCAGGCTGTGAATGGCTGAGCCATGTCTCTGGAGTACAAGGTCTAGCGTGGGCAGGTTCTGGCCTTTTCCCCTCCTCTCCCACGTTCAACCAGCTAGCATAGCCGCAACATTAACATTCCAACCACAGCTGTGCCTCTGTGCCCCATCGCTCACTTCAAACAGTTACACAACCCTGCAAAATGCACTACTCGGTGCATGCTCACTGCTCACAGCTGACGCACCAAGCTCACTGCCAAGAGAAAATGGTAACTCACACCATCCCTGCTCAAAGCGTACATCCAGCTAACACACTCACAGTAGGCTATGCAAACACACACACACACACACACACAAACACACACACACACACACACACACACACACACACACACACACACACACACACACACACACACACACACACACACACACACACACACACACACACACACACGTACCAGCCCTGTTTGCCGTAGAGGTGAGTGCTAGAGACCCCTGGTAGATATCAAGACATACAGTACATCCCACAAGGGTATACATGCATCCACATGCCACCCACACAGTGTACATCCAGTATTGTATAGCTAGCTATACATCCCACACACCAACACAGAGTATACTGTACATAAAACACTATTTATGCAGAGCCATTTTAGCCATATCAGTGCAGTCATTAACATGCATCCCAGTGAGTCTCCCAGTGAGTCTATCTGCAGTGCTAATCTATCTCAGCCACAACTTTATCACATCTAGCACAATGAGTTAACACAAAGGACCTCAGCTCCTTTGTATGGTAATCAGCATCTGTCACTGGCACCAGTGTGTGTGTGTGTGTGTGTAGGCACACAGAGAGACTGTCTCTTCTGTTATTCACGCATCGTGTCCTCCCACTGACACACGCCACCACAACCCAACATGTGAGGGGCAAATTAGAACATGTGTGTTATCGACTGCTGTCATACTAAACACACGCTTAGGCGTCCAGGTCCCCCATCACAGTGACAGCTCATAGCCTCACACACGTTCAGGTTCCACTCCAGTAAATGCTATGCAAATCCGCTTAAACATTGTCGTTCTGAGTGATTCATTCTTGTTCTGTGTGGAACGCAAACATACACACACACATGCACACACACACATGGACACACACACACGTCAAAACAGGATTGCCCCACGACGCACACGGCTTGGCATCGCTACTATTCATGCATGTAGCCCGGGCCCTGAGATCTCCATAGAAAGTGTTACCGTGCAGCTGTTAGTGCAAAGAAGGCAAGACCGTGTGTTTTCTCTTTTCATTTCATCACAGATCACTCATAGATAGGTCTGTGAAAGCAACACGGCCGACTATGCAATATAGTAGAACCATGACAGTGATATACTAGGTGAAGCAATTGCTTATCTGTCGAGCCATCTTAGATCTAATGTGTGGAGTGAATGACGACCGGGGAGGGGAACACTTTCTGGAATGAAACGCAGCCATGAGCCCTTTTACTGCATATCAATTCAGACTGCTGACTGCGAGTCATGAATGTGGAATGTGAATAGCATGTTTAAACAGAAAGGTGTTTCATATGTTATGCTGCAGATGTAGTTGCTGTCTCAGCCTACTTCCCTTTAGCCATGTCATTAATCCATCTCAGTCGGCAACACAACAAACAATTTACTCAATGTGGAAGGAAAGGACACGACTGTGTACGTGTTTGTGTGTGTGCATGTGTGTGTGACAGAGATGCAAAGACAGAGATGCAAAGGGTGTTTCTTATTGCACACTGCTGCAGCTGTAATTGAGAGGAGAATCTAAGCTGTAGCATGAGCATGTTTAGGAGCAGAACTCTGTCAATAATCCAGTGTATTCCCTCTGGGTACAGCAATGCTTCATGATGCTGTCGCTGCACAGCCAACGGGAAGATAGAGCCTGCTGTGCTGTGTGTGCTGTGTGCCTGGACTGGAACACAATAGCATTCTGTTTTGTGCATTATTGTTAGCTATGGGCGCTAACATGTGACGCTGTAATATACTGTATGGTTTGATTGAGTAAGCTTGTGATAGCGGGCCTATCAGTTCGTGCTGCTGCTGCTGTGCATTGGGAATTAGAATTGAGGAGCTGCCAGCTAGCGTTAGCGTGTGAAACTATGGTACGTGTACTGTGCTTTGCTGTGCATTGGGAGCTGATGAGTTAGCCATGGGAGTCAGCCTTGGGAGTTAGTGTATGGGATTTAGCCACTGGAGTTAGCCATGGAGGTTGGCATGTAAAACTGCAAGATATGTTGATAGGCCGCTAGAGACGTTTTCCCAGTGATGTATGTCATGACTCCCAAAGGACTCATGTCCTATGCTCCCCTATCTTATTCCATTCATGGACTGAGGGTGGGCTTCCATGCTCTTATGGCTTGGGTGTGTCAGTAGGTGAATGTACAATGTATCAGGTGAGGCATTCGCAATGTGTACCAGTACCTGTATGTATCTATCAATGTATGAATGTGCACTGTATGTTTCTCTGAGTCAATATGGTTAAAGGTTATATAAATAAATCAGGGACACGAGGCTCTCCTAGGAAGTAAAGACCACTATCACGCCCACACACTTTCACAAGCACACATTGAGTGTAGTGGAGACTATGTGTGCTTGTGCAAGTGTGTGTGGGCGTGATAGTGGTCTTTACTTACTAGGAGAGCCTCTAGTCCAGGATTTATCTAACCTTAGATCTTCCTCCAAAACATTTCTTTTAGCTTTCGAACCCACTTTAAATGGCGTGCAGCTTATAAAGGAGTCATAAAACCTTCATTAACACTATATAAAGATGTCACAAATCATCTAGAACAGTATGTCATTCTATATAAAGGGTTTATAAATGTGGCATAACTGTTTGACATAACCCACTATGTCAAATATGACATAAATATGTGCTTTATAAAGGGTGGCATAAGCACTGCTTAATAAAGGCTTTACAAATCATATTAAATTGAAGCTTCAAAAAGCATTGGTAGAGCATTGCCAAGTCCACCCATACGTAAAAATCTATACACGCATGTCTGTAAGTTGCTTTGGATAAAAGTGTCTGCTAAATTGTATATATTATATTATGTTAATTTAAACATTTCTAGGATGGCCAAACCTCTTTCCCCGTTGGGTGCGTAGACAATATGTCACGCCCTGACCTTAGTTATCTATGTTTTATGTATTATTTTAGTCAGGTCAGGGTGTGACGAGGTTGGATATGTGTGTTTTTCCTGTCTAGGGTTTTTGTATATCTATGTTTTTTTTGTATGTCTAGGTAATGTAGGTCTTTGGTGGCCTGAATTGGTTGCCATTTTCCATTTTGGTTTTGTGGGTTATTGTCTATGTATAGTTGCATGTCAGCACTCGTGTCTTATAGCTTCACGGTCGTTTTGTTAGTTTATCACGCTGCGCCTTGGTCTCCTTGTTATGACGAACGTGACACAATATTGAACCTGACCTCAACTTTCCCCAAAATGCATTGGTAGGGCCTTTTAAAATCTGTCTTTTTTTTTTTGCAGAATTATTTATTATTATTTTATTTATTCAATTTTCTCGCTTTGGTTTTTTCAGGTTTCGGATATCCCCAATTTTTTTCTGCGTTTTCCCCATTTTTCACACTGTTTTAATATATAAAAAATAACATTTGATTTTATGTGTTCACAACATGCTTAAACCACATCAGTGAACAACTTTTGAGATTATTATTTTTTTGTGTAAAGTAGATGCCCTTTTTATCTGTAGTGCAGTAAGCAGAAATGTGATGAGTTAGCAAATCAAGTGCCCACTTGTGATGCCACTGGACAGTGAAAAATGATCAAGTTAACCTTTATTTGTGCAATTTACATGAATTTGTAGTAGTTAAGAGTTAGCTACCTCAATCGTTATTTCAAATAATTTGGGTGACTTCACAGCAATTGCTAGGTAGCTACATAACACAATTTACCTAGCAGGCTTAGCTAAATTAAAGTCAGTCACGACTCATTCAGTCACAACTCATAGTCATGTCATGAGATTTGTGAAAGAAAGAGGAATATAATAATATGAATCAAATGGAGTTTCCCATCGCCCCATGTTAGAGTATTTCTAGTGCAGAACAGAAATACCCTTGTACAGATGGTGTGACAAAGGCATTTCCTAATGGTGTGTATACAGTTAGCAGGTTTAACTATCTCTGTTGTTACTTTTAAGGTTGGAACCAACATGCAGTACCTCCAGCAGGCAGAGAGGCAGCTCAGGGACCAGCTACATTATTCACAGCCCTGTGTAATGTTCAATGTAATTGCATTGTTGGACTTAAAAAATAAATAAATGTAATTGTATTGTTATAAAAAAAAAAGGAAATGTATGATTTAAACATGTCTTTAATGTTTATTTGTTTTAGCTGTTAGTGATAATTGTTTTGTGTTAATACATTTGTATTTACATCATTAAGCCTTTATGTATGTGTTACTAATGACCTAAAGGGTCTCACTTCAAACAAGGTATTACAGGACACTACATGAAGTTTCAATAAATAGGTTACTAACGTTCTGCTGATTTATGAAGGTTCTCTCATGATCCACAGGTTACTGTAGGGTGTGAGAGGTATTGAAATGAATCAATGGACCTACAAAGGTTGTGCTTGTGTAAGTGTCAGAGCCAAGATGATTTGGAGGAGTCCAGCCCTGAGACTACTGCACCAGGTATTCCTCTTCTGTTCCCATGCTGGAGACCAGGGCTTGATTACAACCTGTTACAATGGTGCCAACATTTTGTGGTTGGGTGAATGTGTCAAAGACCTGACTGGGCCCAGCACCCCACAGTATGGTCTGTTATATTGTTGTGTCGAAGACCTGACTGGGCCCAGCACCCCACAGTATGGTCTGTTATATTGTTGTGTCGAAGACCTGACTGGGCCAAGCACCCCACAGTATGGTCTGTTATATTGTTGTGTCGAAGACCTGACTGGGCCCAGCACCCCACAGTATGGTCTGTTATATTGTTGTGTCGAAGACCTGACTGGGCCCAGCACCCCACAGTATGGTCTGTTATATTGTTGTGTCGAAGACCTGAATGGACCCAGCACCCCACAGTATGGTCTGTTATATTGTTGTGTCGAAGACCTGACTGGGCCCAGCACCCCACAGTATGGTCTGTTATATTGTTGTGTCGAAGACCTGACTGGGCCCAGCACCCCACAGTATGGTCTGTTATATTGTTGTGTCGAAGACCTGACTGGGCCCAGCACCCCACAGTATGGTCTGTTATATTGTTGTGTCGAAGACCTGACTGGGCCCAGCACCCCACAGTATGGTCTGTTATATTGTTGTGTCGAAGACCTGACTGGACCCAGCACCCCACAGTATGGTCTATTATATTGTTGTGTCTAAGACCTGACTGGGCCCAGCACCCCACAGTATGGTCTGTTATATTGTTGTGTCGAAGAACTGACTGGACCCAGCACCCCACGGTGTGGCTTGTTATGTGACCGACGTCAGTTCAATTATTTGAATTCCATTTCGTTCTTGTTTTTTTCTGCGAGCTCAATGTGCACATTGCACAGTTTCTCTAGAGATAAAACAGATCCAGCCTGAACTGTGTGATGTAGTAGGGAGTTGTAGTTTCAAGCAGACCAATATTCTACATAGGTTAGCACATAAAACGTGGTAATTAACTACAATTACCATAATCCATTGTGCATCTACTTCTGTCTTTCTTTTATGCCTGCTTTGGAAGAGACAAGGATGCGTGATTGTGAGGTGATAAAGAGAGTAGCTGTTGCTTCGTACGCTATCTCTACCTGAAATTACATGATGATATAAGTGATTGATAGTTGGTATTCAGCAGTCCTAAAAGTATGCCTTATTTACTTTGAAGAACTACAAAATAGTGATTTTGTCAGACAGCATAGGCAGCATCTTTATAGAGGTTAGATAAAACAAATGTAATATACACAACAACTGAAATATTTTATTAAACTGAAGTAATGTGAATAAATTATGGTTAAGAAATGATAAGCAGTAATTGGCAGTCACTACCATCATGGGACTTTTATGAATTGTTTTATTCTGTGTTGTTACACCATTCACCTTTCAACCCCACATACACCATTCACCATTCAACACCACATACATCGAAAACCATGATTATATAAGGGCACAGAGTGAGACCCAGATGCAGACACAGGAGGCAGATGGTTTGAGTCTCTGATATTTATTATAATCCAAGGGGCAGGCAAGAGAATGGTCGTGGACAGGCAAAATATCGTTAACAATGTCAGAGTCCAGGAGGTACAGAGTGGCAGGCAGGCTCGAGGTCAGGGCAGGCAGTTTGTTCAGGCAGGCGAGTTCAGAGTCAAGGCAGGCAAGGGTCAAAACTGGGATGACTAGCAAAAGAGAGATAATAAAAAGCAGGAGCATGGAAAACCACACTGGTTGACTTAACATGACAAGACAAACTGGCAACAGACAACCAGAGAACACCGGAATAAATACCCAAGGACTAATGGGGAAAACGGGTGACACCTGGAGGTGGGTAGAGACAATCACAAAGACATGTGAAACACATCAGGGAGTGACAGATTATCTTCTAATAATCGAATCGAACCACCCTCAAAAAGCCCTAATCGCTCAGCACTATCCACCAGACCTTCTGCGCATTTTGGCGGAAGTGTCTGGGAAAGAAATGAGGTGTAATGTGACTAACATGACTTGCGTTGAAGAGTGTGCATCCTTCAGCACAACATGTCACCCTTTATAAAACACAAGTTTGTATCATATTCGACATAGTGGGTTATGTCACATTGACATTGGTGATTATGTCTCACAGTTATGCCACATTATGAAGCTGAACATAGTTTAAAGCGGGACCAACTTTCTTTAACATCCTTAACCCCTTCCACCTTTCTTTCCGCCCTGTAACTTCTCCCACAGTTAGTGCTATCTGTAATCCTTGGTACGTACCTACCCTAAAACCTAACCCTAACCTTAACCCGGTGCCGACAGAGATGGCCACCTCGCTTCGCGTTCCGAGGAAACTATGTAGTATTTTTTGTTTTTACGTGATATTTCTTACATTGGTACCCCAGGTCATCTTAGGTTTCATTACATACAGTCGGAAGGAACTACTGAATATAAGAGCAACGTCAACTCACCATCAGTACGACCAGGAATATGACTTTCGCGAAGCGGATCCTGTGCTCTGCCTTCCACCCAGGACAATGGAATGGATCCCAGCCTGCGACCCAAAATAACGATGTCATAAAAGAGGCAAACAAAGCGGTCTTCTGGTCAGGCTCCGGAGACGGGCACATTGCACACCACTCCCTAGTGTACTACTCGCCAATGAATTATGGTGGAAAATAAGTATTTGGTCACCTACAAACAAGCAAGATTTCTGGCTCTCACAGACCTGTAACTTATTCTTTAAGAGGCTCCTCTGTCCTCCACTCGTCCTCCACTCACCTGTTTGAACTTGTTATCAGTATAAAGACACCTGTCCACAACCTCAAACAGTCACACTCCAAACTCCACTATGGCCAAGACCAAAGAGCTGTCAAAGGACACCAGAAACAAAATTGTAGACCTGCACCAGGCTGTGAAGATTGAATCTGTGATAGGTAAGCAGCTTGGTTTGAAGAAATCAACTGTGGGAGCAACTATTAGGAAATGGAAGAAATACAAGACCACTGATAATCTCCCTCGATCTGGGGCTCCATGCAAGATCTCACCCCGTGGGGTCAAAATGATCACAAGAATGGTGAGCAAAAATCCCAGAACCACACGGTGAATGACCTGCAGAGAGCTGGGACCAAAGATACAAAGCCTACCATCAGTAACACACTACGCCGCCAGGGACTCAAATCCTGCAGTGCCAGACGTATCCCCCTGCTTAAGCCAGTACATAACCAGTCCTGTCTGAAGTTTGCTAGAGAGCATTTGGATGACCCAGAATAAGATTGGGAGAATGTCATATGGTCAGATGAAACCAAAATATAACTTTTTGGTAAAAACTCGTCGTGTTTGGAGGACAAAGGAGTGGCCTCATAAGAAGCATTTCAAGGTCCTGGAGTGGCCTAGCCTGTCTCCAGATCTCAACCCCAAGGTTGTGGACAGGTGTCTTTTATACTGATAACAAGTTCAAACAGGTGCCATTAATACAGGTAACGAGTGGAGGACAGAGGAGCATCTTAAAGAAGAAGTTGCAGGTCTTTGAGAAAATCTTTGGAGGGAGTTGAAAGTCCATGTAGCCCAGCAACAGCCCCAAAACATCACTGCTCTAGAGGAGATCTGCATGGAGGAATGGGCCAAAATACCAGCAACAGTGTGTGAAAACCTTGTGAAGACTTACAGAAAACGTTTGACCTCTGTCATTGCCAACAAAGGGTATATAACAAAGTATTGAGATAAACTTTTGTTATTGACCAAATACTTATTTTCCACCATAATTTGCAAATACATTCATTAAAAATCCTACAATAGGGCCTCCCGGGTGGCGCAGTGGTTAAGGGCGCTGAACTGCAGCGCCAGCTGTGCCATCAGAGACGCACAATTGGTCCAGCGTCGTCCGGGTTAGGGAGGGCTTGGCCGGTAGGGATGTCCTTGTCTCATCGTGCACCAGCGACTCCTGTGGCGGGCTGGGTGCAGTGCGCGCTAACCAAGGTTGCCAGGTGCACGGTGTTTCCTCCGACACATTGGTGCGGCTGGCTTCCGGGTTGGATGCGCGCTGTGTTAAGAAGCATTGCGGCATGGTTGGATTGTGTATCGGAGGACGCATGACTTTAAACCTTCGTCTCTCCCGAGCCCGTACGGGAGTTGTAGTGATAAGACAAGATAGTAGCTACTAAAACAATTGGATACCACAAAAAAAATTCTCATTCTGTCTGTCATAGTTGAAGTGTACCTATGATGCAAATTACAGGCCTCTCTCATCTTTTTAAGTGGGAGAACTTGCACAATTGGTTGCTGACTAAATACTTTTTTGCCCCACTGTAGCTATTTTATAGATAAAGGATTCCTTGACTTAGGGATGTGTTCCTTAAAGCAAATACTGTACAGCATATGGAAGCAGACAGTAGATTAGAGGACAGCCGAAGGGAAAGTCACATTTAAACCCTGTATTACACACACACTACCCTGCCTCAGAACAGAACAAACATCCAGTGTGTGTGTGTGTTTCTCTCTCTCTCTCTCTCTCTCTCTCTCTCTCTCTCTCTCTCTCTCTCACACACACACACACACAATACACACACACACACACAATACACACACACACACACACACAGACAGACAGTAGGGATTTTCAAATAGACAAAAATACACATGGTTATTCTAAGCAAACGTTTCTAACCTGCACACTGCTGCTCATATCCTGAAAAGGTCCATATAGCACACACAATCGATCTTGTATTTCCACTCGTTCAAAACACGTTTGACTGGTTCTAGAACGTAACCAGACTTCACTATATCATTAGGGGTGCAGTAAATCCTATAGGACACCAAATTTGGTCAGAGAGCGACTCCTTCATGGCACGGCGATGAAGTGGCCGGTCTTCACTTGATCGACTCTAACTTTGTCAAATAAGCACCTATTAGGGGTCAAACAAAGCCAGCTAGATAGCCAATGAGCTGGGCTTTACGGGAGTATTATGTATCTGTCACAAAATGTTGCTGCTAACCTTGTGCGACATCATCTCTTTTTCCTTTTGGACAAAAATGATAAGAATATTCAGAGTTAGGAAGTTTTGAAAACTGGATGTTTTGCAAATTTTGAACTTATAATATGGCTACTAATACTGGAAAAGCTAAATCAATGTACAAGTATACAAATTTGACGATATTCTTGGAGAAAAAAGCAATATAAAAGCAAACGTCTCCTTCACGATTTGCCCAAATGTACCTGGTGACTTCACACTAAATGTCATGTAGTTTGCTCATACTTCAAGATATCCATCTTTGCACATACACTGTTGCCATCTTGTGGACACCATATAAATTACAACCAAAGTGGCTAGATGGCTAGAAGTGGGACCTTTCTGTTGCATTTCAAAGATGGTGGTAGAAAGAAAACGATTGTTTTTTTCTTTGTATTTTCTTCTACCAGATCTATTGTGTTATATTCTCATACAGTCAATTCACATTTCCACAAACTTCAAAATGTTTCCTTTCAAATGGTACCAAGAATATGCATATCCTTGCTTCAGGGCCTGAGGTACAGGCAATTAGATTTGGGTATGTCATTTTAGGTGAACATTTAAAAAGATTCTCAGCAAAGTCAGAGTAAATTTTTCATCAGTATGAAACAAATCATAATGTTGATACTGAGCATACTCCCATTGGTCAGCATGGTAGAAATACAGTGCCTTGCGAAAGTATTCGGCCCCCTTGAACTTTACGACCTTTTGCCACATTTCAGGCTTCAAACATAAAGATATAAAACTGTATTTTTTTGTGAAGAATCAACAACAAGTGGGACACAATCATGAAGTGGAACGACATTTATTGGATATTTCAAACTTTTTTAACAAATCAAAAACTGAAAAATTGGGCGTGCAAAATTATTCAGCCCCCTGAAGTTAATACTTTGTAGCGCCACCTTTTGCTGCGATTACAGCTGTAAGTCGCTTGGGGTATGTCTCTATCAGTTTTGCACATCGAGAGACTGAATTTTTTTCCCATTCCTCCTTGCAAAACAGCTCGAGCTCAGTGAGGTTGGATGGAGAGCATTTGTGAACAGCAGTTTTCAGTTCTTTCCACAGATTCTCGATTGGATTCAGGTCTGGACTTTGACTTGGCCATTCTAACACCTGGATATGTTTATTTTTGAACCATTCCATTGTAGATTTTGCTTTATGTTTTGGATCATTGTCTTGTTGGAAGACAAATCTCCGTCCCAGTCTCAGGTCTTTTGCAGACTCCATCAGGTTTTCTTCCAGAATGGTCCTGTATTTGGCTCCATCCATCTTCCCATCAATTTTAACCATCTTCCCTGTCCCTGCTGAAGAAAAGCAGGCCCAAACCATGATGCTGCCACCACCATGTTTGACAGTGGGGATGGTGTGTCAGCTGTGTTGCTTTTACGACAAACATAACGTTTTGCATTGTTGCCAAAAAGTTCCATTTTGGTTTCATCTGACCAGAGCACCTTCTTCCACATGTTTGGTGTGTCTCCCAGGTGGCTTGTGGCAAACTTTAAACAACACTTTTTATGGATATCTTTAAGAAATGGCTTTCTTCTTGCCACTCTTCCATAAAGGCCAGATTTGTGCAATATACGACTGATTGTTGTCCTATGGACAGAGTCTCCCACCTCAGCTGTAGATCTCTGCAGTTCATCCAGAGTGATCATGGGCCTCTTGGCTGCATCTCTGATCAGTCTTCTCCTTGTATGAGCTGAAAGTTTAGAGGGACGGCCAGGTCTTGGTAGATTTGCAGTGGTCTGATACTCCTTCCATTTCAATATTATCGCTTGCACAGTGCTCCTTGGGATGTTTAAAGCTTGGGAAATCTTTTTGTATCCAAATCCGGCTTTAAACTTCTTCACAACAGTATCTCGGACCTGCCTGGTGTGTTCCTTGTTCTTCATGATGTTCTCTGCGCTTTTAACGGACCTCTGAGACTATCACAGTGCAGGTGCATTTATACGGAGACTTGATTACACACAGGTGGATTGTATTGATCATCATTAGTCATTTAGGTCAACATTGGATCATTCAGAGATCCTCACTGAACTTCTGGAGAGAGTTTGCTGCACTGAAAGTAAAGGGGCTGAATAATTTTGCACGGCCAATTTTTCAGTTTTTGATTTGTTAAAAAAGTTTGAAATATCCAATAAATGTCGTTCCACTTCATGATTGTGTCCCACTTGTTGTTGATTCTTCACAAAAAAATACTGTTTTATATCTTTATGTTTGAAGCCTGAAATGTGGCAAAAGGTCGCAAAGTTCAAGGGGGCCGAATACTTTCGCAAGGCACTGTAACTATTTCCATCCCCATAGTACCATCTGTAGAAACTTAATGAGCATATCCTGTTGGACAAATCCAGGTGTTGACTACCTGTTTAAGTATAATTTATTCAGTTTAGTGCTTAATGAACATGACCCAGGACAAGCATCCAGATCCCACTATTTATAAGGGCATCACCTATGTTCCATTAGCATAAACCTGCTATAGTTCCTGAGTGTTATTATTAAAAATTGCAGTTTGGTAATGGATATAGGTCAACTAGATTAGGATCAGTTTCACTCTCAGGATCAGAGTTCACCTTTCCATTCACCAAGTACAGTGTCAACATTTTCAGTACACAACACCTTCTTTACCCATGTCACCATTAGCATAGCAACAATCAAAACAATCAACCCATAATACATGAATTTCTCCACTCATATCGTTATTAACATACACAAACTTACTCAAATCAAACAGTCCGTTTTAAAAAGCATAAGCTTCCAAATCCTAATTAAAACCCAATTAATTATCCAACCAAAATTAAGAAGGAAATTGCTCAGTGATTTACATTGGTTCTATCACTCAACATTTAAACCCTCAATTTAACATACATCAACACTGGCAGAATGTACATTTATATTAACATACAATGTATTCATCTTATACATTCATCTTATACCTAGCAATAACCTTCTCATCAAAATTAAAATAATTCAGACTAAATCAATTACGGCACAGTTGACCAACCCCTTCCTTCCCCGGCATTCAATTCTTCTGGCATCTCTTAATTTTCTTCTTCAGTTATGTTCACAGTTCTAAGTGGGTGGCACACGATAATTGCAATGTCTCAGGAGTAATCAGATTTTCCCAAACAGACTAACGTCTCACTTGAGCCCCACCACAACGCCTATTATGTCTTGTCCATTTGCTAACTAGTATACCAGCAACATAAGATGAGTTTTGGAATGGATCTCTCTTCATGCTCACTCCACGTGGACTCATGTCGCACCCCGAAGAGAAAGGGCATGAGAGAAAAGGCAGTTGATAGCTTCGATTGGATTCTGTGTACAGGTTACCGGCTACGACTCAGGTCTCACAATAGAAGTGATGCAGGACAGGGCCGTATTGAACGCCATTTCTTCCGCCGGTTAGAGGGGGTTTTGAGGTCCACACCGTTTGGTCAAATTATCCCTCCCATGCATCTAGATACCATGTGTAGTCACCTTCACCATATCTTCGAGAAAGGACAGATCAGAAAAACAGTTTAGTTCAGTTAATTTCTGATTCAGGAAATCCAGGCAAGCATTGACTGTATGACAAATTATTACTTTTACCAATATTCTTTATACAAATTTCTAAAACAAATATCAAAGAAAATAGCATCAAATTCTGCTGAAACAATGTTTCCAAATTGGCTTAAACTCTCCCTATGGCACTGTCAATCTCATCGCAGAGTCACAGGGTCAGGAAGTTTTCCCCATCATCCAGCAGACCCAATCTGGTGAGATTTATATTGAAACAAAACAGAACAAACAACAATATATTCCTTCATATATCATTCAATACATTCCAACATATCACTCAAGGTGTGTAAACTTCAATCCAAAAATCTCAGAGGACTGGTAATTCCCCCATTTTGACACATGACTCAAGTAGTGATTAATGTGTAAAAACAACAAGACTGCTGGCTAAACTAAACAAAACAATTTAAAATGATAAACTCGAATTAAAATCACTACCCATAACTCCATAAATATTTTCCCCCCCATAACTTCATAGTAAGAATAGACTAGAGACTATCCTTCTCATGGTCCGATTCACACATATAACTATTAATTATAAACGTAATTATCAGTATTACAAATTACCTTTAAATCATCATCCAATGTCTCTCAGCTTTCCAGTGAGGGTGATCAAACCACACTAGAAAGTCAGGATATAGGGTCATTCAAACCCTTCAAATAAGTGTTTCTTTCTCTTTTAGACAAATGATTTTAAAACAGTGAAACATGTCATACATTTTGTATCCAAGGGTTACAGTAAGTTTTTTTCAGTGCATTTATTGTTCAATTAAACTAAGAAAATAAAACTTCAGAAAATTACATGTGGGTGCCCATTTAAGATGAAAAACCCAATAAAACCAAATGAAAATAGACCACTCACAATAAATCAGACCTGATATTAAAACGCTAACAAATATTCATAACGTATGGTAAAAAAAAATGTAGGAGCTACCTTAACAGACATACTAGTGGACTACCATCAGTGCTGGAAGAAAGAATCCTACTCAGACACATCAGATAATACAGTGTTCCACTAAGTGGAATAGACACCTTTCAAAGTAAACAATCCCTGAGTGCCTTTCCGGGTATCGTATCAGTGTAACCTGTTGCATCAATTCAGTGAAAATATAAAACCTATTGGAACAAATCTAGGACCTACAAAAATGTTGCCCCGTCAGCTCAATATCCAATCAGCTCAATATTCAATACTAAAACATTCACTTGAAATACTTGACACTGTTCACATAATGGAAACAGATGATCATTTTAAATTACATTACCTTCCTGCTCCAATTAACTGGTGTTACGTAAACTACAGAACCAAGCAACAATAATCAGAAACTGTCAAATAACATGTATCATACCTCTGCTTCAAATGGCCCACTTCCTGCTTCAACCACAGCCAATCTATTTTACAATCTCAAGGCTCAATCACTAAACCTTGTTTTGGAAAGACCAACTTCTTCTAATTACTAAAATATCGCATCATTAGAGTGCTATCCAAACCCCCCCACTAATAACATATTACCATTCACATACTGGCAACACTCATTAAGTTTACATCAACCCTCGTTATCAATGTTTTCGTCACTGTCACCCCATCGTAAGGTTTATGAAAATAAAGGAAACCAAACATGATTATTCTCTCCTTAATAATAGAAGGCAATGTTTTCATTGTAGTCTACCCTAACAATACTCTATTTTTAATACCAACATCTTCTTCACACTTATTAAACATCTATTGTTTTAAGATGAATCAGTAATGCGGCAAATGTATAAAATACATCAGCCAATTCTTAAGGAAGAAACACATTTTGGTGGGCACAATACTATAGCCTCTTACTGCCCACAACTTCTATCCATTGCTGTTGTAACCTAGTTGTGTCATGATCATGGTCACAGCTCTATCGTAATTGCCTATCTGCTATTATTATAATTGTTTCGATTTAGGTAACTGTCTCTTCTGATTAGGCTACAGGTAATAAAACAAACACTTGAAATTGTTGACAAGCTTGTATTCAGTTCATGATTCAGGGATTCAAATACGACTCCATTCTCAGTAGGTTATTCCTGCAGACCATTTAGGCCACACAAAATGTATTACCTCAAAATTGCTATTAATGTTGAATAAATTAGCCTTTCAATTCGAACTAAGCAAGCTGTTAAAAGGTTCAATTTACATATTAAAACAAACACTGGCTGCTATATCTACCTAAGAACACATTGCAGGATTCAGTCAGTAACATAGACCCAATGCTAATGAAATGACAAGGAAAACCTGCAATTAACCCAATTATAAAGGTTTGCAGTCTTAACATCTGGCACATAGTAACGACACAATTACCAGGTCAACATTTTTATATATTTTTTAATAGTCAAAACAAACATAACTTCTGTTCACAGGGAGGCCACTTTAATTACTATGTTATCTCTTGTTTTGCTGGTTGTATTTTCCCATATGATGTCCTGTGACCCTGCTCTACCAAATAGTTTACTAATATGGTTATGTTTGTCGTATGAGTTTCTTTGTCTTTTTTATGCAAATATCAAATTTACTACATATTGTTTCAACACATAACTCTCAAATGTACACTATTTTCAGATTGTTTAAATGCGGCGTGATATAAAGTTTGACTATTTGTAAACATAATTCGTGCTCTCGCCCATATATACTGTCAATGTTAATATGTTACCTAATATCCACTGTCCTTGATTCTCACATAGGCAGTCAAGCACCCAAGCTAACTGGCTAAAGTTGGCTACCTTGCTAGCTAAAGTTACTTCCAGACACAAACAAGAGAACACATCTTCACTCTGACCATTCTACTCACCCTAACAGAGCTGGTTAGGCTTTTTTCATGTTATTCAAAGCATTCGTGACTAACTGTGCTGCTGGCAATAATTGAATTACGTTCTTTTCTCTAACGTTTACTGACACCAGCCATATTCAATGGGCGTTGACCGTTGGTAAATTCATCAGTTATTCTGTGCCCTGGTACACTCAGACAAGAATGCTCTGAAGTCAGAACAAATAGCCATAGCGAATTTACCAAGCACCCCATTTAACAAGGTCATTCAGAACGCACAACGATTATTCCATTTATCTAAGCTAAGAATAATGTGAAAAGTTACTATACTAGTTCGAAGAAATTATATGCTATGCGGTTCATAAGGATAGTGTAACCAACAAATCTGTTAGCCAACAACTTTATTTGAAATGTCTTTACTTTATAACATTGCTCAACATTTTCATAACATTCGTCATAATTAGTTAAAACAAAGAATTTGTATCTTAAGACAAATAAGCATACTACATACCCAAATTACTTCACAAGTAATATGGTTAGTGCGATTACGCTGATAGAACGCTAACATTGATATGCTGGTGTATTGAGCTTTTGACTCTTCTTTAATTAATGTCATTGTGGCAAGTCACAATTGCATCCATGAATTCTCTATTAGATTGGAATTGTCCTGTCAGCAGGGAAATGCTGCTGAATATTGGCCATGATTAGTTTTTTTTACCATATTCGAGCCAAATGCTCATGCGCTTCTTTTAGAGCCTCTATGGCTTTGCTATATTTCACCACGCATATGATGGTTATTTCTGCACCTCTCTCAACGATTTGAATATATGTGACCGGATTCAGGAAACTAGGCATATGTCACAAGTCATGACATCACAGGAGAGCCATTTGAATGTAAAAAAAATATTTTTTTATCAGAAATGCCTTCTCGAACATGTGAACTTTCAAGTGCCTTAATAACAAACTTGTATTCCATCTGTAAATCCGAATACAATTGTTAAATAATGAGCCTTGTTGGTTAAGCCACAGAAAAAGCCAGCAACCTTCCCACTAGCCATGATTGGCTGAGATAATCTGTGGGCTGGACATGCCGAGAGAGGAGATCAGATTGGTCTACCGTTTTGAAGGCTTCTGTCTATTTGAGCTCGTCAGTCTGTGTTGGTAATCCTGTCGAAAGCACATTTTTTATAAATGTATTGTGTAGTGGAGCTGCATAAGTGTTGCTTTCTGGAGGATCAAGTTTTGAAATCAGTGGAATTAGAGTATGATAGCTAAAGAGATGGAGAAAACACCTGTCTTCGGATTACATCTTCAAACTAAGGGCAACTGTGGTATGGCATTCCTGACAGGGAGACGCATCCATCATGCATGATGATGTATACAGGTAAGACAGTCTAGCGTTAGATTGCTACATTTTCAGATTTTGCATGTTAAGAATTTTGACAAAAAAATGTTTAATTTCAAGCTAAAGTGTACTGTTAGCTAGCTAGCTGGCTGGCTCCCTAGCTGACATTATTATTTGTTTCCCAGAGCTGTTTGCTTTTCCAGTTAGAGCCTAATGTTAGGTAGCTAACATTGGACCTGGTTGGTTAGCGCCCAGCACTGTGGATTTGTTGGCACGTTGTTCATTGTTGTTTAACTAGCTAACGTTAGCTGGCTGGCTCGTTAGATAATGTTACGTGATATATGTGATCTTTTGTTTGATTTTTTTACCATTATTTTACTAGGCAAGTCAGTTAAGAACAAATTCTTATTTTCAATGATGGCCTAGGAACAGTGAAAGAAGGCAGAACAACGGATTTTTATCTTGTCAGCCCGGGGATTCGATCTTGCAACTTTTCGGTCACTAGTCCAAAGCTCTAGCCACTAGGCTACCTGCCATGGTTAGAGTGTTGTTTACCTAGCTAGGTTCATTGTTAACCTAGCTAGCTAGCTATATGACTTAAGCTAAAGTGTACTGTTAGCTAGATAGTTAACGTTAGCTGGCTGGCTGCCTAGCGGAGGTTATTAATAGTTTCCCAGAGCTGTATGCTTTTCTAGTTAGAGCCTAATGTTAAGCATTGTTGGCACTTTTTATTGTTGTTTAACTAGCTAACGTTAGCTGGCTGGCTCGTTAGCTAACGTTACGTGACGTGTGTACAACACCCATTGAATATGGCCAGTGTCAGTAAACATCTGCAAAAAAGTGCCATAAAATTGTTGCCAGCAGAGCTGGTTAGGCTGTTTTCATGTTATCCAGAGGTAAACAAATCATTGGAGCGTCGCGTGTGCTCCAAGAGCGAAACGAGACAGGTGGGGCTAAAGCTTAAAAGGGTGTGCATGATGCTGAATGGGTGTAGACAAAGAAGAGCTCTTCACTAGATACCAAAACATTTAAAAGGTGATTTTCTCCAATATGAGTTTACAAGTTGATCAACTTTCAAAGCAGAATTACTTTCCCATTGTTCCTCAAATGCAGTGTACATTTATCCAATGTAAAAAAACAAACAATTTCACATTTTGCAACATAAGAATGAATCCAGGTGATGAGTCACATATGCCAATCTTTTTCTGAGGCTATCTCGCAGATCCTGTAGACAGTCATATCATGCTTTAACCTTACCTCTAACAAATGACCCATACGTCTACGTATGGCTTGTTTAAGTTGCATAGAATTATTAATTCCCATCATTACTTGATCAAATCTCTAGTAATAGATTATGCACACATACAATTTCAAATTATTTTCATTTCTTCACAGAAGCCATGCATAATGTTAGAAATCCTAGGTACTCACATCAACCAATCCATTTGCGTTTTCAATGACTCTCAATCGGAACCCAAAAACATTAGTTTCCCGGACACTGCCCGGCCGGTCATGGGAATAATGCTCCACACGTATCCTCAGCGGTTCTCTAGACTTCCATTAATTATAGACTTGCCGCTACTTATCTAAAATAACATCCCACACTCAATACCACCCTTTTATATTCTATAATGGGCAGTGATGGACGGAACCCCAAGATAACGCTACATATCGAAACTTATTATCAAAATTTAAATCAGCTTAATATACACATTTCTATATCTTATTAACTTCGGGTGAACACTTATTTCCACACTCACACAACTCTGATATCACATTCACAAACACAGAACACACAGGGAATAACACCTAACAATAGTAACCCAGGGCATACCTGTTTACCTCCTTTATCAAACATTTTATCAAAACACTACACTTTATAACTTTATAAGGAGTGGCTTCTGTCTGGACACTCTACCATAAAGGCCTGATTGGTGGAGTGCTGCATAAATGGTTCTCTTTCTGGAAGGTTCTCCCATCTCTAAACAGGGACTCTGGAGATCGGTCAGAGTGACCATTGGGTTTTTAGTCACCTCCCTGACCAAGGCCCTTCTCCCCCGATTGCTCAGTTTGGCCAGACAGCCAGGTATAGGTAGTGTCTTGGTGGTTCCCAACTTCTTCCATTTAAGGATTATAGAGGCCACTGTGTTCTTGGGGAATTTCAATGCTGCAGACATTTCTGGGCACCCTTCCCCAGATCTGTTGCCTCGACACAATCCTGTCTCGGATCTCTACGGACAATTCCTTCGACCTCAGGGCTTGGTTCTTGCTATGACATTCATTGTTAACTGTGGTACTTTATATAGACAGCTGTGTGCCTTTCCAAATCATTGAATTTACCACAGCTGGACTCCAATCAAGTTGTAGAAACATCTCAAGGTTGCTCAATTGAAACAGAATGCACCTGAGCTCAATTTCGAGTATCATAGCAAAGTGTCTGAATACTTATGTAAATCAGGTTTTTCAGGTTTTTATTTGTAATACATAAACAAATGTGGCAGAAATGTCTAAAAACCTGTTGTCACTTTGTCATTATGCGCTAATGTGTAGATTAAAGAGGATTTATTTTAAAGATTTTAAGATTAAAGCTTTAATATAACAAATATATTTTATTTTATTCTTCTTTTGATAGTTCTATTGAATTTTTCATGACAATTATTTTAACTATGCATCTTTTGGAAAGGGTCGTAAGCAAGCATTTCACTGTAAAGTGGACACCAGCTATGTTCGGTGGGCCATTACAATCTTTGATTGTAGTGCCCCTTTAATTGGCCGACAAAAACAAGCCACATGTTTGAAGGCTACGCATGTCATAAAAACTGCATTCAAAAGTTTGTTTTTATTAAATTAACAATTTGAAATGTCATGGTATATCCTTGTAATTAACAATGTTACATGGATATTTTAATTTAATTTAACCTTTTGATTTGCCTATCATTTTTTTTTAAATGCATGAATATTCACACAAGTAACCGAATACTGACATCCGTTCGGATATTAGAATATTCAAATAACTGTGACCATCCCTAACAGACACACACACACAAGGTGGCCATAAGGCCATGATCACTGTCAGCTACTCGCTAGACAAAAATGGAATATTGATGTTTAAAATAGCTGAATTTTGATGTATGCTGCATACAAAGGACCTGGTGTCTCACTCGCTTTCTCCCTCTCTTTCTCTCTGTCTCCCCATCTCACGCACACACGTATGCACACAAACAGACACACACACACTCACACACAGCGAGTCCTATGGACCAGTCTAGTTGAAAGCGTGGTCATTTAGAATGCGGCAACAGCAAACCAATAACAGGCCAGAAACATATAATCCTGTGTTTACAGGCCCTTTCTTCCCTCTCTGCATGACACCAGGACTTCAATCATGCTGCCATGCTCAACCGCTCCCAGTAATGAGTGTGTGTGGGGGAGTGTGTGTATGTGTCTGTGTGGGTGGGCACAAACAGTACAGAGGGGAATGTAAGTATATGTACAGGAAAATGTGCACATGCTTGGGAGAGTGTGTGTGCATGGGGGGGCAGAGTGTTTGTGCGTGTGTGTGTGTGTGAGAGATGCAAGGCATTCAGTTAAAATGTCCCCATACCACCGTAAGCACAGTGGTAGGTTACAAAGCACAATGTTGACACACAGATATAGAAACCATGGAAATAACATTATGCACTGCCATTACATAAACCCGATCAATAGCTCAGAGAGAGAAAGACAGAGAGAGAGATAGAAAATGTTGATTAAAAAATATTTTAATCAATAATAGTACTAATTGCACTATATGGGAAAAAAGTGTGAGGTCCACTTTCAAAACAAGAATTTGACAAATGGAACAAACACCCAATAGAAATCCTGCATGCAGCATTCTATAAGAGCATCCTCAGAGTACAAAGAAAAACTCAAAACAATGCATGCAGAGCAGAATTAGGCCAATTCCCTCTTCTGATTGATATCCAAAAAGAGCCACCAAATTCTGTAATCATTTAAACACAAGTGACTCCCACCTACTAGTACAATTACAAAGCCCTCAAACGCCAAAAAGTGACCATAGATAAGTGTACCCTCAACCAGCTGGTTCTTAGGCTTGATTCACTAACCACTTCCAACCCAACAAAGCCTCAAGACAGCACTGAGAAAAGTTGGCCCAACCAAATTATCACAAGCAGAAATAAATATATATTACAGTGTTCTTGTTATAGTGTTTTTAACTATGAAGTAGTTAATGTTCGTAGCTATATCCTTTGAAAATAGACACGTACAAAGATTCTGGGGATGAGATTGCACATCTTTAATATATACCCATTGTTCCTCTTTAGTGCATTTAACTATGTCGCAAGTAAAAGCTGTGTCTTCGGTGGGGAAATTAGTATTACCGGAAAAATACAAAAACTTTGGCTGCCATGCCATTCTAAAGAGTTTTATTCTACCTATAAGATGTATTTATTTATTGGAAGATTATTCCATTCAATTAGATCTGCTTTCATATGGTTGAGTAATGGAATAAAGTTATCTTTATATATTTGTTGTTTGTTGTCACTTATTAAGCATCCAAAGTATTTCATATTTTTTTGTGGTTCACTTAAAGGATTGCTGTTAGTACACTTAAAGGATTGCTGTCGTGAGTTATTATTTTGCCTATTGCCATTATTTCGTTTTTTTTACACATTCATTTCATATTTTGACATTTATGACAATTTTATTGTCACAATTTATTGAACTTATGGGTCCATAATCAGCAGGGGACTGTCCAGATTTTCATGGTTTTAATCAGTGGAGGCTCCTCAGAGGAGTTAGGGGAGGACTATGCTCTTCAGATAATTAGATATTTTTTTTGTAAATAGTGAAATGTTAAAAAAGTTATCCTTTTTAGATGAAATTGTAATAACTATATTCACGTAATCAAATAATTGATTAAAACACACTGTTTTGCCTCAACAGAACTCTGTAGGGTATCACCATCGTGTAACTGGAGGACAGCTAGCTTCCGGAGGACGTCCTCCAACCTATCAGAGATCTTGCAGCATGAACTGACATGTTGTCCACCCAATTAAAAGATAAGTGAATTACTCTAGTACTGAAAGCATACGCTACAGCTAGCTAGCACTGCAGTGCATAAAATGTGGTGAGTAGTTGACTCAAAGAGAGAGAAAGGCAACAGTTTTCAAAAAATAAATGTATTCAAAAATGGAGAGGCAAGACAAAGAGAGATTTCGTTAAAAAAAAATCACTTTCAGTTTCACTTACTTAGCTTTCAAGTACACCCGGCTAGTTCAGTTACTCAAACACCCAGCTGAAACAGAGGGATGCTATGTTAGCTAGCTGCCTATGACTATCCAAGACAAGTTATTGCCACTGGGGCCCACCGGTGTAACTGCTTACTGACTATACACTGTAATGTTACTCCATGACTGTAACGGGTTTACACATTAGTTCTATTAGCTATGTTGACAAGGACATTACTTTAGCCAATATGGGGACAATGATGTAGGCTGTGTGTAGAGGTTATGACATGGTTTGGCTTGGAAAGTTTTTTTTGCCTGGTCACATACAGCTGATGTGTGGTACATTGAAGGCCACAAACGAAGGGAAAAGATGAGAGAAGGAGAGTGCATAGAGGCTAGAATGAATACAACGTGGCTGCTATGATCAGGGGAGTATTAATTCCACCGATTCTGTTGAAAAACGTTTTTAAAGAGAAGCAAATGAAACGGGGATAAAAATAACTGAATTTGTCCAATAGAAACTCTCGTTTGCAACTGTTGGAGTAATGATTACACCCTAGATAAGCTAGATGCAGGCAAGAGTGTGCAAGATGGTATTGAATGTGTCACTGTCTGTCCATGTGTCATTGTCTGTCATCTTACTGAACACCTCTCGGAGGTTCTGGTACTCCGCGGGAATGGCGGAGAGGTCAGGGGCAACTTCCGAGCCACCAGAAAGATGTAATGGGGCAGGCTGCGCTGACGTCAGGCACTGAGCATGGGACGGGCTCCAACCCATGATGGCACCAGCAGACCAGTCAATAAGGGGATTGTGTGGCTGGTGCCAAGAAATTCCCAGTCCCACGGGAACCCGAGGAGACCTAATGAGCAGGAATTGGATCGTCTCGCTCTGGTACCCTGATGTTGATGTTGATGGGGGTGGTATTGTAGGTGACCCAGCCTATGGCGCACCCGTCCAGTGCTCTAACGTCCATGGGAATGGAAAGGGGCTGAGTGGGGATGCCTAGCTCGGACGACAGCATGGCGTCCATAAAGCTCTGATCGGCCCCAGTGTCGATGGGTACCAATAGAAATTTAAACTGGTTTCCCCACAGCATAACAGCATGAAAAGGGGTGTGATTAAGGGGAGAGGAAAAGTTCTCTGTGTGGCCCACCAGAGTACTTGCACCTACCGGTGAGCCTGGTCTTTTAGTGGACAGGTGGATATGAAATGAACAGTAGTTTCATAATACAGGCAACTCTTAGTGTGAATCCTGTATAGCAATTCAGCTGGAGACACCCTAGCTCTGCCTATTTGCATTGGCTCGGAAAGCGGTGAATCGGCAGCCTTTGGAGACTCTCGAGGAAATTCGGGTAGCCTCGGGTTCTCTCGGCAACGGCACCATCTGGGACTTCCGTGATGCCTCGAGTAACTTCCGGCAGCCTCTCTCCCAGACAATGGAGCATTGGACACTTTCTTTACCTCCGCCACAAACTCCTCCAGGCTGAAGCATACTGCCGACTGCTGTTCCAATACTGCCGTAGTCCAGGCGAGAGCCCTCCTGGACATCAGCGTGATGAGGTACGCTATCTTAGAGCGGTCCGAGGGGAAGGAGGAGGGCTGCAGCTCAATGATGAGGGAACACTGAGTGAGAAACGCCCTTCCGGGCGAGGTAAGCAGAGTTCGTGGGAAACCACGGTGGCCGTGGAGGCAGCGCTACTAACAGCTGGGTTACTGAGGGGCTGAGAGGTTACCGTCGTGGTAGGCTGCCTGACAGGCAAAAAGCGGAATTGCTCCAGCAATGTGGTCAACGCTCAGCCATTGCGTTCGGCCAAGGTCTGGAACCCTTCCATAAGACCATGAAGCAACTCCACATGCCTTCCGATGGTCGCTCCTTGGGAAGAGATGGCGTTGCAGAGCTGGTCCAAGTCTGTTGGGTCAGTCATGGCCAGTTTGTACTATCACGTTTTACGGAAGACCCAGATGCAGACAGTGTTGAAGTAACAAACATTTATTACTAGAACAGGGGCATGCAAAATGACAGGTCAAGGGCAGGCAGAGGTCAGTAAACCAGATCATAGTCAAAAGGTACAGAACGGCAGGCAATCTCAGGGTCAGGGCAGGCAGAGGTCAATAATCCGGGGTGGTGTGACAAGATACAGAACGGCAGGCAGGCTCCGGCTCAGGGCAGGCAGAATGGTCTAAACAGGTAAAACAAGAAACCAGGAATTATAGAAAAAGACAGGAGCAAGTGGAAAAACGCTGGTAGGCTTTACGGACAAAACAAACTGGCAACAGACAAACAGAGAACATAGGTATAAATACACTCGGGATAATGGGGAAGATGGGTGACACCTGGAGGAGGTAGAGACAAGCACAAAGACAGGTGAAACAGATCAGGGTGTGACACCATGCTCATGAAAAAAATATATTCCTCCCTCATCATAAATATTGTATGACAACTTAATTACCTGGTCCTTATATTTCTTATTTTTATTTGTCATGTGTTTTTGTTCTACCTTGTCTTTACTATTACATCGTTATTGATTACTGCATTTTTGGATTTAGAGCTTGCAACAAAGGTATTTCACTGTACATGTGCATGTGACATTAAAACTTGAAACTTGATTTTGGATTGAGTTAATTATGACTTTGATTTCTTTGTCAAAGTTCCTTGTTGTATATATATACTGTATATATTTGTGTTAGTCCCTTTGCCTATTTAGCATTTTTATTTACCGCTACAATTCAGTGATTATTTTGTTCGTACAATCACAATGTATTCCTTGCCTCCAGCCTCCCTGGAAGCCTACTAGACATGTTAACGTTTGAATATCAGATTGGCAGACAATAAAATAAATTCCGGCTTCGATTCCGACTTTGACTCATCTGCCCTGGGCTCTTTGTGTACCTCTGAAACAATCCTTGGGCTTCCCAAGAGGAAACGCCGGAAAAAGTCATCAAGGCAAAGGGTGACTACTTCGAAAAAGTAGGGGCAGCCAGTGGAAAATAAAGAGCGTTAGGGTTGGTAATCTTCTCTTGTTGCCATGATTGGCTCAGTGTTCCGTCACTCATGTGGACAGGAGAGCTAGAAAGTTCAAGCCCTCTTGGGTGCTGCCATATATTCACATTATAATTGCCCATCCAAGAAGGGTCAAGGTCATTGGCCACAGATAAAATGACATCAAATCCCTTTATAATCAAATCAAATCAAATTTTATTAGTCACATGAAACAAAACACCAGTCTCAACGTCAACAGTGAAGAGGCGACTCAGAGTTGCAAAGAAAAAGCCATATCTCAGACTGGCCAATAAAAAGAAAATATTAAGATGGGCAAAAGAACACAGACACTGGACAGAGGAACTCTGCCTAGAAGGCCAGCATCCCGGAGTCACATATTCGCTGTTGATCTTCACTGTTGATAAGTGTTTTGCTGGTACTATTTAATGAAGCTGCCAGTTGAGGCCAGACTGTTTCTCAAACTAGACACTAATGTACTTGTCCTCTTGCTCAGTTGTGCACCGGGGCCTCCCACTCCTCTTTCTATTCTGGTTAGAGCTAGTTTGCGTTGTTCTGTGAAGGGAGTAGTACACAGCGTTGTACGAGATCTTCAGTTTCTTGGCAATTTCTCACATGTAATAGCTTTCATTTCTCAGAACAAAAATAGACTGACGAGTTTCAGAAGAAAGTTCTTTATTTTTGGTCATTTTGAGCCTGTAATCAAACCCACAAATGCTGATGCTCATGATACTCAGCTAGTTCAAAGAATGCTGAGTTTATTGCTTCTTTAATCAGAACAACAGTTTTCAGCTGTACTAACATAATCGCAAAAGGGTTTTCTAATGATCAATTAACCTTTTAAAATTATAACCGTGGATTAGCTAACACAACATGCCATTGGAACACAGGAGTGATGGTTGCTGATAATGGGCCTCTGTACGCCTACGTAGATATTCCATTTAAAAAAATCTGCTCTTTCCAACTACCATAGTCATTTACAACATTAACAATGTCTACACAGTATTTCTGATCAATTTGATGTCATTTTAATGGACAAAAAATGTGTTTTTCTTTCAAAAACAAGGACATTTCTAAGTGATCCCAAACTTTTGAAATGTAGTGTATATTATTATCATTTATTTTTTATTAGGCATACTATTTTGATATTGATTACTGCACTGTTGGGTAGAGCTTGCAAGTTAAGTATTTTACTGTACTTGTGCATGTGAGAATAAAACTTGAACTTGATTAATCAGGCTGTAATGCACAATGAATTGGTATATACAGCCTGAAACTAATTACAGCAAAATCATGTAAATGTTCCTCACAAGCCAGAATCTTGAATAGAATTACATTTGAACTTGCTTGTATTTTCGTCTTGTGCGCGCTATGCATGTTGTTTGTGCAGTTTGTCCTTTAGCTGCTCAAAATTTGAGACAAAATATGCACAGGAAAGTATTTTTAGAGCTCCAGTACTGAAGTTGACATTTCTATCACCTGGCATATGCATAAAACCATGTAAATATCAGCTGACTTCATGCAAGACGAAAGTACAAGCATGCAATGCATGCATACTAACTGAAGTTAGCAGGTGTTTACATGGTTTTGCGCATGTGCCAGGTGATAGAAATTTCAACTTCAGAACAGCCGCTCTAAAAAGTTGGGTAAACAATACGTTGGATATATTGTCATAAAATGTTGGCCATCTGAAGGACCAACACCACAGACAACCGGTACAGTAAATGTAATTGCATTCAACATTCTGGCTTGTAGGGAACATTTACACGATTTTGCAGTCATTACTTTCAGGCTGTGTACAGTATACCAATTAAATTGTGTATTACAGCATGATTAATCAGACTACCCCAAATCATGCTGAAAATAAACCCTGCCTGCTGCGTACACTGCTTCATCTGCATTCCAAACGCAATTACCACACTCTGAGTCTCCAGGCAAGCCAAATGCAACTCACAATGTACATCTTCAACCTGAATGACCTAAAAAAAAATGGAATCCAAAAATGTTGTTTATCACCATGACCCACCCCCACCACAACTACACCACCCCAGCCCCTGCCAGCAGCAGGACTGTACATTTCTAAACATCTGCCTGATTCGGGAATGTAGCGCTTTCTCCAGAACCCCTCTCCACTCGGATTATTCCATCATTAAATTAGCATATGAGCTGTATGCCTGGCAGCGTGCAGTGAACAGCAGCCTGGTGGTTGTTGGTCTATGGAGCGTGGAAGGAATGCGGGCGCTGGTTCTCCCTCCGCCCAGCCAGCCCAGCAGAGGAAATTATTTCAAACAGCTCTGGTCTGTTCAAAGACACACTTCCAATGGAGAATGTATCAAAGTACTGCTGCTTAACGAGTGGTGAATGCCTGACACACAACTTTAATGTTTCAGAATATTCTGCCTAGCTTTAGGGGATCATTTGAAATGTTGTTGTTTTTTAAGCTGAGCTTGGCATATATTACCCCTCTCATTTTTTCTGATTTTTATTTTTTTTTACAGATATATGCTTTTCCTCAACCACTCTTTTGGATCAGTGGATGTGGATCAAGCTAAAGCTTCCCTACATCTTGAGATGGCTGTGAAGCTTGCAGTCTGAGTTTTGTGGGATGCAGTGTGCAAGAATTTAGCATGTGTAACATGAACCAAGGACATACATTACATTTTAGTCACAGAGCAGATGCTTTTATCCAGAGCAACTTACAGTAGTGAGTGGATACATTTTCAACTGGTCTCATGTGGGAATTGAATCCACAACCTTGGTGTTGCAAGGGTCACACAGTTATCAACTGAGACACACAGCTTTACCAACTGAGCTATTATAAGAAATGTAGTGTCTTAACACTTAGTACTTATTTATGTAATAAGAAAGACAAGCAATACAAGCAATTGAACTGGAGCTTCACATTTACTCAAACTAGTTAGTACCAGAATAACATAGAACAATACTGCGCATGACCAAGGGTGCTCCATCCTTAAAGGGGACATCAGTAATTAACAGAACATAACAAGAAATATGAACAAGCCCTAGGGCAACCTTTGATGTTGATTATTATGTGACAACTATTATTCTGTACTTTACTCAGACTGACTGTAAATTACTGATTTAACACCCTCCAGAAAAGCAATATTATCACACTAATTATACAAATATTGAATTCAATCTAAGGAACACAGTCTTCTTTACAGACTTCTTTTGAAAGACTTCTTTCTGTACCTGTTGGTGTACCTGTTGAAGAGGTAAGGTGAGTGGGTGATTTAGGTTGGACTCAAAGCAATGTGTTATTGGTTTCTTCCCACAAATACAGGTAATCCTACCTGACTTGAACTGACAGTGAGTAAGTTGTGCCTGGGGGTGTTCTGTTGAACTTATGGAGAACATTTTTGATTCATAGTTTAGAAACAGAAGGACATCAAGAAAGATGGATATGAACTCTGGACTTGTGTGTAGCTGCAGGGTGTGTGTGTGTGTGTGTGTGTGTGTTTCTCTCTCTCTCAGGCCCCATTCCTGTCAGTGTAATTGTGTAGGGACGTGCTCCATTCCCTCTTTGGATTAAGGCTGGCTCTATCTGCTCTGCTGTCAGCTCTCAGCTCAAAACTGCAGCCCAACAGCTCCAGCCTAACACCCCAACTACATCCCCCAGGAACTAACCAAATGTGTGTGTTATGTGTTTGTGTGTGTGTGTGTGTGATTCTGGGCATGTTTAACCATTTATTTAACTAGGCAAGTCAGTTAACCCTCCGTTGTCCTCCTATTATGCCTACCACACAGTGTCACCCCGGGTCACCCTGTCCCGTCTTGGCTAAGGCCCAGTGGGCACAAGTGTGACAGTATGCGTGTGAACAGCCTTTGCAGATGTATTTCTTACACCTGCAGCACGCGGTGTGTGTCTTGGCGTCCTTCTTGGGTGGGCAGAGCTGACACCTCTTCCTCTTACTCGCCCCCGGCGGGGCGGCAGGGGCGAAGGTGGCGGCGGCCGGGCCAGCGGCTTGCTCCTGGGCTTGCGGACGAGCCTCGGTGGTGGCACTCTGTAGGACTTTGACAAGTGCGGACGCGGTTTGGGTGCGTGGGAGACGCTGCCTTCTTTGGATCAAGGGCTTCACGAGTGCCTTTCCGAGCTGCTCCAGGAAAACCCTCCTCTTGTTCCGCTTCCCAGGCATCCAGTCGGGCTTGATCTCTCGCCATATGACAAAGGCGTTGTAGGAGGACACGTCAAGGATGTTGTGGAAGATGACCAGGGGCCAGCGGGCGGTCATCTGTCTGCAGCTGTAGGTCCCGACCACCTTGTCTAGGTTGTCCACGCCGCCCTTGTTGCAGTTGTAGTCTAGGATGAGGGCCGGCTTCCGGTCGCGGCGATCGCTAACGTCAGGCTCCGCGTGCAGCGTGCTCAGAAGTAGCACGTTCTTATTTCTCTTTGCCAGGTAGGACACTAGAGTGGCGGTGGGCGTGAAGGCGAACCTGGAGGACGAGACCTGTCTGCCCTTTGACTGGAGCAGCGCGGGAGGGAGCTCGAGAGAGGAGATTAGCAGCGTCATCGTTACTGGCTCACCATGGGGGGCGCACTGCGTTTATGTTACACGCAGCCGCCGCTACTGCCGATTGCTACTACTGCCAATTGCTACTTCTGCCGATTGCTACTACTGCCGATTTCTACTACTGCTACCTCTCTATGCTACACGTACATACACAGATACATAGACGGTACCTCTGAATGGGACCAGTTGTTCGTCCACCGTCACGTCGGGCCCCGGGTTGTAGAGGGCCAGCAGCCGCTCCTCCCACAGGTCCCATACCTCTTTTATGCCCGCCAGTCTGTCGGTGGTGAGTCTCGCGGGTCTCGACTGGCGGTCGTCGAATCGCAGCAGCCACGAGTACGTGTGAAACACCTTGAGCGGCATGGTGGCGCGGAACACGGTCCTGCCGCTCTCGGCGTCCCACAGGCTGGCCGCGGCCTCGCCTCGGGACCTGTAGACGCCGGCTAGGATCAGCAGCCCTACGTAGGCGTGCAGGTCGGTGGAGTCCATGGGTCGCCAGCCGTCGCTGTATTTTCTCACCCCCTGCAGATTTGTCATGTCCACAATTATCCTTTCTATCGCCGGTGTGACAAACAGCCGGAAGGTAGACGCGATGTCGAGCGCTCGCGACGCGGCGTAGGCCGTGGGGCCCGGCGTCACAACGGGGCCGGGGCGGCGGATGGCGCGGGGCCGGTCCGGGCCGCGATAGGCCACAGAGGACCATTTGATTTTGCCGTGTTTTGACAGCAACGTCTCCCTTTGGGCTCGGGCGGCTGCCGCCGCGTCCTCTCTGTCTCGATCTGGCTCTCTGTCTCGCTCTCGCTCTCTGTCTGACTCTCTGTCTCGCTCTCGGGCAGCGGCCGTGTCTACCTCTCGCTCTCCCTCTCGCTCTTCCTCCGAAGAGGAGCACGACCACGAGGCCGAGTCGTCGTCGTCGTCGTCCACATCACGCTCGGGGTTGTATTCCTCACCGTCTTTATCTTCCGAAACGTCCTCCTCTTCGGATTCGCAGTAGTCTTCTTCGTCTTCTTGGTCGACACTGGAGGATATCTGTTCCAGGACCTGAGCCGCGCTGAAACAAGGACTGTGAGGCGTCGAAGGCGGATGGCTCATGCTCGGCGGGGTCGTATTCCTCCTCCTCGTCCTCCTCGTCGTTGTCGTCCTCATCATCGTCCTCATCTTCTTCTCCTTCTTCTTCTTCTTCCTCCTGACAATATTAGTAGCCTCTCTACGGCCGGCTTACAGTCGTAGACGGAGGGCTCACGCGCGGCGGGGTCGTATTCCTCCTCGTCGTCGTCCTCATCTTCTTCTTCTTCTTCTTCCTGACAATATTAGTAGCCTCTCTACGGCCGGCTTACAGTGGCCACGTGAATGGGACGAGGCACGCGAATGGACGAGGTGCATGGTCGGCCCTGTCTGCTCCTTCGGGCCCTTCAGCCCATCCGGTACGCTTGGCTGGCCTCCCCGTGTGATTGCACCGAGGTCGTGCACTGAGTTCTTGGGGACAAGTGGTACCAGGGTCACTCTGACCCGGCCCAGACAGAGGGGAACAACTCGTAACACAGGGCCAGGGTCACTATGACCCGGCCCAGACAGAGGGGAACAACTCGTAACACAGGGCCAGGGTCACTCTGACCCAGCCCAGACAGTGGTAGGAGGGTTACAACATACACCTTGATAACACTGCCAGGGTCACTCTGACCCCAGCGTCCGGGACAGAGGGGAACAACTCACAACACAGGGCCTACACAGGGCCCGGGTCACTATGACCCGGCCCAGGCAGGGGTAGGAGGGTTACAACATACACCTTGCTAAGGCTGCCAGCGTCACTCTGACCCACACAGACACGGGGGATCAACTCGTAACGCTGCCCGGGGTCACTCTGACGTCACTCTGACCCTGCCCACACAGGGGTAGGAGGGTTACAACATACACCTTGCTGGTTGACTAGTATCCACCAGGTGGTAGTGTGGGTCACTATGACCCGGCCCAGACATGGGTAGGAGGGTTACAACATACACCTTGCTAATGCTGCCAGGGTCACTCTGACCCACACAGACACGGGGAATCAACTCGTAACGCTGCCTGGGGTCATTCTGACCCGCCGAGACAACAGGAGGGTTAAGAACAAATTCTTATTTACAATGACGGCCTACCAAAAGGCAAAAGGCCTCCTGCGGGGACGGAGGCTGGGGTTAAAAATAAAATAAAAACCGAGGACAGAACACACATCACGACGAGAGAGACAACACAACACTACATAAGAGACCTAACACAACATAGCATGGCAACAACACATGACAACACAGCATGGTAGCAACACGACATGACAACAACATGGTAGCAACACAACATGGCATCAGCACAACATGATAACAGAACAAAACATGGTACAAACATTGTTGGGCACAGACAACAGCACAATAAGGTACAGACAACAATACATCACGCAAAGCAGCCACAACTGTCAGTGAGAGTGTCCATGATTGAGTCTTTGAATGAAGAGATGGAGATAAAACTGTCCAGTTCGAGTGTTTGTTGCAGCTCGTTCCAGCCGCTAGCTGCAGTGACCTGAAAAGACGAGCGACACAGGGATGTGTGTGCTTTGGGGACCTTTAACAGAATGTGACTGGCAGAACGGGTGTTGTATGTGGAGGATGAGGGCTGCAGTAGATATCTCAGATAGGGGGGAGTGAGACCTAAAAAGGTTTTATGAATAAGCATCAACCAGTGGGTCTTGCGACGGGTATACATAGATTACCCGTTTACAGAGGATTATAGAGTGCAGTGATGTGTCCTATAAGGAGCATTGGTGGCAAATAGTAAAGCACATCTAGCTGCTCGAGAACACCCTTACCTGCCGATCTATAAATTACGTCTCCGTAATCTAGCATGGGTAGGATGGTCATCTGAATCAGGGTTAGTTTGGCAGCTGGGGTGAAAGAGGAGTGATTACGATAGAGGAAACCAAGTCTAGATATAACTTTAGACAGCAGCTTTGATATGTGCTGAGAGAAGGACAGTGTACAGTCTAGCCATACTCCCAAGTACTTGTATGAGGTGATTACCTCAAACTCTAAACCCTCAGAGGTAGTAAGTACACCTGTGGGGAGAGGGGTATTCTTCTTACCAAACCACATGACCTTTGTTTTGGAGGTGTTCAGAACAAGGTTAAGGGCAGAGAAAGCTTGTTGGACCACAAGAAAGCTTTGTTGTAGAGCGTTTAACACAACATTCAGGGAGGGTCCAGCTGAGTATAAGACTGTATCATCTGCCTATAAAAAGATGAGAGAGATTCCTACTACCTGAGATATGTTGTTGATGTAAATTGAGAAGAGTGTGGGGCCTAGGATCGAGCCTTGGGGTACTCCCTTGGTGACCCTAAACCCCCCAGTTGGTCGAAATGCTTTAAAAAGTCATATTTTTTTATATTTAAAACGTAGGCTTCCATATTATTGACACTCTTGTTTTCAATACCTCACCTTGCGAGGAAAATGGCAGTGAGCCATTGTCTAAAATGTTTAATGAGTTGGAGAACACACTGGTGCTTTTAGATATAATTCAAGCTACAGTATAGTAGATCAAATCCAGACAGGAACAATTATTTTAGCAGTCGACCTAAATCATTTGATAAGATTGACAGATGTAACAATAAAAAAAGGCAAATTCAAGGAAAGAGGCTGAAAAATGTAATCTGTACAAATAATTTAGAGGGCACCTGGAGACTACAAAAGACAACAACAACAAAAATCTCAAAGTAAGAAAAGCTATTCAAGAATTGAACTACATTTTAATTTCCCAAAATGCTCTCAACAATTAACTGGGTTAAAAAATCCATGACATCCTCCAGTATCATGCTTAATTACGGCAAGAGAAAATTAAATTAGTGACAGGATATGGAGAATGAACAGAATGAACCCAACATGTATTATGTACATAAGTGAAAAAATACAAACCTTTACCCTTGTCGTTGTATTAGTTAATATGACGACTATTGCTCATCAAATTATTAAAGTTTCTAATTGCGTGATTAACTGAATCAAGCAATTGTTAACTCATTAACCTGGGGCAACACGGGAAAACTAGTTTTTATTGAGTTTCTATTTCCCAAATGAACTCAAAGAATATCAGAATATCGATTTTACAACAGCCGCTAATTAACCAGTTGCCTCTACCAATCTCATTCTGAACGTCGTATAGCCCATGAATCTGCATGGACCCGGGTCTCACCAATGAGTTCAGACCACAACAATCTTAGTTGAATATTTATTAACTAAAAAGCTAAAATGATGATAAAAGATACACATAGACAAAACACATTATAGGCTATTGATTAGAACTTAGTATAACGGGCCAACACACTATGGCGCGTGTTACCCAAAATGGGGATTTCAAAGGGAGAGAGGAAAAAGAAAGTACACAAGAGAAATATACATTTGGGTGAATTTGTCAGCTATGCTATTCTAACCCTAGCCTTGCCCCAAAGTGCCGCTCTTATGGGTCAGAATATAATGATGTAATTACGTGGGGAAGATCTCTGAGGATTCTCTGCGTGGGATTGGATGCTAGGGGGTCCGGCTTGAATTCACCCGCTTAGACACAGCTACGCATCCGTAGCTTGGGTAGAAAATATTTATTTGCCTTCAAACTGGTGTTGCGTACTGGGTTCGTTGACTTGTTAGACCTTGGCTGCAGCTTGGGTCACGTAGTCTTATCTGTAAATTCTTTACTCACAGGTTTTATACCCTCGTGTCAGAGTGGGGGTAAATGCCTTTAGGGCAATTCTCTGGGCGTACCAAGTTAAGAGCAAGGTCTAGGATTTTCTCAAATCCAATTTTAGACAACTAACTTAACATTTCATCTTTACCAAAACGTTCCTTCTGATTTGGACATTTTCCACACAACGTATAATGTATAAACATCAAACATATACTAGGAAAACTCTTCACTTTACAATGTTTTTGTAATAACGTAATCTATTAACATTTAATAACAAAACAAAAATGACATACATTTTCAGATTCCATCTATCGTCATGACCACCATTGTGGCTGACGGAAACCATTGTTCCAAAGTCCCTTTATTTCATGTTTAATGTTCTGAGGCTGGTTCTCCATAATAATAGAACAAAGGAATTTGTCTGTGGCCTGAGATTTACCAGGGGCGTGAGAGGTCATAAAACCCCCACATCTTCAGACCCCTAGATCTCTCCTCCTCTGTTGGGGTTGAGAGATAATCTGTAGGGTTGTGGTCTCCTGTAACCTGACCTGATCAGGACAGTCATGACACCCTTATAAATGTAGACAGAGGACAGGTTAACATCTCGCAGCCCTCACGAAATGAATGCATGCCAAACCAGTAATAATTTTAAAAGATGAAGATATAAATGTGTTAATTAGAAGCAACACAATTATTTACAATTCAAAAAAGATTATTTGAAAATCTACACTGAGTGTACCAAACATTAGGAACACCTTAATATTGAGTTGCACCCCCCTTTGCCGTCAAGCCAGTGTGCTTGGCATCTAATACCTTACCCCATTCAAAGGCACTTCAATATTTTGTCTTGCCCATTCACCCTCTGAATGGTACACATACACAATCCATGTCTCAATTGTCTCATGTCTTAAAAATCCTGATTTAACCTTCTTTAATCTGTCTTCATCTACACTGATTGAAGTGGATTTAACAGGTGACATCAATAAGGAATCATAGCTTTAACCTGTATTCACCTTTCCAGTGTGTCATACATCCAAATTATACAACAGTTGGACTGATCCTACAGCTTTCATAGAATCAACAACCCTGAAGCAATTATAAGCAGACAAAAAATAATCACGAAATACAGAGATCACCCAAAAATAAATATGAAACACTATTATAACATTTGTGTGTGGAAAAGCACAAGGAATGGACAGCTGTCCCATAGAATTCTATTTGACATTATAGGACAACGTAGCGCCTCTGTTTACACAAATGTCACTCAATGCAGTGCTTCCTAGTTCTATGTATCAAACTGTTATGTCAGTTATATTAAAACCAGGAAAATCTGGAGGGTCTCCTGCTGATTACAGACCCATACATTTAATAATCTGTGACAATAAAATAATAACAAAGCTCATAAGTAATAGAATGGCAAAAGTCTTATTAACCGACTTCATACCTAACAATCAAACAGGGTTAATTAAAAAAAGACACATACAAACAAATACAAGAACATGTTTGAGTTTAATACAATACGCAAAAAAACAAGATTCATCAATAATGGCGGTTGATGACAAAATGGACCATTTTGAATGGTCTTTTCTATTCAAAACTTTAGAAGCTTTCAACTTTCCATCTGAAATAATAAATGTAATATAAACATGAAATGTATTAAAGCAAAAATATAGCACATCATTTTATTTTTGGAAGATCTCTGTTTTTCGTGATTATGTTTTTCCTAAACTGCAGGACTGTTTTGCTAGCACAGACTGGAATATGTTCCAGGATTCTACCGATGGCATTGAGGAGTGCACCACATCAGTCACTGGCTTCATTAATAAGTGCATAAATGATGTCATCCCCACAGTGACTGTACGTACATACCCCAACCAGAAGCCATGGATTACAGGCAATTTCTGCTTGATATCAATATCTGAGCTAAACGGTAGAGCTGCCAGTTTCAAGGAGAGAGACTCTAACCCCGAAGCTTATAAGAAATCCCGCTATGCCCTCCAACGAACCATCAAACAGGCAAAGCGTCAATATAGGACTGAGATTGAATTGTACTACACCGGCTCCGACACTCGTCGAATATGGCAGGGCTTGCAAACTATTACAGACTACAAAGGGAAGCACAGCCGAGAGATGCCCAGTGACTCAAGCCTACCAGACGAGCTTAGTTAATTCCATGCTCGCTTCAAGGCAAGTAACACTGAAACTTGCATGAGAGCATGATGTGAGTAAGACCTTTAACCTCTTTCAGCTAGGGGGCAGTATTTTAATGTTTGGAAAAATAACGTTCCCAAAGTAAACAGCCTATTTCTCAGGCTCAGATGCTAGAATATGTATATAATTGACAGATTAGGATAGAAAACACTCTAAAGTTTCCAAAACTGTCAAAATATTGTCTGTGAGTACAACAGAACTGATATTACAGGCGAAAACCTGAGGAAAATCAAACCAGGAAGTGGCTTCTATTTTGAAAGCTCCATGTTCCATAGCCTGCCAAAAACGTAACTTTCATTGACAAAAATCCTTTGAGACATTACAAATAGATCCATGATTCCATCCAGCCTACCTCAATCGATTTTGGAAGATTGAAAAATGGACACTGTTTTCTTTTGTAGCTGCTATTGAATACAGATCGCCCAGTGATCAATTTGATCGCTTATTAACGTTTACAAATACCTAAAGTTGGGTTATAAAAGTAGGTTGAAGTGTTTTGTCAAAGAATATAGGCAACTTATATAATTTTTAAACATGACGTCGCGTGTTGGAAGAGAGCTTTTTTCGTGATGCAGACAGGCTATACAAATGGATATTTTGGGCATTCATGGACGGATTTAATTGGGAAAAAGATCAATTTTTGATGTTTATGGGACATATAGGAGTGCCAACAAAGAATATCATCAAAGGTATTGAATGTTTTACATTTTATTTCTGCGTTTTTGTGTAGCGCCGGCTACGCTAATTATTTTGTTTACGTCGCCTTCAGGCATTTTGGGGTGTTGCATGCTATCAGATAATAGCTTCTCATGCTTTCGCCGAAAAGCATTTTAAAAATCTGACTTGTTGGCTAGATTCACAACGAGTGTAGCTTTAATTCAATACCCTGTATGTGTGTTTTAATGAACGTTTGAGTTTTAACGAGTACATTTAGCATTTAGCGTAGCGCATTTGCATTTCCAGGTGCCTACTTGAGACGTCTGCGTCTCAAGTAGGAGCAAGAAGTTAAAGAGATATCACCAGATTCCATTTTCCTATGGCTTCATCAAGGTGTCTACAGTCTTCGGACATAGTTCCAGGCTTTTATTTAGAAAAATGAGCGAGAAAGATAACATCACGTCAGATGTTCGCATGAGTTTTGCTTGCGCAACAGTGCTTGGGCAGCCATCGTCTCTCCCTCTCCTACTGAAAAAGACAGTGCTGGTTGATATATTATTGATTATATATTTTAAAAACAACCTGAGGATTGATTATAAAAAACATTTGACATGCTTCTGTGGACATTACGGATACTATTTGGAATTTTCGTCTGCGTTGTCATGACCGCTCGAGCCTGTGGATTTCTGAAGATAACGCGCCAAACAAACAGAGGTATTTTGGATATAAAAATCATCTTTATGGAACAAAAGGAACATTTATTGTGTAACTGGGAGTCTCGTGAGTGAAAACATCCGAAGATCATCAAAGGTAAGCGATTCATTTGATTGCTTTTCTGATTTTTGTGACCAAGCTACTTTGATGCTAGGTGTTCATAATGTTTTGTCTAGTGATCGATAAACTTACACAAACGCTTGGATTGCTTTCGCTGTAAAGCATATTTTCAAAATCGACAGGTGTATTAACAAAATGCTAAACTGTGTTTTGCTATCTTGCACTTGTGAGTTCATGAATATAAATATTTTTATTAATATTATTTCAAGGTGGCGCTCTGCAATTCAGCGGTTGTTGATGACAATTATCCCGCTAAAGGGATGGGTAGCGTCAAGAAGTTAATTAAACAGGTCAACATTCACAAGGCCACAGGGCCAGACGGATTACCAGGACATGTACTGTGATCATGCGCTTACCAACTGGCAAGTGTCTTCACTGACATTTTCAACCTCTCCCTGTCCGAGTCTGTAATACCAACATGTTTTAAGCAGACCACCATAGTCCTTGTGCCAAAGAACACTAAGGTAATATGTTAATATGTTAATCAGCCTAAATGACTACCGACCCGTAGCACTCACATCTGTAGCCATGAAATGCTTTGAAACGCTGGTCAAGGCTCACTTCAACATTATCATCCCAGAAACCCTAGACTCACTCCAATTTGCATACCACCCCAACAGATGATGCAATCTCTATTGCACTCCACACTGCCCTTTCCCATCTGGAAAAAAGGAACACCTATGTGAGAATGCTATTCATTGACTACCTGCTCAGCGTTCAACACCATGGTGCACTCAAAGCTCACCAATAAGCTAAGGACCCTGGGACTAAACACCTCCCTCTGCAACTGGATCCTGGACTTCCTGACAGACCGCCCCAGGTGGTAAGAGTAGGTAACAACACATCTGCCACGCTGATCCTCAACACGGGGGTCCATCAGGGGTGCATGCTCAGTCCCCTCCTGTACTCCCTGTTCACTCATGACTGCAAGGCCAGGCCTTGCTTGATTTATATTTTATTTTATGTCCTCGGGGCACCACTGAAAATGAGACTCCAGTCTCAATTGGCATCCCCTGATTAAATAAAAGTTAATAAATAGAAACAACGGTCCAACCACCGTATTTTACAGGTGGTATGGTGTTCTTTTCTGCTTATGCATTCTCATTTTGACGGCAAATCCACCACTGGTTTTGTGGCCAAAGAGTTCTATTATCATGTCATCCAACAACTGTAAATGCCTGGAGTTTGCCAAACGGCATTGGCACTTGGATTGGAACTGGAAAACAGAGCTCTTTGGCCACACAAACCAGTGGTGGGTTTGGTGTCAAAGTAAGAAGGTTGTCTCTGCCAGGAGGTTGAAACTTGGCCGGAGTGGATCGATCATCCAACAAGACAATAACCCCAAGCAAACATCAAAATCCACAAAGAAACGGTTAATTGGTCACAAAATCTACATTCTGTAATGGCCATCTCAGTCTCCAAACATGAAACCCATTGAAAACCGGTGGTTTGAATTGATGCATGCAGTCCATAAACGCAGTGGAAGGATATCAAGGCTCTAGAGGAATGGTCTGAAATCCCTCCCAATGTGATACCTTTTTTTTTTTACAAGTGTATTATAATTTTTTGACAATACAAAAAATATATACATGCACATGCAAACAACAACAGATACAGACGCACACAAATATCCACAACATCACCCCTGCCCAGGCCCACCTGCTCAAATCAAATCAAAACAAATTGTATAAGTCACATGCGTCGAATACAACAGGTGGAGACCTTACAGTGAAATGCTTACTTACGAACCCCTAACCAACAACGCAGTTTAAAAAAAATATGGATAAGAATAAGAGATAAAAGTAACAAGTAATTAAAGAGCAGCAGTAAAATAACAATAGCGAGACTATATACAGGGGGGTACCGATACAGAGTCAATGTGCAGGGGCACCGGTTAGTTGAGGTAGTATGTACATGTAGGTAGAGATATTAACTTCTTGCCGCACCGATCCCTTTAGCTGGATCATTTTCGTCAACATCCGGTGAATTGCAGAGCGCCAAATTCAAATTAAATTACTAAAAATATTTAATTTTCGTGAAATCACTAGTGCAATTTACCAAAACACAGTTTAGCTTGTTGTTAATCCACCTGTCATGTCAGATTTCAAAAAAACTTTACGGTGAAAGCAAACCATGCGATTATGTGAGGACAGCTCTCAGCAGACAAAACATTACAAACAGCTAGCAGCAAAGTAGATTGGTCACAAAAGTCAGAAAAGCAATAAAATGAATTGCTTACCTTTGATGATCTTCGTATGTTTGCACTCATGAGACTCCCAGTTACACAATAAATGTTTGTTTTGTTCCATAAAGATTCTCTTTATATCCAAAAACCTCCATTTGGTTGGCGCGTTTTGTTTAGTAATCCACAGGCTTGTGCAAGTCACAACGGGCAGACGAAAATTCCAAATACTATCCGAAAAGTTCGTAGAAACATGTAAAATGTTTTTTATAATCAATCCTCTGTTTGTTTTTACAATAAATAATCGCTAATATTTCAACCGGACGGTAGCCTTTTCAATACAAGAGAGAAAGAAAAGGTGCCGCTCGCGCATGAACAAATCTAAGGACATCTGTCTATCCACTGACGCGATGTGATCATTCTCGCTCATTTTTCAGAATAACAGCCTGAAACTATGTCTAAAGACTGTTCACACCTTGCGGGAAGCCATATGGAAAGGAATCTGGTTGATATCCCTTTAAATGGAGGAAGTGAGAGGAAGAGAGATGTTTCAGAAAAACAGCACTTCCTGAATGGATTTTCCTCAGGTTTTTGCCAGCAATATCAGTTCTGTTATACTCAATATTTTGACAGTTTTGGAAACTTTAGAGTGTTTTCAATCCTCATCTGCCAATTATATACATATTCTAGCTTCTGGGCCTGAGAAATAGGCAGTTTCATTTGGGCACGTATTTCATCCAAACATCAAAATACTGCCCCCTAGTCTCAAGAGGTTTTAAGGTCAACGACATCATGAATTTTACCCAGTACCAGGACATTTTAGCCAAGAATCTTCCAGCAAGATAATAACCTCAAGTACACATCAAAATCTACAAAGGAATGGTTAATTGGCCACAAAATAAACATTTAGCAATAGGAAATCTCTGTCTCCAGACTTGAAACCCACTGAAAACATGTGGTTTGAATCAAAGAAGGCCGTCCATAAGCACAAACAGAGGACATCAAGGATCTGGAAGGATTCTGTATGGAGGAATGGTCTAAGATCCCTCCCAATGTGTTCTCCAACTCATACAACATTTTGGAAAAAGCCTCAGTGCTGTTATCCTTGCAACGTGAGGTATTGACATTTACTGAAAAAAGGCCTGTCAATAAGTTTGACACATACTTAAAAAAAAAAATTGGACCATACAATATAGCTCAGTATTTGAATGATTTATTTTATACAGTGATTTTTGCTTATCTTTATCAACGGTAACAATACTTTTGGACCCCACTGTATACCAGAACATAAAATGGTGCTATGTAGAGGAGGAATACTTCTCTCTTGGTAATATTTTTGTTCAGTCCCCTGTCACTTACAGTAAACAAATTACAGAACAACTCACCATTCAGTAGCACACAGCCTTTTACTGGGGTACATGGCTGGTGGGTTTGTAATCAGGGAGCACAGAGGCTGATCAGAAAAGAGGGTTGTGATAATTGTTTTACTGGGGTACATGGCTCTTAGTGGGGAATGTGGTTTTACCAGTATACAGTGTGTGCATTGGGAATATGAATTTAGCTAGTACATTGGGGAATAGTCATTTTTATCAGGGGGGATGGCTGTATGCAAGCAGTGGGAGTAGAAGCCAGTCATTCCTGTATTTCCAGGGTTAAATACCTTGGAGCTTGGATCAGTACATTATAGATCTGACTGCCCCTCTCCTCTCCGGCCCTGCGTTCAGAGTACTAATTGACTACTGCTGGTCCAGGGTGAGTGAGTGAGGGTGAGTGAGTGTGTGTGTGGGTATGTGCATGCATGCATGCATGTGTGTGTGTTTTTAAAAATGTGTCCTCAGTTTGATTTTGATACAAGAATTCTCATAGTGTGTAGAGGAATGAATACTATACGTACATTGTGTGTGTGTGTGTGTTTGTGTGTGAGAGTGAGTGTGCTGTAGTGTTCGTGTTTCGACTTTGACCCCCAGATACAATCCACAGCTCAATAAAGGGGGTGGGGTGGGGTGGGGGTGGGGGTTATGGGGTAAAGCATTGCACGCACGTTATCCACAGCAGCCAGAGAGTTCCGCACAGGACAGGAAGGAGAAGATCAATAATGTAAGTATGTTGTTAAGTGAAATATGGGCCTGGTTAAGACCCATGCATAAATGACCGGAGTTGGATCAATACACCAAAAGATAATCAATTATTGACGTTTTTTTAATCAAATCACATTTTATTGGGCACATACACAAATTTAGCAGATGTTATTGGGGGTGTTGCAAAATGCTTGTGTTCCTAGCTCCAATAGTGCAGTAGTATCTAACAATTCACAACAATATGCATAAATCTAAAAGTAAAATAATGGAATTAAGAATTATATAAATATTAGAACATGCAAGTTTTTTCCAAATATACAGTGGATTCGGAAAGTATTTTTTCACATTTTGTAACGTTACAGCCTTATTCTGGATAATAATTTTAAAAATCCTCAGTAATCTACACACAATACCCCATAATGACAAAGATAAAAAAAAATGTTTTAAATGTTTGCAAATTTATGAAAAATAAAAACAATAATAGCTTATTTACATAAGTATTCAGACCCTTTGTTAATAGATTAGAAATTGAGCTCAAGTGCATCCTGTTTCTATTGATCATCCTTGAGATGTTTCCAAAACTTGATTAGAGTCCACCTGTGGTAAATTATATTGATTGGACATGATTTAGAAAGTCTCACACACGTCTATTTAAGGTCCCACAGTTGACAGTGCATGTCAGAGCAAAAACCAAGACATGAGGTCGAAGGAATTGTCTGTATTGTTCATAGACATGATTGTGTCGAGGCACAGATCTGGGGAAGGTTACCAAAACATTTCTGCAGCATTGAAGGTCCTTCAAAACACAGTGGCCAAACTGAAGAATCAGGGGAGAAGGTGCTTGGTTAGGGAGGTGACCAAGAACCCGATGGTCACTCTAATAGAGCTCTAGAGTTCCTCTGTGGAGAAGGGAGAACCTTCCAGAAGGACAACCTTCTCTGCAGCAATCCACCAATCAGGCTTTTATGGTAGAGTGGCCAGGCGGAAGCCACTCCTCAGTTTTTTGCTTCGTCATTATGAGGTATTGTGTGTTGATTGATGAGCGGAAAAAAATAATTTAATGAATTTTAGAATGAAGCTGTAATGTAACAAAATGTTGAAAAGTCAAGAGTCACAATATTTTTCTGAATGCACTGTATGTATGGTGATTTCATGGTACGAAACTACTAATTTCCTTCACATTTGGTTCTGTATATATCTTTAAAACAATACTCTTGAGAATTTTTTTGAAAGGGGTTCCTATTGAATGAGATTATAGTTGTGGATGAAGAATATGGAATTCCGACTTGATCTAATCATTGTTGTGGTAAAACAGAGTGAATGTCGGGATGTGTGTAGGAGGAAGGGAAAAAAATACATTTCTCAAGATTTTTCACTTTAAAATGTATGTCAAACAAAAAACAATACTAAGTTAAACAAACCATACAACTCTGTGCACAAGTACTACTTTAAACACACACACACACACACACACACACACACACACACACACACACACAGCTGAAAGCAAGCCCATTGGAAATACATGCTGGGCCTCTCCCTGGCACCATAGTGCATTGATTATCTGCCAGGGGAAGAGCAGAGATAGGGCTGGCTGGAGAGAGATGCATGGAGGAAAGCAGAATGAGATGGACGGGGGGATTAGGGTGAGGAAGAGGGTGGGGAGGGAGAGATTAGTGAGGATAGGGGGCAAGAAGAGAGGAAGAAAGATGGGGGGCACATTAAGGAGAAGGAAAGGACCCAGTGGAGGGTGGAGAGAGGAGTGATGAGTGAGGGAGAAATAGAGGGTGATGAGAAATGGAGAGATTGGCAGAGAGAGGGGGAAGCAAGATAGAGGGGATGTTGTGAAGAGGAACGAGAGATGCATGGAAAAGGGAGAGAGCGAGGAAAGGTGAGGGGGATAACTTAGAGGAAGTCTGGGAGAGAACACACTCCGAGGCACGCTGGAGGACAACATATCCCACACACCCACACAGTTATGCAGGCATACACACACTTAGACATACTGTACATTCATCCAGTCACACAGACATGCTCAGACAAACACACACACACCATGCAGAGCCAAACAAATGTATCTCTCAGTTGCATCTCTCCTATGTACTGTAATCATCATTGTAAATGCATGTATCATTACAACTATCATTTACCAGGTAAAGACACCATTTCTGTCCCACTTCATAACAGACATTACAGTCTATAGTGCCAGACGTAGGGGGGGGTAGGGAGGTTCATTACAGCGACCCCTAGGTGTGTGTGTGTTTGTGCGTGTGTGTGTGTGTGTGTGTGTGTGTGTGTGGACTGTGAACTCTTGTTCTCTGTGGCCGATGCAAAGCTAGTGGCCTAGATGGAATCCCTAGCGGTGTCCTCAGAGCATCCCGCCCCGAGGAAGGTAGGCAACAACACCTCCACTACGCAGATCCGCAACACAGGGGTCCCATAAGGGTGCATCTCAGCCCCCTCCTGTAATCCCTGTTAATCCATCACTGCGTGGCCTTGCACGCCACCAAAACAATCACCAAGTTTGCGGACGACACAGCAGTGGTTGGCCTGGATACAAACAATGATGAGACAGCCTACAGGGAGGAGGTGAGGGCCCTGGCGGGGCGGTTCCAGGAAAATAACATCTCCCTAAAGTCAACAAAACAAAGGAGCTGATTGTGGACTTCAGGAGACAGCAGAACTCCCCAATCCACATTGAAGGGCCGCAGTGGAAAAGATGAAAAGCTTCAAGTTCCTCAGTGTACACATCACTGACAATCTGAAACAGTCCACCCACACAGACAGTGTGGTGAAGAAGGCGTAACAGTGCCTCTTCAACCTCAGGATGCTGAAGAAAATGTGGCTTGGCTCCTAAGACCCTTACAAACTTTTACATATCCACCATTGAGAGCATCCTGTTGGGCTGTATCACTGCCTGGTACGGCATTTGCACCGTCCGCAACTGCAGGGCTCTCCAGAGGGTCGTGTGGTTAGCCCAACGCCAACGTATCACTGGGAGCACACTGCCTGCCTTTCAGGACATCAAGGAAGATCATCAAGGATCTCAGCCACCCGAGCACTGGCTTGTTCACCCCGCTATCATCCAGAAGGCGAGGTAAGTACAGATGCATCAAAGCTGGGACAGCGAGTAAAACATTTAATAAAGAACGGACATGGAACGAGACAGGAACAGCATCAGCAAACTAATAATACAGACAAAAAACAATCAATGAAGAAGTGGGGAACAGAGCAGTGGAACTGACAAATATAGGGGAGGTAATAACAGGTGATGAGTGAGTCCAGATGAGTCCAATATCGCTGATGCGCGTGACGAGGGAAGGCAGATGTGCGTAATAGATGATGGGAGTGCGTGATGCAGGGTGAGAGTGGGAGCAGATGTGACATGTAGTCCACAGTCATCTCCTTTGTCTTGATCACGTTGAGAGAGAGGTTGTATCCTGGCACCACATGGCCAGGTCTCTGACCTCCTCCCTATATGCCGTCTCGTCGTTGTTGGTGATCAGACCTACCACTGTCATCTGCATATTTAATGATGGAGTCGTGCCTGGCCGTGCAGTCATGAGTGAACAGGGAGTAAAGGAGGGGACTGAGCCAATCAGTTGTTGTGACAAGGTAGGGGTGGCATATTGTGGCAAGAACAGCTCAAATAAGCAAAGAGAAACGACAGTCCATCATTACTTTAGAAAAAATGTTCCTCATCAATCTACACACAATACCCATAATGACAATGCCAAAACAGGTTTTTAGAAATGTTAGCAAATGTATAAAAAATAAAAACAGATTTAAATGGACTTATTTACATAAGTATTCAGACCCTTTGCTATGAGACTCAAAATAGAGATCAGATGCTGTCACGACTTCCGCCGAAGTTGGTCCCTCTCCTTGTTCGGGCGGCGTTCGGCGGTCGACGTTACCGGCTTTCTAGTCACCACCGATCCATGTTTCATTTTCGTTTTGTTTTGTCTTCATTATTCTCACCTGGTTTCCATTCCATAATCAGTGTTCCTTATTTAACCCTCTGGCTTCCCCTGCTGTTTTGTGCGTGATTGTTTTTTGTCAAGTGGTTCCGTGTACGTGATCTGGATTGTTTATGTTTATCTTCTTATGGCTGCAGGGGCAGTATTGAGTAGCTTGGATGAAAAGGTGCCCAGAGTAAACGGCCAGCTCCTCAGTCTCAGTTGCTAATTATTATTATTATTAGTATTGGATAGAAAACACTCTAAAGTTTCCAAAACTGTCAAAATATTGTCTGTGTGTATAACAGAACTGATATTGCAGGCGAAACCCTGAGGAAAATCAAACCAGGAAGTGGCTTCTATTTTGAAAAATGACATAGTTTCAGGCTTTTATTTTGAAAAATGAGCCAGAAAGATAACCGCGTCAGGTGTTCGCATGAGTTTTGCTCGCGCAACAGAGTTTGGGCAGCCATTGCCTTTCCCTCTCTTACTGAAAAATACAGTTGCGATTGATATATTAACGATTATGTATTTTAAAAACAACCTGAGGATTGATTATAAAAAACGTTTGACATGTTTCTGTGGACATTACGGATACTATTTGGAATTTGTCTGCGCTGTCGTGACCGCTCTTTCCTGTGGATTTCTGAACATAACACGCCAAACAAACAGAGGTATTTTGGATATAAAAATCATCTTTATGGAACAAAAGGAACATTTATTGTGTAACTGGGAGTCTCATGAGTGACAACATCCGAAGATCATCAAAGGTAAACTATTAATTTGATTGCTTTTCTGATTTTCGTGACCAAGCTACTTGATGCTAAGTGTACATAATGTTTTGTCGAGCGATCGATAAACTTACACAAACACTTGGATTGCTTTCGCTGTAAAGCATATTTTCAAAATCTGACACGACAGATGGATTAACAAAAGGCTAAGCTGTGTTTTCCTATATTGCACTTGTGATTTCATGAATATAAATATTTTAAGTAATATTGTTTGAATGTGTCGCTATGCAATTCAGCGGTTGTTGATGACAATTATCCCGTTACCGGGATTGCAGCCATAACAAGTTATCCTTGTTGGATTATTGTTGAATTTGAGTAAATATCGTGGCTTTACTCATACCTGTGTCCTGTGCCTGACTACGCCTTATTCCATTCACCTAGAACATTGACAGGTGCATCCTGTCTCCATTGATCATCCTTGATATTTTTCTGTGCATGTCAGAGAAAACAAGCCATGAGGTCAAAGGAATGTCCGTAGAGCTCCGACACAGGAATGTGCCTAGGCACAGCTCTGCGGAAGGGTACCAAAACATTTCTGCATCATTGAAGGTTCCCAAGAACACAGTGGCCTCCATCGTTCTTACAGTTTTTTGCGATTGCTTACACACTTGTTGCAGAATTTGACTCATTGTGTCAAAACTCTGCACACAAGCCGAATAAGACACAACACTTGGAGATAAACTTCTCACTTTTATGTCAATATGAAACTCTGCAATCCAAACCTAACAATCCTTTTCAAAATGGCAGGTTTGCAACAAAATGATACACACATGCACCATTTGAATTACTCTTTCAAAGCAGCAACACACACTGATGTACTTGACATTGCAAGTTTTTACAACAAAAAAACAAAGGAAATTTGAATTTCAGTACAGTAATAAATACAATATGTTACTGTAAACAAAAATCATTACAGTAAAATTACTGTGCAATGGTAAACAAAAAATAGTACTGTAAGGGATTGTAACGGATGGGGTGGATGGTTTATGGATCCTGCCTTCTGTTAGGGTCTGGCCACATCACCTCATCCACATCACAAGCAATGTCATCCCTATCTAGGCAATGAGGAAATATTGCCTCGTATCCAACCCTGGACTGACCCACCTCAATGTCATCCCTGGCTAGGCAATGGGGAAATATCGCCGTATCCAACCCTGGACTGACCCACCTCAATGTCGCCGCATGCCACTTCCATCGATTACAGAAGAAGAATATGGTGTAACTCAAAACACAGGACTACAATGTCTACATTTTCACACAGGGATGGGGTGGGGGTGGAGGGAGGGTTGGGTCAGACACATTCAGTCAAAACTACAAGCTGCAGGCAACGCCCCCGTAGACAACCCCCCCCCACCCCCAGAATGGGGCACCTGCTTTGTCTGAATGTATCTATGCAGTACCAATAGGACACAATGTACTGCCATTACTGTATTATAGTATAGTACAGTGACACTTACTTGCACAAAGGCATAGCAAAGATCTTTGACTTTAAATCTGTTCTTCTCAAATGGGACCCTGTACAGCTGCTTCATCGTAAGTTGGTGTTGACGCAAGATGTGGCAGAGTGTAGACATACTGCCACGGTTGATATTATGGAATGTTTGACCTAAGATGACTTGCTCTCGTATTTGATGTAGGCGGTTGTGTTGTTTGCCAACACTAGATTGACAATGGCCCGTTCCTGTTCATGGGTGAACAGACGTTGCCTTCCACCCTCAGGAGGCCGTCTGGCAGTTCTGTAGAAAATGCAAGAATATGATGTCATGTTAGGTTCTTCTTTACATACTGTACTGTCATACTGTACACAGTAACATCAAAACTGTCTTACATGTGTTTTACAGCACTATACCTATTTTATTTGTTCACTGAGACCTAATATTGTAGGACTACATTGTAATGTACTGTTATGCTGAATGATGTACAACAATTACATAGGTACAGTCTAGTGTAGAAAGTTGAAGACATACCCGTTCTCCAGTCTAAATGTCCATATTATAGATGCTACCATGTAGCAACTCAGGTTGGGCTGGACCCTCATCATCAGGCCATGATTTATGACATGGTCCATCAAAGTTGGCCTAAATATGTCTCCGTCTATTGCCTGGTCCCCTTCTTTGTTCTTGTCCTCGTCCTCCTCTCTCTCTTCCTCTTCCTCTCGCTCTCACTGCCTCCATGTTTGCAAAGTTCTCACAAAAGAGTTGAGCTGACCTGAGGTCTATTTGTAGTGCTAAGGCTCAGAATAGTTGGTGTTCAATTACTGCATGAGTGTTTTCATGTGTGTGTGTGTGTGTGTGTGGGTTTTGCCAATTTCAGGTATGTTTTGCATTTTGAATAGAAGTGTTTTCCCAATGATTCCAAGAGATTTCATTCTTGAACGAAGTGTCTAATGTAAGAAACAGTGTGCAGTGTTGCACACAGAACATGTGTTTGTACTTGTGGTGCCTTTGTTTAAGGCATGGTTACAAAAGTTTTTGATGCTTTTGTCTAAGCATTCACTTAGAGTGTGTAAGCAATCGTCAAAAACTGTTATTGGAAGAATTTTGGAACCACAAAGACTCTTCCAAGAGCTGGCCGCCTGGCCAAACTGAGCTCAGGGGGAGAAGGGGCTTGGTCAGGTCACTTAAGAACCCAATGGTCACTCTGACAGAGCTCCTCTGTGGAGACGAGAGAACCTTCCAGAAGGACAACCATCTCTGCAGCACTCCACCAATCAGGCCTTTATGGTAGAGTGGCCAGACGGAAGCTACTCCTCAGTAAAAGGCACATGACAGCCCACTTGGAGATTGCCGAAACGCACCTAAAGGACTCTCAGACCATTTGAAACAAGATGCTCTGATCTGATGAAACCAAGATTGAACTCTTTGGCCTGAATGCCAAGCGTCACATCTGGAGGAAATCTGGCACCATCCCTACGGTGAAGCATGGTGGTGGCAGCATCATGCCGGGGGGAGCAGGAACTGGGAGACTAGTCAGAATCGAGGGAAAGATGAACGAAGCAAAGTAAAGGGAGATCCTTGATGATAACCTGATCCAGAGTACTCAGGACCTCAGATTGGGTTAAAGCTTCACTTTCCAACAGGAAAACGACCATAAGCACTCGCAGGAGGCAAGACAACACTTGAGTGGCTTCAGGACAAGTCTCAATGTCCTTGACTGGCCCAGCCAGAGCCCGGTCATGAACCCGATCCAACATCTCTGGAGAGACTTGAAAATAGCTGTGTAGCGATGCTCCACATCGAACCGGACAGAGCTTGAGAAAATCTGCAGAGAAGAATGGGAGATATAAGTGTGCCAAGCCTGTAGCGTCATACCCAAGAAGACTCGAGGCTGTAATCGCTGCCAAAGGTGCTTCAACAAAGCACTGAGTAAAGGGTCTGAATTATCTAAATGTGATATAAGTTTTTTAATTTGAATAACTTTGCAAACATCTCTAAACACCCATTTTTGCTTTGTCATTATGACATATAGTGTAGATTGATGAGATTATTTTTTATTTCTTATTGATTTTACAATAAGGCAAAAAGTGATCTGAAAACTTTCTGAATGCACTGTATTTATCTGGACAAAGACATTGCTCGTCCTAATATTTGTATACTTCTTAATTCCATTATTTTCTGTTATATTTGTGTGTATTGTTCTGTATTGTTAGATATTACTGCACTGCTGGAGCAATGAACACAGGCATTTCCCTCCACCCTCAGTAACATCTGCTAAACATGTCTACGAGATCAATATAATTTGGTGTGTGTGTGTGTGCGTGGGTGCGGCGGAATGTAGCCTAGTGTTTAAGAGTGTTAGGCCAGTAACTGAAAGGTCGCTGGTTCAAATCCTAGAGCAGACTAGGGGAGAAAATATTCCAAAGTGCCCTTGAGCAAGCACTTCACCCTATTTGCTTTTATAAGTCGCTCTGGATGAGGCCGTCTGCTAAATTACTAAAGTGTGTGTGCGCCTTTCTCTCCTCTCTCTCCCGCTAGGTGGGCAGAAGGGAAAACCAGGTTGGGGAGGCTCTGTAGTGGTGTGTACAGCACGTTGTAGAGAGAAAGATTGTGTGTATGTGTTCGTGTGTGCACCTGCAGCAGAAGTTAGCGGCGTATCAACCTGTGGAAATGGGCTGACTGACTAGGGAGTCAATTAAAGAGCTGTCTCATGTAGACTCTTTCATACAGGAGTAGAGAAAGAGGAATGGGAGCAGGGGGGGTGCAGAGGAAGAGAGAAACAGTTTGGTGGAGGGAGAGCGATTACTCAAGCAGAGCAATGAGAGAGGAGTGAATGAAGAATGTGGGACGGTACGGATGTAAAGAAATGTTCCTAGAGATGAAGGGATAGATAGATGGATAAAGGGAGATGGAGGGGATAATGACAAAGCGAAAGGTAGAGGGAAACGAGAGTGAGAGGTGCAGAAAGGGTGTCAGAGAGAGTGGGAGATAGAAAGGGGGTACAGAGAGAGAGAGAAATAGAGAAAAGAGAAAAGACCTGGTAATGTTTATCTGGGCTATGAAATGCAATGCCGGTTTGTCAGATAGATATATGTCATCACACCACTAACTGTGGGGGGGGGGGGGGGCTTGTGGTTGTCCTGTGCAATTGACAGGTGAAGCCAAGCAGTCAAAAGCAATAGTGCTCTCCAGTAAGTAGGTTTGCATTAGCCTCTGCCTGGGATACGACCATCTATAATTAACTGGCTATGTGTTAATAATACATTAGCAGGCATTAATGTTTCACAGCTACATAGCGGTGGAGCGGCTCCAGACAAAGCTATCAGAACCAGCCTGACAAAACGATCGGGATGAATGGGAGAGAAAGGGAACAGAGGAAATTGAAAGGTTGAAGTAGAAAGAGTGGACGGAGGGAGAGAAAGAGGTTTCAGTTAGTCAAACTGCTAGTTTCTATTTGGAGAAGAGCAAAATAAGCAAAAAATGTCCCCAGCCATTTTCACCTTGGCTGCTGTAGGTTCATTCACCTCAGTTGATCTACAGACACATAGCCTATTAATTTTACAATTGTAATGTTATACCCCTGAAAGGGGGGAAATATGAGAAATGATTCACACTGAGACGTAGTATAAGCTTTTAGAACTGTACTGTTTATATTTTGATGGCATTTTATTGTAGGTCTACAGGGAAGATATGAACATCTCACACATGGCCTATTTTTTCCCCCCTAACTTGCTTGATAAGATTAGTACAGATTTTCTCAGAGGGGTGTAATGTACTGACATAAATGTCAACCCTGTGACACAAAAATATCAGCTATTGTGACATTTTACCTTTTTGCTGTTGTGTGTGTGTTTCACTTTGCAAGTTTCGAGAGCGTAGGTCAAGTGGTTGTGAGTTGTTTGTGGTGTGTCACACACAGAAGACACGTGAGCTGTTGGGAGAGAGATGTTGGGAGAGAGATGATCCAGAGAAGACAGCATCCACCATTAATGTGGTACATTAAGAAGTAATGAGCTGGGCCATCATTAGCTAATACAGTCAACTAACCCTTACTAACCCTAACCTTTGCCCTAACCCAAACCCCAACTGATAAAAGCAATGACTTGGCATGTTGTAAATGTGTGCATCATAAACGGAGCATGCTGCAATATAGATTTTCTACCTTGTGTGTTTTGGCTGGTCTTGAATATAAATCCCAACTGTATTGCGGCTTATCTCTCTCTTTCTACTGGCCAGACTAACTTACTACGGGGCTAGACTCAATCTACAGGAGGGTTCTTATCAATACCCTTACAGCTCTCAGGTCTTCATATTATTCACTAAAACTGAAATCAGTAGTCACATTTAGCTTAATTTAAATACATTCCACTGATATGTCTGATTTCAAGGCATTGCCTGGGGATTAGGGAGATTGTATCTCCACAGATTGAGTCTGGTTGGACTGATTGCATTCTGGTGTGGTCGTGTCTTCTCCTTAATGTTGCCTTGCATGTCATTACAAAGTGTCTGACCATCTAGCATTGGTAATGAGTGTATCCTGAAATGACCACCTCAGTTACAGTACCTGCTATCATATTCAATGTTACACATATAAACACACACATTCTCACAGACACATACACACACTTGCACACATACAGGCAGGCACCACAGGAACGCACGCACGCACACGCACACACACATGCACACACACACACACACACACACACAAATGAACTATGTGGGTAAGGATTATGTATGATAATGTGAACCATTATAATCTTGTTGAGTATTGCAGAATGACACACGAACACACACACACACACACACACACACACACACCTATATCTGTGGAAATGTGAGCAGTAGAGGCTCTACACACAGTATTGGATGAAATGCTCAGATGAGTGTGTATGTTAATGAGATCTGATTCTGTCATCGTAGAACCAGTGTGTAGTGCAACATGAATGAGAAAACTGAGAACCCCCCCATGAATCCCATGACACCACAATAGAATACAATACAATGACATACTACTTCACCAATCCCGACGGGCAATTCAGAGGGCAGCATAGGGAAAATAAGAGCACAACTCCAGACTACTCCCCTTATCACACTGCATACTAGAGAAACCATACTCTATGTAGGCATGCATATATGGCCATGAGACAAATACAGTGGCAATCTGGGATTAAAAATCAACAAAGCAGACACCCGGACACTGTCACGCCCTGATCTGTTTCACCTGTCCTTGTGATTGCCTCCAACCCCTCCAGGTGTCGCTGATTTTCCCCAGTGTACTAATCCCTGTTTCCTGTCTCCCTGTGCCAGTTCGTCTTGTATGTTTTTCCATTTTTTTCCAAGATGGGTCTGGAGAAATATTAAAATGATAGTTTTAACCATGTTTTGAAGCAATACAGTGCTTGTTTACGATTCAATTGTTTAGAAACAATTGATTACAACTAGCTTATATTTTGGGTTCTGATGGAGTAAGACAGTTGAACTCAACTTTATTGGGCATTTATTAGCAATATTCTTTAGACATTCTATAGCTGTATATGATTAATTCTACAACGGGTTGGTCAAAACAAGGATTGCTAAAAAAGCTGTTGATAAGAGCTAGGTCTATGGCACAAAAATACACTACTATTTACTGTTCTGTCTGAGAAATGCTTAGATCAGCTTTCCCAGCAGCCCAGCCAGGCAATTAATTAACTTTAAAAAGTATCTAGGCATTATTTCCTCTTGATTCCAGCCTGGCACTTGTTTTGCAGCAGCGGGGATTTGAACAAACTTTGCTGTTGGCCTCTCTGACCTTTGCCGGCCCATATATAAATCAATATGTCAGGACGAGACAGCTTTTCTGAGTCAGGGAAAAGGGATTAAATTGAGATTTTGTGTCACTGGCCTACACACAATACCCCTTAATGTCAAAGTGGAATTGTGTTTTTAAAAACGTTTACAAATGAATAAAAAGCCCATTTGTTGTGGCAAGCCTACAAAAGTTCAGGAGTAAAAATGTGCTTAACAAGTCATATAATAAGGTGCATGAACTCACTAGGTGTGCAATAATCATTATTTTTGTTGTTGTTTAATATATATACACTGCTCAAAAAATAAAGGGAACACTTAAACAACACAATGAAACTCCAAGTCAATCACACTTCTGTGAAATCAAACTGTCCACTTAGGAAGCAACACTGATTGACAATACATTTCACATGCTGTTGACAAATGGAATAGACAACAGGTGGAAATTATAGGCAATTAGCAAGACACCCCCAATAAAGGAGTGGTTCTGCAGGTGGTGACCACAGACCACTTCTCAGTTCCTATGCTTCCTGGCTGATGTTTTGGTCACTTTTGAATGCTGGCGGTGCTTTCACTCTAGTGGTAGCATGAGACGGAGTCTACAACCCACACAAGTGGCTCAGGTAGTGCAGCTCATCCAGGATGGCTCATCAATGCGAGCTGTGGCAACAAGGTTTGCTGTGTCTGTCTGCGTAGTGTCCAGAGCATGGAGGCGCTACCAGGAGACAGGCCAGTACATCAGGAGACATGGAGGAGGCCGTAGGAGGGCAGCAACCCAGCAGCAGGACCGCTACCTCCGCCTTTGTGCAAGGAGGAGCAGGAGGAGCAGAGCGAGAGCCCTGCAAAATGACCTCCAGCAGGCCACAAATGTGCATGTGTCTGCTCCATGAGGGTGGTATGAGGACCCGACGTCCACAGGTGGGGGTTGTGCTTACAGCCCAACACCGTGCAGGACGTTTGGCATTTGCCAGAGAACACCAATATTGGCAAATTCGCCACTGGCGCCCTGTGCTCTTCACAGATGAAAGCAGGTTCACACTGAGCACATGTGACAGACGTGACAGGGTCTGGAGACGCCGTGGAGAACGTTCTGCTGCCTGCAACATCCTCCAGCATGATTGGTTTGGCGGTGGGTCAGTCATGGTGTGGGGTGGCATTTCTTTGTGCTCGCCAGAGGTAGCCTGACTGCCATTAGGTACCGAGATGAGATCCTCAGACCCCTTGTGAGACCATATGCTGGTGCGGTTGGCCCTAGGTTCCTCCTAATGCAAGACAATGCTAGACCTCATGTGACTGGAGTGTGTCAGCAGTTCCTGCAAGAAGAAGGCATTGATGCTATGGACTGGTCCGCCCGTTCCCCAGACCTGAATCCAATTGAGCACATCTGGGACATAATGTCTCGCTCCATCCACCAACGCCACGTTGCACCACAGACTGTCCAGGAGTTGGCGGATGCTTTAGTCCAGGTCGGGGAGGAGATCCCTCAGGAGACCATCCGCCACCTCATCAGGAGCATGCCTTGGCGTTGTAGGGAGGTCATACAGGCACGTGGAGGCCACACACACTACTGAGCCTAATTTTGACTTGTTTTAAGGACATTCCATCAAAGTTGGATCAGCCTGTAGTGTGTTTTTCCACTTTAATTTTGAGTGTGACTCCAAATCCAGACCTCCATGGGTTGATAAATTTGATTTCCATTGATAATTTTTGTGTGATTTTGTTGTCAGCACATTCAACTATGTAAAGAAAAAAGTATTTAATAAGAATATTTCATTCATTCAGATCTAGGATGTGTTATTTTAGTGTTCCCTTTATTTTTTTGAGCAGTGTATATGAACTCAGCAAAAAATGAAATGTCTTTTTTTCAAGATAATCCGTAAAAATCCAAATAACTTCACAGATCTTCATTGTAAAGGGGTTAAACACTGTTTCCCATGCTATGTTCAATGAACCATAAACAATTAATGAACATGCACCTGTGGAGCGGTCGTTAACTTTTTATGGCTGCAGGGGCAGTATTGAGTAGCTTGGATGAAAGGTGCCCATATCAAACGGCCTGCACCTCAGTCATAGTTGCTAATATTTGCATATTATTATTAGTATTGGATAAAAAACACTCTGAAGTTTATAAAACTGTTTGAATTATGTCTGTGAGTATTACAGAACTCATATAGCAGGAAAAAACCTGAGAAGTTCCACTTCCTGTTTTTTCAGATTCTGTTCAACCAAGGTCCAGATTTTCAACCAAGGTCTCGTTGAAATTACAGCGAGATATGGATGAGTTTTCACTTCCTACGCCTTCCACTAGATGTCAGCAGTCAATAGAACTTTGTCTGATGACTCTAATGTGAAGGGGGGTCGATTGACACAGGAAATAGTCACCACAGCCATGAGTGGACCATGCTTTCACCAGGCGCATTCACAGATGAAGGACCTGCGTTCCATCGCTCATCTGAAGTCATTCTAATTCTCCGGTTGGAACGTTATTCAAGACCTGTTGGATCGGAGGTTGATGGCTAGGGCCATTCCCCCAAGAAATGTCCGGGAACGTGCAGGTGCCTTGGTGAAAGAGTGGGGTAACATCTCACAGCAATAATTGGCAAATCTGGTGCAGTCCATGAGGAGCAGATGCACTGCAGTACTCAATGCAGCTGGTGGCCACACCAGATACTGACTGTTACCTTTGATTTTGACCCCCCCTTTGTTGAGGGACACATTATTCAATTTTTGTTAGTCACATGTCTGTGGAACTTGTTCAGCTTATGTCTCAGTTGTTGAATCTTGTTATGTTCATACAAATATTTACACGTGTTAAGTTTGCTGAAAATAAATGCAGTTGACAGTGACAGGACATTTCTTTATTTGCTGATTTTTTTACTCTTTTTTCTCCCCAATTTTTGTGGTATCCAATTGGTAGTTACAGTCCTGTCCCATCGTTGCAACTCCCATACAGACTCGGGAGAGGCGAAGGTCAAGAGTCGTGTGTCCTCTGAAACATAACCCAGTCAAGCCGCACTGCTTCTTGACACAATGCCCGCTTTACCCGGAAGCCAGCCACACCAATGTGTCAGAGGAAACACTGTACACCTGGCGACCGTGTCAGCGTGCATTGAGCTCGGCCCATCACAGGAGTCGCTCGTGTGCGATGGGACAAAAACATTCCTGCCGGCTAAACCCTCACTTAACAAATTGTGCACTGGCCCATGCATCTCCCGGTCGTGGCCGGCTGCGACAGAGCCTGGACCACTGCGCCACTCAGGAGGCCCCGCAGTAATCGTGTTTAACCTCTATTGGGTAAGTGGCAGTATTTTCAACTGTTAATGAAAAGCGTGCCCAAATTAAACTGCCTGCTAATAGCCCAGGAGCTAGGATATGCATATAATTAGTAGATCTGGATTGAATACACTCTAAAGTTTCCAAAACTGTTAAAATAATGTCTGAGTATAACAGAACTGATATGGCAGGCAAAAACCGGAGGAAAATCCAACCAGGAAGTACGATTATTTTGAAAGGCTGTTTTTCCAATGAAAGCCTATCCACCATACAAAGACTTAGGACCCAGTTCATGATCTCTATGGCTTCCTCTACATGTGGCCAGTATTTAGCCATTGTTTCAGGCTTTTACTCTGAAAAATGAGGGAGATACAGCACTTTCAATGAGTGGACAGTGGACATTTCCAGACATGAGCCAAGCATGTGATCGGGAGTACACCTTTCTTGTTTCTCCTTTTCTATTGACGAAGCTTTTGTCCGGTTTAAATATTATTTATTATTTATGACAAAAAGAACCTGAGGATTGATTTTAAACATCGTTTCACATGTTTCTATGAACTTTTATTGTATTTAAAAAAAACTTTTCGTCTGGATGTTGTGAGCGCGCATTGTTCTTTTGGATTACTGATCTAAACGCACAAACAAAACGGAGGTTTTTGGACATAATTGAACAAAACAAACATTTATTGTCTAACATGGAGACCTGGGAGTGCCACCAGATGAAGATCATCAAAGATAAGTGATTCATTTTAACGCTATTTCTGACTTTTGTGAGCCCTCTCCTTGGCTGGAAAATGGCTGTATGGTTTTCTGTGGCTAGGTGCTGACCTAACATAATCGCATGGTGTGATTTTGCCATAAAAGCCTTTTTGAAATTGGACACTGTGTTTGGATTTACAAGAAGTTTGTCTTTAAAATGGTGTATAATACTTTTATGTTTGAGGAATTTTAATTATGGGATTTCTGTTGTTTTGAATTTGGCGCCCTGCAATTTCACTTGCTGTTGTCGAGGTGGGACGCAACCATCTCACTGGTGCCAGACAGGTTAACATGATTTTTGAATGACTGCCTCATCTCTGTACCCCACACATGCAATTATCTATAAGATCCCTCAGTCGAGCAGTGCCCTTCAAACACAGATTCAAGCACAAAGACTAGGGAGGTTTTCCAATGCCTCGCAAAAAAGGGCACCTATTGGTAGATGTGTAAAAATAAAAAAGCTGACATTGAATATCCCTTTAAGCATGGTGATGTTATTAATTACACTTTGGATGGTGTATTAATACACCCAGTCACTACAAAGATACAGTCATCCTTCCTAACTCAGTTGCATGAGAGGAAGGAAACCGCTCAGGGATTTCAGCCATTAAACTCTGGTAAGATAGGAGAAAACTGAGGATGTATCAACAACATTGTAGTTACTTCACAATACTAACTTAAATGAAAGTTAAAAGAGCAAAGTCTTTACAGAATAAAATATTCAAAAACATGTCCTGATTACAAAGCATTTTGTTTCAGGTAAATCCAATACAACACATGACTGAATACCACTCTTCATATTCTCAAGCATGGTGGCTGCATCATGTTATGGGTACAGTATGTTTGTCATCGGCAAGGACTAGGGAGTTTTTTTGAAAAAAATAAATGGAATAGAGCTAAGCACAGGCAAAATCATAGAAGAAAACCTGTTTCTGTCTGCTTTACAACAGACACTGGTAGACAAATTCACCTTTCAGCAGGACAATAACCTAAAACACCAAATGCCAAATATACACAGGAGTTGCTTACCAACACGACAGTGAATGTTCCTGAGTGGCCTAGTTACAGTTTTGACTTAAATTGTCTTGAAGATCTATCACAAGACTTGAAAATGGCTGTCTAGCGAAAAACTTGAAGAATGTTTTAGATAACAATGTACACATATTGCACAATCCAGGTGTGCAAAACTCTTAGAGACTTACCCAGAAAAAAAAACATGTTTTCACTTTGTTTTCACTTTGTCATTGTAGTGTATTGTGTGTAGATGGGTAAGAACTTTTTTATTTTTTATTTAACTACGCAAGTCAGTTAAGAACAAATTCTTATTTACAATGACGGCCTAGGAATAGTGGCTCAATGCTCTAACCACTAGGCTACCTAAAAAAATAATTTACTCTGTTTTGATTTCAGGCTGTAACAAAACTGGCGACCCGTGGGCCAGATCTGGATGGTTTCTGAATGTAAACTGGCCCTTTGATACAATCTGAATATTAATAAAAGAGCCAATGTTCAGTGGCAATATGACAAGTATTATGGTGGTTGTCTATTGTGTGGTTTCTAGTGGGTTTTCTAGAGGCTTTATGGCATGTTGATCATTTCTTCCATCATATACATTTGTCTGTAGTGTTTGAACGGTTCAAGCAAAAAACATATTATCACCCCATTTCTGAAAGCTATGACTCTAAGGAACACGTATGTGCCTTCTGTTTCCCTCTCTAAAACTCACCTAATGACTGAGGGAAATTCATTCAAAGCATACTTCCTTCAGACTGGAATTTGACTTTACCTGATTTGACATATCTTTGTGTTATTTATTGAGAGGCTTAGTTATTTTATGATTCTAAAATGTGGAAAATGTCCGGCTCCCCTGCAATTAACCTTTTTAACATCTGGCCCCCTTAGGAACATAGTTGAAAAGCCCTGCTGTTACACAACAAAATGTGGAATAAGTCAAGGGGTATGAATACTTTCTGTGTCTGTCACTGTACAGACACATGTCAATAGAAAAACAAAACAAAATGCAGCTGATTTGCTGCCTTTCCAGCTTCAGTTTGAAGTGACTGTGTTAGTTGTGTAGTTGGCTAGCTAGTAAGGGAGAAGAGCCTGCAAAGCAACCATCTTTGTTTGGCATAGTAACGTGACAGTAGGACGAACCTCAATGGAAACAACCAGTCGGCTTGGATGGCAATGATGCCAATCGAATGAACAACCAGTCGGCTTGGCTGGCGGCAACCCTAAATTTGTGTCGGAAATATATTCTTGTGGATGGATGAAATGGTATCATATGCATAGCTGCGGGAAGTAGGGGTGCTGAGGGTAATGTAGCGACCCCTGATAAAAAATAAATAACAGTAAATGGCATCCTTTGCAGGCTCCTCTCACAGAACTATTGAACTAGGCCTTTTTTACTCCTGTATGTGCAGAGGAAATTAGTTATCGGCAGATTGGATAAAACCACTCCTCAGCACCCCCCCTCACCCTCTACCATCGGCAAAATGTTCCACAAAACGTTATCACAAGCCCTCTCGTGTACAATTGCTTTATTTAAAATGTCAAAAAATGGATGTACCAATCCCAGATTGCCCAATGCAGCCAGTTTTATCTCAATATCAAATGATTTCTGGGTAACAATTGAGTACCTTCCAGTTGTTTTTTTTCAAGCAAGAATTTTGCTAGAACTCTCTGGGAGTAGTCTGGGTGAGGGGCCTAATTGGAAGAGCCTAATGGGAGGGATCTGTACCCTGAAAACTATCTGTTATTGGTAGAGGTTTGAAATACTCTCTTATTGGTCTATTAAGTGATTTACTGCCTGGTGATGTCGCCAGGCAGGCCAAAACTACATCCCACCAAAACAGGCTGAAATTTCAGGTGTTTTTTTCAAACAGCTCTTACACTAAAACGGCATTATCATCATTTTCACAGCTTGACAGTCTTTTTCCAACCTCATAGTGTGGAGATAAATATAAAATACAGGAAATCACATTTTTGACTGTACTGGTACTTTAATGTTATTAACTGTAGAGAGACACAGGCTGCGTTCCAGGTTGTCTTTATACCGCATTGCTATATCTTATGAATGTTGTTTCTCAGATGTGGTTCCTGTTTGCACCCCAAACCGCAAGCCCCCAACTACTTACATTTATTTTCTAAGGTAAATGGATGAGAACACATCCTCATTTACAACCAAAAAGGGAAGTTTTTTATTGCCTTGTTACCTATCCACATCGCTCTGGCCAAACGCCACACCCACGAACGTTTCTTCTCCATGATGTGTCTTGATTTGCTTCCTCCCCGACGACGTCTCGAATGCAAAAACATTCAAACCACTCTGATTGGTCCCAGAAACCAATGGGTTGAACCAGAGCTGGTCTACACGAACCATGAATCACATCATTTTGATGTCAACACAAACAACTTCTAGAATGGTAGGTACGGAGAGAATGATAAATGAGCTGAATTCAATTCAGGATGACTCATCAGGCAAAGTATTTTAGTATAGAGGAGGTGGATCTAAGCAGCCAAATTGCAGGCCTGGGGATGATGCCACATGGTGATATGAGGGACTATCACACACCCAGGAGGGCAGTAAAGCAGACACAACTGCTGCAAAGCTTCTTTCTCCCCTTCGGTCCTGGATGGAGCTGCTAATGTCTTCTGTCTGTGTGATGAAGAGAGCAGTGAGATGTAGACACACCTGCTCTGTTTACTGAGAGTCTCCAGGAAAACACTGCAACCTTCTCAAGGTCTGATCCTGCATATGTCACTGGTGTCTGTTAGGCTTTGTATTTTTGCTATCTGATCACGTGAAGAGTGCAGAGTCTAGTCAAAGTGCCGAGTATGTGTGTGTGCACGAGTGTGCCTGTGTGTAGATGATCAAAAGCCCACTCCCATTGCTCTCCACCTCTCCTTTACCTTCACCTTTCCATCTCTCCACCTCCTCCCCCCTTCATCCTAGCTTAAAATGGTAACCCCCCCCTCCACACACACACACACACGCGCGTGGGAAAGCGTTAATTCCAATAATAAACATGTCCCTAGTAGAAAGCTGCTGAGTGTACTGTTACTATTAAAGTCGTAGGCCATTGGAGAGGAGTATTTTCCTGATCCCCTCTCTCTGTTTACCCTGGGTTAGCTAGACAGCAACAGACAGACACAGGATGAGGTTACCATCCCACCAAACACACACAAAAGGCATGCACACGCACACTGAAAGATATACAGACACACACATACTCCTTCATAAATATGCTGAATGGGTATTTTCTCAGCTGGTTGACGGAGCCGTGATTGAATCACTCTACTGGGTGCTGTTCCATCACAACAGAATTCATTAATATGGATTGGGGTTGCTCAGCCATGACGTACAGAAAGCACTCACACACACACACAGACATGAACACACAGTATGGCCAGAGTGCTGTTAATTTGACTGTTTCATTTAAAAGAGAATTCTTTCATGTAGGGCATGGGGTGACTTAAGTAGTGGTTACACAGTTCTTACCAGACAGATACAACATTTAGGCCTAAAACAAGATTATTTCTATAACCCCAAAACTGGGGTAAAGAATCTTCCTGTTCTCGACCCCAAATCTGATGGCAATGCTTTTCAGTTAATGATACGCTGTCTCTCGTGCTTCTTACTCACTCCTTTCTTGTTCATTTACCTTCACTTGACTGAAAAGTTAAAACCACACACACAAATACGCACACACAGACACACACACGTTTCTGACACCCTACATCTGATGTCCAGATCACTCAAACACCTACTCAACTGTTACCTGGGAAAAATATACAGTTAATTTGGAAACTATTCAGACCCCTTGACTTTTTCCCCATTTTATAACGTTACAGCCTTATTCTAAAATTCATTCAATCGTTTCCCCCCCTCAATCTTCACACAATACCCCATAATGACAAAGCAAAAACAGGTTCTTAGATTTTTTATCAAATTTATTACAATAAAAAAACTGAAGCACCTTTGGCAGCAATACAGCCTCAAGTCTTCTTGGGTATGATGCTACAAGCTTGGAACACCTGCATTTGGGGAGTTTCTCCCATTTTTCTCTGCAGATCCTCTCAAGCTCTGCCAGTTTGGCTGTGGAGCGTCGCTGCACGGTTATTTTCAGGTCTCTCCAGAGATGTTCAAGTCAGGCCAAATAGTTCAACCTTGGTTTCATCAGACCAGAGAATCTTGTTTCTCATGGTCAGAGCCCTTTATGTGCATTTTGGTCCAAGCGGACAGTCATGTACCTTTTACTGAGGAGTGGCTTCCATCTGGCCACTCTAGCATAAAGGCCTGATTGGTGGAGTACTGCAGAGATGGTTGTCCTTCTGGAAGGTTCTCCCATCGCCTCTCCCTCTGTACCCTCTCTTACACTACCCAACAACCTTACATAACCTCTGTTCCTCACCCAACCCCTGTCACCACTAAAAGCCTTGCAATTTAACCTCCTTCCATATCCCCCCTCTCCACAAACACACACGCACACACAAACTACGACACACACAAACCATCCCGACGATGTCTCAAATGCGAAAACATTCAAACCCCTCTGATTGGTCCCAGAAACCAATGGGTTGGACCAGAGCTGGCTTACAAGAACCATGAATCACATCATTTTGACATCAACACAAACAACTTCTAGAATGGTAGGTAGGGAGAGAATGATAAAGGAGCTGAATTAAATTCAGGATGACTCATCAGACAAAGTATTTTAGTATAGAGGAGATGGATCTAAGCAGCCAAATTGCAGGCCTTGGGATGATGAGGTGCCCATGGTGATATGAGGGACTTTCACACACCCAGGAGGGCAGTAAAGCAGACATAACTGCTGCAAATGTAGCCTTTACTTTAAAGCCCCCCACACACACACAAACCACATGAGCACACGGTAATTCAATCATACCTATCCAATCTCTGCTATGCACCATTTTATATCCGCGTGATATGTTTGTGCTTTAATGTTTGTCCTCTGTGTGTGTGTCCATGAATCATTCAAACAGCGTTCAGACGCCACTCATTCATGGTGAAAAGGACAATTTGTTGACTGCGCACGTGCGCACGCACACATTGTCAACTGCGTCTCTGTATCACGTAAAACTCACCAAGCAGTACATATGATCCTCCCCTTCTCCCCCTCATGTATTACACTGTATCTGCATACTATAATACACATTCATACTGTACACATAAGCAATGTGCCCCCATCCCTATATCACCAACCTTTCCTCATCCCCTGTAGCACACCCTACCATACTGTAGATCATATGGATCTGTGTCTTTTCTTTTGCCCCCCCACCCATCCATCCATCCACCCACCATCCCTGCCTCATCCACCAGCCCTCCCTTCCCCTTCCCGATCCAACAGGTTTTGGGTTGAGTGGATGTGTCGCTGCTATCAGCCCGTTCCGTTTTTATGGCCAGTAATTAAATATCTACATGGTAGCCGTCCATGGACACACGTGGCATTCATACACTAAAACACACACACACTCTCTCTCTCTCGCTATGCCATCTGAGCCCAAAATAAGTATCAGGTTCCTATTTATATCTGGAGGCAGGTGTGCGTTTGAGAAAGGGAGGGGTGGGAGGTGGAAAAAGGTAGGGTAAATTAGTTTGTGTGTGTGTGTGTTTGTGGAGAGGGGGGATATGGAAGGAGGTTAAATTGCAAGGCTTTTAATGGTGACAGGGGTTGGGTGAGGAACAGAGGTTGTGTAAGGTTGTTGGGTAGTGTAAGAGAGGGTATAGAGGGAGAGGCGACAGAGGTACTGTATATTTGTGTGAGGGGTGTGTGGGGTAGGGTTTGAGTAACCGGAAAGGTGTACTACGTCGCCCCTGGAGCAAATTTGAGTTAAGTGCCTTGCTCAAGGGCCACATAGATACATTTTTCAACCTTGTCGACTCGGGTATTCAAACCAGCGAACTTTCAATTACTGGCCCAACGCTTTAACCGCCAGGCTACCTGCCCCCCAATAAGATGAGTTTGTAGTGCAAGGACCTCCGTGGGCACTCCCCTATATGCATAAACATATATATATATATATATATATATATATATATATATATATATATACACACACCCGGGCCTCCCGCGTGGCATAGAGGTCTAAGGCACTGCATCACAGTGCTAGAGGCGTCACTAAAGATCCGGGTTTGATCCCGGGCTGCGTTGCAGCCTGCTGTGACCGGGAGACCCATGAGGCGGTGCACAATTGGCCCAGCGTCGGCCGGGTTAGGGAAGGGTTTGCTGGCCGGGTTGTCCTTGTCCCATCGTGCTCTAGCGACTCCTGTGGCAGGCAGGGCGCATGCACGCTGACACGGTTGCCAGTTGGATGGTGTTTCCTCCAACACATTGGTTTGGCTGGTTTCCAGGTTAAGCGAGCAGTGTGTCAATGCGCAGTGCGGTTTGGCAGGGTCGTGTTTCGGACGACGCATGGCTCTCGACCTCTGCCTCTACCAAGTCAGTACGGGAGTTGTAGTGATGGGACAAGACTGTAACTACCAATTGGATATCACTAAAAAGGAGTAAAAAGTACATTTTTATATAACAATATAAAAAATGAACACCCATTCCGAACGGACTCGAGGACAACTAGACCCATTCCGTATAAACCTGGTTGGATCCAGATCCGGTCTGATATGATCCAAGTGAGGACAGCAGCAGAAAAGTCATATTTTGAGCTACTTTATTAACCAGAGCTTAATTAAAAAGCGTGAGATGGGGGAGAGAGAGGCACGGCTCTAGCACACGGGGGACGGACCATACTGTGACCGAGTGACACAGGGAGCAGGGAAGGAGAGATGAGAGACAGCATCCAACCAAGCCGACTTGCGCTATAGTAGACTAATAGCTGCCATAGCTAGGGCATTTATTATCAAATATGATTACGTAGTACCTGTCTTGCCTGCAGTGGTGGAAAAAGTACAGTGCCTTGCGAAAGTATTCGGCCCCCTTGAACTTTGCGACCTTTTGCCACATTTCAGGCTTCAAACATAAAGATATAAAACTGTATTTTTTTGTGAAGAATCAACAACAAGTGGGACACAATCATGAAGTGGAACGACATTTATTGGATATTTCAAACTTTTTTAACAAATCAAAAACTGAAAAATTGGGCGTGCAAAATTATTCAGCCCCCTTACGTTAATACTTTGTAGCGCCACCTTTTGCTGCGATTACAGCTGTAAGTCGCTTGGGGTATGTCTCTATCAGTTTTGCACATTGAGAGACTGACATTTTTTCCCATTCCTCCTTGCAAAACAGCTCGAGCTCAGTGAGGTTGGATGGAGAGCATTTGTGAACAGCAGTTTTCAGTTCTTTCCACAGATTCTCGATTGCATTCAGGTCTGGACTTTGACTTGGCCATTCTAACACCTGGATATGTTTATTTTTGAACCATTCCATTGTAGATTTTGCTTTATGTTTTGGATCATTGTCTTGTTGGAAGACAAATCTCCGTCCCAGTCTCAGGTCTTTTGCAGACTCCATCAGGTTTTCTTCCAGAATGGTCCTGTATTTGGCTCCATCCATCTTCCCATCAATTTTAACCATCTTCCCTGTCCCTGCTGAAGAAAAGCAGGCCCAAACCATGATGCTGTCACCACCATGTTTGACAGTGGGGATGGTGTGTTCAGCTGTGTTGCTTTTACGCCAAACATAACGTTTTGCATTGTTGCCAAAAAGTTCAATTTTGGTTTCATCTGACCAGAGCACCTTCTTCCACATGTTTGGTGTGTCTCCCAGGTGGCTTGTGGCAAACTTTAAAAAACACTTTTTATGGATATCTTTAAGAAATGGCTTTCTTCTTGCCACTCTTCCATAAAGGCCAGATTCGTGCAATATACGACTGATTGTTGTCCTATGGACAGAGTCTCCCACCTCAGCTGTAGATCTCTGCAGTTCATCCAGAGTGATCATGGGCCTCTTGGCTGCATCTCTGATCAGTCTTCTCCTTGTATGAGCTGAAAGTTTAGAGGGACGGCCAGGTCTTGGTAGATTTGCAGTGGTCTGATACTCCTTCCATTTCAATATTATCGCTTGCACAGTGCTCCTTGGGATGTTTAAAGCTTGGGAAATCTTTTTGTATCCAAATCCGGCTTTAAACTTCTTCACAACAGTATTTGAGTTTGCTGCAATGAAAGTAAAGGGGCTGAATAATTTTGCACGCCCAATTTTTCAGTTTTTGATTTGTTAAAAAAGTTTGAAATATCCAATAAATGTCGTTCCACTTCATGATTGTGTCCCACTTGTTGTTGATTCTTCACAAAAAAATACAGTTTTATATCTTTATGTTTGAAGCCTGAAATGTGGCAAAAGGTTGCAAAGTTCAAGTGGGCCGAATACTTTCGCAAGGCACTGTAGCGCTTTTCTACATAGGTACTCAAAGCACTTTACATAGTAGGGGGAAAATCAAACCTCATCCACCACCAATGTGTGGTCTAAAAATAATATGTAGTCATGCTTTGTGGCATTTCAAAGGTTTTGTAACGGTTTTCCGTATAAGAAGGAGAGTCGGACCAAAATGCGGCGTGTCTATTGCAATCCATGTTTAATGAAGTAACACACTAAACACAAACACTATCAAAACAATAAACTTAACGAAAACCGAAACAGCCTATACTTGTGTAACCTAACACAGAACAATGACATCAGGACACTAAGGACAATCACCCACGACAAACTCAAAGAATATGGCTGCCTAAATATGGTTCCCAATCAGAGACAACGATAAACACCTGCCTCTGATTGAGAACCACTTCAGACAGCCATAGACTTAGCTAGAACACCCCACTAGCTACAATCCCCATACATACACACCACATACACAAACCCATGCCACACCCTGGCCTGACCAAATAAATAAAGATAAACACAAAATACTTTGACCAGGGTGTGACAGAACCCCCCCCCCCTAAGGTGCGGACTCCCGAACGCACCTCAAAACAATAGGGAGGGTCCGGGTGGGCGTCTGTCCATGGTGGCGGCTCCGGCGCGGGACGTGGACCCCACTCAATCAATGTCTTAGTCCCTTCTCCTCGCGTCCCTGGATAGTCCACCCTCGCCGCCGACCATGGCCTAGTAGTCCTCACCCAGAACCCCACTGGACTGAGGAGCAGATCGGGACTGAGGGGCAGCTCGGGACTGAGGCAGCTCGGGACTGAGGGGAAGCTCAGGAGTGAGAGGAAGCTCAGGAGTGAGAGGAAGCTCAGGCAGGTTGATGAATCTACCAGATCCTGGCTGGCTGGTGGTTTCGGCAGATCCTGGCTGACTGGCAGATCCTGGCTGACTGGCAGACCCTGGCTGACTGGCAGATCCTGGTCGACTGGCAGATCTGGAAGAGTCTGGTCGACTGGCAGATCTGGAAGAGTCTGGTCGACTGGCAGATCTGGAAGAGTCTGGTCGACTGGCAGATCTGGAAGAGTCTGGTCGACTGGCAGATCTGGAAGAGTCTGGTCGACTGGCAGATCTGGAAGAGTCTGGTCGACTGGCAGATCTGGAAGAGTCTGGTCGACTGGCAGATCTGGAAGAGTCTGGTCGACTGGCAGATCTGGAAGAGTCTGGTCGACTGGCAGATCTGGAAGAGTCTGGTCGACTGGCAGCTCTGGCTGCTCCATGCTGACTGGCTGCTCCATGATGACTGGCAGCTCTGGCTGCTCCATGCTGACTGGCTGCTCCATGCTGACTGGCTGCTCCATGCTGACTGGCTGCTCTGGCTGCTCCATGCTGACTGGCTGCTCCATGCTGACTGGCTGCTCCATGCTGACTGGCGGCCCTGGCTGCTCCATGCTGACTGGCGGCCCTGGCTGCTCCACGCTGACTGGCGGCCCTGGCTGCTCCACACTGACTGGCGGCCCTGGCTGCTCCACACTGACTGGCGGCCCTGGCTGCTCCATGCTAACTGGCAGCTCTGGCGGCTCCTTGCAGACTGGCAGCTCTGGCGGCTCCTTGCAGACTGGCAGCTTTGGCGGCATCCTGCAGACAGGCAGCTCTGGCGGCTCCTTGCAGACTGGCAGCTCTTGCAGACTGGCAGCTCTATGCAGACTGGCAGCTCCTTGCAGACTGGCAGCTCCTTGCAGACTGGCAGCTCCTTGCAGACTGACAGCTCCTTGCTAACTGGCAGCTCTATGCTAACTGGCAGCTCTATGCTAACTGGCAGCTCTATGCTAACTGGCATCTCTATGCTAACTGGCAGCTCTATGCTAACTGGCAGTTCTGAACAGGCGGGAGACTCCGGCAGCGCTGTAGAGAAGGAAGGCTCTAACAGCGCTAAACAGGCGGGAGACTCCGACAGCGCTGGAGAGGAGGAGGGCTCCGACAGCGCTGGACAGGCGAGGCACACTGTAGGCCTGATGCGTGGTGCTGGCACTGGTGGTACTGGGCCGAGGACACGCACAGGAAGCCTGGTGCGGGGAGCTGCTACCGGAGGGCTGGGGTGTGGAGGTGGCACAGGATGGGTTAGACCGTGAAGGCGTACTGGAGATCTTGAGAGCGGTGCTGGCACAGGACGTGCAAGGCTAGGGAGGTGCACAGGAGGCCTGGTACGTGAGACTGGCACTATCTTCACCAGCCGACTAACACGCACCTCAGGACGAGTATGGAGCGCTGACCCAGGTGCCATCAAATCCCCGACACGCTCCGTCGGGCGAATTCCATGTTTAAAACACCAACACAGCAACTCCCTCATTTCTCTCTCCTCCAATTTCCCCATTAACTCCTTCACAGTCTCTGTTTCGCTCACCTCCAACACCGGCTCTGGTTCTGGTCTCCTCCTTGGCTCCTCACGATAAACAGGGAGAGTTGGCTCAGGTCTGGCTCCTGACTCTGCCACACTCTCCCTGAGCCCCCCCCCAAGAAATTTTTGGGGCTGACTATGGGGCCTCCGTCCGCGCCGCCTTGCTTGCTTCGCAAACTCCATTCTCCTATATCCTTCCGCGCACTGCTCCATCGAATCCCAGGCGGGCTCCGGCACTCTCCCTGGGTCGACCGCCCACCTGTCTATCTCCTCCCAAGAAGTATAGTCCATACTGTACTCCACTTTGGGCTGTTCCTGCCTGTTGACACGCTGCTTGGTCCCTTTGTGGTGGGTGATTCTGTAACGGTTTTCCGTATAAGAAGGAGAGTCGGACCAAAATGCGGCGTGTCTATTGCAATCCATGTTTAATGAAGTAACACACTAAACACAAACACTATCAAAACAATAAACTTAACGAAAACCGAAACAGCCTATACTTGTGTAACCTAACACAGAACAATGACATCAGGACACTAAGGACAATCACCCACGACAAACTCAAAGAATATGGCTGCCTAAATATGGTTCCCAATCAGAGACAACGATAAACACCTGCCTCTGATTGAGAACCACTTCAGACAGCCATAGACTTAGCTAGAACACCCCACTAGCTACAATCCCCATACATACACACCACATACACAAACCCATGCCACACCCTGGCCTGACCAAATAAATAAAGATAAACACAAAATACTTTGACCAGGGTGTGACAGAACCCCCCCCCCCCTAAGGTGCGGACTCCCGAACGCACCTCAAAACAATAGGGAGGGTCCGGGTGGGCGTCTGTCCATGGTGGCGGCTCCGGCGCGGGACGTGGACCCCACTCAATCAATGTCTTAGTCCCTTCTCCTCGCGTCCCTGGATAGTCCACCCTCGCCGCCGACCATGGCCTAGTAGTCCTCACCCAGAACCCCACTGGACTGAGGAGCAGATCGGGACTGAGGGGCAGCTCGGGACTGAGGCAGCTCGGGACTGAGGGGAAGCTCAGGAGTGAGAGGAAGCTCAGGAGTGAGAGGAAGCTCAGGCAGGTTGATGAATCTACCAGATCCTGGCTGGCTGGTGGTTTCGGCAGATCCTGGCTGACTGGCAGATCCTGGCTGACTGGCAGACCCTGGCTGACTGGCAGATCCTGGTCGACTGGCAGATCTGGAAGAGTCTGGTCGACTGGCAGATCTGGAAGAGTCTGGTCGACTGGCAGATCTGGAAGAGTCTGGTCGACTGGCAGATCTGGAAGAGTCTGGTCGACTGGCAGATCTGGAAGAGTCTGGTCGACTGGCAGATCTGGAAGAGTCTGGTCGACTGGCAGATCTGGAAGAGTCTGGTCGACTGGCAGATCTGGAAGAGTCTGGTCGACTGGCAGCTCTGGCTGCTCCATGCTGACTGGCTGCTCCATGATGACTGGCAGCTCTGGCTGCTCCATGCTGACTGGCTGCTCCATGCTGACTGGCTGCTCCATGCTGACTGGCTGCTCTGGCTGCTCCATGCTGACTGGCTGCTCCATGCTGACTGGCTGCTCCATGCTGACTGGCGGCCCTGGCTGCTCCATGCTGACTGGCGGCCCTGGCTGCTCCACGCTGACTGGCGGCCCTGGCTGCTCCACACTGACTGGCGGCCCTGGCTGCTCCACACTGACTGGCGGCCCTGGCTGCTCCATGCTAACTGGCAGCTCTGGCGGCTCCTTGCAGACTGGCAGCTCTGGCGGCTCCTTGCAGACTGGCAGCTTTGGCGGCATCCTGCAGACAGGCAGCTCTGGCGGCTCCTTGCAGACTGGCAGCTCCTTGCAGACTGGCAGCTCTATGCAGACTGGCAGCTCCTTGCAGACTGGCAGCTCCTTGCAGACTGGCAGCTCCTTGCAGACTGACAGCTCCTTGCTAACTGGCAGCTCTATGCTAACTGGCAGCTCTATGCTAACTGGCAGCTCTATGCTAACTGGCATCTCTATGCTAACTGGCAGCTCTATGCTAACTGGCAGTTCTGAACAGGCGGGAGACTCCGGCAGCGCTGTAGAGAAGGAAGGCTCTAACAGCGCTAAACAGGCGGGAGACTCCGACAGCGCTGGAGAGGAGGAGGGCTCCGACAGCGCTGGACAGGCGAGGCACACTGTAGGCCTGATGCGTGGTGCTGGCACTGGTGGTACTGGGCCGAGGACACGCACAGGAAGCCTGGTGCGGGGAGCTGCTACCGGAGGGCTGTGGTGTGGAGGTGGCACAGGATGGGTTAGACCGTGAAGGCGTACTGGAGATCTTGAGAGCGGTGCTGGCACAGGACGTGCAAGGCTAGGGAGGTGCACAGGAGGCCTGGTACGTGAGACTGGCACTATCTTCACCAGCCGACTAACACGCACCTCAGGACGAGTATGGAGCGCTGACCCAGGTGCCATCAAATCCCCGACACGCTCCGTCGGGCGAATTCCATGTTTAAAACACCAACACAGCAACTCCCTCATTTCTCTCTCCTCCAATTTCCCCATTAACTCCTTCACAGTCTCTGTTTCGCTCACCTCCAACACCGGCTCTGGTTCTGGTCTCCTCCTTGGCTCCTCACGATAAACAGGGAGAGTTGGCTCAGGTCTGGCTCCTGACTCTGCCACACTCTCCCTGAGCCCCCCCCCAATAAATTTTTGGGGCTGACTATGGGGCCTCCGTCCGCGCCGCCTTGCTTGCTTCGCAAACTCCATTCTCCTATATCCTTCCGCGCACTGCTCCATCGAATCCCAGGCGGGCTCCGGCACTCTCCCTGGGTCGACCGCCCACCTGTCTATCTCCTCCCAAGAAGTATAGTCCATACTGTACTCCACTTTGGGCTGTTCCTGCCTGTTGACACGCTGCTTGGTCCCTTTGTGGTGGGTGATTCTGTAACGGTTTTCCGTATAAGAAGGAGAGTCGGACCAAAATGCGGCGTGTCTATTGCAATCCATGTTTAATGAAGTAACACACTAAACACAAACACTATCAAAACAATAAACTTAACGAAAACCGAAACAGCCTATACTTGTGTAACCTAACACAGAACAATGACATCAGGACACTAAGGACAATCACCCACGACAAACTCAAAGAATATGGCTGCCTAAATATGGTTCCCAATCAGAGACAACGATAAACACCTGCCTCTGATTGAGAACCACTTCAGACAGCCATAGACTTAGCTAGAACACCCCACTAGCTACAATCCCCATACATACACACCACATACACAAACCCATGCCACACCCTGGCCTGACCAAATAAATAAAGATAAACACAAAATACTTTGACCAGGGTGTGACAGGTTTATATTATACCGATCACACTATACCTTTTTGTGGGTGTAGATATGGTTGTCCTTGTTCAATAGAGACATTGGACATCTTTCAGCAATGTTCCTATCGACGGATTCATTGCTAAATATACAAGCAGACACATTTGTTTTCAGACTCTGAAAGACTACAACTTGTGTTTGCTATGGCCCCCATCTCTCCCCCAAGGTGGGTTTGTCTGAAAAGGAGACAGAAAATAACAACAATCATTTGGGCAAAAAGGAAAGAACTGACCAGACGCAATGACTTTAAGTGATTCCCCTCATTAACGTGTATTTGACGATGGAGCATCAATTAGATATATAAAAGGTGACATTCAACCATATATGTTTCAACCAGAATATAACGAAGAGGATTCAGAACTAAGAGTTGGATTTAGCTAACTTTAGAAGCTCAGCTACAGCCGATGCCAGCACCAAGAGGGCAGATAACAAAAACAGTGCCTAAGTAAGTTATTTTTCCTGCAAGCTACCTAACTAGCTAGATAACTTTATCAACTGAAACCCATATTGTGTATTGCTGACTAACATACTACCACAAAAATAGTTTTCTAACTTAGCTAGGTAGCTATCTAACCAGATAAGTTAGCTAGCTAAACAACACCCTGTTGCCATATATATGAGAAAAAAATATAAGAAATCAAATAATTGTTCTGTTTGCTAACTTAGCTAGCTATGTGGAAGTATCTATAGCATAACACCATCATTCTAACTGGAGAAATGTAGGCTACATCTGTCCTAGCGCTAACTGAGGAAAGATTGACACTACACAAGAGGTCATATTTTTTAACTCTCGGCTGACAAACTACAATATGACTTTACTCAATATAATTGAGTAAAACACTTTCTAGAAATCGAAAGTAATCCGAGGATGATTCGTTTCAGTGCGCAGCCATTCTTTTTTCCTCACAGAAACCAAAGGTAATAGAGAAGACAAGATGAGTTTGGTTTGTTTATAGTATGCAGGTTGAAGGGGTGTGTCGTCTACCATCATTCACATCCCACCATTCACTTGCTGAATTTCTCAAAAAATGAGTGAACCCTTACTCACCTCATTTTGTTATAGCATCTTTGGTCCAACAGAAGATTACGTGAAACCCAGAATGCATTGTATGTCAACAAACATGGCTCCACACACAGCTGGAATTAGCTTAGCTCATCATAATAAGTACAACCTTCAAAAAAGCATTTTTGCACACACTATGTGCCCATTTCAATCTGTGCAAGAATCGGAATGCATGATTTATCATCGGTAATTGAAAAACATGAGAATAATACAGTAAATATATCAATAATTACCACACAAAACATTTTTTATATATTTTTTAATAATATGTTTATTATTTTCCAATAAAAAATAAAATAAAAAAGACAGAAATACAAACAATGATATTCATTGTACTGTTGAATGGGATGGCCAATTTAGAGGACAAAACTAAACTTAACTCACAAATACATAAAATAAAACAAAATCCTATTAGGTGGTACATGTATAAGAAGACAGCATATAGTCATTACAAGCAGTGTAGTTAAGTCAAAAATAAACAGAGAATAGCACAGAGTAGCAGCAGATCTTCAACCCAGTTATGAAGCGGGACTAGACCATTTATCCAGTATTGGCTGCAATATTTTGAAGACACTGGACTTCTATTGGAGGTATTGTATCGAATCTTTTCCATATGTATTACATTCCATAAATCCCGTAACCACAATTCAAAGGTAGGTACAGTCTCCAATTTCCAAAATTGCAATATGATCCTTTTGGCTAAGAGAGTACAAAGAGAGATAGCTTTCCCTTCCTGGTCATTCCCATCAACTGTACCAAACAGAGCCATCAATGGGTCTGGGGCTAGAACTCTATCAAAGGCTTTATATAAGTAATCAAAAATGAGAGCCCAGTAAGCATGTAACTTAGGGCATAACAGCCACCACTAACATTGAGTGGCTGCTGCCAACACACTGACTCAACTCCAGCCACTTTAATAATGGGAGTTGATGGGAAATGTAAAATATATCACTAGCCACTTTAAACAATACTACCTAATATAATGTTTACATACCCTACATTATTCATCTCATATGTATACGTATATACTGTACTCTATATCATCTACTGCATCTTTATGTAATACATGTATCACTAGCCACTTTAACTATGCCACTTTGTTTACATACTCATCTCATTTGTATATACTGTACTCAATACCATCTACTGTATCTTGCCTATGCCGCTCTGTACCATCACTCATTCATATATATTTATGTATATATATATTGTATATGTATATGTATATTTATTCTTTATCCCCTTACACTTGTGTCTATAAGGTAGTAGTTTTGGAATTGTTAGCTAGATTACTCGTTGGTTATTACTGCATTGTCGGAACTAGAAGCACAAGCATTTCGCTACACTCGCATTAACATCTGCTAACCATGTGTATGTGACAAATAAAATTTGATTTGATTTGAATAAGTGGGTCAACATCCCCTGCTTGCACCTCTCACACAGTGGTGAGGTGTCCGGGAATATTGTATGCAGTTTTACTTTTGAGTAATGTAACCTGTGTATCACCTTAAACTGTACAAGGTTGTGTCTGGCATTCACTGAACTGTGATTTATATTCCTGAGAGCTTCTACCCAGTCCTCATCTGAGATTTCTGAACCAAGTTCTTGTTCCCAGGCCCTTTTAATGGTGTCTGTGGATACCTCTATGTGGGCCTGTAGCACATCATACAGTCTAGAGACAGACCCTTTTGAATGGGGTTTGGCAAGGATCAAGCTATCTAATGTAGGACTCTTTGGCTTCATGCCATACTGTGGGATATTTGTCCTTAAGAATTTCCTGATTCGGAGGTATCTGACAAAATGTGTTGTTTGGCATGTTGAACTTTCCCTGTAATTGTTGAAATGAAGCTAACTGACCATCTATGTATAGATTACCAATTGTTGTGAGCCCCTTCTCCCTCTACTGTGAAAACACCACATCATCCAATGCAGGGTGAAAAGCATGATTCAGGCAAATTGGGCTGTCAATGTAAACAGTGGGTATGTTAAGAAAATACCTAATCTGTTTCCAGATCTTAAGCGTATGACAAATTACTGGATTAGAGTCATAAGTGTCTTTTTTCTCATATGATGGGCTATTAACAAGTGCAGGGAGTGGGGAACGTTTACAGGAGGCCTGATCAATCAAAAGCCATGAAGGCATATCCTTCTGTCTCATCGCAGGTAAACCTTCCCTCCAGAAAGACAAAATGTTCAGATTAGCAGCCCAATAATACAGTTTGAAGGGAGGAAGGCCAAAGCCCCCCTCTATCTTATACTTGCATAAATGCTTCTTTGAAATTCTGGCTGCCTTGTTATCCCATAAAAATTGAGTTACTATTGAATCCAGTTTCTTAAAATAGCTTTGTGGTATGACATTGGGTAGATATTGGAAGAGGTAAAGAAACCTGGGTAGGACAACCATTTTAATAGCGTTTATACGACCAACTAAGGAAATAGGCAGAGTTTTCCAAAAATCTATATTTTGTTTAAGCTGATATATTTTCATGTCCCAATTCACTTTCAATAGCTGATCAAGGTCTCTTGTCACGATAATGCCGAGGCTTGTGAACTTGTCCCTCACTGTTCTAAACGGGGTAGATTGCATAAATTGCATATCCACAGGCCGTGATATTGGCATCAACTCACTTTTTTGCCAGTTTATCTTGTAGCCAGAGAAGGAGCCGAATGTGTTTATCAAGTTAACCTTTTGTGACTAGGGGGCAGTATTTTAATTTTTGGAAAAATATAATTGACAGCTTAGGATAGAAAACACTCTAAAGTTTCCAAAACTGTAAAAATATTGTCTGTGAGTATAACAGAACTGATGTTGCAGGCGAAAGCCTGGGAAAATCCAATCCGGAAGTGACTCATCTTTTGAAAGCCCTGCGTTCCGATGCGTCCCTATTGAGCAGTGAATGGGCTATCAACCATATTACTCTTTCTCCGTATTCCCGAAGGTGTCTACAGCATTGTGACGTAGTTTTACACATTTATGTTGAAGAATACCCGTAAGCGGCTACATTGCGCAAGTGGTCTCCTGATGGCTCCCAGAGTGACTCTCGTGTAAAATACAGAGGTAGCCATTATTCTAATCGGTCCTACTGTAAAACTAATTGGATATAGTGGATATATTATCGAATAGATATTTGAAAAACACCTTGAGGATTGATTATAAACAACGTTTGCCATGATTTTGTCGATATTATGGAGCTAATTTGGAATATTTTTCTGCGTTTTCGTGACTGCAATTTCCGGGCGATTTCTCAACCAAACTTGAAGAACAAACGGAGCTATTTCGCCTACAAAAATAATATTTTTGGAAAAAAGGAACATTTGCTATCTAACTGGGAATCTCGTGAGTGAAAACATCCGAAGCTCATCAAAGGTAAACAATTTAATTTGATTGCTTTTCTGATTTCCGTGACCAAGTTACCTGCTGCTAGCTGGACAAAATGCTATGCTAGGCTATTTGGCTTTGGCCGTAAAGCATATTTTGAAAATCTGAGATGACAGGGTGATTAACAAAAGGCTAAGCTGTGTCTCAATATATTTCATTTATGATTTTTATGAATAGGAATATTTTCTAGTAATATTTATGTCCGTTGCGTTATGCTAATTAGTGTCAGTCGATGATTACGCTCCCGCATGCGGGATGTGGAGTCACTAGAGGTAAGGATGTAATAGAAGTTTTAGGCTTGGATAAAAACAAAAGAACATCGTCTGCATATAGGAAAATGTTGTGCTGTGTGTCTTTTATTTTAACAGAAGCTATATCGGCACATGCCTGAATGCGAGTAGCAAGGGGTTCCATGGCTATAGAGAGCAGGCGTAATAGGGCACCCCTGTCGGCACCCCTTGAACAGGCAGAACGACTGCGACATTTCCTGATTGGGTACCACAGACGCCATTGGGTGTGCATAAATCATTCTTATCCAGTTAATAAATTCCTTTCCAAACCTGAAATGCTCCAGAACCGACATCATATACTTCCACTCAATCCGATCAAACGCCTTCTCTGCATCAAGAGCTATTACCACTGCCTCAACCTTATGATCATGATACATTACGTTGAAAAGGCGTCTCAAATTGTAGTGTATATGTCGGCCCAGGATAAAACCTGTCTTGTATGTATGATGTCGGAAATATATTTTTTCAATCGGTTTGACAATATCTTTGTCAACACCTTGTTTTCTATGGGGAGTAACGACACGGGGCGATAAGACAATATTTCCATGGAATCTCTATCTTTTTTCAAGATCAGTGCTATTGTAGCCTCATACAGTGTTTGCGGGAGTTTGGCATTTTCTTTGGATTGTTTAAACATTCGCAACATAAGTGGAGATAGACTGGCGCCATACTTCTTATAGAATTCTATTACATATCCATCGGGCCCAGGGGCCTTGCTGTTTGGAAATTGTGCTATCGCTGTGTTAATTTCCTCTAAAGTTATCACTGGATCGAGTGCAGCAGCTGCCCCCCCTGTCTAGTTTAGGAAGTTCACATTCAGCGAGAAAGCGTTCCATTGTTTGTGGATCAGTAGCATCACATTTTGATTGGTATAGCTCTGAGTAAAACTGCGCAAAGCATTTATTAATATCCTGCGGATCTGTTACTATTTTACCCTTCTTGACTTTTATTTTGTGAATGCCTGTACATGCCTTAGCTGTCTTGCTAATAATTTGTGGTTTGTCACCCAGTTCAAAATAACTTTGTTGCGTTCTAGCAAGTAAAGAGCCCACCCGTTTCGAAAGGATGGTATTGTATTCATATTTTAACTTTGAGATCTACTCAAGGACTGTATACGAGGAATTCGTCCTAAAAACGTTCTCCTGTTCCCCTAACTCTCTTTCAATTTCTCTCAGCCTAGTATTGGCACATTTCTTCCTCTCTGATGTATAAGAAATAATGTAACCTCTAATCACAGCCTTTCGAGATTCCCAAAGGGTGGAGTCGTCAACATCCCCCGTGTCGTTAGTTCCGGAAGGAAAAAGGCAATCTGCTCCTTCAAATACTGACAAAAAGCCTCATCTTTCAACAGGTATGCGTCTAAGCGCCACGGTCGCTGACCTGTCGACATATTGTCGAGTTTCATAGAGCATGGACAGAGGAGAGTGGTCCGCAATTAATAGTCAATTCTGGAATATGATTTATGAACTGATGAAAATAATGAATAATCCCTGTCTTTTGGGTGAGTCAGTCTCCAAATATCGACAATGTTAAGGTTTGTCATCAGTGTATTTAGACAGACACTGGCATTTGTTTGTTGAAGTGACCTTGATAGCTGTTTATCTAAAAGAGGATCTAAATCTAACGTACAGTTAAAGTCACCTCCCATAATAACACTTGTATCCAAGATATTTGGTATGGCCTTAAATACCATTTGAAAAAATAATGGATCATCGAAGTTGGGTCCATATAAATTGACCAAGGTTATTGGTTTCGAATTCAGTGTACCAGCCACAATAATATACCGACCATTAGGATCTGAAATCGAGGACTAAAGCGATGTTTTTCCTTATCAGGATTGCTACCCCTCTCGCTTTTTCATCAAAGTTAGACTGGTATATCTGACCGATCCAGCCAACTCGTAGCTTGGTCTGAGCGGAGCATTTAATATGAGTTTCTTGAAGAAGCACTATGTCAGCACCCAGTGATTTAAGATGAGAAAAAAACTTAGCTCGTTTCACGACATGCCCTAAGCCATTATGGTTTCAGCCGACTATCTTTATTCCACCTGGTCTACTCTGTGCTCTGTCAATATGTGGCATTTCTTATTTTAGAGCAAATTGTGCGGGAGCTTGTCATGCCACCTGTATTAATAAATGTGAACATAAAACACAGACCCCATCGCCCCTCCTCCCGTCCCTTTACTGAGTGACTTCCCCAAACGAAGCACTCCTTGGCTAACACACAAACCTTAGGGTGTCTAGACATACAGCTTGAACGAACTCGTCGTTTATAGATGCTCCGCATATAAACTGATATGCTAAACAATGCTATATTAGCCACAACATCTCACCTATCATATAAGTCCCAATTTCTGATCTTCTGATCGAAAAGACATAGGACGGAAATTCAAACACATTCCTGGCCTGTATTTGGCCATTTAGCTGGCTGACACAGCCATTCTGTATCCTCAGCCAGGGAGCTTGCTTGTCAAGAACAGATCGGCATCTTTTGGGTTGTCAAACGTACGTGTTGATCCCTCGACTGTCACCTTAAACCGGGCTGGGAAGAGGAATCCATATCGGATGTTGGCCGCCCTGCATTTGTTGCGTACCTCATCATACACTTTCCGTTGGTTCCTCACCTCCAAGGTAAGATCTGGGTAGAAAGACACCTTGGCTCCGTTGTAGTTAAGGGGGAACTTTTGACTAGCCAGCTTGAGGATGAGATCCCTGGTCTGGGCATAGTGCAGCCGTATAATGAATGGCTTTGGTGGCCCGCCCTTGGCCGGCTCCGTTGCCTGATATCTGTGTGCGCGGTCGATCAGGATGGCCGTTTTGAAGTGTTCACTCCCCAGCAATGCCAGTATCAGCTCCAAGAAAAATTCAGTGTGTTTCCGTTTCTCAGTGTCCCCCTGGATCCCACATATTCGGATGTTCTGGCGTCTTGAATGCGACTCGAGCATTTCCAGTCATGCTTTCGTTGTCATTTTTGAACATTGCGCACTGTTTCTCTATGTCCTGTAGCCTGGACTCGTGATCGGCTGTCGTCTGCTCAACCTCATGCACCCTTCCCTTAGTTGCCTTTACAGTTTTGGCCAAAGTCCCAATACTCTTTGAGATATCAGCCAACCTTGTGTCCACCTTCTTGCTTGGTGAGTTTATGGCAGCCAGTATGTCACTTTGAGTAGGATCTGTGGGGAACTCTTGGAAGCTAGCCTCTTCAGCTAACTCCTCGCGGGTCGGCGGAGTTGAAATTTGTTTGTTGTCTATCTCATTCAAATTATCTTGTTTAGCTCCCCCTTTTTTGGTGCCTTTTCACTTTGTCATATTTGTTTGAAGTTATAGGTTGTGAGAGGTTAAGATGAATACTAATTTGTTTCAAAATAGAGCGGAGCTCTAGCAAAGCACGTCTACTCCATAGCACGCTCTCTAGCGCCCCCCGCTGAATTCTATTTGCTGTCTGATAGTGATTTATTGATACAAATGGCACATGCAGGCAGTTAATCACGTAACCTCTCATGCCCACTTGAGCCATTCAGTGTTGTTGTTTATGTATGTAGCTAGTGAACTAAGCTGTAGCATTAGCAATGTCTTTCAAAAGGAGACAACTCACAAATGCAGAAAATTCTGACAATGAGTCTGAAAGTCAGGAATCAGATTCTGGCAGTGAGGAGCTGCCCCCCAGCCATTGAGAACCCTGAATCCGAGGACCCCTTGACCACTGACAAAGTCCCAGTTCCCTTTGAAGATGCTGGTGGTGATGGAGACAGACTGACAATGGATGAAGTACAGGAGTTCTGTGGTAGCTGGAAGGCTGCCAGCCATTTCACCCCTCCTGGCCCTGCTGTTTGCTTTGATGAGTCCCAGTCTGGAGTGCAACGCCCCTTGCCATTTCCATCTGAGGCAGAGTGCTTCAAGTTCTTTCTGACAGAGGAGCTGGTGGGAGACATAGCAGAGAACAATCGCTATGCCTTGAGCTACAGGAGAAGAGAGAGCCAGGAGTGGGGGGGACAACCACAATTAGTGAAATGTATACCTTGGTGACAATCCTTCTCATAGGGAGTTCTTCTTTACTATCCCCCAGAGAATACTGGAGCACAGATCATATGTTTGCACCCTCTTTTCCCAAGACAGCATTTCATCAACAATGCTACTGTCATTCTAAACGACACGTTATACAAAATAAGAAATGTCAACAGCTGGCAATAAAGTGGCATGACTAACGAGACATCCATGTCCTCTCCACTGTCCATACAGCAACCATGTCGGCCACAGGGAAGGTGGACCACCCAATGGGAGAGTGAAAAATCTAACCAGACTGCGTGCATGACTATAACCTCAAAATGGGGGCAGTGGATAAGGCGGACATGATAAACAGCTTTGTGGAATGCACTCAGAAAACGACCAAGTGGTATAAGAATATATAAAATAAAAAATCCAGGGTAGCTTCAAAATACAATAAGCCAATACTTCTCTGATGCAATTAGCATTGTCTTACCAAGTTAATAGAATAATGTAATTGGTTACATAAGCACGATTGAATATACCACCATAAAGGTTATGAAATTAGTAACGTTACCTCGCGTGTCCACGGTTATAAGGAATATACACAAATGTATTTTGCGCCATACACACAGTGAGCTACAGTAGAAACGGTATAACACGACATACAGAAATTATTATAACGTAATAAGGCACTTCCTTTGAAAGAAATGCAGTCTGGATTTGAACATGGGTGTCTGTAGTGACGCTATGTCACTGAGACGCGATGCCTTACAGCGTCGCCACTTGGGAGTCATAAGGCCAGGGTAGCTTCAAAATACAACACATGCTAATACTCCTCTGATGCAATTAGCATTGTTTTCCATCGCTAATAGAATAATGTAGTTAGCTACCTAAGCATTGAGTATAACACCATAAAGGTTATGAAATTAGTAACGTTACCTCGCGTGTCCGCGGTTATAAGGAATATACACGTAAATATTATGCTACAGTAGAAACGACATAACACGACATGCAGAAACCATTGTAAGGTAATAAGGCACTTACTTTGATAGAAATGCACACATCTCCAATGTTATTACTGGTAATGAAAACAACTGACTGCCATGCAGGCAACAGACGGGAAATGTGAACACGTGTGTGAAGGATGGGAGATGAGCAAATGTCTGCAGACTTGAACTGCACCATCAATTGGGAACTGTCAATTCAGACAGCCTATAAATAAAAACACTCTGCATGCTTTGGTTTGAGGGCAGCGTGGATTAAATGTACTGTTGCGTAACAATCACATTCTGGAATGGAGAGAACGTTCTAACATCACGGGCATAAACAATTTCACACTGGGGCGACTGTGAGAGATATTTGGAACTCACACATGAAAGGGTTTTAAGGATCAGCATAGTGGAGGTGTTGTTGCCTACCTTCACCACTTGGACGGCACATCAGGAAGTATTCCTCTTGTCCAGATGGGATAGGGCAGTGTGCACTGCAATTGCAAATGCATCATCTGTGGATCTATTTGGGTGGTATTCAAATTGCAGTGGGTCTAGGGCAACGCTGTCCAATCCTCTTCCTGGAGAGGAAGAGGCCGTCTGGGAAGGCAGCCTTGCGAGGGTTAACACGCTTAAATGTCTTACTCATGTCAGCTAAGGAGAGCAAACACTCGGGAGTGACCATGCCTGTGACACTGTTTTATGCTCAAAGCCTGTCCGGAAGCAAGATGTTGGTGTCCTCGACATGGCTGGAATTCACTTAGTAATCCATGATTGTCTGGCGTTCCTGCCACATCTCCTGTCTGAGCTGTTGAATTGCATCTCCACTTTTGTCTCTGTACTGACGTTTTACCTGTTTGATTGCCTTACGGAGTGCATAACTGGACTGTTTGTATTCAACCATATTCTCAGTCACCTTTCCATGCCTGGAGCCTGCTAACTTGTTCATACAATTATTTCTCCATGTTACTTTTACCATGTAACATTGTAGTTGAATACCCAGTTGGTTTGAGTTAGCCACACTATTAAATAGTGTGGTTGTCACGCCCTGAACTTAGTATTCTTTTGTTTTCTTTATTATTTTGGTTAGGTCAGGGTGTGACATGGGTGATGTATGTGATGTATGTGTTTTTGTACTGTCTAGGGGTTTTGTATGTTTATGGGGTTGTTTACCATCTAGGTGTTTATGTATGTCTATGGTTGCCTAGATTGGTTCTCAATTAGAGGCAGCTGTCTATCATTGTCTCTGATTGGGAACCATATTTAGGCAGCCATCTTCTTTGGGTATTTCGTGGGTGATTGTCTATGTCTAGTTGCCTGTGTCAGCATTATATTTAGCTTCAGTTTCTCGGTCACTTTGGATTTTATTTTTTCCTTGTTTTCGAAGAGAACGTGAGCCGGGTGCGCCATTCTCCTTGCGGAGATGGTGCAAAATCCACCAACACGGTCGGTCCCTGGGATTGGGCTGGCCAACACGATTCGGTTTGCTTGGAAGGAAAAGGAGTTGGAGCCTTTAGTACGGGAAACTTTTGGAAGGACAATCTTGATGGGGATTCTAAAGCTGACGGTGAAGGACGTATTTTGCATCCAAGGCAACTCGTTGGAGGGAGCATACGACGTGGCACTACATACAGAGGAGAAACACGATGATATCCTGAGAAGGGCAAGAGCAGTGGGAGGTGAGAGGCCGATGTGCCACTATGAAATAACAAGCCTGGCGAGGAACAACTTTAGGGTTGTAACTGTCAACATTTACAACCCATACGTTAAGGACGAGGAGGTAACATCTCCTCAGCAAGGCACCTCAAAGACTCCCTTGGGTTTTGGAATGGGAGGAGAGGCTTCCAGGCCCTCCTCAGGGAGGACCCAAAGGGACATGGTGGCTACCTCCATCCTCCTGCTATGTTCTCCCTGGGGGCTGACAGAGGGACGTTGTTTTATGCACGTCAGCCCCCATTTTGCAGGCGCTGTATGGCCTACGGCCACATCCTCACCTCGTGCAGCACAAGAAAGTGCAGATTTTGTGGATCTGGGGAGCACGAGGCAAAGGATTGTGATGAGCTTAAGGCGTGCCACGGGTGTGGCTCGTCAGCACACCTGTGGCGGGGGTGCCTGGCTCGTCAGAGGTCATACGCATCTGCGGCTGGGGGGGGAGCAGGAGTGGGGGATGGGGGAAGAAGAGGAGGGGAAGGAAGGACGCCTCATGACCAGAGTACAGGCCCAGAGGGGAAGGCTGCAAGGAAGGAGGAGCAAGAAGCGGCCGATGGAAGAGAGAAGGAAACTGAAGGCACGGGAGTAGGAGAACCGGGAAGAGAGGAGGGAAAAGCGGCGGAAGAAGGCAAGCGAGTGGAGGAGCATGAGAGAGAAGAAAGCGAGGGAGGGGTGGTGGAGTGAAGAGGAGGGTGCGATTGGCCGACAGTGAGAGGGAGGGGATGGCCAAGAGAGCGATGGGGGTGGGAGAAACCTCTGGGTTGCTGCTGGTTTCCCCAGGCCCTCAACTCCTGTTGGGTGGGGACCCACCTAACAAGGCCCAGGACTGGGTAGAGGAGGAGGTGAGGAGTTTTTTGTTTGGGGACTCAGCCTCCCCTATTTTTTTGGGGGGTGCACTCATCGGGGGTAGGGATTTTGTGTGGGCACAGGAAGGTAAAAGTGGAGGGTTCTTTTGTGGTGATGCAGGGGAGGGTTATGGGGGTGGATGTCACGATAAGGGATTGTGAATTTAGATTAGTGGTGGTGTATGGGCCACAGGTGGCGGCAGACAGGAGGGAGATGGTGGACTGTCTGGCACCCCTATGCGTCACAAATAGGAAATTAGTGATAGTTTTAATATAGATTTAGGAGTCGTGAGGGATAGCAGTGCAGGCGCCATCACCGGCCTAATGGCTTGCCATTGTCTGGTTGATGGTGGCCTGCACACAACTCCGAAAATGGCCGGTCCTACATGGCGCAACTCCGCAGAGGCTTGCGCGGAGGCTCGACTATATTTTTGTATCCAGGTCTTTTGGGAAGTTGTCTGGGCGGCTGTTGCCTGTTTTCTTTTCAGATCACGACGGGCTGCTCCTGCAGGTGGGGTCGCCAGTCTGTCTCTTCGGTAGGGGGTACTGGAAGTTAGATCGGGATGTGCAGGAGGAGCAGGCTTTCGTTGACGCTTTTTTTGGTTTCTTTTGGAGGCTTGAAGGCCTCCGGTCCATGTGCGAGGTGGTGTTAGAGTGGTGGGAATTGGTTAAGGTGAGGATTAGGCATTTTATAATAGGGTATTGCAAGAGGAAAAAAAGGGAGGAAAGGAGGGAGGTGGATCATTTCCAAAGGTTAATCGAACTTGAGTACGAGGCAGGCAACCTCGACGGGTCGTTTGACTGGGAGAGATCCGCAACCCTAAAGGCGCAGCTCAGGGAGCTGCAGGAGCGGAAGGCTCGAGCTTTCCTGGAGCGTGCGCATAGTGGCTTTCTAGAACACAATGAGACTTGTTCCGCTATGTTCTTTAAGTCGGTTAGGGCCAGACAGAGTAGGAAGGTAATGCATGGCGTTAGGGAAGAAAATGGTGGTATAGTTAGAAAACCAGAGGAAATGGTCAGGGTGACAACTGACCATTTCCAAGGTTTATTTAAGGAAAGGGAAATAGATGTAGAGCAGGGAAATGTGTTTTTAGAACACTTGTCCAGGCGGTTGCAGGAGGACATTAGAGAAGTGACGGAGGCCCAGATCTCACTAGAAGAGGTTGAGAGCGCTCTTAGGAGGATGGGAAAAGGGAAGGTGCCTGGGAAGGATGGGCTACCGGCTGAGTTTTATCTCAAGTTTTGGGGTATACTTGGACCAGTGGTCCTCGAAGTCTTGAAGGCCATCCTTGAGATGGGGGACCCGGGGGGATCAATGGCTGTTGGTGTGCTGTCACTTCTGTATAAGAAGGGGGAAGCAACAGACCTTGGCAACTGGCGGCCGTTGACCATGCTGTGCGTAGATTCCAAGCTACTTACAAAGGTTTTAGCAGACCGGTTGCGTACAGCCCTTCCCTACGTCGTCCATGAGGATCAGACGTGCGGGGTAGAGGGCCGCTCTATTAGATGGAACCTACAGTTAATCAGTGACTCCATCGCTTGGGTTGAAGATAGAGGTCTGCCTTTAATGGTAGCAGCGCTAGATCAGGCGAAAGCCTTTGATCGTGTGACTAGATCTTTTCTATTCAGAGTGTTAGGTAGATTAGCATTTGGGGAGAAGTTCATAGGTTGGATCCATCCGTACATTATATGTCGGAGCGGGGTGCCGAGTTAGTGTAAATAGTCACTTGGGTGACGTTTTTGACCTCTCGTCTGGGGTCAGGCAGGGGTGCCCACTCTCGGCTCTCCTCTTCGTTCTGTACATGGAGCCTCTGGGGGCTGCCATTAGGGCAGACACAGGGGTGGAAGGCTTGTTGATCCCTGGAAGTGGTGGGCTGCGTGTTAAGATGACGCAGTACGCCGATGACACTTCCTTGCAGCTGTGCAAGGACTCGTCGGGAGCGGTTCTTGCAAAGTCGGGAGCGGAACCATGCAAAGTCTTCCGTTCAGTTTTTCGGAAGATGGCGCAGAAGGACGGATGTGCCCGGGGGGTTATCTCTCTGTAAGGGAATACCCCCCTGAAATGGACAAAAATGAATGGCAAGATATTGGCATTGGACAAACCATATACACAATGTCCAATACCACCCAATGTGGCGTTGATTCGTGCAAAGTTGATGGCAAATGCCATATGGCAATTGCCAGTTGTAACACTTCAAAAATCCAACAGTGCGCTCCACCGGGGTTTTTCATATTGGAAATGCAACCCATTAAAAAAGTGCTTTCTGGACCGTTTTTCGAAATTCTTTCGATTTTTTTTGTCAATTACACATGTGTAAGAACTGTATGAATATACTTTTGTCCAATTTTGTTATCATTTTTTTTATTATTACATGCGCATAAGGCATATGTTTTGTCCATTTGCAATATGATTTAATAGGAAGTCAAAAGTCGAAAATGTGAATTTTTTAAAAAAACTTATCACCCTCGTAAAAAAAGTGCTTTCTAGACCGTTTTTCGAAATTGTTTCGATTTTAAGTCAATTAATCGTGTGTAAGAACTGTATGAATATACTTTTGTAAAATGTTATTATCATATATTTTTTTTTACTTGTGCATAAGGAACATGATTTGTCCATTTGCAATATGATTTCATAGGAATTCAAAAGTCAATTTTTTGGGGGCCAAAATTGACTGAACTGATGAACTCGGGATGGCCGGGCAGTGATAGTTGTTCATTTCATGTTCATTTGGTGATGTTTTTTTACTATAGAATCATATTGCAAATGCATGTGCATTGTTGTGCAACTGGTAACCCAAAAATAAAAATATGGTGATTTCCTTATGTCCATTTGTTTATGTTTCCTTACTTTTGCAAAGTCACTGTGCATTTGCAATATGGTTCAATGGGCAGGTACCATCACGAATTTGTCATGCTATAAAAATCCTGCAGGAATGTGAAATTGACTGGCCAGATCAACTCGGGATGGCTGGGCAGTGATTCTGGTTCATCTCAATCGCTCGTTAGGGTTGATTTCAGAATGTCACTTTGGTGATGTTTTTTCACTATAGAATCATATTGCAAATGCACGTGCATTGTTGTGCAACTGGTAACCCAAAAATAAAAATATGGTTGTAAATGCATTTACCGGCACTCCTATTGTCCATGCCCGCTATGGGAGTACCCTACTACGGCCCTCTATCCATGGGGGCCATCCTGAGTGCTTTATGGACAGTTTAAAATATGACGATGGATGCAGATTGTGATTTTCCTCCGTGCAACTGGTGATCTGAAATGTGCATCTGGTAACCCAAAAATGTAAATACTGTTTTAAATACATTTAGCGGGACTCCTATTGTCCATGCCCGCTATGGGAGTACCCTACTACGACCCTCTATCAGTGGGGGCCGTCCTGAGTGCTTTATGGACTGTTTAAAATATTCTGATGGATACGCATTGTTTTCATGATTTCATTATGTCCATTTGTTTATGTTTTCTTACTTTTTCAAAGTCACTGTGCATTTGCAATATGGTTCAATGGGCAGGTACCATCACGAATTTGTCATGCTATAAAAATCCTGCAGCAATGTGAAATTGACTGGCCCGATGAACTCGGGATGGCTGGGCAGTGATTCTGGTTCATCTCAATTGCTCGTTAGGGTAGATTTCAGAATGTCACTTTGGTGATGGTACCTCACTGTTTAAACATATTGCAAATGGACAAGAGTCAAGTGGACAAGAGTCCATCAGTCAATTAGATATCATTCTGTCACCAAACTGATACAAACTGACACCAAACCCACTTTTTCCAACTCGTTTAGTAGCCAACTATTACATACTTCAGAGCTGGCCCAAAATTCACGCCTTCGGTTCAAACCATAAAAAAAACATAAAACACGTAGTTACGTTCTAGCTGCGGGTCCATTTCTTATGTTATGTGTTGGCCTAGCTGAGGCGAACCCGAAACCCAAGTTTCGGGTCGATAGATCATTTGGTGTCCGAGCAAAACCCTAATTGGTGCTGAAAAATCCACTTTTTTCCATGACTTGCTATGGGGTCCTTGAATGAGCTATCGGACAGAAACATTGGGGTTTGTCTATATGGGCCGAGACGTTCGCAATGCACCTAGTCTTGCGACTCTGGGACATTTCTAAATGTCGTCATTTTCGTGATGCAAAAATTAATTGAAGGTATTGCAAATGTACGAGGCTGTTTCTCGGTCCGAGAACCTTCTAGAGCCACCTAACTCACCACGCACTATCGACATGAGGTCTAGAACAGGATTCTAAAGTTTCGGAACTCTAGGTCTGACGGTTCTTTAAAAGTTCCAACAAGGTTAACTAATGCAGGCAGTGAATGTCTCTACGCACCCCAATACGTCCCTCCTTCCAAGCTGTGTGTGTGAGTGATTTAGTTTTCCTTTGAAATTTTATGGGAAAAATGACTGATTTACAGTTCATGGGGGTTGCCTAATCACACATATGAAGTTTTGGACAGATCTGACTTTTTTAACCCTTCGAAACAGCCCCTGAGACACCAATTATGGCACTTCCGGTTGGCACAGGAACATGTGGCAAATCAACACATATCCTCATTGGGGTATTCTTTTACAGAATCCTGAGTTTTAAGTCCTTACGTTAAGAACTGACTGATTTACACAGGGTTGAATGCACTATGTCTATCAAACTGCAGGCAGGGTATGGGTATACACTTTTAAGGTGATTTTAACCACTTCCGGTTGGTCCAGGAAGCTTAGAATCAACACAGGTAGACCTCATAGTGGCCTGATGGACTGGTACCGAAGACAGGTTCATACGGCATTCATAACCCATATAGGCTTTAGGTTGAATTTAGGAGTGCAGGCAATGTATTCCTATGGGGAGAGAAGTCAATGCAAACTGTTTGATGTAAACACCTTCTTTTAACTATTAAGAATTAATGCCACACGGTCAAGGTTAGGCTTGCATGGATCGGGAGGACCTTAGGAACATTCCTGTGGTGAAATTTTTCTTCTCACCCTAACGGTTCTCTCACTGTCACCCAAAATCAAATGACGTTGTGGGGCAGGCTTTATTTTGGGCCTACTATTCTAATGGTTGCTGCGCTTAGACAGAGCGAGCTACGGTCAAGCGGGATATCTCGTTGAACTAGGCACGGCCTAGGGATTATGGTAATGCCATTGCCTGCTCTCTGTGTCTTTAAGCACCGCACTTTGTCACTCCATCCTTCCTGTGTGTGTGTGAGGGAGCTTTTCTTTGACATCTGTTGGGAGAAATGACTGATTTACAGTTCAGAAGGGTTACCTAGTCACACATATGAAGTTTTGGAGAGATGTGACTTTTTTAACCCTTCGAAACAGACAGTGTGACCCAATTAAAGGCACTTCCGGTTGGCACAGGAAGCTATAGGTAAACACATGTCTTGACTGAGGTAGCCTCTTACAGAATCCTGAGTTTTAAGTCTTTACGTTAAGAATTGACTGATCTACACACGGTTGAATGCACTATGTCCATCAAACTGCAGGCAGGGTATGGGTATACACTTTTAGGGTGATTTTAACCACTTCCGGTTGCTTCAGGAAGCTAAGAATCAACACAGGTAGACCTCATAGTGGCCTGATGGACTGGTACCGAAGACAGGTTCATACAGCATTCATAACCCACATAGGCCTCAGGTTGAAATTAGGGGTGCAGGCAATGTATTCCTATGGGGAGAGAAGTCAAAGCAAGATGTTTGAAGTAAACACCTTCTTTTTACTGTGAAGGGTTAATGCCACACGGTCAAGGTTTGCAAAGATCGGGAGGACCTTAGGAACATTCCTGTGGTGAAATTTTTCTTCTCACCCTAACGGTTCTCTCACTGTCACCCAAAATCAAATGACGTTGTGTGGCAGGCTTCAATTTGGGCCTACTTTTCTAATGGTCGCTGCGCTTAGACCGAGCGAGCTACGGTCAAGCGGGATATCTCGTTGAACTCGGCACAGTCTGTAGACTATGGTGATGCCATTTTGTGTTGATTTCAGAATGCCATTTTGGTGATGGTCCCTCTCCGTTTAAACATATTGCAAATGTACAAAAGTCAACTAGCAAGTCAGTGTCCATCAGTCAATTAGATGTCATTATGACACCAAACTGATATCAATTGACACCAAACCCACTTTTTCCTACTCATTTAGAAGCCAACTATCTCATATGTCAGAGCAGGCCCATAATTCACAGCGCCTTGAGTTTAAAACATAATAAAAAGGTAAAACACATAGTTACGTTCTAGCTGCGGGTCCAGTTCGGACATTATGTGAAGGCCTATGTGAGGCGACCCCGAATTCCGAGTTTCGGCTCGATATATCCTTCGGTGCCAGAGTAAAACCCTAATTGGTGCTGAAAATCCTTTTTTACATGCCTTGCTACGGGGTCCTTAATGAGCTATCGGACAGAAACGTCGGGGTACGTCTCTATGGGTCGAGCCGGTTTCAATGCACCTAGCCTTGCGTCTCTGAGACTTTTCTAAACGTCGTCATTTTCGTAATGGTCAATGAATTGAAGTCATTGCAAATGTACGAGGCTGTTTTTCGGTCTGAGAACCTTCTAGAGCCACGTAACTCACCACGCACCATCGACCGGGGGTCTAGAACAGGTTTCTAAAATTTCGGAACTCTAGGTCTGACGGTTCTTTTTTAGCTCGAACAAAGCTAACTATTGCAGCCACTGTCTGTCTCTACGCACCCCAATACGTCCCTCCTTCCAAGTTGTGTATTATATGAAAAATGACTGATTTACAGTTCATGGGGGTTGCCTAATCACACATATGAAGTTTTGGACAGATCTGACTTTTTTAACCCTTCGAAACAGCCCCTGAGACACCAATTATGGCACTTCCGGTTGGCACAGGAAACTATAAGTCAACACATATCCTCATTGAGCGAGCTACGGTCAAGCGGGATATCTCGTTGAACTCGGCACAGCCTAGGGATTATGGTAATGCCATTGCCTGCTCTATGTGTCTTTAAGCACCGCACTTTGTCACTCCATCCTTGCTGTGTGTGTGTGTGTGTGTGTGTGTGTGTGAGAGCTTTTCTTTAACATCTGTTGGGAGAAATGACTGACTTACAGTTTATGGGGGTTGCCTAATCACACATATGAAGTTTTGAAAAGATCTGACCTTTTTAACCCTTGGGAACTGCCACTATGACACCATTTAAGGCACTTCCGGTTGGCACAGGAAGCTATAAATAAACTAATATCCTGATTGGGGTATGCCTTTACAGAATCCTGAGTTATAAGTCTTTACATTAAGAACTGAGTTATTTACGGAGGGTTTAGTGAGTGTGTGTTATTTCAGAAAATCATAGAAAATCACAGAAATCTCGCAGAGCTCCGCAGCACACTTTAAAAAGATTCGTATGAACACCCTGCAACTGGATCTGTAACTGTTGAAAAAAAAAACGCCTATTTGTGAACATCACCAATTTGTCATTGTACAATTTTTCTTAAATGACGATAGAAAAATGGCTGGTTGTTTTTTTCTTGACACCGGAGGCTCCTTGACTTTGACGTGAAGTGGAAAAATAATTTCTCTATTTCCATTTTGGACCTTTAATCCCAGAAAAATGGCCATAACTCAAAAAACGTTGAGGCCTAGACGCCATTTTGTTCGGGGCCAACTGCCCATTATGCCAAACCTACGCTCACCAAGTTTCGGCTTCGAAATATTTATATCATCGTCGTGATTCATGATGTTTAGTACAATTGCCATATGATTCCTTATGCCCTCTTCTGGGAATTTCCGGGATAGCGGAAAAATGGACCAAAACTTGTTTATTTTATAAAATGGAAACCGAATATCCGACAAAGTTCATTCGATGACTTCCCGGTAGGTCCGGCCCTACCGCACGGCCCGACGCCGACCGCGAATTTTACAAACGTTTTCGGACGTCTAGTAAGGGACCGTACATTTCCAATATGGACTTTCTTACTAACCATACACGAAATGTCAAAATGTTCCCTTAAGGTATGTGAGGGGGCCCTGAGGATTCTCGGGGTCCATTTTGAGACCTCCAGCTCAGCGATGCTGAACTGGAACATGGGTATCGCAGTGGTACGGAGAAAGCTAGTGATGTGGAGGGCTAGATCTTTGTCTTTTTTGGGCAAGGTCCGGGTCCTAAAGGTGGATGTGTTGCCGTCTCTTTTGTATTTGGTGTACATCTACCCATTGCCGGCTTGTCTGAGGAGACCTCTAGTGAGGCTTGCCGTCTTTTTTTGTATTTGGCGTACATCTACCCATTGCCGGCTTGTCTGAGGAGAGAAAGTTAGACCATTTTTTTTTTTTAGCTTCACGCTCGTTTTTGTAGTTTGTTTGTGTTTCTTCGTCGTCATTAAAGGAACATGTATTCATATCACGCTGCGCCTTGGTCTCCTCCATTCAACGAATGTGACAGTGGTGTACACTCCTGTATTATACATTTTGACAAATAAACAAACGTTCTTTGGATATCTGAATGTCTAGCATCTGTTTGACGCTACAAAGCCCTGTACAGAGTTTATATAATTATATTCTGTGAATACTTAAGGGTAGACATTTGATATTGATATTTTGTGGTGTTTCTTACATGACGGCTCTCCAAACCTGTTCCATTAGAGCTACCATCCTGTAGTTTTTCAGGGCAATCCTGATTCTAATTATTAGCTGGTTGATACGCGTTGGAGCGAAAACCTACAGGAGGAAAGCTCTCCAGGAATAGGGTTGGAGACCCCTGTTCGACATGGTCTTATGCTGAGACACACTGACTGCGTTTACACAGGCAGCCCAATTATTATATATTTGTTCCACTAATTGGTATTAATTGCGTCAGACAATTTTCAGAACGGATCTGATTGGTCAAAAGACCAATTAATGAAACAAATATCAGAACTAGTCTGTCAGTGTAAACACAGCCATAGTCCTTTATCCAGCCTTGGTACACTGGCAATGGTGGGCTGGGGAAGCTGAGACTTTGTGCTTATTTAAATTAAAAACAATTTGTACCTTTATTTAACAAGGCAAGTCAGTTAAGAAGAAATTCTTATTTTCAATGACGGCCTAGGAACAGTGGGTTAACTGCCTTGTTCAGGGGCAGAACGACAGATTTGTACCTTGTCAGCTCAGGGATTTGAACTTGCAACCTTTCGGTGGCAATGGACTTGTCCTGTCTGCGGTGAAAGTCCAGCTGGATAAAAACTCTGCCGGAAGTGGTGTAGAGCTTCTTAACCACCAACTGTTTGGTCCTTTTGCAGAAGATTTGCCGGTACTGCATGTCTGCTGGAAAGACATGGTTGTGGTGTTAGCATTTTTGTGGAAGGGACATAGGGCAACACGCCTTTGTTGGTAAAGATGTCAACCAAATGGGACCAGCTAGCATATTGTTTAGGGACAATGAGAGCTGTTTTTGAGAGGAAAGACCAGTTAACAAAGTGAATGGGCTGGGGGGGGGGTAAAGGTGTGAAAAGTCTTAGAAAGGCAGGTCTTACACCCTAATAATTGTTGTATATGCGAGATTGAGGAGAAATGGCACCTCAATCGCTCTCATACAAAATACCTTTACTGTCTAAGCACAAACCTGCACAACCAAAACCCCCTTCCTAATCCTAACGGACTGTCTGTAAATCTCCCACAGCCCATTGACTTTGACAGATCATTCTTGTCAATAGTAGATCTTTGCCGCGGAAAATTGTAGACATGTCTTTGTATTGTGTTTTGAGAATCTGCAGAGAAGATTGAGGTGGTTATGTCATTACTTTTGTAGTCTTGATTTTCTATATTTTATTGTCCCTTGCTAGTTTCTGTCCCAAAATCCTGGTGTGCTCCATAACCGCAGTGTGTCCTCTCCCTCGTACCCAAAATGCCCCCGCTTTGGTGTATTTTTCAGCCGAGCACTGTGGAATGACTCCAGAAAAAGGTAAAAAAGAGGAGGGGAAGACTAAATTGATTACAAGGTCTGGAAGGTGCTCTGTGGTCCTCAGGCTACTCAAACCACCTGTAACCCCATAACACAAGCCATCCAAATATGACCCAATTCATGTTTATACCATGCTTACTGTAAATTGAGCTATCTTCGCAGTCAGCTTGTAAATATTTTGGCAAATTTACCTTTTTCACCTTGTGTAGAGCTAGGGGTTGGAAGTGCATGTTGGTGGAATCAGATTCTGTACCACCTACAATATTACACAATTTAACCATCCAACTAATTATTTTGATCTCTATTAGACTGGCTGGCTAAGCATATGGACATTGCAATATTGTCAGCTAACTAGTGTCACTAAATTGGCAGCAAGATTACTAGCCAGCTGAGGCTGGCTGAGAACCAACTAACTAACCATAGACAATTTATACACATTCATCATTGCTACAAACACACAGAGTAAGTTAGCTAAAGCGACAATTCAATTCATAGTGTTTTCCAGACAAGGGTGGAATAGATGGCTACCAAATGTAGATACTCTTATTTGGTAACATTAGCTAGCTTAGGTTATCTAACATCAATCAAAGATAGAATGAATAAACAAACATGTTTACTCTGCTGAAGGTAGTTACCAGTCTAGCAGTGACTAGCATGGCATAGGCGAAATTGATTGACAGTGTGTATACCAAAAGATAACTAATATCATTTAGCTGATTGATTTCAGAGTTCAATACAGGGCTATAACATAAGCTAACGTAAGTTTACCTCTAATTGAGAATCTTCTGTTTTTGTAATTAAAAAAATAATAATAATGGGATTGTATCACTTCTCAGCTGTAGTTGAAATGGATTCCCCATCAGTTCAGCCTGAAAATCCCTATGACAATCTTTGGTTACTGCATCATTCTTGATAGCCGCAAGCCGCTGGCAGAATCTGGGCGAATGATTGTGATGTTTGTGATTAAAAAGTAATGTCGCTAATAGAGTAGTGACTATATGCCGTGGCAGAGCCAGGGTGAAATTCCCCCTTTAACATTTTCACATGTGAGTTCCAAATATCTCTAACAGTTGCCCCAGTGTGAGTTTTTATATACGCTTGATGTCAGAATGCGCTCACTGTTCCAAAATGTGATTGTTACGTAACAGGACAGTTAACCCACCCTGCCATCAAACCAAATCACACTGCTTGCTAATTATCTATAGGCTCTTTCAATTAGTTAATTTCAAAAGATCTTCAAACATGTTTTATTTTCTAACAGTTTGAACTTAGGTGTGTTCTGCCTCCTCATTAATTCACATAAGAAGTAGCCCATTTTACTGTTGCGGACAATTTATGTTTGAGGCATTACTGAGCCGGACAAACTTCTCTCTTCAAGTAGAGCCCAAGCACTTCCCAATGTTTACCAAGATCATGTATGAAGACATTTCACATCTCTAGTCAGAACAAGCCTTGCACAAACTTTTTCCACTTGCCACATTTTTCAGCTGGCGCCTGCATTGCCTTCATTGTTGTTTTCTTTACAAATAATAACTTTAGACGTGCATTCCTATCAACGTAAGTATATTGTGCTGTCTTTTCTACTGTAGCATACTGTATGATGGTATGTATGTATGTATGTATGTATGTATGTATGTATGTATGGAGCATAATGTATTGACTGTTTTATTCACATGTTTTCAAGTACTGGTGACAAATCATGCATTCCCATTCTTGCAAAGATGTAATGGACACATATGATCTGTGTGGAAAGTTGTACTGATTATGATGAGCTAATGCTAAGCTATTTCCCAGCTATGTGTGGCACCATGTTTGTTGACATCATACAATGCATTCTGGTTGTAACATAAGCGTCTGTCAGACCAAAGATGTTATAACATAACGAGATCAAGGGATAGTTCACTTGACTGACTTATGGTGCTTTCAAGACAACGGGGATGTCGGAAAAACACGAGGTCAAATCATGGCATCCGTAATCTTCAGGTCTAGAATTCCAGCTTTAGAAAGAGGCCAGAGTTCAAGTTGAAATTCCAAGTTGGATGACAGTTTAAAAGATTTTCCCAGTCGGATCTCGTTTTTCCAAGTTCCCAGTTGTTTTGAACACGGCCTCAGATTGTAACTACGGTACTTCAGAGTTGCCAGCTTGGACCCCCATTTCAAGGGGTTTTATTTTTATTTAGCGTATAAACTTATCCTGTGTTTGCCCCCCATTTATTGATCATCCCCCATTATAGCAACATTTCCTGCATCATATCCCCCCCATGATACCGTTCCCCATTTTTACCCCCCATGGACTTGTAACTCCCCACAAATTAAATGAATCCCCCCACAAACCCTCCCTAAAAATGGCTTCATCCCTGTTTAGCTTTCCAACTACGGTTAGGCTAGGCAGTAGGATTGTATTCGGGGTGTGTGAGGTGAAAACATTTTACTTGCTTTGTGATATTTCAAAATTAGTAAATTACTTGTCAAGTTACATGCTCCGGTTCTTGTGTACACTGTAACAAGTACATTGAAGATTTGTAATATGCTGAAAAAGTGGCCAAACTAAAATCATATTTTTCAGGCAATGAGCACAGCTATCTTTGACTTTGTTTATTTGCATCTTATAGTGAATGGCAGTCTGGGATTAGGGAGTTTTTGCTTGTCAAACATAACCAAACATGGTTGCCATCATTAACAATTTTGCTGCTTTTAGCTTAGCTGACATGCTTCTCTTGTCTACACAATATTACATTTCTCCCTTGTGCTCACCGGAGATGTCGTACATTGTATATATGTCTAGCTGTTAGGTCGCTAACTTATGTTTTGTTTATTGTCAAAGCAACTGTTATTTAGATGGGTTTATAGAATGAGTTTGGCTGTGGTGTGACCATAGAGAGCTTTTAATGTCTCTATTTTTGGTTTGGTCAGGGTGTGATTTGGGTGGGCATTCTATGTCCTTTTTCTATGTTTTGTATTTCTTTGTTTTAGCCAGAGTGGTTCTCAATCAGGGACAGCTGTCTATCATTGTCTCTGATTGGGAACCATACTTAGGTAGCTTTTTCCCACATGGGTTTTGTGGGTAGTTATTTTCTGTTTAGTGTTTGCACCTTACGGGACTGTTTCGGTTTAATTTATTCTCTTGTTATTTTGTATTAGTGTTCAGTTCAATAAACAAACATGAACACATACCACGCTGCGCTTTGGTCCGACTACTCTTCCTCATCGACGACGAAAGCCGTTACATGTGGATGTGTTCCGTGTGATGTTTGGATGATAAAGTTCGCTTTTATCTTTTACAATAAATGGTGAAATTAAGGAACAAAGTAGTGAATATACTTATTTCCCATCAATACACATTGTTTAGATGCTTTTCAGACAACAATGCTGTTTAGACGTGTTCAGTGTAAGAACCCACCAGTCGTCTCACACCCAGAGTAATGGGAAAACACATGTCACACTGTCCCATTCTCACTGTGTGTATGTATCTGTCACACTGTCACGCCTAAAGCATCAGCAGGGAAATATGTCACACCAACGCTTTAGTTTCTCTTAAACCTGCCTGTCCCCATTTATTTTCACTTTCCATTTCACCCTCTAGCTCCACGTCCTCCTCTTTCACCCTTCTTCCTCCTCCCATCTTCCTTCCTATCTCATGTGCCATTCTCAACCTCTATCTCTTCAATATGACCTCCCTCTCTAATTTACTTCCCTTCTCCTTTCTCATCCCATCCAAGCCTGCTTGCTCTGACCTGGTTGAAGGTGGAGATTCTTGCTCACTGGTGACCCATTTTGGCCAACCTGTATCCCTCAGTTAATGTGAACTCTATGTACATTTCAACTGGCCAACACCTAATTTTTTTTGTTTACCTTTATTTAACTAGGCAAGTCAGTGAATTAAGAACAAATTCTTATTTTCAATGACGGCCTAGGAACAGTGGGTTAACTGCCTCGTTCAGGGGCAGAACGACAGATTTGCACCTTGTCAGCTCGGGGATTCGAGCTTGCAACCTTTCGGTTACCGGGCCAATGCTCTAACCACTAGGCTACCCTGCCGCCCCATTTAATGATCATTTAAAAAAACAAAATGCTTGGAAACACTGGTGAGACTTGTGAGTCAATCTTTTCCTTCTCTATTTTAGTCTTCAGGAATAGTAATGAGCAGGTCGTACAGTACATGAGGTAGTTGTGTTAACGTGTTTGAAGCTCTACCTGCAGCCTTGGGCAGTGTGGAAGTAATGCCTACTGTGTGTTTATCATTTGATACGTCTGATGTGAGTTGACTTCCCCCCGGTTTAGAACAACAAAGCCTTTATTTTTCCACACACGTCTCTTCTCTGCTCTGGGTGCTCTGCTCTTTCACAATAAAGCTGTTATTTTTCATAGGCCAACATAAACATAGGCTCTATTAAGGAATAAAGATTCCTTGGCAGCTAAGTCAAGTCCCTCTAAATGAAGAGAAAAACCTTTGTCTAACACAACCTATACCCCCCCACCCCAGCCAACTGTTTGTTATCTAACACAAGACAACAGATGATAAACGAGCACACACACACACACGTATAAATGCACACGCACACATGCAGCCATAAACACACACACCTATCCACCCACTACTGTATTTGTTTCCTAGCACAAACACACAGAGCGTAGAAGTTGTGTTCACACTATAATTCACAAGCACAGAGAAAATCCTTATGGACAGAAACTGGCTGGAGAGAGGGAACAGTGAAGTGATTAGTTTAAGCCAATCTGATCAGCCTCAAGGGTGTGTGTGTGCATTTCTGCATGAAACTGCTTGCATAATTCTGTCAACATCACCAAGCACACTCTTAGATAAAAGCTCTTCAAAATAAGCAGTAATCAAAACTAAGTGAGGGAGAGAAGGGAGAAAACAGAATATCATTCAATATAATTAAGCAGTTTTATACGGCGATAGCCGTATAGGGACAGGATATTATCTCGAATCAATGAGTGAATATGAATGAAGAAGTTTCACCATTTCATTGTGCCCATGGCATATATCATGTGAATTAAATATGGGAAATCACATAAAGTGTTGTCAGCCATTGAATAATGTATGGTTCATATATGGCCTCGCTCTTTGGCCCATGCATATAGATCTTGGCCAGGTCGCAGTTGCAAATGAGAACTTGTTCTCAACTAGCCTACCTGGTTAAATAAAGGTGAAAATAAATTAACAGAAATTAATAATAATTGACCAATATTTCTATGACAGGGGAAGAGCACTCAAACCCTGGGGTTTCTCTCTCTCTCTCTCTCTCTCTCGCTCTCTCTCACACACACAAACACTTTCCTAAATAAAACATTTAAAGGGTGAAATGGACTTAGAAATTAACAAATGTCCTATTCCTCATCAGTTCTACTCTGATATTCCTATTGCTCAGTATTTTCCTGGCTAGGGTATGTTTTTCCCAGGATATTCCGGTGTTATTTTCCACCTGTTCCATCAGTGTGGAACGTCTGTGTTTGTGTCCTCACAACTAGCTAAACACGGTCTGTTCCCACACACACAGTCCGCCCAATCCCCTGGTAGGATTGTGTAATCAGTCTAGTCAAGACTTTTCCCTGATAAATGATCTCCATTATCAATATGAACGCGCACAGCTGGCCATACACACACACACTTCCTCCCTCTATCTGCAACTTGCTTATTGGAAGCAGAACCTGTACAGCACCAACAAGGAAATGTATTTCCACATCATATCCAAGGACTGTGGTCAAAAATGTGCACTTTTAAAGAAACGTTGATGAATGTGCACTGTCCCTGTATAAATAAACTGAATAAAGTAAAGTACCTTTTAACATGTTTTTCTTATTGTCTTAGCTAATTGTCTGATTTGGTTTTGACAAAATGACCTGCATCAGAGGGTTTCCTTCTATGAAAGAGTAAATAGGCCTGATTAAATTCCGACCACTCACTCACTCCTTTCCCTATGTGTTTTTAATTGACTTACATTCGGCCCCATTCTCATCGACGGGGCTGTAGTGGAGCAGGTTGAGAGCTTCAAATTCCTTGGTGTCCACATCAACAACAAACGAGAATGGTCCAAACACACCAAGACAGTCGTGAAGGGGGCACGACAAAGCCTATTCCCCCTCAGGAAACTAAAAAGATTTGGCATGGGTCCTGAGATCTTCAAAAGGTTCTACAGCTGCAACATCGAGGGCATCCTGACCGGTTGCAACACTGCCTGGTATGGCAACTGCTCGGCCTCTGACCGCAAGGCACTTCAGAGGGTAGTGCGTATGGCCCAGTACATCACTGGGGCAAAGCAGCCTGCCATCCAGGACCTCTACATCAGGCGGTGTCAGGGGAAGACCCTAAAAATTGTCAAAGACCCCACCCATAGACTGTTCGCTCTACTACCGCATGGCAAGTGGTACCGGAGTGCCAAGTCTAGGACAAAAAGGCTTCTCAACAGTTTTTACCCCAAGACATAAGACTCCTGAACAGGTACCTAAATGGCTACCCGGACGATTTTCATTGTGTGCCCCCCCAACCCCTCTTTTACACTGCTGCTTCTCTCTGTTAATCTTATATGCATAGTCACTTTAAAAAATTTTTTTTACCTTTATTTAACCAGGCAAGTCAGTTAAGAACTGATTCTTATTTTCAATGACAGCCTAGGAACAGTGGGTTAACTGCCTGCTCAGGGGCAGAACGACAGATTTGTAGCTTGTCAGCTCAGGTGTTTGAACTTGCAACCTTCCGGTTACTAGTCCAACGCTCTAACCACTAGGCTACCCTGCCACTTTAACTACACATTCATGTACATACTACCTCAATTGGGCCGACCAACCAGTGCTCCTGCACATTGGCTAACCGGGCTATCTGCATTGTTACCCACCACCCGCCAACCCCTCTATTTACGCTACTGCTACTCTCTGTTCATCATATATGCATAGTCACTTTAACCATACCTACATGTACATACTACCTCAATAAGACTGACTAACCGGTGTCGGTATATAGCCTTGCTACTCTTATTTTCAAATGTCTTTCAACTGTTGTTTTATTTTTTTACTTACCTACACACACACACACACACACCTTTTTTCCCCGCACTATTGGTTAGAGCCTGTAAGTAAGCATTTCACCGTAAGGTTGTATTCGGCCCACATGACAATAAACTTTGATTTGATTTGATTTGAGTAATCAACCCCAGGGACACTCCCTACTGAAGCTCCCCTGCTCATCAAATAAACACTTCGGAAAGTATTCCGACCCCTTGACTTTTCCATATTTCGTTACGTTGCAGCCTTATTCTAAAATGGATTAAACATAAAATATTCCTTAGCAATGTTACAATCTGCAATACCCCATAATGACAAAGTGAAAACAGTTTAGACATTTTTGCAAATCTATTAACAATTTGAAACAGAAATACCTTATTTACATAAGTAATCAGACCCTTAGCTATGAGACTCTAAATTGAGCTCAGGTGCATCCTGTTTCCATTGATCATCCATGGAGATGTTTCTACAACTTGAATGGAGTCCACCTGTGGTAAATTCAATTAATTGGACATGATTTGAAAAGGCTCACACCTGTCTATAAGGTCCCACAGTTGACAGTGCATGTCAGAGCCAAAACCAAGCCATGAGGTTGAAGGAATTGTATGTAGAGCTCTGAGACAGGATTGTGTCGAGGCACAGATCTGGGGAAGGGTACCAAAAACTTTCTGTTGCATTGAACGTCCAAGAACACAGTCGCTTCCATCATTCTTGAATGGAAGAAGTTTGGAACCACCAAGGCTCTTCCTAGAGCTGTCCGCCTGGCCAAACTGAGCAATCGGGAGGAGAAGCGCCTTGGTCAGGGAGGTGACCAAGAACCTGATGGTCATTCTATCAGAGCTCTAGAGTTCCTCTGTGTAGATGGGGGAAACTTCCAGAAGGACAACCATCTCTGCAGCACTCCACCAATCAGGCCTTTATGGTAGAGTGACCAGACGGAAGCCACTCCTCAGTAAAAGGTACATGAAAGCCCGCTTGGAGTTTGGCAAAAGGCACCTAAAGACTCTCAGACCATGAGAAACAAGATTCGCTGGTCTGATGAAACCCAGATTGAACTCTTGCGCCTGAAACTGCCAAGCGTCACATCTAGGGCAGCATCATGCTGTGGGGATGTTTTTCAGTGGCAGGGATTAGGACACTAGTCAGGATTGAGGCAAAGATGAATGGAGCAACATACAGAGAGATCCTTGATGATAACCTGCTCCAGATCACTCAGACTCAGTAGCAGCCGTATTAGTATGCATCGCCTATATGCCAGCTCACACAATTAGTGTTGGGGGACAGCTCCCATAACCTGTGTTGCAGACGACTAATTATGTTCATTAGCAGCTCTTAACTGGTCAACTTTGTAAAGGATTCTCCCCCTTTCCACTAGCACACTCTGGGCTCTATTATAACAAACCTGGTAAATTGCAGCATTATAGGTTCTGGGTTATGTCAGAAATATAGTTGCTTTTTTCACAGCGGAAATTATGGGTGCAATAGCTGGCGGTGGTGCGAAAGGTCTGGGTTTTGATGAATAAACAAGTTCTGGGTGTGTCGAGGCTTGGCCCCTAACTGGCCAATCAGAACGTGCTCCATGGCCAAATATGTGGTTGCTTCGAATTGTTTCATTTAGTTTTTTAATGTATTGCATTGTCATGAACTCCAATTTAAATGTTAGTCCATTATAGCCTAGTTCGGTAAACAGTCTGCCCGTATTTGCTAAACATGTTGAACATTTTTGCAGTCCACATTGTTCTAATTGCATTGCATCAATATGGAAATACATTGTTAAACATAGGCTATAGCATTCATACCAATGAGGGGACTATGCCTACTGTAATTTGCAGTCTAGACATGGACATGCCAAACATATTCAATAAGCAAGATTAAATTAACTAGGCTACTGATGAGGCCTAAAAAGGCCGTTTGTATAATTCTAAGCAAACAAAATAAATTGTTTGAAATAGTTGTCTAAATACAGTTACACGCACCATAATTGCTTCCGTGGGTGTATACTACAGACAAGGCAACTTAGACTATGGAGGTTTTAACACACATTCAAACTTTTCACAGAAGCTGGATAAAGATCAAATATCAGGTGAAATTATGCTGCTTGCAAATGCCATGTTTTATAAACAACATGGAACCATCTTAGAGATCATATTTGCATTTCTCCAGAAACAGGTAACAAAATTGTTTTGCATTGGAGCCATGTACGTTCTCACCATAAAGCCATCGATTTAATATTTCTTAACATTTCTAATATGTTTTGTTTTTAATCAAATTAAAAAGAAAAAAATTGTATCTGTTTTTTCAACCAACATTTCAACTATATTTCTAAATAGGACCAGGTCAGAAGCATGATATTATCAGTCACTTCTCTCGGTCTTTCCACTGTGTGCACAAGTGGCCTAAATGTCTTTACGCATAACATTCAGACGTCCATAAAATAAAACTAGGCTACTGTCAATTGTATCGTTGCCTATGTGCGAGACCGATATTAAACAAATCTGCCGTTTGATATGGTATTATAGGAAACCAATCGTTTTTTACGTTTCTAAATATGAAATTCACTGGAACAAAGGCACGCCTTTCCTTCCATGGGCACTGTTCATCATGGCTGGATGGGCTGCGCTTATGCTCTCAACATCCATGCCAGTATCAAATGCGTTACTGTTACGACCTGCTTTTTGTGGGTCTTAAAACTTCCCGTTACCGCTGCATGAAATTGTAACTTTTGCGCTTGTTTATAAGGACACACCTCAAATATTGCCACCCTCCCAACTCAGCGCAAGTGCCGAACCTGGCGTTAGGGCTGGAAAATGCCAGTGCGCCTGTCTTTACATAACAATATAGCAAACTAACGTGCGTTTGACACTGGCACCTCCTTAGCGACAGCCGAGAAATAGAGCCCTACATCTCTCTCTCTATGATTCTTTCTCTCTCTCTCTCTCTAACTCAGATTTTCTCTCTGATTCTCTCGCTCTCTCAATTCAATTCAAAGGGCTTTATTGGCATGGAGAACACATGTTTACATTGCAAAGAAAATGAAATAGATAAAAATTAACAGTAAACAGTACACTCACAAAAGTTCCAAAGGAATAAAGATATTTAGAATGTCATATTATGTCTATATATAGTGTTGTAAAGATGTGCAAATAGGTAACGTACAAAAGACAAAATAAATAAACATATGCGTTGTATTTGCTCTCTCCCTCTCTTTGATTCTCATTTTCCAGTCCCATGCATTCCGAATGTGTGTGTAAGCTTGTGTGTGTGTATGTGCACTATATAATGTACAGTCAGTCTCAGGTGGAGTGGTGGATCCTCAGGGTTCATCCTCTCGTGGCTCCATAGGTTGGAATTTATTAATATTTTTCCTAATTTCCTAATAAATCAACGTTATTTCAAAAAACCCGCCGGAAATCTGGTGTTTCTATGTCAAACAGGCCCTCGTAGTTGAGTCTATCAGTCTCTCTCCCCTCCAACACAAGGTCATAAATCACCAGCTGCACAGTACTCCCAGTTTCCCTGAGACCTACATTTCAAAATCAAAACCAAAATTACCAATTTAAAAAGTGGAATAATAAAATCCATATTATATGTATTTTCCCTGCACAGGTCAGCCATTGAAACCCATGCACATCTGGTATAATCACAGCAGTACATTTTCCAATAAACCAGCAATAAGCTATTGGTTAAAAAAACATAATGACACATTTTACTGAAGCTTCGGTTGTTATTTAATTAGTCCATGACAATGTTTTGATAATCCATTCAGATATACCTGAAAATATGTCCTCATTCTGTCACGCCCAGGCTATAGAGTGGCTTTTATTCTCTATTTTGGGTGGGCCAGGGTGTGACCAGGGTGGGCATTCTAGTTTCTTTATTTCTATGTTTTCTGTTTCTTTGTTTTGGCAGGGTATGTTTCTCAATCAGGGACAGCTGTCTATCGTTGTCTCTGATTGGGAATCATACTTAGGCAGCCTTTTTTCCTTTGTATTTGTGGGTAGTGGGTAGTGGGTAGTTGTCTTTGTTAGTGGCACTAAAGCCTTAGTAAGCTTCATGGTCGTGCCTTTGTTTCTTGTTTTGTTGGCGACATTTACATAAATAAAGGAAAATGTACGCTCACCACGCTGCACCTTAGTCCGGTCATTTCCATGACGACGTCCGTGACACATTCGCTTAGTCCAAAATGCGGAATGCTAATGTATGACGGTTTGGCTATGTGTAAATCGATTTCTGGGAAAGATGTGCAGGTATTCTGTGTAGCACCTATGCACATTCAGTTTCTACAGTTTCTACAGTTTCTACCTTACCAATTATTTTTTTTTGTCGTATTTGGTCAAAGTATCAAGACATAGCATCTGTTCATATCTTTCTCTCTGCGGCTTGTGTGCCAGGCACAGGCGAGCTATTATCTCTCGACCCCAACAGAGGAGGAGAGATCTAGGGGTCTGAAGATGTGGTGGTTTTATGACCCCTCACGCCGCTGGTAAATCTCAGGCCACAGACAAATTCCTTTGTCCTGTTACTATGGAGAACCAGCCTCAGAACATTAAACATTAAATAAAGGGACTTTGGAACAATGGTTTCCGTCAGCCACAATGGTGGTCATGACGATAGATGGAATATGAAAATGTATGTCACTTTTGTTTTGTTATTAAAGGTTAAGAGATTACATTATTACGAAAACATTGTAACGTGAAGAGTTTTCTTAGTAGATGTTTGATGTTTATACATTGTACGTTGTATGGAAAATATCCAAATCAAAGAGAATGCTTTGGGGAAGATGAAATGTTAAGTTAGTTGTCTAAAATTGGATTTGAATGAAATCTAGACCTTGCCTCATTAACTTGGTACGCCCAGAGAATTGCCCTAAAGGCGGTTACGCCCACTTCTGACCCAAGGGTATAAAACCTGTGAGTATAGAATTTACAAAAAGACTACATGACCCAAGCTGCAGCAAGGTCTAAAAAGTCAACGAACCCAGAACGCAACGCAAGTTTGAAGACAAAGAAATCCTTTTCTACCCAAGCTATGGATGAGTAGCTGTGTCTAAGCGGGTGAATTCAAGTCGAACCACCTAGCCTCCATCTCCCATCGAATCATGGTATCTAAAGGGTTTCATTCCTACGCTGTGAGCTCTGAGCTACAGAGCTATCTGTCCTCAGAAGACCCCTTCCAGAGCAAAGGGTGAGGGAACAGACACCTAAGCCAAAAAGACACTGACATCGGGAGGACGGTCAGAGAGGTGCGCCGAAGTAGTGCATCATCGAGTAGCCTGGACGGTCCACGCAGAGAATCCTCAGAGATCATCCCCACGTAATTACATCATTATATTCTGACCCAAAAGAGCGGCAGTTTGGGGCAAGGCTAGGGTTAGAATAGCATAGCTGACAAATTCACCCAAATGTATATTTCTCTCGTGTACCTTTTTTAGTGTGTTGGCCCGTTAAACTAAGTTCTAATCAATAGACTATAATGTGTTTTGTCCATGTGTATCTTTTATCATCATTTTAGCTTTTTAGTTAATAAATATTCAACTAAGATTGATGTGGTCTGAATTCATTGGTGAGACCCGGGTCTGTGCAGATTCCTGGGCTATAAGACGTTCAGAACGAGATTGGTAGAGGCAACTGGTTAATTAGCGGCTGTTGTAAAATCGATATTCTGATATTCTTTGAGTTAATTTGGGAAATAGAAACACAATAAAAACTAGTTTTCCCATCATGCCCCAGGTTAATGAGTTAATAATTGCTTGATTCAGTTAATCACGCAAATTGAAACTTTAATCATTCGATGAACAACAGTCGTCACATTAACTAATACAACGTAACGACAGTAGCATAATGTATTTACAGTTTCATTCACAAGAAACTGGTGACAAATAATGCATTCCGATTATTGCATATATTGTAATGGACACACCTATGATGTGTGTAAAATACTTTTTTGAGGGTTGTACTGATTATAATGTGCTAAGCTATTTGCCAGATACATATGGCACCATGTTTGTTGACATTATACAATGCATTTTGGGTGTCAAACCAAAGATGTTATAATGAGGTGAAGGAATGGTTCACTCATCTTTTGGGTAAACCTCCGGAAGTGAATGAAGGGAAGTGGATGATCGTAGACGACACACCCTCTTCAACATCCATACTATAAACCAACCAATCTCTTCTTGTCTCCTTATCTTTGGTTGATGCCAAAAAACAAACATTCCAGCGCGCACAAACTACCCATCGTCGGATTACTTTTGATTTTTAGAAAGTGTTCGACTCAATTATTTCGATCAATGGTGAGCTCACCCGTGATGTGATTAATTATAAGTAGTAATTGCTATTAGCTAATTCATATAATAGTTTAAGTCAGCCGAGAGTTATAAACATATGACTGCTTGTGTTATGTCAATCTTACATCAGTTAGTGCTCGGACAAATGTAGCTTACATTTTCGGGTTTGGATGACATTCTGTGAATGTCTGAACATTGCATCCAAAAATAAACTGGTCACATTCTGGACATAACTTTGTAAAGGACCATGTTTGTGCAAAATGTTCCTATGAAAAAAAGTGCTGCCAGCTCAAATGCTGATTGTTGCGTCAATTGAAAATGGACGTTCTAAGTCAGCATTCTAATCAAGCGTTCTAATCACACTGGTTTGATCATACGCAACAGGGACCACTATAAAATGATCACACCCATTTGTTGGTACGTGTGAAAAGGTTAAGGGAATTGTTCAAACTTTTGCACATTCTAAGATCTGATGACAATATCAGTAATGTGTTTGTCGTATTCAAGCGGGGCAGAAATCTGAGAGATCAATTGGTAAACTCGGATTTACCACCCCCAAAATATCCCTTCTCAACATCTATTTGCACATCTACCGAATGGAAACTACAAGCGCTATGACTGCGCTCAATGCAATGGCACTTACAAATGTTGATCCATCAAATACCCCCAAACAGGGAAACAGACCCCAATCAAAGTTATCACGTGCTCCACCAAGGCAGTTATTTAACGTATAACTTGTCCTTGTGGTAAAAAATTATATGGTTCAAACAAAGTGCGAATTAAAAATGTGAATCTTGGAGCATCATAGCACTATCAGCTGCAAGAACTTGACTAACCCATTTGCGGCTCACTTTTTGGAAGCGAACCACTCGATTTCATCTCTACGTTATATCGACATCAAACATGTCACCCTCCCTAGGAGAGGAAGTGACCTCAACAATTTAATGTTAAAACAAGAAGCTGCCTGGATCTTTAATTTAAAGACACTTGCTCCCTTCTGTCTCAACATAAGACTTTGATCTGAAGCCATTCTTGTGATTATCGTGATTTTGCTATTCATTGTAAATATTTGTAGGCCTATGTAGCCAAATTGTATCTACGATCGAACGCTATCATTCATGTTTTTTTTGTATGTTATTTTTATATCTAAGAATTAACCAATGATTTCAGGCCACACCCAGCCATGATTACAGACACCTGAGTGTGTCCTTTGACAATCTATGAACTAGTGACCCGCAATGTTTGTCATTATACCCTGATGAAGACAGCTTGTCTGTCGAAACATTGGTTATTAGGTTATTACATTATTGCATCTGAGCTCCTAGAGTGTGCGGCTCTGCTTTTCTTTTTCAAGTGTTCTACTCCGCTAGCCAGCACCTCGCCTAAACATGTGTGCATTTCTTTTGCGTCCAGATTTGAGTCATATATACACATAAGCAGCACTGAACAGCTACTAGTTGCGGTAGAAGACTCATTTGAGCAAGGGATGGTCTTATTGCTTCTGGACATGACTTGTAAGTAGGAACATTGGATATTTGTATTTATTATTGGTGTTATTGTTATAGCTGGAATGTGTAGTTATTGCTATAATGTTAGTTACATTGTGCGTTGAGTATTCATAGAATCCCATTGTAGCCTGTGTAGCAAGTAGCTTAGCCTAAAGAAAAGGGCACAGCGTTAACATAAGACACATTACAATGCGAACAAAACATTTAGATTGAAATGTATTGAACACTATGTGTCTAACATGTAAAATATAGTATCCTATCTGCTCTATTTATGACATTTCTTTCTGTCACAGAAAATGGATAACTTTATCACCGGAGAAACTTGAATCAAAGATGCTATTCTACCAAGAGACCCAATTAGCAATTCTATTACTTCCTGTGCAAAAAAAGAATAATGCAGAAGTGATAAGTAAATTGTGTTCTAAGCTACAGGAAATAATCTCATTTAGAGTCAAAGTTGGGAATGTAACAGTATAACTTTAGCACTGTCCCCTCGCCCGAACCAGGGACCCTCTGCACACATCAACAACAGTCACTCACTACTACCAACTACCTACTTCAAGGCCTCAAAGCAAGTGACGTCACCGATTGAAACGCTATTTAGCGCGCACCACCACTAACTAAGCTAGCCGTTTCATATCCGTTACACTCACCCCCCTTTTGACCTCCTCCTTTTCCGCAGCCACCAGTGATCCGGGTCAACAGCATCAATGTAACAGTATAACTTTAGACCGTCCCCTCGACCATACCCGGGCACGAACCAGGGACCCTTTGCACACATCAACAACTGACACCTACGAAGCATCGTTACCCATCGCTCCACAAAAGCCGCGGCCCTTGCAGAGCAAGGGGAACTACTACTTCAAGGTCTCAGAGCAAGTGACGTCACCGATTGAAACGGTATTTAGCGCGCACCACCGCTAACTAAGCTAGCGTTTCACATCCATTACATTGGGAATCTTGTTATTTAGTCTAGCTGGAGAGTCGTCTATATAAAACAACAAAGTAAATCACTAAAGAACACATTTATGAAGTTAGACATTAGTATTTAGGCCAGTCTTGAACATGGATTCTTCAATATCAAACTATGCAGTATTTTTTATTTTTTTTCATGTATTATTTCTTACATTGTTACACCAGGAAATCTTAAATCGTAATACAGACAGCCGAGAACAACTTTTGGATATACAGTGGGGAGAACAAGTATTTTATATACTGCCGATTTTGCAGGTTTTTCTACTTACAAAGCATGTAGAGGTCTGTAATTTTTATCATAGGTACACTTCAACTGTGAGAGACAAAACAAAATCCAGAAAATCAGATTGTATGATTTTTAAGTAAATCATTTGCATTTTATTGCATGACATAAGTATTTGATTCATCAGAAAAGCAGAACTTAATATTTGGTACAGAAACCTTTGTTTGCAATTACAGAGATCATACATTTCCTGTAGTTCTTGACCAGGTTTGCACACACTGCAGCAGGGATTTTGGCCCACTCCTCCATACAGACCTTCTCCAGATCCTTCAGGTTTCGGGGCTGTGGCTGTGTAATACGGACATTCAGCTCCCTCCAAAGATTTTCTATTGGGTTCAGGTCTGGAGACTGGCTAGACCACATGACCTTCTCCCATTCCTCCTCTGGATCATCCAGATGGTCATTGGCAAACTTCAGATGGGCCTGGACATGCGCTGGCTTGAGCAGGCGGACCTTGCGTGTGCTGCAGGATTTTAATCCATGACGGCGTAGTGTGTTACTAATGGTTTTCTTTGAGACTGTGGTCCTAGCTCTCTTCAGGTCATTGACCAGGTCCTGCCGTGTAGTTCTGGGCTGATCCCTCACCTTCCTCATGATCATTGATGCCCCACGAGGTGAGATCTTGCATGGAGCCCCAGACTGAGGATGATTGACCGTCATCTTGAATTTCTTCAATTTTATAATAATTGCGCCAACAGTTGTTGCCATCTCACCAAGCTGCTTGCCTATTGTCCTGTAGCCCATCCCAGCCTTGTGCAGGTCTAGAATTTTATCCCTGATGTCCTTACACAGCTCTCTGGTCTTGGTCATTGTGGAGAGGTTGGAGTCTGTTTGATTGAGTGTGTGAACAGGTGTCTTTTATACAGGTAATGAGTTCAAACAGGTGCAGTTAATACAGGTAAGGAGTGGAGAACAGGAGGGCTTCTTAAAGAAAAACTAACAGGTCTGTGAGAGCCGGAATTCTTACTGGTTGGTAGGTGATCAAATAATATTGTCATGCAATAAAATGCAAATTAATTACTTAAAAATCATACAATGTGATTTTCTGGATTTTTGTTTTAGATTCCGTCTCTCACAGTTGAAGTGTACCTATGATTACAGACCTCTACATGCTTTGTAAGTAGGAAAACCTTTAAAATTGGCAGTGTATCAAATACTTGTTCTCCCCACTGTAAGAGCGACGTCAACTTACCAACATTACAACCAGGAATACGATTTTCCTGAAGCAGATCCTCTGTTTGGACCACCACCCAGGACAATGGATCTAATCCCAGCAGCTGACCCAAGACAACGGCGCAGCAGAAGGGGTAGACGGAGCGGCCTCCTGGTCAGGCTCCGTAGATGTGCACATCGCCCACCGCTCCCGAGTATACTACTCGCCAATGTCAGGTCTCTTGAAATTTGCGCAAGGGTTGCCTTCCAGAGAGACATCAGAGATTGTAGCATTTTCTGTTTCACAGAAATAGTTTTGAAACAGAGATGTTTCAGAGATGTTGGAATCAGTTCAGCCACTGGCCTTCTCCATGCATCGCGCCGACAGAAATAAACACCTCTCTGGGAAGCGGAAGGGCGGGGGTGTATGCCTCATGATTAACGACCCATGGTGTAATCATAACAACATACAGGAACTCAAGTCCTGCTCACCAGACCTAGCATTCCTCACAATCAAATGCCAGCCATATTACCTTCCAAGAGAATTCTGGTCAGTTATCATCACAGCTGTGTACATTCCCCCTCAAGCAGATCCTACGGTGGCCCTAAAGGAACTTTACTTGACTCTATGTAAACTGGAAACCATATATCCTGAGGCTGTAGATGGGGATCTTAACAAAGCAAATTTTAGAACAAGGCTACCTAAAATCTATTGCACTACACGCAGGGGTAATATGCTCAACCACTGCTACTCTAACTTCCGCGATGCATACAAAACCCTCCCCTGCCCTTCCTTTGGCAAATCCGACCATGACTCCATCTTTCTCCTACCGTCTTATAGGCAGAAATTCAAACAGGATGTACCAGTAACTAGAACCATTCAACACTGGTCTGACCAATCGGAATCCATGCTTCAAGATTGTTTTGATCATGCGGATTGGGATATGTTCCGGTCAGCCTCAGATAATTAAGTATAGAAAGACAGCCGACTGAAGGAAGGTGAAAATGAATGCAACACCCAAACAAAGACTAGAACCCTGGACCCTCACATTAAAAGTCTGATGCTCTACCAACTGAGCTACCCAGGCTCGTCATTTGCTTATTTTCATACACCTAACCTGCCGGGCATAGGCATGTGCTGACAAGGGGGCATTGTCAGATGGTACATTTCCCCAGAGAACCAGGCCTTCATTCCAAATGATACAGTCAATGAAATCTGAACTAACCATCCCCTCCAAAGAAGCATTTTGTACAAGACCTTGTGGCACAATGGTAGAGTGTTTGACTCCAGATCAGGAGGTTGTGTGTTCAAATAATGTAATTGTCAGGGTTTTTATGTGTGCAATCTCTGCCTTCTTTACACAGCGAAGTCAATAAATCAGCACAAGTACCAATCTCTCACGAAAACAACCAAGTCAATGTTATTTTGGCTCTGGGAGTGTATTGTCCACAGGTGAACATGTCATGGAAAGTCATAGAAAATGTAAGTATAGAAAGACAGCCTACTGAAGGAAGGTGAACATTAAAGCAACGCCCAAACAGGGACTTGAACCCCGGACCCTCAGATTAAATGTGTTAACCCTCGCAAGGCTGCTGGCCCAGATGACATCCCTTGCCGCGTCCTCAGAACATGTGCAGACTAGCTGGCTGGTGTGTTTACGAACATATTCAATCGCTCACTATTCCAGTCTGCTGTCCCCACATGCTTCAAGATGGCCACCATTGTTCCTGTACCCAAGAAGGCAAAGGTAACTGAACTAAATGACTACCACCCAGTAGCACTCACTTCTGTCATCATGAAGTGCTTTGAGAGACTAGTGAAGGATCATATCACCTCCACCTTACAGGCCATCCTAGACCCACTTCAGTTTGCATACCACCCTAACAGGTCCACAGACGATGCAATCGCCATCATACTGCCCTATCCCATCTGGAAAAGAGGAATACCTATGTAAGAATACTGTTCATTGACTACAGCTCAGCATTCAACACCATAGTACCCTCCAAGCTCATCATCAAGCTGGCGCCCTGTGCAATTGGGTCCTGGACTTTATGATGGGCCGCCCCCAGGTTGTGAAGGTTAGGAAACATCACCACCTCACTGACCCTCAACACTGGGGCCCCACTAGGGTGCATGCTCAGCCCCCTCTTGTACTCCCTGTTCACCCACGACTGCGTGGCCATGCGCGCCTCCAACTCAATAACCAAGTTTGCAGACGACACAACAGTAGTGGGCTTGATTACCAACAACGACGAGACAGCCTACAGGGAGGAGGTGAGGGCACTCGGAGTGTGGTGTCTTGAAAACAACCTCCCACTCAACATAAAAAAAACAAAGGAGATGATCGTGGACCTCAGGAAACAGCAGAGGGAGCACTCCCCTAGCACTCCCCTAACGTTTTAAGTTCCTCGGCGTACACATCAACGACAAACTGAAAGGGTCCACCCACACAGACAGTGTCGTGAAGAAGGCGCAACAGCCTCAGTAGGTTGAAGAAATGTGGCTACTTTGTAGCGGTATTTATTAGAGAGGGGTAAAGAAAGATTTTGTTCGGGCGCCAGGCAGGTATTAACCATGCCGAAAGGAAAAGAGTAGAATAGAGAGTACCACTACCAGACCCACACACATCAGCACAAGAGACTGCCTAGAGGGTAGCCTGTTTACCAGATAGCCAGTGGAGAGAAAAAATAATACACACCATATAAAACCCACATCACAGCACAGGGGTAACCCAAACAAGAATACCTCATACAATAATACTAATACTAATAATGGCAGAGCAATTCAACAGCAACTTCATACAAGAACGAACCCAGTCATCAACATAGGATTTGGAATAATCTGTATTATTTTCTAGTGGATGAGTGCAAAGGGTATGAATGTGGGGGGTGTTCATCGACACAACAAAGGCCTTAAAAATGTCCACAGTCTTCTCGGCCACATGTCATTAGTACACCTCAATACAGTTCACATAACAATACACAACTTGCAAGCAACCTCCCTTTTAACTAAAATGTCCAAATCCTTCTGGCAGGGCAATAATAGTCCAGCTCTAATGAACTTCAACAGGAAGTGCATTGGAAAAATAGAGAGTCTGTTGCAGGGTAAAGCACTGGAACGATAGAGGGAAGATACAAAGAGAAAGCGAACAAGAGAGATCTTAGCTGTGGTTCCGGCGTGCAGGTGTACTGTCTGACTGTCCGATGGTTTGTTGGTTTGTATGTTAAAGCTTCGCAACAATGTTGCTACTAATCCATGCGATCCATAACGGGCGTGGTCCCAAACGAAAACAACCACGACCTAGAGCGATTACACCGATGATTGAGTTAAATACTCTATAAACTACACACGCTGAAAACAAACAAAACTTCTGCAGCACAGCACACACAATCAAACTGTCGCTCCACCAAAGAGCCCCTCCCCAAAGAGCTGAATGAGCTCTCTTCATTTCTTCATTCCTTACTGCTCATGCGCTCTTAAAGTGGCGGTGCACGGTGAAGGCTCCGTGCAGATTTCGCCACACTCTTCCCCCCATGAAAAAACAATGCCTGTAGAAACAGAGAGGATGCAGGCTTTGACAGGTTCATGTTCCTGCTACACAAAACCAGGGAAGTCCTCCTCATCAGAGTCCTCCACGAAGAGGTCCTGCAGGTGTTGCTTTTGCCTGCGATCCAGCTCTTCTGCCTTAGGGTAGCAGGGCTTTAGGTCAACAACATGCACTGTCCTGACATCTTCCCCAGTGTCCTCCAAACAGACCAAGTAGTTCACTGGTCCCAACTGCTGCACTACACGGTATGGACCTTTGACAGATGATGTGAACTGGTAAAAACCTCCATCTCGAAGCTAGCTTGGCAGTGAACTTCTTAGTTGTCTTTGACAGATGATGTGAACGTACCCAGACTCGAGAGTGGAGTGGAAAACACACGTCTCGTCTATGTTTGTCATAGTTTCTCAGCTGTCGTTGTTTGGCTTTCGTTTTGCTGGCCTCCACTCTGGCTAGCAAGGTGTGGTGGTGTTGTACGGCATCAAACGCTGGGCAGTCAGGTGAAACATTCGAACTTTGCAAGACCCTGTCCATCGGACATTTTAGTGGTCTTCCCAGGTGGAGTTCGGCGGGAGTGACCCCAGAAGTTTCCTGCACGGCAGAGTTCAGTGCAAAGCGAAATTCTGGAAGATGCTGATCCCACCTTGTGTGCTGATCCCCCACGAATGAAGCAATCATCCCCTTCAGGGTTCGGTTTACCCTCTCGGTCAGGTTGGTCTGAGGATGGTAGGCTGTGGTCAGCTTGGCAATTACACCCCAGTAGGTACAGAGCTCTTTGTATATTCCTGATATGAACTGCGGACCTCGGTCAGAGAGGATTTGGTCGGGAATTCCGAATCTGGTAAAAACCTCCCTTCGCAGAATTAGAGCAACGGCTGATGCAGTGGCTTTGCGGAGGGGAAACAACTCCACCCAGTGTGTGTGGTAGTCCACTACCACCAATAAAAATTCATTCCGTGTCCCCCGGCTGGGAGGAAAAGGTGTACTGTCTGACTGTCCGGTGGTTTGTTGGTTTGTATGTTAAAGCTTCGCAACAATGTTGCTACTAATCCATGCGATCCATAACGGGCGTGGTCCCAAACGAAAACAACCACGACCTAGAGCGATTACACCGATGATTGAGTTAAATACTCTATAAACTACACACGCTGAAAACAAACAAAACTTCTGCAGCACAGCACACACAATCAAACTGTCGCGCCACCAAAGAGCCCCTCCCCAAAGAGCTGAATGAGCTCTCTTCATTTCTTCCTTCCTTACTGCTCATGCGCTCTTAAAGTGGCGGTGCACGGTGAAGGCTCCGTGCAGATTTCGCCACAACTCTTTTTACTGTTGTTTTTATTTCTTTACCTACCTATTGTTCACCTAATACCTTTTTTGCACTGTTGGTTAGAGCCTGTAAGCAAGCATTTCACTGTAAGGTCTACACATGTTGTATTCGGCGCACGTGACAAATAAACTTTGATTTGATTTGAATGTTAGCTAAAAATACTGGTAGCCTACCCAGACTACATATTGTGTATGTAGGCTACCATTGGAAATATTTCATTAATAGATGAGTATACTGTGTCTGATCATCACACTGAACCTTGAAGAAAGGCATTCTTGGCATTTTATTCTGATCTCTTCTTTATAAATCCTACCGTTTATTATTTTATGTTGTGTTCTTCCTCCCCTTTATCCTCCTCTGCCCAACAACTCAACTGGCCAAGCAGAGTATAAGGTCACCTGTGAAACAGTTATTTTAAAAACAATTTGTTTGCGTACTGTAGGTGCTTGCTACATGATGACTTTCACATTTCTATAATTTAACATTTACACACACTTTAAAGACATATCTGTTTTATCGTTCCAGGGTATGTATCAATGTGTTTGTGCATGCGTAGGTGGGATGTGTGTGTGGGAGGGTAAGTGCACTGATGCTTGTTACAGTGTGTCTATTCATCCATACAACATTGAAACAGATATAACTGCTTGTTGCCTGTGTGGTTGAGGATATAGTATAGATGAGGAGAACACTGGGTCTCAGTACATCTGATAAGTCACTGCTAGTTTTCATTAATGTCCTCTTGATTACAGAAGATCTGTAATAAAGCTAAGCAGGTATTTATGTCTAGCGCAGCCACAATGTTTAAATCTGACCAGACTAAGAGTTGCTCTCAGACCTGTTCATGCTAACTCAATGACGCAAGATAAGTCAATATGATCTGTTCTGAGACGCTAAATCAATGAGTCTAGGAGATTATCTGACCCTCAAAGACCTTAGGTCACAGAGTGGGTGACTAAAACCCACCAGCTATTCTCAGCCTATACCATGTGGATGAGCTCAACTCTCTCTCTCTCTCTCTCTCTCTCTCTCTCTCTCACACACACACACACACACACGTTCAATTATTTTTGACTCTCTCCCCTGCCCTCTCTCTCCTTGTTCGACCACTTCCCCTCTCTCCCCCACTCCATCCCCCGTCCACCCCTCTTTCCCTCCTCCCTATTTCTTTCGCTTTCTGTCTTTGTCACTCTCTCTGCCTCTCTCCTCCTAGTTTGACACTTCTGTAACCTCTCTCTCAGGCACTGCTCATGACTCACCTGATGAATAAATAATGTGTGAAAAAGCATTGCTCTCTCTTCCCCTCCTCCTAAAAACACACATACACACACTCAAACACAAAACACACTCATGTGTGGGTAGGGGGATGTGGGGGGTGTTTGAAGCCTAAACATCAGTGACTAATTGGAACATAAAACGGTGGTGTGAGAAAGCGGAGGAGGGAGAGAAAGACGAGGCGGGCTGTAAACAATCACCACACAAATCTTTCTGTGTAGCCTTAAGGAATATAAACTCCAGCCCTCTACCACTGCCTGCTCTCTCTATGTTCATTTTCTCACCCTCTTTCCTTCTTCCTCTTTCCAACTTCCCCTCCTCACACTCTCTGCCCTCTCTCCCCCCTTTGTCACTCTCTTCTACGCTCCCTTCTGTCACAGCTCTCTCTTTTCTCTCCTTTAGTTCCATATCGCCAGCACTATTCCCCTCTCTCTTCAACCCTGACTCATGTTTCTCAATCTCATTCCTTCTTTCTGCTTCCCCTCCCACTCTATCACAGTCCTCTCTCCTCCTTTCATCCCTCCCTCTCCCCATCTGTCTCTCTCTGTATGAAGGTGACCTTGTTGTCTCTGCTCGTCCATCGATTTCTGCACTCCTCGTCCATCAATCGCTGCACTCTGAGGACCCGGGGACTCCCACCCACTCATTTCCGGAAGAGAGATGGAGGGAAAGATGGAGGGATGGAGTGAAGAAAGGGCGAATATGCAAGGGAGCATACGGCAGTGCATAGGTGAATTATGTGCAGGAGTGTACTCAGTCCTGCATGTGTGTGTGTGTGTGTGCGAAGATGTATCCAGAGGTTCAAAAAGTTGGAACCAATCTGAAATGGACCTGGGGCTTTCCCACCTGGACTCAATATGCATGAATTACAAACGGACCCGAGGAAAAATAGATCCGTTCTGTATAGACTTGGTTGGATCCAGACCCGGTTTGATCCGATCCAAGTGAGGGAAGCAGCAGAAAAGTCATTTTTCAAGCTACTTTATTAACCAGAGTTGATACAGCTCCAGAGGTAGAGAGAGGTAGAGAGAGGGGCGACTCTAGTAGGCGGGGAGGGGCCATACTGTGATAGGAGGAGGGAGGGAGAGACAGCAACCAACCAAGCCGATTCGCACTATAGTACACTAATAGCTGCCACAGCTACGTTATTTATCATCAAACCAGGAAGAGCTAGCTAAGGTTAACGAGTTGGCTCTTTTAGGCTTCAGTGCGTGTGCTTTCTCATTCTACAGTTACAAATAACAACAAGTCCATTCAGAATAGCAGCCTACCTGTTGGCTCTTGGTATAAGGGCACAGGGCGAGACCCAGATGAAGACACGGGAGGCAGATGGTTTGAGTCACTGATATGTATTATAATCCAAGGGGCAGGCAAGAGAATAGTCGTGGACAGGAAAAAGATCATAAACCAGGTAAGAGTCCAGGTGTTACAGAGTGGCAGGCAGGCTCGAGGCCAGGGCAGGCAGTATGGTCAGGCAGATGGGTTCAGAGTCAAGGCAGGCAAGGGTCAAAAACCAGGAGGACTAGCAAAACAGAGACAAGGAAAAAACAGGAGAGCGGAAAAACACGCTGGTTGACTTGACAAAACAAACTGGCAACAGACAAACAGGGAGCACAGGGGAACACAGGTGACATCTGGAGATGGGCGAAGACAATCACAAAGACAGGTGAAACAGATCAGGGCGTTACACTTGGTCGTTGTAGCTACTCCTTTTCCTTGTATCTTTTTTATTCAGTAATTATAATTCCATCTTTTATTGATTAGATACTGTATCTCCTAACTGTAGCCAATTGCCGCTTTGATTACTTACGATTGGCCAACAACAACAACAATCTACACGCGTTAAGTGTGCAAAAGCCACAGCAGCAGCATAAATGAAAAAATGTCTCTCTCTACTGCACGGGCCCCTCCGGACAAGTCAGTTAAAATTGCACATACCTGAGAGCTGTGACAATCATATCAGATATGACGCAGACCAGTGATATTATTTCACATTATGGATCCAGACCCGCTTGAATCCCCGATTGGGTCTCGGGTATTCAGGTACAGGTGGATCCGTGAAGACCTCTAATCCATACTGCTTTCTGTGCTCCAGCTTGCACAGAGCCATCAGATAATTGAGTCGAGCCTCCCTCTGAAAATTACAATGCCAAGCTAGCCCCTACCCTCCCACACATACAGTATACGCACATATTGAGAAGGTTTTGGGTGAAATACTTTCCATCTCTTCCAGAAGAAGGTTAGCATTAGCATCTTCACTAACGGCTACACGAAGTGTAGACATACGCGGGCACCGTTCACACACACACAGACACATGGTCACTCATGTGCCGTTTCAGAAAGTTGCAGGACAGTACAAATCAGTGATGCATTTTGTTTAATGTTTTAGGATTAACTTGGGCAAATTAATACATTTTCGAAACTGTTGAACATCAATTCATGTTGTTTAATTCCAGTTTAAAGTCTGGATTCTGTGATTCTGTCCACATTCTCCCCAATGGCCCTATATGCCATTATTGTACTTGGCCCCACTTTGATGGGAACAGGCATGGACCATTTATGGTTCAGTGTATTACTTATTTCACATATGATTCATGGTATGTTGCCTGTAAAAAATATTTTGAAAAGCTGCCAATGTTTTAAAGAACCCAATTCTTACAGTCCCATTTTGACCACATTCTTGCCGGGATAAGTCTTTTAAACCTCCAGTGCACATGCCGGCACATTTAGGAGTGTGAGTAGGTGTGGGCCGATCTGGCTGAGCTTTTATTTGTAAAAATTCAGTGAATATACACCATCATAAAGAAATCCATTATTCGTTCATTTAGTCAGGTCCTAAGAAACATTATAAGACTAATAACATTTTCAAAAGAGTAGAATAACATAATTTCAGTGTAATTATGTTACTGGTCTATGCAGCCTACGTGGCTGCACCATGCAAATGAAATCAATAGTTTTTTGTTTTGTTAATTAAACAGACAAGACACACTTACCTTGATCAGAGTCAACATACAAATATTTTATACTAATAATATAATGGAAAATAACAGAATAAAAAAAAAAATCCCACACAACTTTTGTCACATTAAAGTGTGGAACCGCTGTCATATAACAAAAGCATTGTATTTTAAAACATTTAGCAGATGCTCTTATCCAGTGCGACTTACAGGAGCAATTAGGGTTATGTGCTCTGCTAGAGGGCATATCAACAACAACAAAAAAAGCAGTATCAGCTCAGGGATTTGAACCAACAACTTTTAATTACTGGCCAAATTCTCTAACCACTAGGCTAACCTACCACCCAAGCAGATGTCATTTTGATCCACGTTTAATCTCTTTCCTACCCTTAGGCCAACTCTGCTTTGTTAGGGAGCAGGCGCAGGGTCTCGCATTGAGAGTACCTTCATCATGATACCGTTAGAAAATAATAGCGATCTATATTTTCAAAAGCATGTGAGTATCGTGTTCATATTTCACAACCTGTCGCAGGCTTTCACAGTTGCCTATACGTGATCAAGCAAAATAATAGACCTACAAATGATTTAGGCTACATTATTGCATGCTAAATGTTTCTGAGCAGTGATAGATGAGAAAACAAATAGATTAGCTATAGGCCTACCACCTCTACTTATTAACCAAATACACAGACGGAGACTCGGTGAAACAAAATCACATTGATTGATCAGGCAAGTCACAGACTTTTGGTTGGGAGTAGACATTGGTTATTAAGCGACTGCGAGTGAAGAGCAAAATAATCCACGTTAATTAAGCTAAATAACATACTGGCAACATTTCAGATTAGTTATAATAAATGAGCCAACTAGACAAGATGATCATGAGCATACACTCACTCACCTCAACTTAGCTAACATTTTCTCAGCCTAATTGCAGCCTATAACCAATATCCAAATGCAGATTCAGTGAAAACACGCTTGTCTCAAATCAGCGTGATGGCGTTGTCCCAATCAAAACAGTGCTGAAATTATCATCTACTTGACCCACTGGAAGTTTTAGTAATCAACAATTTGATACATGCCTTCAATTTAATCATTAGCCTACTTTATTCCTATAATTTAATCATTCAGTGATGTTCATTCCCACAGTAGTTCTTTATAGATCCATCAAGTTGCGATTAAGAAAACAGTGCATGCTTAGTGGTCTGCTATGCGAAGAGATGGGCAAAGTGACATGCCTCGCAATGCTTCGAATTGTCAGGAGGATGGTAGGAGCCTAGTAACGGCTGCTGCCTAGCAACCATCAAGAGCATAAGGGCATAGTGCGTGCCAATGCAGCTTCAGCATTACGGCTACATTTATACTAAGCTGTAAGCAGATCTTTACCGCAATCATGAATAGGTCGCTTGGCAGAAAATAAAGAGAAGTTGGCAAAACGTTGCAGGCATGCTAAAGTTGCTGATAAATGTATTGGTTTGAAAGGTACTATATATGATAGATGACTTGAGGCACAGTGCAAATAGAGCTGAGGCCAGTCTCTTTCTGTTTGCCAAGAAAACATCCTGGTGGGAGAGACTCCCTCATCTCTGACCACCCAGCCCCCAGTCTCAACCCTCCCTTGGAGCCCTCACCCACTATGCAACAATCACAATACACACACACACTGCATGCACTGCCTAAACTGTATCGCCTAGAAATCAATTCACACGTTTAAAAACTTCTTATGGCTTGGGGCAGTATTGAGTAGCTTGGATGAATAAGGTGCCCAGAGTAAACTGCCTGCTCCTCAGTCCCAGATGATAATATATGCAGAGTATTAGTATATTTGGATAGAAAACACTCTGAAGTTTCTAAAACTGTTTGAATGATGTATGTGAGTATAACAGAACTCATATGGCAGGCAAAGATCTGAGAAAAAATCCAACCAGGAATTGGGAAATTTGAGGTTGGTCGATTTTCAACTCATTCCCTATTGAAGATACAGTGGGATATTGGTCATGTTGCACTTCCTAGTACTTCCACTAGATGTCAACCATCTTTAGAAACTTGTTTGAGGCTCCTACTGTAAAGGAGGGGCTCATAAGTGGTCTTTGAGTCAGTGGTCTGGCAGAGTGCCACAGGCTTGTGACGCTCGTTCACGTGCTTTTCTACAGACAAAGGAATTCTCCGGTTGGAACATTATTGAAGATTTATGTTAAAAACATCCTAAAGATTGATTCTATACATCGTTTGACATGTTTCTACGGACTGTAACGGAACTTTTTGACATTTCGTCTGCTCCTAGTGAATGCCCCTCGCGACTTTGGATTTGTTTACAAAACGCGCTAACAAAAGTAGCTATTTGGACATAAATGATGGACATTATCGAAAAAATCTAACATTTATTGTGGAACTGCGATTCCTGGGAGTGCATTCTGATGAAGATCATCAAAGATAAGTGATTATTTATAATGTTATGTTATTTTACAGTGTACTTGTTACCCCTCTCAGCAGATTACTTTCACTGTAGAACATTGTATTGAATTGAAGATATAAGCCTATGAAAGACCAAAGAGCTTTAGATTTAGAACAACAGTGTCTACATGGTATATCCAAAAATGTACTATTATGAAAGCAGTGTTTGCCATTTGATGCAAATGCTTCATTCTGACATGTGTTTATGGCATTTTGAATGCAGTGTTACATTTTGAAGGAGATGTGAGGCATTTTGCATTTTGTGTGTGCAGTTTTGGGATTTGTGTGAAGAGTTTTGAAAAAGGGAGACAGTTTTGAAAAGGTATATGAGCAGTTGGAAAAAACTGTATGTGACAAACTCATTCCACGGCTGGCCGAGTGTCTGGGTTTTTGCTCCTACCTTGTACTTGATTGATTTAAGGTAACTAATTAGTAAAAGCGCTCTCCTCACCTGGTTGTCGAGGTCTTTATTGAAAGGGAAAAATAAAAACCTGTAGCCATGGAATGAGTGATACCTTTATGCCATCAATTTCCATAAAATAAATCACAAACATTTGCAAAATGGGATTGAAACATTGCAATGTATTTGAGTAGTGGTTGAATGTGTCAGCATGTGTAGTTATTTGTTGGGATATTGTGGATATCACAGGCACTATGTCGAATGATGGAACTTCAAAGTAGACATTAATTCTGCTGCAGTGCTCACTTGTATCAATGTCCCCAGTCGAGAGAGAGAAGAAAGGAGAGAGGGGGAGGAAGAGAGCAAGAGAGAGGGGAATGGTATAGGGAGAGTATAGAAAGAAAGAGTGGATGTGGATGAGAGCAACAGAGACAGATTAAGAGAGAGGAGAGAAGAGGAGAAGAGAGGGAAAGGAAGACTGCTACACTGCTGGCAGGTGCGTGGGAGGATGAGTGGGTGTGTTCAAGCACATTTACAATCAATAACAAAACACAGGAGCGGACAGAGGGAGAGTGAAAGGGAGAAGGGGAGAGAAATAGAAAAAGGAAGATCAAGAGAGGGGGAGATGCAGAGGGAGATATGCAGAGAATGAAACAAAACTTATTTGCGTTCAATTCACAATACTCATCTGAGGGAGTAGGTAAGTTCCCTCTTATGGCACTAGATTATATGAGGGAAAGAGTGGTGGAGGAAGAGGGAGAGAGAGCAGGGTTGGGATATAGATTGAGTTGGAGTGGGCGACAGGGGGAAAAGGAAAGGGCGAGAGAGAGAGAGAAAAAACGATTCCCCCTGGTAAAGTGCAGTGGAAAGTAGATGTATTTCTTTGATCGTGAATTTGTTTCAACAAAAGTATATAGATATCAAACGATATTCAAATCACTCAAATCATCAATCATATTCATCCATGTCTGATGACGTCGGGAGATGACGTGGAACCCGGCCACTAGGGGCAACAGTGAGAGCTGTTAGTTTCAAGTAGATTTCGGTTTTGCTGCGGCGTTGTGGACGGGTCATCTGATTCCAAAGGTTGCAAGTTTCAATCCAGCGATAGTTGTTTTTGATATTTTTTTTTTAAGCCTGTCCCAAACCTTAAATGAAGACTTTTAGTTTTTATCAAAGATTATATAATTATAATTATACTAATTATACTAATTATACTAATTATACTATAATTAGTATTACGCGATTAAGCTGATTAATCATGTAACTGTAATTAACTAGGAAGTTGGGGCACCAAGGAAAATATTCAGATTACAAAGTTATCATTTCCTAAAATAACTTTTCAGATATGTTATATCTGATCAAATAGTCTTGTGATTAATTAATTATTGACTTTACCTCACGTTAGTCTCATTCCAAACGTCGTAAATTGTTGGTTATCTACACGAACCCAGTCTTCACTATGAGTCATCCATACATCAGTTAATAAATAAATGATTTAAGACAATTAAGTAATTCACAGAAATACATAAACAAAGTAAATATGGTTACAAGAAATTATAGGAGAGTGTGCCCTAGTAGGCTAAACCTGCATGGCGGCTTGTTAGACAAAGGGAAGTGGGGGTCAACTAAGAAGTCACTACAGAGTTAATAATTATAACTATTGAAATGCTAACCCTTTACAAATGACCGCTCACTCATTCTCGAACAATTGCAATCAATATATATATTTACGCTCAGTGTGTCGTCTTGATATCTGTTAAAGTTTGTTTCTTTTGTAGAGTTGTCTGTCTCTCTGTCATGGTTATAGTGGATAGTTCAGAGTGACATTCATTCATGTGGTAGAATGGATGTTTCGGCGGTTGTCGTTCTTCGCGTTCAATGATACCGAATTACTAGCTGCAGACTAGTAATTAATATCAAATACTTGTTCTTATTCTGTCGGTATCGATAGTCTAAGAGTTTAACCACATGGTATGGTTAAAAGATTCAGCAATGGTCTGCAATCTTCGTCCTCCCGTGATTGAAAGAAACATGGTCTACTTGAGGAATTCTCAAGATTGTGGTTTTATTCGGAATTGCAGAAAAGGGACTGTCCCAGGATGCCTGACCCTAACTGGGCTCATTGACGGTCCTCTGATTCAGTTCAACTCAAAAGGGAATTGGAGTTTCCTTCATTGAACAGTCCAATATCACATTACACAATTTTACAAACAGTATCATACTCACTCATTCATCTTATACAACAATTAGATGTAAACCTCATATCTGAGGCTATTATATAAACAGCGTTATGTTAATGTGGCCGCACCATCTCCCATGAGCTTCCCAAGTTGTAACAAACGGACCAGTTCGTAGCTGGATTCTTCACCGACCTTTTATACCTTCTCCGGAACGTAAACGTTGTTCGGACCTTAAGTTCTGTGAGGTGGAAGAAATTCCTTTGTTCTCTATGAAACTTCACACTATCTCTATACTGTGTGGCCATGAGGAGATCCCCTCCTCAGGAATTTACGACCTCTCTCTGACCACAGCAGCCTAGTTGAAGGAGGCAAAGGGGGGACAGGGAGAGGGGGATGGGGCTTGCTGTACCCAAAGAGGGCAACATCATGACATGAGGTAGTATGTACATGTAGATATGGTTAAAGTGACTATGCATATATGATGAACAGAGTAGCAGTAGTGTAAAAGAGGGGTTGGTGGTGGGTGGGACAATGCAGATAGCCCGGTTAGACAATGTGCGGGAGCACTGGTTGGTTGGCCCAATTGAGGTAGTATGTACATGAATGTCTAGTTAAAGTGACTATGCATATATGATAAACAGTAGCAGCAGCATAAAAAAGGGGGTTGGTGGGCACACAATTCAAATTGTCTGGGTAGCCATTTAATTACCTGTTCAGGAGTCTTATGGCTTGAGGGTAAAAACTGTTGAGAAGCCTTTTTGTCCTAGACTTGGCACTCCGGTACCGCTTGCCATGTGACAGTAGAGAGAAGTCTGACTGGGGTGGCTGGGGTCTTTTACATTTTTTAAGGCCTTCCTCTGACACCGCCTGGTGTAGAGGTCCTGGATGGTAGGCAGTTTAGCCCCAGTGATGTACTGGGCCATACGCACAACACTCTGTAGTGCCTTGCGGTCAGAGGCCGAGCAATTGCCGTACCAGGCAGTGATGCAATCAGTCAGGATGCTCTCGAAGTTGCAGCTGTAGAACCTTTTGAGGATCTCAGGACCCATGCCAAATCTTTTTAGTTTCCTGAGGGGGAATAAGCTTTGTCGTGCCCTCTTCACGACTGTCTTGGTGTGCTTGGACCATTCTAGTTTGTTGTTGATGTGGACACCGAGAAACTTGAAGCTCTCAACCTGCTCCACTACAGCCCCGTCGATGAGAATGTGGGCGTGCTCAGTCCTCCTTTTCATGTAGTCCACAATCATCTCCTTAGTCTTGGTTACGTTGAGGGATAGGTTGTTATTCTGGCACCACTCTGCCAGGTCTCTGACCTCCTCCCTATGGGCCCTCTTGTCATTGGTGATCAGGCCTACCACTGTTGTGTCGTCTGCAAACTTAATGATGGTGTTGGAGTCGTGCCTGGCCATGCAGTCATGAGTGAACAGGGATTACAAGAGGGGACTGAGCATGCACCCCTGGGGAGCTCCAGTGTTGAGGATCAGCGTGTCAGATTTGTTGATATCTACCCACACCACCTGGGGGCAGTCCGTCAGGAAGTCCAGGATCCAGTTGCAGAGGGTGGTGTTTAGTCCCAGGCTCCTTAGCTTAGTGATGAGCTTTGAGGGTACCATGGTGTTGAACGTTGAGCTGTTGTCAATGAATAGCATTCTCACAAGTGTTCCTTTCCAAAAGTGTTGAGTGCAATAGAGATGGCATCATCTGTGGATCTGTTTGGGGGGGTATACAAATTGGAATGAGTCTAGGGTTTCTGGGATAATGGTGTTGATGTTTGCCATAACCAACCTTTAACCTGTTGCGTCTACCAAACCCGGATCCGGGATTCTATTTACAGACCTAAGCTCATTACCATAACGCAACGTTAACTATTCATGAAAATCGCAAATGAAATGAAATAAATATGCCATCTCTCAAGCTTAGCCTTTTGTAAACAACACTGTTATCTCAGATTTTCAAAATATGCTTCTCAACCATAGGAAAACAATCATTTGTGTAAAAGTGTCTAGCTAGCGTAGCATTTAGCGTTAGCATTAGCGTTAGCATCCAGCACGCAAGATTTCAACAAAAACATAAAAGCCTTCAAATAAAATCATTTACTATTGAAGAACTTCAGATGTTTTCAATGAGGAGACTCTCAGTTTTTCCAAAAAAATGTTATTTGTGAATTCGAAATAGCTCCGTTTTCTACATCACATTTGGCTACCAAAAAAAAAACGAAAATTCAGTCCTCAAAACGCAAACTTTTTTCCAAATTAACTCCATAATATCGACTGAAAACATGGCAAACGTTGTTTAGAATCAATCCTCAAGGTGTTTTTCACATATCTCTTCAATGATATATCGTTCATGGAAGCATGGTTTCTCCCCTCAATCAAATGGAAAAGTACAAGCAGCTGGCAATTGCGCACCGAATTCCACGCAGGACACCAGGCGGACACTTGGAAAATGTAGTCTCTTATGGTCAATCTTCCAATGATATGCCTACAAATACGTCACAATGCTGCTAACACCTTGGGGGAACGACAGAAAGTGTAGGCTCATTCCTTGCGCAATCACAGCCATATAAGGAGACAATGGAAAACAGAGCTTCAGAGATTCTGCTCATTTCCTGCTTGACGCATCATCTTGGTTTCGCCTGTAGAATGAGTTCTGGGGCACTTACAGACAATATTTTTGCAGATTCTGAAACTTCAGAGTGTTTTCTTTCAAAAACTGTCAAGAATATGCATAGTCGAGCATCTTTTCGTGACAAAATATCGCGCTTAAAACGGGAACGTTTTTTATCCAAAAATGAAATAGCGCCCCTAGAGATCCAAGAAGTTAAAAGCACTTCATGGCTATGGACGTGTGTGCTACGGGTCTGTAGTCATTTAGGCAGGTTGCCTTTGTGTTCTTGGGCACAGGGAGTATGGTGGTCTGCTTGAAACATGTTGGTATTACAGACTCAATCAGGAACATGTTGAAAATGTCAGTGAAGACACCTGACAGTTGGTCATCACATGCTCGGAGCACACGTCCTTGTAATCCGTCTGGCCCCGCAGCCTTATGTATGTTGACCTATTTAAAGGTCTTACTCATGTCGGCTATGGAGAACGTGATCACACAGTTGTCCAGAACAGCTGATGCTCTCATGCATGCCTCAGTGTTACTTACCTCGACGCGAGCATTGAAGTGATTTAGCTCGTCTGGTAGGCTCGTGTCACTGTTCATCTCGCGGCTGTTCTTCCCTTTGTAGTCTGTAATAGTTTGCAAGTCCTGCCACATCCGACGAGCGCTGGAGCCGGTGTAGCATGATTCAATCTTAGCCATGTATTGCCAATTTTCCTGTTTGACGGTTTGTTGCAGGTCATAGAAGGATTTCTTGTAAGCTTCCGGGTTAGAGTCCCACACCTTGAAAGCGGCCGCTCCACCCTTTAGCTCAGTGCGGATGCTGCCTGTAATGGGGGCTGTGCTTTAGAAAAGTGGGTGGTGTTATATCCTTCCTGTTTGGCCCTGTCCGGGGGTGTCCTCGGATGGGGCCACAGTGTCTCCTGACCCCTCCTGTCTCAGACTCCAGTATTTATGCTGCAGTAGTTTGTGTCGGGGGGCTAGGGTCAGTTTGTTATATCTGGAGTACTTCTCCTGTCCTATTCGGTGTCCTGTGTGAATTTAAATGTGCTCTCTCTAATTCTCTCTTTCTCTCTTTCTTTCTTTCTCTCTCTCGGAGGACCTTAGCCCTAGGACCATGCCTCGGGACTACCTGACATGATGACTCCTTGCTGTCCCCAGTCCACCTGTAAGTGCTGCTGCTCCAGTTTGAACTGTTCTGCCTTATTATTATTGGACCATGCTGGTCATTTATGAACATTTGAACATCTTGGCCATGTTCTGTTATAATCTCCACCCGGCACAGCCAGAAGAGGACTGGCCACCCCACATAGCCTGGTTACTCTCTAGGTTTCTTCCTAGGTTTTGGCCTTTCTAGGGAGTTTTTCCTAGCCACTGTGCTTCTACCCCTGCATTGCTTGCGGTTTGGGGTTTTAGGCTGGGTTTCTGTACAGCACTTTGAGATATCAGCTGATGTACGAAGGGCTATATAAATAAATTTGATTTGATTTGATTTGTAATCCATGGTTTCTGGTTGTGGTATGTACACACTGTCACTGTGGGGTGAGTTCCTTGATGAAAACCTGCTCCAGAGTGCTCAGGACCTCGGACTGGGGCGACGGTTCACCTTCCAACAGGACAATGAGGATCAGCGTGCGGATGTGCTGTTTCCTACCCTTACCACCCGGGGACGTCCTTAGCTCACTGATGAGCTTTGAGGGCAGTAAGGTGTTGAACACTGAGCAGCAGTCAATGAACAGCACTCCCACATAGGTGTTCCTTTTGTCCAGGTCGGAAAGGGCAATGTGGAGTGCAATAGAGACTGCATCAGCTGTGGATCCGTTGATGCGGAATGCAAATTGGTGTGGGTCTAGGGTTTCTGGGATAATGGTGTTGATGTGAGCCATGACCATCCTTTCAAAGCACTTTATGGCTACAGACATGAGTGCTATGGGTCGGTAGTCAGTTAGGCAGGTTACCTTGGTGTTCTTGGGCACTAGCACTATGACGGTCTGCTTAAAACATGTTGTTTATTGCATACTCGGACAGGGATAGGTTGAAAATGTCAGTGAAGACACTTGCTAGATAGTCAGCGCATGCTCGCAGTACATGTCCTGGAATCTGTCTGGCCCTGCAGCTTTGTGAATGTTGACCTGTCTAAAGGTCTTACTCACACCGGCTGCGGAGAGCGTGATCAGTCTTCAGTTCAGCTGGTGCTCTCATGCATGTTTCAGTGTTATTTGCCTAGAAGCGAGCATAGAAGTTGTTTAGCTCGTCCGGTAGGCTCATTTCACTGGGCAGCTCTCAACTGTGCTTCCCTTTGTAGTCTGTAATAGTTTGCAGGCCTTGCCACATCCGACGAGCGTCAGAGTCTTTGTAGAACGACTCGCTTTTAGCCCTGTATTGATGCTTTGCCTGTTTGATGCTTCGTCGGAGGGCATAGCGGGATTTCTTATAAGCTTCCGGGTTAGAGTCCCGCTCCTTGACAGCGGATGTTCTAGCCTTTAGCTCAGTGAGGATGTTGCCTGTAATCCATGGCTTCTAGTTGTGGTATGTACGCACAGTCACTGTGGGAATGACGTCATCGATGCACTTATTGATGAAGCCATTGACCGATGTGGTGTACTCCTCAATGCCATTGGAGGAATTCTGGAACATATTCCAGTCTGTGCTTGCAAAACTGTCCCGTAGTTTAGCATCTGCTTCATCTGACTTTATTGATCTGACTTTATTGATCTAGTCACTGGTGCTTCCTGTTTGTAAGCAGGAATCTGGAGGATATAATTATGGTCAGATTTGCCTAATGGTGGGTGAGGCAGATCTTTTAACTTCTTGATGCTACCTACCCATCTTTGTCGCGGGATCATTTTTGTCAACAACCGCTGAATAGCATAGCGCAACAGTCAAATAATATTACTAAAAAATATTCATATTCATGAAATCACAAGTGCAATATTGCAAAACACAGCTTAGCCTTTTGTTAATCCACCTGTCGTCTCAGATTTTGAAATTATGTTTTACAGCGAAAGCAATCCAAGCGTTTGTGTAAGTTTATCGATAGCCTAGCATAATTATGTACACTTAGCATCAGGAAGCTTGGTCACGAAATCAGAAAAGCAATCAAATGAACTGTTTACCTTTGATGATCTTCGGATGTTTTCACTCACGAGACTTCCAGTTACACAACAAATGTTCCTTTTGTTCCATAAAGATTATTTTTATACCCAAAATACCTCAGTTTGTTTGTTGCGTTAATTTCAGAAATCCACAAGAAAGAGCGGTCATGACAACGCAGACGGAAATTCCAAATAGTCTTTATAATGTCCACAGAAACATGTCAAAAGTTTTTAATAATCATTCCTCAGGTAGTTTTTAAAATATATATTCGATAATACATCAACCGGTTTGTAGGTTTTTCAATAACAGCGGGAGGAACAATGGTGGCTTTACTGTGTAGCGCAAAAACTCACTCTGAGAGCCCCACCTATCCACTTACGCAATGTGATCTTTCATGCTCCTTTTTCAAAATAAAAGCATGAAACTATGTCTAAAGACTGTTGACACCTTAGGGAAGCCAGAGAAAAATGAATCTGGTTGATATCGTTTAAATGGAGGATAGGCATGCATAGGAACAGAAGGGTTTCAAAATAAGAGGCACTTCCTGATTGGATTTTCCTCAGGGTTTCGCCTGCAATATCAGTTCTGTTATACTCACAGACAATATTTTGACAGTTCTGGAAACGTTAGAGTGTTTTCTATCATAAGCTGTCAATTTCATGTGTGTTCTAGCATCTGGTCCTGAGAAATAGGCTGTTTACTTTGGGAACGTTATTTTTCCAAACATAAAAATAGTGCCCCCTAGCTGCAAGAGGTTAATGACTCTCTGTGTGTGGAGTATAGCTGGTCCAGAGTTCTTTTCCCTCTGGTTGCACGTTTAAAATGTTGATAGAAATGAGGTAAAACTGATTTCAGTTTCCCTGCATTAAAGTCCCCAGCTACTAGGAGCGCCACCTCTGTGTGAGCGTTTTCTTGTTTGCTTATGGCGGAATACAGCTCATTCAATGCTATCTTGGTGCCACCCTCTGACTGTGGTGGTATGTAAACAGCTACAAAGAATATAGACAAAATCTCTCGGTAAGTAATGTGGTCTGCTTATGAGAAACTCTACCTCAGGCGAGCAATGGCTCGAGACTTCCTTAGATATCGTGCACCAGTTGTTGTTTACAAAAAAACGTAGACTGATGCCCCTTGTCTTACTACACTCCACTGTTCTATCCTGCCGGGAACATTGTATAACCAGCCAGTATGTTGATGTCGTCATTCAGCCACGACTCCATGAAGTACACTGCTCAAAAAAATAAAGGGAACAATGAAATAACACATCCTAGATCTGAATGAATGAAATATTCTTATTAAATACTTTTTTCTTTACATAGTTGAATCTGCTGACAACAAAATCACACAAAAATTATCAATGGAAATCAAATGTATCAACCCATGGAGGTCTGGATTTGGAGTCACACTCAAAATCAAAGTGGAAAACCACACTACAGGCTGATCCAACTTTGATGTAATGTCCTTAAAACAAGTCAAAATGAGGCTCAGTAGTGTGTGTGGCCTCCACGTGCCTGTATGACCTCCCTACAACGCCTGGGCATGCTCCTGATAAGGTGGCGGATGGTCTCCTGAGGGATCTCTTCCCAGACCTGGACTAAAGCATCCCAGATGTGCTCAATTGGATCCAGGTCTGGGGAACGGGCGGGCCAGTCCATAGCATCAATACCTTCCTCTTGCAGGAACTGCTGACACACTCCAGCCACATGAGGTGGCTTGCAGTAGGAGGAACCCAGGGCCAACCACACCAGCATATGGTCTCACAAGGGGTCTGAGGATCTCATCTCGGTACCTAATGGCAGTCAGGCAACCTCTGGCGAGCACATGGAGGAAAGAAATGCCACCCCACACCAAGACTGACCCACCGCCAAACCGGTCATGCTGGAGGATGTCTGTTACATGTGCTCAGTGAGAACCTGCTTTCATCTGAAGATCACAGGGCGCCAGTGGCGAATTTGCAAATCTTGGTGTTCTTTGGCAAATGCCAAACGTCTTGCACGGTGTTGGGCTGTAAGCACAACCCCTACCTGTGGACGTCGGACCCTCATACCACCCTCATGGAGTCTGTTTCTGACCATTTGAGCAGACACATGCACATTTGTGGCCTGCTGGAGGTCATTTTGCAGTGCGCCTCCTGCTCCTCCTTGCACAAAGGCGGAGGTAGCGGTCCTGCTGCTGGGTTGCTGCCCTCCTACGGCCTCCTCCATGTCTCCTGATGTACTGGCCTGTCTCCTGGTAGCGCCTCCATGCTCTGGACACTACGCTGACAGGCACAGCAAACCTTCTTGCCACATCTCGCATTGATGTGCCATCCTGGATGAGCTGCACTACCTGAGCCACTTGTGTGGGTTGTAGACTCCGTCTCATGCTACCACTAGAGTGAAAGCACCGCCAGCATTCAAAAGGTGACCAAAACATCCGCCAGGAAGCATAGGAACTGAGAAGTGGTCTGTGATCCCCACCTGCAGAACCACTCCTTTATTGGGGGTGTCTTGCTAAATGCCTATAATTTCCACCACTATTCCATTTGCACAACAGCATGTGAAATGTATTGTCAATCAGTGATGCTTTCTAAGTGGACAGTTTGATTTCACAGAAGTCTGATTGACTTGGAGTTACATTGTGTTGTTTAAGTGTTCCCTTTATTTTTTTGAGCCGTGTATAAGATGTTACAGTTTTTACTGTCCCGTTGGTAGTTTAATCCTCCCAATAACTCATCCATTTTATTGTCCAAGAATTGCATGTTTGTTAGCAGAATTGAAATGATTGGGGGTTTATTCGATCGCCTTTATTCGATCGCCTCCTACTCCTCAGAGGGCCTGCCCTCCGGCCTCTCTTTCTCTGCCTCCTCTTCACGCAGATCACTGGGGTCGGGGGCTGTTCCCGAGGGAGCCATATGTCCTCCGCCTCAGGCTTGTCAGAGTCGTGAAAGAAGAAAAAGGATTCTGCTAGTCCGTGGTGATTAATCACTGTTCTGATGTTATTTTCAGCCATAAGTGACGGTAGCGGCAACATTATACACAAAAATAATTGTAAAGAAAGTTACAAACGCAGATAAACAAACAAAGAATTGTTGGGGGCACGTAAAACGTCTGCCTTCTGTTCCGGCACCAAGTTTCTTCTTATTTTTGGTGTCCTATAGTAGTGGTTTCTTTGCAACAATTCAACCATGAAGACCTGATTCACGCGGTCTCCTCTGAACAGTTGATATTGAGATGTCTGTTACTTGAACTCTGTTAAGCTTTTATTTGGCTACAATATGAGGTGCAGTTAATTGTTGATTTCTGAGGCTGGTAACTCTAATGAATTTATCATCTGCTGCAGACGTAACTCTGGGTCTTCCTTTCCTGTGGCGGTCCTCTCTCGCCAGTTCACCATAGCTCTTGTTGGTTTCTTTAAAAGTTCTTGAAATGTTCCAGACTGACTGACCTTCGTGTCATAAAGTAATGATGAACTGTCATTTGTCTTTGCTTTTTTGAGCTGTTCTTGCCGTAATTTAGACTTACCAAATAGGGCTATCTTCTGTATACCACACCTACCTTGTCACAACACAACTTATTGGCTCAAACGGATTAAGAAGGAAATAAATTCCAGAAATTACCTTTTTACAAGGCACACCTGCTAATTTAAATATATTTTTTGATACTTAAAGGGTTCCTAAAATTCTAAATCAAATAGCTAAATGAGTTTTGGCATGACCTTAAAACAATTCCATATGTTAGCTTGCTAGAAGTGGGTTAAACTGGAACCCGGCTACCTTCAGGCAAGTCTTGTATGTGTTCGTGAGAAGATGCATGTGTTTGTGAGAACATGCACGTGTTCGTGAGAGTCTCATCTTTCCATACAGTGGTCATATTAGTTTGTAGATCAAACCATTCAGATGCTTCAGACATTTTCATTGGAAGACTGATTTTCGGAATGTCTCATGGTCTGACAAACACCGCTGTAGCTCGACCACCTTCCACCGCAGATGCAAAAGGCTGCCATTGGCAGATGTGGTGGATATAGAGACGCATCTCTAGCTTAGGGATGCATTGAAATTTACAGAATGGGTACCTGCAGGAAAATATGGGAGGGTCATGCTTTTTCAATTTCAATTTATTAAAATCTAGACCAGTGGATTTTTATGTAATTTGTAATTGAAATGTCAATATTTCTCAGCATTTTAGAATTAGTTGCTTAGGCTATATATCGATGTATGCCCGTTGCCACCCCTTATCTCTGATTTTCTGCTGTGAGCGTAATATTCAGTGTTTCTATAGGCTATTTAGTGTGGTCAAATCAAATTCAATCAAATTATCCATAGCCTATAGGTTATATGCTATGAAGTGCATGCTCAGAGAAGCACAGAGCAAAGTTATATTTTGAAGAAAATGTACTTCCTTCCTTAGTCTTTTGCACTGCTTGGATGGCCTAAATCAGTGGTCACCAACCTTTTCTGAGTCAAGATAAAGAAAAATGTAACGCAAAACTTTATTGCTGGGTTTTTTACAGAAATGTTTGGTGATCATCTAGGAATGCCTTGGAGATCGACCAGCCGAACATGGGGCATCCCTCCTTTGTTAGTGAGCATTCCTCCTTTGCCAAGATCCATCCACCTAACAGGTGTGGCATATTAAAAAGCTAATTAAACAGAAAGATCATTACACAGGTACACCTTGTGCTAGGGACAATAAAATAACTATAAATGTCTAGTTTTGTCAAACAACACAATGCCACAGATGTCTCAAGTTTTGAGGGTGTGTGGAGTTGGCATGATGACTGCAGGAATGTCCACCAGAGCTGTTGCCAGAAAATGTAATGTTTATTTCTCTACCACAAGCCACTTCCAGCTCCATTTTTAGAGAATTTGACAGTATGTCCAACCAGCCTCCTAACCACAGACCATTTGTAGAATGGCTGGTCCTGGCTCCCAAGTGGGTGTACCTATGCCCTCCCAGGCCCAAACATGGCTGCACTCCTGCCCAGTCATGTGAAATCGATACATTAAGGCCTTTTTTTTCAATTGATAGATTTCCTTATATGAACTGTAATTCATTAAAATTGTAGACATTGTTGCATGTTTCATTTATATTTTTGTTCAATATATATTAAACACAGGAAAATCACATTTTTGCCTGCACTGGGCCTTGAAGTTAGAACATTTTCCTATCAATCTAATTTGCATAACATTGTGATTGGATGATAGCTGTGAGGGTTCAGGATCAAACACTTTTATCTCCTCAAAATCATTATTGATATAATGTTCATATTTGAAGATTGCCAAAAGGCCAGTCTCTTTGGCAAATTACAGGAGTGGCAAGGTGTGGAATGTAATAGCTGAACAGAGACAGCAGCCAGGGTAGTCAATATGGTGGGTACCCCACATCTCTAAACATTGCTTTGAATGGAAATGTCTTTTCACACAGTCTTTCTGTTCAGTTGGGTCCCTGGCCAGCAGCCACCATTCAGAAAACCTAAGGAGAGATCGCCCTCAGGTGGTGAGTTAATGCATCCACACCCAAGTGGAGAGGCAATAAGGGCTGTGAAACCTTATCAATTTGGAGATTATTTGAACATGCTCATATCTTAAAACAATGCTTTAATTTGACTCGTGCCAAGACGATAAAATATACCTACTGTCCAAATAATGGATGAATTGCAAATACCTTAGTTGGTGTTAGACTTGAGAGATGTTACTAAGCAGCTTGTTCCCTCATTTATTAATTAACATAACAGGGATGGGGTCTGGCATCTGAATTAATATTTAAAATACTGAGATATATTGTATGCAATTTTTTGTTGAAATTAGATAATTTTATGCAAGTACAATTGAGTACCACAGTATGAGTTAAACATGGAAGTGGTTCCTATCGTTTTTTCACCATTCATTTTTATGTCTGGGATTTTTGACCTACTTCATATAAGGTCTGTGTTTTGCGTAGGCTTACCCTCAAGTGACGTTTTGATAACCGTGCAAATCTCTCTCGGATAAGGTAACGTGTATCAATATATTCGCCTGTAATTACCCCCCCCCCCCCAAAAAAAAATATGAAATGCTAATGTGCCAATCACACAGAACTACACAACCTGTCATAAGCTAAAACGTCATCCCTCAAGGCCCATTTCTCCATGCAGTAAGCTAGAAAGTATGCAGATAGCCTTTTTACTTTGATATTGTGCATTTCTCGTGTGTGTTGTTGTTTAGCATTTTTCAAATTACCTAGCTTGTTAACTAGAATTAATTACCCTCTGGCCTTTGTAGTGAACAAGCTAACCTAAGTTCTCTCCGTTGATCTGAAGCCAGCTGCCAGGATGGTTCTGTGCAATGTATCGGATTGTAACCACTAAATCATATCAAATTGTATTGGTCACACATGGTTAGCAGATTCTATTGCGAGTGTCGCGAAATGCTTATTCCTCTAGATCCGACAGTGCAGCAGTATCTAACAAATTCCACAACAAAATCTAATACACACAATCTAATAAAGGAATGGGATGAGAATATATATGAATGATCAGTGACAGAGTGTCTAAGATGCAATTGATAGTAAAGAATAGATAGCGAAGGTAACTTTTATCAATATGCTGATTGGAGAGTTACTGCCACTCTGAAATCCATAAGTTACTCCCATAAGCACATGTGCATTTTATTGTTTTCCGACCTCTTTAATTCAAGAGGCGTCGCTGGAGCCGCATGACAAGGTAGACCCAGTTTGCTAGCTGCACAGAAGCTGTTTTGGTTATGTCAATGATATGTGGTTAGCTAGTTGCTTATGAAAATTCGCTAGATAATCACTACTTAAAAAAGTCTGACTACACATACCGTGAGTTAATGTTCACCAGCTAGCTACCTAAATATCACCTGGCGGGCTAGCTAGTTAGGCACATTTGTTAGCTATATTAGCTAAAGTTGGCTAGCTAGCTCACAAAGGACTTGTTATTACATAAAGCCGGAAATAACTTTTGGATATCAGAACGGTGGTAACTCACCAGCATTACTACTGGGAATACGGCTTTCCCGAATTGGATCCTTTGTTCGTACCCACCAAGGCAATTGAACTGATTCCGGAGGCTGATCCAAAACACTGCCGGCAGAGGAGAGATATTTGGAGTGGACTTCTAGTCCAACTCAGGAGGCATGCACCCCATCCATTACTTCCAAGTATATTTCTCCGTAATGTTCAGTCACTGGATAATAAGGTAGACGAGCTCAGGGCGAGAATCCCCATTCAGAGACATCAGGGATTGTAACATGCTCTGTTTCACGGAAACATGGCTCTCTCGGGATATACTCTTGGGATACAGTCTTTGTACATACATACCTGGGTTCCCAGTACATCGCAAAAAAAAGATCTCTGGCCTCGTGAGTGGCACAGTGGTCTAAGGCACTATTAGTTGTTAGCTGTACCACTAGAAATCCTGGTTTGAGTCCAGCCTCTGTCGCAACCGGCCGTGACCGGGAGATCCATGGGGCGGCGCACAATTGGTCCACCGCTGTCGGAGCTAGGGGAGGGTTTGGCCGGCAGGGACGTCTTTGTCCCATAGGATGCATGGCTCTCTGTGCGGGAGTTTCAGCAATGAGACAAGACTGTAACTGCCACTTGGATATCATGAAAAAGGGGTAAAAGTAAAAATAAATAATTTATTATAAATGATTAAATAAATAATTTATTAATTAAGAACACTCTGGGAAGAAGAAAGGTGGGGGTGTATGGTTCATGATAAACCACTCATGGTGAGATTGTGATAATACACAGAAACTCAAGTCTTTTTGTTAACCCGAACTTGAATAGCTCACAATCAAATGCCGACCGTATTAGCTCCCAAGAGAATTCTCTTGGTTATGGTCACAGACATGTATATTCCCCCTCAAGCCAATACCATGACGGCCCTCAAAGAACTTCACTGGACTTTATGCAAACTGGAAACCACATCCTGTGGCCGCAATTATTTCATCTGGGGATTTTAACAAAGCAAACTTTTATTTTTTTATTTTTTTATTTTACCTTTATTTAACCTTTCTGATCTCCCCATCCCGGATCCGGGATCGTGAATACAGACTCAAGCTCATTACCATAACGCAACGTTAACTATTCATGAAAATCGCAAATGAAATGAAATAAATATGCTAGCTCTCAAGCTTAGCCTTTTGTTAACAACACTGTCATCTCAGATTTTCAAAATATGCTTCTCAACCATTGCAAAACAAGCATTTGTGTAACAGTATTGTAGGCTAACGTAGCATTTAGCATTAGCATTCAGCTGGCAACATTTACACAAAAAAACAGAAAAGCATTCAAATAAAATCATTTACCTTTGAAGAACTTCAGATGTTTTCAATGAGGAGACTCTCAGATAGCAAATGTTCAGTTTTTCCTGAAAGATTATTTGTTTAGGACAAATCGCTCCGTTTTCTGCGTCACGTTTAGCTATGAAAAAACCCCTGTATCCAGGATTGTGTAAATCTATCAGCAAGCTCATTAGCATAACACAACGTTAACTATTTATGAAAATCGCAAATGAAATGAAATAAATATGCCATCTCTCAAGCTTAGCCTTTTGTAAACAACACTGTCATCTCAGATTTTCAAAATATGCTTCTCAACCCTAGGAAAACAATCATTTGTGTAAAAGTAGCTAGCTAGCGTTAGCATTTCGCGTTAGCATTTAGCGTTAGCATTAGCGTTAGCATCCAGCACGCAACATTAACAAAAACATAAAAGCCTTCAAATAAAATCATTTACCTTTGAAGAACTTCTGATGTTTTCAATGAGGATACTCTCAGTTAGATAGCAGATGCTCAGTTTTTCCAAAAAGATTCCTTGTGTATTAGAAATAGCTCCGTTTTATACATCACATTTGGCTACCAAAAAAATCTGAAAATTCAGTCCTCAAAACGCAAACTTTTTTCCAAATTAACTCCATAATATCGACTGAAAACATGGCAAACGTTGTTTAGAATCAATCATCAAGGTGTTTTTCACATATCTCTTCATTGATACATCGTTCTTGGACACATGCTTTCTCCCCTGAATCAAATGGTAAAGTAGAAGCAGCTGGCAATTGCGCACCGAATTCGACGCAGGACACCAGGCGGACACTTGGAAAATGTAGTCTCTTATGGTCAATCTTCCAATGATATGCCTACAAATACGTCACAATGCTGCTAAGACCTTGGGCGAACGACAGAAAGTGTAGGCTCATTCGTTGCGCAATCACAGCCATATAAGGAGAGAATGGAAAACAGAGCTTCAGAAATTCTGCTAATTCCTGGGTGATGCATCATCTTGGTTTCGCCTGTAGAATGAGTTCTGGGGCACTTACAGACAAAATCTTTGCAGATTCTGAAACTTCAGAGTGTTTTCTTTCCAAAACTGTCAAGAATATGCATAATCGAGCATCTTTTCATGACAAAATATCGCGCTTAAAACGGGAACGTTTTTTATCCAAAAATGAAATAGCGCCCCTAGAGCTCTAACAGGTTATTAACCAGGTAGGCAAGTTGAGAACAAGTTCTCATTTACAATTGCGACCTGGCCAAGATAAAGCAAAGCAGTTCGACAGATACAACGACACAGAGTTACACATGGAGTAAAACAAACATACAGTCAATAATACAGTATAAACAAGTCTATTACAATGTGAGCAAATGAGGTGAGAAGGGAGGTAAAGGCAAAAAGGCCATGGTGGCAAGGTAAATACAATATAGCAAGTAAAACACTGGAATGGTAGTTTTGCAATGGAAGAATGTGCAAAGTAGAAATAAAAATAATGGGGTGCAAAGGAGCAAAATAAATAAATAAATTAAATACAGTTGGGAAAGAGGTAGTTGTTTGGGCTAAATTATAGGTGGGCTATGTACAGGTGCAGTAATCTGTGAGCTGCTCTGACAGTTGGTGCTTAAAGCTAGTGAGGGAGATAAGTGTTTCCAGTTTCAGAGATTTTTGTAGTTCTTCTTGAGGAACTTGAGGAAAACGCAACCGAAGTTCTACCGACACATTGACTGTAGCACTCGTTAGACCACTGCTACTCAGCTTTTCGAAATGCCTACAAGGCCCTTCCCCGCCCTCTGTTTGGCCAATTTGATCATGATTCCATTTTACTCCTCCCTTCCTATAGGCAGAAACTCAAACCGGAAGTACCTGTGCTAAAGACTATTTAACACTGGTCTGACCAATCGGAATCCACGCTTCAAGATTGTTTTGATCACATGCACTGGGATAAGTTCTGCGTAGCCTCTAAGAATAACATCGACAAAAACACGGATATGGTGACAGAGTTTATCAGGAAGTGTATAGGAGATGTTGTATCCACTGTGACTATTAAAACCTACCCTAACCAGAAACTGTGGTTGGATAGCAGCGTTCGCGCAAAACTGAAAGTGCAAACCACTGCATTTAACCATGGAAAGGTGACTGAGAATATGGCAGAATACAAACAGTTTAGTTATTGCAATCGAACAGGCAATCGAACAGTTAAAACATCAGCATAGAGACAAAATGGAGTCGTAACTCAATGACTCAGACACTAGATGTACAGCGCTTCCTCATTTAAATGTTGTGTCATACTGCGGCACACCTTGCGGTCTGCTGCAGCATTATTTCTGTTACTGCTAGTTTGACCACCAGAGGGCATCTTTGAGAAGCATTTGATAGTCTTCCATATTGGCATTACCAGAGAAGGGGAGGGCACGCGGGAGACCGGGGTTCAATTCCCCGACGGGGAGCAAGGAGTAGGCAGTCCTTGTAAATAAGAATTTGTTCTTAACTGATTCCGTATGTGTTATTTCATAGTTGTGATGTCTTCTCTACAATGTAGAAAGTAGTGGCCCCATCCAACAATACTCCCAGACAGGGCCAGTCAGGCAGGATATAACCCCACCCACTTTGCCAAAGCACAGCCCCCACAGGACTAGAGGGATATCTTCAACCACCAACTTACCATCCTGAGACAAGGCTGAGTATAGCCCACAAAGATCTCTGCCATGGCACAACCCAAGGGGGGAGGGCAACCCAGACAGGAAGATCACGTCAGTGACTCAATCCACTCAAGTGACGCACCCCTCCTAGGGACGGCATGGAAGAGCACCAGTAAGCCAGTGACTCAGCCCCTGTAATAGGGTTAGAGGCAGAGAATCCCGGTGGAGAGAGGGGAACCTACCAGGCAGAGACAGCAAGGGCGGTTCGTTGCTCCTGTGCCTTTCCGTTCACCTTCACACTCCTGGGCCAGACTACATTCAATCATAGGACCTACTGAAAAGATGAGTCTTCAATAAAGACTTAAAGGTTGAGACCGAGTCTGTATCTATTACATGGGTAGGCAGACCATTCCATAAAAATTGAGCTCTAGCTGTTTGCTTAGAAATTCTAGGGACAGTTAGGAGGCCTGTATTTACGCCAGGACCAAATCGGAAAGATATGTAGGTTAGCAGTTAAACCTTGAAATCAGACCTTGCCTTAACAGGAAGACAGTGTAGAGTAGCCAGAACTGGAGTAATATGATCCAATTTTGGGATTCTAGTCAAGATTCTAGCAGCCGTGTTTAGGACTTACTTTTAGTGCCTTATCCAGGTAGCGGGAAAGTAGAGCATTGCAGTAGTCTAACCTGGAAGTGGCAAAAGCATGGATACATATTTCTGCATCATTTTTGGAAAGAGTTTCTGATTTTTGCAAAGTTACGTAGATGAAAAAAGCTGTCCTTGAAACAGTCTTGATATGTTCGCCAAAAGAGAGATCAGTGTCCAGAGTAACGCCGAGGTTCTTCACAGTTTTATTTGAGACGACTGTACAACCATCAAGATTAATTGTCAGATTCAACAGAAGATCTCTTTGTTTCTTGGGACCTAGAACAAGCATCTCTGTTTTGACAGAGTTTAAAAGTAGAAGATTTGAAGCCATCCACTTCCTTATGTTTGAAACACAGGTTTCCAGCTAGGGAAATTTTGGGGCGTCACCATGTTTTATCGAAATGTACAGCTGTGTGTCATCCGCATAACAGTGAAAGTTAACATAATGTTTCCGAATGACATCACCAAGAGGTAAAATATATAGTGAAAACAATAGTGGTCCCAAAATGGAACCTTGAGGAACACCAACATTTACAGTTGATTTGTCAGAGGACAAACCATCCACAGAGACAGATAAGATCTAAACCAGGCCAGAACTTGTCCGTGTAGACCAATTTGGGTTTCCAATCTCTCCAAAAGAATGTGGTGATCGATGGTATCCAAAGCAGCACTAAGGTCTAGGAGCACAAGGACAGATGCAGAGCCTCGATTTGATGCCATTTAAAATGTAATTTACCACCTTCACAAGTGCAAACGCTATGAGCGTTTCGAATACATTGTTTGTCTTCAGGAAGGCACTGAGTAGCGGCGCAACAGCTTTCTCAAAATTCTTTGAGAGGAATGGGAGATTCAACATAGGCCGATAGTTTTTTTATATTTTCTGGGTCAAGGTTTGACTTTTTCAATAGGCTTTATTTCTGCCACTTTTGGTTTGGTACACATCCGGTGGATAGAGAGCTATGTATTATGTTCAACATAGCAGGGCCAAGCACAGGAAGAAGCTCTTTCAGTAGTTTAGTTGGAATAGGGTCCAGTATGCAGGTTTAGAGGCCATGGTTATTTTCATCATTGTGTCAAGAGATATCGTACTAAAACACTTGAGTGTCTCCCTTGATCCTAGGTCCTAGCAGAGTTGTGCAGACTCAGGACAACTGAGCTTTGGAGGAGATTTAAAGAGGAGTCCGTCATTTGCTTTCTAATGATCATGATCTTTTCCTCCAAGAAGTTAATGAATTTATCACTGCTGAAGTGAAAGCCATCCTCTCTTGGGGAATGCTGCTTTTTAGTAAACTTTGCGTCAGTATCAAAAATACATTTTGGATTGTTCTTATTTTCCTCAATTAAGTTGGAAAAATAGGATGATCGAGCAGCAGTGAGGGCTCTTTGATACTTTCCAAGCTAGTCGGAAGACTCCCAGTTTGGTAAGGCGCCATTTCCGTTCCAATTTTCTGGAAGCTTGCTTCAGAGCTTGGGTATTTTCTGTATACCAGGGAGCTAGTTTCTTATGACAAATGTTTTGTTTTTATGGGTGCGACTGCATCTAGGGTATTGCACAAGATTAAATTGAGTTCCTCAGTTAGATGGTTAACTGATTTTTGTACTCTGACGTCCTTGGGTAGGCGGAGGGAGTCCGGAAGGGCATCTAGGAATCTTTCGTTGTCCGAGAATTCATGGCACGATTTTTGATGTTCCTGGTGGATGGTTGTTTTTGTTTTTTTTGTAAATTGAAATTTATGAATGTTAGCAACACCTCCGCCTTTGCGGGATGCAAAGGTAAAGTATATGGTCACTAGTGTAACCAGAAGGTGAGGCCTCATTTAACACAGTAAAGTCATCAGGTTTAAGCCATGTTTCAGCCAGGCCAATCACATCAAAATTATGATCAGTGATTAGTTAATTGACTATAACTGCCTTGAAAGTGAGGGATCTAACATTAAGTAGCCCTATTTTGAGATGTGAGGTATCCCAATCTCTTTCAATAATAGCAGGAATGGAGGAAGTCTTTTGTCCAGTGAGATTGCTAAGGCGAACACCGCCATGTTTAGTTTTGCCCAACCTAGGTCGAGGCACAGACACGGTCTCAATGGGGATAGCTGAGCTGACTACACTGACTGTGCTAGACTCCACTAATCTGGCAGGCTGGCTATCTAAATGTGGAGCTAGGGGAGTTAGAGCCCTGTCTATGTTCGTAGATAAGATGAGAGCACCCTTCCAGCTAGGATGGAGTCCGTCTCTCCTCAACAGGCCAGTCTTGGTCCTGTTTGTGGGTGAGTGCCAGAAAGAGGGCCACTAACTGTATCTACAAATTCTATATTTTGGGAGGTGCAGCAATTGAGTTGTGAGACTCTGCTGTAGAGCTCATCACTCCCCCTAACTGGGAGGGGGCCAGAGACAATTACTCGATGCCGACACATCTTTCTAGCTGATTTACACACTGAAGCTATGTTGCGCATGGTGACCTCTGACTGTTTCATCCTAACTTCATTGGTGCCGAAGTGGATAACAATATCCCTATACTCTCTACACTCGCCAATTTTAGCTTTAGCCAGTGCCATCTTCAGATTAGCCTTAACGTCGGTAGCCCTGCCCCATGGTAAACAGTGTATGATCGCTGGATGATTTGTTTTAAGTCTAATACTGCGGGTAATGGAGTTGCCAATGACTAGGGTTTTCAATTTGTCAGAGCTAATGGTGGGAGGCTTTGACGTCTCAGACCCCGTAACGGGAGGAGTAGAGACCATATATGGCTCAGTCTCTGACTTCGCTGCTTAATTGGGAGAACCGGTTGAAAGTTTCTGTCGGCTGAATGAGCGACACCGGTTGAGCATTCCTACAGAATTTCCCTCCAGAAGCCATGAGAAAGTTGTCTGGCTGCAGGGACTGTGCGAGGGGATTTATACTACTATCTGTACTTACTGGTGGCACAGATGCTGTTTCATCCTTTCCTACACTGAAATTACCCTTGCCTAACGATTGCGTCTGAAGCTGGGCTTGCAGCAAAGCTATCCTCGCTGTAAGACGATCGTTCTCCTGTATTATGAGTACAGCGACTGAAATTAGAATGCATCATGTTAATGTTACTACTTAGCTTCGGCTGGTGAAGGTCCTGAAGAACCATGTCCAGAAAAAGCGTCCGGAGTGAAAAAGCTGAATGAAAAAAAGTTGAGCGAGGGAAAAACAAAAGATTTAAACGGTAATTAAAAAGTAAAAAACGTAAAGTTGTCAGGTAGCAAAGTAAGGTTAGCAACAAAATGCACAGCAGCACGTAAACAAGTCTACAAGTTGTGACCGGAAATTACGTGAAAAATTCAACTGAATCTGATCACAATATGTCTGTAAGGGAATGCTATTCTGATATGTCAGATGAAGAGTTAGACCAGAAAGTCAGGGTCATTAAGGCAAGGATGCAGGCTTTAGAATGGTTAAAAGAAGTCTCCAAGCAATGGGCCATCGGGTACAATGGCGAAGAGTGAGGGAGTCTTTGCAAGGTGTAGATGGTGCAGGTATCGTTGCCAGAATGATCCAGCTTTGTTGCATTGCTCAGCAAAATTACTCAGTTCCTGCTCCTCTCATCCACAATGATACAAATCATGAATTGATATGGTACTAAGATGTATAATGTCTCCATCAAATCTAAGAAATTATTTAAACTTTTTTATTCTTACTTATTCATAGACACATTTTCAGTGATGTATGAAATTGGAGTCCTTCAACAACTGGTAATACATAAATAATGAAGCAAGTTAATAGGTTAACCTCTCTGGGATATGTGGGACACCTGGCCAAAAGCCAGTGAAAATGCAGAGTGCCAAATTCAAATAAATTACTATAAAAATCAAACTTTCTTGAAATCACACGTGTAAGATACCAAATTAAAGCTACACTTGTTGTGAATCCAGCCAACATGTCAGATTTTCAAAAAGCTTTTCGGCGAAAGCAAACATTGCTATTATCTGAGGGTAGCACCTCCTTAAACAAAGAGAGAAAGCATATTTCAACCCTGCAGACGCGACACAAAACGCCAAAATACAACTATAAATCATGCCTTTGACGAGCTTCTTATTTTAACGTAAATAATTGATAAAATTGAAGACGGAATGATCTGTGTTCAATACCGGAGGAAAACAAACTTTAGCTAGCTTTCTGGTCACACGCCTCTATCTAACAGTACACTTGAAGTGACCCTCGTTTTGAACAGGGCTACTTCTTCATTACACAAAGGAAAAACCTCAACCAATTTCTAAAGACTGGTGAAATCCAGTGGAAGCAGTAGGAACTGCAAGAAGGTCCCTTAGAAATCTGGAAATCTGAATGGTTTGTCCTCTGGGTTTCACCTGCTAAATAAGTTATTTTATACTCACAGACATGATTCAAACAGTTTTAGAAACTTCAGAGTGTTTTCTATCCAAATCTACTAATAATATGCAGATATTATCTTCTGGGAATGAGTAGCAGGCATTTGAATTTGGGCATGCATTTCATCCGGATGTGAAAATACTGCCCCCTGTCACCAAGAAATTAAACATTTCACTTTAATTCCAGTGCTTTTTTCCAAGATACAACATTGTCATCTTTGGTGGTATAGATGGATTTTCAAGGAAGGTAAGTATATTATTTTTTATACATATTGTTCATTAGGTGATGGGAAATATGCCAGTCTGGTGTTAAGCTTTCTGTGCTCTATTGACGTATCCTGAAAATGACATCTGCTGCTTTAAATTGTAACGGTCATATCTCAGTTATTGTTTTCATATCTACAAAAAATAAGCTATTTTCTTTACTTTCAGAGTGCGAGCTGATCAAGGGGTCAAAATGTAGATATTGGCAGATGTTCACTGTCAGCTTTATTGCTGGCAAAAGTGTCCATAATCAGAGGTAATTAAACTGTTCTGTGTTTTTTTCTCTCTTCCTCTCTGCCTGTCTTGTTGTACATGGAACCTGTCTCACATGCACAGTTTGGAGGAAGAAGGATACCTTGACCTGTCAAATTCTATCCACCTCTTCTGTTTGGGATATGTGTTCCTACCTCGTCTGCGGGCAGATCTGCAGCATTTCACAGAGTTGGAATATTCACCCTTTATTAAGTACAGAGGCGAACCAGACCACGTGACCTCCCATTCCTCCTCTGGATCATCCAGATGGTCATTGGCAAACTTCAGACGGGCCTGGACATGCGCTGGCTTGAGCAGGCGGACCTTGCGTGTGCTGCAGGATTTTAATCCATGACGACGTAGTGTGTTACTAATGATTTTCTTTGAGACTGTGGTCCCATCTCTCTTCAGGTCATTGACCAGGTCCTGCCGTGTAGTTCTGGGCTGATCCCTCACCTTCCTCATGATCATTGATGCCCCACGAGGTGAGATCTTGCATGGAGCACCAGACCCAGGGTGATTGACCGTCATCTTGAACTTCTTCCATGTTCTAGTAATTGCGCCAACAGTTGTTGCCTTCTCACCAAGCTGCTTGCCTATTGTCCTGTATTCCATCCCAGCCTTGTGCAGGTCTACAATTGTATCCCTAATGTCCTGACACAGCTCTCTGGTCTTGGCCATTGTGGAGATGTTGGAGTCTGTTTGATTGAGTGTGTGGACTGGTGTCTTTTATACAGGTAATGAGTTCAAACAGGTGCAGTTAATACAGGTAAGGAGTGGAGAACAGGAACAGAAACAGTTTTTCTTAAAGAAAAACTAACAGGTCTGTGAGAACCGGAATTCTTACTGGTTGGTAGGTGATCAAATACTTATGTCATGCAATAAAATGCAAATTAATTACTTTAAAATCATACAATGTGATTTTCTGGATTTTTGTTTTAGATTCCTTCTCACAGTGGAAGTGTACCTATGATAAAAATTACAGACTTCTACATGCTTTGTAAGTAGGAAAACCTGCAAAATCGGCAGTTTATCAAATACTTGTTCTCCCCACTGTACATGCAGACAAAGCATCATTCAAAGAATGGAGTTTGATACACCCGGTATTGGATAAAAATAATGTTTCACAGAGATTTATAACTGCAACTTTATTTGCCAAAGAAGAGTACATGATCAGTGAATATATTCAAAATAATGTCACGGCCGTCTTCCTCTTCATCTGAAGAGGAGAGGCGAGATGGATCTGAGGACCAATACGCGGCGTGGTAAGTGTCCATGGTCAATCTTTAATAAAGAAAGTAGTGAACACTGAAAACTATACAAAACCAGTAAACAAAATAACAACCGTGAAGCTAATCATATGGACTGTGCTGAAACAAGCCATCAACATAGACAATCACCCACAAACAAACAATGCAACCCAGGCTACCTAAGTATGATTCTCAATCAGAGACAACTAATGACACCTGCCTCTGATTGAGAACCATACTAGGCCGAAAACATAGAAATGCCCCAAAACATAGAAAAACAAACATAGACTGCCCACCCAACTCACGCCCTGACCATACTAAATAAATACAAAACAACGGAAATAAAGGTCAGAACGTGACAGTACCCCCTCCCCCAAAGGTGCGGACTCCGGCCGCAAAACCTTGACCTATAGGGGAGGGTCTGGGTGGGCGTCTGTCCGCGGTGGCGGCTCTGGCGCGGACTCCACTTCATCATTGTCTTAGTCCGCCTTATTATCCGCCTCCGTGGCTTCCTCACCATGGCCACCCTACTTAATGACCCCACTGGACAGAGGGGCTGCTTGGGACAGAGGGGCAGCTCGGGACAGAGGTGGGGCAGCTGCTCGGGACAGAGGGGCAGCTGCTCGGGACAGAGGGGCAGCTGCTCGGGACAGAGGGGCAGCTGCTCGGGACAGAGGGGCTCCGGCAGCGGCGCCGGACAGGCGGGAGGCTCCGGCAGCGGCGCAGGACAGGCGGGAGGCTCCGGCAGAGGCGCCGGACAGGCGGGAGGCTCCGGCAGAGGCGCCGGACAGGCGGGAGGCTCCGGCAGAGGCGCCGGACTGGCGGGAGGCTCCGGCAGAGGCGCCGGACGGGCGGGAGGCTCCGGCAGAGGCGCCGGACTGGCGGGAGGCTCCGGCAGAGGCGCCGGACAGGCGGGAGGCTCCGGCAGAGTCGCCGGACAGGCGGGAGGCTCCGGCAGAGGCGCCGGACAGGCGGGAGGCTCCGGCAGAGGCGCCGGACAGGCGGGAGGCTCCGGCAGAGGCGCCGGACAGGCGGGAGACTCCGGCAGAGGCGCCGGACAGGCGGGAGACTCCGGCAGAGGCGCCGGACAGGCGGGAGACTCCGGCAGAGGCGCCGGACAGGCGGGAGACTCCGGCAGAGGCGCCGGACAGGCGGGAGACTCCGGCAGAGGCGCCGGACAGGCGGGAGACTCCGGCAGCGGCGCCGGACAGGCGGGAGACTCCGGCAGCGGCGCCGGACAGGCGGGAGACTCCGGCAGCGGCGCCGGACAGACAGGACCACCTGCAGGGAGGAGACAGAGAGACAGCCTGGTGCGTGGGGCTGCCACAGGAACCACCAGGCTGGGGAGACCTTCAGGAGGCTTGGGGTTAGGAGGAGGCACCTGAAGGACCGGGCTGTGGGGGAGCACTGGAGCTCTGGTGCGCAACCTTGGCACCACTTCCCCAGGCTGGATAACCACTCTAGCCCGGACCCTCCAGAGTGCAGGCACAGGTTGAACCGGGCTGTGGGTAAGCACGGGGGATCTAGTGCTTACTACACGCACCTCTCCCTTAGGCTCCATTCCCACATTCGCCCGGCACGAGCGGAGCGCAGGCAGAGGAAGCACTGCACCCTCCCAGCGCCCCGGAGACACAGCACGCAGAGCCGGCGCAGGATACCCTGGACCAAAACTGCGTACCGGCGACCAGACCCGCTGAGCAGGCACCATACGCCCTGGCTCGATGCCCACACTCGCATGACACTCTCGGGGGGCTGTCCTATAGCGCACCGGGCTATGGCCACGTACTGGCGACACCGTGCGCTTAACCGCATAACACGGTGCCTGCCCAGTATCGCGCTGCTTATAATAAGCACGAGGAGTGAGCGCAGGTCTGCTACCTGGCTTAGCTCCACCCCTCGTGTGCCCCCCCCAAAAAATGTTTTGGGGCTGTCTCTCGTACCTGTCGCACTGCCGTGCTGCCTCCTCATATCGCCGCCGCTCAGCTTTCGCTGCCTCCAGCTCTGCTTTGGGGCGGCAATATTCCCCAGCCTGTGCCCAGGGTCCCTCTCCGTTCAGTATCTCCTCCCATGTCCAGGAGTCCTGTGATACCGGCCGCTGTTGTTGCTGCTGCTGCTGCTGTCGTTGCTGCTTTCTACCACGCCGCTTGGGCCTTGGTTGGTGGGTGATTCTGTCACGGCCGTCCTCCTCTTCATCTGAAGAGGAGAGGCGAGATGGATCTGAGGACCAATACGCAGCGTGGTAAGTGTCCATGGTCAATCTTTAATAAAGAAAGTAGTGAACACTGAAAACTATACAAAACCAGTAAACAAAATAACAACCGTGAAGCTAATCATATGGACTGTGCTGAAACAAGCCATCAACATAGACAATCACCCACAAACAAACAGTGCAACCCAGGCTACCTAAGTATGATTCTCAATCAGAGACAACTAATGACACCTGCCTCTGATTGAGAACCATACTAGGCCGAAAACATAGAAATGCCCCAAAACATAGAAAAACAAACATAGACTGCCCACCCAACTCACGCCCTGACCATACTAAATAAATACAAAACAACGGAAATAAAGGTCAGAACGTGACATATACAGGCTACAATGTGGGGATCTCATTGGTGGTAATAACTACAGTACATGTATTAAAGGACTTGCATCCTTGGCACATCAAAGTTATTATATTCTACTCTAACCACAGGCTTCATTAATGCCATTCAGTTGATACAACTATGATAGCTGAGGTTCATAGATTGGTATGAATATTAGTTTAGAACCTACATACTGTAGCTAGCTACACATCCATAGGCATACAGTTATTTTTATCCTCCACTACACAATAAGAAAGTAAATAGTTAGCTAGCTACATTACTTCAGCTGCATTGCAAGGCAAGCTTACGCAACTGTACATTCAATTGGCAGTAAATGCTTTAGCTAGCTAGATTATTTACATCCACTGTTTCGCAAGATAAAAGCCTGGTTTGCTGGTTTTCTCAGGAGTCCCTAAAACATAAAACAACACAAATTACAAATTCATACTCATGTCATAACACCAGCTGGCTAATGTTAGCTAGTCAGCTAACTTGCTAAATAGCGATTTTCGTAAATGAACTTTATGACCAAAAAATATGCACAATCGTTTGTCTCTACATTAACTAACATATTCCTCTCAATAGTACACTTACATTTGCTTCCACCGTAATGTTTTGTCAGCCATCTTTGCTGAAGAATGTCACCAGGGACGGGTGGCTCGCGTTAAATTTGTCAATGGAACCACTCAATATGATTGGTCATACAAAAGCCTTTGGACCCAAATGCATAATGAGTGCTCTAACTCTCCCTTGGGGTGGTCTGCAGCAATGACGCTGCCGTGATGCTGGGTACCTCTAAGTCCCAGGGTGAAAGAACCACCATTTTTAAAGGAGGAACCACTATGTGGCAGGGCCTACTGACAATCACGGACTACAAAACTGACTTCTTGCTTCCAGACAAGCTAAACACAGAATGCAATGGTACCTGGACTAAATGACAATCGCCCCGTAGCACCCACTTCCGCCATCATGAAGTGCTTTGAAAGGCTAGTTAAGGATCATATCACCTCTACCTTACCTGACACCCTAGACACACTTCAATTTGCTTACTGCCCCAATAGATCCACAGACGATACAATTGCCATCGCACTGCACACTGCCCTATCCCATCTGAATAAGAGGAATACCTATGAAAGAATGCTTTTCATTGACTATAGCTCAGCATTCAACACCAAAGTACACTCCAAGCTCATCACTAACAAGCCCTGGGTCTGAACCCCGCCCTGTGAAACTGGGTCCTGAACTTCCAATAATTTTTTTTAGTTAATATTTTGTAGCGCCACCTTTTGCTGCGATTACAGCTGTAAGTCGCTTGGGGTATGTCTCTATCAGTTTTGCACATCGAGAGACTGACATTTTTTCCCATTCCTCCTTGCAAAACAGCTCCAGCTCAGTGAGGTTGGATGGAGAGCATTTGTGAACAGCAGTTTTCAGTTCTTTCCACAGATTCTCGATTGGATTCAGGTCTGGACTTTGACTTGGCCATTCTAACACCTGGATATGTTTATTTTTGAACCATTCCATTGTAGATTTTGCTTTATGTTTTGGATCATTGTCTTGTTGGAAGACAAATCTCCGTCCCAGTCTCAGGTCTTTTGCAGACTCCATCAGGTTTTCTTCCAGAATGGTCCTGTATTTGGCTCCATCCATCTTCCCATAAATTTTAACCATCTTCCCTGTCCCTGCTGAAGAAAAGCAGGCCCAAACCATGATGCTGCCACCACCATGTTTGACAGTGGGGATGGTGTGTTCAGCTGTGTTGCTTTTACGCCAAACATAACGTTTTGCATTGTTGCCAAAAAGTTCAATTTTGGTTTCATCTGACCAGAGCACCTTCTTCCACATGTTTGGTGTGTCTCCCAGGTGGCTTGTGGCAAACTTTAAACAACACTTTTTATGGATATCTTTAAGAAATGGCTTTCTTCTTGCCACTCTTCCATAAAGGCCAGATTTGTGCAATATACGACTGATTGTTGTCCTATGGACAGAGTCTCCCACCTCAGCTGTAGATCTCTGCAGTTCATCCAGAGTGATCATGGGCCTCTTGGCTGCATCTCTGATCAGTCTTCTCCTTGTATGAGCTGAAAGTTTAGAGGGACGGCCAGGTCTTGGTAGATTTGCAGTGGTCTGATACTCCTTCCATTTCAATATTATCGCTTGCACAGTGCTCCTTGGGATGTTTAAAGCTTGGGAAATCTTTTTGTATCCAAATCTGGCTTTAAACTTCTTCACAACAGTATCTCGGACCTGCCTGGTGTGTTCCTTGTTCTTCATGATGCTCTCTGCGCTTTTAACGGACCTCTGAGACTATCACAGTGCAGGTGCATTTATACGGAGACTTGATTACACAGGTGGATTGTATTTATCATCATTAGTCATTTAGGTCAACATTGGATCATTCAGAGATCCTCACTGAACTTCTGGAGAGAGTTTGCTGCACTGAAAGTAAAGGGGCTGAATAAAAGGTGGCGCTACAAAGTATTAACTTAAGGGGGCTGAATAATTTTGCACGCCCAATTTTTCAGTTTTTGATTTGTTAAAAAAGTTTGAAAAATCCAATAAATGTCGTTCCACTTCATGATTGTGTCCCACTTGTTGTTGATTCTTCACAAAAAATACAGTTTTATATCTTTATGTTTGAAGCCTGAAATGTGGCAAAAGGTCGCAAAGTTCAAGGGGGCCGAATACTTTCGCAAGGCACTGTATCTCATTGTATTCATTGTACACACTGTATTCTATTCTACTGTATTTAGTCTATGCCACTCCGACATTGCTCATCCTTATATTTATATATTCCTTAATGACATTATTGTACTTTTAGGTTTTGTGTATTGTGTGTATTGTGGTGAATTGTTAGATATTACTGCACTGTTGGGGCTAGAAACACAAGCATTTTGCTACACCCACAAAATAACATCTGATAAACATGTGTATATGGCAAATACAATTTGATTTGATTTGGGATCCATTTTTTTCCCCATGCAAAACACAAACTCATCAAATATGATACAATATTGTGTAAAAAATTGCATTTGTAGAATTTGACTTTGTTTCCTTTTCCCCCATGTTTTAAACATGAGGCGTGACATGCGGAACATCAGGCTCACCCCATGAAAAGCAGTGCATGATCAATGCCAGCCCGTGCTGAATCCAGATCTGCTGGAAGTGATGTACTATCTCTCTCACTCTGGGGTAAGACATAATTCAAACATCACAGATATACATTCCCACTGTGACCATGATAAAATGTTATGTGAATTTTTACATACTCCTGAATAAAACTGTGAGGAGATGCTCTCAGACCAGCCTTTGTGATTGAACTTATGCTAACTATATTACTTTAGTTGGCTGCTTTGACCAAACGTTTAATGTAATATAACCTATTCTAGGAATCTATTGTTTGTCTATGATCTTTATTCATTGTACGCTTGTTTTTCAACAATGTCCAGTACAGACAGGGATGACAGAGAGGGCAGCGTTGTTCTGGCTCAGGTTCCAGGAGCCACACCATTCCACTGAACCTGCCCCAGAGATGGTTCCTTAGCCACTGAAGATCCTCCTCTGTGGACAGATGGTTGTAGTCTTTGGCCGGGTACAGGTCCTCCATTGACTGCACCTGGTTTGGCACGGCTGGCTTCCTCCACTAGCATTCCACTTAAGTACAGTCGATATTGTGAACTGCAAAAAAATAGCCAATGCAGCTGCATGGCTACACTTATGAACTCCACGGAGGCATTCACATGTGGTAGAGAGAATCCCCTGGTCACCTATAGATGATACCTGTTAAGAGCCACATGCCTTTCAATGCATGACTTTGAACACCTTGAAATGCATTTGTTGTAAGAAATGTGCTACATGAATAAAGTTTGATTTAATTGATGACATTACAGCTGTAGAATATGTAATCAACTGTCCTTTTCATATGACTTTTAATTGCTCATTTGGGATTTTATCACTTAAGGTAGTGGGAAGGATCATATAAATCAAGGCTGTGTGAATGCATGTACCACCATGAATAAACAATGCTGCCTTTGAAGATTTGTCTCTGGTCATGAACCTGCAATACAGGATGGATGTCTCGACAAAGTCAATTATGAATGCCAATTATGAATTTAAATTCATTCTCCTCATTGACAACATTCTAGAACTGAGTTATCTCTCATCCACGTCTGGTATACGGGGAAATCTGTTTAATGATTATGTAAATTATTAAGTGGCTCTTTCTTTGTAGAAAGTTGATAGCTGTATAGAACATGTATTGTATATGTTTTATTATGATGCTCGAACTTAACTTAATAACTACAGACACGGGATAAACTTTATTCCTCATGCTGGCCCTGACCAAACCGGCAAGTTGCCCCATTCACTATAGCTGCACTGCTCCACATGGCCAGACTTATATTGGTCTTCTCCCCTTTTAATGCTCTTATGCTCATCCTTGAAAAAACGATTGGAATCATTATCAGGTTTAGTCACTAGGTATTATGGGTATTATGAAATGTCCACTGTGTAGACTATTGCTCAGAAAGAGATTTTGTTTAACAGTATTTTTTTATTCTAAAAAAGGTAGGAGTCAAAAATCATTGACACACTTTTTTTTCAATACCTTTCAATACCTCACCTTGCGAGGATAACAGCACTGAGCCTTTCTTTTAAATGTTTCATGAGTCGGAGGGATCTTAGACCATTCCTCCATACAGAAACCTTCCAGATCCTTGATATCTTTTGTCTGCACTTACTCATTTGAAAAGAAAACAACATTCACAATATATTTTTTGATGCATTTTTTAGGATACATGCAAAATATTTAAATCTTTGTTACGATCGCACCATGACACCGCTAACCATCCACTGTAGAGCCTTATAATACAACTCATTGGAAGCATAAGACATAGAGCTTCACTTTAACATATTGTGGAGCATTGTAGAATGTATAGTTTTTGTTTAAATGTATTTAAAAAATGAATAATAAGAAGAACATCCTAGTGCCCGATCTCTCCTTATTTAACTGAGCTGAAGAAAGGCACTTACTATAGACTTTTTTTTTACCTCTTGAGATGGGAAAACATAAAAAAATGAAATTTAGTTTAACATTTTCTCTTTATGATGGAATGTTAAAATGTGAGTTTTTTTCTCACCATCACAATTTAAATTATATCGCTGCCAAAGTTTTAACTTGGTGGCGCAACAAATTATCTCCATTGATCAATATGTAAAGAGTAATTTAAGAAGCCACTACACTAGATGCATGCATTTTGAGCGAAGCTCCAAATGTACAGTACATTCAGAAAGTATTCACACCCCTTTGTTTTTTCCACATTTTGTTGTGCTACAGATTGAATATAAAATAAATTGAGATTTTGCATCAATAGCCTACACAATACCCCATAATGTCAAAGTGGAATTATATTTTTAGATATGTTTACAGGCGTCCTTCCTAACTCAGTTGCTGGAGAGGAAGGAAACTGCTCAGGGATTCCACCATGACGCCAATGGTGACTTTAAAACAGTTACAAAGTTGAATGGCTGTGACAGGAGAAAACGGAGGATGGATCAACAACATTGTAGTTGTTCCACAATACTAACCTAAATGACAGAGTGAAAAGAAGGAAGTCTGTACAGAATAAAAATATTCCAAAACTTGTGTTCTGTTTGCAAGAAGACATTAAAGCAATAATACAAAACATGTGGCAAAGAAATTAACTTGATAGCCTGAATGCAAAGCATTATGTTTGGGGCAAATCCAACACAACACGTCACTGAGTACTACTCTTCATATTTTCAAGCATGGTGCTATGGCTTCATCATGTTATGGGTATGCTTGTCATTGGCAAGGGCTAGGGAGGCTTTTATGATACAAATAAATGGAATAGAGCTAAGCAGAGGCAAAATCCTAGAGGAAGACCTAGTTCAGTCTGCTTTCCAACAGACACAATCAGCTTTCAGCAGGAAAAAAACCTACAACACCAGGCCAAATATACACTGGAGTTGCTTACCAAGACAACATTGAATGTTCCTCAGTGGCCTATTAACAATTGTGACTTAAATTTGCTTGACAATCTATGGCAAGACTTGAAAATGGCTTTCCAGCAATGATCAACAACCAACTTGACAATACTTGAAGAGTTTTAAAAATAGACTTTCCCAAAAGGACTTGCCATTGTAATCGCTGCCAAAGGTGATTGTAACATGTATTGTCCAAGGGGTGTGCAAATACTTATATTTATGTATTTAATTTTCAATATATTTGACAACATTTCATAAAACATGTTTTCACTTTGTCATTATGGCGTATTGTGTGTAGATGGGTGAGAAAACATATATTTAATCAGTTTTGAATTGAGGTTGTAACACAGCAAAACGTGAAATAAGTCAAGGGGTATGAATACTTTCTGAAGGCACTGTATTGAAAGACTGTGAGGAAAAGAAAATGGAAGTGTGTAATCTGACTTAGAATTATTATTTTGTTGACTACATGGAAAAAATGAGTAGGTGACTGTGAAGGCTTCTGTGGGCATAATGTACCTTAAACAAGGCTTGGCACCGCACTTTCAAATGTTAATCGAGGCCTTTTCACCACAGATAGTTCATATGGAAATCCAAAGAGATCCACCGCTGTAAAGATCTGATCTCCACATAGTTTGCATTCAATTCATATCTATGTCATCAGTCTCTTTGCATAGCTAGCCCTCTACACACTATGCACTTGTGGAGATCTGAGAATATTGGGGAGGTAAAAGCACTTTGGCGGAAATTACACCTAGCCAATCAGTAGGGAAAGTGGACCAACACTAAATTGTAATCGCTCCCCACAGATCTACACAAATGCATAAGGGACAGGGGCTATAGGGTTCAATTTGCGATTGGTAGATGTTTCTCTCTGACTTCACTGCTGTTTTACTGATCACAACCCAGTGATGAGATAATAAATGGAATTGAAAATAAACAAAATATCATGTTGATCTGGCTACTCTACCTTTAAATTATATTAATACACGGGAAGTGACAATAATGGAGCAGTGTTTATACTTTAATTGATGAATTTACATTGTCGATTAACAACCAAACTAAGTGAATCACAGTTGTTTTTATTATGGTCAACCTATAATAAAGAATGACGATCTCATTGTGAGGCGACACACATGTTTCAGTTGGTCAAAAGTAGCAGTCAGACAGGCAGACATACAGACAGTCGATGCAGTGGCAGCTGTTTTCCTCTGCCCAGGTTGGATTTCAGCGTGATTGATATCTGTCAGATGTAAGCAAACGGCCCCTCATTTATCTGGCCATCTGCCAATCAATCATTCAGTCAGGACAGCCTCTTACTGGCGTGACATCACAGGTGTCTCAGGATTGAGTTAGCAGCTAATATTAAAGAGATAGCGAACCAGAATAGAATTAACAACTCCCCCTTTCCATCCTTCCTTTCCCCACCCCTCACGCTCATCTCTGTCTTTGATTTGCTTTTTAAAAATGAACATTTTCTCTTTCCTTTTCCTCCCTCACCCTCCCTACCACCGCCTTTGTAGACCCATCCCTGCCTCCCTCTCTGCAGAGCCCCTCCCTGGCCCCCTCAATGCTCCCCTCAGTGACTCCCGATAGGCAGGCGAGGCAGGCAGATGTAGGACGAGGCAAACAGGTTGATGTTGACAGGGTTTCCATCCAGCCTGATGTCCTCCAGGGAGCGACGTATGTAGTTACGGTCGTGGCTGTTACAGAATGTGTCCACATGAAGATTCTGGATGTTGTTGTTCTGGTGGGGAGAGGAGAGGAGGAGAGAGTGAGACAGAGAAACAGAGAAAGACAGACAGACGGACAAACAGAGAGACGGGGGTGTGTGTGTGTGTGGGGGGGTTATGTGTTACTTTGAGGAGGAAATTAAACTGGATGAAGCAGAGACATGATGGCAGACGTCATTAGAGTAATTCATTTAATCTGGAGAGCTGCTCCAATTTGACTCTGTGCCCGTTGTGAATCCATGACTACAGAGGAGAGGAGAGAGAAGCCAGGTCGTCACTATCTGACCAAGTTGCAATGTCGGAAGCTCCTCCTTGTTCTACAATTTCTCTTTTTAAATTATGATTTTAAACCTTACTCTAACCCAAATCTTAACCACACTGTTAACCTTATGCCTTCCTAAATTAAGACCAAAAAGCGAATTTTTGTTTTCAGAAGTCATTACGACTTTGCAGCTTGGCCACTTAGTGGGAATCGAAAAGCCAGGTTATACTGGATCTGAAACAGTATGGGGGACAGCGTGAGGATTGCTGTAGAGATGTGTGGGGTGAAAAGTTAGTCTCCTCTATTTTCAGCCCTCAGAGAATACTAGGATACTAGAATGCTGAGACAGAGTCTGCAGAAATGTGTACGCTAGTCTGGTTGTGCTGGGTGTGGGGAGTACCACAGGAAAAAAAATTGAAGTATAAAGTACTGGAATTACTATATTTATATATTATACTATTCACTCTAGTGTTTTTGCTCAGTGTTTTTGTACAAAAACACTAAAGTGAATACTGTAGTATTTAATTTAGTGTTTTTACAGATATGACTAGTATATTGTAGTGTTTACTGTGTTTTTTTTGAAGACATTGCTGTAGTATTTACAGTAGTATTTTTGCAGACATTATTGCAGAATACTGTAGGACAGTACTATTTTTTTTGCTATCTTTTGGGGGATTTGTCCTTGAGTGAAACCTACTGAACAAATACAAAAATAGAAAATTGTCCATAACCTGTAAGGAGTTAGAATTGGGAACTGAACGGCTGCTCCTTTCAGTAATCTGTAGGTAGGTAGGACTAGAGCCTGATTGGATAGTTCAAAGCTTCTGCTCATTTCTATCCATTTCATCTCATGGGATGAGAGGAGGAGGCAAGGCAGGCAGGGGCAAGGAGGGCGTGGTTGACTCAAGGCTTGGTATTAAGTGTGCATTGAGGTGCGGGGGTCGCTGGAGTTTGCAGATTTTTTTTTTAACAGTACGGCCTTTTCTTAGTAATTCTCTAGGGGTTGACCCTGTGACCTCAGTGTCGGGATTGTGTTGTCCTTTGTATTTCCATTAAGACTCTTTATTGTCTGCCAGAGATGCATGGGTTGGAGTCTTTGCCAAACTGTTTCTAGAATGAGGTCCAGGTATTCTGGTTCTGCAGGGTAAATTGTTATTTGATATGTTTCTGAAGCTGGTTTATTTATGATTTGGTGTGGGGGGGAATCTGGTCTTGATGTATTTTCTCCTTAATTATATTTGGACAAGGTAAGGTGGGATTTGTTGTTTTGGTAGCCTGATGGTAGTTAGAGAGATGGTATCCTCCCATACCTGGATAAGGACATTCCCCAGACTCTCCACCAGCAAAAATTGGGATATGGGCAGGGGAATGGGCAGGGTATATGCTAATGAAATATTAGCATATCTGTAGCCATGAAGTGCTTTGAACGGCTGGACATGGCTCACATCAACACTATTATCACAGAAACCCTAGACCCACAAAAATGTGCATACCGCCCCAACATATCCACAGATGATGGAATCTAATTTGCACTCAACACAGGGGCCCCTCAGGGGTGCGTGTTCAGTCAGGGGTGCAGTCAGTGGTGCGTGTTCAGTCCCCTCCTTTACTTCCTGTTTACTCATGACTGCACGGCCAGGCACGACTCCAACACCATCATTACATTTGCTGATGACTCAACAGTGGTAGACCTGATCACGACAACGACGAGACAGCCTATAGTGAGGAGGTCAGAGACCTGGCCACGTGGTGCCAGCACAACAATCTCTCCCTTAACATGATCAAGACAAAGGAGATGATTGTGGACTAGAGGAAAAAGAGGACCAAGCACGCCCCCATTCTCATCGACGGGGATGTAGTGGAGCAGGTTGAGAGCTTCAAGTTCCTTGGTGGCTACGTCACCAACAAAGTAACATGGTCCAAATACACCAAGACAGTCGTGAAGAGGGCACAACAAAGCCTATTCCCCCCCAGGAAAATGAGAAGATTTGGCATGGGTCCTCAGATCCTCAAAAGGTTCTACAGCTGCACCATTGAGAGCATCCTGACAGGTTGCATCACTGCCTGGAATGGGAACTGCTCGGCTTCCGACCGCAAGGCACTACAGAGGGGAGTGTGAACGACCCAGTACATCACTTGGGCAAAGCTTCCTGCCATCTATGACCTCTATATCAGGCGGTGTCAAAGGGAGGCCCTATAAAAATTGTCAAAGACTCCAGCCACCCTAGTCATAGACTATTCTCTCTGCTACCGCACAGCAAGAGGTACCGGAGCGCCAAGTCTAGGTCCAAGAGGCTTCTAAACAGTTTCTACCTCCAAGCCATAAGACTCCTGAACATCTAATCAAATGGTTACCCAGATTATTTGCATTGCTCCCCCCACCCCGCTTTACACCGCTGTCATCTATGCATAGTCACTTCAATAACTCTATCTACATGTACATACAACCTCAACTAACCGGTGCCGCCATACATTGACTCGGTACCGGTACCCCCCTGTACTTGTACCGGTACCCCCCTGTATATAGTCTCGCTATTGTTGTTTTACTGCTGCTCTTTAATTACTTGTTACTTTTATCTCTTATTCTTGTCCATGTTGTTTGGAAACTGCATTGCTGGTTGGGGGCTCGCAAGCAATTATTTCACTGTAAGGTCTAAACCTGTTGTATTTGGCGCATGTGACAAATACAATTTGATTTGTAGTATATTATTCTACAATATATTACAACTTTTATATAGTAAGTACTACACAATTGAGGGATACTACAGTATACTACAGTGTGGAGAATTCTACAGTATTCTTGCTACAGCAAGTACTACATGTGATCGAGGGGTCCTTTTTTGTTGTTGAGGATTTTAAAGTATACTAGAGTTTACTACAAAATGCAATAGAACGATAGAGTAAGTACAATAATATTCTATAGTAACCTGTAGTATTTTCTATGTGGGGCGTGTGAGGTGTATGGGCGGTGTGTGTGGGATGCATGAGGAGTGTATGAGAGGTGTGTGCGATGTGTGTGAGCTGTGTGAGGGGTGTGAGTGAGGTATATGAGGAGTATGAGCAGTGTGTGAGGTATGTGAGGTGTATCAGGGGTGTGTGTACATGCATGTTGATACCTGCAGGTGTAGTACTCGGAGGCTCTCAGGTAGTGGGACAGGGATGTAGTCCAGCTTGTTATCAGACAGATACAGGAACTCGAGCAGGATCATCTCCTGTTTAGGCCAGATGGAGTAAAACAACAATGTAAAACATCAATAAAAGCCACCAGAGGGAGCTCCATCTCTATTCAGTCAAGAGGAACTGTATCCTACAATACTGCTTCAGCTACTTTGGTATTTACTGTTCGATGATGTTGTCAAAAGGAATTCCTTCTGGCATTTACATCAAAGAATTAATCAAAATTATAGCTAGAGTGTGTGTGCGCATGTGAATGTATTTATGTGTGTGTGTGCAAATGTGTGTGTGTGCACCTTAAACCCATCTGTATGTAGTCCATTGCTGATCAGTCTGTTGTTGCGCACATCAATGTATCTGAGGGTGGGTGGGAGTTCTGGCAACGCCTGCAGGTTGTTATCAGCCAATAGGATGTCCTGGAGCTGTGATAGGGGGCGGAACGCATCTTCATCCACACCAGAGATCTGGTTCCCTGTTAAGTCGATGCTCTTCAGCTTGTCTGGAACGCACAGACCAGGGGGTTGAGGTGAACATATACTGTATCACACACAGTGTTGGGTAGTGTTGGGTTCTGAATGTAATCCGATACAGTTACTAGTATACAGTTACTAGTTAACTACCTGTTCAAAATTGTAATCAGTAATGTCATTTTTGGATTACCCATACTCGGTAACATAATCGGATTACTTTCAGTTACTTTTGGATTACTTGCATTATGCCCCCCACACACATGCTCACCTCCTTCTTTGACTTTTCCTGTTTAACAAAAGTCTGTTTAACAAATGTATGTTAGAATTTCGACATCACAAACAGAATCTGTCGTATAAGCAGTCTTAAGAGGACATTATTTTCCCTTAGTGCCAAAAAATTACTTTTTCAAATCTTTCTACAGAGTCACATGCAGGTAAGAAGTTTTGATTTCTGTATATTTGATTTGTACATATAGTATCCGAAAGATCAGAGGATAAGGTTTCCAAAATACTTGCCATTGTCAAATAACTCTCAAAAGTGAAGAGATTAGCTATATTTCACTGTTTCCAAGAATAACTACTGTTCCCACTCCACACATGTCAAAAGACAGGCTACAGCAGGGGTACTCAGCTCTTACCCTACGAGGTCCGGAGCCTAATTAGCAAATACAAAAGTCTCCATAAGAATCTGTCAAATTGACCTTTTCACGTGTGAGTTCCAAATATCTCTAACGGTCACCCCAGCTTGAGTTGTTTTATTCACATGTCAGAATGCACTCACCGTTCCAAAATATGATTATTTCGCAACAGGACAGTTAACATGCGCTGCCTGCTAATTATCTATAGGCTATGTTTCAACTTGTCAATTTCAAATTATTTTCTAACAAGTTGTATTTTCGAACAACAGTTTGAATTGAGGTGTGTTCCGCCGTCTCATTAATTCACATAGAAGTGGCCCATTTCAGCGTCGCTGATAATTTATGTTTGAAGCTTTACTGAGCCAGATAAAATTCTCTCTTCTAGGAGAACACAGCAAACTTCACACGTTTGCACAGATCAAGTATGCAAATAATTGCGCAGTTTTGCAAGAATTTGAAAATGTTCTTGCTGGTGCTCGCTTTCCCTTCCTTGTTGTTTTCCTTATTTTCTGTATATCGTTTTCTCGTTTCTACTGTAAGCGCATACAGTATGTATGTACAGTTGAAGTCAGAAGTTTAAATCCACTTTTGTTGGAGCATTAATACTGTCATGTACTGTCATGTTGTCTTGTCTCTGTCCTTTCCCTTCACCCTGTCTCCCTCTGCTGGTCGTGTTAGGTTACCTTTTCTCCCCCGCTTTCCCCCAGCTGTCCCTTGTCTCCTCTAACTACCCATTCACCCCGTTCCCCACCTGTTCCCTTTTTCCCTCTGATTAGGTCCCTATATCTCTCTCTGTTTCTGCTCCTGTCCTTGTCGGATTCTTGTTTGTTGTGTTTCATGCCTGAACCAGACTGTCGTCATGTTTGCTGTAACCTTGTCTTGTCCTGTCGGAATCTGCCGGTCCGTCTGAGCCTACCTATGTTTGGTAATTAAAGAAGCTCTGTTTAAGTTGATTCGCTTTTGGGTCCTCATTCACGCACCGTAACAGAAGAATCCGACCAAGAATGGACCCAGCGACTTCGGATCCTCTCCACTCAGCCGTCGAGATCCAGGGAGCGATGCTAGGCAGACACAAGCAGGAATTGTCTGCTGCTCGACATGCCGTTGAGACCCTGGCCACCCAAGTCTCCAACCTCACAGAACAGGTTCACCATCTCCGCCTCGATCCACCGGCCACTTCCAGGGCTTTCGAATCTCCGGAGCCCAGAATCAATAACCCGCCGTGTTACTCTGGGGAGCCCACTGAATGCCGCTCGTTCCTCACCCAGTGTGATATTGTGTTTTCTCTCCAGCCCAACACTTACTCCAGGAGCACTGCTCGTGTCGCCTACGTCATATCTCTCCTTATTGGACGGGCTCGTGAGTGGGGCACGGCAATCTGGGAGGCAAGGGCTGAGTGTACTAACCAGTATCAAGACTTTAAGGAGGAGATGATACGGGTTTTTGATCGATCTGTTTTTGGGGAGGAGGCTTCCAGGGCCCTGTCTTCCCTATGTCAAGGCAATCGATCCATAACAGACTACTCTATTGAGTTTCGCACTCTTGCTGTCTCCAGTGGCTGGAACGAGCCGGCCTTGCTCGCTCGTCTTCTGGAGGGTTTCCGCGCAGAGGTAAAGGATGAGATTCTCTCCCGGGAGGTTCCTTCCAGCGTGGATTCCTTGATTGAACTCGCTATTCGCATTGAGCGACGGGTTGATCTTCGTCACCGAGCTCGTGGAAAGGAGCTCGCGCTCTCCGTCGCCTCCCTCTCCGCATCACTACCATCTTCCTCTGCCGGCTCGGGTGCTGAGCCCATGCAGCTGGGAGGTATCCGCATCTCGACTAAGGAGAGGGAACGGAGAATCACCAACCGCCTCTGTCTCTATTGCGGTTCCGCTGGTCATTTTGTCACTTCATGTCCAGTAAAAGGCCAGAGCTCGTCAGTAAGCGGAGGGCTACTGGTGAGCGCTACTACTCCTGTCTCTCCTTCAAGATCCTGCACTACCTTGTCGGTCCATCTACGCTGGACCGGTTCGTCAGCTTCCTGCAGTGCCTTAATAGACTCTGGGGCGGAGGGCTGTTTTATGGACGAGACCTGGGCTCGGGAACATGACATTCCTCTCAGACAGTTAAAGGAGCCCACGGCCTTGTTCGCCCTGGATGGTAGTCCTCTCCCCAGGATTCAGCGTGAGACGCTACCTTTAACCCTCACTGTTTCTGGTAATCATAGTGAAACCATTTCTTTTTTAATTTTTCGTTCACCTTTTACACCTGTTGTTTTGGGCCATCCCTGGCTAGTTTGTCATAATCCTTCCATTAATTGGTCTAGTAATTCTATCCTCTCCTGGAACGTCTCTTGTCATGTGAAATGTTTAATGTCTGCTATCCCTCCTGTTTCCTCTGTCTCTTCTTCACAGGAGGAGCCTGGTGATTTGACAGGGGTGCCGGAGGAATATCACGATCTGCGCACGGTGTTCAGTCGGTCCAGGGCCACCTCTCTTCCTCCACACCGGTCGTATGATTGTAGTATTGATCTCCTTCCGGGAACCACCCCCCCCCGGGGTAGACTATACTCTCTGTCGGCTCCCGAACGTAAGGCTCTCGAAGATTATTTGTCTGTAGCTCTTGACGCCGGTACCATAGTCCCCTCCTCCTCTCCCGCCGGAGCGGGGTTTTTTTTTGTCAAGAAGAAGGACGGGTCTCTGCGCCCCTGCATAGATTATCGAGGGCTGAATGACATAACAGTGAAGAATCGTTATCCGCTTCCTCTTATGTCTTCAGCCTTCGAGATCCTGCAGGGAGCCAGGTTTTTCACTAAGTTGGACCTTCGTAACGCTTACCATCTCGTGCGCATCAGGGAGGGGGACGAGTGGAAGACGGCGTTTAACACTCCGTTAGGGCACTTTGAATACCGGGTTCTTCCTTTCGGCCTCGCTAACGCTCCAGCTGTCTTTCAGGCATTAGTCAATGATGTCCTGAGAGACATGCTGAACATCTTTGTTTTCGTTTACCTTGACGATATCCTGATTTTTTCACCGTCACTCCAGATTCATGTTCAGCACGTTCGACGTGTCCTCCAGCGCCTTTTAGAGAATTGTCTTTTTGTGAAGGCTGAGAAGTGCACTTTTCATGCCTCCTCCGTCACATTTCTCGGTTCTGTTATTTCCGCTGAAGGCATTAAGATGGATCCCGCTAAGGTCCAAGCTGTCATTGATTGGCCCGTCCCTAAGTCACGCGTCGAGCTGCAGCGCTTTCTCGGCTTCGCGAACTTCTATCGTCGTTTCATCCGTAATTTCGGTCAGGTGGCAGCTCCTCTCACAGCCCTTACTTCTGTCAAGACGTGCTTTAAGTGGTCCGTTTCCGCCCAGGGAGCTTTTGATCTCCTCAAGAATCGTTTTACATCCGCTCCTATCCTTGTTACACCTGACGTCTCTAGACAGTTCGTTGTCGAGGTTGACGCGTCAGAGGTGGGAGTGGGAGCCATCCTTTCTCAGCGCTCCCTCTCTGACGACAAGGTCCACCCATGCGCGTATTTTTCTCATCGCCTGTCGCCGTCGGAACGTAACTATGATGTGGGTAACCGCGAACTGCTCGCCATCCGGTTAGCCCTAGGCGAATGGCGACAGTGGTTGGAGGGGGCGACCGTTCCTTTTGTCGTTTGGACTGACCATAGGAACCTTGAGTACATCCGTTCTGCCAAACGACTTAATGCGCGTCAGGCGCGTTGGGCGCTGTTTTTCGCTCGTTTCGAGTTCGTGATTTCTTATCGTCCGGGCTCTAAGAACACCAAGCCTGATGCTTTGTCTCGTCTCTTCAGTTCTTCAGTAGCCTCCACTGACCCCGAGGGGATTCTCCCTGAGGGGCGTGTTGTCGGGTTGACTGTCTGGGGAATTGAGAGGCAGGTAAAGCAAGCACTCACTCAAACTCCGTCGCCGCGCGCTTGTCCTAGGAACCTTCTTTTCGTTCCCGTTCCTACTCGTCTGGCCGTTCTTCAGTGGGCTCACTCTGCCAAGTTAGCCGGCCACCCTGGCGTTCGGGGTACGCTTGCTTCCATTCGCCAGCGTTTCTGGTGGCCCACCCGGGAGCATGACACGCGTCGTTTCGTGGCTGCTTGTTCGGTCTGCGCGCAGACTAAGTCCGGTAACTCTCCTCCTGCCGGCCGTCTCAGGCCGCTTCCTATTCCCTCTCGACCGTGGTCTCACATCGCCTTAGATTTTGTCACCGGACTGCCTTCGTCAGCGGGGAAGACTGTTATTCTTACGGTTGTCGATAGGTTCTCTAAGGCGGCTCATTTCATTCCCCTTGCTAAGCTTCCTTCTGCTAAAGAGACGGCACAAATCATCATCGAGAATGTTTTCAGAATTCATGGCCTTCCGTCAGACGTCGTTTCGGACAGAGGTCCGCAATTCACGTCTCAATTTTGGAGGGAGTTTTGCCGTTTGATTGGGGCTTCCGTCAGTCTCTCTTCCGGCTTTCACCCCCAGTCTAACGGTCAAGCAGAACGGGCCAATCAGACTATTGGTCGCATCTTACGCAGTCTTTCTTTTCGCAACCCTGCGTCTTGGTCAGAACAGCTCCCCTGGGCAGAATACGCCCACAACTCGCTTCCTTCGTCTGCGACCGGGCTATCTCCTTTTCAGAGTAGCCTCGGGTACCAGCCTCCGTTGTTCTCATCTCAGTTCGCCGAGTCCAGCGTCCCCTCCGCTCAGGCTTTTGTCCAACGTTGCGAGCGCACCTGGAAGAGGGTCAGGTCTGCACTTTGCCGTTATAGGGCGCAGACTGTGAGAGCTGCTAATAAGCGTAGAACGAAGAGCCCTAGATATTGTCGCGGTCAGAGAGTTTGGCTCTCCACTCAGAACCTTCCCCTTAAGACGGCTTCTCGCAAGTTGACCCCGCGTTTCATTGGTCCATTCCGTATCTCTCAGGTCATTAATCCTGTCGCAGTGCGACTTCTTCTTCCGCGATATCTTCGTCGCGTCCACCCGGTCTTCCATGTCTCCTGTGTTAAGCCCGTTCTTCGCGCCCCCGCTCGTCTTCCCCCCCCCCCCCCCATCCTTGTCGAGGGCGCACCTATCTACAGGGTCCGTAAAATCTTGGACATGCGTCCTCGGGGCCGTGGTCATCAGTACCTAGTTGACTGGGAGGGGTACGGTCCTGAGGAGAGGAGTTGGGTTCCCTCTCGGGACGTGCTGGACCGTGCGCTGATTGATGATTTCCTCCGTTGCCGCCAGGTTTCCTCCTCGAGTGCGCCAGGAGGCGCTCGGTGAGTGGGGGGGTACTGTCATGTACTGTCATGTTGTCTTGTCTCTGTCCTTTCCCTTCACCCTGTCTCCCTCTGCTGGTCGTGTTAGGTTACCTTTTCTCCCCCGCTTTCCCCCAGCTGTCCCTTGTCTCCTCTAACTACCCATTCACCCCGTTCCCCACCTGTTCCCTTTTTCCCTCTGATTAGGTCCCTATATCTCTCTCTGTTTCTGCTCCTGTCCTTGTCGGATTCTTGTTTGTTGTGTTTCATGCCTGAACCAGACTGTCGTCATGTTTGCTGTAACCTTGTCTTGTCCTGTCGGAATCTGCCGGTCCGTCTGAGCCTACCTATGTTTGGTAATTAAAGAAGCTCTGTTTAAGTTGATTCGCTTTTGGGTCCTCATTCACGCACCGTAACAAATACTCGTTTTTCAACCACTCCAAAAACAAATTATAGTTTTGGCAAGTCGATTAGGACATCTACTTTGTACATGACACAAGTAATTTTTCCAACAATTGTTTACAGACAGATTATTTCACTTATAATTCACTATATCACAATTCCAGTGGGTCAGAAGTTTACATACACTAAGTTGACTGTGCCTTTAAACAGCTTGGAAAATTCCAGAAAATTATGTCATGGCTTTAGAAGCTTCTGATAGGCAAATTTACATCATTTGAGTCAATCGGAGGTGTACCTGTGGATGTATTTCAAGGCCTACCTTCAAACTCAGTGCCTCTTTGCTTGACATAATTGGAAAATCAAAAGAAATCAGCCAAGACCTCAGAAAAAAAAATTGTAGACCTCCACAAGTCTGGTTCATCCTTGGGTGCAATTTCCAAATGCCTGAATGCCTGGTATCACGTTCATCTGTACAAACAAGAGTACGCAAGTATAAACACCATGAGACCACGCAGCCGTCATACCGCTCACGAAGGAGACGCGTTCTGTCTCCTAGAGATGAATGTACTTTGGTGCGAAAAGTGAAAATCAATCCCAGAACAACAGCAAAGGACCTTGTGAAGATGCTGGAGGAAACAGGTGCAAAAGTATCTATATCCACAGTAAAACGAGTCCTATATCGACATATCCTGAAAGGCCGCTCAGCAAAGAAGAAGCCACTGCTCCAAAACTGCCATAAAAAAAGCCTTTTTTGCAACTGCACATGGGGATATGTGTATCGTTCATATCTGCTGGATATATGCGACACAGTCCCTCTCCAAAACAACACATATTTGGTTAGTAGAGACCCTACTGAGTATTTTCCACCCCACTTTAGCTAAGACAGGTAGAAAAGTTTACACTCTACTGTTTGGAATTGAAAACCTGGTCTAGGTGTGGAGAAATGCTAGATGCGAAATATAAGGCAAACAACTTCTATATTTAAATATTTAATAGACAAATACAGACAGAGACAGACAAATACAGACAGACATGGACAGTATAGTATCCCGGGAAGTCTACCCTAGGGGTTGGTGATAGAGGGAAGGTACATGCCGCGACGTTGGCTCTTTCTGCTGGGAGTACACGAGCTGGGCACCCCAACGCGGATGGCTCCATGTAGAGGTAATTAGGGGAGAGTGCCAACCAGCCGTGCAGGCCACATAAAGGGAGCACCGTGGCACACCGCGAGGAGGGACAGAGAGACAGACAGAGCAGAACCTGAGAAGAAGGACCGAGCCAAACCCACGTTATTTTGTGATGTTTATTTTGTTGCCTTGTAAAGTCGTGTTTTCTGACTAGAACCTCCCTTTCTCTGTGTTAATCTCTGCAGGCACAACCCAAACCCTCACGGTTTACCACAACAATTTGGACAGACGTAGAAAGACAAATACAGACATAGACAGACGTAGACAGATGTATTGGAAGACAGACACATTCCTCTAAGAGATTTGTTCACAGCAAATCTCTCCCCCTCCAGCTGGCAGGGCTGACCTAAATACTCTTGCCTTCGCTGTTTGCTGTTTCACCCTTTTGTGCCTGGTGCCAAAGCATTAAATCAAGGCTGAGATCTTGGGGTTGAATAGACTATACATTTGAAACATAATTGCGGACACCTATGGCTGATTTTATGGCTCAGGGGCCCATATACCAGTTCCTGAGGCCTGCTTTACGGTGACCTCTGGCCTGAGAGAGGGTACCTAGAGGCCAAAATCCAATAGGGAATAAATATTGGAAAATAAAATTATTAACACTACAAGCCAATTTGTATCCCATGTACAGTCCATTGGTGGCTATGGAGAGGGTGGAGAATTAAGTGCTACTGGATATATACGACACAGTCCCTCTCCAAAACGACACATATTTGGTCAGTAGAGACCCTACTGAGTATTTTCCACCCCACTTTAGCTGAGACAGGCAGAACATTTCTCTCTCTACAGCCCAATATTCTCAACATAAGTGTGAACCTACACTGATTGTACGAAACAGTAAGAAAACCTGCTTTTGATGGCACAGACTGACTAGGGGATTGCAGGTGAAGGCTATGATCCCATATTGATGTCACTTGTTAAATCCACTTAGATCAGTATATATGAAGTAGAGGAGACAGGTTAAAGAAAGAGTTTTAAGCCTTGAGACATGGGTTGTGTATGTGTGCTATTGGAGGGTGAATGGGCAAGATAAAATATTTAAGTGCCTTTGAACGGGGTATGGTAGTAGGTGCCAGGCGCACCGGTTTGTGTCAAGAATTTCAACGCTGCTGTTTTTTTTACACTCAACTGTTTCCCGTGTGTATCAAGTAATTGTCTTGAAAATAAGAGAGAGCCGCACACTCTAGGAGCTCAGATGCAAAAATGTAATACCAACGTTTCGACAGCCAAGCTGTCTTCATTAGGGTATAAAATCAAATCAAATCAAATCAAATGTTATTTGTCACATACACATGGTTAGCAGATGTTAATGCGAGTGTAGCGAAATGCTTGTGCTTCTAGTTCCGACAATGCAGTAATAACCAACAAGTAATCTAGCTAACAATTCCAAAACTACTACCTTATAGACACAAGTGTAAGGGGATAAAGAATATGTACATAAAGATATATGAATGAGTGATGGTACAGAGCGGCATAGGCAAGATACAGTAGATGGTATTGAGTGCAGTATATACATATGAGATGAGTATGTAAACAAAGTGGCATAGTTAAAGTGGCTAGTGATACATGTATTACATAAAGATGCAGTAGATGATATAGAGTACAGTATAGAAATATACATATGATATGAATAATGTAGGGTATGTAAACATTATATTAGGTAGCATTGTTTAAAGTGGCTAGTGATATATTTTACATCATTTCCCATCAATTCCCATTATTAAAATGGCTGGAGTTGAGTCAGTGTGTTGGCAGCAGCCACTCAATGTTAGTGGTGGCTGTTTAACAGTCTGATGGCCTTGAGATAGAAGCTGTTTTTCAGTCTCTCGGTCCCAGCTTTGATGCACCTGTACTGACCTCGCCTTCTGGATGATAGCGGGGTGAACAGGCAGTGGCTCGGGTGGTTGTTGTCCTTGATGATCTTTATGGCCTTCCTGTGACATCGGGTGGTGTAGGTGTCCTGGAGGGCAGGTAGTTTGCCCCCGGTGATGCGTTGTGCAGACCTCACTACCCTTTGGAGAGCCTTACGGTTGTGGGCGGAGCAGTTGCCGTACCAGGCGGTGATACAGCCTGACAGGATGCTCTCGATTGTGCATCTGTAGAAGTTTGTGAGTGCTTTTGGTGACAAGCCAAATTTCTTCAGCCTCCTGAGGTTGAAGAGGCGCTGCTGCGCCTTCTTCACGATGCTGTCTGTGTGGGTGTACCAATTCAGTTTGTCTGTGATGTGTATGCCGAATTTTCTAAAATGGTCCATGATGAGATTCAAACAGGCAACCTTTGAGTTGCTAGACGTTTGCGTTATACAGTCGTGGCCAAAGGTTCAGTCCTGTGTCATGCCAACAGTAAAGCATCCTGAGACCATTCATGTGTGGGGTTGCGTCTCAGCCAAGGGAGTGGGCTCACTCACAATGTTGACTAAGAACACAGCCATGAATAAAGAATGGTACCAACACATCTTCTGAGAGCAACTTCTCCCAACCATCCAGTAACAGTTTGGTGACGAACAATGCCTTTTCTAGCACGATGGAGCACCTTGCCATAAGGAAAAAGTGATAACTAAGTGGCTCGGGGAACAAAACATTGATATTTTGGGTCCATGGCCAGGAAACTCCCCAGACCTTAATCCCATTGAGAACTTGTGGTCAATCCTCAAGAGGCGGCTGGACTAACAAAACCCCACAAATTCTGACAAACTCCAAGCATTGATTATGCAAGAATGGGCTGGCATCAGTGTGGACCAGAAGTTAATTGACAGCATGCCAGGGCGGATTGCAGAGGTCTTAAAAAAGAAGGGTCAACACTGCAAATATTGACTCTTTGCATCAACTTCATGTAATTGTCAATAAAAGACTTTGAAACTTATGAAATGCTGTTAATTATACTTCAGTATTCCATAGTAACATCTGACAAAAATATCTAAAGACACAGGCAGCAAACTTTGTGGAAATTAATATTTGTGTCATTCTCAAAACTTTTGACCACAACTGTACACCTAACCATCCACCCTGACTAACCACCCTACTTTAGTTTGCGCTTTAAGTAACCTTCTGTCTTATGTAACTAAACCAAAGGTAACATCATACTAACTTGAGTGTCATAAATTTACATTTACTATGTCATGTCTAGTCTATGAGACCGGGCTGATTGAAGGCCTGGTCTCTCTATTAGACCAGGCTGATTGATGGCCAGGAAACCTCTCTTCACTTCAACCTGTTTTGCGATGGTCTATGGAAATTGTATGTAACTGTTCATTTTGCTGATGATTGCATCCAAAACATTGGCTCATCGAGGGCTGTGAAATACCCATCGTCAAGTTCCAGCTGAAAAGTGCCTGTTGACAAAAACCTGAGGGTGGATATAGCACTTGGATGTGCACCGGAATGGCATGCATGTTTGTCTTTCTAAAGTAGGTTTTAAATCCTCGCAAAAAATATTGGTTTTGGGAAACGATATCTGATGAGCCAATCCCACCTTTCTCTAAAAATGGGCTCTCTGCAAAATACAATATGTCCAAAATCTTCCAACAGAGAAAGATCAGCCATCTCTCATTCAATGCCCCGTTATCTCAGTCTTTTATAATATTTCAACAATAAATTAACTTTCACACGTGCCTCTAATTTAAGAAGTTGCTGTACTTTACATGGATTATTATTTAAAAATGTAAAATGATTTACTCTCACAATTTCACACATGTTCAACATACATTTTCCCCATTCACTAGGCTATGCTTGACAAGCAGTCCCCCTATTCCACCAATTGGCACTGTGCGTCATGATCATGGCTGTGAGTAATTTATGCACACGCTCAAGCAAACGTTCATAGTGATAGATCTCACACTTTGTAAATGATCCCATTCATGGTATCACTCAGATATAGGACAGACACTTCAGGGCAAACTTCCTTTTGATTTTATTTTGGGACTATCTGTTGTGCTATGTTTGTAAGGACTAATAGCAGTAAGGCCAATAAAAATTTTCATCAAATATTTTTTATACAGTGCATTTGAAAAGTATTCAGATCCCTTGACTTTTGCCACATTTTGTTACGTCACTGCCTTATTATAAAATATATTAAATTGTTTTTTCCCGTAATCAATCTACACACAACACCCCATAATGAGAAAGAAAAAAACTGGTATTTTATGCTATTTTTGTTAGCAAATGTATAACAAACCCCCCCCGAAAAAAATCACATTTACATAAGTATTAAGACCATTTACTCAGTACTTTTCGGAAGCACCTTTGGTAGCGATTACAGCCAGTCTTCTTGGGTATGACACTACAAGCTTGGCACACCTGTATTTGGGGAGTTTCTCCCATTCTTCTCTGCAGATCCTCTCAAGCTCTGTCAGGTTGGATGGGGAGTTTCGCTGCACAGCTATTTTCAGGTACCTCCAGAGCTGTTCGATCGGGTTCAAGTCCGGGCTCTGGTTGGGCCACTCAAGGACATTCAGACACTTGTCCCAATACCACTCTTGTGTTGTCTTGGCTGTGTGCTTAGGGCTGTTATCCTGTTGGAAGGTGAACCTTCGTCCCAGTCTGAGGTCCTGAGCACTCTGGAGAAGGTTTTCATCAAGGATCTCTCTGTACTTTCTGATCTGTTCTGTTCATCTTTCCCTCGATCCTGACTAGTCTCCCAGACCCTGCCATTGAAAAACATCCCCACAGCACGATGCTTCTACCACCATGCTTCACCGTAGGGATGGTGCCAGTTTTCCTCTACACGTGATGCTTGAAATACAGGCCAAGGAGTTCAATCTTGGTTTCATCAGACCAGAGAATCTTGTTTCTCATCGTCCTAGAGTCCTTAAGATTCCCTTTGGCAAACTCCAAGGGGGCTGTCATGTACCTTTTACTGAGGAGTGGCTTCCATCTGGCTACTACCATAAAGGCCTGATTGGTGGTGTGCTGCAGAGGAGGTTGTCCTTCTGGAAGGTTCACCCATCTCCACAGAGGGACTCTGAAGCTCTGCCAGAGTGACCATCGGGTTCTTGGTCACCTCTCTGACCAAGGCCCTTCTAAGGCCCTTCTCCCCGATTTCTCAGTTTGGCCTAGTGGGTAGCTCTGGGTAGAGTCTTGGTGGTTCCAAACCTCTTCCATTTAAGAATGATGGATGCCACTGTGTTCTTGGGGACCTTCAATGCTGAAGAAATTTTGTTGTACCCTTCCCCAGATTTGTGCCTCTACAGAATCCTGTCTTGGATCTCTAATAACATTTCCTTCCACCTCATGGCTTGGTTTTTGCTCTGACATGCACTGTCAACTGTGGGATTTTATATAGACAGCTGTGTGCCTTTCCAAATCATGTCAAATTAATTAAATTTACCAGAAGTTGTAGAAACATTTCATGGATGATCAATGGAAACAGGATGCACCTGAGCTCAATTTATTTTGTGTCTCATGTCAAGGGGTCTGAATACTTATGTAGATAAATAATTCTGATTTTATTTGTAATACATCTGTTTGCTCTTTGTCATTATGGGGTATTGTGTGTAGATTAATGAGATAAACAATTGATTTAATTTGTTTTGGTACTAGGCTGTAATGTAACACAATTTGTAAAAAGGGAAGAGGTCCGAATACTTTCAGAATGCAATGTATATAAAAACAAAGATCTAAATTCAGTAGCAAAATTATCCTTGCTATGACCTACCTAAAACAATACCATATAGCTTAGTAGAACCCCCCCCTAGACTGTAATGGATTAGTCATACAAAGAGCATCAATGTCTCCACCACCACTACTGACCCCATCGTAAACCTTAGCACGCACTGTGTCAAAGGTGCACTTGGTAGAGATGGATTCCTGCTCTTTCAAATCTAAATCAAACTTGGTGCCATCCTTTAGAAGTATGCCTGCAGTGCCATACTTGTGTCCAAACTTACTAGTAGCATCAGTGCAAAGGGTGAGCTTATTCAAAGCATCCTCCAGATGTCACATTGAAACCTGTCATGCCTCCAAAACCATGTACATGCAGAATATTGGACCTGGTCACCTGTCAACCTGTGACCCACCAAGTTTTTCCAAAACAACCTTGACAACCAGTGCTGCTTTTACTGAAACAACACACATGGTAGTGATAAAATCCATACATACCTCTCTAACAGCATCTGTGTAACAGCTTCAGCCTCATCTATCCTTTCCTTGTACAGCCTCTCTCCTCCCTGAGACGCTCACACTCCTTTTCCAGGCTCCTCCTACCACCAAGTTCCCAATCTAACTCCTCTACAACAGAGTCTGTCTCCCGAGCACATTCCAACACAGCGACACTGTCATCTTCATCACAATCTCCTACAAAAAAAGTATATCCTGACTCTAGCATCTTTTAGGAAGATGAGACACTCTCTTATTTTGTTTTTGTTTATTTAGTTTTGCTGCAGCACATCTAAAATCAAGTTATTGCATGACTCTGACGGTGGGACAGTCACCTGAGCCCGGTTGCTTATCTCCAGCATAATGCCATTGGTCAGCACCAAACTTACATGGCCCTTATATAGACAAATAAAACTAAATTGCAAAATCCTGACTTCCCCTACCGTCCATACTACAACTGCTGCTGTGTCTCCACCTCCCCACAGGCCGAAGTAACAATTATCCCTGGCAGTGCATTTGTTTAGCTGGACACATTGTGCCTCATTGGCTAAAATACCGACAATCAGATCATAAAAGCCAGTGGTATAGACATGTAAACACAGACAACCCACTACTCTCTTCAAACACACACCTGGCAGTTATTTGGGGAAAAAGTTCAACAAAATATAGCTATGAGCAGTAGGACCTGGGGTTCACAGGATGACAGAAAGGACACAGGAAGTGTAGGATAACAAAACGAGCACTCTATCATGTATGAACTATCTTCAAATATGTACAATCAGTGAAAGCATTACTATGTGTACTTGTCTATACCACAAGGATGACGCAAGTTTAGTCTAGTGCTTTAGGTTGGTTATCTTTGAATGCAGCAGGTAATCATTCTTAAAGTCAATGCTTAATGTATTGAGTTTATATTCCAATTCTGGGGTCAATTTGACTAATGGTTTCTGTTAATATTTGTGTAATATGTTCAGCATTACTTTGAATTCAGTAGCGAATTATTCTCAAATTCATTAGAAGCTAATTCGTTGAGTTCAAATACCACATGGAGTCAATTTCAAATCAAATCAAAATGTATTTGTCACATGAGCTGAATTACCGAACAGTGAAATACTTACTTACAAGCCCTTAACCAACAATGCAGTTTTAAGACAAATACGTGTTAAGTAAAAAATAGACAAGTATAAGAGTAAAATAGATAAGTATAAAATAAGAAAGAAAAGTAACCGCTTTACATTGCAGTAGCAGAGAGAACAGTCTATGACTAGGGTGGAAGGAGTCTTTGACAATTTTTAGGAACTTCCTCTGAAGCCGCCTGGTATCGAGGTTCTGGATGGCAGGAAGCTTGGCACCAGTGATATACTGGGCCGTACGCACTACCATCTGTAGTGTCTTGCGGTCAGAGGCCGAGCAGTTGCCATACTACGATGGTGCAGCTGTAGAACTTTTTGAGGATCTGAGGACCCATGCCAAATATTTTCAGTCTCCTGAGGGGGAATAGGTTTTGTTGGGCCCTCTTCACGACTGTCTTAGTGTGTTTGGCCTATGTTAGTTTGGTGTTGATGTGGACACCAAAGGACTTGAAGCTCTCAACCTGCTCCCCTGCAGCCCCGTCGATGAGAATGGGGGCGTGCTCGGTCCTCCTTTTCCTGTAGTCCACAATCATCTATTTTGTCTTGATCATGTTGAGGGAGAAGTTGTTGTCCTTGCACCACACAACCAGGTCTCTGATCTCCTCCCTATAGGCCCGTCAGGAAGTCCAAGATCCAGATCCAATCTTGTAATAGTAGTAGTCCTGTAGTCCTGTAATGCCTGTTTCATGGTTCGTCGGAGGGCATAGCGGGATTTCTTATAAGCTTCCGGGTTAGAGTCCCCCTCCTTGACAGTGGCAGCTCTAGCCTTTAGCTCAGTGCAAATGCTGCCTGTAATCCATGGCTTCTGTTTGGGGTACATACGTACATACGTGTACTACTCAATGCCAGCGGAAGAATCCCGGAACATATTCAAGTCTGTGCTAGCAAAATAGTCCTGTTGTCACGACTTCCGCCGAAGTTGGCCCCTCTCCTTGTTCGGGCAGCGATCGGCGGTCGACGTCACCGGTTTTCTAGCCGCCACCGCCACTGTTCATTTTCCATTTGTTTTGTCGTCATTGTACACACTTGGTTTCCATTCCCATAATTATATGTTCCTTATTTAACCCTCTGGTTCCCCCATGGTTTTGTGCATGTTTGTTCGTTGTAAATTGGTCTGTATTTCTGACCTTGATTATTTTCCTTCTTGGAATATTTGATGTTTTGAGTAAAGTTACGTGAATTACTCATCTCTGTGTCCTGCGCCTGACTCCACCTTACCTGCTATACCTAGACGCCTTACAGAAACACGCACCTTAAAATGGAGTCAGCAGGTGCACAAAGCCCTCCTTTGTTAGTAGAGGAGCGTGTCCAGCAGCACTCGACCATGTTGCATAGTCTCGGCACAGCCATGGATCGTGTTGGACCACTATGAGGATTTCACCCGCCGCTTCGGGGCGGTTTTCGACCATCCGCCTGAGGGTAGAGCGGCAGGGGAACGCTTGTTTCACCTAAGGCATAGGTGATATTTGTTGTTGTTTTGAGTAAAGTTACGTGAATTACTCATCTCTGTGTCCTGCCTCTGACTCCGCCTTACATGCTACACCCAGATACCTTACACCTGTAGCTTAGCATCTGCTTCATTTGACCACTTTTTTATTGACTGAGTTACTGGTGCTTCCTGCTTTAGTTTTAGCTTGTAAGCAGGAATCAGGAGGATAGAATTATGGTCAGATTTGCCAAATGGAGGGTGAAGGAGAGCTTTGTATGCGTCTCTGTGTGTGGAGTGAAGGTGGTCTATAGTTTTTTTCCCTCTGGTTGCACATTTAACATACTCGTTGCTTCGAGGTGAGCAAAACCTCGAGACTTCCTTAGATGTCGTGCACCAGCAGTTGTTTACAAATATACATAGACCTCCACCCCTTGTCTTTACCAGAGGCTACTATTCTGTCCTGCTTATATAGTGTATAACCCACCAGCTGTATCTTATTAATGTTGTCGTTCAGCAACGACTCAGTGAAACATGAGATATTACAGTTTTTAATGTCCCGTTGGTAGTATATATGTGCTTGTAGTTTGTCTATTTTATTATCCAATTATTGTACGTTGGCTAATAGGACCGATCGTAAAGGCAAATTACCCACTCGCCGCTTGATCCTCAAACGGCACCCCAACCTTCGTCCTCGATATCTCTGTCTCTTTCTTCTGTGAATGACGGGGATGAGGGCCTTATCGGGTGTCTGGAGTAAATCTCCCTCCTTCGACTCGTTAAAGAAAATAATTGTCTTTCAATACGAGGTGAGTAATCTCTGTCCTGATTTCTAGAAGCTCTTTTCGGTCATAAGAGACGGTGGCAGAAACATTATATCCAAAATAAGTTACAAATAACGTGAAAAAACACACACAATAGCACAATTGGTTAGGAGACTGTAAAACGTCAGCCATTCTCTCCGGTGCCATTCTGACTAAGACAATTGGACTTACGGTTCATGAGAAGATTTTTAAAGTATTTTTAGAATTAGCATATGTGCATCTATAGGTACAGTGTGACCATATTTGAATGCAGGATTTTTTCAAATCAAAACCATAAATACCTAGTCATTTGCACAACTGCATCCAGCCAAAATGTGTCTTCCGCATTTATGCCAAATTGGCATAATCTGAGAACGGCGCTCAGAGCCCAAAACAGCCAGAGAAATATCCACCATTTTGGAGTCAACAGAAGTTAGAAATAACACCATAAATATTCACTTACCTTTGATGATCTTCATCAGAAGGCACTCCCAGGAATCCCAGTTTGACAATAAATTACTGATTTGTTCCATAAAGTAACATAAAGTCCATCATTTATGTCCAAATAGCCACTTGTTGTCAGCTTGTTCAGCCCGAAAAGTTCCGTTACGGTCCTTTAGAAACATGTCAAACGATGTATGGAATCAATCGTTAGGATGTTTTTAACATAAAACATCAATAATGTTCCAACCGGAGAATTCCTATGTCTTCAGAAAAGCACTGGAACAAGAGGTAACTCTGTCGGGAATGCACGTCATGAGATCAAGGCACTCTGCCAGACCACTGACTCAAAGGTCTCATGAGCCCCTCCTTTATAGTAGAATCCTCATTCAAGTTTCTAAAGATGGTTGACATCTAGTGGAAGCCGTGGAAGCCGTAGGAAGCCGTAGGAAGTGCAACTTGACTCCATAGACACCATAGACACCAAGCTTTGAAAAACTACAAACCTCAGATGTCCCACTTCCTAGTTGGATTTTTCTCAGGTTTTCGCCTGCCATACGAGTTCTGTTATACTCACAGACATCATTCAAACAGTTTTAGAAACTTCAGAGTGTTTTCTATCCAATACTAATAATAATATGCATATATTAGCATCTGGGACAGAGTAGGAGGCAGTTCACTCTGGGCACGGTATTCATCCAAAAGTAAAAATGTTGCCCCCTATCCCAAAAAGGTTAACTGCTAGGCTACCTGTCGCCTTGTCTAGAATGATGCAATGAGTTTAAAGACAACATCTGGAATGAATCTGACTTATGGTTCCTTGGTGTTGGAAAACATACCCAATTGTCATACTTAATAGAAAAGTACTCAAGTAAAAGTGAAAGTCATCCAGTAAAATACTATTTGAGTAAAAGTCTAAAAGTTTTTGGTTTTAAATATACTTAAGGTTCAAAATTAAATGCAATTGCTAAAATACACTTAAGTATCAAAAGTAAAAGTATAAATCATTTCAAATTCCATATATTAAGCAAACCAGACAACAACAAAAAAATTACATTTATTTACGGATACCCATGGGCACACTCCAGCCCTTAGACATTAATTGAAAAATGATGCATTTGTGTTTAGTAGTACACCGGATCAGAGGCAATAGGGATGACCAGCGTTGTTATCTTGATTAGTGTGTGAATTTGACCATTTTCCCTGTCCAGCCAAGTATTCAAAGTGTAATGAGTACATTTGATTGCATATGGTTTTGAGCGTTAGCGTTACATATGCTAAGAATGAGTTGTTAATAGTTTCCTTGTATTTTTTTTTAGCTATCAATACCAAATTCAGTGTTATCCATCTTTTACATGGACAAAATATTTTAGATAATATACGACAATTACTTGAAAGAATTAAATATTATGAAACATCAAAGATACCAGGCCTGGTTTTCAGAGCAAATTTTGAAAAGACATTTGATAAAGTATGACTGTAATTGATATAAAAATGCCTGGGTACTTTCATTTTGGTGAATCTCTTCTGCAATGGGTTAAAGTTATGTACAGCAACCCCATATGTAAAATAGTCAATAATAGTTACTTCTCAAAGTATTGAGCTTTTAAGAGGAGTAAAACAGGGCTGTCCATTGTCTCCATATCTATTTATAATGGTCATTGAAATGCTAGCTATTAAAATTAGGTCCAGCAACAACATCAAAGGGTGAGAAATCCAGAGATAAAACAAAAGTGTCAGTGTATGCCGATGACTCAAGTCCATAATCTGGATCCCTGCACAGTCTCATTGAAGATTTGATCACTTATCTAGCCTCTCTAGAATAAAACCTAATTATACTGTACCTTGTGGTTTACCAATAAAATGGGCAGATGGTGTAGTAGACATACTTGGTATTCACATCTCAAAAAATATTTATTAATTTATCACAATCAATTTCAATAGAAGGTTTGCAAAAATTGATACGATTCTGCTACCATGCAGAGGTAATTACTTGTCTGTTTGTTGAAAAATCTCATTGATTAACTCTTTGTTCCTATCACAGTTTACTTACTTACTAACTACTCCAGACGACTCGTTTTTTAAATCATATGAACAAAATATATTTCACTTTATTTGGAATCCTAAGCCAGACAAAATTAGACGTGACTAATTATATAATGAATATTAGTTTGGGAGACAAAAATGGTTCTCTAGTAGATTAATTTCAATACATTTCTAAAAACATATTTTCACTTTGCCATTATGGGATAATGTTTGTAGATGGGCATTTATTTAATTCATTTTGAATTTAGGCTGTAACACAACAAATATGGAATAAGTAAAGGGGTATGAATACTTTCTGAAGTTACTGTAGATTTAGGCCATACACTATATCTCCTAGATATAGGCCATACACTTCAAATCCTTATTCCTTAAGAGGTATTTTTAGACTGTCTAAAAATGTATGCATTTGTATGGGCTATAGTAGTAAATTATTATTTTTATCAAGTCATTGGATACCGAAGAAAAAGTGCAGGGAAGCAAAAGATTGAACTTTCCCCCTTTAGTTAACACTATCAACGTTTCGCTCTACTGTGGGAATTGTGCTCAAATCAACACAATATTATCCACTTTCAATGTAACAAACAAACAAAACAAACTATGCAAGACTTATTTTGCAAAACAAACTGTGCAAGAGATTCTATTGCATTGACATGCAGGACTCATGGACCGACTCTACACAGACCGGTGTACCATAACCAATCAGAACTGCAGTAGGACTATATGCAAATAACTATTGCCATATCTGGATCTGTGCCATTCATTTTGACCTGGACTGTGTTAACTTCTTATGGCTGCAGGGGCAGTATTGTGTAGCTTGGATGAAAAGGTGCCCATTGTAAACGGCCAGCTCCTCTGTCTCGTCAAGGGGCAGTGTTGTATTTTGAGACTGTCTTTAATAAGCTAAGCAGCCAATAGGCAGAGGGTAGCATAATTTGTCTTATTCTCTGTAATAATGGTGTGGGAATAATAATGAGTTTTACTTTGTAAAGTGGTTTCTTGCATCAAACAACACAACATTTTCAGCCACTGCCTTGTCTGAAGGACAAGTGGATAAACAGGTTAATGTCAAGCCGTGTACGTTTTTTTTCCAAAAGTATTATGGATTGTAGGCCTACATTGAACACCAAACCTTTTCTGCTGCTGTAGGCCGAATGATAGAACAGCTATTTCTATGTTAAAAATTTATGAGATGCATTTTTATCCATTGTTTTCCACTTTTATCCATTGCAGGCCACTCTGGTAGGTCTACATTATGATCAAATAGCCGCAGCAGCCTGTGTAATCACCCTCACTACTTGCAGGGTGATTTGTGTGTGTGTGTGTGTGTGTGTGTGTGTGTGAGTGTGTGTGTGTGTGTGCATGCCTCCGTGCCTGTGAGTGTGCGCGTGCCTGCATATATCTTACTGAGGTTGATGAAGTCAGTGTTCTTGACGTGTCTGATACTGTTGAAGCGTCCATAGAAGTGTGTGGTATCTTTAGGCAGTGGAGGAATCTGCTCCAGGTTAGCATCATCACAATACACACTTCCACTGATGCACACACACAGCAAACATGTAGGCATACCTGCACAGAGACAGAGAGAACATTACACACACACTCCTACTGGTATGCAGGCATGACTGTAAGTCACTTTGGATAAATATTATTAATACTATTATTACACATATAATTACCCTCTTGCTCTTTTGCACCCCAGTATCTCTACATGCACATAATAATCTGCACATCTATCACTCCGGTGTTAATGCTAAATTGAAATTATGTTCACCTCTAGGGCCTATTTATTGCCTACCTCCCTACTCTTCTACATTTGCACACACTGTAAATAGATTTTTCTATTTTTCTTTCCTTTTGTACATTTGTTTATGTGTAACTCTGTGTTGTTGTTTTTGTCGAACTGCTCTGCTTTATCTTGGCCAGGTCACAGATGTAACTGAGAACTTGACTTGTTCTTAGCTGGCCTACCTGGTTAAATAAAGGTGAAATAAAACATGTACAAAAATGTATGTGTCTGCTAAATGACATATTATTATTATTATTATTATTATTATACACACAGCAGACACGTAGGCATACCTGCACAGAGAGAGATTACATTTTGCGCACGCACACTAGCACACACGCTCACACACACACACACACACACACACACACACACACACACACACACACACACACACACACACACACACACACACACACACACACACACACACACACACACACACACACACACACGGCTCACCCAGGCCAGTGTCGGGTCCAAACAGGCCTGGTCCTTTGAAGTCCAGAGTTACTGGAGCCAGGGGAGGGGTCGGCCTGGGGGACAGGGTCATCTCCTCCTCATACTCAGGAGGGGGCATGTTGGCTGGGGGAGGGGTCATGTTGGCTGGAGGAGGGGTCTCAGGAGCAGGGGGGGCCACCGTCCCCACCTCGATCTGCTCTCACAGAGAAGAGTACATTAGTAGATTGACCAATTCACCTCTCTCAACCACTCTCTCTAGTTTCCCTTCTTTCACTCCCATCATTCCTCCCTTCCGTCTCACACCTATCCCTATCTCACACCTATCCCTATATTACTTTTCTTCTCTCTTTATCTTGCCTCTCCTCTCTTGTTCCTTCCTCTTCTTTCTCACCCTCTGCTAGTCTCTCGTCTCTCCTCCTCTCCTTCTCACCTCTTGGTCTAGGTCTTCATAGTCATAGTTTTCTCCATTGAGGTCCAAGTTTTCCCAGTCTGTCTCTCCATTCATATCAAAGTCATCCAGGTCATAGGGCTGTTCGTCTGGCTCTGCCCCCCCCTGAGGGGCACACACACTGGGGCAGGGGCCTAGCAGAGTCAGGGCAAAAGCCACAACCACACACAGCAGGGCCATTCTCAGGCTACACACCTGTGATAAGAGATTGTCAGTCAAAGCGTTAAATTCAGTAGGCTTTGGTTAGTGCTAATGCTAGCATCTAAAAATGTACCAAATCATCTTAAAAATACAGCACTTGGTTTCAATTCATATCACAACCATATCACCTCTTAGGATAAACAGTTGTGATAAAGCGAATGTTGTAAATTAATTCTGTATGATCGCAATCAGCGATAGTAACCTGGTAGATTTTTTGGTTAGTAAACCCCATCTGCATGGTAATTGATCTTTATTTTACAGGCTCTTCTATTTTGTTTTTAACAAGGGCATTAGTCCAATGTTTGCATGACCTCTAGGGTCCACCTCTCCCTACTGCCTCCGGCCTGTCTAGCCTAAGTATAGCTGGAGATGTATTGGTTCACACACACGCACACACAGACACAGATACACACACACACAACTCCAGATGTCCACTGTCTCAGACACAACCGCCTCCAAGGGCAAATCAAATACAACTGGATATTTCAAACGATGTACAGTCTTTTTAGGTTAGATCTCCACATTTCCCTGTTCTCCGAATGTGACCCTGTATGTTTTGGTGTTTGTTTCTGCACCTCAGATCTGACCTCAGATCAGACCTAAGGTTGCCAAGAGGTCACATTCAGGATCCCTATTGCTTTGGAACCAAGGGAGTATTGTTGAGTTGTTGGTAAGAATGCAGATGGAATGTTTGCTCTGAAAGCAGACATGAGTGTGTGAGTCTGGCCTTGGGTTTGTCTGGTGCCAACAGAACTTAACACAAGTCATACACAAAACAGGATTATGCACCAGAAGTTATACTATTTGATGACCAATAAGGTCTATTGAATGGAATATTGAGATGACTGATATTATCAACAAACTGAGTGCTGATATTGTACTACTCAAGCTACAGCTACAGAAACAGCAGGGATGAGTTTCAAGGGATGTCAATTGAATGACTTAAACATGTGCATAAATATAAATTATATTGTACTTAATGAGTCAGCAAAATCACAGTAATGTTGTTGCCAATCAGACAAATATCCAAATCACACTCTTGGACATGACACTAACAAAAGTGGAATTACACCACTTTATGATGATGTGTACCGATTGACATGACCAGTTTATTGTATTAGTCCCTTAATAAAACCAAACCCCATTGGCCCTTGAGTCATTCTCTAGTGACAGTGGGGTTTAGCAGCACAAGAGTATGCTTAGAGAGAAACCCCAAAACACTGTGTAGTAGTCATGAAATAGAACTTACCAGTGTCAGGAGTTAACTAATCCCCTTTTTATCCTCTCTCTTCTCCTGTTATCTCCTTTAGTGCTGGTCCAGCAGTGTTAAATAATACCCTCTCCTCGTCTCTCCTATATTGTCTTCTCCTTTAGAGTGCTGGTCTAGCAGGGTTAGCCAGTGGAGGGATGGACCCCTGTTGTTCAGTTGGCTGGTGAGGGACGTGGCCAAAATAATGGGTCATTATCAGGAGAGGTACATGGGAGGGGGGAGAAAAGGGTGCATTTGAGGGAAGGCAAGGTCATTTAGGTCAACATGTACTCAGCTGTTACTAATCCCCCCCCTCCCACCACACACACACACACATACACGTACACACTCTCACACATGCACACATTCTTACTTCTCCCAGACCCCCCCCCCCCCTCTAGTCTTTTTGAAGGCCTGATTACGCTAGCCGAAAGACCAATGTAATGTTTGAATAACACAAGGATTATATGGTTTATATGAAAAATTCCAGAACAATCAGAAACATTCACCTTCCCGAAATGGTTCTATCCAGCTTCGTCCAATTTATGTCAACAAAGAAGGCACCATATGGGAGTTAGGGTTAGGGTTAGAGGTTTGCTAGGATTCTTGGACTAACTTTGCAATAGGAGATGCTCTACCTTGGCTGGAATCGGCCGGGTTCTAACCTGGAACTAACACATGTGCAACAATAGTGTTAAACATGATTTTTGAACGACTACCTCTTTGTACCCCACACATACAATTATCTGTAAGGTCCCTCAGTCGAACAGTGAATTTCAAACACAGATTCAAGACCAGGGAGGTTTTCCAAGGCCTGGGTGGGTAAATGGGTAAAAATGTAAAAAGCAGACATTGAATATCCATTTGAGCATGGTGAAGTTATTAATTACACTTTGGATGGTGTATCAATACACCAAGTCACTACAAAGACACAGGCGTCCTTCCTAACTCAGCCGGAGAGGAAGGAAACCGCTCAGTGATTTCACCACAAGGCCAATGGTGACTTTAAAACTGTTACAGAGTTTAATGGCTGTGATAGGAGAAAACTGAGGATGGATCAACAACATTGTAGTTACTCCACAATACTAATATAAATGACAGAGTGAAAAGAAGGAAGCACTTACAGAACAAAAATATTCCAAAACATGAATCCTGTTTGCAATTAGGCAATAAAGTAAAACTGCAAACAAATTGGCAAGGAAATGATCTTTATATGCAGAATACAAAGCGTTAGGTTTGGGGAAAATCCAACACAACACATCAGTGAGTACCAGTCTTCATATTTCCAAGCATGGTTGTGGCTGCATTATGTTATGGGTATACTTGTCATCAGCAAGGACTAGGGAGTTTTTCAGGATGAACAAAATGGAATAGAGCTAAGCACAGGCAAACTCCTAGAGGAAAACTTGGTTCAGTCTGCTTTCCAACAGACACTGGCAAACAAATTCACCTTTCAGCAGGACATAAAATAAAATGGCAAATATGCACTGAAGTTGCTTACGAAGACGACATTGCATGCTCCTGAGTAGCCTAGTTACAGTTTTGAGTCAAATCGACTTGAAAATTGATGGCAAGACTAGATAATGGTTGTCTACCAACTTGAGTTTGAAGAATTTAAAAATAACAATGTGTACAATCCAGTTGTGCAAAGCTCATAGAGAAAGCCTCACAACTGTAATTGCTGCCAAAGGTAATTCTAAAGTATTGACTCAGTGGTGTAAATACTTATGTAAATTAGATATATATGTATTTAATTTTCAATACATTTGCTAACATTTCAAAAAATATGTTTTCACATAGTCATTAAGGGGTATTGTGTGTAGATGGGTGAGAAAAATAATCTATTTCATACACTTCTTATTTAGTCTGTAACACAACAAAATATGGAGTAAGTCAAAGGGTATGAGTACTTTCTGAAGGCACTGTATAGATATTGTCCTGGGGATGATAACATTCTTGGACATCCTGGATGAGATTTTTGGATGAATATTTGGATGAATATGAATATTTATTTTTATTTTTGCCCACTTATTCTAAGCGTCCTATCTACCCCAAATGTGTTGCAATGGGTTAGAAGAGGTTTCAAATGTACTATTCAACATTAGGTTTTTCTAAATGTCCCATCTTTCCAAATGTTTTATTTGTGACCGTAGGCATCCCCCCCAAGGACTAGGGTAAGAGTGAGGGTTAAGGTTGCACTGAATGACCTAAATCTGTTTCAACACATCTCCCCCCGTGAACATGACCCAGGTCACCAGCACAAGGAACTCTACCCAAACAGAACTCTTCTCTCATTCTCTTTCAGAAAACAAATGGATGGCATTGGAAGTTTAGTGGATGGCAGTGCATGAGGTGATTTCCCCCTCTCTCAATATAACACACTTTGAGCTCTTAGGAAAAACATGTGCTTTATGTATTTTACCTAATGGAGTTGTGAAAGCTGAACTCTCAAGCTAAACTCTAAACCTGTTCTCTTATCCCCAGATTCTCCTGTGGTCACTAGTCAAAGGGCTTGACATTAACCCTTGTGTGGTGTTCAAGTTTTTGTTATTCACCCAATGTTTGCGGGTCTGATGAACCTACAACATTATTTGGTTTTCAAAACCACACAGCCATAATAGTTTATGTAAAAATACGTTATTCTTAATACATAGATGTTGACTTACATCAATTACAAGCAATATAGACACCATTAACTGTTCATATTTTCCATTTACCTCTGCTAGATCACATTTATTAAAAAGCACAATAAATTAAATTATAATGAAGACATGGGTGGAATAAATCATGTTTGTCTTGAACAAATATAAATGAAGCAAGGTTTCCATCGCTATTGATGTTTTGCTTTGAACTGAACAAATTTTACATACAGTATTTTATGGAAATGATAAATGAGAACCGTTGAAAACAAATTAAGGTCAGTTTATAAACCACAGAGTTTTACTGGGTGTGTGTTGTTGCAAATGTACTTGCAAGTGTACTGTGTCTTCTTGTTCTTCTTGGGTCCACACACATTGCAGCGCTTCTTCTTTTTGATACCGGATGAAAACACTTAGCTTAGGAATTTTACAAACATCTCGCTCACTCACTCACTCATATAGTCACAGCAGGTAGGAGAGTCAGACACACGCACATGCAACAACATCACTCACACTTACTTCTGGTATTGGAGTTGCTGGTTCTGTGGGTCGGGCACATGGGGCACCAGCATCCTCTTCCTGAATCCTCCTCACGATGGCTGCAGAAGCTGGCGTCATTGGGATATGTTAAATTTGAGGTCTTGCCCAGCACCTCAAGAAAGAGCCGTCACCTCTGGAGCTTTCCCTCTTTTCCAATCTGGGTTCAATGCCATCCAGATGATAAACGCATTGTACGCCGAGATGTCCAGGATGCTGAAGAATATCCCAAGTGTCCAGTGTAGGGTCCTTCTTTTGCAGCTGTAGCCAGTCACGAGCTTGTCTAAATTGTCCAACCCTCCTTTTTGAGGTCCATTATGATTTCTGTTTTTTATGTTCCTGGCCACAGATTCTCCCATCCCTATGGAGCTTACCCATGAGTACCACATTTTTGCCTTTCTTTGGCACATAGTACACTAGGGACGTGTTGGCCATGAACACGAAACTTAGTGGAATCGATAGGCCTGTTCCGTGTAATCAACAGTTGAGTTGGGAGCTCTGGCTTGTTATATCGTACTGTTCCTACCATCATTAGCTTCCTCTTGAGGAGCTCCTGTCCCAGCTTGTGCGAAGTACAAAAGTTATTGCTTGTTATGTCTTGGCCACGGAGTCCCTGCTTCACGTCCAGGACAACCCGCATCACTTGGTTCATCTCAGGGGCTCCTCCATCTTGCTTCCTCGTACACACTTGCAAGTTCGACGCATATGATGAAGCAGCATCACAGGCAGCCCAGATCTTGATTCCATATTTTGTGGGTTTAGACGGTATGTACTGCCTGAGGGGGCAGCGGCCCCTAAATGGCATGAGCTGCTCATCAACAGTAACATTGGGCCCAGGGTTGTAAAACAGGGGAAGCTGGTCCACCTACTTGTCCCACACTGACCTGATTGCAGCTAGCTTGTCTCTCTGCCGCCGAGCTGGTCTGGTGTCTCGGTTATCGAGGCGGATAATCCTGGAAATAATGTGGAAGTTTTTTTTCCAGAGACATTGATGCACAGAAAAGTTATCTGACAGTTTCTGCATCCCACAGGGATTCTGTGGATTCCCCATTGGATCTGAAAACACCAGCAAGGATAAGAACTCCAAAGTATGCATGTAAATGAGTTTGGTCCATCCCTTTCCATCTCTCTCCAAAAACATGCCTTCCCTCCAAATTATTGCAGTCCAGATTGATTTTCTGGATGGTTTCTGGGTTGAATAGTTCAAAAGAAGACTTTATGTCCTACACATGAGTAACCACCACCCTTGTTGGCCCTGGTTGCATCCTTATCACATTGGCAGCCATGTGGGGTGGTTCATTCCTTGGGCAAGAAGACTATTAAATTTCACAATTGTTTTACATCTACATTTCTCCTGCAGGCTGCTGATGAGCTGGTTACTGACGGGCTGGTCCTGGAGCTGGCTGAGGGTCAACCTCACCCTCTTCAACCAACTCACTGTCAGACTCCAAATTGACAGTGACATTATCCTCATATCTTCCAAAGTGGAAGACGCTCCTTCCACACTAACTTTTCTCTCTGCAAAAAATGCCCTTTGAGCAGAGATAATTTTTTTGCCATACTAATTGATTGTGGTAAGGAGCCACACATGCAACGCTATTTATTTGTTGTGTCCCTCCCCCAATTGGCACCTGACTGGGGTACAGTGTGGGAAAATACAGATTTGTTTTTACAATGGTTGAAAATAATATATTGTAATAACATTGTGTAGGTTCCCACAAGACATTGTGTACAGTTTCACACACTACAAAGGGTAAAGAGTGCGAGAAAAGCAGGAGACAGGCAGTGAGACAGACAGGTTCTTCGTGCTATGTTGAAACAGAGGGCCCGGGGAGGAGGAAGACAGAGTGAAGAGTGAAGGCACACAGCAAACCTTTTTCTTTCATTTTTACTTGTCTTCACCTACACACACACCTACACACACACACACCTACACACACACACACACCTACACACCTACACACACACACACACACACACACACACACACACGCACACACACACGCACACACACACACACACACACTTTTCCACAATTTGATTACCCTCGGGTAATAGTGTACCCGAACATCACATATGTAGTATGAATGTGTAGGGGGGTGCACAATGTGCACAATGCAAATGTTTCTTTACAGAAAATGAGCCAAGGTTAATGAGTCTCAAGTTCAAAAAAAATTCATTCTATCATTTCTCTTTTAGGAAACATTGAAAATGGGTGCCACAGACCCGAACACCACCCAAGGATTAAGTTCGAAATCCATTCAACTAAAGTATGACAGACACTATGATGTGTGATTTGTTTCATTCTATGAACTTCATATTGTTTTCAACTCACTTCATTTAGCTTTCTGTCTCAGTTTCTGCTTCACAACACTTTTCAATTGCTCTTTGATTTCCATGTTTTGGCTGCCATAACTCGCAATACACTTCCTCTGCATTCCCACAAAATCCCATTAGGATTACCATAAAATTTGAATTATTTAGGAATCCAGCACTCACCTGTCACATTGATTACTTGAGAATATTCCAGGTATTCCTCATGATAGTTCTGTCAGACTCGAGTTCTAATAGAGAAATTGTGTGTGGTGCATGCATGCGTGCATGTGTGAGCGCGTACGTGTGTGTTTGGCTGGATTAGCCAAAGAATGAACTCAGCCCCCTGGCAGCAAAGAAAGCTGGGAACAAAGTAGAATATAAATGGGCCAATATGGCATTATGATTAGAGGGAGATTGAGAGAGACTGTGTCAAGGTCTATACTGATTCAGTAAATGTGACTGTTACTGATCAACTATTTCAAGAGGGTATCTAATACATTACGATTACTAGTGGTGTAAAGTACTACTTAAATCGTTTTTGGGGGGTATCTGTACTTTTACTTTTACTCCACTACATTCTAAAAGAAAATATGTACTTTTTACTCCCATACATTTTCCATGACACCCAAAAGTACTCGTTACGTTTTGAATGCTCAGACAGGACAGCAATATGGTCCAATTCACACACCTATCAATATAATGCGTTGTCATCCCTACTGCCTCTGATCTGGCAGACTCAGTAAACACTGAGGAGAAATCAAAACAGGAAGTGAGAAATCTGAGGTTGGTATGCATTCAACACAGTTCCCATTGAAATCTCCTTGAGATATTGATGAAATTGCACTTCCTAGGGCTTCCACTAGATGTCAACCGTCTATAGAAATGAATGAATGAGGCTTCTACTGTGTTGTGGGACTGAATGACAGCAGAATGATTCAGGTGTCTGGCAGTCAGCCATTTCCTGGTCACGCGCATTTCACTTGATAGCGACCTGCGTTCCATGGCTCCTCAAGACACAAAGGAATACTCCGGTTGGAACTTTATTGAAGATTAATGATAAAAACATCCTAATAATTGATTCTGTACTTAGTTTGAAATGTTTCGTCGACCTATAATATAACTTTTTTATAAAGTTTTTGTCCGACGGAAAGCTGAGCGAGTGTTTGGATATGTATACCAAACGCGATAACAAAACTAGCTAATTGGACATAAATAACGGACATTATTGAACAAATCAAGCATTTATTGTGGACCTGGGATTCCTGGGAGTGCATTCTGATGAAGATCATCAAAGGCAAGGGAATATTTAGCATGTAATTTATCGTTTATGTTGACTACAACATGGCGGCTAATTTGACTTGATTGTTTTGAGTGCCATCTCAGATTATTAAATGGATAGCTTTTTCCGTAAAGTATTTTGAAATCTGACACAGCGGTTGCATTAAGGACAGGTATATCTATAATTCCATGTGTATAACTTGTATTATCATCTACATTTATGATGATTATTTCTGTTGAATTGATGTGTCTATGCAAAATCACTGGATGTTTTTGGAACTAGTGAATGTAACGCGCCAATGTAAACTCAGATTTTTTTTATATAAATATGAACTTTATCAAACAAAACATACATGTATTGTGTAACATGTAACCCATTTGCCATGCGTGGGGGCACAGCGTGGTATTGTCCAACCCTGCTCATTCTCTCGACTCCGCTATCAACAACTAATTGCCTATAGAACCCATAACCTGTATCACTAGACACTTCATAGGGCCGACGTTAGCCAGGATGCTTTTTAGGCTAAGCTAGGCTAGCTAGACTCTTTAACTGCAGCACGTTCCATTTATAATAACCAAGGGACTTAACGCTACGTATACTAAACAAGAGAGCTACCCAGAAACCCCATCTTGGGGAGGCAGGAACAGTTAGCCATAGCTAGCACACCTCAGGGAGTGAGCCAACCTGGCTAGCAATGTATGCAGCGCATGTTTAGCTAGACCTGTCTCGAAAGTTCACGAAGGACTGGATCACCGAGGTGGAACCGGACCCTTCATTAACACGTTTGGCAAGCACTGGGTGCCAATCGGTTCCCGGAACACATCTTACCGCCTAAACTCGTTGTGACAACATTAACTTCAAGTGGCATGGCCAATCAGGGTACGGCAAATAGCCAGAGCCTGTGTACACAGAGTTGGTCTGGCTTTAGGCAAACCTTGGAACCCCGGGTTCCACATTGTTCACAAGCGTTAAAAGTGTTGTCTCCCGCATGAGAGTTCGATTAAAAGTGTCCCCTTTCCATTTTCGGACACACGGTTGTGGTGGAAATGGAAAAAGAAGCAATCTCACCCAGTCCGCAACGTGGCGTCCCGACCCTTCAGCTCGCACTTCACAGGAGTTGCGATGTCTATTCCGACCAATGTCTTGCATGCGCAGTGTCACCCTGGATCATGTGAACAGTGATGTCAGGGAACAGGATACAATTTGTTGTCTGCGCCCCATGCTTCTGCAGCATCATCGCGTTGACAGTTCGCAAGGCTTCAGGAAATATCCTCCTGTCTCCTATTGTGTAACATGTAACCCATTTGCCATGCGTGGGGGCACAGCGTGGTATTGTCCAACCCTGCTCATTCTCTCGACTCCGCTATCAACAACTAATTGCCTATAGAACCCATAACCTGTATCACTAGACACTTCATAGGGCCGACGTTAGCCAGGATGCTTTTTAGGCTAAGCTAGGCTAGCTAGACTCTTTAACTGCAGCACGTTCCATTTATAATAACCAAGGGACTTAACGCTACGTATACTAAACAAGAGAGCTACCCAGAAACCCCATCTTGGGGAGGCAGGAACAGTTAGCCATAGCTAGCACACCTCAGGGAGTGAGCCAACCTGGCTAGCACGGTATGCAGCGCATGTTTAGCTAGACCTGTCTCGAAAGTTCACGAAGGACTGGATCACCGAGGTGGAACCGGACCCTTCATTAACACGTTTGGCAAGCACTGGGTGCCAATCGGTTCCCGGAACACATCTTACCGCCTAAACTCGTTGTGACAACATTAACTTCAAGTGGCATGGCCAATCAGGGTACGGCAAATAGCCAGAGCCTGTGTACACAGAGTTGGTCTGGCTTTAGGCAAACCTTGGAACCCCGGGTTCCACATTGTTCACAAGCGTTAAAAGTGTTGTCTCCCGCATGAGAGTTCGATTAAAAGTGTCCCTTTTCCATTTTCGGACACACGGTTGTGGTGGAAATGGAAAAAGAAGCAATCTCACCCAGTCCGCAACGTGGCGTCCCGACCCTTCAGCTCGCACTTCACAGGAGTTGCGATGTCTATTCCGACCAATGTCTTGCATGCGCAGTGTCACCCTGGATCATGTGAACAGTGATGTCAGGGAACAGGATACAATTTGTTGTCTGCGCCCCATGCTTCTGCAGCATCATCGCGTTGACAGTTCGCAAGGCTTCAGGAAATATCCTCCTGTCTCCAGAAGCAGGCAATCTGAGTTATTCCTATGTCGAAGATCCAGGACGGCTGATACAGCCGGTATTCCTGGTTATGAAAAGTGATTAGACCTACGTACCCCCAACAAGCACCTCAGAGTTTACAAACTCAGAATGCTCACACACTGCTGGGCTATTACAGTGATTGACTGGTGATAGTGTTTCACACATCCATGCTAGTGTCCCGTATTATGTTTCTAGGCGTCATAGGAAACCAGAAAAAGAGCAGTCTGACTCCATCTCAGCGCATTCCATTTCTGGGTCTCAAGCTAGATTGCGATTTTTCTGTCCCCACGGAGGGTGTCTGGGTTCCGGCTCTGCTTAGCCAAATTTCGGCTGCGTCACAGTATGTTTTCGCCAGTGCCTATGCCTACTGGGGAGGATGGCTTCTTTGAGAGAAGTTGTACCAATGGAGCTATTGTTGATGAGGGCCTTCTAGCGCTGAGTGCCAATCTCTTTTGGAAACAAAACACGTTTTATAAGGAGGATGGGATCCACCCAAATCATTTGGGTTCCTGGATCCTTTCTCAGACAATGATTTATCAGCCCAGCTCAGCTAATCCCTACCATTGTGATGCAGAATTGTCATAATGCTTCAACAAATTACACAAGGGGCCTTGGTAGACACAATGTAAGTAACCTAATTTATTTCCCCCGAACTGCCCTGAAAGCCTCTGCTGATCCTACAGTAGTAATCATGTGCCTATGAACCAGATTTATACTGTTATCACTGAGGCGCTGTGCCCCCGGAGGAAGTCCACCGTGTGCAGCTCACCCTGCACTTTCATAAATAACATGAGCATATCTACTTCTGCTAAGCTTCCAAGTAAAGGGTTGAAAACAAGTTACCGTCCTGGAAGAAAAGTGCTTAAGATAGCCTAAGTTAACATATGTAGCTTAAGAGACAAGGTTAATGAAATCAATAATTTGCTAGTAACAGATGACATTCATATTCCGGCCATCTCTGAAACTCACTTAGATAAAACCGTTGATGATACAGTGGTAGCAATACAAGGTTATAGCATTTACAGAAAAGATAGAAATGCCAATGGTGGAGGTGTTGCTGCTTATATTCAGAAAGATTAGAGAGGATCTCATGTTAAATAGTCTTGAAGTAACATGGTCAAAGGTTCATCTTCCTCACCTAAAGCCCATTCTTGTGGGAAGCTGCTATAGACCATCAAGTGCTAACAGTCAGTATCTGGATAACGTGTGAAATGCTTGATAATGTATGTGATACCAACAGAGGTATATTTTCTGGGGGATTTAAATATTGACTGGCTTTCATCAAGCTGCCCACTCAAGAAAAAGCTTCAAATGGTAACCAGTGCCTGCAACCTGGTTCAGGTTATCAGTCAACCTACCATGGTAGTTACAAACAGCACAGGAATGAAATCATCAACATTTATTGATCACATCTTTACTAATGCTGCAGAAATTAGCTTGAAAGCAGTATCCACATCCATCGGATGTAGTGATCACAATATAGTAGCCACATCTAGGAAAACCAAAGTTCCAGTGGCTGGGCCTAATATAGTGCATAAGAGGTCCTACAATGCATTTTGTAGTGATTTCTATTTTGTTGAATATTTATTGGCCCGTGGTGTGTAATGAGGATCAAACAAACACTGCACTTGACACATTTATGAAATTGCTTATTCCAGTTACTAATAAGAATGCACCCATTAAGAAAATTACTGTAAAAACTGTTACATCCATGTGGATAAATGAGGAATTGAACAATTGTATGGTTGAGAGGGATGAGGCAAAAGAAATGGCAAATAAGTCTGGCTGCACAACCGATTGGCAAACATATTGCAAATTGAGAAATCATGTGACTAAACTGAATTAAAAGAAGAAACTAAACTATGAAACAAAGATAAATTATATAAAAAGCTTTTGAGCACATTCAATAACATTTTGGGAAAAAAGGCAAACTCAGCTCTATCATTCATTGAATCAGATGGCTCATTCATCACAAAACCAACAGATATTGCCAACTTCTTTAACCTCTACAGGATTTTCCCACCCCTGTTTCGATTACAAGCAGAGGGATGGGCCTGGAAAATGTAACCACTCAAATTCACATTATGAGCTATGGATGCAAAGACTGACTATCCATGATGTCAGTGTATTTTTATTTATTTAGGGGGTAAATCAGCTTTAATATTGCAGATATATTGTAGTTTCCAATTGTCTGCATAATTTACAATCCCCAATATATATTTTTTCTAAATATATACAGTACCAGTCAAAAGTTTGGACACAACTACTCATTCAAGGAGTCATCTTTATTTGTACTATTTTCTACATTGAAGAATAATGTATGTGTTATTTAAACAGTATGAAATAACACATGTAATCATGTAACCAAAAAATTGTTAAACAAATCAAAATATATTTTATATTTCAGATTCTTAAAAGTAGTCTTGATGACAGCTTTGCACACTCTTTTCATTCTCTCAACCAGCTTCACCTGGAATGGTTTTCCAACGTTCTTGAAGGAGTTCCTACATATGCTGAGCACTCGTTGGCTACTTTTCCATCACTCTGCAGTCCAACTCATCCCAAATCATCTCAATTGGGTTGAGGTTGGGTATTGTTGAGGCCAGGTCATCTGTAGTAGCACTCCATCACTCCCCTTCTTGGTCAAATAGCCCTTTACAAAGCCTGGAGGTGTGTTGGGTCATTGTCCTGTTGAAAAACCAATGATAATCCCACTATGAGCAAACCAGATTGGATGTTGAATCGCTGCAGAAGCTATAATGGTTAAGTGTGCCTTGAATTCTAAATAAATCACAGACAGTGTCACCGGCAATATACGCTGCCGTACACGTTGATCCAAAGCATCCCAAACATGCTCAACGGCTGACATGTCTGATGAATATGCAGGCCATGGAAGAACTGGGGCATTTTCAGCTTCCAGGAATTGTGTACAGATCATTGCCACATGGGGCAGTGCATTATCATGCTGAAACATGAGGTGATGGTAAGGGGATGAATAGCACAACATTGGGCCTCAGGTTCTCATGGTATTTCTGTGCATTCAAATTGTCATTGATGAAATGCAATTGTGTTTGTTGTCTGTAGCTTATTCCTGCATATGCCATAACCCCACCGCCACTAATAAATATCAGTATTTATGCTGCAGTAGTTTATGTGTCGGCGGGCTAGGGTCAGTTTGTTATATCTGGAGTACTTCTCCTGTCCTATTCGGTGTCCTGTGTGAATCTAAGTGTGCGTTCTCTAATTCTCTCCTTCTCTCTTTCTCTCTCTCGGAGGACCTGAGCCCTAGGACCATGCCGCAGGACTACCTGACATGATGACTCCTTGCTGTCCCCAGTCCACCTGGCCGTGCTGCTGCTCCAGTTTCAACTGTTCTGCCTTATTATTATTCGACCATGCTGGTCATTTATGAACATTTGAACATCTTGGCCATGTTCTGTTAAAATCTCCACCCGGCACAGCCAGAAGAGGACTGGCCATCCCACATATGCTCTCTCTAATTCTCTCTTTCTTTCTCTCTCTCGGAGGACCTGAGCCCTAGGACCATGCCCCAGGAATACCTGACATGATGACTGCTTGCTGTCCCCAGTCCACCTGACTGTGCTGCTGCTCCAGTTTCAACTGTTCTGCCTTATTATTATTTGACCATGCTGGTCATTTATGAACATTTGAACATCTTGACCATGTTCTGTTATAATCTCCACCCGGCACAGCCAGAAGAGGACTGGCCACCCCACATAGCCTGGTTCCTCTCTAGGTTTATTCCTAGGTTTTGGCCTTTCTAGGGAGTTTTTTCTAGCCACCGTGCTTCTACACCTGCATTGCTTGCTGTTTGGGGTTTTAGGCTGGGTTTCTGTACAGCACTTTGAGATATCAGCTGATGTACGAAGGGCTATATAAATACATTTGATTTGATTTGATGGGGCACTCTGTTCAAAACGTTGACATCAGTAAATTGCTCTCCCACACGACGCCATACACGTGGTCTGAGGTTGTGATGCCAGTTGGATGTACTACCAAATTCTCTAAAACGACATTACAGAATAAGGAATACATTCAATTGCCCTGGGGGCTACGAACAATTGGGGAAAGTCGTATTCCTGGTAGTAATACTGGTTACCGCTACTCTGATAACATAAAGTTGTTTCCGGCTGTAGATAATGACACAAAACAATTCTGGGCTAATTATTTAAGAAATAACACACAAAAAAACAAAATACTGCAAATTTGCATCAAGAGCTAGAAGCAGAGCTGCCATATCTGTTGGCACCAATTTATAAACCACAAGCTGCATTCAGAAAGACTGTCAGGGTTAGGAACATTGTGAGGTGACTACCTAACCATTTAAAACTGGAACAACTATATCAGTAATGATTGAACATTTTTGGATTTGATTAGTTTAGAAATATGCATGTTAAATATCTTTGTGTATCATAAGATTAATCAGTCTATCGATGTACATGCAAAACACAGATATTACAAAACATTTAAAAATATATATTGTTTTACAGTAACTTACAGGTAACTTGCTGCCAGTAAGTTACCACAAATAAAACAGTTTTACAGTACCAATACTGTTACTGTAATCCATTGGCAGTACCCTTACTGGTACTGTAATTTATTGTAAGGGATGAGGGACCCTTGTTTGTATTCAGGATGTGATGTTGCAATTTGAGTAATTTCCACAAGTATTTTGTGTGCTTGGTTTAAAATGGAAAATTATTTATTTGTATGAGGTGCCTTTCTGATTGTGTTTTTTTTCTAAAACATAAAACAGTACTGCCACAAACAAAGTAATGCATATAAAATAACAAAACAGGTACCAATTAACTAAGAATAAAATATAACATAAAAATAAGAAGCTAATAATGTTTTCTCTCCTGTTTCAAAAGATGTCCTTTGATTGTGTTGCCCGTGTGTTTTTTTTGTCTGTTGTGGCATTCTATTGTGAATATTCACAAATAAAGTGAGTGAACTGCTACTGTGTTTTCTGTTTTTTTTTTACGGTCATTTTTACAGTAATGTCCATAATACGTCAAAGATTTCCTGGACTTAGACTTGTTCCCCAACAGTGCAATGTAATTTACGGTACTCTACTGTATTCCGTTTATACAGTATGTCACGGTTTCTTGAACAGTAATTTATCTTGACTATTGAAGGATTTATTTCTTCAGTATAGGCATAACCTATAACCATTACTTTTTTGTGCTATGTTGCTCTGTCTGCATGCTATGTCTTGCTTGTCCTATGTTGCTCTGTGTGTGCTCACTGCTCAATGATTGTCTGTATTGTAATTGCTTTTAATAACCTGCCCAGCACCGAAATGTTGATTCATGTGCACTGTCCATGTAAAAATAAAAATACACTCAAACTCAAACCAATGTAGGCATCATTTTTAACAATGTGATATTGTGCTCCAAAGGGATAACTTGAAATAACATGATGTTGGTTAATCAGGAGCGGACTGGGACCAAAAATAGTCCCTGCCATTTCTAACAAACCAGACCATGTTTTTTATTGAGATCCGCACAACGACCCTTTTTTAAAAGTTTGACTCAAGTTAGACAGGCCCACTATGCTCAAAATGGATCAGCCGATCTGAGTTTAATAAAATAATAAAATAAAATGTTTTTGATTATGTATTAGCCTAGTAATATTTAGGCATAAAATGTGAATTTGGCCTCATGAAATCCTTGCCAAAAACACAAGATATTGATACTGTTACAGGTCTACATTATCTATGAGTTGATCATATAGAAATGTTTCCATCCACCGATTTTCTGTGAGTAAAGTTGTACCGTACGAGCCTCTTTTTGTGTTCGAAACGGTGGTGGAAACTCCTTTATGCTCAAATATCGATATAATAACCATCATATCGGAGTAAAATGGTCAAAGGTGTGCTCCTCACACTACAACTCAAGAAAACCCTGTAGTTTATTAACCTATAGATGAAATACATTTTTTGATGAACTTCACAGGGGGGTGTTCTGCACAGTGATCTGATGCTCTTGTCCAATAAATATTGAGGGTCTTATTCTGCTGATTTGATGATTAATGCTTGACTGCCATTTTGACAAATAATGAACTCATCATGTAGAGCAGCCTACCCTTACAGCCTACACATTCTGTATTTGCGAAGCTGTTGGCTAGAGCGCAGGTACCAAGACCAGAGTAGGAACATTTGCTATTTAACGCAACAGTTTGTCACAATACTACTTGTGGAGTTGAAAATGAAACACAGTGAATTTAAGATTTTTATTCTGTACATGAAAACAACATTTTGTGTCCACTATGTCATCACGCACTGAATTTTATCCACAACAAGTCTGTTTGGTGGAAACACCACTGGTGGAAAAATGTGCACTTTTTCTTAATGAGGATTTTAGAATATTCACATGAAATTCTGTCACCAATTGGATGAAAACATAACTATTGGAGCATGAACAACTGACTCGTCTTATTATCAAGACACCTGCTGGTAACTCTTAACTGGTTAGGACAGCTCATGAGGTGTCATAAATATCTGTATACTAAATGGGACTCGTATGACTAAAGAAGCTTCAGGCTTAGCTCCTACACACGCGCACGTACACATGAAAACACACACACACACACACACACACACACACACACACACACACACACACACACACACACACACACACACACACACACACAAGCTCTCTCTTTCTCGCTCACTCTTTTCACTCCATGTACCAATTAAGCTCTGTTATCTTCCTTCACACATTCCTCTGCTAAGTGTTTTTTACAGGCGGGCACAGGCAAAGATAAAGAAAGAGAGGAGTTAAGGGAAAGTAGAGAGAGGTCAAGAAAAGGAGTGAGGGACTAAGGTCATGGAGGAGGCGGAGGAGGAGGAGTAGGAGGACATTAATTAGACTGAAGAAAGGAGAGTAAACACAATAATATGCTGGGTTGTTTGGTTGACCCAACAGCTGGGTTGCAGGTGTTGGATCCCTTAGTTGGGTTGCTTTCTTTAAAAACAGCTGGGGTTTGCTGCTGGGTTATTGAGATATGACCCACCGGGTCAGATCAGAAGACTGGAGGCATAGTTTAGTAGGGTTGTGGTTTCCAGATAGTTCTTTTTAGCCACCCATAATAGTGTGAATGTGTTCCTTAAAATCAAAGGCATTTTTGTTGATATTATGTGAGCTCTGAAACGCTGCAGGGTCTGTATGCATGAGTGCAATCAACAGATGTTAAATATCCCCAATTGCCTTTAAAACCACTGGGAAATATACCATTACTTTTAATTGCCATGAAAAAATGCATGCAGTCAGTATATAAATGCCAATAAATCTATCTCTTCCTATTAAATGGATGCACTTGAATAAAACAATATGGTTCAAGGATGCCTCTCTTTGTCTAGAATAACCATGGCAACAATGTATTTCATTATTGTGCAAAAAAATGTTGTAAATATGTGTAGAAAACACAACACTAAATATATGAATATATTGCAATGGAAATGTATAAAATCTTTGCCAGTGGCATTATAAGGCATTACAATTTGTGGCTATGTACAGTGGGGCAAAAAAGTATTTAGTCAGCCACCAATTGTGCAAGTTCTCCCACTTACAGTTTTTTTCTATTGCTAAACGACAGTGGACACAACTGGAGTCACATGTGCAAGACTCTAACTACAGTCTGCACAGCAGCAGTTCATGTGGACCAAACTCTAGTTCGTTTTTCATTGCTTGAACACAGTTTTCAAAACTCTACACACTTATCCCATGACTTTAACCACAACCTGTACAACACTGTGGATTTACAGCACTTTGTTCAAATGCTAACACACTGCTGTCAAAACTGTGAACCACACATTCAAAACGGAATAGATTTCAGCCTTGTGCCTTTCAAACACTGCTGATTGCAATTTCAGATGAAAGGCTAAGCAGGTGTCTTGTTTTAGACTTGTTAGTGAACACACACACATATTACAGTATATATAGGTAGACCTCAGAAAGACTAATTTTGGAAATGGAACAAGGAAGATGGGTTTGTGGAGGGAGAAGGGTGGCAGGGAGAGGGCGGATGCGTGGAGGAAGACAAAGAAGACAAAGAGCTGTTATTTCAGATGAAATAAGGGCTACACTTATAGACCATGTTGTGAACCATGGTCTCTCATTGAGAGAGGCAGGGTTGAGGGTGCAACCCAATCTGCAAAGATCCACAGTGGCATCTGTAATGCAAATTTTCCATCATGCAAACAGGTGAGAGTTACATCCTTACAGTAAATGAAAACATTACAGGAATCTATTTTGTATTGCAATTATATAATATTTACACAGATATATATTACAGTAAGTTTGACTGTAAAATATATTTTTACAACAGGACCCAAAGGCTGCCCCCAACAGGGGGAAGAGGAAAAATATTTTCAGATGCGCAGGAAAATGCTATTGTTGACATTGTTGTTGTCAACAATGCAATAAAACTGTGTGAGATTCAAGATAGAGTGCTGGCTGATAATGATATATTTGAAAATGTTAATTCTGTCAGCACAACAACTATTGCTTGAGTCCTAAAGAAACACCAAGTTACAATGAAACAGTTATACACTGTACCGTTCGAGAGAAACAGTGAACGGGTAAAAGAGCAAAGATACCAATATGTCCAGGTAAGACGTCTGAGGTTACGTACACAGCTATACAAAATATTTACAGTAAAAAAAAAACACTAGCATTTCTACAGTAAAACTGTGCACTTACTGTTTTTCAGAGAGTAATGGAGGTGGAAGCACTGGAAAGACCACATTCATTTGTATTTATCGATGAAGCTGGATTTAACCTTGCCAAAACACGGCGCAGAGGAAGGAATGTTATAGGTCAAAGGGCCACTGTGGAGGTTCCAGGCCAAAGGGGGGGAAATATCACCATGTGTGCTGCAATGGCCAATGATGGTTTGCTTCTCAACACACCACTCATTGGCCCATACAACACAGAAAGGCTTATAGCTTTCCTAGAACAGCTCTATGCTCAGCTAGTGCCAGCAGAACAGGGGGAGCCAGTAAGAAACCCCCAAGTTTTTGCGATAATGTTGCTTTTCACCACTCTGCAGCTGTCACAGATTGGTTTGCAGCACATCACAGATTTATGGTTTTGAACCTGCCTGCATATTCACCCTTCCTCAACCCAATAGAGGAGTTTTTCTCTGCCTGGAGGTGGAAAGTGTTTGGTCACCATCCACATGACCAAATGTCTCTTTTGGAAGCCATGCGTGCCGGATGTGAGGACACGAGTCCAGAGGACTGCCAGGGATGGATAAGGCACTCCAGAAGGTTCTTCCCCAGGTGCATGGCAAGAGAAAACATTAGATGTGATGTTGAAGAAAACCTGTGGCCTGATGCTAGAAAGAGGCAGGATTAGCCCCTCAATTATTTGTTCGAATTACAGTATGTACTTTTAGTTTCTACCTTTTTTTTCTCATTACTGTTATTCCGTAAATTACTACAGACTATTGAAGCAAACTGGTAATTTTCATTTACCTTAAAGAATTGTTATGTTCTAAAAATTTTAATAAATCATGTGAAAGAATGTCACTCTTTTCTTTGAAGAAAATATTACTTTGTGTGAAGTCACTGAAATTGTTCAAACTGTAAAGATGAAAAGTTTGTATTTTCTGTATTGGTGTTTGATGCTAGTGTTTTTACTCTCAGTGTGTTCTGAGTGACAGTGTGTGTTATCTCAGTGAGGGTTGTGCATAGTGTTTGGCTGCACTGAGCGTGTTTTGAGCCATGTGTTAAGAGTTGTGTTGCTTGGAATGAGTTTTGCAGGTGATGTGAACTGTTTAGCTCAGGTGACTGTTGGTAGTGCAGACTGTAGTTAGAGTTTTGCACATGTGACTCCAGTTGTGCCCACTGTCGTTTAGCAATCGAAAAAAACTGTAAAAAGATGAGAGAGGCCTGTAATTTTCATCATAGGTACACTTCAACTATGACAGACAAAATGAGAGAAAAAAATCCAGAAAATCACATTGTAGGATTTTTAATGAATTTATTTGCAAATTATGGTGGAAAATAAGTATTTGGTCAATAACAAAAGTTTATCTCAATACTTTGTTATATACCCTTTGTTGGCAATGACAGAGGTCAAACGTTTTCTGTAAGTCTTCACAAGGTTTCACACACTGTTGCTGGTATTTTGGCCCATTCCTCCATGCAGATCTCCTCTAGAGCAATGATCTGCATGGAGGAATGGGCCAAAATACCAGCAACAGTGTGTGAAAACGTTGTGAAGACTTACAGAAAACGTTTGACCTCTGTCATTGCCAACAAAGGGTATATAACAAAGTTTAGAGATAAACTTTTGTAATTGACCAAATACTTATTTTCCACCATAATTTGCAAATAAATTCATAAAAAATCCTACAATGTGATTTTCAGGATTTTTTTTCTCATTTTGTCTGTCATAGTTGAAGTGTACCTATGATGAAAATATCAGGCCTCTCTCATCTTTTTAAGTGGGAGAACTTACACAATTGGTGGCTGACTAAATACTTTTTTGCCCCACTGTATTTATGAGTAAATTGAGTGAGTGTGTCTAAGCTATGTGAAAACTAACTCTCTCACACCATAACACATTAAAGCTGCTCTGACCTTGGCTGCTCTGGCAAACATGTGTAAGAAGACATTAGTCAAAATGTTGACAATGAACATGAAGTAAACATACTACAAGCATGATTGTTTAGTAAGTAAAGCTATTAAATCACAATGTTACTTTGTATCACATTTTTACTTCACTCTTGTAAAAGTAATCCAGTCCAGCACCAAAAATACATTGAAATACCAAGGTTTTTCTCAGGTGATAAACTATTTAGTTAAGAAAAAAAAATATGTTTCCAAAGAACGAAGGGATATTACAAGAAAGTGTTTCTATTTTGCGGAAGCAACAGAGTACTTCAACTGAGAACATCTGTAAAAACAATAATATATATATATATATATATATATATATATAAATATATATATGAAAAAAATGTTTAATATATATATATATATATATATAAATATATATATGAAAAAAATGTTTCTACAAATGTATTCTCTTTTCTATTGGACTCTCTTTTCTATTCTATTTCTCTTTACCTGACCTGGCTTTCTCAATCACCAGGCCTCTGTTTGGAGATCTGCTTTCACACATATCAGACCGACAGTTATTCACTGCCCAACCGCTTGTCTGTTGCTCCACTGGCATTCACAGGGACAATTTGTCAGTGAGTTGCATGCTGAAGTGTAAGTTATTGTTTCTAGTCGGGCTACCATGGCCAGCAAATCATTCCCGGCTTCTAATTGGATCAATGACGGCCAACCCCGGCCGAACCCAACGCTGGCCCAATTGTGCACAGCCCAATGGGACTTCCAATCATGGCCAGATGTGATACAGCCTGGAATCGAACCAGGGTCTGTAGTGACGCCTCTTGCACTGAGATGCAGTGCCTTAGACCGCTGCGCCACTCAGGAGTCCATTTGAGCTGGCAGTCATATTTGATCTACATAATGCATTTCTATCTGAACATTCTGTAAGTGGCCTTTCTCCTGAATGTCCATTGACCCAGACGTACATGATCAAGTCAAACCAGTTAACCAATGATATTTTGTACAGATAAGTATAAATACGTTGTGACGCTCAACTATTGTATGACTCTGTCAACATGCCCTTGAAAAGGTCGAAATCACTAAGGACTTAAAATTGTACCCTCACTGCTGTACAGACCTGGGCAGAAAATAGTAGCATTTTGCAGTTTATTTGAAAATACCATCTTTTCAAATACTTGAGGTTTATATAGAGTTTCAACTAAATAGTGAATGATACTTATTTCACTTATGTAATAACTTAATTATTATGTAATTATAAATCAAGTCAAATTTATTTACAAAGCACTTCTTACATCAGCTGATATCTCAAAGTGCTGTACAGAAAACCCAGCCTAAAACCCCAAACAGCAAGCAATACAGGTGTAGAAGCACGGTGGCTAGGAAAACTCCCTAGAAAGGCCAGAACATCGGAAGAAACCTAGAGAGGAACCAGGCCATGAGGGGTGGCCAGTCCTCTTCTGGCTGTGCCGGGTGGAGATTATAACAGAACATGGCCAAGATGTTCAATTGTTCATAGATGACCAGCAGGGTCAAATAACAACAATCACAGTGGTTGTCGAGGGTGCAACAGGTCAGCACCTCAGGAGTAAATGTCAGTTGGCTTTTCATAGCCAATCATTCAATGTATTTCTACCGCTCCTGCTGTCTCTAGAGAGTTGAAAACAGAAGGTCTGAGACAGGTAGCATGTCCGGTGAACAGGTCAGGGTTCCATAGCCGCAGGTGGAACAGTTGAAACTAGAGCAGCAGCATGGCCAGGTGGACTGGGGACAGCAAGGAGTCATCAGGCCAGGTAGTCCTGAGGCATGGTCCTAGGGCTCAGGTCCTCCGAGAGAGAGAAAGAAAGAATTAGAGAGAGCATACATAAATTCACACAGGACACCGGATAAGATAGGAGAAATAGTCCAGATATATCAGACTGACCATAGCCCCCACGACACAAACTACTGCAGCATAAATACTGGAGGCTGAGACAGGAGGGGTCAGGAGACACCGTGACCCCGTCCGACGATACTCCCGGACAGTGCCAAACAGGCAGGATATAACCCCACCAACTTTGCCAAAGCACAGCCCCCACAGGACTAGAGGGATATCTTCAACCACCAACTTACCATCCTGAGACAAGGCTGAGTATAGCCCACAAAGACAGCAATACCCAAAGTCTTATGTAGCAACAATGTTAACAACATGGTGTAGCCGGAGGACAGCTTGCTTCCGTCCTTTTCTGGCTACATTGACTTCAATACAAAACCTAGGAGGCTCGTAGGCCTCACCCCCTTCCATAGACATACATGGTAATTATGACCACTTCCAGAGGACGTCCTCCAACCAATCAAAGCTTTTGCAGTATGAACTGACATGTTGTCCATCCAATCATACAATTAGGATCAGGGAACGATCCTATTGAGTTGTTTTGGGATTGTACCACCGAGCATTATTGGGGGTTCTTGTTGAAGAACCCCTTTCATTCTCTGGGGTCCACGGAAAGGTGTGAATTAAACGCGAGGGTTGACCTCTGCCTGAGATCAGTTTCATGAAGAAGGATGAAAATGTGAGGGCATTCAATATCACCTGGTATCAAATGTATAGCTGGTTAACAGGGAGCCATTCATCAAGCCGCCTGTATTGCTGGCTTGTCTGCGTTTTTGTGCGTGCAAGAATTTGCTTTTAGAGGACACGACAAGATGGAAGATTCCACCGACAAGGGCAACTACAACAAACTTGCAGCGGTAATCGCACGTTACGATGCTTTACTTGCTGAACATATCGAACTTTCGACTGTCTTTTCTAGGATGTCGAAAACAATTCCGAATGATTTGATAACTTCCATCCCATCATCCATTAAAAGATTAAAGAGAGTTTGACGCAGCACATTTTTTCCCCTTTCCTCCGGTATCTATTTAGCAAAGATGATAACACATAATTACTCCGGACAAACACAAGCAAAAACTCATGACATAAATCTTGCAGCAGCCTAGGCTACACATAAACATTATAAAATCTGACATGCTGTATGAGATGAAAACTATACTATTTTTCAGCCTGATCAGTTGTACGCTACTAATAAGAGCAATTACATACAGCCTATGCGCCCTGTCCACCTGGTCAGGGTAAACTAATTGGTAACGTTAGGTATTTAAAGTCCATTTGTGTGTCTGGAGAAAATGTGAATGTGATCAAATTTAGTTTGCATAAAAACTTGGGCTTGCTAAACTGCATATATGTTTTTAATCCATAATGATTAAGTCTAATTAATGAATCAACATAATAGTGATGACGATGTGAGTAAATGTTTTGTAAGGCCTACAGTTGCATAGGCCTGCATGATGCAAACATGCATAAAGCAAACTCAGCCCTGTGAGTTCTATTGTCTATCAGTTGTTGTCTATGTGTCTGGGTAGAGGAAATCCCCCTCCTAATTTAGTTTATATGAACAAATATAAGGTAGCTGCAGTTTGACAGGGTTTAAAGCCCCAGGAGTTCTTTCAGGAGTTTAAAAAAATAATGTGACCTGATTTAGAAAAACTGGTCCCATCATAGCACATATAAACCTTTCTACAACTGAATAATCACTGTCATACCTTATAGGGTCCAGAGTTGTCCTAGTTAGGTTAACATATAAGGAAAAACTCCAGGCCCCAGTGGGTAAAAATTGCCCCACCGCTCTGGGACCTACGGTGGTCAGTTATCGTCAGGTATGTGACAGATCAGGGCTTTATTCAGGAACTTTTCTTGGGATACTTTGATGTGTCAAGTGGGCAAGATGTGCAGTCTATGTTTAACTTTATGAATTTTGAGATGTCTGAGTTTAAGTTCATAGAGAAACTCTTTGTCCAAACCTACGATGGCGAAGCTGTAATAGAATGCATCTCCTATTTGTATTTACAGCTAAGTCCCCTCCTGTTCCCTAATTAAGAGGGGATGACTACTCCACTCCACTACCTTTCTCAACTCTCTCCTGAGATGAACTGAAGCCATGTCTCATGTGCCCGCTCATTCACTGGCACATTGAATTTATAGAGTTCCCCTATATACGTATTTTCTCTCATTCCTGTATGTGAAGTCAATCGCGTTATTACACATCAATGGCTTTACTCCTTGCTTGGAATAACTAATTCTTAGGTCTTTTGTCTAACTGTGTAGTGTGTTGTGTTATTGTTTTGTGTCTCCCCAGTCAAATCCTGTCCAGTCCTGTACTGGTCAAGCCTCTGACCAGTACAGTACAGCCTTTCACTGCTGTGATCCCTTTCCAACACGGTGTAAGTATCCCTCTCATTCCAATTCTCCATAATATGATACTATAAATGTCTTTATTAAATTCTTTAGGTTAAATGATTTTTGAAACACACTTTGTCGTTTCTGTGTGTTACGTGCCTATATAAGGTAGCTGCAGGTAGTGTCCCATCCTCCTCAATTTTTCAAGTCACCAGCCTCCACTCATGGAAATATATATTTTTTTGTCATTTTGAAACTGCAAAAGTGGTCTATGTTGGGGTGATTCCATGTCCCTCATGTATTTGATTCTTGGCTATCGGCTATGACATTAATATCTAATAGCACTCCAAACCTTGTGATTATGGTAATATATTTAGACTAATTCAACTAACTTTTTCACATGACTGGGCAGGGGGCAGGAATTGATGGGCCTGGGAGGGCATAGGCCCACCCGCTTGGGAGCCAGGCCAACCCACTGGGGAGCCTGGCCCAGCCAATCAGAATGAGTTATTCCCAACAAAATGGCTTTATTACAGACAGAAATACTCCTCAGTTTCATAAGCTGTCTGGAGGCTGGTCTCAGACAATCCCACAGGTGAAGAAGCCAGATGTGGAGGTATTGGGCTGGTGTGGATGAGGAGGAGGAGGGGTGGGAATTAGGCTGAAGTAAGGAGAGTAAACACAAAAACATGCTGGGTTGCAGGTGTTGGGTCACTTAGTTGGGTTGCTGGATTATTGCTGCTGGGTACTGGGTTATTGGTGCTGGGTTATTGAGATATGACCCACCGGGTCAGATCAGAAGACTGGATGCATAGTCTAGTAGTGGTTTTCAGATAGTTATTTTTAGCTACCCATACGAGTAAATGTTATTCCTGTGAATGTGTTCTGTTGTTTAGGTCAAACAATGACATTGGTATACCTTATAACAATATGTAATAAATTATCTTAATATTATAGAAGAACGTGGAAATGCAAAAACATATAATGAAAGTTTGAGTTTTCAGTAGGTAAACTTAACATGATGAGCCGGAATTACATTTACTCTCACAGGTCTCCTAACTGAAAGCCTTGACCCTAATAAGCAAAGCCTCCTGAAAATAACCTAAGGATGACATTAAAAAAGACCAAGCTACTAGGTCAACCCAGCATGAGAGTAAAAAAATACCCAACTGATGCTTAAGTTAACCCATGTTTGGGTAATCCCAACAATCCAACTTGTTAGGTAAAGGTGACTTTTTTGGGATATAAAGAAGGACTTTATCGAACAAAAGGACCATTTATTATGTAGCTGGGACCCTTGGGATTGCAAACAGAGGAAGCTCTTCAAAGGTAAGTGATTTATTTTATTGCTATTTCTGACTTCCGTGAGGCCTCTGCTTGTTTGGAAAATGTTTGTAATGCTTTTGAATGCGGGGCGCTGTCCTCAGATAATTGCATGCTACGCTTTCACCGTAAAGCTTTTTTTAAATCTGACAACGCGGCTATATTAACAAGAAGTTAAGCTTTTAAATGATGTAGGACACTTGTATTTTCATGAATGTTTAATATTACGATTTTGTATTTTGAATTTGGCGTGCTCCGATTTCACCGGATGTTGTCGAATTTTATCCCGCTAGAGGGATTTGACACTAAGACGCTAAAGCTTCTTCAGGATCGGTGTCCCGTGAGCTAGGCTAATATGATTAGCATGAGGTTGTAAGTAACATTTTCCCCGGACATAGGCATATCTGAAAGCTTAAATTCTTATTCATCTAACTGCACTGTCCAATTTACAGTGAAAACATACCATGCTATTGTTTGAGGAGAGTGCACAGTTTTGAACATGAAAGTTAATAATAAACAAATCAGGCACATTTGGGCAGTCTTGATAGAACAATTTGAACAGAAATGCAATGGTTCCTTGGATCAGTCTAAAACGTTGCACATACACTGACGCCATCTAGTTAGTTTTTTCTCTGTATTATCTTTTACGATCTATTGTGTTATTCTCCTACATTCCTTTCACATTTCCACAATTTTCATAGTATTTCCTTTCCAATGGTACCAATAATATGCATATCCTTGCTTCAGGACCTGAGTTAGGCAGTTAGATATGTCATTTTAGGCAAAAATTTGAAAAAAACGAGCAGATCCTGAATAAACAATAATATTTGTAGTATGTTTACAGCATGTTCATTGTCAACATTTTGACTACTGCCTTCTTATACGTTTGCCAGAGCAGTCAAGGTCAGAGCAGATTTAATGTGTTATGGTGTGAGAGTTAGTTTTCACATAGCTTAGACAGGCTCACTCAACTTACTCATAAATACATAGCCACAATTTCTAATTAGTTCTAGTGCCGCTGGCAAAGAGTTTACAGATTTCCTTTGCAATATATTCATATACACTGCTCCAAAAAATAAAGGGAACACTTAAACAACACAATGTAACTCCAAGTCAATCACATTTCTGTGAAATCAAACTGTCCACTTAGGAAGCAACACTGATTGACAATAAATTTCACATGCTGTTGTGCAAATGGAATAGACAACAGGTGAAAATTATAGGCATTTAGTAAGACACCCCCAATAAAGGAGTGGTTCTGCAGGTGGGGACCACAGACCACTTCTCAGTTCCTATGATTCCTGGCTGATGTTTTGGTTACTTTTGAATGCTGGCGATGCTTTCACTCTAGTGGTAGCATGAGACGGAGTCTACAACCCACACAAGTGGCTCAGGTAGTGCAGCTCATCCAGGATGGCTCATCAATGCGAGATGTGGCAAGAAGGTTTGCTGTGTCTGTCAGCGTAGTGTCCAGGGCATGGAGGCGCTACCAGGAGACAGGCCAGTACATCAGGAGACATGGAGGAGGCCGTAGGAGGGCAACAACCCAGCAGCAGGACCGCTACCTCCGCCTTTGTGCAAGGAGGAGCAGGAGGAGCACTGCCAGAGCCCTGCAAAATGACCTCCAGCAGGCCACAAATGTGCATGTGTCTGCTCAAACGGTCAGAAACAGACTCCATGAGGGTGGTATGAGGGCCCGACGTCCACAGGTGGGGGTTGTGCTTACATCCCAACACCGTGCAGGACGTTTGGCATTTGCCAGAGAACACCAAGATTGGCAAATTCGCCACTGGCGCCCTGTGCTCTTCACAGATGAAAGCAGGTTCACACTGAGCACATGTGACAGACGTGACAGTCTGGAGACGCCGTGGAGAACGTTCTGCTTTCTGCAACATCCTCCAGCATGACCGGTTTGGCGGTGGGTCAGTCATGGTGTGGGGTGGCATTTCTTTGGGGGGCCACACAGCCCTCCATGTGCTCGCCAGAGGTAGCCTGACTGCCATTAGGTACCGAGATGAGATCCTCAGACCCCTTGTGAGACCATATGCTGGTGCGGTTGGCCCTGGGTTCCTCCTAATGCAAGACAATGCTAGATCTCATGTGGCTGGAGTGTGTTATCAGTTCCTGCAAGAGGAAGGCATTGATGCTATGGACTGGCCCGCCCGTTCCCCAGACCTGAATCCAATTGAGCACATCTGGGACATCATGTCTCGCTCCATCCAACAACGCCACGTTGCACCACAGACTGTCCAGGAGTTGGCGGATGCTTTAGTCCAGGTCTGGGAGGTGATCCCTCAGGAGACCATCCGCCACCTCATCAGGAGCATGCCAGGCATTGTAGGGAGGTCATACAGGCACGTGGAGGCCACACACACTACTGAGCCTCATTTTGACTTGTTTTAAGGATATTACATCAAAGTTGGATCAGCCTGTAGTGTGGTTTTCCACAGTGTGACTCCAAATCCAGACCTCCATGGGTTGATACATTTGATTTCCATTGATGATTTTTGTGTGATTTTGTTGTCAGCACATTCAACTATGTAAAGAAAAAAGTATTTAATAAGAATATTTCATTCATTCAGATCTAGGATGTGTTATTTTAGTGTTCCCTTTATTTTTTGGAGCAGTGTATTTTATATAGTGTTTTATACACATGTTTACAAATTGTTATGCACATTTCTTTACGTAACATTGTTACCATTGTTATACAACACAAAGATAGGCATTCACAAATCATTATGTTGTATTCAAGGTCATCCAAGTAATAGAAAGAGATCGATTTATTGGCATGTACATACTGACTGCATGCATTTTTCCACGGCAATTCAAATTATTGGAATATTTACCAGTGGTTTTAAAGGCAACTCTGAATACTTAACATATTTTGTTTGCTTTCATGCATATACACCCTGCAGAGTTTCAGAGCTTACAAAATATCAGTCGTTCATACCTCGACAAAAATGCCTTTGATTTGAGGAGGCAGGTATATGCTTGTACCTCTTTTATTTACAAGATGTAGCAATGCCTTCCATTTGGTGTTTGGTGGTCATAATGAGGGTGTTGTTGCTCTTTGATTTATACATTATAAGGATTCTGCAATAACTCACGGGACACCGATCCCGAATATGTTTTTAGTATAGCTATTAAATCTCAATGGTACTTTGCATCAAATTTTTATTTCACTCTAGTAAAAGTAATCTAGTCCAGCACCAATAATACAATGACATACCAAGGTTTTTCTCAGCTGATAAACTATTTAGTTAAGAAAGAAAATGGGCTTCTTATAAAATGTTACACAAGAACAAAGGGACATTACAAGTTAGTGTTTCTGTTTTGCAATAGCAACGGAGTACTTCAACTGATAACCTTTGGAAATTTGTCTTTAAAAAACTTTTCTACAAATGCATTCTCTTTTCTATTGGACCATGCTCTTTTCCTGACCTGGCAGCTGCCTTCCCAGTCACCAGGCCTCCGTTTGGAGATCTGCTTCCACACACACCAGACTGAGATTATTCACTGCCCAGCCTGTTGTCCATTGCTCCACTGGCATTCACAGGGACAACTTGTTAGTAATTTGCATGCTGAAGTGTACAGTAAGTGATCTAGTCGGGCTACCATGGCCAGCAAATCATTCCCGGCTTGTAATTGTATCATTTAACCTCTCTCTCTTTTTATTTTTTATTTCAACCAAGTAGGCTAGTTGAGAACAAGTTCTCATTTGCAACTGCGACCTGGCCAAGATAAAGCATAGCAGTTTGACACATACAACAACACAGAGTTACACATGGAATAAACAAACATACAATCAATAATACAGAAAAATCTATATACATATATCTATAGATAGAAAATCTATATACAGCATGTGCAAATGACGTAGGATAAGAGAGGTAAGGCAATAATTAGCCCATGGTGGCAAAGTAATTACAATATAGCAATTAAACACTGGAAAGGTAGGATGTACAGAAGATGAATGTGCAAGATACTGGGGTGCAAAGGTGCAAGATAAATCAATACAGTATGGTGATGAGGTAGATTGGACGGGCTATTTAGAGATGAGCTATGTACAGGTGCAGTGATCTGTCAGCTGCTCTGACAGCTGGTGCTTAAAGCTAGTGAGGGAGGTAAGAGTCTCCAGCTTCAGAGATTTTTATAGTTCATTCCAGTCATTGGCAGCAGAGAACTGGAAGGAGAGGCAGCCAAATGAATAATTGGCTTTGGGGGTGACCAGTGAGATATACCTGCTGGAGCGCGTTCTATGGGTGGGTGCTGCTATGGTGACCAGTGAGCTGAGATAAGGTTACCTAACAGAGACTTGTAGATGACCTGGAGCCAGTGGGTTTGGCGACGAGTATGAAGCGAGGGCCAGCCAACGTGATCATACAGGTCGCAGTGGTGGGTAGTATGCTGGGCTTTGGTGACAAAATGGATGGCACTGTGATAGACTGCATCCAATTTGTTGAGCAGAGTGTTGGAGGCTATTTTGTAAATGACATCGCCGAAGTCGAGGATCGGTCGATAGGATGGTCAGTTTTACAAGGGTATGTTTGGCAGCATGAGTGAAGGATGCATTGTTGCGAAATAGGAAGCCAATTCTAGATTTAATTTTGGTTTGGAGATGTTTTAATGTGAGTCTGGAGAGAGATATTACAGTCTAACCAGACACCTAGGTATTTGTATTTGTCCACATATTCTAAGTCAGAACCGTCCAGATTAGTGATGCTGGACGGGCGGCCAGGTGCGGGCAGCGATCGGTTGAAGACCATGCATTTAGTTTTACTTGCATTTAAGAGCAGTCGATGGCCACGGAAGGAGATTTGTATGGCATTGAAGCTCATCTGGAGGTTAGTTAACAGTGTCCAACGAAGGGCCAGAGATATACAGAATGGTGTCGTCTGTGAGGTGCACCCATGACCAGCTCTGAAACCAGATTGCAGAGCAGAGAAGGTACGGTGAGATTCGAAATGGTCGGTAATCTGTTTGTTAACTTGGTTTTCAAAGACCTTAGAAAGGCAGGGTAGAATAGATATAGGTCTGTAGCAGTTTGGGTCTAGAGTGTCTCCCCCTTTGAAGAGGGGGATAACCGTGGCAGCTTTCCAATCTATGGGAATCTCAGACGATACGAAAGAGAGGTTGAACAGGCTAGTAATAGGGGTTACAATAATTTCGGCAGATCATTTTAGAAAGAGAGGGTCCAGATTGTCTAGCCCAGCTGATTTATAGGGGTCCAGATTTTGCAGCTCTTTCAGAACATCAGTTATCTGGATTTGGGTGAAGGAGAAGCTGGGGAGGTTTGGGCAAGTTGCTGTGGGGAGCGCAGGGCTGTTGGCCGGGGTAGGGGTAGCCAGATGGAAAGCATGGCCATCCATAGAAAAATGTTTATTAAAATTCTAAATTATTGTGGATTTATCGGTAGTGACAGTGTTTCCTAGCCTCAGCACAGTGGGCAGCTGGGAGGAGGTGCTCTTATTCTCCACGGACTTTACAGTGTCTCAGAACTTTTTTGAGTTTGTACTACAGGATGCACACTTCTGTTCGAAAAAGCTAGCCTTAGCTTTCCTAACTGCCTGTGCATATTGGTTCCTAATTTCCCTGAAAAGGTGCATATCATGGGGGCTATTCGATGCTATTGCAGAACGCCACAGGATGTTTTTTGTGCTGGTCAAGGGCAGACAGGTCTGGAGTGAACCAAGGGCTATATCTATTCCTAGTTCTAAATGTTTTGAATGGAGCATGCTTATTTAATATGGTGAGAAAGGCACTTTTAAAGAATAACCAGGCATCCTCTACTGACGGGATGAGGTCAATGTCATTCCAGGATACCCCGGCCAGGTCAATTAGAATGGCCTGTTCGCAGAAGTGTTTTAGGGAGCGTTTGACAGTGATGAGGAGTGGTCGTTTGACCACAGACCCATTACGGATGCAGGCAATGAGGCAGTGATCGCTGAGACCTTGGTTGAAAATGGCAGAGGTGTATTCGGAGGGGAGTTAGTTAGGATGGTTGTACCTGGTAGATTAATTGATCATTTGTGTGAGATTGAGTGCATCAAGCTTAGATTGTAGGATGGCCGGGGTGTTAATTTTCTAACGGAACCCCCCCCCCCCCCCCATTCAGCGGGAAATTCAAAAAAATATTTTTTAAATATTTAACTTTCACACATTAATGTCTGTGCCTACTTGTTAGCTAAATTTTTTGTATTAGTTTGTTATCCAATAGGCCACATCCTATCCTAGACCATAATTTACCCATCCCCCCTTTGATACCTGACTCTGCCCAGGTAACAACCTTGCCTACTCTAAACAATGACTTAGGTAAGATTAGTAAATTATCCTTATGTCTGACATCATCATGTAGGAGCGCCCCTTTCATTCTCCACATGTCCAATTCTCCCTTGGGTGTCCATTCATATCAATCCTGTACCAATTCTCTGTCAAGTGTCTTATCTACTTTAAGCATGTCCCAGTTTAGGTCACCTAGCAGCACAAGCTCAGAAGATAGATGGGGGGCAATCAATTCACATATGGTGTCCAGGGCACAGCTGAGGGCAGAGGGTGGTCTATAGCAAGTGGCTTCCAGCTACAATAGTCATTTACAACATTAACTTGTCTAAACTGTATTTCTGATCAATTTGATGTTATTTTAATGGACAAGAAATATACTTTTCTTTCAAAAACAAGGACATTTCTAAGTGACCACAAACTTTTGAACGGTAGTATATATATATATATATATATATATCCTAGACCATATATATCCTAGGCTGGCTAGTATATATATATATATATATATATACTAGCCAGCTCAGTATATATATATATATATATTTATAACTTGCATGTATTCAAATACCTTCAAATAAGGAATGAAAACAATAATCTTCAGCCAAAGCATTCATTCACTGCATTTGACTTGAGCTGTAATGTTGTGACTGCCAGCACCCATCCAGCCCTGAGTTGGTACAGTAGGCTACACACTCACTTGTTAAATTAGCTAGCCTCTCACCCTATGTAGCAATATTATTATAGCATATCAAGTCACCCGAATGACATGTCAATCATCAACTATTTGCCAGATGTCTGACTGTAATATTCTGTCTCGTTTCTCAGTAGACTCATGTGTCTGATCTACAGTCCATTTGAGGTGACTAGTAGTACCACCAATGTTAAATGTAAAGCTGTGTGTGGCCTTTCCACCTGAGAGCTGTTCTGTGTTTCCGATGGGAACAGATAGAGGAATGTGTCACAATTCCAGTGGGTCAGACGTTTGCATGCACTAAGTTGACTGTGTCTTTAAACAGATTGGAGAATTCCAGAAAATCACGTCATGGCTTTAGAAGCTTCTGATAGGCTAATTGACATAATTTGAGTCATGTGTGGATGTATTTCAAGGTCTACCTTCAAACCCAGTGCCTCTTTGCTTGACATCATTGGAAAATCAAAATAAATCATCCAAGACCTCAGAAAACAAATTGTAGACCTCTACAAGTCTGGTTAATCCTTGGAAGCAATTTCCAAACGCCTGAAGGTACCACATTCATCTGTACAAACAATAGTACGCAGGTATAAACACCATGGGACCACACAGCCGTCATACCGCTCAGGAAGTAGATGCGTTCTGTCTTCTAGAAATGAACGTACTTTGATGCGAAATGTGCAAATCAATCCCAAAACAACAGCAAAGGACCTTGTGAAGATGCTGGAGGAAACGGGTACAAAAGTATCTATATTCACAGTAAAACAAGTCCTATATCGACATAACCTGAATGGCCGCTCAGCAAGGAAGATGCCAGTACTCCAAAACTGCCAAACAGCCATACTACGGTTTACAAGTGCACATGGGGACAAAGATTGTACTTTTTGGAGAATTGTCCTCTGGCCTGATGAAACAAAAACTGAACTGTTTGGCCATAATGACCACTGTTATGTTTGGAGGAAAAAGGTGGGATGCTTGCAAACCCAAGAACTCCATCTCAACTGTGAGAGACAGGGGTAGCAGCATCATGTTGTGGGGGTGCTATGCTGCAGGAGGGACTGGTGCACTTCACAAAATAGATGGCAACAATTATGTGGATATATTGAAGCAACATCTCAAGACATCAGTCAGGAAGTTAAAGCTTGGTCGCAAATGGGTCTTGCAAATGGACAATGACCCCAAGCATACTTCCAAAGTTGTGGCAAAATGGCGTAAGGACCACAAAGTCAAGGTATTGGAGTGGCCATCACAAAGCCCTGACTTCAATCTTATAGACAATTTGTGGGCAGAACAGAAAAAGTGTGTGCGAGCAAGGAGGCCTACAAACCTGACTCATTTGCACAAGCTCTGTCAGGAGGAATGGGCCAAAATTCACCCAACTTATTGTGGGAAGCTTGTGGAAGGCTACTCAAAATATTTGAGCCAAGTTAAACAATTGAAAGGCAATACTACCAAATGCTAATTCAGTGTATGTAAACTTCTGACCAACTGGGAATGTGATTTAAGGAATAAAAGCTGAAATAAATTATTCTCTCTACTATTATTCTGACATTTCACATTCTTAAAATTATGTGGTCATCCTAACTGACCTAAGACAGGGAATTGTTACCAGGATTAAATGGCAGGAATTGTGAAAAACTGAGTTTAAATGTATTTGGCTAAGGTGATGTAAACTTCCGACTTCAACTGTATCTCTGTTACATTATCCAGAGGACTGACTATTGAATGAATGATAGATACCAAACATAGATATTATATCATTATTCTATTTGAAACAGTGTCCACTGAGAATTACTGTGATGTTGTCTATATGTATGTATGATCCCTGTAGTTATATATATATCTGTATAGGGTGAACTCTAAATTACTCCCAAGGAGGTGATATTGGTCTCTCAGGAAGTCTGTCTCATTTAGAGCCGTCCCATCCCCCACACAAGCATTTTTGATGCTTTGACACCCTGTGGAGATGTGCCATGAGGGTTAGGTTACTGTGGACACTAGGTCTCGTTTGATTGGTCAAATGGGGTTGGTCTAAGGTTAAAAGGTACACTTTCAGATGTTAGAAAAGGAATGAAATGCCCTTGTTCTCTCTCTTATCCTGTTTACAGTCCATGGAGGAAGGTTGAATGATCAATTCTAATTTCCTGGACGTCTAGGCTCTGGCCTAGTAAGCATCTCTTTGTCCATACTTCATCATGTAAGTTAACCTTAGGATTTTTATGCTTGGAATAATGCCTTGTAATGCTTGTTAATGCTTTGTAACTTAGCGTTGTGCCTTGTTTGTGAATCCATTCATTGTACAATGTTAATAAAATACATGCCTTTGATATAGAACATTCTCAGACCAATTTTTGCTAAAGAACGTCAACTCATTGCCTAATGCTTGCTTGTATATTTTAATTATCTTCATGGGCTCAGAAAAACATTTTAATGGGAAAATTGCTTAGTCTTACTACGAGTCACATAGGAGGTATGTATAATATACTGTATATTCATATATCAAATATTACGTCCTACTACACTTAGAGCATCCATTTAAATTCATTTTAATCAAGTTTATAAAACTCATGAATGCAACTGTTTATGTCAAATTGTTTTCTGTTCTATTTGTATAGGTATTTATCCTGAAAAGAAAATGGTAAAAAGCTTAATTGTGTGACTAGATATAAGGCCTGGACATGCAGATAAATGAATGTCAGATAAAACTATAGCTGATTTTTGCTGGGGTTTCAGGACCGATAGAGTTAAAGCTGAAGCATACCCACACCTCTTGGAGTGATTAGACCATCAGACACGTCTACACCTGGAGGAAATTATCGGCCCTTCCTTCACTTTGTACTTTATAGGGGTGGACTCTGTGTGAAGGTAGTTTACCTCCTGAATGGATGGCTAAGTCTTTGGCCCTTAGTGAAAGGATGAAAGGGACCTGGATCTGACTTGTTATTCATATATAATACTATATCTCACAGCAGTAGGTTGTGTTAATCTGCCTGTTCACCCCACTATCATCCAGAAGGCGAGGTCAGTACATGTGCATTAAAGCTGGGACCGAGAGACAAAAAAACAGCTTCTATCTCAAGGCCATCTGACTGTTAAACAGCCATCACTAACATAGAGGCTGCTGCCAACATACAGACCCAGATCACTGGCCACTTTAATAAATGGATTAAATCACTAGGTACTATAAACAATGCCACTTTATATAATGTTTACATACCCTACATTATTCATCTCATATGTATATCCTGTACTCTATACCATCTACTGCATCTTGCTTATGCCGCACGGCCATCGCTCATCCATATCTTTATATGTACATATTCTTATTCCATCCCTTTACATTTGTGTGTATAAGGTAGTAGTGAATTTGTTCGATCACTTGTTAGACATTACTACACTGTCGCTAACAATGTGTATGTGACAAATACAATTTGATTTGATTTTGATTTGATTTAATCTCCACTCTGAGCTGGCTAGTTCACATTGTACTATTCTGGGTCCATTAAGGGGCTTTAGGAACATATAAGCTGTCCAGGTCCTGGAAGAAGACATCTCCAGAGGACCAGTTCATTGATTATGTAGGCCTTGATTTATTTTCCTTTTGCCTAGGTACACTGGCATGATTAAATTGGCCATATCCTAGTCCACACTCGTAGAAAAAAGATTCCAAAAGGGTTCTTCGGCTTTCCCCATAGGATAACCATGTTTGATTCCAGTTCTAACTTTTTTTGGTTCCAGGTAGAACCCTATGTGAAAACGGTTCAACATGGAACCCGAAAGTGTTCTTCCTGGAACCCAAAAGTGTTCTTCAAAAGGTTCTCCGAACTGGACAGCCGAAGAAGCTTTTAGGTTCTAGATAGCACCTTTTTTTCAAAGAGTGCAGGGCACCTTCCTAGATACTGTAATGAGTTATCCAGTGAAGATTTTATTGGAGAAGACTTGGCTATGTGTCAGCTGCACGTGAAAAAGGAAACAGGGTTTTCGTCAAAAGTCAAAAGTTTGAACACACTTACTCATTCAAGAGTTTTTCTTTATTTTTTTCTTTATTTTCACTATTTTCTACATTGTAGCATAATAGTGAAGACGTCACAACTATGAAATAACAGATATGGAATCATGTAGTAACCAAAAAACACACATCACGACAAGAGAGACAACACTACATAAAGAGAGACCTAAAACAACAAAATAGCATGGCAACAACGTAGCATGGCAGCAACACATGACTACAGAGCATTGTATCAACACAACATGTCAACAACATGGTAGCAACACAACATGGCAGCAGCACAACATGGTAGCAACACAAAACAGGGTACAAACGTTATTGGGCACAGACAACAGCACAAAGGGCAAGAAGGTAGAGACAACAAAACATCACGCAAAGCAGCCACAACTGTCAGTAAGAGTGTCCATGATTGAGTCTTTGAATGAAGAGATTGTGATAAAACTGTCCAGTTTGACTGTTTGTTGCAGCCTGTTCCAGTCGCTGGCTGTAGTAAACTGAAAAGACAAGCGACTCAAGGATGTGTGTGCTTTGGGGACCTAACAGAAAGTGACTGGCAGAACAGTTGTTGAGTGTGAAGGATGATGACTGCAGTAGATATTTCAGATATGGGGGAGTGAGGCCTAAGAGGGTTTTTTAAATAGGCATCAACCAGTGGGTTTTGCGACGGGCATACAGAGATGGCCAGTATACAGAGGAGTATAGAGTGCAGTGATGTGTGTTATAAGGATCATCGGTGGCACATATGATGGCCGAATGGTAAAGCACATCTAACCGCTCGAGAGCACCCTTACCTGCCAATCTATAAATTACGTCTCTTCTGAATCAGGGTTACTTTGGCAGCTGGGGTGAAAGTGGAGCGATTACGATAGAGGAAACCAAGTCTAGATTTAACTTCAGCCTGCAGCTTTAATATGTGCTGAGAGACGGACAGTGTACCGTCTAGCCATACTCCCAAGTACTTGTATGAGGTGACTACCGCAAGCTCTGAGACCTCAGAGGTAGTAATCACACCTGTGGGGAGAGTGGCATTGCTCTTACCAAACCACATGACCTTTGTTTTGGAGGTGTTCAGAATAAGGTGAAGGGCAGGGAAAGCTTCTTGGGCACTAAGAAAGCTTTGTTGTAGATTATTTAACACAAAATCCGGGTAGGGGCCAGCTGAGTATTAGACTATATTGCCTGCATATAAATGGGTGAGGCAGATTCCTACTGCCTGAGCTATGTTGTTTGATAAAAGCGTGGGGCTTAGGATCGAGCCTTGGTGACAGGCAGTGGCTGAGAGAGCCGGTTTTCTGACTTTATACATTGCACTCTTTGAGAGAGGTAGTTAGCAAACCAGGCCAAAGACCCCGTCAGAGACACCAATACTCCTTGGCCGGCCTACAAGAATGGAATGGTCTACCATCCAAAAGCTTCGGCCAAGTCAATAAAACTAGCAGCACAACATTGCTTAGAATCAAGGGCAATGGTGACATCATTGGGGACCATTAAGGTTGCAGTGACACATCCTTAACCTTAGCGGTAACCATATTGCATACCATAGAGAATACTATAGACATCGAGAAAGCCAGTCAGTTGATTATGGACAAGTTTTTCCAACACCTTTAATAAACCGGTCAAAATAGAAATAGGTCTATGACAGTTAGGATCAGCTTGATCTCCCCCTTTAAATAAAGGATGAATCATGGCTGCCTTCCAAGCAATGGGAACCTCACCAGAGAGGAGAGAAAGGTTAAAAAGATGAGAGATAGGTTTGGCGATGACCTTAAAGAATGAAGGGTCTAAACCATCTGACCCAGTTGTTTTTTGTGGGGTCAAGTTTAAGGAGCTCCTTTAGCACCTCACTCAGTGACCATCTGCAGGTAAAAACTTTGTAGCACGGCTGGGAACAATGAGGGAAGAGCATCGGGGGTAGTTGCATTAGAAGGGGTGGGGGGGGGCAAGGGGGCTTGGTTGAGTCAAATAGGACTTAATTCAGTGGTGATTAAAGAGCTCAGCATGTGCTTCTTGTCAGTAACAACCACATCATCAACTTTAACAAGAGCCAGTCAGCCTGAGTATGCGTGTGCTGAGCCTTTTGCCAAATGCAATTCGTGAGGTGGAGTAACTCTGCAAGATCACAGTCGATCCAGGGGCTGAACCTGTTTTTGATTCTCATTTTCTTTATGGGGGTCTGTTTGTTAATTAACAATACCTCTGAAAATATCAAAAAGAAGGACCAAGAGTCTTCAACAGAGATCAGGGATCAAGCTGATTCTATACCAATTTACAGAGGCCAGGTCATGAAGGAAGGCTTGCTCATTAAAGTTTTTGACAGGTTGTTTCACTGATTAGCCTCAGGCTGTAAAACAGTGATCACTAAGGTTATTAAAACAACAAATTGATACCTATCAGGATTATTTCTTCTTACTCTCCATATCCCCAGATTCTTACCGCAAGCTCTGAACCTCTTCACCTGGATCATCGCAGCTAGCTGCTAACCGATTGGCTTCTCCTGGCTAATGTCTATGCCTCGAAGCAAGCACCAATTAGACTGGAGCTAGCCTATGCTAGGCCCATCTCCCGACCAGCTGAAGAGGTACATCAGTCATTCCTTGGGCTACAATACCTATTTTGCCAATTGGCCTGAACCCCTTTTATTGCCGATACGGAGCCCCACCGATCCATCACGACTGGACTATCAACGTAATCCGCCCGAGGGGTTTTTTCAACTGGTTCCCCGTCACGACGTCCCCTGAAAGAACATCTGCTAGCCTGCTAGCCGTAGCCCGCTAGCTGTCTCGAGCACACCGGACTGTTAGTTAAAAAAGTCCCTCAGCCAATTTCTTTGGGCTACTATACTTATTTTGCCAATTGGCCTGGACCCTTTTACAACACAGAGCTCTGCTGATCCATCACGACTGATCTGTCTCTATGGGGGTGACACAGGGTTAAATTCTCGGGCCGACTCTTCTCTGTATACATCAATGATGTTGCTCTTCCTGCTTGTGATTCTCTGATGCACCTCTAAGCAGACGACACCATTCTATATACTTCTGGCCCTTCTTTGGACACTGTGTTAACTAACCTCCAGATGAGCTTCAATGCTATTACAACTCTCCTTCCATGGCAGCAACTGCTCTTAAATGCAAGTAAAACAGATCACTGCCCGCACTTGCCCGCCCGTCTAGCATCACTACTCTGGACGGCTCCAACTTAGAATATGTGCACAACTACAAATACCTAGGTGTCTGGTTAGACTGTAAACTCTCCTTCCAGACGCACATTAAGCATCTCCAATCCAAAATTAAATCTAGAATTGTCTTCCTTTTTCGCAACAAAGCATCCTTCACTCATGCTGCCAAACATACCCTCGTAAAACTGACCATCCTACCGATCCTCGACTTCGGCGATGTCATTTATAAAATAGCCTCCAACACTCTACTGAACAAATTGTATGCAGTCTATCACAGTGCCATCCGTTTTGTCACCAAAGCCCCATATACTACCCACTACTGAGACCTGTACGCTCTCGTTGGCTGGCCCTCTCTTCATACTCGTCGCCAAACCCACTGGCTCCAGGTCATTGACAAGTCTCTGCTAGGTAAAACCCCGCCTTATCTCAGCTCACTGGTCACCATAGCAGCACCCACTCGTAGCAGGCGCTCCAGCAGGTATATCTCACCGGTCACCCGCAAAGTCAATTTCTCCTTTGGCCGCCTTTCCTTCCAGTTCTCTGCTGCCAATGACTGGAACGAACTACAAAAATCACTGAAACTGGATTCTCACATCTCCCTCACTAGCTTCAAGCACCACCTGTCAGAGCAGCTCACAAATCACTGCAACTGTACATAGCCCATCTGTAAACATCCCATCCAACTACCTCATCCCCATACTGTATTTACTTATACAGTGCCTTGCGAAAGTATTCGGCCCCCTTGAACTTTGCGACTTTTTGCCACATTTCAGGCTTCAAACATAAAGATATAAAACTGTAGTTTTTTGTGAAGAATCAACAACAAATGGGACACAATCATGAAGTGGAACGACATTTATTGGATATTTCAAACTTTTTTAACAAAACTGAAAAATTGGCCGTGCAAAATTTTTCAGCCCCTTTACTTTCAGTGCAGCAAACTCTCTCCAGAAGTTCAGTGAGGATCTCTGAATGATCCAATGTTGACCTAAATGACTAATGATGATAAATACAATCAACTGTGTGTAATCAAGTCTCCGTATAAATGCACCTGCACTGTGACAGTCTCAGAGGTCCGTTAAAAGCGCAGAGAGCATCATGAAGAACAAGGAACACACCAGGCAAGTCCGAGATACTGTTGTGAAGAAGTTTAAAGCCGGATTTGGATACAAAAAGATTTCCCAAGCTTTAAACATCCCAAGGAACACTGTGCAAGCGATAATATTGAAATGGAAGGAGTATCAGACCACTGCAAATCTACCAAGACCTGGCCGTCCCTCTAAACTTTCAGCTCATACAAGGAGAAGACTGATCAGAGATGCAGCCAAGAGGCCCATGATCACTCTGGATGAACTGCAGAGGTCTACAGCTGAGGTGGGAGACTCTGTCCATAGGACAACAATCAGTCGTATTTTGCACAAATCTGGCCTTTATGGAAGAGTGGCAAGAAGAAAGCCATTTCTTAAAGATATCCATAAAAAGTGCCGTTTAAAGTTTGCCACAAGCCACCTGGGAGACACACCAAACATGTGGAAGAAGGTGCTCTGGTCAGATGAAACCAACATTGAAATGTTTATGCAACAATGCAAAACGTTATGTTTGGCGTAAAAGCAACACAGCTCATCAACCTGAACACACCATACCCACTGTCAAACATGGTGGTGGCAGCATCATGGTTTGGGCCTGCTTTTCTTCAGCAGGGACAGGGAAGATGGTTAAAATTGATGGGAAGATGGATGGAGCCAAATACAGGACCATTCTGGAAGATAACCTGATGGAGTCTGCAAAAGACCTGAGACTGGGACGGAGATTTGTCTTCCAACAAGACAATGATTCAAAACATAAAGCAAAATCTACAATGGAATGGTTCAAAAATAAACATATCCAGGTGTTAGAATGGCCAAGTCAAAGTCCAGACCTGAATCCAATCGAGAATCTGTGTAAAGAACTGAAAACTGCTGTTCACAAATGCTCTCCATCCAACCTCACTGAGCTCGAGCTGTTTTGCAAGGAGGAATGGGAAAAAATGTCAGTCTCTCGATGTGCAAAACTGATAGAGACATACCCTAAGCGACTTACAGCTGTAATCGCAGCAAAAGGTGGCGCTACAAAGTATTAACTTAAGGGGTCTGAATAATTTTGCACGCCCAATTTTTCAGTTTTTGATTTGTTAAAAAAGTTTGAAATATCCAATAAATGTCGTTCCACTTCATGATTGTGTCCCACTTGTTGTTGATTCTTCACAAAAAAATACAGTTTTGTATCTTTATGTTTGAAGCCTGAAATGTGGCAAAAGGTCGCAAAGTTCAAGGGGGCCGAATACTTTCGCAAGGCACTGTATATCTTGCTATATCTTGCTCCTCTGCACCCAAGTATCTCTACTTGCACAATCTTCTGCACCTCTACTATTCCAGTGTTTAATTGCTTTATTGTAATTACTTTGGCACCATGGCCTATGTATTGCCTTATCCTCCCTTATCTTACCTCATTTGCACTCACTGTGTATAGACTTTTTGTTCAAACCAGAATAGAAGGAGGAGTGGGAGGCCCCGGTGCACAACTGAGCAAAAGGACAAGTACATTAGAGTGTTAGAGTGTCTAGTTTGAAAAACAGACACCTCACAAGTTTTCAACTGGCAGCTTCATTAAATAGTACCTGCAAAACACCAGTCTCAACGTGAACAGTGAAGAGGCAACTCAGGGATGCTGGCCTTCAAGGCGGAGTTGGAAAGAAAAAGCCATATCTCAGACTGGCCAATAAAAATAAAAGATTAAGATGGGCAAAAGAACACAGACACTAGACAGAGGAAGATTGGAAAAAAAGTGTTATGGACAGACGAATCTAAGTCTGAGTTGTTCGGATATGCCTTTTGCCCAAAACAAAAAAGAACATTCGTGAGATGCAGAAAAAAATGAAAAGATGCTGGAGGAATGCTTGACATCATCTGTCAACCAATGGTGGAGGCAATGTGATGGTCTAAGGGTGTTTTGGTGGTGGTAAAGTGGGATATATGTACAGGGTAAAAGGGATTTTGAAGATAGAAGACTATCACTCCATTTTGCAATGCCATGCCAAACCCTGTGGACGGCGCTTAATTGGAGCCAATTTCCTCCAACAACAGGACAATGACCCAAAGCACAGCTCCAAACTATGCAATAACTATTTAGGGAAGAAGCAGACAGCTGGTATTCTGTCTGTAATGGAGTGGCCAGCACAGTCACCGGATCTCAACCCTATTAAGCTGTTGTGGGAGAAGCTTGACCGTATGGTACGTAAGAAGTGCCCATCAAATCAATCCAACTTGTGGAAGGATGCTTTAGGAAGCATGGGGTGAAATCTCTTCAGATTGCCTCAACAAATTGACAAATAGAATGCCAAAGGTCTGCAAGGCTGTAATTGCTGCAGATGAAGGACTCTTTGACGAAGCAAAGTTGGAAGGATACAATTATTTTTTTAATAAAAAATCATTATTTGTGACCTTGTCAACATCTTGACTATATATCCTATTCGTTTTGCAACTCATTTCATGTATGTTTTCATGGAAAGCAATGACATTTCAAAGTGACCCCAAACTTTTCAGCGGCAGAATACAGTATACAGAACCAGTCAAAATGTTGATACACCTACTTATTCCAGGTTATCTTCTTATGGCTGCAGGGGCAGTATTGAGTAGCTTGGATGAAAAGGTGCCCATTGTAAACAGCCAGCTCCTCAGTCTCAGTTGCTAATATATGCATATTATTATTAGTATTGGATAGAAAACACTCTAAAGTTTCCAAAACTGTCAAAATATCGTCTGTGAATATAACAGAACTGATATTGTAGGCGAAACCCTGAGGAAAATCAAAACAGGAAGTGGCTTCTATTTTGAAAACTCCCTCTGCTCCATTTAAAGGGATATCAACCAGATTCATTTGCCTTTCGCTTCCTCAAGGTGTCAACAGTCTTCAGACATAGTTTCAGGCTTTTATTTTGAAAAATGAGCCAGAACGATAACATCGTGTCAAGTGGTCGCATGAGTTTCTCTCTCGCAACAGAGTTTGGGTAGCCATTACTTTTCCCTCTCCTACTGATAAAGACATTTGCAGTTGATATAGTATCGATTATATCTTTTAAAAACAACCTGAGGATTGATTATAAAAAAACGTTTGACATGTTTCTGTGGACATTACGGAAACTATTTGGAATTTGTCGTGACCGCTCTTTCCTGTGGATTTCTGAACGTACGGAGGTATTTTGGATATAAAAATAATCTTTATGGAAGAAAAGGATCATTTGTTGTGTAACTGGGAGTCTCGTGAGTGAAAACATACGAAGATCAGCAAAGGTAAGTTATTAATTTGATTGCTTTTCTGATTTTAGTCACCAAGCTACTTGATGCTAAGTGTACTTAATGTTTTGTCGAGAGATCGATAAACTTACACAAACGGTGTGATTGCTTTCGCTGTAAAGCACAGTTTCAAAATCTGACAGGACAGGTGGATTAACAGAAGGCTAAGCTGTGTTTTCCTATATTGCACTTGTGATACCATGAATATAAATATTTTTAGTATTATTCATTGAATGTAGCACTATGAAATTCAGCGGTTGTTGATGACAATTATCCCGTTAACGGGATTGCAGCAATAACAAGTTATTTGTATTTTTTCAAACAATTTTCTACAGAATAATAGTGAAGTTATCAAAACTACTAAATAACACATGGAATCATGTTGTAACCAAAAAAGTGTTAAACAAATCTAAACATATTTTAACTTCTTCGATATAGGGGGTGCTCTTTTAATATTTGGATGAAAAACGTTCCCGTTTTAAACATGATATTTTGTCACGAAAAGATGCTTGACTATGCATATAATTGACAGCTTTGGAAAGAAAACACTCTGACATTTCCAAAACTGCAAAGATATTGTCTGTGAGTGCCACAGAACTGATGTTACAGAAAAAACCCAGATAAAAATACAATCAGGAAGTGCCGCATTTTTTGAAACCGCCTCATGGCAATGACTCCTTATATGGCTGTGGAGGAGCTAGGAGTCAGCTTATCTTTTCCACGTTTTCCCCAAGGTGTCTGCAGCATTGTGACGTATTTGTAGGCATATCATTGGAAGATTGACCATAAGAGACTACATTTACCAGGTGGTCGCTTGGTGTCCTCCGTCGCAATTATTGCGTAATCTTCAGCTGCAGTATTTTTCCGTTTGCCTCTGATGACAAACCGACTGCCAGGAATGATTTTTCATCGAACAGAATTGTGAAAAACACCTTGAGGATTGATTCTAAACAACGTTTGCCATGTTTCTGTCGATATTATGGAGCTAATTTGGAAAAAAGTTTGGCGTTGTAAATGACTGCATTTTCGTTTTTTTTTTCTTAGCCAAACGTGATGAACAAAACGGAGCTATTTCTCTTACACAAATAATATTTTTGGAAACAATTAACATTTGCTATCTAACTTAGAGTCTCGTCATTGAAAACATCCAAAGTTCTTCAAAGGTAAATTATTTTTTTTGAATGCTTTTCTTGTTTTTGTGAAAATGTTGCCTGCTGAATGCTAGGCTTAATGCTATGCTAGGCTATCAATACTCTTACACAAATGCTTGTGTATCTTTAAAGCATATTTTGAAAATCTGAGATGACAGTGTTGTTAACAAAAGGCTAAGCTTGTGTTTCAATATATTTATTTCATTTAATTTGCGATTTTCATGAATAGGAAACGTTGCGTTATGGTAATGAGCTTGAGGCTATGATTACGGTCCCGGATACGGGATTGCTCGACGCTAGAGGTTAATTTGAGACTATTCAAAGTAGATCCGTTGCCTTGATGACAGCTTTGCACAATCTTGGTGTTCTCTCAACCAGTTCATGAGGTAGTCCCCTGGAATGCATTTCAATTAACATGTTTGCCTTGCTAAAAGTGAATTTGTGGAATTTCTTTCCTTTTTAAAACTTCATAAGGCTAGGGGGTGGTATTTTCACGTCCGGATGAAAAGCGTGCCCAAAGTAAACTGCCTGCTACTCAGGCCCAGAAGCTACGATATGCATATTATTAGTATATTTGGATAGAAAACACTCTGAAGTTTCTAAAACTTTTTGAATGATGTCTGCGAGTATAACAGAACTTATTTGGCAGGCAAAAAACCGAGGACAAACCATCCTCAAATATTTTTAGAGGTCACTCTCTTTTCAATGGTTTTCAATGGGAATCTAGAATTCTAAGGCAGTTGCTTGCAGTTCCTATCGCTTCCACTAGATGTCAACAGTCTTTAGAAATTGATTGATGTTTTTCCTTTGAGAAATGAAGATGTAGGGCTGTCCAGAACGAGGGTTGAGTGAAGTGCACTGTTTGATAGAGGCGCGTGACCTGAAAAGCTCGCTTCACTTTGTTTTCCTCTGGTATTGAACGCAGTTTATCCCCTCTTAAATTTTTATCAATTATTTACGTAAAAAAATACCTAATGTTGTATTAGGAAAGTGGTTTTAAATGTTTGGACAAAGATTACAGGTAACTTTTTTTGTAGTTTTGGTAGTAATTTTGTAGTCGTGTTGCACTTGTTGGAACCTGTGTTTTTCTGGATCAAACGCGCCAAATACATTGACATTTTGGATATATAACGATGGAATTAATCGAACAAAAGGACCATTTGTGATGTTTATGGGACATATTTGAGTGCCATCAGAAGAAGCTCGTCAAAGGTAAGGCATGAATTATATCTTTATTTCTGAGTTTCGTGTCTCGCCTGCCGGGTTGAATTATGATTCTGTCTTTGTTTGATGGGGTGCTGTCTTCAGATAATAGCATGGTTTTCTTTCGCCGTAAAGCTTTTTTGAAATCAGCTTTAATTTGGTGTATTGCATGTGTGATTTCATGAAAGTTTCATATTTATAGTAATTTAATTTGAATTTGGCGCTCTGCCATTTCACCGGAAGTTGTCAAATCGATCCCGATAAAGGGACTTGATCCATAAGAATTTTAAGACACGAAGGTCAGTCAGTCTGGAACATTTCAAGAACTTTGAACATTTCTTCAAGTGCAGTCACAAAAACCATCAAGTGCTATGATGAAACTGGCTCTCATGAAGACCGCCACAGGAAAGGAAAGCCGAGAGTTACCTCTGCTGCAGAGGATAAGTTCATTAGAGTTACCAGCCTCAGAAATTTCAGCCCAAATAAATGCTTCACAGAGTTCAAGTAACAGACACATCGCAACATCAACTGATCAGAGAAGACAATGTGAATCAGGCCTTCATGGTTGAAATGCTGCAAAGAAACCAATACTAAAGGTCACCAATATTAAGAAGAGACCTGGTATGTGGTGCCTAGACAACAACTTCTCTCTCAACGTGATCAAGACAAACAAGATGATTGTGGACTACAGGAAAAGGAGGACCGAGCACGCCCCCGTTGTAATCGACGGTGCTGTAGTGGTGCAGGTTGAGAGCTTCAAGTTCTTTGGTGCCCATATCACTAACAAACTATCATCGTCCAAACACACCAAGACAGTCATGAAAGGATTTGGCATGGGTTCCCAAATCTTCAAAAGGTTCTACAGCTGCACCATCGAGAGCATCCTGACCGGTTGCATCACTGGTATGGTACCTGCTCTGCATCTGACCGTAAGGCGCTACAGAGGGTAGTGTGTACAGCCCAGTACATCACTGGAACAAGCTTCCTGCCATCCAGGACCAATATGTTAGGCGGTGTCAGAGGGAGGCCCAAACCATTCAGAGAAGTCAAAGAATGTTTTCTCTGCTATCGCACGGCAAGGAGTACTGGAGAGCCAAAAGGCTCCTTAACAGCTTCTACCCCCAAGCCATAAGACTGCTGAACAATTAACCAAATGGCCTCCAGATTATTTACATTGACACCCCCCATTTGTTTTTTACACTGCTTCTACACACTGTTTTTTTTCTATGCATATTCACTTCACCCCTACCTACCTACGAGTTACCTCGACTAACCTGTACCCCCGCATATTGACTTGGTACCGGTACCCCCTGTATATAGCCTAGTTATTATGTTGTCCTACTTTTTTTTATTTTTTTTACTTAAGTTTATTTGGTAAATATTTTTTTAACTCTTTCTTGAACTGAACTGTTGGCTAAGGGCTTGTAAGGAAGCATTTCAAGATGAGGTCTACACATGTTGTATCCGTGTGACAAATAAAGTTTGATTTGATTTGAGACTTGCTTGGGCCAAGAAAATCGAGCAATGGACATTAGACTGGTGTAAATCTGTCCTTTTGTCTGATGCCTCCAATTACAGTGCCTTGCGAAAGTTTGCAGTGGTCTGCAGTGGTCTGATACTCCTTCCATTTCAATATTATCGCTTGCACAGTGCTCCTTGGGATGTTTAAAGCTTGGGAAATCTTTTTGTATCCAAATCCGGCTTTAAACTTCTTCACAACAGTATCTCGGACCTGCCTGGTGTGTTCCTTGTTCTTCATGATGCTCTCTGCGCTTTTAACAGACCTCTGAGACTATCACAGTGCAGGTGCATGTATACGGAGACTTGATTACACACAGGTGGATTGTATTTATCATCGTTAGTCATTTAGGTCAACATTGGATCATTCAGAGATCCTCACTGAACTTCTGGAGAGAGTTTGCTGCACTGAAAGTAAAGGGGCTGAATAATTTTGCACGCCCAATTTTTCAGTTTTTGATTTGTTAAAAAAGTTTGAAATATCCAATAAATGTCGTTCCACTTCATGATTGTGTCCCACTTGTTGTTGATTCTTCACAAAAAAAATACAGTTTTATATCTTTATGTTTGAAGCCTGAAATGTGGCAAAAGGTCGCAAAGTTCAAGGGGGCCGAATACTTTCGCAAGGCACTGTATTTACATTTTGATTCCAACTGCTGTATCTTTGTGAGACGCAGAGTAGGTGAACAGATGATGTCCGCATGTGTGGTTCCCACCATCAAGAATGGAGGGGGAAGTGTGATGGTGTGAGGGTGTATTGCCAGTGACACTGTCAGTGATTTATTTAGAATTCAAGGCACACTTAACCATTATGTCTACCACAGCATTCTGCAGTGATTCACCATCCCATCTGGTTTGCGCTTAGTGGGACTAACATTTGTTTTTCAACAGGACAATGACCCAACACACCTTCAGGTTTTGTAAGGGATATTTAACCAAATATGAGAGTGTTGGAGCGCTGCATCAGATGACCTGGCCTCAACAATCACCAGACGTCCACCCAATTGAGATGGTTTGGGATGAGTTGGACTGCAGAGTGATGGAAAAGCAGCCAACAAGTGCTCAAAATATGTGGGAACTCCATCGAAACTGTTGGAAAAGCATTCCAGGTGAAGCTGGTTGGGAGAATGCCAAATGTGCAAAGCTGTCATCAAGGCTACTTTGAAGAATCTGAAAAATAAAATATATTTTGATTTGTTAAAAAAAAAACTGGTTACATGATTCCATATGTGTTATTTCAGTGTTGATGTCTTCACTATTATTTTTTCAATGTAGAAAATAGTACAAATAATGAAAGGCCCTTGAATTAATAGTTGTGTCCAAACTTTTGACTGGTACTGTATATATTTACAAAAAATATATTTTGGGGATAGTAAATGATGCAGAGAATTGGAAGCTATGATCTATCTGCAATATTAAAGATGATCTACCCCATAAATAAATAAAAAAACATGATGGATGGTCAGTCTTTGCATCCATAGCTCATTCTATGAATTTGAGAGTGGTTACATTTTTCCAGGCCCATCCCTCCCGAAACAGGGTTGGGAAAAAAACTCTGTTATTGTTTCAACTGCTGATTGACACTTTAAGTAGATTTTTTTGGGTATCTGTACTTTACTACTATTTATGTTATTCATTACTTTTACTACAGTACATTCCTAAAGAAAATATTATCTTTTTACTCCCATACATTTTCCCTGACACCCCAAAATACTTAGCAGGACAGGAAAATGGTCCAATTCATTCATGTGTGGTCATCCATATACTGCCCTTAATCTGGCAGACTCACTAAACGCAAATACGTAATTTGTAAATTATGTCTGAGTGTGCCCATGGCTATCCATACATTTGAAAAACAAGACAATTGTGCCATCTGGTTTGCCTAAGTATAAGGAATTTGAAATTATTTATAGCATTTGCTTTTGATAACCATCTCAGTGTCCTCCACATAACGTGCAAAGATGCGGACAGAACACAGATGATGGAGCAATTCCTCTCTCTCCCTATTATGAGGAGAAGGCCCATAGCACAAGGATCCATTAGCTTTTAATAATCCTAGGCATGCTCAGACAATATGGTGTTTAGTTCAGTTTATTTGCACAAATTTAAAGGCAGTTTGTAGTATAAAAATGTAAAATATGTAGTAAAAAAAATATGTGCGGGGGGGGGGGGAGCCCAAAAGGGCTTGTGGAGTAACCCTCCCCCTCCCATGATCATAAATCACACAGATTCAGTAGCGTAGACGAACAAACAAAATATAAATAAAAACTAGACGCAAAAGAGAAAGGAATAGAACATCTAAACAGAAATTTCAGCTACTAGGGGTGTAGAACTGTGATGGACAGTAGGTGCCTCTTAACATGTTTTTTAAGCAACGACGGGGATAGCATGGCAAAATCAGGCGAGAAAGAGTTCTAGATCATAGGGCCTCTGTATGTAATTCAGAATTGAGAATTGGTTGTTCTTGAATATGGGTGACGTAGCAGTTTTCTGTTTCTTGTTGAGTAGTTATGTAATTCATAAGTGGCTGTAAAAGAGTTTTAGAAGATAGAGGGTAATACAATGTTTTTAAGTGCAGCATAAAAATTGAGCAACTTGAAAATAATTAATTTCATAAATATTCAGCAGTCCTAGTTTTTAGAAAAGTGGTGTTGAATGGTATCTTGTATCATTAGCAAATAAAATATTGCATCATTGTATTATCAAAGCATTTAGATAGGTCTGTAAGTTGTAAAGTTTGCTGGATCATCATTATGAATTGGAACAATTTTTGCCATTTTCACTTCATAGGGCACATTGTACTTTGCAATTGATAGATTGAAAATGTGGGCAAAAGGTGTAATAATGAAATCAACCACTTCTTTAGCAAGCTTAGCATCCAATATGTTGTGACCAGAGGCAGTGATTTTTTTAGATAATAAGATGTCACATACCCAGTGGCGATTTTAGCATGTAATTCTTGGTGGTGCAAAAACAAAAGTGAGAAGCATGCCAGCAAAGCCACTACACCACACCACACTGAACAATACATGAACTGCAATATAACTTTGACAAATGGTGCCCACAAATGCTTGGGCCTACATAAAGCTGTCCCAACCGCAGTCCCAACACCTTACCACTGCCACACCTGGCTTTCAGCAGAGCCTTGTCTGGCAGCGAAACAGCCTCATTTACTGCCTTTAAAAAAACATAGCTGATATGGCTGACTTGCTTAAACAAATGTGGTTCTACTGACAATTGAGATGTACAAACTATGACATAAGGGGATGACAAGCGCATAAGAGGCCATCTGTAATTTCGATTAAGACATTAATGAGCGATGACGGACTTAGTCAATATAGCTATTGGTTCAGCACTTTTGAAATGTACAGTGACAGAATTCAGAACATGGGCCATTCTTACAGTGTACTCCCTGTACAACAAGTCAGAACCGTAGGATAAATAAAGGTTGCAAATAAACAGACAATGAAAGCTCTTACAATATTCAATGATTACATTTCTCTAAAACAGATTTTAGGCTATATGTGCACCACCAAGTTAGAACAGTAGGCAAAATTAAGATTGTGAAAATAGACCAAATTATTAGGGTGAGGCACATTGAACGCCGTTTGGGTCTTTGCGTGTCAAAAAAGATACATGTCATATAACACTATTTGACATGTTAAATAAGCCTTTAATTTGATATTATTATTTTTATTTATTTATTTATGTTTCTAAAAACAAAACAGGTGGGGTCATCACTGCATATTCCTCATTACAGGACTTAGAGGTCATTTAAATTTGCTAGATTGAGACAGATTCATAAATTGGAGTGGACTTTCATCAGCTACAGGAATTTTGCAGGCCTAATTTCTGGGGAAATCTGATTCAACTTGTGCTCTATCTTTTAAGATCAGAAGTAAGTGATCAGCCAACTACAAATTAATTGGGGAGGGATTTGGTTTTCATTATTTTATTTAGGATTTCAATGAAGAAAGAAATTCTTAGAATGATTTATTATATGCTGGTTAACTAGCTTATAACTTTGCTGATTAACTCCATTAACCTATCTCCTCACTGACGTCGACGACATTAGGAATATGCAACTGCACGTGGGAACAAATATTGTACTTTTTGGAGAAATGTCCTCTGGTCTGATGAAACAAAAATAGAACTGTTTGGCCATAATGACCATTGTTATGTTTGGAGGAAAAAGGGGGAGGCTTGCAAGCAAAAGAAGACCATCCCAACCATGAAGCACGGGGGTGACAGCATCATCTTGTGGATGCACTTCACAAAATAGATGTCATCATGAGGATGGAAAATGATGTGGATATATTAAAGCAACATCACAAGGCATCAGTCAGGAAGTTAAATCTTGGTCTCAAATGGGTCTTGAAAATGGACAATGACCCCAAGCATAGTTCCAAACTGAAAAAGCGTATGCGAGCAAGGAGGCCAACAAACCTCACTCAGTTACACCAGCTCTGTAAGGGGGAATGGGCATAAATTCACCTAACTTATTGTGAGAAGCTTGTGGAAGGCTACCTGAAACATTTGACCCAAGTTAAACAACTTTTAGGCAATGCTACCAAATACTAATTTAGTGTATGTAAACTTCAAACCCACTGGGAATGTGATGAAAGAAAATAAAAGCTGAAGTAAATTATTCTCGCTACTATTATTTGGACATTTCACATTGGTGATCCTAACTGACCTAAGACAGGGATTTTTTTTACTAGGATTAAACTTCAGGAATTGTGAAGAACTGAGTTTAAATGTATTTGTCTAAGGTGTATGTAAACTTCAGACTTCAACTGTATATGGTTGGATGACAAGTTGTCCCTTAAATTCATATGGATAATCTTGTGAGGAAGCTTATATTGAAATTGGGTTTGCTTCTGGTTTATGGCTAGAAAGAATCTTGTTCAGGGCACTTTTCTCTCTGTAATTGATTATGGTGACTTGTTGTATATGTATGCAGCCTCCTCTGTCTTACAGAGACTGGAATCTGTTCATCATGCATCCTTGTGCTTTATTACAAATGCCAAGTCACTCACTGACCATTGCACCTTGTACCAAATGGGAGGTTGGACATAACTTGATATGCGCAGAATGCTATATTTGTATGTGTTGATCTATAAAGCCATTTTGGGTAAACTCCCACTTTACCTCGGTAGTCTGGGCTCCTTCACCACCAGCAGTTACCATACCCGGTCTGCTAGATGGTTGCTACTTAAAGCCCGCAGGACATTTACAGTATTAGGCAAGACTGCCTTCTAGTCGTGTGCACCAGAGGCATGGAATAGTCTACAATCCATGCTTCATCTAGACATGTTAGTGTCACTGAATGAATTGAAAAAAAAAATGTATAGACTCTGTTACAGAGGAGAATAAACATTTTTTTTTTTTAGGCTGGATCATGTATGTTTTAATTCTGTAGTGTGTTGATTGTTGCTGTCTTCTTGGCCAGGTCTCCCTTGTAAAATAGACTCTGGGTCTCAATGGGATTTTCCTGGTTAAATAAAAGTAAAACCAAACAGAGGTTGCATGTCTAAATGTCTTTTTCGGCTTGATTGTTTTTTTTTTTATGAAATCATTCTCAAGATAATGCTTATTCAGTGTTAAATGGTTCAACATAAAAATGAATTATCAATCATATCATTATTGTGAAGAAATTAGCAGCAATCTCTCAGACATGATAAAGAGTTCATGTTGTAGATATCAGTCATGATGAAACAAAGTGACTGACACAATCACTGAGAATGAGGTAGACCGTCAGAATAAAGAGTCAGGTTTTTATGATCCCTGTTGAGATGAACTGATCTCTTCGCTCTCTGTGATTCCTCATAATTCCTGGGCACCACTACAAGGCTATCATAGCTGATGATAGTGTATTCACCCCGTGCCTTGGCCTCCCTCATAGCAGGGAGCAGTTCCGCTCTCTTCGTACGGAGTCTGGAGAAGTCCTCATTGATGTATACAGACATATTCTTCCGGAATGTTCTGGCCTTGGAGAGGATCAGCTGCTTGTCCTTGAACCTCAGCAGTTTGACCCACACAGGCCGTGGTCTTTCAGCATCCTGTCTGAATTTTCCATTCCTGTGTGCACGTTCGATTTCAATAGTTTGAGTCCAGCTTCAGATTGTTTGTAAACAAGTCACACACTTGACGCTCGGTGTCAGCCATGTTTCAGCCCCATGATCAGATGCGATTATTTCAATTACAATATTGTTACGCCTGCTTGATTCTCCATGGAATCCAGTTTATCAAGGTAATCAAACATTTCGGGGACAACCTTGGATGTCGAGGCAAGGCTGTAAACTATAGTTTCAATGTCATGGATATTTTACCCGTTGTTTTTAGCTCATCAATGTATCTTTGGGAGTATTGCAGACTGGTCTTTAGGTCTTGTACTACCCTGACTAGAGTATCAATCCGGTTGTTTGCAGAATCGAAAACAATCTGTGTAAAAGATCAGAAGTTGGCCTCCTGTCTGTTAGCATTTCTTCATAGAAAGTTCTTTGTTGGGCAAGGGTCTCTCATAAATTTCTGCAGAAACATAGTCCTCCTCATTGAATTTTGTTACGAGTGTTGAGAGGCAGCATATTGAGGTTAGGAATGGAATACAAACCCTCTTACCTATGTCGAGATCACACACACACAGTAATCCACAATTTTTCAGTGATGATCTAATGTGATCTAATATAGTGTGGTAATCTTGTTGTGGCAATCCTTAGTTATCGCAATTCGGGGAGTTTATACAACAGGTAGACCTTAGTGACATTTTTACTTACAAGCCCTAACACCTCTTATGGATAGGGGAGACGCTAGCGTCTCAACTGGCTAATTGCCAGGGGAAATGCAGAGCGCCAGATTCAAATAAAATGCTATAAAATTCAAACTTTCAATAAATCACACGTGTGATACTCAATTAAAGCTACACTCATTGTGAATCCAGCCAACATGTTAGATTTTTAAAATGCTTTTCGACGAAAGCATAAGCTATTATCTGATAGCCTGCACCCATCTGCACCAGCAGTAAACAAAGGAGCTGGCGTAGCAGGCGCTACACAAAATGATGAAATAAAATATGCATTACCTGTGATGAGCTTCTTTTGTTGGCACTCCAATATGTCCCATAAATATCACAATTGGTCCTTTTGTACAATTAATTCCGTCCATATATATCGAAAATGTCCATTTATAAAGCGCATTTGATCCAGAAAAAACAGCTTACAAAAACACTGTCACCACAAAATATTTCAAAAAATTGCCTATAAACTTTGCCAAAATATTTCAAACTACTTTTGTAATACAACGTTAAGTATTTTTAAACGTTAATAATCGATCAAATTGTAGACTGGGCAATCGGTATTCAATACATGAACGAAAAGAAACCAGCTCTGCTATTCACGTCTTGCGCAACTCACAAAAGTGTCCCCCAGTTCCGAGTTGGCCTACTTCTTCAAAGCACAAAGAAATAACCTCAACCATATTCCAAAGATTGGCGACATCGGTGGAAGCGGTAGGAACTGAAAATTGGTTCCTATTAAATATCCAATGGCAAAGACAATATAGTGAACAGAGGGGAGGGGGATAAAAAATCTGAACAGTTAGTCCTCTGGGTTTTGCCTGCATAAGTTATGTTATACTCACAGACATGATTCAAACAGTTTTAGAAACTTCAGAGTGTTTTCTATCCAAATCTATGAATAATATGCATATCTTATATTCTTGGCATGAGTAGCAGGAAGTTGAAATTGGGCACGCTATTTATCCAAAAGTGAAAATTCTTCCCCCTAGCTATAAGAGGAACCAACAGTTTTAAGAAAAATAAATAAATAGAAACATAACACATTAAGTAGCAACAACTAAACAGTAGCGAGGCTATATACAGGGTGTTCTGGCACAGAGTCAATGTGCGGGGACACCGGTTAGTCGAGGTAATTGAGGTACTATGTACATGTAGGAAGAGGTGACTATGCATGGATAATAAACTGAGAAGCAGCAGTGTAAAAAAAAGGGTGTGTGGTTGTTGACAATGAAAATAGTCTGGGTAGCCATTTGATTAACTGTTCAAAAGTCTCATGACTTGCAGGGTAGAAGCTGTTAGGAAGCCTTTTTGACCTAAAGAGAGAGAACAGGCTATGAATAGGGTGGCTGGAGTCCTTGGCAATTGTTTGGGCCTTCCTCTGACACCGCCTGGTATAGAGGCGCTGATGTAATGGGCCATACACACTACCCTCTGTAACTCCATGTGGTGGAAATGGTGTTGATGTGAGCCATGGACAGTCTTTCAAAGCACTTCATACCTATAGACTTGAGTGCTACGGGTCGGTAGTAATTTATGCAGGTTACCTTGGTGCTCTTGGACACAGGAACTAAGGTGGTTTGCCAAATGGAGGGTGAGGGAGAGCTTTGTATGCATCTGTGTGTGGACTAGAGTTTTTTTTTCTCTCTCTCCCTCTAGTTGCACATTTTTCATGCTGGTAGAAAATAGGTAAAATGGATTTGAGTTTTCCTGCATTAAAGTCCCCAGTCACTAGGAGCGCCGCCTCTTGATGAGCATTATCCTGTTTGCTTATGGCCCTATACAGATTGAGTGCCGTCTTAGTGCCAGCATCGGGTTGTACAGAGAGCTATAAAAAATATAGATGAAAACTCTCTTGGTTAGTAGTGTGGTCTACAGCTTATCATGAGATACTCTACCTCAGGCGAGCAAAACCTTGAGACTTCCTTAATTAGATTTCGAGCATCAGCTGTTATTTACAAATAGACACAGACCGCTACCCGTTGTCTTTCCGGAAGCAGCTGTTCTCTTGCTGATGGACCGAAAACCATGCCAGCTGTATATTATCCATGTCGTCCATCAGCGAATGATATTCATTGACTACAGCTCAGCATTCAACACCATAGTACCCTCAAAACCCATCACTAAGCTAAGGATCCTGGGACTAAACACCTGCCTCTGCAACTGGATCCTGGACTTCCTGGCGGGCCGCTGATCCTCAACTCTGGAGCTCCCTAGGGGTGCGTACTCAGTCCTCTCCTGTACTCCCTGTTCACCCATGACTGCATGGCCAGGCATGACTCCAACACCATCATTAAATTTGCAGATGACACAACAGTGGTAGGCCTGATTACCATTAACGAAGAGACAGCCTATAGGGAGGAGGTCAGAGACCTGGCCGGGTGGTGCCAGAATAACAACCTATCCCTCAACGTAACCAAGATTAAGGAGATTATTGAGGACTACAGGAAAAGGAGGACCGAGCATGCCCCCATTCTCATCGATGGGGCTGTAGTGGGGGCAAATTGAGAGCTTCAAGTTCCTCGGTGTCCACATCACCAACAAACTAGAATGGTCCAAACACACCAAGACAGTCATGAAGAGGGCAAGACAAAGCCTATTCCCCCTCAGGAAACTAAAAGGATTTGGCATGGGTCCTGAGATCCTCAAAAGGATAATTATACAGCTGCAACATCGAGAGCATCCTGACTGGTTGCATCACTGCCTGGTACGGTAGTTGCTCGGCCTCTGACCACAAGGCACTACAGAGGGTAGTGCGTACGGCCCAGTACATCACTGGGGCTAAGCTGCCTGCCATCCAGGACCTCTACACCAGGCGGTGTCAGAGGAAGGCTCAAAAATTGTCAAAGACTCCAGCCACCCCAGTCATAGATTGTTCTCTCTACTACCACATGGCAAGCAGTACCGGAGTGCCAAGTTTAAGACAAAAAGGCTTCTCAACAGTTTTTACCGCCAAGCCATAAGGCTCCTGAACAGGTAATCAAATGGCTACCCGGACTATTTGCATTGAGTGCAATGTCCCAACCCCTCTTTTTACGCTGATGCTACTCTCTGTTTATCTTATATGCATAGTCACTTTAACTATACATTCATGTACATACCACCTCAATTTTGCCGACCAACCAGTGCTCCCGCACATTGGCTAACCAGGCTATCTGCATTGTGTCCCACCCACCACCCGCCAACCCCTCTTTTATGCTACTGCTACTCTCTGTTCATCAACCGACCTCCGCAACCCCTTTTTCTCTGTCTTTTCTTCATGCAAATGACGGGAATTTGGGCCAGTTCCCGAGAAAGCAGTATACCCTTCACATCGGACTAGTTAAAGAACAAATATCTGTCCAGTTCCAGGTGAGTAATCGCTGTTCTGATATCCAGAAGTTGTTTTCGGTCATAAGTGACGATAGCAGCAACATTATGTACAAAATAAGTTAAAATAACTTACAACACGAAAAAACGAACAAAATAGCACAGTTGGTTAGGAGCACGTAAAGCGGCAGCCATCCCCTCCGGCACCATTCAATCATGTATGTTGAATCGGGTGTTTTATATTATATAAGCTAGACACTACATATTATGAATAAATACCAATTACATCACAGGGTCAGAGGTGATGAACTGGTTTGGAATTCTGCTACAGAGTGAACTATTTTCCATTTCGAGAACTAATGAGAGAAGGGAATGAGCGGAAGAGAAGAGGAAAGGACTAGACTTTTTCCCAGAAGTTATTGGAGTGTGTGTGTGTGTGTGTGGCAAGTATTCATGGATGCCAAGGGAAGCGAGGTTTTCCAAAATATTTAACCACACATTTTTTATTTTATTATTTTGACTTTTTTGTTTTCATCATTTTCTATCTATTTGCGAGTGGCTAAATCTCATGGAGAAATTATCAGCGTGAGGGAAACAGTTCCCCTCTGTCTTAGTAATTATAGCCCATGTATCTTATGCTGTCTGGAACAAAAGAGCATGACATGTTGCCGCCGTAGCATTTGATTAATTGACGCTAGCATGCATTTGGCATCCCTTGATAAAAAATATTAAACAAATTAGCCAATCAGCACTGAGCTGAGCTCAGCTCAGGAAGCCAAGTTTGCACACCAATCAAATCACATCATAAGCAACATGTCCTAATTGTCAGAAAAATGTGTCTTTCTGGTCTGCTTGTGTTGATGTCCTGCAGTAGCTAGCTTGCTATATTGTCCCTTTCCTAAGCCATAGATTGAAATGGGTATTTTGACTTTTGACTCAAGGCCAATGATTATGGCGGTAATTCTGTTCTAACCATAAATTGAAATATTGTGCCACTGGCCTGAGATGATTGAAGTCCAATATGTTGCCTAGATCAGGAGTGCTCAACTACTATTTGAGAAGGTCCAGTGACACAAATATCCTAGGTGGTTAAAGGTCAAGATGGACATCGTCTTTTATCGGCTGTAATGTGGTGCGTGCTCGTGGCAGGGAAGTCAGGCGCAGGAGAATGAATTTGTTAAATGGAGCTGTTTAATAAACATCAAAACCTCCGAAAACCAAAGTAACAAAATAACAAATAGGGGGTGCAAAACCCGTCGCACACCAGAATTAACAATAAACACCTACATACACCAAACAATCTCTGACAAGGACATGAGGGGAAACAGAGGGTTAAATACACAACATGTAATTGATGGGATTGGAACCAGGTGTGTAGATAGACAAAACCAATGGAAAATGAAAAATTGATCAATGGTGGCTAAATGGTCGGTGACTTCAACCGCCGAACACTGCCCGAACAAGGAGAGACCAACTTTGGCGGAAGTCATCGGCGCTGTGGTACAGCATAGTAACCAACATAGTCATCTACAACTTAGGAAACATGTTGTTATATAAAATGTACAGTTAATACATTAAATGAGACAATAAGACTTTGATTAATTACAACTTCTTTGTTTTGAATATAAACATGCGCATCATTGAATCAACATTGCTGGATAACAAAAGTGGTTGCATAATTATCTATGCAAAAAGTGCTCTGTGAACCACTGTACATGGGGTCGTGAATAAAACACATATCAGCTGATATCTCAAAGTGCTGTACAGAAACCCAGCCTAAAACCGCAAACAGCAAGCAATGCAAGTGTAGAAGCACGGTGGCTAGGAAATACTCCCTAGAAAGGCCAAAACCTAGAAAGGAACCAGGCTATGAGGGGTGACCAGTCCTCATCTGGATGTGCCAGGTGGAGATTATAACAGAACATGGCCAAGATGTTCAAATGTTCATAAATGACCAGCATGGTCAAATAATAATAATAATCACAGTAGTTGTCGAGGGTGCAGCAAGTCAGCACCTCAGGAGTAAATGTCAGTTGGCTTTTCATAGCAGATGATTAAAAGTATCTCTACCGCTCCTGCTGTCTCTAGAGAGTTGAAAACAGCAGGTCTGGGACAGGTAGCACGTCCGGTGAACAGGTCAGGGTTCCATAGCCACAGGCAGAACAGTTGAAACTGGAGCAGCAGCATGGCCAGGTGGACTGGGGATAGCAAGGAGTCCTGCCAGGTAGTCCTGAGGCATGGTCCTAGGGCTCAGGTCCTCAGAGAGAGCGAACGAGAGAATTAGAGAGAGCGTACTTAAATTCACACAGGACACCAACTGAGGAGAGTTGAACAAAAATAATAATCTGAATTATCCAGCATGTCTCTACTACACCTCGTTATTGAATGATTGAAACACAGAGGGTGCATTTTTCAGTAGGCAATTACCCTGTATTCTTAGTGCCCGGTGCTGGTACTGAAGTTGGTCTTCCTATCTGATGCGCACTAGTTTGTAGGCACTGCGTAAATCCAATTTAGTAAAGTACTTAGCACTGTGCATCTGTTCAATCACAGTGCGTATGAGAGGCAGTGGATAACTGAATTTAACCGTAGCCTTATTAAGTGTCTGGGAATTGATACAGGGGTGGAGACCTCCCTCCTTTTTCATGAAAAAGAAGCTGGTGGTGGCCAGAGAGGTGGATGGAGGGATGAATCATTGGGCCAGCGCTTCCTGGACGTAGGCCTCCATGGCTTCGGTCTCCACATGCGAGAGAGGGTACAGTGGTTGCTCCACTAAAAGTTTTGTGATTATGCTGAGGTACTTAGAGGTCATTTGTGGTTTAGTAGGGTATCCTGCGTCCCCACTTCATTGCTCCAGATAAGCGCAAGGGGGAGTTAGAGCACAGATTATTCTTTTGAGTCCTACTGTGTCTCTAACTGACAATGAATGGGCGACATAAACCTAAATAGAAACTGATAATTGTTCACGACTTCAGTATTACTTACTAAAACTGTTACACTAAGGTTTTTATTATTTTATTTTGTTAGGATTATTTTACTCTTTCTGTAGTACTGTACCCCACTCCCAACCGGTCATGTTGTGGCGGAAAGGTCTAAGATACTTCTGCTAAGATACTGCTGTGTTCAAGCTGTGTCATTACAGATGCTGGTTCAATACCTGTGCTGGCCTTGACTGGGAGACCCATGGGATTACTGTAGGTTTTCGGTTTCTCCATGTAAAAACATACAAAAATTGTTCTAAATAACAAACTGGTTTTATTTACAAATTAGTAACAATGTCTCACCCCATGTTCAAGAATGACCTTTTTCTCGCTCATTTTACGTTATTGTTATTAATTTTGAATGATATAAAAGCCCCTTAGATTTTTTTATCTTACAGATATATTATTAACCCTGTTACTAGGACAATATATAATGGTCATGGCTCCCAAGTGGCTCCCATATTGGTCATGGCTCCCAGGGGGCACGGGATGGGCCACAGAGCCACGCAGAAGACAGACCTAGCCCATGGGGAAGGGAGATGGAGGAAGGGGGGTGGACCCTCACCACCCCGCCACACTGGGTAGCAAAGAGCAGCACTTTAAGGGGCATTGCCCTAATAATGTCGCTGACTAGGGAAACATTCTCGCTGTTCTTAGTGCCATTCTGAACATTCAAACTAAAACAATGTAACTAATAATGGCATCTTTATGCTTTCATTAATAAAATAATTATAAAAATACTGATGTTAATTTGGTTATGGATCCACAACGAATTATTATGGGAAAAAATATCAATGAATTTTAGAAATATTGGAACAAAATTGTGTAATGAAGGTAAACATATTGTTGCTTACTGGAAAATACTCTTTCAAACACACATGGTTACGTTGTACAGTGCCATTTTGGCTATTAGCAGGTAGCTGGACTATAGACTTGCCTAGAAGGAGGGAAGGGGGAGAATTCTATCGTCAAATGTATTTCTAAGTTGGGTATTATTCTGTATCACATCCGACCGTGGTTGGGTGTCCCATAGGGCGGCATACAATTGGCCCAGCGTTTCTCTCCCTCTAAAAACAGAAATACATGTTTTGTAAAATATGGAACTGTACAATGTGACGGACGAGAGTAGGCTACAATACTGGGCAATTTAGCTAAAGAATCCCTGGAAAGGGATTCCATTTATTCCGGTCTCCGACAGGATGTTTTGGAGGAGAGATTTTCGACCATGATTTGAAGACGTGGAGCTATTGAATACACATCGCCCCGTGATCATTTTGATAGATTATAAACGTTTACTAATACCTAAAGTTGGATTACAAAAGTATTTCGAAGTGTTTTGTGAAAGTTTATCGTCGACTTTTTTAATTTAAAAAAATGACGCAGCGTTTTGAAACAATGTTTTTTTCTGAATTACACAGTTTCCATAGATGGCTATTTTGGGTATATATGGACCGATTTAATCGAAAAAAAGACCCAATAGTGATGTTTATGGGGCATATAGGAGTGCCAAGAAAGAAGCTCGTCAAAGGTAATGAATGTTTTATATTTTATTTCTGCTATTTGTGTAGCGCCGGCTACGCTAATTATTTTGTTTACGTCGCCTTCGGGCATTTTGGGGTGTTGCATGCTATCAGATAATAGCTTCTCATGCTTTCGCCGAAAAGCATTTTAAAAATCTGACTTGTTGGCTAGATTCACAACGAGTGTAGCTTTAATTCAATACCCTCTATGTGTGTTTTAATGAACGTTTGAGTTTTAACGAGTACATTTAGCATTTATCGTAGCGCATTTGCATTTCCAGGTGCCTACTTGAGACGTCTGCGTCTCAAGTAGGATCAACAGGTTAACTGCTCAGATAGCAGATGTTTGAAGTTGGTGAGGGAGATAAAAGTCTCCAACTTCAGCATATTTTGCAATTCGTTCCAGTCACAGGCAGCAGAGAACTGGAACGAAAGGCGGCGTGAGTGAAGGAGGCTTTGTTGCGGAATAGAAAGCCGATTCTTGATTTGATTTTCGATTGGAGATGTTTGATATGAGTCTGGAAGGAGAGTTTGCAGTCTAGCCAGACACCTAGGTACTTATAGATGTCCACATATTCAAGGTCGGAACCATCCAGGGTGGTGATGCTGGTCAGGCGTGCGGGTGCAGGCGTGCGGGTGCAGGCAGCGAACGGTTGAAAAGCATGCATTTGGTTTTACTAGCGTTTAAGAGCAGTTGGAGGCCACGGAAGGAGTGTTTTATGGCATTGAAGCTCGTTTGGAGGCTAGATAGCACAGTGTCCAAGGACGGGCCGGAAGTATATAGAATGGTGTCGTCTGCGTAGAGGTGGATCAGGGAATCGCCCGCAGCAAGAGCAACATCATTGATATATACAGAGAAAAGAGTCGGCTCGAGGATTGAACCCTGTGTTACCCCCATAGACTGCCAGAGGACCGGACAGCATGCCCTCCGATTTGACAAACTGAACTCTGTCTGCAAAGTAATTGGTGAACCAGGCAAGGCAGTCATCCGAAAAACCGAGGCTACTGAGTCTGCCGATAAGAATATGGTGATTGACAGAGTCGAAAGCCTTGGCAAGGTCGATGAAGACGGCTGCACAGTACTGTCTTTTATCGATGGCGGTTATGATATGGTTTAGTACCTTGAGCGTGGCTGAGGTGACCCGTGACCGGCTCGGAAACCAGATTGCGCAGCGGAGAAGGTACGGTGGGATTCGAGATGGTCAGTGACCTGTTTGTTGACTTGGCTTTCGAAGACCTTAGATAGGCAGGGCAGGATGGATATAGGTCTGTAACACTTTGGGTCCAGGGTGTCTCCCCCTTTGAAGAGGGGGATGACTGTGGCAGCTTTCCAATCCTTGGGGATCTCAGATGATATGAAAGAGGTTGAACAGGCTGGTAATAGGGGTTGCGACAATGGCGGCGGATAGTTTCAGAAATAGAGGGTCCAGATTGTCAACCCAGCTGATTTGTACGGGTCAGGTTTTGAACATCTGCTATCTGGATTTGGGTAAAGGAGAACCTGGAGAGGCTTGGGCGAGTAGCTGCGGGGGGGCGGAGCTGTTGGCTGAGGTTGGAGTAGCCAGGCGGAAGGCATGGCCAGCTGTTGAGAAATGCTTGTTGAAGTTTTCGATAATCATGGATTTATCGGTGGTGACCGTGTTACTTAGCCTCAGTGCAGTGGGCAGCTGGGAGGAGGTGCTCTTGTTCTCCATGGACTTCAGTGTCCCAGAACTTTTTGGAGTTGGAGCTACAGGATGCAAACTTCTGCCTGAAGAAGCTGGCCTTAGCTTTCCTGACTGACTGCGTGTACTGGTTCCTGACTTCCCTGAACAGTTGCATATCGCAGGGACTATTCGATGCTATTGCAGTCCGCCACAGGATATTTTTGTGCTGGTCGAGGGCAGTCAGGTCTGGAGTGAACCAAGGGCTGTATCTGTTCCTAGTTCTGCATTTTTTGAACGGAGCATGCTTATCTAAAATGGTGAGGAAGTTACTTTTAAAGAATTACCAGGCATCCTCAACTGACGGGATGAGGTCAATGTCCTTCCAGGATACCCGGGCCAGGTCGATTAGAAAGGCCTGCTCACAGAAGTGTTTAAGGGAGCGTTTGACAGTGATGAGGGGTGGTCTTTTGACCGCGGCTCCGTAGCGGATACAGGCAATGAGGCAGTGATCGCTGAGATCCTGGTTGAAGACAGCGGAGGTGTATTTGGAGGGCCAGTTAGTCAGGATGACGTCTATGAGGGTGCCCTTGTTTACAGATTTAAGGTTGTACCTGGTCGGTTCCTTGATGATTTGTGTGAGATTGAGGGCATCTAGCTTAGATTGTAGGACTGCCGAGGTGTTAAGCATATCCCAGTTTAGGTCACCTAACAGAACAAACTCTGAAGCGAGATGGGGGGCGATCAATTCACAAATGGTGTCCAGGGCACAGCTGGGAGCTGAGGGGGGTCGGTAGCAGGCGGCAACAGTGAGAGACTTATTTCTGGAGAGAGTAATTTTAAAAATTAGTAGTTCGAACTGTTTGGGTATGGACCTGGAAAGTATGGCAATACTTTGCAGGCTATCTCTGCAGTAAACTGCAACTCCTCCCCCTTTGGCAGTTCTATCTTGACGGAAAATGTTATAGTTGGGTATGGAAATCTCCGAATTTTTGGTGGCCTTCCGGAGCCAGGATTCAGACACGGCGAGGACATCAGGGTTAGCAGAGTGTGCTAAAGCAGTGAGTAAAACAAACTTAGGGAGGAGGCTTCTGATGTTGACATGCATGAAACCAAGGCTTTTTCGATCACAGAAGTCAACAAATGTGGGTGCCTGGGGACATGCAGGGCCTGGGTTTACCTCCACATCACCCGCGGAACAGAGGAGGAGTAGAATGAGGGTGCGGCTAAAGGCTATCAAAACTGGTCGCCTAGAGCGTTGGGGACAGAGAATAAAAGGACCAGATTTCTGGGCATGGTAGAATATATTCAGGGCATAATGCGCCGACAGTGGTATGGTGGGGTGCGGGTACAGCGGAGGTAAGCCCAGGCACTGGGTGATGATGAGAGAGGTTGTATCTCTGGACATGCTGGTTGTAATGGGTGAGGTCACCGCATGTGTGGGAGGTGGGACAAAGGAGGTATCAGGGGTATGAAGAGTGGAACTAGGGGCTCCATTGTAAACTAAGACAATGATAACTAACCTGAACAACAGTATACAAGGCATATTGACATTTGAGAGAGACATACAGCGAGGCATACAGTAGTCACAGGTGTTGAATTGGGAGAGCTAGCTAAAACAGTAGCTAAAACAGTAGGTGAGACAACAGCTAATCAGCTAGCACAACAACAGCAGGTAAAATGGCGTTGACTAGGCAGGGGGCGTCGGATTAACTACACACCTGAGTGCCTAGAGCCTGAGTGCAGCTGGGGCCGACAGATAAAACATAAACAAGCAGAATGGAGTACCGTGATTAATGGACAGTCCAGCATGCATCAGCTATGTAGCCAAGTGATCAGTGTCCAGGGGGCAGCGGTGGATGGGGCAGGGAAGCTGGACTGGCGAGTATTATCCAGGTAAGGTAAAAGCCGCTAGCAGTGGCTAACAATGACTAAATAGCTTGTAGCTAGTAAGCTGGTTAGCTTCTGGAGGTTCTTGAGTGTGTTCTAAAAATTAAAAGTAATAGCGATTCCGTATCACATTGGGTGAGGCAGGTTAACGGAAGTTATAAACAAATTAAAAATCGAAAAGAGATTGAAAGTAAATATGGGTCCAGTGAGTGTTTGGGACGCGGCGATTCAGACGGTTAGCAGGCCTGTGCTAACAAGCTAACAGTTAGTAGACCTGTGCTAACAAGCTAACAGTTAGTAGGCCGGGGCTAAACAAGGTAGCAGTTAGCGGACCGGGGCTAAACAAGCTAGCAGTTAGCGGACCGGGGCTAAACCATCTAGCAGTTAGCAGGCCGAATTAGCAAGCAAGGAGATAGCAAAGGCTAGAAAGTTAGCCTTTGGGGGGCGTCGCGATGGCGTGAGTCTGTTTATGCCTCTTCATGCGGTGACATCGATAGACCGGTCGTGGGTCCGGATATTGTAGCCCAGGAGTATGCTTCGGTGGTAGCACAGGAGCTCTGGCCGGGCTAGCTTCAAGCTAAGTGGGTGGAAACGCTAGCCAGGAGTAATCATCCGGGGTTGCGGTTAGCTAGTTAGCTAGTTGTGAAGATCCAGCTGAAGATGTTCCGTTTACGGTGGGAATCCGGGGATAAAAAAATATAGGTCCGTTATGCTCTGGTTAGAGTCGCGTTGTTCGAACTGGCGAGAGCTTTCCGAGCTAAAGGTTAGCTGATGACCGGTTAGCTGAAGACCGCTAGCAATGGTTTGCTGACTGATCCCTGGTAGTTAGCTGGCTAGCTTCAGTTGAGGGGATCCGGATCCGAAGTAAATATAAGTACTTTAGAAAAAAATAGCTACACTGGGTGAGGCGGGTTGCAGGAGAGTATTTAGAAGTTGAGGTTTAGCAAAATGTTTTAAAAGATGTGCAAAGAAAAATATGTTGAAAAAACGATATATACGATATATACAAGGGACACGACACGACAAGACGTCCGACTGCTACACTACGCCATCTTGGAACTAGATAGAGTTAGAGACAGCAGGTGCGGTAGAGAGAGAGAGTCTAAAACAGCAGGCCCGGGACAAGGTAGCACGACCGGTGAACAGGTCAGGGTTCCATAGCCACAGGCGGAACAGTTGAAACTGGAGTAGCAGCACGACCAGGTGGACTGGAGACAGCAAGGAGTCATCAGGCCAAGTAGTCCTGAGGCACACACCCCCGGGCCAGACTAAACTCAATCATAGGACCGAATGAAGAAAAGTCTTCAAAATAGACTTAAAGGTCGAGACCGAGTCTGCGGGATGCCGGCCTTTTAGGCAGAGATTCTCTGTCCAGTGTCTGTGTTCTTTTGCCCATCTTAATCTTTTCTTTTTATTGGCCATTCTGAGATATGGCTTTTTCTTTGGAACCTAGAAGACCAGCATCCCGGAGTCGCCTCTTCACTGTTGATGTGGTGTTTTGCTGGTACTGTTTTCATGAAGCTGCCAGTTGAGGACTTGTGAGGCATCTGTTTCTCAATCTACACACTCCAATGTACTTGTCCTCTTGCGCAGTTGTGGAACGGGGCCTTCCACTCCTCTTTCTCTTCTGGTTAGAGCCAGTTTGCGCTGTTATGTGAAGGGAGTAGTACACAGCGTGGCACGAGATCTTCAGTTTCTTGGCAAATTCTCACAAGGAATAGCCTTAATTTCTCAGAATAAGAATAGACTGACAAGGTTCAGAAAAAAGTTATTTGTTACTGGCCATTTTGAGGCTGTAATCGAACCCACAAATGCCGATGCTCCAGAAACTCAACTAGTCTAAAGAAGGACAGTTGTATTGCTTCTTTAATCTGGACAACAGTTTTCAGCTGTGATAACATAATTGCAAAAGGGTTTTCTAATGATCAATTAGCCTTTTTAAATGCTAAACTTGGATTAGCTAAAACAACGTGCCATTGAAACACAGGAGTGACGGTTGCTGATAATGGGCCTCTGTACGCCTATGTAGACATTCCATTAAAAAAAATCTGCCGTTTCCAGCTACAATAGTCATTCACAACATTAACACTGTCTACACTGTAATTCTGATCATTGTGGTGTTATTTGAATGGACAAAACATTTGCTTTTCTTTCAAAAAATAAAGACATTTCTAAGTGACCCCAAACTTTTGAAAGGTAGTGTATAGGTTGAAGAAAAAAATCAATTGGTGTCATTTTTCCCCATATTCCTCCAGTTCTTTTGGTTTTTCCACTAACTTATTCTGTGCATCCATTGTACAGTTTTTATTGCTATCTATCTATACTTATAGTCCCTCTGTTTTCTTTGTTAAATTAATATCGCTTTTGACCTAAATTGCTTTTGTTTTACAGATGAGTATTGAATTGCTAGACCTCTAAAGACATTCATTTAAAAGTGTCCCATACAATACGAGCCCCTGCCTTCTATATCTCAGTAGGTCAGGATACTTAATCCTCCATATATCCACTAGATTTAATATACCCCCCCCCCCCCCCCCCCCCTGGAAACAATGTATATTATATTACTCATCTTTAAGTCAGGTAAATACTGATTGTCTTTTCTTATTATCTGCCAAGCCGTTACAATTATAACTGGCTGTGTTATTTCACCGTTTACCCTGAGATGAGATGCAAGTTTAAATTCTATTTATCACAATAAATGTCTGTCAACTTAACATTAAAAAGTAACATGATGATTGAGTGTCCATTTAGCTGTACCATGATATTTGCACTGCTACTGTGTAAACCTCCAATTGGATCCTTGGGCCTTTGAGAGATTGGGACCCATCATTTTAAAAGAGCACACAGTGCCACCTACAGAACACAGGCAGATTAACAGCAAAAAGCACTTCCAACGCCCTCACCTCGATTGTATACTGTTATAAAAAAAATATATATATATATATATATATATATATCTCCATATATATATATATATATCTCCATATATATATATATATATATATATATATATATATATATATATATATATATATATATATAAAAATCTCAATTTATTTCCACAATTAACTAATAATATGCATAATACTGTAGGCACTTCATACAAAGGATTGTTACCTATAGCCAGGACTGGCATTCCAAAAATTACAATTATTATTTTGGGAAGCAATTATTGGGATTTGTTCTATACTGTTCCTATCATTACTCCTTAGCAACAGATGTGGAACACATACACACACTCTCCTCACCCTTCCCCACAAACAACCACAAGCTGAGATGTTGTTCAATCCCAGAGCCCAACTCAAGAAAAGATGATGTGCGAATGCGTATACAGTTGTAGCTGTCTATGAAGGCATGCAAAATAGGGCAAGAATGGCGAGATTCGCTTAACCAATGTTAAGTCGAAGCTGATGGATCTCCGATAGACCCCTCTCCCTTAAAACACACACATGCTGATCTCCCACTGTGACCATTTTCTCAAGCATCTCTGAGCAGTCAGACCTTTTGATTACTTTGTGCCTTTTGATTATTTCCCCCTCCCATGGTTACTGCAGCTAGTGTTGCCAGCACTGCCACTACCTGTCTCCACCGGAATTCCCACCGGCTAGGTACAAGGTCGTCAAGTTTCTCAATAGCAGCTTTGAGAAATTCCATTGATATTATGCTCACCCACCCGGGGGCTTTGGCTTTGTTGGACCAACCCTGCCAGTTAGGCTCAGACTCTTGAGGGGCAGTGCTGCTTTAGTGGGTCTCTGACTGTATTTTATCTTTCGGTCTTGGCTGCATATAGGCTACTTGCAGTAAGCCCTACAGAACAGATAAGGACTTTTCCTTAGTGTGTGGGTCGCTCAGGTGGGTGTCTAAGGGACCCTTCCATCATGATACAACAGTAAATACTAGACTATATTTGTCATTTATTTTAAAATGTACAGTACCAGTCAAAAGTTTGGACACACCTACAGTACTTATTCAAGGGTGAAAAGCTGTCGTCAGTATATTTTTATTTCTTTAACACTTTTTTGATTACTACATGTCCAAACTTTTGACTGGTACAGCATTTCCCATACCTTCATATATCCCATACCTTGCTCGCAAAATGTGTTGGCAGAAATGCCTTCTGGTACATGTGCCTTAATAACAAATGTGTATTCCACCTGTAAATATGAATACAATTGTTAAATTACGAGCCTAGTTGGTTTAGCCATGAAAAAAAGACAACCTTCCTACTAGCCATGATTGGCTGTGATAATCGATGAGCTGGACATGCATGAAGTTGAGCTTGGATTGGTCTGCCATGTAAGATGTTTCTTTCTATAGCATGAGCTGCTCAGTATGTGTTGATAGTCCTTTCTAATGCAGCATTTTTCTTAAAGATATAACGTTTAGCCATCGAGAACTACAAAAGATTTGCTTCTTTTCTCAACAATATTGATAGACTGTGTTAGCTAGCTAACATTGAATTTAGTTGGTTAGCCTTAGCTACATGCAGATTCATACTACAGCTATTACAATGTTTGTATTGGTAGTAGTATGAGTTGGGATTAAGCCGGTTCATTGTTTAGCTAGCTAGCCACAGTTGAATTCGGAAGTTTACATACACTTTAGCAAAATACATTTAAATTCATTTTTTCACAATCCCTGACATTTAATCATAGTCAGTTAGGACCACCACTTCATTTTAAGAATGTGAAATGTCAGAATTATATTTCGTAAATCACATTCCCAGTGCGTCAGAAGTTTACATATACTCAATTAGTATTTAGTAGCATTGCCTTTAAATTGTTCAAATTGGGTCAAACATTTTGGGTAGCCTTCCACAAACTTCCCACAATAAGTTGGGGGAATTTTGGCCCATTCCTCCTGACAGAGCTGGTGTAACTGAGTCAGGTTTGTAGGCCTCCTTGCTCGCACACGCTTTTTCAGTTCTGCCCACACATTTTCTATGGGATTGAGGTCAGGGCTTTGTGATGGCCACTCCAATACCGTGACTTTGCTGTCCTTAAGCCATTTTGCCACAACTTTGGAAGTACGCTTGGGGCCACTGTTCATTTGGAAGAACCATTTGTGACCAAGCAATAATGCTGTCTTGAGATGTTGCTTCAATATATCCACATAATTTTCTGTCCTCATGATGTCATCTATTTTGTGAAGTACACCAGTCCCTCCTGCAGCTAAGCTCCCCCACAACACGATGCTGCCACCCACGTGCTTCACGGTTGGGATGGTGTTCTTCGGCTTGCAAGCATCCCCCTTTTTCCTCCAAACATAACGATGGTCATTATGGCCAAACAGTTCTATTTTTGTTTCATCAGATCAGAGGACATTTCTCCCAAAGGTATGATCTCTGTCCCCATGTGCAGTTGCAAGCTGTAGTCTGGCATTTTTATGGTGGTTTTGGAGCAGTGTCTTCTTCATTGCTGAGCGGCATTTCAGGTTACGTCAATATAGGACTTGGCTAATATGTAGCTAGCTATCTTAGATAGTGAAAGGCAAAAGTGTGTTCTACTAACCGGCTAGCAACCCGTTTCACTGTATAAATCAGCTTGATTAGTATCTATTTATTTTACTTTTCCATTCAGAATGAAAACTCTGTGGCATCTGTCTAGCCACTATCTGAAAAGCATGTCAAGGTAATTATACCATTAGCTACAACCTTTGCTTTTGATTCTGTTGCCCAGTCTGCTAGTATGTCTGCCTGTCCCCGTAGGATTTCCAGTACCAGGCTGGAGAGTGGTGGTGGCCACTAGAGGGAAAGTAACTTCACTGAGCACATGTAGAACTCATTGCCATGAAGTTAATCTATACCAGCTGATACAATTAGCCTAGGTCCCAAAATAACAATTTACTTTGACCCAAGAGAACAATTCAGACCAAGATTTTTCAAGATCATAATGAGCAATATTATAAGGACAGAGGGGATTTGATCCAAGAACAGCCCTCCTACTCTGAGAGTTTTTGGGCCCTGGTCACTAACTCCATTCTCGATGAGCACTTGTAGGAGCCCATCCTTGTAATGTCCATCTACACCAGCAAATGAGGTCTCCTATATTACAAAGTACATTATAGAAACAACATTTAAAAAGCCACTCGGTCAGTACATACAGTGAATAGCTTTTATTGGAAAACAGTTTCAGGACACAGATGCTTAGTTGTTGTTTTTTATCGCTTTTGCGCATTTTTCTATTGCAAGTGGTATATTTTCTTAACTGATGGAGGATGGTGAAATCAGCAACTGTGTGAGCAGGTTTGGTGATTGGCAAGGGTAGAAATATGATTGCTCTTTGACCGTCAATCATTTGCTCAGCCGTTCTTACTGATTTCAAAATAGCATGATCTTGGACAATCAGCATAAAGATATAGCAATTTATCTGGTCCTATACAAGTAGATTCCTCATATTGGGTAAAAAGAGGATACTAGTTGAAGGGGTCTAGACAGTAGTAAGGATAAACATTAAGGGATCAAAGCTTGCTTAAATCTTAACAGCCCAAACATGTGACTGACAGGCAGGCAGGTGGGCAAGCAGAGGCAGACGCACTCACATTTGACAACACTCTACTCAGAGATACCCCCCTCTCTCCTTTTCACTCCCTATATCTACACCTGTCTCCACCCTAGAATTCCATGTATCAATAATAACAGTGTCACCTGAGTATTTGATATGTTATCTCAGGGCAGCTGCTCCTACAGTAATCCTTATAGACTGTGTCAATAGGAAATTGGAGAGATGACTGGGACCTGTGGTTTTTCAGTTGATATGTATTTATTTGTGCTGCACTCACTATTGACGCTAACTCATCGCAGTCCTATTGACAAAAAAATATAAGATCCACAAAATAGGTTTTGGACTTGATTCAAATGCACTCAAAACTCTTTAAAAGATGAGGGATGGGATTGGTAAAATGTAACCACTCAAATTCATAGACATAGCTATGGATGCAAGGACTGACCATCTATGATATCAAAATTATAGTTTTAACCATGTTTTGATACTGTATAGTGTTTGTTTACAAACATTGGAGTGAACAGGCTTTATATTTTGAGTTTTGATGAGGTACGACAGTTGAACTCAGCTCATGGGGCATTTATAAATTGTAATCTTCAAGAATCAATGGGTACATATTTAGTCCAAAATGTATGTATCAATGTATGTATCAACTGTTTAATGCAACAATATTACTCTATTACCAAATAAATGCAACCATTGTGCTAATGATAAGTGTTCACGAAGCAGCTCATTCCTCTCAGTTCTAAAGTCAAGACAATCAAGCCCAGAATATAAATATTTCAGACTCTCTGTAAATTCAATGCTCTTTTCATTTGACATTGGGCTCAATGTGCGTGGTTGGTAGTCCAGAGAGGGTATTTTGTTCCCTACAAATTAAGATCCTCTTCATTCCCTCCTTGGCCACGTTGGGTCCACTATTGTACAGTTATGCTCAGTTCTGACAGTCTCCCTACATATTAGTCACTATATTTGCCCTACTTTATCATTCATATTCTTTTTATATTGTGTATCCTAATATGCACTTTAATCTCCCTTCCATAAACTACAAACCTTCCATTCCTACCACAACCATCCTACAGGAAACTCCAACTACTAAGCCATTTAAACCTCTCACGTGCCTCTGTGTTCCTGTTTTATCTGTGAAATACATATCCAATACTGGAACCCTTTCCCCTTGACGTCTTTGCATTTTCACCTATGCACCATGGTGGCAGTACTACCCTGAACCAATTAAATAAAACTAACTGTACTGAGGTTGTTGCTATACAGTACTGCTGAAACTATTCAGTCATAACTACCAGTGCTACTTTGTTCGCAACCATAAGTGAACAATATATTCTGTAAAAATAATTTCAGTACGGTAATGCACTTGCTCTTCAGCAAGGTTCTGGCAATTTTATGTTGTAAACCATATTTAAGAAACCTATTTGCACATCACTTATGTAAATTACAACCTTTCTTGAACATCCATTATTTTTTTTCGGACAAAATTGACTGTCTAAGCTTTAGACAATGTCTCTATCACAGGTCCACGGGTTACAATATCATTAATAACATGTGATGGTTAAACGTTCATAGTAATTGGTATGGCGTAGACATGACAAATCAATTAACTAATGATATCAAGATTGTTATTTACTTTATACCTCACACAACCTTTTCCTGTTCATTGTGGCAAGGAAAAACTCTATATGCATGAATGTAGGATTGTCACCCTTGTGAAGTAAGGTGTATATCTCTAAATGTATTGAGTCAAAAATGGGTTGCTAGCCAATTAGCAGAACACACTGTCACCATAGCCAGCTGTCTAAGGTAGCTAGCTAGCTACATATACATGACCAAAAGTATGTGTGCATGGGCTTGTCAAACATCTCATTCCAAAATCATGAGCATTAATATGGAGTTGGTCCCCTCTTTGCTGCTACAACAGCCTCCACTATTCTGGGAAGCCTTTCCAGTTGATTTTGGAACATTGCTGACGGGACTTGCTTCCATTTAGCCATGAGTATTAGTGAGGTCGGCACTGATGTTGGGCAATTAACCCTGGCTCGCAGTCAACATTCCAATTAATCTCAAACGTGTCAGAGGTCTTTGCAGGCCAGCCAAGTTTTTCCACACTGAACTCGACCAACCATTTCTGTATGGACCTCGCTTTGTGCACAAGGGCATTGTCATGCTGAAACAGGAAAGGGCCTTCCCCAAACTGTTGCCACAAAGTTGGATGTGCAGAATTGTCTAGAATGTAATTGTATGTTGTCCGTTCAGATTTCCGTTCACTGGAACTAAGGGGCCTAACCCAAACCATGAAAAACAGCCCCAGACAGTTATTCCTCCTCCAATAAACTGTCAGTTGGCACTATGCATTGGGACAGGTAGCGTTCTCCTGGCATCCGCTAAACCCAGATTCGTCCATTGGACTGCCATATAATGAAGTGTGATTCATCACTCCAGAGAACGCGTTTCCACAGCTCCAGTGTCCAATGGTGGCAAGCTTTACACCCCTCCAGCCGACGCTTGGTATTGCGCATGGTGATCTTAGGTTTGTGTGCAGCTACTCAGCAATGGAAACCCATTTAATGAAGCTCCCAAAGAACAGTTATTGTGCTGACTTTGATTCAAGAGGCAGTTTGGAACTCGGTAGTGAGTGTTGCAACCCGAGGACAGACTATTTGTTATGCGCTACGCGCTTCAGCTCTCGGCAGTTCTGTTCTGTGAACTTCTTGTGGCCTACTACTTTGACGAACTGACTTGTTTGGAAGGTGGCATCCTATGACGGTTCCACGTTGAAAGTTACTGAGCTCTTCAGTAAGGTCCTTCTACTGACAATGATTATCTACGGAGATTGCATGGCTGTGTGCTCAATTTTATACACCTGTCAGCAACGGGAGTGGCTGAAATAGCCAAATCCACTTGTTTGAAGGGGTGTCCACATACTTTTGTATATATGGTGTGTTAGCCATCATATTGCTTTCCCGATCTGTCTCCACCTTTCCTGGGAACTGCTTACACCAGCCTGTTAGTCGTAGCAACAGTAACAATGGGCGCAGCTGTGGGAGAGAAGCAGCGAATCATCGGCGCAACAGTCAGATTTGGTAAACAGTCAGATCTGGCATCGACACCGGTAGTCAATCACCGGTAGTCAAACACACCTCTAACACTCACTTGGACTCATTCAGCGTTGTTGTTTATTTAGCTAGTGGGATAAATTTAGTTTTAGCAATGTCTTTCAAAAGGAGACAACTCAAAAATGCAAAAAATCTCAGTAGCAGTGCATGGGTAAAATCGCTGGGGAAGCCAACAAAGTGTGTTGTGATAATTACGTTGTTTGCTCTATAACCTGTTAATGAATATTATATTTGGTCTCCTGAGTGGCACAGCGGTCGAAGGCACTGCATCTCAGTGCAAGAGGGGTCACTACAATCCCTGTTCAAATCCAGACTGTGTCACATCCGTCTGTGATTGGGAGTCCCACAGTGCGGTGCACAATTGGCCCAGTGTCATTCAGGTTTGGCCGGGGTAGGCCGCCATTATAAATAAGAATTTGTTCTTGACTGACTTGCCTAGTTGAATAAATAAATAAAATCAAAATAATAATAATACTATGCCTTGTGTCTGTGATCTAAAGGCTGAGAAAATAAGAAGACACAGTGGCAGAACAATATAACTACAACTTTTTTTAATCACAAAACTGGATAACAACGTCTTTTCAGTGGTCCACAAAGCATATTGCATGTACAGCAACAAACAGTTACATGACCTACAGCATGGTCAATAAATACATCCTCTTAGGGCTCCCACTAGCGGGACACCAAGCCTTTAGGAACATACAAGTGTCTTATATCGGTTGAAAGCTTAAATTCTTGTTAACTTCATATGGCTGCAGCATATGGCTGCAGTATTGAGTAGCTTGGATGAAAAGGTGCCCATTGTATACGGCCAGCTCCTCAGTCTCAGTTGCTAATATATGCATATTGTTATTAGTATTGGATAGAAAACACTCCTAAAGTTTCCAGAACTGTCAAAATATTGTCTGCGAGTATAACAGAACTGATATTGTAGGCGAAACCCTGAGGAAAATCAAAACAGGAAGTGACTTCTATTTTGAAAAACCCATGTTCCATAGCCTCCCTTTGCTCCATTTAAAGGGATATCAACCTTTTCCTATCGCTTCCTCAAGGTGTCAACAGTCTTCAGACATAGTTTCAGGCTTTTATTTTGAAAAATGAGCCAGAACGATAACATCGCGTCAAGTGGTCACATGAGTTTTGCTTGCGCAACAGAATTTGGACAGCCATTGTTTTCCCTTCTCCTACTGTGAAATACATTTGCGGTTGATATATTATCTATTATATATTTTAAAAACAACCTGAGGATTGATTATAAAAAAAACGTTTGACATGTCTCTGTGGACATTATGGAAACTATTTGGAATTTTCGGCTGTGTTGTCGTGACCGCTCTTTCCTGTGGATTTCTGAACATAACGCGACAAACAAACGGAGGTATTTTGGAAATAAAAATCACCTTTATGGAACAAACAGAACATTTGTTGTGTAACTGGGAGTCTCGTGAGTGAAAACATCCGAAGATCATCAAAGGTAAACTATTAATTTGATTGCTTTTCTGATTTTCGTGACCGAGCTACCTGATGCTAAGTGTACTTAATGTTTTATCGTGCGATCGATAAACTTACACAAACGCTTGGATTGCTTTCACTGTAAAGCATATTTTCAAAACTGACACGACAGGTGGATTAACAAAAGGCTAAGCTGTGTTTTCCTTTATTGCAGTTGTGATTTCATGAATATAAATATTTATAGTAATATTTATTGTATGTAGCGCTATGCTATTCAGCGGTTGTTGATGACACTTATCCCGATAGGGGGATTGCAGCCATAACAAGTTAATATAACTGCACTGTACAATTTACAGCAGCTATTACAGTGAAAACATGCCATGTGATTGTTTGAGGACGTTGCCCCACGTAAAAATATTTTTCCACCAGCACAGGTTTCATTAATTCACAAATGGCGATTAAATATTCAGTTACTTTTGAAAATCTTCCTATGATTTGTCATTCAAAGGGTCCCAGCTATAACATGTAGTGTCGTTTTGTTAGATAGAATCCTTCTTTATATCCCAAAAAGTCTGTTTAGTTGGCACCATTGATTTGAGTAACCAACTCGTTCAACATGCAGAGAAAGGAAACTGAAAATCTACCCCTAAACTTTGTTTCAACAAGTCAAAATAAGTTTCTATTTACTCCTCAGATACCTTAAATTGTAATCAAACCATATTATTTCTTACAGAAAGAAGTATGTTCAATAGGAAACCGATTTTAACAGGTGCGTCTTGTCTTCATTGCGCGCCCAAACACAAATTTCCAAGACTGTGTCCCTGTACTAAAACTGATATTTCTTATTCATTTTGGAAGTTACTAGCCTGAAACCTTGAACATAGACTGCTGACACCCTGTGGAAGCCATAGGAATTGCATCCTGGGAGCTAGAATTCAGTATGTCCCTATACTTTCCATTGTAAGAGCACGGTCTCTCTCAAAATAAAAATACCCGGTTGGTTTTTCTTTGGATGTTCTCCTACCATTTCTATTGTGTTATATTCTCCTACATTATTTTAACAATTCTACAAACTTCAAAATGTTTTCTTTCCAATGGTACCAATTATATGCATATCATGGCATCAGGGCCTGAGCAACAGGTAGTTTACTTTGGGCATGTCATTCAGGTGGAAATTGAGAAAAAAGGGGACTAGCCCTAAGAAGATTTATTAACCTCTTGAGTGTAGGGGGCAGTATTATGATGTTTGGATGAAAAATGTACCCAAATGAAACTGCCTATTTCTCAGGCCCAGAATCTAGAATATGCAGATAATTGTCATGAGGTTAGGATAGATTAGTATAGAAAACACTCTAAACTTTCCAAAACAGTCAAAATATTGTCTGTGAGTATAACAGAACTGATATTGCAGGCGAAAACTTGAGGAAAATTCAACACAGAAGTGAAGGGTTTTCCTGAAAGCTCTCTGTTCCATTGCATGCCTTCCCTCAATTTAAAGTTATATCAACCATATTCCTTTTCCTATGGCTTCCACATGTTGTGAACAGTCTTTAAACATAGTTACATGCATTTTTTGGGAAAATGAGCGAGAAAGATCACATCATGTCATTGGATGGCTGGGTGCCAGCAGTGTTTTGCATGCGCCAACAGAGTGGAGCAGACATTTTCTCTCTCTCTCTTATTGAAGAAGCTACAGTCCTGTTGAAATATTATCGATTATATATTGTAAAAACATCCTGAGGATTGATTATAAAAAACGTTTGACATGTTTCTACGAACTTTACGGATACTATTTGGAATTTTCGTCTGCCCCGTCATGACCGCTCGAGCCTGTGTATTCCTGAACATAACACCCCAACCAAATGGTATCTTGGATATAAAAATATAAAAATAATCTTTATGGAACAAAAGGAACATTTATTGTGTAATCGGAGTCTCGTGAACATCCGAAGATCATCAAAGGTATGCGATTCATTTGATTGGTCATGAAAGTCAGAAAAGCAATCTACTTTGCTGCTAGCTGTTTTAAATGTTTTGTCTGCTGGGAGAGATGGCCTTACATAAACGCTTGGTATGCTTTCGCCAAAAAGCTTTATTGAAATCTGACACGCCAGGTGGATTAACAACAAGCTAAACTGTGTTTTGCTATATTGCACTTATGATTTCATGAAAATTAAATATTTTTAGTAATTTCATTTGAATTTGGCGCTCTGCAATTCAGCGGATGTTGACGAAAATGATCCCGCTAACGGGATGGGTGCGTCAAGAAGTTAATGATGCCAACATTTTCGGCATCATTACAAAAGCTGACCTCCAGTTCCAGTTAGGATGTTGGCAAATAATGTTCAATATGGTCTGTGTGTGTGGTACAGAATAAATCAATTCAAATGTTATTTGTCACATGTGCTGAATACAACCTTACAGTGAAATGCTTACTTACAAGCCCTTAACCAACAATGCAGTTTTAGGAAAATGACTACAAAAAAAGTAAGAGATTAGAATAACAAATAATTAAAGACCAGGAGTAAATAACAATAGCGGGGGCTATATACAGGGGGTACCGGAACAGCGTCAATGTCAATATGCGTGGGGCACCGGTGTCGAGGTAATTGAGGTAATATGTGGGGGGGGGGGTAGTCTGGTTAGCCATTTGATTAGCTGTTCAGGAGTCTTATGGTTTGGGGGTAGACACTATTTAGGAGCCTCTTGGACTTGGTGCTCCAGTACCGCTTGCCATATGGTAGCAGAAACAACAGTCTATGACTAGGGTGGCTGGAATCTTAGACAATTTTTAGGGCCTTCCTCTGACATCGCCTGGTATAGAGGTCCTGGATGGCAGGAAGCTTGGCCCCGGTGATGTACTGGGCAATACGCACTACCATTTGTAGTGCATTGTGGTCGGAGGATGAGCAGTTGCCATACAAGGCAGTGATGCTCTCGATGGAGGAGCTGTAAAACCTTTTGAGGATCTGAGGACCCAAGCCAATTTTTTCAGCCTTCTGAGGGAAATAGGTTTTGTCGTGACCTCTTCACTGTCTTAGTGTGTTTGGACCATGTTAGTTTGTTGGTGATGTGGATGCCAAGGAACTTGAAGCTCTCATCCTGCTCCACTACAGCCCCATCAATGAGAATGGGGGCGTGCTCGGTCCTCCTTTTCTTGTGGACCACAATCATCTCTTTTGTCTTGATCACATTGAGGGAGAAGTTGTTGTCCTGGCACCACACGGTCAGGTCTCTGACCTCCTCCCTATATGTCTCATCATTGTCAGTGATCAGGCCTACCACTGTTGTGCCACTGTTGTGTTGTCAGAAAATGTAATGATGGTGTTGGAGTTGTACCTGGCCGTGCAGTCATGAGTGAACAGGGAGTACAGGATGGGGATGAGAACGCACCCCCTGAGGGGACCCCGTGTTGAAGATCAGCGTGGCGGATGTGTTGTTACCTACCCTTACCACCTGGGGGCGGCCCGTCAGGAAATCCAGCATCCAGTTGCAGAGGGAGGGGTTTAGTTCCAGGGTCCTTAGCTTAGTGATGAGCTTTTAGGGCACTATTATATTGAACACTGAGCTGTAGTCAGTGAATAGCATTCTCATGTAGGTGTTCCTTTTGTTGAGGTGTGAAAGGGCAATGTGGAGTGCAATAGAGATTGCATCATCTATGGATCTGTTGGGGTGGTATGCAAATTGGGGTGGGGTCTAAGGTTTCTGGGATAATGGTATTGATGTGAGCCATGCTAACCTTTCAAATCACTTTATGGCTACAGACGTGAGTGCTACGTGTCTGTAGTCATTTAGGCAGGTTACCTTAGTGTTCTTGGGCACAGGGACTATGGTGGTCTGCTTGAAACATGTTGGTATTTGAGACCGTTTGAAAATGTCAGTGAAGACACTTAACAGTTGGTCAGCACAAGCTCGGATTACACATCCTGGTAATCTGTCTGACCCTGCGGCCTTGTGAATGTTGACCTGTTTAAACGTCTTACTTACATCGGCTACTGAGAGCGTGATCACACAGTCATCCGGAACAGCTGATGTTTTCATGCATGTTTCAGTGTTACTTGCCTCGAAGCGAGTATAGAAGTAATTTAGCTTGTCTGGTAGGCTTGTGTCCTGGGAAGCTTGCGGCTGTGCTTCCCTTTCTTGGAGAAAGACAATATCACCTCTTTAGTTTTAGCAATATTTTTTTTCCATTTCGGGGGGCTATTAAAGCAGTTTATATTACAACAAAGTCATATTTATTTTGCCAGCCATTTAAGTATACAGTTGAAGTCGGAAGCTTACATACACTTAGGCTGGAGTCATTGAAATTCAATTTTCAACCAATCTACACATGTCTTGTTAACTTCTTATTGCTGCAGGGGCACTATTGAGTAGCTTGGATGAAAGGTGCCCAGAGGGGCCCAGAGTAAATGGTCTGCTCCTCAGTCTCAGTTGCTAATATATGCATATTATTATTAGTATTGGATAGAAAACACTTTGAAGTTTCTAAAACTGTTTGAATGATGTCTGTGAGTATAACAGAACTCATATGGCATCAAAAACCTGAGAACAAATCCAAACAGGAAGTGAGACATCTGAGGTTGGTGTATATTCAACCCATTCCCTATTGAAATCCCCTTGGGATATGAATGAAGATTCACATCCTAGGGCTTCCACTAGATGTCAACCGTCTATAGAAATTTAAATATGGCTTCTACTGTGTGGTGGGACTGAATGACAGCAGATTGAATCAGGTGTCTGGCAGTCAGCATTTCACATGATAGCGACCTGCGTTCCATGGCTCCTCAAGACACAAAGGAATACTCCAGTTGGAACTTTATTGAAGATTAATGATAAAAACATCCTAATGATTTATTCTGTACTTAGTTTGAAACGTTTCTTCGACCTGTAATATAACTTTTTGAAGTTTTTGTCCGACGTAACGCTGACCAGAATGAGCGTTTGTATATGTAAACCAAACGCACTAACAAAAGTAGCTAATTGGACATTATTGAAAAAAATCAAGCATTTATTGTGGACCTGCGAATCCTGGGAGTGCATTGTGATGAAGATCATCAAAGGTAAGGGAATATTTAGCATGTCATTTATGGTTTATGTTGACTACAACATGGCGGCTAATTTGACTTGATTGTTCTGAGCGCCGTCTCAGATTATTTTATGGTTTGCTTTTTACGTAAAGTTTAAAAAAAAATCTGACACAGCGGTTGCATTAAGGACAGGTATATCTAGAATTCCATGTGTATAACTTGTATTATCATCTACATTTATGATGAGTATTTCTGTTGAATCGATGTGGCTATGCAAAATCACTGGATATTTTTGGAACTAGTGAATGTAACGCGTCAATGTAAACTCAGATGTTTTGATATAAATATGAACTTTATCAAACAAAACATACATTTATTGTGTAACATGAAGTCCTATGAGTGTCATCTGATGAAGATCATCAAAGGTTAGTGATTTCATTTTATCTCTATTTATGCTTTTTGTGACTCCTCTCTTTGGCTGGGAAAATGGCTGTTTTTGTTGTGGTTTGGTGGTGACCTAACATAATCATTTGTGGTGCTTTCGCAGTAAAGCCTACTTGAAATCGGACTACCTTTAAAACGGTATAAGATACATGTATTTTTGAGGAATTTTAATTATGAGATTTCTGATGTTTTGAATTTGGCGCCCTGCACTTTCACTGGCTGTTGTCATATCATCCCGTTAACGGGATTGCAGCCCAAAGAAGTTTTAACAAACTATAGTTTTGGCAAGTCGGCTAGGACATCTACTTTGTGCATGACACAAGTAATTTTTCCAACAATTGTTTACAGACAGATCATTTCAATTATAATTGGAGCGGCAGGGTAGCAGGGTTCCTAGGCCGTCATTGAAAATAAGAATTTGTTCTTAACTGACTTGCCTAGTTCAATAAAGGTCAAATGTAAAAAAAAATCACAATTCCAGTGGTTCAGAAGTTTACATATATTAAGTTGACTGTGCCTTTAAACAGCTTGGTGAAATTCCAGAAAATTATGTCATGGCTTTAGAAGCTTCTGATAGGCTAATTGACATCATTTGAGTCAATTGGAGGTGTACCTGTGGATGTATTTCAATGCCTACTTTCAAACTCAGTGCCTCTTCGCATGACATCATGGGAAAATCAAAAGAAATCAGCCAAGACCTCAGGTTCATCCGTGGGAGCAAAAAAAGGTACCACATTCATGTGTTCAAACACTAGTATGCAAGTATAAACACCATAGGACCATGCACCCATCATACAGCTCAGGAAGGAGATGCGTTCTGTCTCCTAGAGATGAACATACTTTGGTGCGAAAAGTGCAAATCAATCATAGAACAACAGCAAAGGACCTTGTGAAGATGCTGGAGTAAACAAACGGGTACAAAAGTATCTATATCCACAGCAAAACGAGTCCTATATTGACATAACCTGAAAGGCCGCTCAGGAAGGAGGAAGCAACTGCTCCAAAACCGCCATAAAAAAGCCAGACTACGGTTTGCAACTGCACATGGGAACAAAGATTGTACTTTTTGGAGAAATGTCCTCTGTCTGATGAAACAGAAGTAGAACTGTTTGGCCATAATGAACATCAATATGTTTGGGTTGCCGAAGAACACCAACCCAACGGTGAAGCACGAGGGTGGCAGCATCGTGTTGTGGGGGTGCTTTGCTGCAGGAGGGACTGGTGCACTTCACAAAATAGATGGCTTCATGAGGATGGAAAATTATGTGGATACATTGAAGCAACATCTCAAGACATCAGTCAGGAAGTTAAAGGTTGGTCACAAATTTGTCTTCCACATGGACTATAACACCAAGCATAGTTCCAAAGTTGTGGCAAAATGGCTTAAGGACAACAAAGTGAAGGTATTGTAGTGACCATCACAAAGCCCTGACCTCAATCCTATAGAACATTTGTGGGCAGAACTGAAAAAGCGTGTGCAAGAAACGAGGCCTACAAACCTGACTCAGTTACACCAGCTCTGTTAGGAGGAATGGGCCAAAATTCACTTATTAACTTATTGCGGGAAGTTTGTGGAAGGCTACCCGAAACGTTTGACTCAAGTTAAGCAATTTAAAGACAATGCTACCAAATACTAATTGAGTGTATGTACACTTTTGACCCACTGGGAATGTGATTTACGAAATAAAAGCTGAAATAAATCATTCTCTCTACTATTATTCTGACATTTCACATTCTTAAAATAAAGTGGTGATCCTAACAGACCAAAGAGAGGGAATTTTTGCTGTGATTAAATGTCAGGATTTGCGAAAAACTGAGTTGAAATGTATTTGGCTAAGGTGTATGTAAACTTCCAACTTCAACTGTACACGTATCTTGGACTGATTTTTTTGTTGTTTCTTGTAGTGCCTTAAATGCGTTGGTCTCCTCCAATTTTCCTATAATACTGTATTTATTTAACACTGTCTTTATAAACTGTTTTCTTTGTACTGTACTTTAAGACATTAGCAAGCTCAAGTCAAAGGCTATTCAAAATCATAAATTAAATGACCTCCAATGGTGCTACCACTTCCCTTGAGTAGCATTTTTTGTATTTCCATGTATGTTCCATCACATGGATACTATTGTAGGGCCCATAGGAAATTGGAACCCTTCCATTGAAGAGCTCAAAGTGCCACTTACAGCACAAAAACAGGTAAGCAGCAGTAAGCATTTCTTGTCCTTTCACCTCAGTTTTACTATATAACTTTTGTACAATTATTTTAAAAGGTATACGTGTATAATGAAGAAACATTTAGATTATTCCCTGAGCATGAGTTGCTTTCAAATAGACAGGTAATAATTAATATTATATACTGTATATACATCTTATATCAATGATGTCACTCTTGCTGCTGGTGATTCTCTGATCCACCTCTACGCAGACGACACCATTCTGTATACATCTGGCCCTTCTTTGGACAATGTGCTAACAAACCTCCAAACGAGCTTCAATGCCATACAAAACTCCTTCCAAGGCCTCCAACTGCTTTTAAATGCAAGTAAAACTAAGTGCATGCTCTTCAACCAATTGCTGCCCGCACCCTCCCTCCCGACTACCATCTCTACTCTGGACGGTGCTGACTTAGAGTATGTGGACAACTATAAATACCTAGGTGTCTGGTTAGACAGTAAACTCTCCTTCCAGACTCAAATTAAGCCTTGCCGATCCAAAATTAAGTCTAGAATCCGCTTTCTATTTCGCAACAAAACCTCCTTCAAGCATGCTGCCAAACATACCCTCTTAAAACCGACTATACTACCGAACCTTGACTTCGGCGATGTCATTTACAAAATAGCCTCCAACACTCTATTCAGCATACCTGATGTAGTCTATCACAGTGCCATCCGTTTTGTCATCAAAGCCCCATATACTATCCACCACTGTGACCTGTATACTCTCATTGGCTGGCCCTCACTAAATATTTGTCGCCAAACCCACTGGCTCCAGGTCATCTATAAGTCTATGCTAGTTAAAGCCCCACCTTACCCCAGCTCACTGGTCACCATAGCAACACCCACCCACAGCACGCGCTCAAGCAGATATATTTCACTGGTCATCCCCAAAGCCAACACTTCCTTTGACCGCCTTTCCTTCCAGTTCTATGCTGCCAATGACTGGAATGAATTGCAAAAATCACTGAAGCTGGAGTCTTATATCTTCCTCCCTAACTTTAAGCATCAGCTGTCAGAGCAGCTTACCGATCACTGTACCTGTACACAGCCAATCTGTAAAGAGCACACCCAACTACCTCATCCCCATATTGTTATTTATCCTCATGCTCTTTTGCACACACTGTACATAGATTTTTCTATTGTGTTATTGACTGTACGTTTGTAACTCTGTGTTGCAGTTTTTGTTGCACTGCTTTGCTTTATCTCATACCAATAATGAGGATAATGTTAATAGTGGTATAAACATCAATAAAAGTAGTCATAATAATCAGAATAATAAAGTCTTCACTTTAACATCATAGTCAATACATCATTTTAAATCCAAAGTGCTTGAATGCAGGGCCGAATCCACAAAAAAAGGTGTCCAATACTTTTGGAGCTCACTGTATTAGTTTTGGAAATTATTAATTCCAAATCTCTGCTATAGGAAATATGTAGATGAATGCCTGCAAGGATCTTGATAACGACATATGATATGATAAAGGCATCCAACTTTCAAACAGAGCAAGCTGTACACACACAAAAAGACAGATAACTCAATCAAGTCAAGAAAGTACATCAACATCAATGTACAAATGCCATAAACAATGTGCAAAACCACAGCTGTTAAACTGTTAAGGATTTCAATATCTCTAAGTGGTGATCTGGCAGTTTCTGACTCTGTTATGTAAGACCTGAGTGCAATGGAAACCATGCAATGGAAACCACATTGCAGTAATTACACAGTATGTATTTTTCTCACGGTCAAATTAAATGACAGAATAGTTTGGGGTACTGTAAAAAACCTCTTACACTACCATGCAGACTGCCCTCACAGGTGGATGCTGTTCTGAATAAGAAGTCTGAGTGTGCAGGCAGCAGTGTGTGTGCAGATGGGAGTGTGTATTTGTGTGCAGGCAGTAGTGTGTGCAGACAATATGACATAAACACACCATAGCAATGTTTGATTGTGTAGCCTGATCCACCATCCATACCATAGTACTCTCGTTTCTTGAATCAGTGTACAAAACAGAATCGCAATATCGGATGATCGAATAAGGTTAGGCTTCTGTGTCCACAGTGTTTGAAACAAAAATTGTCACACCCTGATCTGTTTCACCTTTCTTTGTGCTTGTTTTCACCCCCCTCCAGGTGTCGCCCATCTTCCCCATTATCCCCAGTGTATTTATACCTGTGTTTTCTGTTTGTCTGTTTTGTTCGTCAAGTCTACCAGCGTTTTCCCCCTTGCTCCGGTCTGTTACTAGCTACTGTTTTCTAGTTTTCCTGGTTTTGACAATTTTTCCTGCCCTGAGCCTGCCTGCCGTTCTGTACCTTGTCACACCACCCTGGATTATTGAACTGCCTGCACTGACCCTGAGTCTGCCTGCCCTTGACCTGTTGTTTTGCCTGCCCCCTGTTCTATTAACTTCTTATGGCTGGGGGCAGTATTGAGTGGCTTGGATGAATAAGTTGCCCAGAGGTGCCCAGAGTAAACTGCCTGCTCCTCAGATCCAGTTGCTAATATATGCATATTGTTAGTATATTTGGATAGAAAACACTGAAGTTTCTAAAACTGTTTGAATGATGTCTGTGAGTATAACAGAACTCATATGGCAGGCAAAAACCGGAGAAAAAAATCCAACCAGGAAGTGGGAAATCTGAGGTTGGTCGATTTTCAACTCAGCCCCTATTGAAGATACTGTGGGATATTGGTCATGTTGCACTTCCTAAAGCTTCCACTAGATGTCAACATTCTTTATAAACTTGTTTGAGGCTTCAACTGTAAAGGAGGGGCTCATAAGGGCTCTTTGAGTCAGTGGTCTGGCAGAGAGCCACGAGCTGGTCATGCCCATTCACATGAGAGGTAGCTCTCGTTCCATTGCTTTTCTACAGACAAAGGAATTCTCCGGTTGGAACGTTATTGAAGATAAAAACATCCTAAAGATTGATTCTATACATTGTTTGACGTGTTTCTACGAACTGTAACGGAACTTTTTGACATTTCGTCTGCACCTAGTGAACGCACTTCGTGAGGTTGGATTTGTTTACAAAGCCAGCCAACAAAAGTAGCTATTTGAACATAAATAATGGACATTATCGAACAAATCAAACATTTATCGTGGAACTGGGATTCCTGGGAGTGCAAGTTTTTTTTTTTTTATCTGACACAGCGGTTGCATTAAGGAGAAGTTTATCTAAAGTTCCATGTATAATAGTTGTATCTTTTATCAATGTTTATTATGATTATTTCTGTGAATTGATGTGGCTCTCTGCAAAATCACTGGATGTTTTTGGAACTACTGAACATAACGCGCCAATGTATAATGAGATGTTTTGATATAAATATGAACTTCATGTATTGTGTAACATGAAGTCTAATGAGTGTCATCTGATGAAGATGGTTAGTTGTCAAAGGTTAGTGGTTCATTTGAACTATTTCTGATTTTTGTGACTCCTCTCTTTGGCTGGAAAAATGTCTGTTTTTCTGTGACTTGGCTCTGACCTATAAAGCTTATTTGAAATCAGTCACTGTGGTGGGATTAACAATAAGTGTATCTTTAAAATGGTGTGAAATACTTCTATGTTTGAGGAATTTTAATTATGGGAATTCCGTTTTGAATTTGGCGCCCTGCACTTTCACTGGCTGTTGTCATATCGATCCCGTTAACGGGATTTCAGTTAATAAACATTTGTTACTTCGACACTGTCTGCATCTGGGTCTCCCCTAAAATGTGATAAAAAAAAATGTTATATCATTCTTAACGCCCCCAATCTGGCTTTCGATAAATTTGAAACATCACATGCCTGTTCCCTAACCACCTCTCCATTCCCAGATCACATGCCTGTTCCCTAACCACCTCTCCATTCCCAGATCACATGCCTGCTCTCTAACCACCCTTTCATTCCCAGATCACATGCCTGCTCTCTAACCACCTCTCCATTCCCAGATCACATGCCTGCTCTCTAACCACCCTTCCATTCCCAGCAGCCCACAACCTACGATAAATCGCAGTGCAATAATGGAATGTCATTGGTTATTAGATCTGTAAAAGCACAACAAATTAAGAAACATTTGGGCGCACTACAAGGCAGCATAGCTCCAAAATCGAATTTGAATTATATTGGATTAGGAAGAAAGAGCTGCAAAACAATCGCAACCACAAAAAGAACTGGCTTCCGTTTACAGAGTTGTTTTGCTCTTGCGCTGCTGATGAATCCATGAGAATGCTCTGTATTATGTGGTGACATGCAACACACCAATGTGTTCATGATTTAGTCAGAATGTAACAAATGATGACTAAGAAGCCTGCTAGTGAATCTGAAAAACTAAAAGAATGAGAGAGAGCGAGACTCCGCATGGTGTGTGTCAAGGGCTGTAGGGAGTAAGCTTTCGAGTGGAGACCTTCAAACTCTTATGATAACAGAGTAATTCACACCAACACCAAACACTTTCATAACTCAGAAGTGTTCGAAAGCTGAGTCCGCACAACCCTGTTATAGCTATAACCACACAGTGGGCCCAAACAATGTTAGACAGTGGCGGTCAGTGCCGTTTAAGATGAGGGAGGACAATACCATTTTTTCATGAGCATGGCCTTATTACAGCAATTTGTAGGAATTTCATTCATATTCCATTCACTCAGTTCAATGTAACAGCTATAGGTTTTGGCTACTACATCATATTCCGATGTTCCCTATACCCATCATGAGGTTCCTACAACCTAGCCTAAGAATGAAAGTTTACAACGTTGAGTTTACAGGTCGAGAGAAAAATGTGAGGTGACATATGGGCAGACAGTGACACATTCAATACCGCCTTCTAGCTTCATCTAGCTGAAATAGGGTGTAATCATTAGTCAAACTGTTGCAAACAATAGTTTATATTGGACAAATCCATGTTTTGTTCCATTTAATAAATGATTTTCAACAGAATTGGTGGAATGAATATACCCCTGATCACTTGTAAACACAGTTCACTTTCATAACAGCCACGTTGCATTCCTTCTCACGTCTGTGCGTTCTCCTTCTCGCATCTTTCCCCTCTTCGCTTGTGGACGTCAATGCACAACACATCAGCTGTGGTGTGACCAAGTGAAAAAACCTTTTCAAGCCAAACCGTATCATAACTGCTACACAGAGCTGACATTGTAGTCATCATATTAGCTAAAGTAGTGTCATAGTCAACATAGCTAATATAACTAATGCATTAGTAAACCTGCTACAATCATGCAGTAACGTTACAGTGTACAGTCAGTAAGCAGTTTAGCATGTACACACCGGCGGGCCACGGTGGCAATACATTTGTAAAACCAAAAGCTTACCTTGACTTGGAAGAAATCTAGTGTTGCGTTGGATAGTCATAGCCAGCTAGTCATAGCATAGTCATAGCATAGCATCCCTCTGTTTGAGCAGGGTGTTTGAGTAGGTTAAATGACCTACCTGCATTTGCTAGCTAAGTAAGGGAACTTAAATTGAAAAAAATAACATTTTTTTCACTTATAGATTTTCACTCTCTTTTTGAGTCAACTACTCACCACATTTTCTGCACTGCAGCGCTAGCTAGCTGTATCTTGTGCTTTAAGAACTAGATTAATTATCTAATTCTTTGATTGGGTGGACAATATGTCAGTTCATGCTGCAAGACGTCCTCTGGAAGTTGTCATAATTACGGGAATTTTCATCAGCCAGTGATTGATAATTGTCGGTCTCACAGTAATTGACCATTAATTAACAAACACATTTAACATCTCCTGTCTTCCACTGTGATGCAGTGGAATCTATGTAATATAGCCTGCACCTTCACAATAAATCCATTCTTTAGACAGGTCTAAAGAAGCATGACATGGAAAAAAACATATTTCAGAAGAACAGAATAGCAAACTGAGTAGTCCAGCCAAATGGCTGTGGGCTACACTAGTTAATTTAGCAGACAATATTTGCTTAGAATTCCATGGCATTATTTGATATTATTTTATAGTATGAAGAATACAAATGATTTGAGGGAGTGCGCACGTGTCTATTCTGTGTGGAGCGGTTCACAAATATGCTTAATTTAGAGTTATTAATGTAACTTCAGTTGTTCTACAAACATTGGGCTGTATGTTTACATTTTGTATACATTGTAAGGCTTAAGGCTCCATGATGTGACTCCAATGATGATTTGCAAAAAAGTAGCTTGAAAGGCATGATCTTTTTGCGCAGGCTGTACACACATCATTAATCTCTCAATCACAATTTGACAAGCACTTGATAATGCCTCGGATTTCACAGCGGCATACCGTTTGTGGCCGTAATGCACCCTTAAAGAATCCATGCCTTTTGCGGCCAGTGGCCGTTGTGCACTTGGCCCGGAGTGCTGCTTTGTACCCTTCTCCCTGAGTGCTGCGAGCTCCTAAGCACCTGTCACTCACATGGCTCTCCATCACGTGACCGGGTCTTTCTTACAGGCTACAAGTGACCGGGTCTTTCTTACAGGCTACAAGTTAAGACAGTCACATCGGGGATGCAACTGTGTGCGTCCATATCCAATTACGAGGTGCATGTTGAAGATATTGGAATGATCCACATTTATTTTTCGGCTGCCAACAAGATCAGTAGGCCTAACGAACAGCAAAAGCAGTAGCCTATGTCAATCTACTATCCCCCGCAGTACAAAAGTAGACCAATTCTATTCTGTGCGAGAAATAAATATCCAAAACATAGTCTGGGACAACCACTAACATCAAAACTTTTTTACGCAATGTGGCTGATACAACAGATCAGAACATCGAACTTTAAAAATGAATAAACTATTAGGCTATTTCTTCACATCATAAGAACAGCAATGCACACATGGCAATGTTAAATTAACGGGAAAACACATTTATCAAAAGTGACAGCAAATGCAATTATGCCTATTAGGCTGTCACGTCCTGACCATAGAAAGCCTGTATTTTCTATGGTAGAGTAGGTCAGGGCATGACTAGGGGTTTTAGTCTAGTTTATATTTTCTATGTGGGGTTCTAGGTTTTATTTTCTATGTTGGGGTTTGTGTATGATTCCCAATCAGAGGCAGCTGGTAATCGTTGTCTCTAATTGGGGATCATACTTAAATTGCATTTTTCCACCTGTGGGTTATGGGATATATTTTTTTTGTTTTTGTAGTGCCTGTGAGCACTCCATTACTTCACGTTTCGCTGTTCTGTATTGTTTTGGTGAGTTTCTTTATTAAACATGTGGAACTCTATGCACACTGCGCCTTGGTCCGATCATCATTATTACGAACAACGTGGGTGGCTAAAGTTCGATGTTCTGATCTGTTGTATCAGCCACATTGCGTTGTTCGTAGGCTCTAAACCACTTGTAACGAGGATTAACGTGCTTCATTTTAAGAAGTTATTTGGCCCCTGTAGTTGTGATACAAATCTTATCAAAACATATAGGCCTATGGGCTAGGCTACATGAGGTGTGTGACTATGATACTGTAGAACTTAATTGCAAAATAGTATGTTTTAAACAATTGTTTTGTGACAGGATTTTATTTAGTGTACTTTTTATATAAAAATAGTTTTTTTTGTAAATGTTTGAATTATTATTTATTGTATCACTAAGGAATGGTCCCACCCTTCCTCCTTTGAGGAGCTTCCACTGATGTTAGGACTTTCCATTTTAGAGTTAAGGAAAAACCTGCACTCACTGAAATATACTTTAAATATACGTTGTAATGTATTTTTTGGGGCAGGAGAGTTCAGAGCAAATGGAGGCTGATGAAGGTTGTTGCCGAAACGTGTCCGTTTGCTCTGACCTCTGCTGCTAAAAAAAATACCTAAAAACTTTAGGTATAGTTTTCCTTTTCACCAGTGTATGACTTTTGAACCCGGCACACTAGTACTTTTTGCTACTACAAACGTTTGAGTTGAGTATGTCAATTCCTTATTCTAGGACTCTGCATCTTACCATCCAAGTTTTTACCTCCAGAAGTATTTCAAGCATCTGGTGTTTTCGTTCAACATAACATTGAAGAAACAACACTTGGGAGAACAATGGAAATTATCAGGGGGCCAAAACCATACACGATCAACTTTATTCTAAATGGCATATTGTGTGCTTGTCTTGCTGACACTGCAAGATATTACTGAAAAATAATGCTTCAGGAGAAAAACATAACATTCAAATTAAATTTAAACATTATTATTTCCCTAGGGGGAAAATTGATTTTGCTCTTGGCAGCACAATCCTCGACAAAGTCAGAAATGGAAGACAAACAGATATGACAAAGATAAATCACATTGCATCGGGTTGTTTTGATCTGCTGAAGAGTAAGGCCGAGGGTTAGATGCGGCTTATATCACAAACAGAACTGGAGTTTTAGCCAGTTTTAGGAGGGCATGTCATTATTTGAATGGTTTTCCCCCGTTCCCTCTCCTTCTCCTGACAGTAGGGCCTGCTCTGCTCATTCTCCCAACATTAGAAGGTTTAGTTCCCAATTGATAACTACCCCGATAATTGCCTCAACTGAACCTAAACTATAACGAAACAAATTTCACACATATAATAACAGATTAAATAAATTAAGTAAAGCATGATGGGGGAGAACAGATGGGAATTGGTGAGTTGATGAGCGAGGGGAAGCGAACAATGCATAATTATGTAATCACCAATTATGCATGAAAAACAGGGCGGGCCATTCTATGATATTATTTTATTCTAATTATAATCTCAAAATGGGATGTCCAACAAATTTCAGTCCACCAGATCCAAGCAGATTTATCAATATACTTTGGCCTACTTGGAGTGCATATTGACAATTGCATAATTTACAATGGCAAGAAGACCAAGATGAATGGATGCACATGCTGCGTTAGCGCTGCTACAATATCTGAATGAAAACGACTCCAATGGCAGGGTGAAAAATGAATCATGACATCTTAGATGATTATTCTTCTGATTCTGAACGTCAGCCCGACCCTACAGTTCCGAGGATTAAGCGCAAAAAAGACAGAATGGTACGCACTGAGGCGGTGCCCGCTCCACCACCAAAGAGAGGAAGGAACGGTACCTTTTGGATAGAACAATCCAGTGACAATGCCGCAAGGCGATTATCAGCAAAAAATACATTTGCAAAAACCTGTTGTTGCTTTGACATTATGGGGTATCGTGTGTAGATTGATGGATTTTTTTTATAATTCCCTTTTTAGAATAAAGCTGTAACGTAACAAAATGTGGAAAAAGTCAAGGGGTCTGAATACTTTTGTGGCTAGCTAGCCAGTTAGCACTATTGACTTACTAGGGAGTTACCCCTTCACTGACCCTTCCTTCATCTAGCCAGGACAATGGGATGAAACAAGATATGCACAAACCAAACTTTGTTTTCAAAACTATCAGCTAGTTACAGTGCATTTGGAAAGTATTCAGACCCCTTGACTTTTTCCACATTTTGTTATGTTACAGCCTTATTCTAAAATGATTTACATAGTTTTTTTCCCCACTTACCAATCTAAAAACAATACGCCATAATGACAAAGCAAAAACAAAGAAATAAACTGAAACATGTCAAATCAAATCCATTTGTATTTGTCACATGTGCCGAATACAACAGGTTACATTTCACCTTACAGTGAAATGCTTGCTTACAAGCCCTTAACCAACAATACAGTTTTAAGAAAATACCTAAACAAAGTAAGAAATAAAAATAACAAATAAAGAGCAGCAGTAAAATTCCACATTTACATAAGTATTCAGACCCTTTACTCAGTACTTTGTTGAGGCGCCTTTGACAGTGATTACAGCCTTGAGTCTTCTTGGGTATGAATCTACAAGCTTGACACTCCTGTATTTGGGGAGTTTCTCCCATTCTCCTCTGCAGATCCACTTAAGCTCTGTCAGGTTGGACCGACACTGTCAGTGCTGGTGCACAGACATTTTCAGGTCTCTCCAGAGATGTACGATCAGGTTCAAGTCCAGGCTCTGGCTGGACCACTCAAGTACATTCAGAGACTTGTCCAGACGCCACTCCTGCATTGTCTTGGCTGTGCGCTTCGGGTTGTTGTCCTGTTGGAAGGTGAATCTTCACTCCAGTTAGGTCCTGAGCACTCTGGATCAGGTTTTTAATCAAGGATCTCTGTACTTTGCTCCGTTCATCTTTCCCTCTATCCTGACTAGTCTCTCAGTCCCTGCTACTGAAAAACATCCCCATAGCATGATGATTCCACTAACTTACTTCATCGTAGGGATGGTGCCAGGTTTCCTCCAGACATGATGCTTGACATTCAGGCCAAAGAGTTCAATCTTGGTTTCATCAGACCAAAGAATCTTGTTTATCATGATATTAGAGTCCTTTAGGAGCCTTTTGGAAAACTCCAAGCAGACTGTCATGCGTTTTACTGAGAAAGACTTCCATCTGACCACTCCATCGTAAAGGACTGTTTGGTGGAGTGCTGCAGAAATGGTTGTCCTTCTGGAAGGTTCTCCCATCTCCACAATGGAACTCTGTCAGAGTTATCATCGGGTTCTTAGTCACCTCCCTGACAAATGCCCTTCTCCGATTGCTCAGTTTGGCCGGGCAGCCAGCTCTAGGAAGAGCGTTGGTGGTTCCAAACTTCTTCGATTTAAGAATGATGAGTACACTGTGTTCTTGGGGACCTTCAATGCTGCAGAAATGTTTTGGTTCGCTTCCCCAGGTCTGTGCCTCGACACAATCTTGCCTCGGAGCTCTACGGACAATTCCTTCGAAAAAAACCTTCGGTTTTTGCTCTGACGTTCACTGTCAACTGTGGGAGTAGTAGCTAGCCAGTCAAACTTATGATGGCCTTACGACAACACTAAGGTTTGTATTGTAGGTAGGTAACCATGCCAAAATGAACACAGTATCTATTTATTAACAAATCAACATACAATATTGTAGTCAGTCAACATTTAACATTCATCTAATGTGAATAGGCAACATTTTATTCCAAAGTAGGAGTGTATTTTCTTTCGCTTCTGCTCAAATACTGTCTGCCATTGATTTCAAGAAAATGTGCGTCATTTTTACTTGGTTGCGTCACATTTCATTGCATATTTTCTTTTGAAGCTTGCATCGATGCATGCTTCAAAATACAGTGCCTTGCGAAAGTATTCGGCCCCCTTGAACTTTGCGACCTTTTGCCACATTTCAGGCTTCAAACATAAAGATATAAAACTGTATTTTTTTGTGAAGAATCAACAACAAGTGGGACACAATCATGAAGTGGAACGACATTTATTGGATATTTCAAGCTTTTTTAACAAATCAAAAACTGAAAAATTGGGCGTGCAAAATTATTCAGCCCCTTTACTTTCAGTGCAGCAAACTCTCTCCAGAAGTTCAGTGAGGATCTCTGAATGATCCAATGTTGACCTAAATGACTAATGATGATAAATACAATCCACCTGTGTGTAATCAAGTCTCCGTATGAATGCACCTGCACTGTGATAGTCTCAGAGGTCCGTTAAAAGCGCAGAGAGCATCATGAAGAACAAGGAACACACCAGGCAGGTCCGAGATACTGTTGTGAAGAAGTTTAAAGCCGGATTTGGATACAAAAAGATTTCCCAAGCTTTAAACATCCCAAGGAGCACTGTGCAAGCGATAATATTGAAATGGAAGGAGTATCAGACTACTGCAAATCTACCAAGACCTGGCCGTCCCTCTAAACTTTCAGCTCATACAAGGAGAAGACTGATCAGAGATGCAGCCAAGAGGCCCATGATCACTCTGGATGAACTGCAGAGATCTACAGCTGAGGTGGGAGACTCTGTCCATAGGACAACAATCAGTCGTATATTGCACAAATCTGGCCTTTATGGAAGAGTGGCAAGAAGAAAGCCATTTCTTAAAGATATCCATAAAAAGTGTCGTTTAAAGTTTGCCACAAGCCACCTGGGAGACACACCAAACATGTGGAAGAAGGTGCTCTGGTCAGATGAACTTTTTGGCAACAATGCAAAACGTTATGTTTGGCGTAAAAGCAACACAGCTCATCACCCTGAACACACCATCCCCACTGTCAAACATGGTGGTGGCAGCATCATGGTTTGGGCCTGCTTTTCTTCAGCAGGGACAGGGAAGATGGTTAAAATTGATGGGAAGATGGATGGAGCCAAATACAGGACCATTCTGGAAGAAAACCTGATGGAGTCTGCAAAAGACCTGAGACTGGGACGGAGATTTGTCTTCCAACAAGACAATGATCCAAAACATAAAGCAAAATCTACAATGGAATGATTCAAAAATAAACATATCCAGGTGTTAGAATGGCCAAGTCAAAGTCCAGACCTGAATCCAATCGAGAATCTGTGGAAAGAACTGAAAACTGCTGTTCACAAATGCTCTCCATCCAACCTCACTGAGCTCGAGCTGTTTTGCAAGGAGGAATGGGAAAAAATGTCAGTCTCTCGATGTGCAAAACTGATAGACATACCCCAATCGACTTACAGCTGTAATCGCAGCAAAAGGTGGCGCTACAAACTATTAACTTAAGGGGGCTGAATACTTTCGCAAGGCACTGTATGTACAAATGGAGTACGCATTCGAGAAGTGCCCTCCGTGATCAGTTTCACATACTTTGATTTTGACTCATATTCTGACCCTCCCGTGCTCCAATCTGCGTGCTCGTTGTATGGTAGTATGCATTTTGAGAAACACCCAATGTCTTTACTGACGGTGAACATGTAAACCATTTCACATGTAAACATTCTGTTAAAATGGCAGTATTATTTTGTGCATCTGACCTGAGTAAATATTACATTCCTTTTTTGTGTTAATCTGAGAGACCACTCAGACAAGCAGCTGTAAATGTTTATTCAAATGTTAATTACTTTCACGAAATAAAGCATGCACAGAATAAAACGAATTGTCTTTAAAAGAAAATTAACAGTGCTATTTTCCACAGATGTAGCACACTTTGATAAACGCATTAGGACAAGATGAGGTGGAACAATAGTGGTACAGAATAGCTCTAACTGAACCAAACTACCTAATAATCCATCCATATAGCCTAACTCTCACACTCACAAACACATGCACACACTGGTGAATCCAGCTTGTATGGCTCCCTGCACAACTAATTGCACAACTAATTGCATTAGTACTGTACAAAGTTAGAGGTGCGCTATTTAATAGATTCCCCACTCCCCCTATCTCGGGCTTCCAGTGGGGAGACCTGAGATCAACCTACCCCCGCCCCCACCCCATCTCGTACTTCCGAATGGGAGACCTTCCCAGGCAGTAGCCTACCTAGCTCACAAACTAGAATAAGGGTGCCCACTCCGACAAGGTTAATTGACCCACAGTCCTACACGGTGATATGATATAATTTACATGACGTGCGAATGAGCGATAGAAAACCGATCGTGCAAATGTCACCATTCGGAATATATATTTTTTTTATTTTGTGAGTGCTCCCCATGCCTCCCCCGGCAAAATGCCGCCCTGGGCCACTGCCCATGTCGCCTATGCCTAAATTCGCAACTGCATGCACACATAATCAAACATGGTTTTTCTTCTTTACTGAGTATATCCTGTACAATTTTTGTTCATTTACTTATTTGTGGTATGGTTTTCATAGCCCCTTTTGGGCTTCCAACCTCACCTGCACACAGTTTATACCAGTTTTTTATATGTACTGTTTTGTCTTTCACTTATTTTATTTCACTTATTCCGACACCTCCCGATTTACAAATTGTAAGTGACACATCAAGACAAATATTAAAAATATAACTCTATAAAATTTATTCAGACTCAAATCAAATCAAATAGTATTGGTCGCATACACATGGTTAGCAGATGTCATTGCGAGTGTAGCAAAATGCTTGTGCTTCTAATATCTAACAAGTAATCTATCAATTGCACAACAACTACCTAATACACACATCTAAGTAAAGAGATGGATTAAGAATATGTACATGTAAATATATGGATGAGCAATGACCGACCGTCAAAGGAAAGATGTAATAGATGGTATAAAATACAGTATATATGGGGTGAGTAATGCAAGATAAGTAAACATCATTATTAAAGTGGCATTAATAAATTGACTCGTATTCCATTTGTTAAAGTACTGACCTCGCCTTCTGGATTGTAGCAGGGTGAACAGGCAGGGGCTTGGGTGGTTGTTGTCCTTGATGATCTTTTTGTCCTTCCTGTGACATAGGGTGCTGTAGGTGTCCTGGAGGGCAGGTAGTTTGTCCCCAGTGATGCGTTGTGCAGACCTCACCACCATCTGGAGAGCCCTGCGATTGTGGGCGGTGCAGTTGCCGTACCAGGCGGTGATACAGCCTGACAGGATGCTCTCAATTGTGCATCTGTAAAAGTTTGTGAGGGTTTTAGGTAACAAGCCAAATTTCTTCAGCCTCCTGAGATTGAAGAGGTGCTGTTGCGCCTTCTTCACCACATTGTCTGTGTGGGTGGACCATTTCAGTTTGTCCATGATGTGTACGCTGAGGAACTTTCCACCTTCTCCACTCCACTTTTGTGAATAAGGGGGTGCTCCCCTCTGCTGTTTCCTGAAGTCCACATTCATCTCCTTTTGTTTTGTTGACGTTAAATGAGAGGCTGTTTTCTTGACACCACACTCCGAGTGCCCTCACCTCCTCCCTATAGGCTGTCTTATCATTGTTGGTGATCAAGCCTACTACTGTTTTCTGCAATCTTGATGATCTAGTTGGAGGTGTGCATGGCTACGCAGTTATGGGTGAACAGGGAGGTCAGGAGGGGGCTGACTACACACCCTTCTAGGGCCCCAATGTTGAGGATCAGCAAAGTGGAGATGCTGCCCGTCAGGATGTCCAGGACCCAATCGCAGAGGGTGGGGTTGAGACCCAAGGCTTCACACTTAATGATGAGCTTGGAGGGTACTATGGTGTTGAATGCTGAGCTGTAGTCAATGAACAGCATTCTTACATAGGTATTCCTCTTGTCCAGATGGGATAGAGCAGTGTGATGGCGATGGGCGTCTGTGGACCTATTGGGGCGGTATGCAAATTGCAGTGGGTGTAGGGTGACTGGTAAGGTGGAGGTGATATGATCCTTGACTAGTCTCTCAAAGCACTTCATGATGACAGAAGTGAGTGCTACGGGGCGATAGTCATTCACTTCAGTTACCTTTGCCTTCTTGGATACAGGAACAATTGTGGCCATCTTGAAGCATGTGGGGACAGCAGACTGGGATTGAATATGTCCGTAAACACACCAGCCAGCTAGTTGTCATGTATTGTCATGTTGTGTCTTGTTTCTGTCCTTTCCCTTCACCCTGTCTCCCTCTGCTGGTCGTTATTAGGTTACCTTTTCTCCCCCTCTTTCCCCCAGCTGTTCCTTGTCTCCTCCTAACTACCTCGTCACCCCTTTTCCCACCTGTTCCCTTTTTCCCTCTGATTAGTCCTCTATATCTCTCTCTGTTTTTGTTCCTGTCTTTGTCGGATTCTTGTTTGTGTTTCTCATGCCTGAACCAGACTATCGTCATGTTTGCTGCAACCTTGTCCTGTCCTGTCGGAATCTGCCGGTCCATCTGAGCCTACCTATGTTTTTTTATTAAAGAAGTTCTGTTTACGTTAATTCGCTTTTGGGTCCTCATTCACGCCCCGTAACAGAAGAATCCGACCAAGAATGGACCCAGCGACTTCGGATCCTCTCCACTCAGCCGTCGAGATCCAGGGAGCGATGCTAGGCAGACACGAGCAGGAATTGTCTGCTGCTCGACATGCCGTTGAGACCCTGGCCACCCAAGTCTCCAACCTCACAGAACAGGTTCACCATCTCCGCCTCGATCCACCGGCCACTTCCAGGGCTTTCGAATCTCCGGAGCCCAGAATCAATAACCCGCCGTGTTACTCTGGGGAGCCCACTGAATGCCGCTCGTTCCTCACCCAGTGTGATATTGTGTTTTCTCTCCAGCCCAACACTTACTCCAGGAGCACTGCTCGTGTCGCCTACGTCATATCTCTCCTTACTGGACGGGCTCGTGAGTGGGGCACGGCAATCTGGGAGGCAAGGGCTGAGTGTACTAACCAGTATCAGGACTTTAAGGAGGAGATGATACGGGTTTTTGATCGATCTGTTTTTGGGGAGGAGGCTTCCAGGGCCCTGTCTTCCCTATGTCAAGGTAATCGATCCACAACAGACTACTCTATTGAGTTTCGCACTCTTGCTGCCTCCAGTGGCTGGAACGAGCCGGCTTTGCTCGCTCGTTTTCTGGAGGGTCTCCGCGCAGAGGTAAAGGATGAGATTCTCTCCCGGGAGGTTCCTTCCAGCGTGGATTCCTTGATTGAACTCGCTATTCGCATTGAGCGACGGGTTGATCTTCGTCACCGAGCTCGTGGAAAGGAGCTCGCGTTCTCCGTTGCCCCCCTCTCCGCATCACTACCATCTTCCTCTGCCGGTTCGGGTGCTGAGCCTATGCAGCTGGGAGGTATCCGCATCTCGACTAAGGAGAGGGAACGGAGAATCACCAACCGCCTCTGTCTCTATTGCGGTTCTGCTGGTCATTTTGTCACTTCATGTCCAGTAAGAGCCAGAGCTCATCAGTAAGCGGAGGGCTACTGGTGAGCGCTACTACTCCTGTCTCTCCTTCAAGATCCTGCACTACCTTGTCGGTCCATCTACGCTGGACCGGTTCGTCAGCTTCCTGCAGTGCCTTAATAGACTCTGGGGCGGAGGGCTGTTTTATGGACGAGACCTGGGCTCGGGAACATGACATTCCTCTCAGACAGTTAAGGGAGTCCACGGCCTTGTTCGCCCTGGATGGTAGTCCTCTCCCCAGGATTCAGCGTGAGACGCTACCTTTAACCCTCACTGTTTCTGGTAATCATAGCGAAACCATTTCTTTTTTAATTTTTCGTTCACCTTTTACACCTGTTGTTTTGGGCCATCCCTGGCTAGTTTGTCATAATCCTTCCATTAATTGGTCTAGTAATTCTATCCTCTCCTGGAACGTCTCTTGTCATGTGAAATGTTTAATGTCTGCTATCCCTCCTGTTTCCTCTGTCTCTTCTTCACAGGAGGAGCCTGGTGATTTGACAGGGGTGCCGGAGGAATATCACGATCTGCGCACGGTGTTCAGTCGGTCCAGGGCCACCTCTCTTCCCCCACACCGGTCGTATGATTGTAGTATTGATCTCCTTCCGGGAACCACTCCCCCCCGGGGTAGACTATACTCTCTGTCGGCTCCCGAACGTAAGGCTCTCGAAGATTATTTGTCTGTAGCTCTTGCCGCCGGTACCATAGTCCCCTCCTCCTCTCCCGCCGGAGCGGGGTTTTTTTTTGTTAAGAAGAAAGACGGGTCCCTGCGCCCCTGCATAGATTATCGAGGGCTGAATGACATAACAGTGAAGAATCGTTATCCGCTTCCTCTTATGTCTTCAGCCTTCGAGATCCTGCAGGGAGCCAGGTTTTTCACTAAGTTGGACCTTCGTAACGCTTACCATCTCGTGCGCATCAGGGAGGGGGACGAGTGGAAGACGGCGTTTAACACTCCGTTAGGGCACTTTGAATACCGGGTTCTTCCTTTCGGCCTCGCTAACGCTCCAGCTGTCTTTCAGGCATTAGTCAATGATGTCCTGAGAGACATGCTGAACATCTTTGTTTTCGTTTACCTTGACGATATCCTGATTTTTTCACCGTCACTCCAGATTCATGTTCAGCACGTTCGACGTGTCCTCCAGCGCCTTTTAGAGAATTGTCTTTTTGTGAAGGCTGAGAAGTGCTCTTTTCATGCCTCCTCCGTCACATTTCTCGGTTCTGTTATTTCCGCTGAAGGCATTAAGATGGATCCCGCTAAGGTCCAAGCTGTCATTGATTGGCCCGTCCCTAAGTCACGCGTCGAGCTGCAGCGCTTTCTCGGCTTCGCGAACTTCTATCGTCGTTTCATCCGTAATTTCGGTCAGGTGGCAGCTCCTCTCACAGCCCTTACTTCTGTCAAGACGTGCTTTAAGTCGTCCGTTTCCGCCCAGGGAGCTTTTGATCTCCTCAAGAATCGTTTTACATCCGCACCTATCCTTGTTACACCTGACGTCACTAGACAGTTCGTTGTCGAGGTTGACGCGTCAGAGGTGGGCGTGGGAGCCATTCTTTCTCAGCGCTCCCTCTCTGACGACAAGGTCCACCCTTGCGCGTATTTTTCTCATCGCCTGTCGCCGTCGGAACGTAACTATGATGTGGGAAACCGCGAACTGCTCGCCATCCGCTTAGCCCTAGGCGAATGGCGACAGTGGTTGGAGGGGGCGACCGTTCCTTTTGTCGTTTGGACTGACCATAGGAACCTTGAGTACATCCGTTCTGCCAAATGACTTAATGCGCGTCAGGCGCGCTGGGCGCTGTTTTTCGCTCGTTTCGAGTTCGTGATTTCTTATCGTCCGGGCTCTAAGAACACCAAGCCTGATGCTTTATCTCGTCTCTTCAGTTCTTCAGTAGCCTCCACTGACCCCGAGGGGATTCTCCCTGAGGGGCGTGTTCTCGGGTTGACTGTCTGGGGAATTGAGAGGCAGGTAAAGCAAGCACTCACTCAAACTCCGTCGCCGCGCGCTTGTCCTAGGAACCTTCTTTTCGTTCCCGTTCCTACTCGTCTGGCCGTTCTTCAGTGGGCTCACTCTGCCAAGTTAGCCGGCCATCCTGGCGTTCGGGGTACGCTTGCTTCCATTCGCCAGCGTTTTTGGTGGCCCACCCGGGAGCATGACACGCGTCGCTTCGTGGCTGCTTGTTCGGTCTGCGCGCAGACTAAGTCCGGTAACTCCCCTCCTGCCGGCCGTCTCAGGCCGCTTCCCATTCCCTCTCGACCGTGGTCTCACATCGCCTTAGATTTTGTCACCGGACTGCCTTCGTCAGCGGGGAAGACTGTTATTCTTACGGTTGTCGACAGGTTCTCTAAGGCGGCTCATTTTATTCCCCTTGCTAAGCTTCCTTCTGCTAAAGAGACGGCACAAATCATCATCGAGAATGTTTTCAGAATTCATGGCCTTCCGTCAGACGTCGTTTCGGACAGAGGTCCGCAATTCACGTCTCAATTTTGGAGGGAGTTTTGCCGTTTGATTGGGGCTTCCGTCAGTCTCTCTTCCGGCTTTCACCCCCAGTCTAACGGTCAAGCAGAACGGGCCAATCAGACTATTGGTTGCATCTTACGCAGTCTTTCTTTTCGCAACCCTGCGTCTTGGTCAGAACAGCTCCCCTGGGCAGAATACGCCCACAACTCGCTTCCTTCGTCTGCGACCGGGCTATCTCCTTTTCAGAGTAGCCTCGGGTACCAGCCTCCGCTGTTCTCATCTCAGTTCGCCGAGTCCAGCGTCCCCTCCGCTCAGGCTTTTGTCCAACGTTGCGAGCGCACCTGGAAGAGGGTCAGGTCTGCACTTTGCCGTTATAGGGCGCAGACTGTGAGAGCTGCTAATAAGCGTAGAACTAAGAGTCCTAGATATTGTCGCGGTCAGAGAGTTTGGCTCTCCACTCAGAACCTTCCCCTTAAGACCGCTTCTCGCAAGCTGAACCCGCGGTTCATTGGTCCGTTCCGTATTTCTCGGATCATTAATCCTGTCGCAGTGCGACTTCTTCTTCCGCGATATCTTCGTCGCGTCCACCCGGTCTTCCATGTCTCCTGTGTCAAGCCCGTTCTTCGCGCCCCCGCTCGTCTTCCCCCCCCCCCCCATCCTTGTCGAGGGCGCACCCATCTACAGGGTCCGTAGGATTTTGGACATGCGTCCTCGGGCCGTGGTCATCAGTACCTAGTAGATTGGGAGGGGTACGGTCCTGAGGAGAGGAGTTGGGTTCCCTCTCGGGACGTGCTGGACCGTGCGCTGATCGATGATTTCCTCCGTTGCCGCCAGGTTTCCTCCTCGAGTGCGCCAGGAGGCGCTCGGTGAGTGGGGGGGTACTGTCATGTATTGTCATGTTGTGTCTTGTTTCTGTCCTTTCCCTTCACCCTGTCTCCCTCTGCCAAGTTAGCCGGCCATCCTGGCGTTCGGGGTACGCTTGCTTCCATTCGCCAGCGTTTTTGGTGGCCCACCCGGGAGCATGACACGCGTCGCTTCGTGGCTGCTTGTTCGGTCTGCGCGCAGACTAAGTCCGGTAACTCCCCTCCTGCCGGCCGTCTCAGGCCGCTTCCCATTCCCTCTCGACCGTGGTCTCACATCGCCTTAGATTTTGTCACCGGACTGCCTTCGTCAGCGGGGAAGACTGTTATTCTTACGGTTGTCGACAGGTTCTCTAAGGCGGCTCATTTTATTCCCCTTGCTAAGCTTCCTTCTGCTAAAGAGACGGCACAAATCATCATCGAGAATGTTTTCAGAATTCATGGCCTTCCGTCAGACGTCGTTTCGGACAGAGGTCCGCAATTCACGTCTCAATTTTGGAGGGAGTTTTGCCGTTTGATTGGGGCTTCCGTCAGTCTCTCTTCCGGCTTTCACCCCCAGTCTAACGGTCAAGCAGAACGGGCCAATCAGACTATTGGTCGCATCTTACGCAGTCTTTCTTTTCGCAACCCTGCAGTGCAGTGCGACTTCTTCTTCCGCGATATCTTCGTCGCGTCCACCCGGTCTTCCATGTCTCCTGTGTCAAGCCCGTTCTTCGCGCCCCCGCTCGTCTTCCCCCCCCCCCATCCTTGTCGAGGGCGCACCCATCTACAGGGTCCGTAGGATTTTGGACATGCGTCCTCGGGGCCGTGGTCATCAGTACCTAGTAGATTGGGAGGGGTACGGTCCTGAGGAGAGGAGTTGGGTTCCCTCTCGGGACGTGCTGGACCGTGCGCTGATCGATGATTTCCTCCGTTGCCGCCAGGTTTCCTCCTCGAGTGCGCCAGGAGGCGCTCGGTGAGTGGGGGGGTACTGTCATGTATTGTCATGTTGTGTCTTGTTTCTGTCCTTTCCCTTCACCCTGTCTCCCTCTGCTGGTCGTTATTAGGTTACCTTTTCTCCCCCTCTTTCCCCCAGCTGTTCCTTGTCTCCTCCTAACTACCTCGTCACCCCTTTTCCCACCTGTTCCCTTTTTCCCTCTGATTAGTCCTCTATATCTCTCTCTGTTTTTGTTCCTGTCTTTGTCGGATTCTTGTTTGTGTTTCTCATGCCTGAACCAGACTATCGTCATGTTTGCTGCAACCTTGTCCTGTCCTGTCGGAATCTGCCGGTCCATCTGAGCCTACCTATGTTTTGTTATTAAAGAAGTTCTGTTACGTTAATTCGCTTTTGGGTCCTCATTCACGCCCCGTAACACTAGTCTGCGCATACTCTGAGGATGTGGCTAGGGATGTTGTTTGGGGCCGGCAGCCTTGCGAGGGTTAACACGTTTAAATGTCTTACTCACATCGGCCATGGAGAAGGAGAGCCCACAGTCCTTGGTAGCAGGCCGAGTCGGTGGCACTGTTTTATCCTCAAAGCAGGCCGTGATTGTCTGTAGACACTGCCACATACGTCTTGTGTATGAGCTGTTGAATTGCGACTACACAATTTTGCCTGTTTGATTGCCTTGCGGAGGGAATAACTACACTATATGTATTTAGCCATATTCTCGGTCATCTTTCCATGTTTAAATGTGGTGGTTCATGCTTTTAGTTTTGCGCGAATGTCACCATCAATCCACGGTTCCTGGTTTGGGTAGGTTTTAATAGTCACAGTGGGTGCAACATCTCCTATGCACTTCCTTATAAACTCACTCACCGAATCAGCGTATGCAAGTGAAGTATAGTCTTGCAGTATTCTGACCAACATTTTTCAGATGTTAATATGGTTAGTGTACTTTCCCCTGCAGTTCGCAATCTTTTAAAGGAATTTGTACATCCCACTCCTTTAAATACTTTTTGTGTTATTTAGAAATAGAACCAGTTTGAAATCTCTATGACCTCCTCCCTACTGAGGGAGTGAGAGAATTGGGTGCTGGAAAGCTGAGGAGTACCCAAACAGCAAAAACATTGGAATGTTTCCCAATCACTACATTATTCGATGATTCCCCGCCCCCTCCTCCTGTTCAATCCATGAGATCTAAGCTCTTTCCCAAAGTAAGGATGTATTTCTAGGTGAATATTTTTCTTGGAGACTATGACCACTGATAAACTCTCTGACTCTACTGACTAAGAGTTCAGTACTGTAGCTCCATGCTGTGTGGCCTGGGTGCATCTTTGTCAGTCTAACTTCTTTCCACCATTCCTTACATTTTCTTCCTCTCCTTTACCCTTCCTTCCTACCTTAAATTCCTTGGAGTACTAACACAGCAAAATGGGAACATTCACAGAACATTACCAAAGATTAGGATGATAACATCGCAAACACATTAAAATAATACAACAATCAATGTGATTTTTTTGGTACAAATAATTTTCTCCTAACATTCACTAATATGTTTTGCACATCTGTATCAACCACCACAGAACATTCCACAAAAGTTCTCATTACGTTTCCAGGTAATGTAATAACACAATGTACCAGTCATGTTTTAGAACATACTGCCACAACAAAATGTAATAGCAATAGAAATGGTTCTCATAAAACATTATGGGAGCGTTCTACTAATGTTGATGGAGATGTAATTAAAATCACCAATGACAACACAGAGGGAAAATTCCCACAATACTCTCCTAAAGTTATATTGTGACGGTATGACATGATCATTCATTTAAAGTTCCCTAAACATTCTTCAGCGATCATGTCTGGATTCAATTAAATTGGTTCTGAGAAAACATTACTGGATCGTTCCACTAACATGAATGGAGATGTCATCCGAGACATCTACCCAGGTACAGGATCTTAATTTGACCAATTTCTCACAGATTGAAAATAATAATGCAGCAACATGAAATATGAATTTCTATGTGGATTATAATTAATGTATCACGTTTCAGTCGAAGACCCAGATGCAGACAGTGTTGAAGTAACAAAAGTGTATTACTAGAACAGGGGCAGGCAAAATGACAGGTCAAGGGCAGGCAGAGGTCAGTAATCCAGATCAGAGTCCAAAAGGTACAGAACGGCAGGCAGTCTCGAGGTCAGAGCAGGCAGAGGTCAATAATCCAGGGTGGGATGACAAGGTACAGAATGGCAGGCAGGCAGAAATGGTAAAAACCAGGAAAACTAGAAAACAGGAACTAGAAAAAGACAGGAGCAAGGGGAAAATGCTGGTAGGCTTGACAAACAAAATGAACTGGCAACAGACAAACAGAGAACACAGGTAAAAATACACTGGGGATAATAGGGAAGATAGGTGACACCTGGAGGGGGTGGAGACAAGCAGAAAGACAGGTGTAACAGATCAGTGTGTGACAGCACCCTCCCCTCTAGGGGTGCCACCAGGCGTCCTACCAGGGTGCAAAGCTGGTCATTGGAAATCAGCGATGAGGCCTGTGTCCAGGATGTCCCTACCTGGGACCCAGCACCTCTTCTCCAGGACATAACCCTCCCAGTCAACCACGTACTGGAATTCCCTTTCCCGAGGTCGAACCTTCAGGAGACGCCTCACCGTGTACGCAGGTTGGCCATCGATGAGACGGGGAGAGGGTTTGTGAGAAATGGGTTTGATCTTAGACCCATGAAAAGTAGGATGTATACAGAGGGTACGGGGCAACGGAAGACGAACAGCTTAGTGGCTTATGATCTTGGAGATGGGGAAAGGGAAGATAAACCCTGGGGAAAGTTTGTGGACTCCACCCAGAGGGGCAGATCTCGGATGGACAGCCATACCCTCTGCCCGAGATGATGCCGGGGTCCGGTGGCGGTCCGCTTGTCATCGATTCTTGGAGAAGGACTTGAGAAGAGCCGACCCGGCACTCTTCCAGGTATGACGACAGCGGAGGACAAACATCTGGACCGAGGGTATGCCGACCTCATCCTCTTTCTCAGGGAAGAGCAGGGGCTGATAACCCAAGGAACACTCAAAGGGCAAGAGACCCGTGGCAGAGCAAGGAAGGGTGTTGCGGGGGTATTCGACCCACAATAGTTGATGGCTCTAGGTGGTGGGGTTGGTGGAGACTAGGCAGCGAAAAGCTGTCTCCAGGTCTTGGTTAGCTCTCTCCGACTGGCTGTTGGACTGGGGGTGGAACCCAGAAGACAGGCTGGTCGATGACCCAAAGAGTGCGCAGAATGCCTTCCAGAACCGGGACGAGAGCTGAGGACCCCGGTCGGAGACCATGTTCACTGGGAGTGCATGGATCCGAAAACAATGCTGCACCATGAGCTGGGCCGGTCCACTACTGTCAGGATGGCAGTGTTGCCGTCAGAAGGGGGAGACCCGTGACAAAGTACAGGGATATGTGAGACCAGGGACAGTCAGGAACAGGCAGAGGTTGAAGGTCACCAGCCAGAGATTGCCGGGGAGTCTTGTTCTGTGCACAGATCGTGCATGCGGCGACAAACGCGGAGACGTCAGGAACCATGGTAGGCCACTAAAAGCATTGTCGCACGAAGATCAGGGTCCGACGGAAGCCCGGGTGGCAGGCAAGCTTGGTAGATTGGGCCCACTCCAGGATCGAGGAGCGGACAGCGTCAGGAACAAATATCCGGTTATCTGTGACCCCCCTGGTGTTCGGCTGGGAACGCTGCACCTCACAAACCTGTTTCCCTATCCCCCAGCTGAGTCCTGTCGCCAGGCACAAGGTGGAAAGGATGGTCTTTAGTTCCAGGGGTGTAGATGCTGGGCTATAGCGGCGTGACAGCGCATCTGGCTTGACATTCTTGGATCCCGTTTGGTATGAGCAGGAGAAGTTGAACAGGGTGAAAAGCTGGGCCCACCTAGCTTGCCTGGAATTGAGACACTTGGCAGTGCGGAGATATTCCAGGTTCTTGTTGTCATTCCACACAATGAACGGATGTTCTGCCCCCTCCAGCCAGTGCCTCACTAGTTCTCAACTGGTAGATTCATTAACTTTATGAGGCTAGTGGGCAGTATTCAGAGGTTTGAATGACTGAGGTGCCCAAAGTAAACTACCTGTTTCTCAGGCCCAGAAGCAAGAATATACATATGCATGGTAGTATTGGATAGAAAACCCTCTAAAGTTTCTAAAACTGTTAAAAGAAAGTCAATGTCAGTGAGTATAACATAACTGATTTGGCAGGGGAAACTCAGAGAACAATACATCCAGGATTTTTTTTTTTAGGTCATTGGACTTTTCAAGCCTTTCTGTGGGAAAGTCTAATAATTAGGACCCAGATTGCAGTTCCTATGGCTTCCACTAGGTGTCAACAGTCTTTAGAAATTGTTTCATGCTTGTTTTTTGAAAAATGAAGTATTTGTATTTTTTCGAACTATCCCTCAGAAGGACTCTAGTCTTTTGTTGCGCCTGAATGAGTGAGCGCTCCTCGTTCTTTTTCTCCAGTATTGAACACAGTATATTCCGTCTTAAATGTTATCGATTATTTACATATTAGGGTACCTCAGGTTGGATTAGAAACATTGTTTGAATTGTTTGTACGAAGTTTACAGGTAAGTGGGTGAGGCACTGTCTTCAGATGATCAAATGCTATGCTTTCGCCTTAAAGCCTATTGTAAATCGGACAAAGCAGTTCGATTACCAAGATTCTAAGCTAAAGAATGGTGCATAACACTTGTATTTGTATGAATGTTTAATATTACTACTTTTGTTTTTTGAATTTCTCACTCCGCAAGTTCACTGGAATGTTGTTGAGGTGGGACGCTAGCATCCCAATGATCCGAAAGAAGTTAAATAGTACCTGCAAAACACCAGTCTCAACGTCAACAGCGAAGAGGCGACTCTGGGATTCTGGCCTTCTAGGCAGAGTTGCAAAGTAAAAACCCTATCTTAGACTGGCCAATAAAAATAAAAGATTAAGATGGGAAAAAGAACACAGACACTGGGCAGAGGAATTCTGCCTAGAAGGCCAGCATCCTGGAGTTGCCTTGTCACTGTTGACGTTGAGACTGGGGTTTTACGGGTACTATAACTTCTTATCCGGTGAAATTGTAGGGCGCAAATTTCGAATGATAGAAATATAAATATTTAACATTCATGAAATACAAGTATTATACATCAAAATAAAGTTTAACTTCTTGTTAATCCAGCCGCTGTGATTTCACAAAGGCTTTACGGTGAAAGCACACCATATCTGAGGACAGCGCCCTGCATACAAAAACATGAAAAAAAATTTTGAACCTGGCAGGTGTCAGTCAGAAACAGCGACATAATAAATGCCTTACCTTTGAAGATCTTCTTCTGTTGGCACTCCAAAAGGTCCCAGTTACATCACAAATTGCCCTTTTTGTTCAATAAAGTCTTTCTTTATATCCATAAAAACTAAATATCCACCATTTTGGTGTCAACAGAAGTTAGAAATAACACCATAAATATTCACTTACCTTTGATGATCTTCATCAGAAGGCACTCCCATGAATCCCAGTTCGACAATAAATGACTGATTTGTTCCATAAAGTCCATCATTTATGTCCAAATAGCCAAATAGTTGTTAGCGTGTTCAGCCCAGTAATCCATCTTCATGAGGCGTGAGCACTTTGTCCAGACAAAAACTCGAAAAGTTCCGTTACAGGTCGTAGAAACAAGTCAAACGATGTATTGAATCAATCTTTAGGATGTTTTTAACATAAAACATCAATAATGTTCCAACCGGAGAATTCCTATGTCTAAAGAAAAGCACTGGAACGAGAGGTAACTCTGTCGGGAGAGCGCATCATGAGCCTTAGACACTCAAACAGGTCTCATGAGCCCCTCCTTTATAGTGGAATCCTCAAACCAGTTTCTAAAGACAGTTGACATCTAGTGGAAGTCGTAGGAAGTGCAATTTGACTCCATAGACACTTTGTGTTCGGTAAACCAAGCTTTGAAAAACTACAAACCTCAGATATCCCACTTCCTGGTTGTATTTTTCTCAGGTTTTCGCCTGCCCTATGAGTTCTGTTGTATTCACAGACATCATTCAAACAGTTTTAGAAACGTCAGAGTGTTTTCTATCCAATACTAGTAATAATATGAATATATTAGCATCTGGGACAGAGTAGGAGGCAGTTCACTCTGGGCACGCTGTTCATCCAAAAGTGAAAATGCTGCCCCCTATCCCAAAAAGGTTAAACTTATTGGAAATGGACAGTCAGCAATCCATCAGTCAATAAGACATCATACTGACACCAAACTGATGCATACTGACACCAAACCCACTTTGTCCAACTCGTTTAGAAGCCAACTATCACATATTTCAACATGGAGGCAGGTGGAGACAAGCACAAAGACAGATGAAACAGATCAGGGTGTGACATGGCCATTTTTGTATGGGTTAATACATTTTTATTAGGGCAAATCAAGTCAGAAATAAAATCAACCCAGAAATGCTAAAGTGGAAATGATCAACTTTAGAACCATTTTTAAACATAGAAAGAATACAAGTTTTCATTTCCTATGACGCTGTGACGCATTTCTCCTGCATCAGGGTGGTCAAATGATGATCTTGTATAGGCCTAACAACCAATGATGTGTATTTATAAAAACATTCCAGTAAACTGGGAATATTCCTAGAACATGATTTAACATTCCCATTTACTTCTAGTTATGGGTTGAGCTAACAGTAGGATAATAACGTCCCACAAAAATGTTTTTGATCACCACATTTTGTTTTCTAAGAAAATGTACGAAATGAAATAAAGTTCACTCAAATATTGTTCAAAGCATTTGTAAAAACTACCACAGAACATTCTCCTAAGGTTCTCATTAGGTTGCCAGGGAATGTAATAACACAATGTTCCGTTAATGTTCTTAGAACATACTGCCGCAACAAAATGTGGGACCAATGGAAGTGGTTCTGATGAAACATTACAGGAACGTTCTGTTGATGGATGTGTGATTTTTAACACCCATAACAACAAGCAGGGAATATTCCTACAATGGTCACAAAGTTATAGTGTGACATTATGACAGGATGGTTCCAATAAAGTTCGCTGAATATACAAAAAATGCAGCTAATGTTGATGGAGATATTACTACTAAGAACTATACAGTAAAAACAAACTAAACACATTCCTGCAAGACTCATATAAAGTCATTGCATAAGGTTATGACATGATGATCCAGAATTGTTTTAAAAACATATTTCAATGATAATGGTAGTAGTTCGGAAAACATCGCAGCAATGTTCTGCTAATATTCATGTGTAATGTAATATTATTCAATGAAGTTGTCTTACATCATTATATTTTATTAGGGCATTGTCAAAACATACAGGTAACTACCAAAATAAGGGAAACCCCAACATAAAGTGTCTTAATTGGGAATTGGGCCACCACGAGCCAGAACAGTGTCAATGCAACTCGATATAAATTGTACACGTGTCTGGAACTTTATTGAATCTTTATTGAAGCGACACCATTCTTCCATGAGAAATTCCATAATTTGGTGTTTTGTTGATGGTGATGTAAAACGCTGTCTCGGGCGCCACTTCAGAATCTCCCATAAGGGTTCAATTGGGTTGAGATCTGGTGACTGAAATGGCCATGGCATATGGTTTACACTGTTTTCATGCTCATCAAACCATTCAGTGACCTTTCATGCCCTGTGGATAGGGGCATTGTCATCCTATGGGGGCATAGCCATGACAGTCCAAATAAATAGCCCAATCCTTAAATTATGATCCAAACTATGGTGATATGTCAGTACATATGTACAGTGGGGCAAAAAAGTATTTAGTCAGCCACCAATTGTGCAAGATCTCCCACTTAAAAAGATGAGAGAGGCCTGTAATTTTCATCATAGGTACATTTCAACTATGACAGACAAAATGAGAAAAAAAATCCAGAAAATAACATTGTACGATTTTTTATGAATTTATTTGCAAATTATGGTGGAAAACAAGTATTTGGTCAATAACAAAAGTGTATCTCAATACTTTGTTACAGTGCCTTGCGAAAGTATTCGGCCCCCTTGAACTTTGCGACCATTTGCCACATTTCAGGCTTCAAACATAAAGATATAAAACTGTATTTTTTTGTGAAGAATCAACAACAAGTGGGACACAATCATGAAGTGGAATGACATTTATTGGATATTTCAAACTTTTTTAACAAATCAAAAACTGAAAAATTGGGCGTGCAAAATTATTCAGCCCCCTTAAGTTAATACTTTGTAGCGCCACCTTTCGCTGCGATTACAGCTGTAAGTCGCTTGGGGTATGTCTCTATCAGTTTTGCACATCGAGAGACTGAATTTTTTTCCCATTCCTCCTTGCAAAACAGCTCCAGCTCAGTGAGGTTGGAATGAGAGCATTTGTGAACAGCAGTTTTCAGTTCTTTCCACAGATTCTCGATTGGATTCAGGTCTGGACTTTGACTTGGCCATTCTAACACCTGGATATGTTTATTTTTGAACCATTCCATTGTAGATTTTGCTTTATGTTTTGGATCATTGTCTTGTTGGAAGACAAATCTCCGTCCCAGTCTCAGGTCTTTTGCAGACTCCATCAGGTTTTCTTCCAGAATGGTCCTGTATTTGGCTCCATCCATCTTCCCATCAATTTTAACCATCTTCCCTGTCCCTGCTGAAGAAAAGCAGGCCCAAACCATGATGCTGCCACCACCATGTTTGACAGTGGGGATGGTGTGTTCAGCTGTGTTGCTTTTACGCCAAACATAACGTTTTGCATTGTTGCCAAAAAGTTCAATTTTGGTTTCATCTGACCAGAGCACCTTCTTCCACATGTTTGGTGTGTCTCCCAGGTGGCTTGTGGCAAACTTTAAACGACACTTTTTATGGATATCTTTAAGAAATGGCTTTCTTCTTGCCACTCTTCCTTAAAGGCCAGATTTGTGCAATATACGACTGATTGTTGTCCTATGGACCGAGTCTCCCACCTCAGCTGTAGATCTCTGCAGTTCATCCAGAGTGATCATGGGCCTCTTGGCTGCATCTCTGATCAGTCTTCTCCTTGTATGAGCTGAAAGTTTAGAGGGACGGCCAGGTCTTGGTAGATTTGCAGTGGTCTGATACTCCTTCCATTACAATATTATCGCTTGCACAGTGCTCCTTGGGATGTTTAAAGCTTGGGAAATCTTTTTGTATCCAAATCCGGCTTTAAACTTCTTCACAACAGTATTTTGGACCTGCCTGGTGTGTTCCTTGTTCTTCATGATGCTCTCTGCGCTTTTAACGGACCTCTGAGACTATCACAGTGCAGGTGCATTTATACGGAGACTTGATTACACACAGGTGGATTGTATTTATCATCATTAGTCATTTAGGTCAACATTGGATCATTCAGAGATCCTCACTGAACTTCTGGAGAGAGTTTGCTGCACTGAAAGTAAAGGGGCTGAATAATTTTGCACGCCCAATTTTTCAGTTTTTGATTTGTTAAAAAAGTTTGAAATATCCAATAAATGTTGTTCTACTTCATAATTGTGTCCCACTTGTTGTTGATTCTTCACAAAAAAATACAGTTTTATATCTTTATGTTTGAAGCCTGAAATGTTGCAAAAGGTCGCAAAGTTCAAGGGGGCCGAATACTTTCGCAAGGCACTGTATATACCCTTTGTTGGCAATGACAGAGGTCAAACGTTTTCTGTAAGTCTTCACAAGGTTTTCACACACTGTTGCTGGTATTTTGGCCCATTCCTGCATCCAGATCTCCTCTAGAGCAGTGATGTTTTGGGGCTGTTACTGGGCAACACGGACTTTCATCTCCCTCCAAAGATTTTCTATGGGGTTGAGATCTGGAGACTGGCTAGGCCACTCCAGGACCTTGAAATGCTTCTTACGAAGCCACTCCTTCGTTGCCCGGGCAGTGTGTTTGGGATCATTGTCATGCTGAAAGACCCAGCCACGTTTCATCTTCAATGCCCTTGCTGATGGAAGGAGGTTTTCACTCAAAATCTCACGATACATGGCCCCATTCATTCTTTCCTTTACACGGATCAGTCGTCCTGGTCCGTTTGCAGAAAAACAGCCCCAAAGAATGATGTTTCCACCCCCATGCTTCACAGTAGGTATGGTGTTCTTTGGATGCAACTCAGCATTCTTTGTCCTCCAAACACGACGAGTTGAGTTTTTACCAAAAAGTTATATTTTGGTTTCATTTGACCATATGACATTCTCCCAATCTTATTCTGGATCATCTGAATGCTCTCTAGCACACTTCAGACGGGCCTGGACATGTACTGGCTTAAGCAGGGGGACACGTAGCAGGGGATCACTGCAGGATTTGAGTCCCTGGCGGCGTAGTGTGTTACTGATGATAGGCTTTGTTACTTTGGTCCCAGCTCTCTGCAGGTCATTCACTAGGTCCCCCCGTGTGGTTCTGGGATTTTTGCTCAATGTTCTTGTGATCATTTTGACCCCACGGGGTGAGACCTTGCGTGTAGTCCCAGATCGAGGGAGAGTATCAGTGGTCTTGTATGTCTTCCATTTCCTAATAATTGCTCCCACAGTTGATTTCTTCAAACCAAGCTGCTTGCCTATTGCAGATTCAGTCTTCCCAGCCTGGTGGAGGTCTACAATTTTGTTTCTGGTGTCCTTTGACAGCTCTTTGGTCTTGGCCATAGTGGAGTTTGGAGTGTGACTGTTTGAGGTTGTGGACAGGTGTCTTTTATACTGATAACAAGTTCAAACAGGTGCCATTAATACAGGTAACGAGTGGAGGACAGAGGAGCCTCTTAAAGAAGAAGTTACAGGTCTGTGAGAGCCAGAAATCTTGCTTGTTTGTAGGTGACCAAATACTTATTTTCCACCATAATTTGCAAATAAATTCATTAAAAATCCTACAATGTGATTTTCTGGATTTTTTTTCTAATTTTGTCTGTCATAGTTGAAGTGTACCTATGATGAAAATTACAGGCCTCTCTCATCTTTTTAAGCGGGAGAACTTGCACAATCGGTGGCTGACTAAATACTTTTTTGCCCCACTGTACATGTATCTTCTTGCAACGTCAAGCGTAAAATATTGTATAATCATGAGCACAAATGGACAGTTTTTGTGTTATGAGAACATTTGCTGCAACCATAACCAATTTTGGTTTGCTGGGAAGTCTTTCTCTCAGCCTTTTCCTTGATCCTCTTCTCTCCCATCCCCTTCTCTCTCTGACATGACAGTAGGAGCCCAGTCTTGGATGTTTAAGAGGAGTGAAAACTGGCAGAGACCAGTGGGCTTCCAACGGTGACAGGGAGAAATCAACACCATTCACATTCCACTGGAGAGCTGACAGGATTGGTGTTGCGCAACAGGTGAACACAATAATATCTAGCATTTATGTAGCACTTTTTAGTTTTTTTCCCTCATCAATCTACGCCCATAATGACAAAGCAAAAACAGGATTTTTGATTTTTTTTGTAAATCTATAAAAACAACAACTGAAATAACACATACAGTAAGAATTCCCTTTACTTTGTACTTTGTTGAAGCACATTTGGCAGTGATTACAGCCTTGAGTCTTCCTGGGTATGATGCTACAAGCTTGGCACACCTGTATTTGGGGAGTTTCTCCAATTCTCCTCTGCATATCCTCTCAAGCTCTGTCAGATTGGATTGGGAACGTCGGTGCACAGCTATTTTCAGGATCTCCAGAGAAGTACAATCGGGACTCTGGCTGGGCCACTCAAGGCCATTGAGAAACTTGTCCCGAAGCCACTCCTGCATTGTCTTGGTTGTGTGCTTATAGTTGTTGTCCTGTTGGAAGGTGAACCTTCGCCACAGTCTGAGGTCCTGAGCACTCTGGAGCAGGTTTTCATCAAGGATCTATCCATACTTTGCTCTGTTCATCTTTCCCTCAACCTGACTAGTCTCCCAGTCTCTGCCACTGAAAAACAGTATGATCCTGCCACCACCATACTTCATCGTAAGGATGGTGGAATGTTTCCTCCAGACGTGACGCTTGTATTCATGCCAAAGGGTTCAATCTTGGTTTCATTAGACCAGAGAATATTTTACTGAGGAGTGGCTTCCGTCTGTCCACTCTACCATAAAAGCCTGATTGGTGGAGTGCTGCAGAGATGGTTGTCCATCAAGTTCTTGGTCACCTCCCTGACCAATGCCTTTCTCCGCTGGTTGCTCAGTTTGACTGGGAAGCCAGCTCTAGGAAGAGTGTTGGTGGTTCCAAACTTCTTCCATTTAAGAATGATGGAGGCCAATGTATTTTTGGAGACCTTCAATGCTGCAGACATGTTTTGGTACCCTTCCCCAGATCTGTGTCTCGACACAATCTTGTCTCAGAGCTCACAGACAATTATTTCGAACTCATTTATTGGTTTTTGCTCTGACATTCTGTCACGAGTCCGACCGAGGGTGTTTCCCTTTCCCGGGCAGGTGGCGCTCGGCGGTCGTCGTCACCGGCCTATTAGCTGCCACTGATTGTTTTTCCTCGCCCTCCTTGTATGTTGAGTGGTAGCACCTGTGGATGTTTAATTAGTTTGTCTTTATTAGACAGCCGGCCCGCCTGGTTGTTGGTCGGGATTGTTTCCCATTGTACATTTTGATTCCCTGTGTTTTGGGGACGTAACTTTTATGAGCACCCTGTGGTGCGTTGGTGCGATTAAAAGACGTGCAGCATTGAACTCTCTGTCTCCTGCATTTGACTCCACACCCACGACACCCGGAGCATTACACGTTCACTGTCAACTGTGGGACGTTATATCGACAGGTGTGTGCCTTTCCAAATCATATTCAATCAATTGAATTTACCACAGGTGGATTCCACTCAAGTTGTAGAAACAAGGATGATCAATGGAAACAGGATGCATCCAAGCTCAATTTAGAGTCTAATAGCAAAGGGTCTGAATACTTATGTAAATAAGGTATTTCTGTTTTTTATTTTTAAAACATTTGCCAACATTTCTTAGAACCTGTTTTCACTTTGTCATAATTGTGTTTAGATTGATGAAAAAAATTAACTTAATCCATTTTAGAATAAGGCTGTAAAGTAACAAAATCTCAATACTTTCTGAATGCACTGTATATGTGAATCATAATTATGTAGCTAACCAGCTAGTTTAACAGAAAAAAAGTACCTAAAACCAAACCTATCCAAGGTAGATGTACATGATTTGTTTCCCTATGTAAATAAGGTACTTATGTTTTTTAATTTTTAATACATTTGCTAACATTTAACATAACATGGTAACATCATTTTTTTTTTCGCTTTGTCATTTTGGGGTACTGTGTGTAGATTGATGAGTAAAATACGTTTTTAATCCGTTGTAGAATAAACTGTTACATTTTGGGGAAACAATTCTGAATGCACTGTATACAGTATGTGAATCGTAATAATGTAGCTAACCAGATAGTATAACCGGAGAAAATGACCTGAAAACAATGTTATCCAAGGTAGATGTTATTCATTGGTAGCTAGCTAACAATTCTTTGCGGCTATCTAACAGTAGTAGCTCCCCAGTTAGACTTACTATGAGCTTACGACCTACGCACACTACAGTTTGTGTTGTAGGCAGGCAACCGTGCCAAAACTAACACAGTATGTATTTCTTAACATATCAAGATAAAATAAGATAAGAGATGAGGACAAGATAAAACCTAATCTACAGTGCCTTGCGAAAGTATTCGGCCCCCTTGAACTTTGCGACCTTTTGCCACATTTCAGGCTTCAAACATAAAGATATAAAACTGTATTTTTTTGTGAAGAATCAACAACAAGTGGGACACAATCATGAAGTGGAACAACATTTATTGGATATTTCAAACTTTTTTAACAAATCAAAAACGGAAAAATTGGGCGTGCAAAATTATTCAGCCCCCTTAAGTTAATACTTTGTAGCGCCACCTTTTGCTGCGATTACAGCTGTAAGTCGCTTGGGGTATGTCTCTATCAGTTTTGCACATCGAGAGACTGAAATTTTTCCCATTCCTCCTTGCAAAACAGCTCGAGCTCAGTGAGGTTGGATGGAGAGCATTTGTGAACAGCAGTTTTCAGTTCTTTCCACAGATTCTCGATTGGATTCAGGTCTGGACTTTGACTTGGCCATTCTAACACCTGGATATGTTTATTTTTGAACCATTCCATTGTAGATTTTGCTTTATGTTTTGGATCATTGTCTTGTTGGAAGACAAATCTCCGTCCCAGTCTCAGGTCTTTTGCAGACTCCATCAGGTTTTCTTCCAGAATGGTCCTGTATTTGGCTCCATCCATCTTCCCATCAATTTTAACCATCTTCCCTGTCCCTGCTGAAGAAAAGCAGGCCCAAACCATGATGCTGCCACCACCATGTTTGACATTGGGGATGGTGTGTTCAGGGTGATGAGCTGTGTTGCTTTTACGCCAAACATAACGTTTTGCATTGTTGCCAAAAAGTTCATCTGACCAGAGCACCTTCTTCCAAATGTTTGGTGTGTCTCCCAGGTGGCTTGTGGCAAACTTTAAACGACACTTTTTATGGATATCTTTAAGAAATGGCTTTCTTCTTGCCACTCTTCCATAAAGGCCAGATTTGTGCAATATACGACTGATTGTTGTCCTATGGACAGAGTCTCCCACCTCAGCTGTGGATCTCTGCAGTTCATCCAGAGTGATCATGGGCCTCTTGGCTGCATCTCTGATCAGTCTTCTCCTTGTATGAGCTGAAAGTTTAGAGGGACGGCCAGGTCTTGGTAGATTTGCATTTGTCTGATACTCCTTCCATTTCAATATTATCGCTTGCACAGTGCTCCTTGGGATGTTTAAAGCTTGGGAAATATTTTTGTATCCAAATCCGGCTTTAAACTTCTTCACAACAGTATCTCGGACTTGCCTGGTGTGTTCCTTGTTCTTCATGATGCTCTCTGCGCTTTTAACGGACCTCTGAGACTATCACAGTGCAGGTGCATTTATACGGAGACTTGATTACACACAGGTGGATTGTATTTATCATCATTAGTCATTTAGGTCAACATTGGATCATTCAGAGATCCTCACTGAACTTCTGGAGAGAGTTTGCTGCACTGAAAGTAAAGGGGCTGAATAATTTTGCAAGCCCAATTTTTCAGTTTTTGATTTGTTAAAAAAGTTTGAAATATCCAATAAATGTCGTTCCACTTCATGATTGTGTCCCACTTGTTGTTGATTCTTCACAAAAAATACAGTTTTTTATCTTTATGTTTGAAGCCTGAAATGTGGCAAAAGGTCGCAAAGTTCAAGGAGGCCGAATACTTTCGCAAGGCACTGTACCTACCTCATCCCCATATTGTTTTTATTTACTTTTCTGCTCTTTTGCACACCAGTATCTCTACTTGCACATCATCATCTGCTCATTTATCATTCCAGTGTTAATCTGCTAAATTTAAATTATTTCTTAACTATGGCCTATTTTTTTGCCTACCTCCTCACGCCATTTGCACACACTGTATATAGACTATTTTTTCCTATTGTGTTATTGACTGTACGTTTGTTTATTCCATGTGTAACTCTGTGTCGTTGTTTGTGTCGCAATGCTTTCGTTTATCTTGGCCAGGTCGCAATTGTAAATGATAACTTGTTCTCAACTAGCCTACCTGGTTAAATAAAGGTTAAATAAATAAAAAAACAATTTTGATGTTGTAGTCAAGCAACATACATATGAGATGTGAATAGGCAACATTTCATTCCGAAGTAGAGTGCCTTTTCTCTTGTTTCAGCTCAAATATTGGCCCCTTATTGATTTCAAGATAATGCACTCCGTGATCAGTATCCCATACCTTGATTTGGACTCATACTCTGACCCTCCCATGCTCCAATCTGCGTGCTCGTTGCACGGTAGTATGCATTTTGAGAAACACCCAATGTCTTTACTGACGGTGAACATGTAAACCATCTCACATGTAAACATTCTGTTAACATAACAGTATTATTTTGTGCATCTGACCTGAGTAAATAAGACATTCCTTTTCTGTGTTAATCTGAGAGACCACTAAGACAAGGAGCTGTAAATGTTTATGTAATGTTAATTACTTTCACAAAATAAAGCATGCACAGAATAAAACAAATTGTCTTTAAATTACAATGCTATTTTCCACAGATGTAGAACACTTTGGCAAACACACACAGGAACCTGCATGAGGACAAAATGAGGTGGAACAATAGTGATACAGTTTATTTCTAATTGAACCAAACTACCTAATAATCCCCTCCATATTGCCTAACTCTCACACTCACATGCACATGCACACATAATCAAACATGTTTTTTCTTGTTTACTGAGTATATTGTGTACATTTATAATTAATATACTTCAACTAATTGAACAAACCTTTTTACTTATATTTGTGGTGTGATTTTCATATTGGCCCCTTCGGGCTTCCAACCTCACCTTCACACTGTTTTTACCAGTTCATTATCGGTACTGTTTTGTTTTATACTTATTTTCTTTCACATATTCCGTCACCTCCCTATTTACAAATGAAGCACTGTCCATAAGTGACACATTGAAACAAGTATTATAAATATAACTGGTTGTTGCAGTCTTTCTGGAACATTTCATGGTATGTTCAGAGAAATTTCTTCAGACACAAATGCAAGTGCAGCATCCTGACCAACATTTTTCACATGTTAATATGGTTAGTGTACTTTCCCCTGCAGTTCACTATGTTTTAAAGGAATTTGTACATCCCACTCCTTCAAATAGTTTTTGTGTTATTTAGAAATAGAAATCTCTATGACCCTATGACCTCCTCCCTGCTGAGGGAGTGAGAGAAGTGAGTGCTGGAAAGCTGAGGAGTATCCGAACTGTGAAAACACTGGAACATTTCTCAATCAGTACATTCTTTGATGAATCCCTGTTCCCTACTCCTGTGCAATCCATGAGATCTAAGCTCTTTCCCTAAAGTAAGAATGTATTTCTGGTTGAAGATGTGTCATTGAGACTTTGACCACTGACATACTCTCTGACTCTACTGACTAAGTGGTGAGTAGCTCCATGCTGTGTGGCCTGGGTGCATATTTGTCAGTCTAACTTCTTTCCACCATTCCCTTTTTCCCCCCTTTCCATTTGGGCGGCAGGGTAGCCTAGTGGTTAGAGCATTGGGCTAGGTTGCAAGTTCAAATCTGTCATTCTGCCCCTGAACAAGGCAGTTCCTAGGCTGTCATTGAAAATAAGAATTTGTTCTTAACTGACTTGCCGAGTTAAATAAAGGTAAAATAAAAATTGCCCATCATTCTTACCTTTTTTTCCTTGAAGTACTAACACAGCAAAATGGGAACATTCCCAGAACATTACCAATATTCCCATTAAGTTCTAGTTAGGGTTTATTCTAACATTAGGATGACCCAAAAATATTAAAATAAAATAAAATTTGTTCAGAATTTTTCAACCACTCAATTTCTCATTGGGTTTCCTGGTAATGTAATAATGCAATGTACCAGTCATGTTTTTAGAGCATACAGCGGCAACAAAATGTAATAGCAATAGAAATGGTTCTCAGAAATCATTATGGGAATGTTCTACTAGTGCTGATGGAGATGTAATTAAAAACACCCATAACAACACAGGGAAAATTCCCACAAAGCTCTCCTGAAGTTATATTGTGATGTTATGACATGATTATTCCATTAAAGTTCCCTATACATTCTTCAGAGATCATGTCTGGATTCAATTAAATTGGTTCTGAGAAAACATTACTGGAACGTTCCACTTACATGAATGGATATGTCATCCGAGACAGCTACCCAGGTACAGGATCTTAATTTGACCAATTTCTCACAGCAGGAAAATAATCCTACAGCAACATGAAATGTGAATTGCTATGTGGATTATAATTCATGGCAATTTTGTATGTGTTGATACATGTTTATTAGGGCAAAAAAATATTCTGCTAATGTTGATGGAGATATTACTACTAACTATAAGAACAAATGTACTGTACTGTAATTATATGAAGTTGTCAATCTTCTTACATCATTATATTTTATTAGGGTATTGTCACGTTCTGACCTTAGTTCCTTTGTTATGTCTGTGTTTTAGTTTGGTCAGGGCGTGAGTTGGGGTGGGTAGTCTATGAGGCAACATATCCCAAGGACCCCAGCTTCTGCAGCCATCGTGAGGAGGATTCAGGAGGAGGAAGTTGGTGCCCCAACCACCTGACACACAGAGCCAACATCTCCAATATCGGAAGTAATTAAAGATACGGTCCCTTAAACATTTAGTTATTTTCAGGGATTTTCTGAATGAATACAGATCTACAATATGACAAGACTGAAATGTAAGTTAAAGGCACAATATGCAGATATAGCACTGCCATTGCATGGTTGCTGAAACCCTACAATGTCTGCCTCATTTCAGTTTATGTGACAAAAGACATCATTGTACCATCTAAACCGCTGGAAAATATATTTTGAATAATTAAAAATTATATACTTTTTAGCTGTGTGATGCTGATGTAAAATGAGTCAAAAACTGAAACTTTAGGACGGGAAACATAGAAATAGTGTACATGTAACGGCTTTACCCCTTATCAGACTTGCTTTCCATGAGAATTAAAGATCTATAACTACTTTTCTATATTATTTGGTTGGATCGCCTACAATACTATAAGTATTGTTCGTTTAAGATAACACTCAATTTTCGTTCTGGAGGGTTCTAACCATTTTGGTGGTAATTGAAGTGAGCTCACCGGGAGCTAGTTTTCTAATTACAGGTTCATGTAATTGCCCTAATCATTCACCTGTACATTTTAAAAAATTATATATGTAACCTTTATTTAACGAGGCAAGTCATTTAAGAACAAATTATTATTTACAATGATGGCCTACCAAAAGGCAAAAGGCCTCCTGAGGGGACAGGGGATAAAAAATATATATAAATATAGGACAAAACACACATCACGACAAGAGAGACACCACAACACAAAATAAAGAGAGACATAAGACAACAGCATACAATGGCAGCAACACATGACAATACAGCATATTAGCAACACAACACAACATGACAACAACATGGTAGCAACACGACATGGCAGCAGCACACCATGGCAGCAGCGCGAAACATGGTAGAAACATTATTGGGCACAGACAAAAGCACAAAGGGCAAGAACAATACATCACGCGAAGCAGCCATAATTGTCAGTAAGAGTGTCTATGATTGAGTCTTTGAACGAAGGGATGGAAATAAAACATTCCAGTTTGAGTGTTTGTTGCAGCTCGTTCCAGTCGCTTGCTGCAGCGAACTGAAAAGAGGAGCGACACAGGGATATGTGTGCTTTGGGGACATTTACAGAATGTGACTGGCAGAACAGGTGTTGTGCCTTGCGAAATAATGGTGTTTTTCCTATTTTGTTGCATTGCAACAAATTAGTTAGATTGCACACAGGTGGACTTTATTTAAGTGTCACATGATCTCAGTATATATACACTTGTTCTGAAAGTCCCCAGATTCTGCAACACCACTAAGCAAAGGGCACCACCAAGCAATCAACACCATAAAGACCAAGGAGCTCTCCAAACAGGCCAGGGACAACGTTGTGGAGAAGTGCAGATCAGGGTTGAGTTATAAAAACATATCAGAAACTTTGAACATCCCACGGAGCACCATTAAATTCATTATTAAAAAATGGAAAGAATATGGCACCACAACAAACCTGCCAAGAGAAGGCCGCCCACCAAAACTCACAGATCAGACAATGAGGGTATTAATCAGAGAGGCATTAAAGAGACCAAAGATAACCCTGAAGGAGCTGCAAAGCTCTACAGCGGAGATTGTAGTTTCCGTCCATGGGACCACTTTAAGCAGTACACTCCACAGAGCTGGGCTTTACGGAAGAGTGGGCAGAAAAAAAGCCATTGTTTAAATAAATAAATAAGCAAGCATGTTTAGTGCTTGCCAAAAAGCACGTGGGAGACTCATATGGAAGAGGTACTCTGGTCAGATGAGATTAAAATGTAGCTTTTTGGCCATCAAGGAAAATGTCTGGCGCAAACCCAACACCTCTCATCACCCAGAGAACACCATCCCCACAGTAAAGCATGTTGGTGGCAGCATCATGCTGTGGGGATGTTTTTCATCGTCAGGGACTGGGAAACTGGTCAGAATTGAAGGAATGATGGATGGCTCTAAATACAGGGACATTCTTGAGGGAAACCTGTTTCAGTCTTCCAGAGATTTGAGACTGGGTTCACCTTCCAGCAGGATAATAACCCTAAGCATGCTGCTAAAGCAACACTCAAGTGGTTTAAGGGGAAACATTTAAATGTCTTAGAATGGCCTAGTCAAAGCCCAGACCTCAATCCAATTGAGAATCGGTGGTATGATTTAAAGATTTCTGTACACCAGTGGAACCCATCCTACTTGAAGGAGCTGGAGCAGTTTTGCTTGAAGAATGGGCAACAATACCAGTGGCTAGATGTGCCAAACTTATAGAGACATACCCCAAGAGACTTGCAGATGTAATTGCTGCAAAAGGTGGATCTACAAAATATTTACTTTTTTTGTGGGGGGGGGGGGGGGGGGGTGAATACTTATGCATGCTCAAGTTTTCTGTTTTGTTTGTCTTATTTGTTGTTTGTTTCACAATAAAAAAATTGTTGCATCTTCAAAGTGGTAGTCATCTTGTGTAATTCAGATGATACGAACTCCCCCAAAAAATCGATTTTAATTCCAGGTTGCAAGTCAACAAAATAGGAAAAATGCCAATGGGGTGAATACTTTCGCAAGCCACTATATGTAGAGGATGAGGGCTGCCGTATGTACAGTAACTCAGATAGGGTGGAGTGAGGCCTAAGTGGGTTTTATAAATAAGCATCAACCAGTGGGTCTTGCGACGGGTATACAGAGATTACCAGTTTACAGAGGAGTATAGAGTGCATTGATGTGTCCTATAAGGAGCACTGGTGGCAAATCTGATGGTCGAATATGTGCTGAGAGAAGAACAGTGTATCGACTAGCCATACTCCCAAGTACTTGCATGAGGTGACTACCTCAAGCTCTAAACCCTCAGAGGTAGTAATAACACCTGTGGGGAGAGGGGCTTCTTCTTATCAAACCACATTACCTTTGTTTTGGAAGTGTTCAGAACAAGGTTAAGGGCAGAGAAAGCTTGTTGAACACAAAGAAATCTTTGTTGTAGAGCGTTTAACACAAAATCTGGGGAGGGGCCAGCTGAGTATAATACTGTATCATCTGCATATAAATGGATGAGAGAGCTTCCTATTGCCTGAGCTATGTTGATGATGTAAATTGAGAAGAACATGGGGCCTTGGTGACATGCAGTGGCTGAGACAGCAGATTTTCTGACTTTATACACTGCACTCTTTGAGAGAGGTGGTTAGCAAACCAGGCCAAAGACCACTCAGAGACACCAATACTCCTTAGCCAGCCCATAAGAACGAAATGGTCTACCCTATCAAAAGCTTTGGCCAAGTCAATAAAAATAGCAACACAACATTGCTTAGAATCAAGGGCAAAGGTGACATCATTGAGGACCTTTAAGGTTGCAGTGACACATCCATAGCCTGAGCCGAAACCAGATTGCATACCAGAGAGAATACTATAGACATCAAGAAAGCCAGTCAGTTGATTATTGACAAGTTTTTCTAACACTTTTGATAAATAGGGCAAAATAGGAATTGGCCAATAACAGTTAAGATCAGCTCAATCTCCCTCTTTAAATAAAGGATACACTGTGGCTGCCTTCCAAGCAATGGGAAACTCTCCAGAGAAGAGAGGGGTTAAAAAGGTCAGAGATATGCTTGGCGATGATAGGGGCAGCAACTTTAAAGAAGAAAGGTTCTAAACCATCTGACCCAGGTGGTTGTTTGGGGTCATGTTTTTAAGGAGCTCCTTTAGCACCTCAAACTCAGTTACTGCCTGCAGCAAGAAACTTTGTAGCGGGGCAGGGGAAAAAGAGGGAGGAGCATCAGGGTTGCATTTGAAGGGTTGGGAGATGCGGAAATGTTGGACGGTGAAGGAGGCATGGCTGAGTCATAAAGGAATCCTGACTTAATGAAGTGGTGATTAAAGAGCTCAGCCATGTGCTCTTTGTCAGTAAAAACCACATCATCAACATTAACTTATTGGTGTTAGACCCCAAGAGAGCGAAGTTCTCCTTAAAAAAGTAAGGGACCGTACATTTGGCGAATGTGGCGAATGTCAAAATGTTCCCTTAAGGTATGTAACTAACTTTGGCCTTCCGTATAGCCTGAGTGCACTTATTTCTCATTTGCCTGAATGAGATCCAGTCAGCCTGAGTATGCGTGTGCCGAGTGTTTTGCAAAATTGAATTCTTGAGGTGGAGTAACTCCGCAAGATCACGGTCGAACCAGGGCCTGAACCTGTTCTTAATTCTTATTTTCTTTATGGGAGCGTGTTTGTTAACAATACCATTGAAAATATTAAAAAATAAGTACCAATCATCTTCGACAGAGGGGATCAAGCAGATTCTATAGCAATTTACAGAGGCCAAACCATGAAGGAAGGCTTGCTCATTACAGTTTTTTAGCAAGCGTCTATGACAAATCAGGACAGGTCGTTTCACTGAGCAGCCATTACAAACACAGGGGGACACAGGCCAGGGCAGACGGTGGACAGATCGCCAGGTGGAATCCAAGCAGCAGTGCAGCAGGCAACGGGAGTATTATATTTTTCTGGGGTCAGATTCCTTGTAGAAATGCCAGGGGATGGTCTGAAAAGCAGGAGAGAGCTTCGATTTGGGTGGGGTAGGCTGTAGGCTGTGAGACTCTCCTGCCATTGTTGGGCTCGAAAGCTTTGACACCTCTCACTTCACACCTCAGTGCTAATTGAAGTTGTATCTGTTCTGTTCTAGCAAGCTTGGTAGCCTTAACTTAGCGTTCAATTCTTATAAAGTAAAATCTATCACTGGAATGTATTTTTATTTTTGGGTTTCAAAATAGCTTCAGACTAAACATTACTCAATCAATTCCAGGTCAGATGGTGTTTTCAGGTTTCTGTCGTTTGTTTGCCAGAGCAGTAGCAGTATAGCTTGTGAATTGGAATCTTTGGTAGTAGGAATCCTTCCTGGTAAATTTGTCCAAAAGCAGGTTGTAGGTTTGGAGTTTTGATTTGCAGTGAAGGTTGTGTTGTGGAGGACAGTATCCTGTATATGTCCTTGCCAAAATATGAAATTTTATCGAACTGTAAATCTATATCTTTTTTTAAAACATACAGAAAAATGCGGAGGCTTACATGCAGCTGTGTGTGTATCTATCTCCCCCCTAGTGCATTAACTGAGGTTAATCTATTATATATACAGTGCATTCGGAAGTATTCAGACCCCTTGACTTTTTTCACATTCTGTTACATTACAGACTTATTCTAAAATTGATTAAATTGTTTATTTCCTCCTAATCAATCTACACACGATACCTCATAATGACAAAGCAAAAACTGATTTTTAGACATTTTTGAAATATAACATTTACATAAGTATTCAGACCCTTTACTCAGCACTTTGTTGAAGCACCTTTGGCAGCGATTACAGCCTCAAGTCTCTTTGGGTATGAAGCTACAAGCTTGGCTCACCTGTATTGGGTGAGTTTCTCCCATTCTTCTCTGTAGATCATCTCAAGCTCTGTTAGGCTGGATGGGGAGCGTCGCTGCACAGCTATTTTCAGGTCTCTCCAGAGATGTCTGATCGGTTTCAAGTCCAAGTTCTGGATGGGCCACTCAAGGACATTCAGAGACTTGTCCCGAAGCCACTCCTAAATTGTCTTAGCTGTGGGCTTAGGGTTGTTGTCCTGTTGGAAGGTGAAACTTCATCCCAGTCTGAGGTCCCGAGAACTCTGGAGCAGGTTTTCATCAAGCATCTCTTTGTACTTTGCTCTGCTCATCTTTCCCTCGATCCTCACTAGTCTCCCAGTCCCTGCCCTGAGAAAAACATCCCAACAGCATGATGCTGCCACCACCATGCTCACCTTAGGGATGGTGTCAGGTTTCCTGCAAACGTCACGCTTGGCATTCAGTCCAAAGAGTTCAATCTTTGTTTCATCAGACCAGGGAATTTTGTTTCTTATGTTCTGAGAGTCTTTAGGTGCCGTTTGGCAAACTCCAAGAGGGCTGTCATGTGCCTTTTATTGAGGAGTGTCTTCCGTCTGTCCACTCTACCATAAAGGCCTGATTGGTGGAGTGCTGTTGAGATGTTTGTCCTTCTGGAAGATCCTCCCATCTCCACAGAAGAACTCTGGAGCTCTATCAGAGTGACCATTGGATTCTTGGTCGCCTCCCTGACCAAGGCCCTTCTCTCCCGATTGATCAATTTGGCCTGGCAGCCAGCTCTAGGAAGATCTGTGGTGGTTCCAAACTTCTGTGTTCTTGGGGACCTTCAATGCTGCAGAAATTTTTTGGTACTCTTCCCTAGATCTGTGCCTCGACACAATCCTTTCCCGGAGCTCTACGGACAATTCCTTCAACTTCATAGCCTGGTTTTTGATCTGACATGCACTGTCAACTGTGGGACATTATATAGACAGGTGTGTGCTTTTCCACATGTCCAATAATTGAATTTACTGCAGGTGGACTCCAATCAATTTGTTGAAACATCTCAAGGATGATCAATGGAAACAGGATGCTCCTGAGCTCAATTCCAAGTCTCATAGAAAAAGGTCTGATTACTTATGTGATAATGTATTTCTGTTTTTATCTTTATAAATTTGCTAAAATTCTAAAACCCTGTTTCTGCTTTGTCAATCAACACAATAGTGATGCCATACTGTAGGAGTACCTTTTTTAGACAAATTATCAGGTCCCATCATCGCCTATATAAAGCCATTTTTTACATCTGATTTATTATGTCATATGCTACAACTTGGGTCCGGAATTGGTTAGGTTGGCCAACTACAAGATCAGGGAAAACTCTGCCCCAGCACCCTTGTCTCATGATTTCGTGGCCATGTATTGACATGTTGAAAGTCAATATGTAATGAAAAAGGCATGGAACCATTTGTCTTGTCTATGACATGTGTATAGATTCATTGGCTGACCCAAAGCCTAGGGCTAGTATTCATAATTTCTGGTCCTGAGTTTTCACCATAGCTCTGGGAAGGGTTAGGTTAAGGGGTGCTCACCCCCTGTGCCTATTCAAAACATCTTCCCGGAGCGAATGGTGGAAACACATGACCAGCACTGAAGAATTCTCCTTAGTAATAAAGCACATGCAACTATCGTTGCATTTGCAGACAAACATTAAAATACATTTCCTACTATGATGGGTAGGCCTAGGCCTAGATTGGATACCAGTAGCCTAGTCACTGCAGGTTAGAAAGTTATTTAACTCACAACTCTTTTCAAAAAGTCTGTTATGTACAGAGCGTACATTTGGGTCAGCCCAAGGGGTCAAAATGGTGTCCTTTTATGAATGCATTTCATGCAACTATACAGTACTTCGTTTTACAGACTGGTGACATTAGCAGAATATGTTTTAATACTACAAAAAAATACTGAAAAGACAGGCTACTTTGATACCGACCAAATGAGATAAATCAAAAGAACATTGTCTTGAATGTAACCAAAATCCCCGGTTTACAAAAAGATGGCAGACGAACATATTGTAGAATATGACATCAATCAAGTCTAAGTTATATAATTTTGGCAATTTTAATAACATTTACCAGGAGGTGCTGCAGCATCTCCAACACCCCTACTTCCTGTCGCTATGAATTGCAGGCTTTGGTTTCAGCCTAGAACAAACAAAAAACATACTCTTGGTATTACAAGCAAAAGGATAAGATATGACCCTGTGTTACTAGTCTTTGACCTCTGTGACCTCTAGGTATAAGGTAATTTCCTTTACATTTTAAGTCAATCCCCTGATTGAATTAAATGATTTTCTGAACTGAGGGCAAGGGCAATTAAATATGAACCAATCTTTTTCAGATCCTCAGTATTTGAAATTGATTTCATTGAGGGAAATGATTTTGACATGTAAAATACACTGATTTCAAGGATTTTACATTCTAGGGTTCCTAGAGTGATTTGCTTCCATTTCCACTCCTGCATACCACCACCATGTTCACCATGGTCAACTGTTGCTATGAAGATTCACCCTGATCATGTGAGACTTCATGATAATTTTTTATTTTTTTTGTCTCTGCAAAAGTTGAATGATAAAAGACCCTTCGTGTTTCCAGAGCTGCTCGAAGTTGCTTCACATACAGTGTCTTGAAAAGATTATGGGCAAGTTACAAGACAAATAATAAGAGGTCATACTGTGTTAAGGAGCTAGACTAACATAAACATCTAATAGGACTGCATTGGGTTTCATGAGTGGTCAACAGGGGTATTGCTCCATGTCGCGAGGAATGTATGAAGACTTTAGAGAGATTGAGAAAGAGATTGATGGGCATTTAAAGTAGTTCGAGTGAGAGATGGAGAGTGAGGATGATAATGAGAGGGGAAAAGAGTGAGTCAGAAAATGAAAGAGCAAGTCAGAGGAACAAGAGAGAGAGAGAGAGAGAAAGAGAGAGAGAGAGATAGAGAGAGAGAGGGGGTGGGGGAGGGAGAAAGAAAGAAAGAGAGAAAGAGGAGGGGTTTTAAGACTGCCTCTCAATGAGGTACCAGTGAGGATAGGCGGTCACTCACACACACCACCACCCACACTCGCTCAGTCAGTCATTGAAGACAGAGATGGCTAAGCAAAGTTGACCATTGGACCCTAGACTTCTTGTAAGTCAACATCCGGACGTTGATCGTTCCCTCATTCGGATTGTCTGTCCTTTCCTTCTCTTTGCTCTTCATCATTATGCACATCAAGTGGGAAATAATCTCATCTTCACCAAAGACAGGAACTCTGCTCCAATGACTCTAAAAGTGGACTCTACTCTGTTCTACTTGCCTAGGTCAGCCAGATGAACACACACAAACCAGCCCACAAAGCCAAGGTATGTCCCCTACTCTGGAACCTGGGCATTTTGGGTTACTGGTATCATTCCAAGATTTTTTGTTAGCGGTAACAACTGATGGGCTGCTAATAGTAAGTACCTACTATAACAATTGTATTTTATTAAGCCATTGACTCATGTGTGAATTTGACAAGACAGTTATTGAATTGTATTCATCTGAGTAATTTACTGCAGTAGCCCAGGCAATGCACAGAGTGGTTACTGTTACTGTGAAGTATTTAGTCTGTAATGTGATACCCAGATGTCTAGCCAGTAGATTTTAGGGGAGTGACAATAAATAGCATTTTTTTTGTTCATGTAATGAGCCCGGGACACGTCACAGGTTTATGAAACAACTTGTGGCGCAGCTAGAACACACAGTACCACACTCAAAACATCTAAGAAGACATGAGTATCTTTTAAAATGTAAATTCTTGACTCAATAACTTTGAGCTTGTGTATTTTAACGCCAGAAAGTCACACCTTTAGTTGCAAGTAAAATCACAGTTGGGGAGCCCGGTTTTAGGACAGTAGATAACAAGTTGTGGTGTCCCTAAACACTGCTCCACTATCCAGAACTCAAGATGTCATTGTATATAGGTGATTTAAAATCAAATGTTTCTTAAAAAATACTTTTATCACAATAAATACTTTCCTCATTTTATCAGGAGCCATAACCTGGTATTGACTGTGACCATTTTATTCAACAATAGATGGAATTTACATCATAAAACCTTCAATTTTAGTTTACAACTAAATCACAAACAACATGTGGTTTGGGATTATTTGGTTTATCTGTCAATAGGATTTGGCACTTGCACATTTAGAAATAATTATTTGAATTCTTTATTGGCTGTTTATATGTCTGTTTGCTGCCTGTGGCTGTTTGCTGCCTGTGTTTGTACAGTACCATAAACAATGCAATTACATGTCGAAATGGTTATGTGCTTACTCATTTTTAAGTTGATCTATTGAGAACAAGTGCTTTACACTTGATGAAGAGAGGAGTGGGATATTTAATGTGTACATATTTTTTTTATTCAGAAATATTTGTTGATTATGGTGGTAAAGACTGTGTGGCAATAACGACAGGATAATGTTGTTAAAAATGACTTTGTGGAAATTAGTATTTACAATATGATCGATTGTTATAAAAACAGTAAAATATTATGTGATAAGCAATATTGAGCAGGGGTTTACCCATTTTATACAAAAGTTATACAAAAAGTCATTATTTTCTGATTTCAATAACCTGGAAAATGTCAATACCGACCCTATTTGTGCTGGTAATGACAATGTTTTAATGACAATTTGCTAATATTTGGGATTACACTACCAGGTTTACTTTGTTAATATGATCAGTTTCCATTTGATAAACTCCAACCATAATAGAATGAGATGTATCCTTCCAAATAGAGGAGAGTCTAGATGACTTATGACCGTTTGACACATTCCAAGTTACTTTACTTGGAGGTGGATATATAATATATTATACGTCATATCCTTGTTCTTCACCGTCTTACCCAGTTCTTGTGTGACTCGATATGTACAATTTTGAAAAAGCGCAGCGTGGTGGTAATGATGCAATACTGTGGGACAAATTTGGGACAACTGTATTTCGTGGAATACAATAGATTCAGTGCTTATGCACTATGAACATTCATTATTATTTTTTTTAAATCATGTTGAAATACATTGAAGAAGTTCAAAAGTCATGTTCTGGGCCAAGTGCCTTGCCAATGCAAAACAGTCAAATGGATTGTTATGTTAGGGTCCACTTACTATATATACACCAGTCAAAAGTTAGTACACACCTACTCATTCAAGGGTTTTTCTTTATTTTACGATGATCTACATTGTAGAATAATAATGAAGACATCAAAACTATGAAGTAACACATGGAATCATGTATAACCAACAAGCCAACCATTGCCTTGATGACAGCTTTGCGCACCCTGGGCATTATCTCAACCAGCTTCACCTGGAACGCTTTTCTAACAGTCTTGAAGGAGTTCAAGCATATGCTGAGCACTTGTTGGCTGCTTTTCCTTCACTCTGCAGTCCAACTCATCCCAAACCATCTGAATTGAGTTGAGGTCGGGTGATTGTGGAGGCCAGGTCATCTGATGCAACACTCCATCACTCACCTTCTTAGTCAAACCCTCTGTTCCTAGGCTGTCATTGAAAATAAGAATGTGTTCTTAACTGACTTGCCTAGTTAAATAAAGGTAAAATAAAATAGAAATAAATTACACAGCCTGGAGGTGTGTTGGGTCATTGTCCTGTTGATAAAAATTATAGTCCCAATAAGCACAAACCAGATGGGATTGTGTAATGTTGCAGAATGCTGTGGTAGCCTTGCTGGTAAAGTGTGCCTTGAATTCTAAATAAATCACAGTGTCCCAGCAAAGCACTCTCACACAATCACACCTCCTCCTCCATGCTTCACGGTGGGAACCACACACACAGAGATCATTCGTTCACCTATTCTGCGTCTCATAAAGACACTGCGGTTGGAACCAAAAATCTCAAATTTGGACTCATTTACACCTGTCAAATGTCCATTGCTTCTGTTTCTTTATCCCAAGGAAGTCTCTTCATCTTACTGGTGTCCTTTAGTAGCGATTTCTTTGCAGCAATTCAACCATGAATGCCTGTATCATGCAGTCTCCTCTGAACAGTTGATGTTGATATGTGTCTGTTACTTGAACTCTGATGCATTTATTTGGAATTCAATTTCTGATTTCTGAGAATGGTAACTCTAATGAACTTATCCTCTGCAGCAGAGGTAACTCTGGGTCTTCCTTTCCTGTGGCGGTCCTCATGAGAGCCAGTTTCATCATAGTGCTTGATGGGTTTGGCGACTGCACTTGAAGAAACTTTCAAAGTTCTTGAAATTTTCCAGATTGACTGGCCTTCATAACATGGACTTATTATACCAAATAGGGCTATCTTCTTTATACCACCCCTACCTTGATTGTATCAAATGCATTAAGAAGGAAATAAATTCCACAAATTAACTTTTAACAAGGAACATCTGTTAATTGAAATGCATTCCAGGTGACTACCTCATGAAGCTGGTTGAGAGAATGCCAAGATTGTGAAAACCTGTCATCAAGGCAAAGGATGGCTACTTTGAAGAATCTCAAATATAAAATATACTTTGATTGGCTTACCACTTTTTTGGTTACTACATGATTTCATGTGTTAATTCATAGTATTGAGGTTGTCGTGTAGAGTAGTCCAGAAGGCTACACTGAAAAACCTACAGTAACCTCTATCAAATAAAAAGATAGCGGAGCCACAAAAGTACTGAATCCGAAAGAGAAACAACAGTACTGCCACCAAAATAATACATTATGTGACAGCTATAATCAATGCTGCCCCATCAACAACTCAATCCAAAATGGTCCACCCTTGAACTGAAAGAGAGGCTCGTTTTGTAGGGGAAGCCCCTCCCATCAGAACATACCAAACACTAACTAATAAAGCAATTACCATCAAAGCCTACATTTTCCACTCAGCTAAACATCATGATGGCACTGTGATGGCACTGTGAAAGACAGCATCCAATTGGTTGAGTAGAGTGTTGCAGGCTATTTTGTAAATGACATCGCCAAAGTCGAGGATTGTTAGGACAGTCCGTTTTACAGGGTATGTTTGGCAGCATGAGTGAAGGATGCTTTGTTGTGAAATAGGAAGCTGATTCTAGAGTTAATTTTGGATTGGAGATACTTAATGTGAGCCTTGAAGGAGAGTTTACAGTCTTACCAGACACCTAGAATATGTGGACAACTACAAATAGCTAAGTCAGAACCGTCCAGAGCAGTGATGCTGGACGGGCGGGCAAGTGCGGGCAGCAATCGGTTGAAGAGCATGCATTTAGTTTTACTTGCATTTTAGAGCAGTTGGAGGCAACGGAAGGAGAGTTGTATGGAAGCTTGTCTGGAGGTTTGTTAACACAGTGTCCAAAGAAGGGCCAGAAGTATACAGAGGTGATTGAGTCCTGGTGAATCCAATAATCACTTATGCGCATGATGGGGGGAAGGCAGGTGTGCGGAATGATGATGGCAGGAGTGCGCAATGCTGAGGAGCCTGGCGCCCTCGATGGCGAGGGGGGAAGAAACCTTCATTTTTTGCAATCAGGATGAAGAGAAGATTTTGGATGATGCTGTGTTGAAAATGTTATCCATACTTTTCTGAATCTGGTCGAAATAATTATCTTTGTATTTTTGGCAAGTTTAGAATTCCTTCCATAATAATGGAAGCTACTAATAAAATTATTCAACATTTTTGATATGAGGCATTTTTCTCAGAAAGGCAATTTCAAGTCTAGGAATTCCTCTTTCAGGAAATAGCTTTAACTTTCAATAAGTAGATTATATTACTATAAATGTTTTCATGAAAATACATGATTTATTCATTTTAAAGTAAAAAAAAAACTTGGAATTTATTTGGACTTTTTTCAACAAAAGTCCTGTTTGATAAAGTAGCTCACAAATGGTATTTATATTTTTATTACATTTTCTGCTCTTTTAAATGCTGTACTCATATTGTAGGGATATTGGAAGCAGGGTGTTTACATGAGTTGAGTTACTTGAATAAGCAACTCTTTAAATATACTTATCTTCAGACTCGATTTCTTCAGTGCTGTTGGAGTCTTTCATTAGAACAACAGCCACCATGTACCATATCAAGAACATTGCACAGGAAGTGGCGAGTGGGTGCTAATTTGCTGATGTAGAGGGACATTTGGATGCTGCACTTGTTCTTTGGCCTCCACCGTGCTAGCCAATGTGTACATTATGACATGAAGTTTATGTAGATTATATATTATATTTTCTATGTCGAAGATGGGATGAAAGTGACCAGTGCCTGATGTCTGAGTGGGTCTTTGAAAGAAGTGTATGGGATGGGCCACGTTACAATCATGCAAAACATTTTAAATATTATTTCAGATAAAAACCCTTTTATTTAGGATCAAATGTTTAATCATTTAAATGTTTTATTGGGGGTGGGGGTGGGTTTGTAGTCACAAACGTGATGTAGTCATTTGTGTGCTGTGAATATGGGACAAAATACTTTTTAGTACCTAACATACAGTGAATTTGTCCCAATACTTTTGGTCCCTTAGAAATGGGGGGACTGTGTAAATAAGGGGTGTCATTTAGTTCACCCAATATGGATGACAATACCCTCAAATTAAAGCTGACAGCCTGCACTTTAACCTCACTGTCCCAAAACATTTGGAGTTCACTGTGTATATATATATATAAATAAAATTGAGATTTGTGTCACTGATCTACACACAATACCCCACAATGTCAAAGTAGAATTATTATTTTCGAAATTTTTACAAATTAAATAAACATGAAAAGCTGAAATGTCTTGAGTCAGTAAGAATTCAAACCTTTTATTATGGCAAGCCTAAATAAGTTCAAGAGTGAAAATGTCCCTCTCAAGTCACATAATAAGTTGTATGGTCTCTCTCTGTGTGCAATTAATGTTTAACGTGATTTTTAAATGACTACCCCATTTCTATACCCCAGATATACATTTATCTGTAAGGTCCTTCAGTCGAGCAATGAATTTCAAGGACAGATTCAAACACAAAGACCAGGGAGTTTTTCCAATGGTTTGCAAAGAAGGGCACTTATTGGTAGATGGGTAAAAAAAACTGACATTGAGTATATCTTTGGGTCAATACACCCATTCACTACAAAGATACAGGCGCCCTTCCTAACTCAGTTGCTGGAGAGGAAGGAAACCGCTCAAGGATTTCACCATGAGGCCAATGGTGATTTTAAAATGGTTACAGAAGATTAATGGCTGTGATAGGAGATAACTGAGGATGGATCAGCAACATTATAGTTACTCCACAATACTAACCTAAATTACAGAGTGAAAAGAAGGAAGACTATACGGAATAAAAATATTCCAAAATATGCATCTGTTTTCAATAAGGCACTAAAGTAAAACTGCAAATAATATTGCAATGATATTAACTACATGTCTTGAATACAAAGCGTTATGTTTGGGGCAAATCCAACACAACACATCACTGAGTACCACTCTTCATATTTTCAAGGTATCGGCTACATCATGTTGTGGGTATGCTTGTCATCAGTAAGGACAAGGGAGTTGTTTAAGATACAAAAAAATAAAAGAAAATGGAAGAGAGCTAAGCACAGACAAAATCCTAGCAGAAAACCTTGTTCCTGAGTGGCATAGTTACAGTTTTGACTTAAATAGGCTTAAAATTATATTGCAAGACATGAAAATGGCTGTCTAGCAATGATCATCAACCAACTTGATAGAGCTTGAAGAATAAAAAGTCAATAAAATGTGTGTAAATATTGTACAATCCAGATGTGCAAAGATCTTAGAGACTTACCCAGAAAGACTCACAGCTGTCATCGCTGCCAAATGTGATTCTAACGTGTATTGACTCAGGGGTGTGAATATTTATGCAAACAACAGATTTCTGTATTTTAATACATTTGCTAAAATTTCAAAATACATGTTTTCACTTTGTCATTATGCGGAATGGGTGAGAAGGAAAAAAATGTATTCAATCAATCTTGCATTCGATCTATTTAAACTATTTTTCAAAATGTGGAATAAGTCAAGGGTTATGAGTACTTTCTGAAGGCACAAACTATACAGACTGAGTAACATTTCAACTAACTATCTACTAACCGTAGCTCTAACCCTAACCTTAACCTTTATCCTAACCCTTATTATAAACCTAACCTTAGCAAGCTTATCAACAGATAGTTTGTTGATGGTATGACCATCTCTAGAGCATTTACAGATGAAGAGTTTGCACTATCCAAATAAAGTGTGACTGTCACCGATATCTCCAAACTTTCCACTTCAGTTTAGTAGGTATCCACTTTAGAAGTGAGCAGTGCAAGATAATAATTTACCGGTCTTAATTACAAGTCGAGGGCAGAGGTCATTTCCTCACAAACAATCTCTCAGATAGTAGTGGCCAACTCTTTCTGTTGTCGGGTGTTGAGTGCTGCCATGTTCCCAGAGGTGAATTGTGAACAGACAGAATATGCCTGATGCTGGAGCGAAATAGACCTGCTAATGATTCTTGCAATACAGTGAACGTCCCACACCATATTAACATGTTACATGTTGACAATTATTTTTAAATAAGTCTGTTAATTCATAGTTATTTTGCAAAGGAGAAACCCACACATTTCAATGCCACCGGAACCATAAGTAACAAACTCTTATGATAAACTATTAGGAATCCAAATACCACCTTATACCATTGCAAAACATACTTAATCAATTAGATACAATATGCAGTTTTTTGCCTTGAAAGAAAGGAAAGGAAATAAGCCCATATATTCCATCTGGACATGATTATGTGGAGAACCATCTCCATAAAGTATGTGAATGTGCCAAAGTTTTCCCTGAAACAGTGCCGGATCCCTGCTGGGGAGGACTATTACTGCTATTACCTTGAAGTACACTCCAGCCAGAAAAGGAGCCCCCAAGAACCTTTTGGGGGTCAAAACGATTGCCACTGTGGGGAACCTTTTCATTTTCATTTCAATAGTATTTTGTTATTTCAAGTTAGGGTTAGGGTTCCATTTTGAACCTTTTAAATAATATATTGTTACTGGTATTTACATGATTATCATTGTTATTGTTAATATTAATGTATTATACATTCATATTTTTATATAATCAATATTATTAATCAATATTTAAATATTATCAATATTGTATTGTAACAAAATGCTGACTTGTAGCAATGGAAGGCTACTTGGTTCTTTAAAATCACATACACTTACAGATATAGGATTTTCATTTGACCAGTATTGTCATAGCAAAATAATCCTGTAGCCACAGGTTTTTAATGTTTAGTCCATAATGTTGTTTGATTGGTGGTTAGGCTATTAGCTGTACATAAGTAGGCTACATGAAAAGTGAAATACTATTTATATAACCATGCTAGTACAGGTTTTCATTGAATTTATATAAATCACAAAGCTAGTCTGTATTTTCAGCGGAGAATGACATTTTTCTCAGTTACAAAAATGTGATCAAATTAAGATCCTACACTTGTATGTCAGCTTTTAACAAGGCTGCAGAACTGGTCGTGTTCAATCTTAACCTTTAATGACTTTAAAAGAGAACACAGGAATGATAACTACTCTCACAGGTGGCCAAAAAGAACATTATGAAAGCTACGTCTCCAATCTTCTGACAGAATACCACCACTAGAATACATATAGTTTAATATAAATACAATTTATCTACTGATAATAAACTAGGAAAACATTTTTTATTCAGTGATAGAAAAACCTGTCATTACAAACTCAATTTGCTTCATTTGGAAGGCTAGCTAGAGGACTAAAAAGGCACTACGCCTCACTCAAAGTTTAATTGAGGCACAATTCCCAATCCATCCTGCTTGCGGGATACTGCAACATGGATGGGGAGGGCTAAGTGGAAGCATTGAGATTGAGCCTTAGACTAGCTACATTTCTTTACTTCAGTGGGGCGGCAGGTAGCATAGTGGTTAGCGCTTTGGGCCAGTAACCAGAAAGTTGCTGGATCGAATCCTTGAGCTGACAAGGTCAAAATCTGTTGTTCTGAGCAAGGCCACTGCTCCCTGTTAATGTTGATTAAGGCAACAACAAAAAAACACACCTCTCTGATTCAGAGGGGTTGGGTTAAATGGGAAGACACATTTCAGCAGAACACATTGAGTTGAACAACTGACTAGGTACCCTCCTTTCCTTGACTTGGTTGCTGAGCCTGTCAGGCAAATCCACTAGTAAAAAATACATTTTAAATTCTCCGCACGTGCCAGCAACAAGGGTCCTCCAAGAACCCCTCAACTAACCAAAGGTGCAAATAAGAATCCATTGACTAGCAAAGGTTCCTTGAGGATATCCTTGGTAAGAGTGAAGTGTGTGCACACATGCCTGTGCACGTGTGTATATGTTATTTGTGTTGGGTCACCTCTGTTTACACCAAGGTAAACCGTGATATTGTAAAGTTATATTTGACACATCAAATACTTTGTTTCTCTGTCTGGCCCTCTGTAGAGCCTCCGTTCTGTAATAAAGTGAAAAAAAAGTACTATCAGCAATTTTGGGCAGTAAGCATTATGACATTTTGATCTAGTATCTATTGTTAACAGTTAGCTTTTCCAGATGTTCATAACCAGTGTTCTGCAACAGTATGGAATTGGGAGCAGATTGACTAGCTCTTTCCCAGCTCTCAACATGGCCTTCAAAAGTTTGTCATCAAAAACTCAAAAATGTTCTCAAATAGACAAGCCATAAGGTGCTATGTAAGAAAAAATATCAAATTTGAAAACATATTTTAAAAAATGTGTCAATCCCCATGTGACTTAGAATTGTATTTCCGTAATATGATATTAAGTTAGCAAGTGTGGACGAAAGGCACCATTGTGCCTATAATTTTGGAACTATTGAACATTATTGATCAATATTCCTTTATTTTGCTCTCCTTTCACGGTGAGCAACAATACTTTGAGATGTAGATCCCTGAGCAGTAGTACTGTAGTAGTGGAAATATAAGTTGTTGTTGTGGTGCTATCGAGTAATAGTAGTAGTACTGTAGTAGTTTGTAAAAGCAGAAGTAGTAGTAGTAGCAGCAGTAACAAGGGTCATAATGTAATGATAATGTTATGTCCATTGTAGGCTAGGCATCTGTGCTTCCTCTTCCTCATGTGCTTCCCTTTGGCGTGGGGTGGCGTCCCTGGTCCATGTCGGCACTCTGTGACCAAGGGTCACCTCCTCAACCTCAACTGCCTGGTGAGGACACCTCATACCACACCAAATCATGCAGTAATATCAACAGACTCTACAAACTAAATATCAAGTTGAGATACAGATAATTAAAATCACTCAAACAGTCATAAGTCATGCCTGAATGTATTGATGTTAAGGTTTCCTCCCAAGTTAGACTTATTTTATTGTTCTAAGGTCATTTCTTTACCTTATGTGACCCACACACATAACTAATGAGAACTATATGTGGCAGATGGGAATTCTGTACGGCTGCATGCCTACTCCTACTTTCCTCCTGGAGAATCATAACTGCCCAATTCTACGCTTCTGTTTTAAATGTCAATGTTTGTATCTTTGTTTGCCACGTAGATTGATAATCAGTTGGAGAATGGCTGGTCAATAACCTACGTATTCACTGAGCGCCAGAGTTTGGTGAGTATTTCCTACTTCACTGCAATTACATCTTTCACAACAAAATGACTTTGATTTGTGCAGATAAAGAATGGTATACCAAAGATAAACAACATCACAATCAGTCAGTGTCAAGACAGTCCTACACTTTCAAGATGTGCCAGGCTGGCAAACTGATTGAAACTAATGCTCTCACATCTGTCAAGGAGATTCAAGTCCATTACATCTCTTGCTCCTTTCGGCCTTTACGCAATAGTCTAATTGCATTTAGAAGACAAAATGTAATCCCATGAAAGAGCCCTTGGTTGTTAATAACCTGGAAGGGAAATGGTTTGAAAATACTTATAAACTGTGTGAAGTTACAGGAGGTAAACAGAGAGCGAGAGAGCTGTGTGGTAGCATGGAGTCGGGATGCCTTCCCTAATTTTAACTTGCTGGTTAACAGTTTAAAAGTTTAACAGTTTAACTTGCCCCAGTTTATGGTTTATGGGTTAACAAGGTCTCTGACAAATGGAGGTCTGATTTAAAGGTTTTCTCACCTGGGGAGAGGAACAACCACTTCAGTGTGGGCAAGTGATGTACCTTACAGACAGACCATATATTACCATAAACAGTGGGGCAAAAAAGTATTTAGTCAGCCACCAATTATGATGGTGCAAATAAATTCATTAAAAATCCTACAATGTGATTTTCTGGATTTTGTTTTCTCAATTTGTCTGTCATAGTTGAAGTGTACCTATGATGAAAATTACAGGCCTCTCTCATCTTTTTAAGTGGGAGAACTTGCACAATTGGTGGCTGACTAAATACTTTTTTGCCCCACTGTATATTGTTTCCCCTGGGGAGGGCAACATGCAGGGGAGGTCTTTAGGGGGATCTCAGGGGGTTAGGACGTGTTTAGACTGAGAGGAAAGCATGTAAGACATATTTAGGAAGGTGTGTGGTTAAGTGTTGTATCTGACAGACAGGCTATAATAGTTCAAGAGAAGCTGTTGATGTGTTGGTAATGTTTTTTTTCAGTGGGTAGATTAGCTGTAAAATTGCAGATAGATTGTAGCTTCCATCAATGTAATTGTCTGCTTCACTTCCAATCCCCATATATTTTTTTGCAAATATCGTTCAAAAGTTTGGGGTCACATTGAAATGTCCTTGTTTTTGAAAGAAAAGCACATTTTTTGCCCATTAAAATAACATAAATTGATCAGAAATGCAGTGTAGACATAGAAAATGTCTATTGTAGCTGGAAACGGCAGATTTTTTATGGAATATCTACATAGGCCTACAGAGGCCCATTATCAGCAACCATCACTTCTGTGTTGTCAAGAAATTGTCAAGAAACTGAAGATCTCGTACAACGCTGTGTACTACACCATTCACAGAACAGCGCAAACTGGCTCTAACTAGAATAGAAAGAGGAGTGGGAGGCCCCAGTGTACAACTGAGCAAGAGGACAAGTACATTAGAGTGTCTAGTTTGGCAGTCCTCAACTGGCAGCTTCATTAAATAATACCAGCCTCAACATCAACAGTAAAGAAGCAACTCCGGGATGCTGAACTTCTTGGATTAGCTAACACAAAACTGCCATTGGAACACAGGAGTGATGGTTTCTGATAATGGGCCTCTGTACGTGTATGTAGATATTGCATAAAAAATCTGCCGTTTCCAGCTACAATAGTAATTTCCAACATTAACAATGTTTACACTGTATTTTTGTTCAATTTGATGTTATTTTAATAGATGCTTTTCTTTAAAAACAAGGACATTTCTGTGTGTCCCCAAACTTTTGAATGGTAGTATATACAGTGAGGAGAACAAGTATTTGATACACTGCCGATTTTTCATCTTTTCCTACTTACAAAGCATGTAGAGGTCTGTACATTTTATCATAGGTACACTTCAACTGTGAGAGAAGGAATCTAAAACAAAAATCCAGAAAATCACATAGTATGATTTTTAAGTATAAGTATTTGATACATCAGAAAAGCAGAACTTAATATTTGGTACAGAAACTTTTGTTTGCAATTACAGAGATCATACGTTTCCTGTAGTTCTTGACCAGGTTTGCACACACTGCAGCAGGCATTTTGGCACACACCTCCATACAGACCTTCTCCAGATCCTTCAGGTTTCGGGGCTGTCGCTGGGCAATACGGACTTTCAGCTCCCTCCAAAGATTTTCTATTGGGTTCAGGTCTGGAGACTGGCTAGGCCACTCCAGGACCTTGAGATGCTTCTTGCGGAGCCACTCCTTAGTTGCCCTGGCTGTGTGTTTCGGGTCATTGTCATGCTGGAAGACCCAACCACTACCCATCTTCAATGCTCTCACTGAGGGAAGGAGGTTGTTGGCCAAGATCTCGCGATACATGGCCCCATCCATCCACCCCTCAATACGGTGCAGTCGTCCTGTCCCCTTTGCAGAAAAGCATCCCCAAAGAATGATGTTTCCACCTCCATGCTTCACGGTTGGGATGGTGATCTTGGGGTTGTACTCATCATTCTTCTTCCTCCAAACACGGTGAGTGGAGTTTAGACCAAAAAGCTCTATTTTTGTCTCATCAGACCACATGACCTTCTCCCATTCCTCCTCTGGATCATCCAGATGGTCATTGGCAAATTTCAGACGGGCCTGGACATGCGCTGGCTTGAGCAGGGGGACCTTGCGTGTGCTGCAGGATTTTAATCCATGACGGCGTAGTGTGTTACTAATGGTTTTCTTTGAGACTCTGGTCCCAGCTCTCTTCAAGTCATTGACCGGGCCCTGCCGTGTAGTTCTGGGCTGATCCCTCACCCTCATGATCATTGTTGCCCCACGAGGTGAGATCTTGCATGGAGCCCCAGAACGAGGGTGATTGACCGTCATCTTGAACTTCTTCCATTTTCTAATAATTGCGCCAACAGTTGTTGCCTTCTCACCAAGCTGCTTGCCTATTGTCCTGTAGCCCATCCCAGCCTTGTGCAGGTCTACCATTTTATCCCTGATGTCCTTACACAGCTCTCTGGTCTTGGCCATTGTGGAGAGGTTGGAGTCTGTTTGATTGAGTGTGTGGACTGGTGTCTTTTATACAGGTAATGAGTTCAAACAGGTGCAGTTAATACAGGTAAGGAGTGGAGAACAGGAGGGCTTCTTAAAGAAAAACTAACAGGTTTGTGAGAGCCGGAATTCTTACTGGTTTGTAGTTGATCAAATACTTATGTCATGCAATAAAATGCAAATGAATTACTTAAAAATCATACAATGTGATTTTCTGGATGAAATTTTTTTTTTGATTCCATCTCTCACAGTTGAAGTGTGCCTATGATATAAATTACAGACCTCTACATGCTTTGTAAGTAGGAAATCCTGCAAAATCCGCAGTGTATCAAATACTTGTTCTCCCCACTGTATATACTACCATTCAAAAGTTTGGGGACACTGCTCAAAAAAATAGAGGGAACACTTAAACAACACAATGTAACTCCAAGTCAATCACACTTCTGTGAAATCAAACTGTCCACTTAGGAAGCAACATTGATTGACAATAAATTTCACAGGCTGTTGTGCAAATGGAATAGACAACAGGTGGAAATTATCGGCATTTAGCAAGACACCCCCAATAAAGGACTGGTTCTGCAGGTGGGGACCACAGACCACTTCTCAGTTCCTATGCTTCCTGGCTGATGTTTTGGTCACTTTTGAATGCTGGCGGTGCTTTCACTCTAGTGGTAGCATGAGACGGAGTCTACAACCCACACAAGTGGCTCAGGTAGTGCAGCTCATCCAGGCTGGCACATCAATGCGAGATGTGGCAAGAAGGTTTGCTGTGTCTGTCAGCGTAGTGTCCAGAGCATGGAGGCGCTACCAGGAGACAGGCCAGTACATCAGGAGACGTGGAGGAGGCCGTAGGAGGGCAACAACCCAGCAGCAGGACCGCTACCTTCGCCTTTGTGCAAGGAGGAGCACTGCCAGAGCCCTACAAAATGACCTCCAGCAGGACACAAATGTGCATATGTGTGCGCAAACGGTCAGAAACAGACTCCATGAGGGTGGTATGAGGGTCCGACGTCCACAGATGGGGGTTGTGCTTACAGCCCAACACCGTGCAGGACGTTTGTCATTTGCCAGAGAACACCAAGATTGGCAAACTCGCCACTGGCACCCTGTGCTCTTCACAGATGAAAGCAGGTTTACACTGAGCACATGTGACAGACGTGACAGTCTGGAGATGCCATTGAGAACGTTCTGCTGCCTGCAACATCCTCCAGCATGACCAGTTTGGCGGTGGGTCAGTCATGGTGTGGGGTGGCATTTCTTTGGGGGGCCGCACAGCCCTCCATGTGCTCGCCAGAGGTAGCCTGACTGCCATTAGGTACCGAGATGAGATCCTCAGACCCCTTGTGAGACCATATGCAGGTGTGGTTGGCCCTGGGTTCCTCCTACTGCAAGACAATGCTAGACCTCATGTGGCTGGAGTGTGTCAGCAGTTCCTGCAAGAGGAAGGCATTGATGCTATGGACTGGCCCGCCCGTTCCCCAGACCTGAATCCAATTGAGCACATCTGGGACATCATGTCTCGCTCCATCCACCAACCAGCCACGTTGTACCACAGACTGTCCAGGAGTTGGCGGATGCTTTAGTCCAGGTCTGGGAGGAGATACCTCAGGAGACCATCCGCCACCTCATCAGGAGCATGCCCAGGCATTGTAGGGAGGTCATACAGACATGTGGAGGCCACACACACTACTGAGCCTCATTTTGACTTGTTTTAAGGACATTACATCAAAGTTGGATCAGCCTGTAGTGTGGTTTTCCACTTTGATTTTGAGTGTGACTCCACTCAGATCTCCATGGGTTGATAAATTTGATTTCCATTGATAATTTTTGTGTGATTTTATTGTCAGCACATTCAACTATGTAAAGAAAAAATGTATTTAATAAGAATATTTAATTCATTCAGATCTAGGATGTGTTATTTTAGTGTTCCCTTTATTTTTTGAGCAGTGTATATGCACATACATATTTACAAATATATACTTTATATACAGTGCCTTGCGAAAGTATTCGGCCCCCTTGAACTTTGCGACCTTTTGTCACATTTCAGGCTTCAAACATAAAGATATAAAACTGTATTTTTTTGTGAAGAATCAACAACAAGTAGGACACAATCATGAAGTGGAATGACATTTATTGGATATTTCAAACTTTTTTAACAAATCAAAAACTGAAAAATTGGGCGTGTTCAAATTATTTATTTGAAACTGAACACTAACTAGAAAATAACAAAAGGAATAACCGAAACAGTTCTGACAGGTGATACAAACACTAAACAGAAAACAACTACCCACAACCTAAGGTGGCAAAACAGGCTACCTAAGTATGATTCCCAGTCAGAGACAACAAAAGACAGCTGTCCCTGACTGCCGAAACATAGAAATACAAAAACCTAGACATACAAACATAGAATGCCCACCCAAATCACACCCTGACCAAACAAAAATAGAAACATACAAAGCAATCGACTGTCAGGGCGTGACAGCCATATATATTTCAACTGTGATGTGATGTTTCACAAAAGATCAAAAACTTTCTTTTCTCATTGTTCCCACAGATTTTTAATTGAAAATAAACATTTTTGCTAAAAGTATTATTATAGTGTTGATAAATTGACTATGACTTTTCAGATCACCAAGTAGTGCTATCTGCAGGGTTAGCTCCAGGTAAATATTGCAATTCTTCAGCCATTTCTGAAACTGTTACCAAAAACAAGCTACAAATGATTCTGTCTCTTCGCCGTAAAATCTGCAGAGCTGGGAAGGTTGTATCCCCCATATAAATAACATTATATTGGTTGCAAGAATTTTGTATAATAATTTAAATTGTAAAAACTGAAGTTTGCGTATCAGTCCATAAACCATGTGCAATGGAATCGGTACGTCAAAAATCTCTTCCAAACTATTTTGAAATTTAGATCTGTCAATTCTTTGGTCCTTAAATGAAACTGGTATACTTTTTATTTATCACAATTTTCTTTAACCAATTATGGTCTTTGATGCAGGGCTGACAGGCAAGTTCCTTACTTTGCCCCTTTTCAACTTTCCTCTTCCATTTTTGCGGTAATGCTGCAATTAGTTGTTTGTCATAATTTCCATATATTTTTGTTAAATGCATGTGTGACATAATCCCACCAGGCATATTTATGATGTAATTTATGAAGATTATACTTTTTTTTTTAAATTATAATGTTTTTTTCTATCAATTACTTTATTTGATTTTAACCACAATATTTATTGTATTATTTGTTATGTCTTTTCTGGTGGATTAAAATTTGATTTGTTTGTTTTAAAATAGCGATATTTGGGAGATGGTTTCATTTTAAAATAACAAAGTGAGAGGTTGAAATCTTAAAAAAGGATAAAGAACATTCATGAACATAGGGTGAGACATTCTTACTCATTTCCTAGAGAACCAGTTTGGATTTAAGTATAACATTTGTATGACTGAAGCCTTTACTGAGAGTTCTAACTCTTTAATATTTAATCATTTCTGCCTTCTGAATACAAATTAATTATATAAATAGGCCCTTTTAATTTTGTCTCACTTGCCATTCCAAATAAAATGGAAAATATTTTTAACAAACAATTTAAAAAACTGTTTGCTAGGTATAGGCAAGACCATGAGCAAATAGGTAAAATGACTAAAAAGTTAGGCTGATTTTTCCACAAATAGACACCTTTCCATGTTAGCAATATCTTACCTATTTTTAACTTCCTATTAACATTTCCTGGAGTGAGATCGTTTATTTAGTTTGGGAAATGTATACTGAGTATATCCACATCACCATCAGACCATTTTATTTGCAAACTACATGGTACTGTAAAAGTCATACTTTTTTGTGATCAAATATGTAAATAGTACACTTATCATAATTTGGTTGTAATCCAATGATCCAGAGTTTGTGGAGGGATCCAAGTTGTGGATTTATAAGAAAACTTGAATCATCAGTGTACAATGACACCATTGCTTTTCAACCCTGGATTTCTAATCCCTTGATATTATTGTTGGATCTGATTTCAAATCAACATTTATTTGTCACCTGAGCCGAATGCAAATAGTCTGTGTAGCCATTTGAATAGCTGTTCAGGAGTCTTACGGCTTGGGGGTAGAAGCTATTTAGGAGCCTCTTGGACCTATACGTACCGCTTGCCATGCGGTAGCAAAGAGAACAGTCTATGACTAGGGTGGCTGGAGTCATTGGCAATTTTTAGGGCCTTCCTCTGACACCCCCTGGTATAGAGGGGGAATAGGCTTTGTTGTGCCTTCTACATGACTGTCTTGGTGTGCTTGGACCATGTTAGTTTGTTGGTGATGTGGATGCCAAGGAACTTGAAGCTCTCAACCTGCTCCACTACAGCCCAGTCGATGAGAATTGGGGCGTGCTCGGTCCTCCTTTTCCTGTAGTCCACAATCATCTCTTTTGTCTTGATCACGTTGAGGGAGAGGTTGTTGTCCTTGCACCACACGGTCAGGTCTCTGACCTCCTCCCTATAGGCTGTCTCATCGTTTTCAGTGATCAGGCCTACTGCTGTTCTGTCATCAGCAAACTTAATTATGGTGTTGGAATTGTGCCTGGACATGCAGTCATGAGTGAACAAGGGAGTACAGGACGGGGCTGAGCACGCACCCCTGAGAGGCCCCCGTGTTGAGGATCAGCGTTGCGGATGTGTTGTTACCTACCCTTACCACTTGGCGGCGGCCCGTCAGGAAGTCCAGGATCCAGGTGCAGAGGGAGGTGTTTAGTTCCAGGGTCCTTAGCTTAATGATGAGCATTGAAGGCACTATGGTGTTGAACGCTGAGCATTTTCACATAGGTGTTCCTTTTGTCCAGGTATGAAAGGGAGGTGTGGCGTGCAATAGAGACTGCATCATCTGTGGATCTGTTGGTGCAGTATACAAATTAGAGTGGGTCTAGGGTTTCTGGGATAATGGTGTTGATGTGAGCCCTGACCATCCTTTCAAAGCATTTCATGGCTACATACGTGAGTGCTATGGGTCGGTAGTGATTTAGGCAGGTTACCTTAGTGTTCTTGTCCACAGGGACTATGGTGGTCTGCTTGAAACATGTTGATATTTCAGACTCAGACAGGGAGAGGTTGAAAATGTCAGTGAAGACACTTGCTAGTTGGTCAACGCATGCTCGTTGTACACGTCCTGGTAATCCTTCTGGCCCTGCGGCCTTGGGAAAGTTGACCTGTTTAAATGTCTACTCACATCGGCTGCGGAGAGCGTGATCACACAGTCATCTGGAACAGCTGCTGCTCTCATGCATTTTTCAGTGTTACTTGCCTCGAAGCGAGCATGCAACTTATTTAGCTCATCTGGTAGGCCCGTGTCACTGAGCAGCTCTCAGCTGTACGTACCTTTGTAGTCTGTAATACTTTGCAGGCCCTGTCACATCCACATAACAACACTGTCATCTCAGATTTTCAAAATATGCTTCTCAACCATAGGAAAACAATAATTTGTGTAACAGCAGCTAGCTAGCGTAGCATTTAGCGTTAGCATTAGCGTTAGCATTCAGCAGGCAACATTTTCACAAAAACCAGAAAAGCATTCAAATAAAATAATTTACCTTTGAAGAACTTCAGATGTTTTCAATGAGGAGACTCTGTTAGAGGGCAAATGTTCAGTTTTTCCTGAAAGATTATTTGTTTAGGAGAAATCGCTCGGTTTGGTGCGTCACGTTTGGCTACCAAAAAAAAATAAAAAATCCAGTCATCAAAACGCCAAACTTTTTTCCAAATTAATTCCATAATATCGACTGAAACATGGCAAACGTTGTTTAGAACAAATCCTCAAGGTGTTTTTCACATATCTCTTCGATGATATATCGTTCGTGGAAGTGTGCTTTCTGTCCTGAATCCCAGGAGAAAATGACCGCAACTGAAGATTACGCACCAATTTAGACAAAGGACACCGGGCGGATCCCTGGAAAATGTAGTCTCTTATGGCCAATCTTCCAATGATATGCCTACAAATACGTCACAATGCTGCAGACATCTTGAAGAAACGACAGAAAGCGCAGGCTCGTTCCTGGTGCATTCACAGCCATATAAGGAGACATTGGAAAAAAGAGCTTCAGAAATTCTGCTAATTTCCTGTTTAAAGTTTCATCGTGGTTTCGCCTGTAGCATGAGTTCTGTGGCACTCACAGATAATATCTTTGCAGTTTTGGAAACGTTAGACTGTTTTCTTTCCAAAGCTGTCAATTATATGCATAGTCGAGCATCTTTTCGTGACAAAATATTGCGCTTAAAACGGGCACGTTTTTTTATCCAATAATGAAATAGCGCCCCCATAGACTCAACTGGTTAACGAGCCTAATGCAATGGTAAATCTAAGCACAGGTGGTAGCGATATAGCTTCTGGGGTGTGTGAGAAATATTTAAGCTATTTTCACTATCTCAATTATCACAGCACTTGCTGGCGTTGCTGCGGAATGACTGGGTTTTGATGATGAAGTCGAGGAAGTGTCGAGGCTTGGCCAATCAGAATGTGATCCATGGCAAAATGTGTGGTTGATTCATGTTGTGTATTTCCGGACTTTTATGCATTGCCTTGGAATAAACTCCAATTTCAATGTTAGTCCATTATAGTTTGTTAAATGCCTTACAGAAGCAAAATAACAAAATGTAGATCTATCTTTGCTAAATACGTGAACTTGAACCCATTTTCAGACTACATTGTTCTAAGTAATAGGCCTAATGTATTGCATTATGGCTGAGCATGAACATGCCAAGCATTGTCAATAATCAAGATTAAATGCATTACTGATAAACACTAAGAATGGGAATGAGAATAAATAATTCGAATAAATTCTAAACAAAACCAAACAATAACTTGTTTTAAATAGGCTACCTCACAATTAAAGGCCCCATAATTTCTCCCCGTGGGAATATAATATTTAAACAACCCAGACTATGGAGCGTTTTACGCACATCCATGCATTTAGACCTGCATGTCTAAAATAATGTGGGCCATACAATGCATAGATATAAAGGGAATATCAGCTCACTGTTTGACCACTCTCAAACTTGATATTTCAATAAAGCTTTGGTGATTAAGATTTATTTCCAAGCGGTTTCAGGAGTCAAAACCTTTATCGACAGTTTGGACTACTTCGGTATTGAACTGGAAAGGTTCAAAAAGGAGCCTTCATTGAGAGGAGGGGAGGCTATGCTTGATTTTTGAATCCCCCCAAAATGGGAAAAAAACAGTCATTTTTTTATGTTTCAAAAGCACATTACACTACTCTTGTTCCATGCGGATAACATGGCTGGATAGGCTGCGCTTCTGCTGTTAAAATCGATGCCATAGCCAACTGCGTTCCTGCTTTTGGTTGGTCTTAAACATCCCTATTTTCGCTGCCTAAAATTAGCACTTCGGGATTATGTTTTTTAGGACACACGTCAAATATTTCCAACCTGCACATCGGAGCGCATACGAGCTGATATAAAACAGATAATTTACCGAAACTGGCGTTAAGACTGGAAATGCCAGTGCGCCCGTTTTACATGAAGAAATTGTAAACTTTTCCGTTTGACACTATCGCCACCTCAAAGCCAGCCGAAGATTGAGCCCTTAATCGGACATGGTAGAAGTATAATCTTTTATTAAACCCATAACCATGTGTATGAGGTGCATACTTTTGTTTCAAATTAGATTTGTTTAAGACTACCAAGAAACACTGTGTGAGCCAGATTTAGCCCACTGCAGTAAAATACTAAAGTTGTTCTTGAAAACGCTCATTATTTACCAACTGCCTCAGACCACTTGAAGAACAGTTGTGTATACAGATCTCTGCAAAACCTTGAATCAAGATCTTTATCTGTCTCTCTGTAACCTCCAAATACTTCAAAACAAAGTTGACTACAATTACAAAGTTGCCAATGTCTTTGCAAATGTTGCAAAAAAATACACTGCTCAAAACATAAAGGGAACACTAAAATAACACATCCTAGATTTGAATGAATGAAATATTCTTATTAAATACATTTTTCTTTACATAGTTGAATGTGCTGACAACAAAATCACACAAAAATTATCAATGGAAATTGATAAAAAAAAGTCTGGATTTGGAGTCACACTCAAAATTAAAATGGAAAACCACACTACAGACTGATCCAACTTTGATGTAATGTCCTTAAAACAAGTCAAAATGAGGCTCAGTAGTGTGTGTGGCCTCCACGTGCCTGTATGACCTCCCTACAATGCCTGGGCATGCTCCTGATGAGGTGGCGGATGGTCTCCTGAGGGATCTCCTGCCAGACCTGGACTAAAGCATCCGCCAACTCCTGGACAGTCTGTGGTGCAACGTGGCGTTGGTGGATGGAGCGAGAGATGATGTCCCAGATGTGCTCAATTGGATTCAGGTCTGGGGAAGGGGCGGGCCAGTCCATAGCATCAATGCCTTCCTCTTGCAGGAACTGCTGACATACTCCAGCCACATGAGGTCTAGCATTGTCTTGCATTAGGAGGAACCCAGGGCCAACCGCACCAGCATATGGTCTCACTAGGGGTCTGAGGATCTCATCTCGGTACCTAATGGCAGTCAGGCTACCTCTGGCGAGCACATGGAGGGCTGTGCGGCCTCCCAAAGAAATGCCACCCCACACCATGACTGACCCACTGCCAAACCGGTCATCCTGGAGGATGTTGCAGGCAGCAGAACGTTCTTCACGGCGTCTCCAGACTCTATCACGTTTGTCACGTGCTCAGTGTGAACCTGCTTTCATCTGTGAAGATGACAGGGCACCAATGGCGAATTTGCCAATCTTGGTGTTCTCTGGCAAATACCAAACGTCCTGCACGGTGTTGGGCTGTAAGCACAACCCCCACCTGTGGACGTTGGGCCCTCATACCACCCTCATGGAGTCTGTTTCTGACCGTTTGAGCAGACACATGCACATTTGTGGCCTGCTGGAGGTCATTTTGCAGGGCTCTGGCAGTGCTCCTCCTGCTCCTCCTTGCACAAAGGCGGAGGTAGCGGTCCTTCTGCTGGGTTGTTGCCCTCCTAAAGCCTCCTCCACATCTCCTGATGTACTAGCCTGTCTCCTGGTAGCGTTTCCATGCTCTGGACACTATGCTGACAGATACAGCAAACCTTCTTGCCACATCTCGCATTGATGTGCCATCCTGGATGAGCTGCACTACCTGAGCCACTAGAGTGAAAGCCCCGCCAGCATTCAAAAGTGACCAAAACATCAGCCAGGAAGCATAGGAACTGAGAAGTGGTATTTGGTCACCACCTGCAGAACCACTCCTTTATTCGGGGTGTCTTGCTAATTGCCTATAATTTCTACCTGTTGTCTATTCCATTTGCACAACAGCATGTGAAATGTATTGTCAATCAGTGTTGCTTCCTAAGTGGACAGTTTGATTTCACAGAAGTATGATTGACTTGGAGTTACATTGTGTTGTTTAAGTGTTCCCTTTATTTTTTTGAGCAGTGTATATACAGTATCAGTCAAATTTAGACACACCTACTAATTCAAGAGTTTTTGTTATTTTTACTATTTCTACATTGCAGAATAATTGTGAAGACATCAAAACTCAAATATGAAATAACACATATGGAATCATGTAGTAATCAAAAAAGTGTTAAACAAATCAATGTAGCCACCCCTTGCTTTGACAGCTTTGCACACTTTTGGCATTCTCTCAACCGGAGGAATGCTTTTCCAACAGTCTTGAAGGAGTTCCCACATATGCTGAGCACTTGTTGACTGCTTTTCCTTCACTCTGCGGTTCAACTCATCCCAAACCTTAAAAATCGTGGAGGTTTTGGGTCATTGTCCTGTGAGAGTCCCACTAAGCGTCTTCACTGTATTTCTGATGAATTTGATGTTGTTTTAATGGACAAAAAATGTGCTTTTCTTTAAAAAATAAGGACATTTCTAAGTGGCCCCAAATTTTTCAACGCTAATTTTAGATTAAGGTTGTAACGTAACAATATGTGGAAAAGGGAAAGGGGTCTGAATACTTTCTGAATGCACTGTATGTGGTTCGGTGACCCTCATGAACCGGCACAAATGTGAAACTTTTTGTTTTTGTTGTATTGTTGGGGGGCATCTAAGAGGCAGTATATGTGAAGATCAGTTGTCTCTGAAGTTATTGGGAAAGATTGACTGTCAGAAGGACAACGTCTCGCGATGAGATGATCGACCACTGAGAGGGATGGGGGCAAACTGAGAGTAAATATATTATATATTCTGGTGTGAATATATATATTCACACCAGAATATATATATATTTAAACATTGGAATATGCTCAACTCTTGCCTCTTTTTCAGTTATCAAAAAGGCCTTGCAGTGCAAAACCCTAACACCAATTGAGTGAGGTGGCAAGCCTTTTCAAAGGGAGGAATTTCCCACTTTTTTTTCAGATACTTGTCTACAGGGATGAAACAATATGTTGAAACCAGAGGTTTGAGCCTTTTTTCAGCCCTTTTTGGAAGACTTCAAAATTCTATCTAAGTATATACGCTAATGCATCAATTAAAAGTTAATGGTGCATTTTAAGAAACTTCAAAGTTATGGTAGCCACAGTCCTTAATCCATTTCAGGGCTAAACTATCTCTAGAATAGTCGTCGCTAGATCTTCCTTGTTGGTCCTGTTAAACAGGTGAATTGCCTCTGGCACAAATGAGGCCATATGCCTATTGGTGGAGCACTTCAGACAGTGCAGGTGGCGTCCAAGGGGGAGCAGTTGGATCTGCGGGTTGAGGACATGGGTGCTGTCCCCCAGCATGTCATACATCTTCCTCCTGGTCTGCTGCTCAAAGAAGGAGGCACCACAGTGATCTTAGACCAGGTATTCACTATGGCTTAGAGGCGGTCCTTCTCTTGACAGAGAGGGATGTGAACCAGCATTTTAAAGAGAAACACAGAACACGCTCTTAATGAAAGAACTGTAAAAGGTTTACAATATAGATTTGTGGACACTGAATCAGTTCAGTTTCTGATGAAGTATTGCTCTGATGGGCGTTTTTGATGATGGCGTCTGTGTTTTGTTCAAACTTCAGGTTATTATCAAAGATATCTATACTGGTGCACAATGTCCACCTGCTCACCATGGATGATCACCATCCAGGGGGGCGTCCTTTCCTGAAGTCAACAACCATTTCCTTCGTCTTGGACACATTCAACTCCAACAGCGCGCTGTCACACAATAATGATGTCCTGAAGGGCTGGGCTGTGGTCCTGCTCAGACCCTGAGAGGAGTTAGAGAAGGAATGTGTCATCTGACAGTCATTGGTGTAGAAAATGTAAAAAAGGGGTGACAATACACACCATTGTGGTGAACCTGTGCAATTGAGTAGGGTGTCTGACATTAACATACACTCTCCGTGGCCAGTCAGTTAAAAAATCCATAATCCATTAGAAAAGGCAATGGTCAAGATTGAACTGTGAGTCAAGTTTTCTGGCTAGGACGGAAGGCTGCATGGTGTAAAATGCAGATGAAAAGTCCAGAAACAAAGTCCCTCCTGCTCTCCAGATGTCTGTCGATGGTATCCATTAAAAACAGCTTGATGTCGTCCACACTTCTCTTTGTGCGATACACGAACTGCAGGGGATCCAGAAGAGCAGGAAGTGCATTCATTTGGTATTATAGGGGCTTTTTGAAAGGGTTAAAAAGGTCTAATCTTTCCAAAATTTCATATGTATGGTTTGGCGACCCTCATTAATGTCACATATGTCAAAAGCCGGTGTTTCTGAGGTGTTCTTTTCCACTTGTTGGAAGACTTCCAAATTCAATCTAGATAATGGTATTTACCCTTATGTAGTCTATGAAACTCTTCAAGCTTTTAGGGTTGTATGAATTGAACTTCTCCCAAAAGTATTGTTGGGTGGCATCTATGGGGCAATATACAGTACCAGTCAAAGGTTTGGACACACCTACTCATTCATGGGTTTTTCTTTATTTTTACTATTTTCAAAATTGTAGAATAATAGTGAAGACATCACAACTATGAAAAAACACATATGGAATCATGTAGTTACCAAAAAAGTGAGATTCTTCATAGTGGCCACCCTTTGCCTTGATGACAACTTTGCCCACTCTTGGCATTCTCTCAACCAGCTTCATGAGGTAGTCAAGCATTTCAATTAATAGGTGTGCCTTGTTAAAAAATAATTTGTTGAATTTCTTTCCTTTTTAATGTGTTTTAGCCAATCAGTTGTGTTGTGACAAGAAAGGGCTATCTTCTGTATGCCACCACTATTTGGTAAAAGAACAGTTCAAATAAGCAAAGAGAATTGACAGTCCATCATTACGTTAAGACATGAAGGTCAGTCAATCTGGAACATTTCAAGAACTTTGAAAACTCCTTCAAGTGCAGTCGCAAAACCATCAAGCGCTATGACGGAACTGGCTCTCATGAGGACCGCCACAGGAAAAGAAGACCCAGAGTTACCTCTGCTTCAGAGGATAAGTTCATTAGAGTTACCAGCCTCAGACATTTGATCCCAAATAAATGCATCACAGAGTTCAAGTAACAGACACATCTCAACATCAACTGTTCAGAGAAGACTGCGTGAACCAGGCCTTCATGGTCAAATTGAGGCAAAGAAACCACTACTAAAGGACACCAATAATAAAAAGAGACTTGCACGGGCCAAGAAACACAAGCAATGGACATTAGATCGGTAGAAATTGTCCTTTGGTCTGATGAGTCCAAATTTGAGATATTTGAGTGAAGGAAAAGCAGCCAACAAGTGCTCAGCGTAAGTGGGAACTCCTTCAAGACTGTTGGAAAAGCTGTCATCAAGGAAAAGGGTGGCTACTTTGAAGAATCTCAAATATAAAATATATTTTGATTTGTTTAACACTTTTTTGCTTATTACATGATTCCATGTGTTATTTCATAGTTTTGATGTCTTCACTATTATTTTACAATGTAGAAATAAAGAAAAACTCCTGAATGAGAAGGTGTCTCCAAACACTGGTACTGTATGTGAAGATCAGCTGTCTCTGAAGTTCTCGAGTCAAGATGATTTTGACTGTCAGTAGGATTGCATCTCGCAATGGGTTAATTGACTACTGAGAGGGATGGGGGGCAAACAGAGTTGATTTTATACCAGCGGGGCCAACAGGGACTTGTCTTTCACACTAGAATATATTTTTTTAAGCATTGCAATATGCTCATCTCTTGCCTGTTTTTCAGTTGTGACTAAGGTCTTGCAGTGTATACACTTAGCACCCATTGAGTAGGGTGGCAAGACATTTCAACGGGGGAACTTCACACTTTTCTTCAGATTCTTGTCTGCAGGGATGAAAAGAGGCACATACAGTATGTTGAAACCAGGTGTTTCTGAGCCTTTTGTTTAGCCCTTTTTGGGAAGACTTCCAAACTCAATCTAGGTAAGGGTATGTATCCATGTGTAGTCGATAAACCCTTCGATAATCCCTGGGGGATTTTTACTCAAACGTGTCTGTGGAGATGCATATGTGAGTCTCACGCCAATCAGACCATGGATATAAGAAGGCTTGCCCCTGGACACTTGTAACTTCAGTGGGTGGCTGGGCGTGGCACTGCCAACATCAAACTTGATGTTGGGCCAATCGCAGCATCAATATATTACAAATGGCCTTAGGACCTTATCAAGTATATTAACAAGTTAGGCGTGGCCACCCCATCATCATACTTAAGGTAAAAACAGGATATCCAATTTGAAAATGGACAACTGCAGTGCATTCGGAAAGTATTCAGACACCTTGACTTTTTCCACATTTTGTTACATTACTGCCTCATTCTAAAATGGATTAAATACATTGTTTGGCCACCCACCCAAACTGAGCAATCGGAGGAGAAGGGCATTGGTTAGGGATGTGACCAAGAACCCGATGGTCACTCTGTCAGAGATCCAGAGTTCCTCTGTGGAGATTGGAGAACCTTCCAGAAGGACAACCATATCTGAAGCACTCCACTAAATCAGGCCTTTATGGTAGAATGGTAGAGTGGCCAGACGGAAGCCACTCCTTAGTAAAAGGCACATGACTGCTCGCTTAGAGTTTGCCAAAATGCACCGAAAGGACTCTGACCATGAGAAACAAGATTATCTGGACTGATAAAACCAAGATTGAACTCTTTGGCTTGATTGCCAAGTGCCATCCCTACGGTGAAGCATGGTGGTGGTGATTTTTTTTTTCAGTGGCAGGGACTGGGAGACTAATCAGGATCAAGGGAAAGATGAATGAAGCAAAGTACATAGAGATCCTTAATGAAAACCTGCTCTAGAGCGCTCAGGACCTCAGACTGTGGGTGAAGGTTCACTTTCCAACAGGACATCGACCCTAACTACACAACCAAGACAACGCAGGCGTGGCTTTGGGACAAGTCTCTGAATGTCCTTGAGTAGCCCAGCCAGAGCCCGAACTTGAACCCAATCGAACATCTCTGGAGAGACCTGAAAAAAGCTGTGCAGCGACGCTTCCCATCCAACCTGACAGAGCTTGAAAGGATCTGCAGAGAAGAATGGGAGAAACTCCCCAAATACAGGTGTACCAATCTTATAGTGTCATGCCCAAGAAGACTCAAGGCTGTAATCGCTGCCAAAGATGCTTCAACAAAGTGCAGAGTAAAGGGTCTGAACACTTTAAAAAATGTAATACATTTACAAAAATGTCTAAAAATCTTGAGATTGATGAGGGAAAATAAAGATTTAATCAGTTTTAGAATAAGGCTGTAACATAACAAAATGTGTATAAAGTCAAGGGGTCTGAATATTTTCCAAATACACTGCATATTCTCGGTCCAAGACTACAAGTACAGGCCTGGATGTGACATCCAAAAGCCCATTTTGTCACCTATTTCCACATCTATATAATGTAAAAACAAATATATATATATATTTAAAAGCCCTAACCCTGGTCTGCTTTTGGAAAGGAGATTCAAGTCTCAATACAAACCAGTGTTAAAAAATGCAGTGACGATAGGTTTCTTTTTCCTTTGAAACACAGAGTGAAGTCTGTTACATCAAAGCAGCATTTCCACAAATCCTGGAGCTTCTGAACACACACTTCAAGTATGTCAGGAAATCGGACAACGGGCGCTATGTCAAACTCCTGAAAAAGGTCATATATGACCTCTACTCCCAAAACTGCATACCTGAAATTAATGAGGAGATTGAGGTGAGTGCTACTTACTTATGAGCTTTCCTACTCTAGTCCAGGAACAGTCTCTTCCAAAGGTGTTTTGGATTGTGCCAAGGTGCATCATGCAAAATGCATCATCATTATGAGGTGGCAAGTGACACTTTGCAACTTGACAATCCTATGTCTTGAAAATTTGTCTGCTGACAGGCGAAGTGAGAGGGTGTACTCCACCTAAAATCTGTCCAAGAAAATAAACCACGAATTGAGGCATTTTTGTATGGAGGTCAATGAGTTTTGAATTTGGTTAACAACAAAATGTAATGGTTAGGTTGCAATGAATGCACTGATATAAGTGGACGTAAGTGTCATTTCGGCAACTTAAAAAAATGCTACTTTATATAGGAGTTGGGCCTGTTTTTTTACACGCTTATCTGCCCTCTCATTGGTTAGAATGGTCCCACCTAATCTCGCCTCCCCCCGCTTGCCGTCAATGTATTTCCATTAGAGTGGTCACCCGACTATCTTGTCAATATAATGGATAATCTTTGCTGCTCACTTGCAAAACATTTGGTACTGTATCAACAGTACACCAAAGGAAAAACTACCAAAATATATTTTTGGGGTTGATTTTTCCTTTATTTTATGAGAACCCCTTGTCCAACATCCTCACTGTGAAGTTTGGGCTAGCTAAATGGCTAGTCGTATCCATGATCAAATATTAAATTAACCCCAATACAAAACAAATGACTTGATCCAATCAGTGATTGATTGAAAAAAATCTTAGTTGATTTCCTGCAATCAAACTAAATATTTTGAAATAGTTGAAATAGTAATTTGTTTTAGAGATCTTTACAAAACCCTTTCAAACTTTTAAATACTCTAAGACTTAAGCCAAGATTGCCAATAGCCAATGCAGTGGCTTTGAAAACAGACACTTTCATTTTGTGAGAAAACTGTATATAATGATCTACAATAGCCTGCTCCTCTGGCAACTCCCTTCACTGAGATCTGAGTTTTCATCATTAGAAACATTCATTAAGCATGATGTATTATTCAATGAGTGCCATTAAAAACCCCTTGAAAGTGTTTCAGGAGGTTTTGAATTGTTAGTAGGGAATGAATGTGACCCGTTCCATCTCCTCTCTCCTGCCGTCCATGTCACAGGACACCCCATTGAAGTTTGTCAGAATGCACAGCACCTCGCCCAGAGAGGCTCTGACGAAAGCCCGGGGGGTCATTGAGATGTACATGACCCTGATGACCAAGAGCAACGGGCCCGTCGACTGGAACTGTGAGGAAGAGTATGCAGAGGATTACCAAGAATCCACCACTGCCCTCCCCACCCCCACCGCAGGTAGCCGGAGATGAAAACTAATAATTATGATAATATCTATTAATAACCATATTCTAAGAGATAGGTAGTCGTTTTGTATAGTTTTACTGGTGGTTTCAGTCTCCCATAACTACCACATACTTTATTGATTGTTATTGCCATTTGTCCCCCGTAGTGATATATTTTATGAGCATAGGCTGGAAAGATCATCTTTCATTTGGATCTGTCAACTTGCATGTTATGAGGAAAATACCTAAATTAACACCAGAAAATCTCGAAAACACACACCTCAACAATGCCTCATGTTAAAAAGCCAGCAATGCTCCCAGAAATTATTAAGAGATTCTGTGTATATGTTTACTTTGCTGTTTCAGAAGAAAACATTTTGCCACCCATGATTACTCAAAGCTGTTTTCAAACTGTTCTCTTAGAGCTATTTACTCTAACCATTCCCATGTCCCTGTCCTCTGCCCTAGCTGAACCTGAACCTGAACGCCAGTGTACGTGTCCGACAGTGGGTCCGGTAACCCCTGATGTCTCCCTGGTGTCCCACAGCGTATGGAGCAGTCCCCCACAGCCCACCCTCTCCCAACTCACCTCGATTGTGCCTCCCAGGCTGACTCATCCATCCCTGGGTACCAAGGGCACTGAGCCCCGGGTGTTCCTGGTGAGTTCTGGTACCGTAAGACCCCCCTTCCCCAGGGAGCTGCAGCGGACTGTCCCCGATGGACGTTCACTTGGAGGGGGCAGAGAGGGGGATATACACTGGGACTTTCGTCCACCTTCACCCAATGGAACTGAGTCAGATTCGGGACTCTACCAGGCAGTTGCTGACACCCCGTCTGCCACAAATGAACCTTCCCCGTCTTCCCCTCCTAGTCTGGTTCTTCTGGGGACCGTTGGCTCCCATGACGAGACATTTTACTACCCCCAGACTGAGAGGATAAGGGAGACTTCCACAGCCCGACCAGCAGGGAGAGGAGCAGCAGGCTCACCCCACAGTCACTTCGCTGTTGCTGGGGCCAAGCTGGTCACACCAGTCCCTTTCCTTTACAAGTTGATTGGCATCACCCCCAGTAGTGATGAGAGCACTGCCTATGTGTTGGCCAAGAGGTCGCTGGATGCCAGGAATTATGGAATACTTCAGGATTGGGTTTCAACAGAGACCCCTCATCTAGACGACACTAGAGAAAAATACCCAGGCACAGAGAGATATTTACATGACTGGAACCCTCCGATTGAAAGCACTACGACCGAAGCATCTCCACGTTTGAAGATGACAGTGGAGGAGCCAGACAAACTACACACCACTACAGAGGCACACGACCAAGTCACGAAGACTGAGCCAAACCATCCTAGGACATCCAATAAGGAAGTATTCAGCACAGGTAAAGCAAAGCACCCTGTTTAAACTACTTTGTGAATCCAACGGATTCAAACTACACACAATCAATTTCATAGAGATTAGCAATTTATTTGACTGCACTGGTATTAACCCTCTAGAGTCTAAGCCCTGTCTAAGCATGGGGGGTCTGTCCTAAATCTGAGAGATATAAAAAGAGCAGGAAACTATATATATATATATATATATATATATATAATGGTGGTAAACCAGGGGGTTTCGTCAAGACGTTTACACAGATCAGACACGGACAGAGTAGGATTAGCTCGGTTTCAAGGGTGTGTATTTAAACAATAAATTAAAAGAAAAGGTTAGGTCTCCCCCATGAGACCTTCTCTGGGATACTGTCTTCGGGCTCTGGGTCTTGCTCAGTACCTTGGTCTCTCAGAATCTCGTTCGGGATGCCCACCTGGCTAAAGAGGTGGAACAGCTCCCGGGTGATTCCCTTGGATACCACCGGCCGTAGGGGAATGGCCTCGGGATACCGGGTGGCATAATCTACCACCACCAGGATGTACCGCTGTCCTCGTGCTGTTTTTACCAGGGGTCCCACTATGTCCATGCGTTCAAAGGGTACCCCGATGATCGGTAGGGGGACCAGTGGGTTTCGGAAGTGTGCTTTTGGGGCAGTGAGTTGACATACATGGCAGCTGCGACAGTAGTCTTCCACGACCCTCCTCATCCTGGGCCAGTGAAACTGGGAGGCGATCCGTTCCCGGGTCTTCTCCATTCCCAGGTGCACCCCCAACAGGTGGGTGTGGGCCAGCTGAAGAACGGTTCCCACGTACCGTTGGGGCAGCAACAATGTAGCTGTCCATCCAACGCTATCACTTGGGCTGCGGCAGCTTTCACGTTCGGATCCTCCCACTGGGCCATCCCGAATTGTCCCATCAGTTGGCCCCCAGCGCGTGTCTTGACTGGCCCCTCGAAATCGAGGAGGGGAGGCTGGGCTCCTCCTCTCGTGGTTCCCTGGTGAGGGGGGCGGGTTCTGGCGCCCCCTCCGACTCCGGACCCGTAGATACAGGTTGGTCAACTCCGGGCCACACAGGCGATGGGTCGTCCCTCTCCTCTTCGGCCGGCTCGTATCTTTTTCTTCAGCTCGTGCCCCATAGGGCCGCGGACAGCGGACAATCCCGTCCCACTAGGACAGGTACCGGATACTCTGGTACTGCACCCACCATCATCAGCAGCTCCCTTGTGGCGTCATGATGTTGGTCCATACGGTTGCATACCACTTTGTGTCTCCCTACCACATTTAGTCTCAAGGTTCAGCAGGCTCGTGGTTACGAGCGTAACCATACATAACCATAGAGCTTCCGTGTCGTGTCCGTCAACCGTGAATCACCGGGACCATGGGTGCAGTTGATTCATGGTGCACCCAACAGGAGGTGACATAGTTCACTGCGTGACCCACCTCACCTCGGGGACTAGATAACTAATAACAAGTGAGTTGCAAAAAAACAACAACTGTGCCACTCACTAGATGAAGATCATTTGCAAATTAAGTTTGAAAGAGTGCGAAAGTCAATATTGAAAAGGGTGTTGCTAGCAAATGAGTAACATCCACCTCGAAGTTGATAACAGCTACTGCAGCTGCTGTCGCCGTTGTCACTCTACTACAACACAAGCTGACTAACGTTACTAGTATTAGCATGAGAAAACTACTGCTTGCGCCACTGATTGTTTTTTCTTGCGCTCTCAGTAGTGACCTGTCTAAGCCTTTAAGAAGGCCTAGACACGTCTCTTTTTTAAACTGTCCCACCCATTGCAAGTCAAAATGTGATTGGTTCACTCCACTGTCACTCCAAGATTCACCTCTAATACAGTTGAATCAAAGACAGTACAGTATGAAGCTAAAACTGCTTCTACAATAGAATCTCCGATCACACTTGTAGACAATGTTATGGCGATGTTGGCTAGCAAAGCTCATGCGTACTAGAAACACTTCTACTAAGGTTGTCTCTCGCCAAACTGCCATGTGCAAAGGCACTCCTTCGATATGAAGTTGTTTTGCATGAAAATTAAAACATGTCAGTTTGTTGCTTTCATGAGGTTGGAGTAACTTAAGACATTGGCTCGAATCTAGGTTGTGCCTTTAGATTGATAAAATGTAAAGCTAAGGAGTCATTTTTCACATCCATCATTGACTTCTCAAAGCCTAAACCCCGCCCTTTGGTTGGTTTCGCTCGCAAAGGCCTTCTGTCCAGCTTCTGAAGGCCTTGCCAATGGCTAGCTGAGCTAGCTATATATTTCTACGCAGAGACCACCAAAGAAAATCGCGATTGGATATTTTTTCTCTTCAGTATTAACCCTTCTCTTTCCAAGACAAACTGAAGAGATGAAATCAGAAGATCATTAAAAGCATTGTAAAGATGTTATATAAATGACAACATTTTAGTTTGAATTGAATAAATGCCTAGATGGCACTCATGGTTCCCCACTGCACTTTGTACCATCAAATAAATGCCCTTGAGCTTTGAATAAAGATTCAGTCTACAAACAATGGCTCATGTTCTTCCTCATTCTCCCTCAGATATCCTGTCAGAGAGGACAGCTGCAGACGATGCTCCTATTTCAGAAAGGTCCAGTGAAGGCTCAGTGAAGGAATTCCGACACGGGAAAACTGGTCATTCCGATTTAAGCATCTCCTACCAGACAGCCTTTATCATTGCAGCAGTGTGCAGCGGACCAATCCTGATCATTACCCTATTCTGTCTCAGTGAGAAGAAGGTAAGATGGATCACACACTGAACAAGATATGCATTTTTTGGTCACAGATACTTTTTAAAAAGTCAGTCAGTATCTGGTGTGACCACCATTGGCATCATGCAACGCGACACATATCCTTTGCATGAAGTTGATTGTGGCCTGTGGAATGTTGTCCCACTCCTCTTCAATAGCTGTGTGAAATTGCTGGATATTGGCGGGAACTAGAACACTGTCGTACACGTCAATCCAGAGCATCCCAAACATGCTCAATGGGTGACGTGTCTGGTGAGTATGCAGGCCATGGACTGAGGAATTTTCAGCTTCCAGGAATTGTGTTCAGACCTTTGCAACATGGGGCCATGCATTATCATGCAGAAACATGAGGTGTTGTCGGCGGGACAATGGGCCTCAGGATCTCATCACGCTATCTTTGTGCATACAAATTTGGCATCGATAAAACGTAATTGTGTTCATTGTCCATAGTTTATGCCTACCCATACCATTACCCCAACGTCGTTGGCAGTACATCCAATCGACCTCACAACCGCAGACCACGTGTAACCATGCCAGCCCAGGACCTGTACATCCTGCTTCTTAAGGGTGGGCTTATTTCAGGCAAAGTGAGGGCTGCCCTTGGAGCCAACTACCTTGGTACCAATGTGGAGCCGATGAGCAAAGGTGCATTGGCACAATATGGGCAGTTTACATGGGTCTAATGTTTTAACCCTCATTGGGCCCACATTGTGCCAATGTGGGCATTGTGTGCTGGGAAAAGAGTTGATTATTTCAAGCAAAGTGAGCGCTGCCCTCACAAGATATGGGCTATCCACACTGGGACACACTGGGGCAATGAGTTGATGAGGAAAGGCACATGGGCCCAATGTGGGCAGTCTGCTTGAGGCCAATATTTTAGACCGCATTGTGTTAATCTGGACATCTTTGCTGGGTTAGTGCTTAATCCAAAGTTAATGAAACACTGAAAACAGCCTGAAGTGATTTCAGTAGCACTTCATTCTGTAATGCTGTGTCAGACAGTATTTTTTTGGTATTTCAAAATGACGGGGTAATTGACAGATTTTGTACAGTCTTCAAAGAATTCCCTGCCATTGATAACATACAATTGTGTTTGTTGTCCGTACCTTATGCCTGCTCATACCATAACCCCACTGCCACCATGGGGCTCTCTGTTTACCATGTTGACATCAGCAAACCTATCGCCCACACTTCACCATACACCTGGTCTGCAATTGTGAGGCTGGTTGTACGTACTGCCAAATTCTCTAAAACGGCGTTGGAGGCAGCTTATGGTAGAGAAATGAACATTCAATTATCTGGCAACAGCTCTAGCGGACATTCCAGCAGTCAGCTTGCCAATTGCACGCTCCCTCAAAACTTGAGACATCTGTTGCATTGTGTTGTGTGACAAAACTGCACAATTTAGAGTGGCCTTTTTTTGTCCCCAGCACAAGGTGCAGAATCATATTCTTGATATGCCACACCTATCAGGTGGATGGATTATCTTCGCAAAGGAGAAATGCTCAATAACAGGAATATAAACAAATTTGTGCCACAAAATGTGAGAGAAATAAGCTTTTTGTGCATATGGAACATTTCTGGGATCTTTTATTTCAGCTCATGAAACATGGGACCAACACTTTACATGTTGCGTTTATATTTTTGTTCAGTGGTAGTTTACATCTACCTCTAACAGTGGGGAAAAACCATGCTAACTCTTCCCTCTCTGATTCCTAAATGAAAATCGAATTACATTTTTTTTCTTCCAGAGACTCCAAGCCCTTATCCACAGTACCAGCATAATTGAAAACCAGAGGTACATTTATTTAATTATATCCTTAAATGTCATGGTGGTAAAAATAGAAAACATAATGAACAGTGGAGTCCTTTGAAGGCTATTTACACTAAGCTAGTATACTAAGCTATACTATATATACTATATATATATATACTATATATATATAGTATACTAAGCTAGTATACTCGGCTATTTACGCGGCACTATTGCTAAGCAACCACAGCACAGACATTATGGCATTGGTGTGCTACAGCTACAGAAATTGTCAGTGTGTGATCATTTGCAACTTATAATGAACTCCAACTCATGTCGATTTTTCCTGTAAAGATATATGGAAACCTACATTATAGGCTATATAAATGTTAGACAGCAGCATTTATTGGTATGTTCAGTGTTATCCTAGTGATCCTGGTGTCCATCCCTATGTCCAGATCAATGAATGTATTGTTTCAGATAATTGATTAGGATAAAACTGCAGAAATGGTCTGTTCTGTTGCAACTTATTTTTACATAATGAATATGATACCTCACCCTCACAATGCCATTGTCTAGTCTGCACTGAAACCTAACCCGTGTAACATGTTCCACAGGGCATGCAGCAGCATTGAGGACATTGAGCTACAATATTGTAAAGCCAAGGATTGAGAGAGCTGGTAAGAGCCACTACCCTTCCTTCCCACTTCTGAAATGCAAAATTATTTTTGGATGTCATTAGAGAAGATCTGAAGAGTTTCACTCCAAAACGCTATATATCAATTTTCATAAACATCGGTAAATTAGGTTTTATTGTTTGATGGTTTCATTTCAGAGAGACAAATAATGTTTTTTGCTAAATGCTATCCATCAAAATTAACAAAATATATATTTTTTTGATACATCCACAAATGATACTTAAAAGGGTGGAAAAAAAAGATTCAATACAGAAATATGAGATCTGTGTGTAAAACATTTACATTTTACATTGAGAGTTTGGGACGATAAGTTCTGAACCCATATTGGTTTGAATGGTGCTAGAAATGTTTATGTTGTATTCTTTTGAACTTAACAACATGAATTGGGGTATTTAGAGTACTATATACATAGAGAACATTGAAGGAAATGTACATTTGGATAAAAATGCAGAAATTTAGCAGAGTGACTACAGTAAGTGCAATGATCTTAAGATAGATAGGTGAGACCACCACTATATCACCGTCAAATATACAGGATACAAATTCTATAAATAAAAACATTGAGAACAGTTATATTTTACACACACATGGAGGTACGTACACATAGGCAATTATTTCTGACGGAAATGCACAAATGTGAAAATATGTGGAAATAACATCTTGAACCCTTATTCCGCTTCAAGCTCTTAAAATGGCCAGGGTCTGGTTTTGCTTTGAGTCTCATTTCAAATGGTATTTATGTGTCTCAATTACTCAAGAAGGGTATCTGGGATTGCGGCCCCATATTTGGGATTGACTGGACCCCTATTGAGATCGGAGAGAAACAGTGTAATACTATTCCTAGGGACCTGTGTTTAGGACAATGATGTCACATGACCTGGATTCTAACTTTTATTTAAAGCTTTGTCAGCCAACTGTCCTTTTTCTTTGCGTCAATTGGTCAAGCATCAACCCCAGACAATTAATGTCAGTGTTGGTGTAATTCTCTTTCCTACACAATGCTTATAATGAAAGGTTAAAATCTAGGTCATGTCACATGATAGCCCATAACCGGAGGTGTAAAGTAACTAATTACAACTACTCTCGTTGCTGTAATTGAGTAGCTTTTCCGAGAACTTGTACTTTTGAGTGTTTTTCAGTAATTGTATTTCTACTTGAGTGTTTGTATTTAAACTCATTTACTTTTACTCTGAGTAACATCTCTCTCCCTCTCTCTCTCTCTCTCTCTCTGTAGGATTGGTTTAACCTGGCAGTAAGAGATAAACAACCACGTAATTCATCAAACAAGAGAAGACATGGAAATTTGGCAACTATTTAACTCTTGTGAAAGTTTTCCATTTTTGTATATAAATATATAAAAAATGTCTAAAGGTACCTATTTTTATACAAATTAAGTTTATATTGCTTGAAAGATTTAACAGAGAATCATATGCTCTCCAAAATTACACAATATCTGCATGCTTCCCTTTTGCTGTCAAAAAGGTTTGAGTGAATTTATCTGTTACACACAGCGTTAACTTGACTCTCAAAGACTGTTTGGACAGTTTCATGCCCACCACACACACAGCTTTGATCTTCCATGAAATAGAATGGACCAAACAATCCTCCAAGTTTTGACCTAGTAGCCATCAGCGCAACAGTGCAAGTCAACATTAAACTAAAGGAAGTCTTTCCATGTGACTGAAAGAGCCTCATGACATTGTTCAATGGAGTTGGGCCCATGAGCCAAAGCAATACAAGGTGTCATCACCCCAAGAGGACAGAGGATGTATTTTTGGAGATCAATAGATTAAATTCAAACAGATTAAATACAAACAGAACACCCATAGTTATTTGTTTTGAGTGTACTCCCTACATGCCATGCAGCATACTATATTCATTTGACTTCTGATATTCTCTTGTTTTATCCCTACCAAATGAAGAAGAGGATTTCAATCTGTCTCTCATGCCATGATGCCAATGAAATTGTGTTATAAAACGAGTAATTTGGATTCTGGATGCTGATTGGTTGATAAGAGTTAGTTATTCACAATAATCCAAGACAAATGCCAGTTCCATTTTGATTATCATTGTGCATCCGCTGTCCCACAGCTGAGCCAGGCAATTCATAAACTTTATATCACAGTAAAAAAAGCATATACACATTATTTCCCTTTACTTCTAGCCTATCATTTGATTTTCAACAGCAGAGATTTAAACATGCTTGTTTATTATTGCCTGAAATGTTTTAGACTATAGGATACCTAATCTTACGCTTTCAAAGTTAGACAATATCGGCCTACTTCCCTTTTTATTGTGAAAAAGGTTTGAGGGAATTCGTTAGTAATTATTGTATACCAGTGGTCACCAACCTTTTGAGTCAAGATCACTTTGAGTCAAAATGCAAGCACAGATCTACTGCTTGGATTATTTTCAACATAGCTTAAACAACGTAAGCCTATGCAACATTAACCTATTAAAAACAGTACTGTCGCAGTAAGGTTTGTGTTGTAGGCTATAGGGCCAATACATTATCACTGCATATTGGCTTTGCTTGAATTGCCTTGCCAATTAATGTTGTTCAGACCATTTAAAAAAAAAATATTTCAATATTTGAGGTAGGCTCCATGATCACACCAGGTAATAAATATTTTTATTTTACTGGGCTGATGGTGCCTGCATCTGATGGTCAGTCTCAGCGGAGGGAGAGCTGCAGACTGAGGGTCCGCCTCTCAACGTCCCTTCGCTCTCCCTTTCTTCCACTGACCAAAATGGAACACTGTCTTCCAGCTGATGGCAAAACTCGAGTCACACTGCATTATTCCTGCGTCATGCAACAATGTATGTTGTTACTCCTATGAACAGAGAAAGTTAAATGTTCCTTGATATTAAAAAAAGACCAAAGCCGCTAATAATAACAAAACAAGCTTATCAATACACTTCCCTACTCATTCATTAGGGTGCAAGTGTTAAATTCCCCAGCAAGAAAATCAAAAATGGTCGCTCAAACAGAAAGGGGAACTTACAAAAAGTCACTGACAACAAACAAACAAAACAAGTGAGGTTTTAGGAAGGGTTCGGAAAGACACTCATGAGGTTGTCCACAGAAAGTTGACTACTGGGACCTAAAATAAACCCACAATGAGCACCCACTAAATTAGCCCAAGAAGAAGCAAAAACCAAAGAGAATCCACGTGAAAACGTAAAGAGGAACCAATCCAAAAAGCGGAGCAAAACTAAAACGGGGACGATCAGATAAAGGCTTGTTTTTCTAGAAATCAGAATAGGGAGCGCCAACGAAAGGTGTTGAGCCTCTGTCTCTCTCAAGAACTTTAACATGAACTCGCTCATAAAAACAGCAGCTCCTTACAGTATTAATTGACACTCTCTCTCTAGTCATGGTTTTAAAAGTTTGGAAATCTCACAGTATCAACTTCGCTGTAGCTTTTTTAAATGCCTGCTACATTACTGCAGAGAAATCGGAGCAATTCCGATTGGCCAGCGGTAGGCCTATAGTGCACTTGATTTGCTCTCTGGCCCGCCAGGAGGGCGGATTTGTACCTTCAGACACATGAAATCGTTCCACATGTAAATCGGAACATCGCCTACATAAACGTTTGGTGACCGACTAGAAAAGCCTTAGAAATCAACCAGTCGATTGCAATCGCCCAGTTGGTGACCACTGTTACACACAGTGTTAACTTGACTCTCAAAGACTGTTTGTATGGTGTCATGCACACCACATAACTTTGATATTCCATGAAATAGAGGATTCTCTGTCACTGAGAAAATATTATAGACGTCAAGAAAGCCAGTCAGTTGATTATTGACAAGTTTTTACAACACAATTAGGTTCAGCTTGATATCTCCCTTTAAATAAAGGACACACCGTGGCTGTCTTCGAAGCAATACGAACCACCCCAGAGAGGAGAAACAGGTTAAAAAGGTCAGAGAAAGGCTTGGCGATGAAAGGGGTAGCAATGTTAAATAAGAAAGGGTCTAAACCATCTGACCCAGATGGTTTCTTGGGGTCAAGTTTAATGAGCTCCTTTATCACCTCGAACTCAGTGACTGCCTGCAGGTAGAAAATTTGTAGCAGGGCAGGGGAAAAAAAGAGGGAGGAGCATCGGGGCTAGTCACATTAGAAGGGGTGGGAGATGAGGAATGTTGGACGGACAAGGATGCATGGCTAAGTCAAATTGGAATCCTGACTAATGAAGTGGTGATTAAATAGCTCAGCCATGTGCTCCTTGTCAGTAACAACCACAAAATCAACATTAAGGGACATGGGCAGCTCTGAGAAGGAGGGTTTATTCTCCAGGTCTTTAACCGTTTTCCAGAACTTCTTGGGGATAGACCCACAGAGAGAGAATTGCTCCTTAAAGTAACTAACCTGCCGGATACCCTGAGTGCACTTATTTCTCATTTGCTTAAATGAGAGCTAGTCAACCTGAGTGTGTGTGTGTTCCGAGCCTTTCGCCAAATGGAATTCTTGAGGTGGAGTAACTCTGCCAGAAAACTGTCGAACTAGGGGCTGAACTTGTTTTTAATTCTCATTTTCTTTATGGGGGTGTGTTTCTTAACAATACCACTGAAAAAAAAGCCAGGTCATGAAGGAAGGCTTGCTCAATAAAGTTTTTTAGCAAGCTTCTATGACAAATCAGGACATGCCATTTCACCTTAGCAGCCGTTACAAACACAGGCAGTAAAACAGTGATCCCTAAAGTTATTACAGAAAAACAAGACTGATATGTCAAGACTGATACGATTATTTGTGAGGATAACTTCAAGGAGAGTAACCTTTTCTTGGTGTTTGGAGTCATACCTTGTAGGATTGGTAATAATCTGAGAAAGATTTAGGGAGTCCCATTGCTTTAGGACTTGTTCAGGTGGTTTAAGCATGTCCCAGTTTAGGTCACCTAGCAGAACAAATTCAGTGTTCGTGTAAGGGGCGATGAGAGAGGTTAGGGCATTTAGGATACAGGCCTGTGCTGATGGTGAACAATAACTTCCAGCAAAAGTCAACAAAGAGCTACTTGAAAGGTTAATGCTTAAAACCAGCTAATCAAATGTTTGGGGGACAGACTTGCTGGAGACGACCAAGCAAAGAAGGTGTTCCTTGGTAATGATTGCCACTCTACCACCTTTGGAAGATCTGTCTTGCCGAAAAAGGTTATAACCAGAACGATTAACGTCAGTGTTCAAAACACTATTTTTTAACCATGTCTCAGTAATGACCAACACATCTGAATTGGAGCTGTGAACCCACACTTTCAATTGATCCATTTTAGGTAATAAGCTTCTAGTGTTAACGTGCAGAAAACCCAGGCTTTTACGAGAGCAGAAATCAGTAAATCAGATATCAGAGCACAAGTGAGAATAGGGGCCAGCAACAGTAGATGGGCCAGGGTGTAGATGCACATTTCCAGATATCATCATCAGTAATACAATCAGGGCATGGCAGAGGATAGGGAGAGTTCGGGGTGTTGATTTATGACAGTTGAATGTGCATTAGATGGCAACAAGACCATATTGTACAGCAATTTCATCAGGTAAGATGAATACAAAGCTGGCGAGAGGTGGTTAGAACAGGATAGGTGGCCAAGAGTCTGTGTAAGTGTCCTGAGTGTGGGAACAAACATATTCTGTCCCAAGGTCGGGTAACCAAGCAAGTTCATAGCCAACAAAGCATACAGGAGTCATGAGGCAAACAACATAAAGCACAATAAAAAAAATAGTCAGTGTGCTGGAGGTGAGCGAAAGCTTGGGCGAGAGGGGGGTGTGGCGAGGGCTCCTGTACCAGACAGGGGGAGACAGGCCAGGGCAGACGGTGAATAGATCACCAGGTGGAATCCAAGCAGCGGTGCAGCAGGCAATGGGAGTAGGTGTCAAACCCACCTGTAAAAATATTTTTTTCGGGAGGCAGATTCCTTGTAGAAAATCCACGCTAGCTAGCTAACGTAGCTAGCAGGTCTTGGTCCACCATTTTTTTCCACGTTGAAAAGGAAGTCATTACCTAGCTATAGCTTTTCAGTTTCAGTACACCTCTTCACTTAACCCTTGTGTGGAGTTCATGTTCGCAGGTCTGATGGACCCATGACATTATTGGGTTTTTAAAACAATACAGCCATAACAATTTACGTAAAAATACCTAATACTTTGATGTTGACTAATATCAATGGTTAATATTTTCCATTTACATGTGATTTTTGTAAACAACAGTCAATTATAATCAAGACATTGGTGGAATGAATCACGTTTATCTTGAACAAATATAAATGAAACAGGGTTTCATCACTATTGATGTTTATTGCTTTGAACTGAACAAATTGAAAGGAGTAATTTAACAAACAGTATTTTAATTGAACACAAATTATGGACGGTCTACACACCACATGATGGACAGAGTTTTACTGTGTGTGTGTTTCAAATGTATTTCTTACACGTGATGCATGTGTACTGTGTCTTCCTGTCCTTCTTGGGTCCACACAAGCGCTTCTTCTTGTTGCTTCCGGCTGCAATCTAGAGTGATGTAAAAACTTAGTTCAGGAATTTTACTAACATCTCACTCACATATATAGTTAGAGCAGGCCAAGGTAGTAGAGTCAGACACACACAAATGCAACATCACTCACACATACTTCCGGTATTGGAGTTGTTTGTTCTGTGGGTCGGGCGGATTGGGCACCAGCATCCTCCTCCTGAATCCTCCTCACGATGGCTGCAGAAGCTGGGGTCCTTGGGATATGTTGCCTCCTCTGGATTTCTGGTCTTACCAATGCCTTGCCCAACTCCTCGAGAAAGAGCCGTCTCCACCGGAGCTTCCCTCTGTTAAAATCTGGGCTCAACGCGTTGACAAACGCGTTGTAGTGCGAGATGTCCAAGATGTTGAAGAATATCACAAGTGGTCAGCGTACGGTTCTTCTTTTGCAGCTGTGGCCAGTCACCAGCTGGTATAAGTTGTCCTCCACTCCATTTGTAGCATTGAAATCAATGATGATCTCTGTTTTTTAATGTTCCTGGTCACAGATTCTCCCATCCCTATGCAGCGTACTCATGAGGACCACATTTTTGCCTTTCTTTGGCACATAGGACACTTGGGAAGTGTTGGTCGTGAACACAAACTTAGAGGAATTGATAGGCCTGTTCCGTGTATTCAGCAGCTGAAGTGGGAACTCTGGCTTGTTTCTTTTATACTGTTCCTACCATCATCAGCTTCCTCTTGAGGAGCTCCTGCCCCGGTTGTGTGAAGTAAAAGTTATTTAATGTGATGTTGTGGCCATGGAGTCCCTGTCTCATGTCGAGGACAACCCGCATCCCTTGGTTTTTCTCAGGGGCTCCTCCTTCTGGCTTCCCCGTATACACTTGCAAGATCCGAGCTGATGAAGCAGCATCACAGGCAACCCAGATCTGGATTCCATATTTGTGGGTTTAGACGGTATGTACTGCCAAATTAGTGCAGTCCAGAATGATTTTCTGGATGATGTCTGGGATGAACAGTTCAAAATTAGACTTTATGTCCTGCGCATGAGTAACCACCATCAGCGTCGGCCCTGGTATCATTCTTATCACATTGGCAGCCATGTCGGGTGGCTCATTCCATGGGCAAGAAGACTATTCAATATCACAATTTTTGGACATCCATATTTCTAGGCTGCTGATGAGCTGGTTGCTGATGGACTGGTCCTGGGGCTGGCTAAGGGTCAATCTTGTCCTCCTGATCCCCATATTCGGGAAAATTCTTCATCTTCCAAATTGGAAGATGCTCCTTCCACACTAGCTTCTCTCTCTTTCTAAGGCCCTCTGAGCAGATATTATTTTTGCCAAATTGATTGATTGTGGTAAGGAGCCACACATGCAAAGCTATTTTTTAATGTTTTTTTTAACAATGTATCGGAATAACATTGTGCAGGTTCGCGCAAGACATTGTGTAGTTTCACACACTACAACGGGTAAAGAGTGTGAGAAAAGCAGGAGACAGGCAGGTTATTGGTGCATGTTGAAACAGAAGGCCCAGGGAGGAGGAAGACAGAGTGAAGGCACACAGCAAACATTTTTGTTTCATTTTTACTTGTTTTCAGCTATACACACACTTTTCCACACTTTTATTACCCTTGGGTCCAGTGGACACGAACACCACGTGTAATAAAAAGGTGTAGGGAGGTGCACAGTGTGCACTCAATTAAAATGTTTTATATTACATTCTTCACAGAAAATGAGTCAAGGCCAATGAGTCTCAAGTTGAAAATATAATTAATTGTATAATTTTTCTGTTTGTAAACAGGAAAATGGGTCCCTCAGACCCAAACACCACACAAGGGTTAAGTACATTTACTTTTGATACTTAAGTATATTTAAAACCAAATACTCTTAGACTCTTTTAATCAAGTTGTATTTTACTGGGTGACTTTCACTTGAGTCATTTACTATTAAGGTATCTTTACTTTTTCTCTAGTATGAAAATTGGGTACTTTTTCCACCACTGCAGTACATTAATACAGTTCACACTCAAAAACATTAGCCTACTGGAGTTAGTTTCTTGTATTTACCCAAGTGAGCATGTAGCTAGCTACACCTATGGGCTTTTAAATTGTTCTGTTGTGTGTAATGTGCAGTAGCCTAGATCATATATAGATAATGTATTGGATAACGCCACAATCTTTTGGGCTTGGGCTCATTAAATGTCTTTATTGTAGGGCTCATAAAATGTATTTCATGTATGGCTCATCAGCCTCAGGTAGCATCCGGCTTTTTGATCAAAGCTCTAATCAAATCCAGACACAGGCCTATTTATACGCGTTATAATTATTTTGAATGACCCTTCGGGTTTTGGTGGGAAATACCGTGTTGTCCGGAAGAAAATAAATGTATTCTCTGGATGGAACATTTGTAAAATGCTAGCGCTGATGCCAATGAAAGTATATGCTATAAAATGGGTAATTTGGATATTGGATGCTGATTGGTTGATATGCGTTATTCATGGATTATCCATTTGAATTATTAAGCATTTTAATTATCTTCTGTGCATCCACTGTCCCACAGCCCAGTCAGGCAATTCATACATTTTATCTCCACTAATAAACATTTCCTATTACTTCTAGCCTTTCATTTGATTTTCAAAAGCGGGGGTTTGTATAAGCCTTGCTGTCTGCCTCTCCAATCTGTGCAACAATGTTGCAATATAAATCAAATCAACGTTTATTGCCATAGTTGAAGTTGTTTGTAGAGCCGTCAAAATGAGGGGTGTTGTACAAAACAATACCATCACTGATTGGATCATCTCTAACCAATCAGAGTATCAGATGCTGCTTTACCCAAGTGTTCTGGCTCTGGCCCAACCCATCAGTTTCTGGGACCAATCAGAACGGTTAGAATGTGTTTGCTTTCTAGAAATCGTCAGGGAGGTACTCAGATCTAGCCTCATTGCAGAGAAGAAACATATTGCCCGTGGGTGTGGCACAGCGTTCGGCCAGAGCAAGGAGTTTGGGTAGCAAGCCAACCTTAGCCATGGTTTATTCACAATAATCCACTGGTTCTCATGCATTATTGCTTAAATAACCTTCTCTGTCAGTTTGTATACTTCTGTTTGTGAAGTAAGGGAATACATTTTAAGTTCTGATAATTGATGACTGTGTTGAGAAACTTTTACTAGCATTAGGCTTACACACTTAAATAGAAACTGCAATTTGATTTTCAGCATGTTACCTAAATTCTGAAATGTTTCAATATAACCTGTGCCCTGTAATAAGTTCAATTGAACACCATTGCAGTAATAACCCATGTGTTTCACCATCGGATTATGCTTTATTTCTGAAAAATGTGATCATTACACAATGTATTAGATAATGGTAATCCACACTATCATGTATGTATAAGATAATGGTAAATCCCAAGATCATGTATGTATTAGTATTATATAATGGTAAGCCCCAGGATCATATATGTACTACTTTAATTCTGTATAAAATCATAGTAATAATAATAAAAAATGATTGTTAAGAATGACATGGACCTGTTAAATATTTTGACTCTTATGTACAATTGCAGTAAATTGAAGTTGAGGGGTGGTCCATTTATATTGGTCCATTTTTCCTTGCTTTATTGTTTTAGGCCGAAATTCAATCTGATCCGCATTAGATCTGCGTTATAGCTCGCTTGAGTCGACATTTAAAGGTCATATCCGATTGATCCGGCATCTGCAGCATTTATTGTGAATGCAATCTCTGCACAAGTGGGAACATTGTCTTTAAAAGCGTCATTATCTACATTTCGACCCTACATCTTCAAACAGTACGTTTATATTTTCAAACGGGGCTTTACATTTGGAAGAGGGTTTTCTCTCACCTGAGTAGCCTCGTTTCACTGCCAAAAATACAATTATTCCATCTAGTGTTCAGCGAAATAACAACACAATGTCAAATGCAGGTAGCCTAGTCAAATAATTAACATCCAATAACATTAACTGTTCATTTCTCACGGGAAACCTTCACTCTTGCTCAGACATTTAGAAAACGAAACATGACAATTTGAAAAATAAGCCACAGGAGTTTTTTTGCGTGAGAATAAAGACCACTTTCGGGTAGTAAGACGTGTATAAAAGCAACAGATACCATTATTAAGAAGGGACTAGAAGCGTCTTATATGGTGAGCTACCGAGTGGTTAGGACAGGCAAGCCCCATACTATTGGGGAGGACGAAATTATTTCTGCTTCCGCGGATATGGCTGAGACAATGCTGGGGGGAAAAGGCCAAAAAAACTATACAGACAATGCCTTCATCAAACAACACTATTTTACAACGCATCAGTGATATGGCAGGAAATGTTTTGAAACAATTACTGCTTCGCATACAAGCCAGTGAATTATATGCATTACAGCTGGATGAGTCAACAGACATAGCGGGCCTGGCACAGCTCCTGGTTTATGTCCATTACGTTTATGGGGGGTCAATTAAGGAAGACATCCTCTTCTGCAAACCACTGGAAACCAGGACAACATGAGAGAATAGTTTTAAAGTACTAGACAGCTTTGTGACATCAAATTGACTTTGGTGGTCAAGATGTGTTGGTATCTGTACTGATGACGCAAAAGCCATGACAGGGAGACATAGTGTAGTGGTAACACACGTGCAAGCACTTGTCCTGATGCCACTTGGATACACTGCAGCATCCACCGAGAGGCTCTTTCTTCCATTGGAATGCCTGACAGATTGAAAGACGTTTCGGACACTACAGTAAAAGTTGTTAACTGAGTTAAAGCAAATGACCTGAACTCTCGTGTATTTTCTGCTCTATGCAATGACATGGGCAGCGACCATGTAACACTTTTACAACATACAGAAGTGCGCTGACTACCAAGGGGCAATGTATTAACACATTTCTTTGAAATGAGAGACGAGCTTAAAGTTTTGTTTACTGACCATAATTTTCACTTGTTTGACCGCTTTCATGATGACGAGTTTCTCACAAGACTGGCCTATCTGGGTGAAGTTTTTTCTCGCCTGAATGATCTTATTCTAGGATTACAGCGACTCTCTGCAACTATATTCAATGTGCGGGACAAAATTGAGACTATGATTAAGAAGTTGGAGTTCTTCTCTGTCTGCTTCTTAGGGATAGGGTGCAGTATTCGGAAGTTTGGATGACTGAGGTCCCCAAAGTAAACTGCCTGTACTCAGGCCCAGAAGCTAGGATACGCATATAAATTGGTAGAATTGGATAGCAAACACTCTAAAGTTTTCAGAACTGTTAGAATAATGTCTGTGAGTATAACACAACTGATATGGCAGGCAAAAACACGAGGAGAATCAATCTGGAAAAAAAATTAAGCTCACCACTCATTAAAAAGGCAGTCTATGGGAAAATCAATGGAATACCTCCCAGATTTCAGTTCACGAGGCTTCCAGATATCAATAGTCCCTAGAAAAAGTTTCAGGCTTGTTTTTTGAAAAGCTAGAATTTGTCGTTTTTCTAGGTCGCTCCCATTTTGGCAGTAGTATTGTGATGCTCGTAGATGACGGTGTGCACTTCGTTATTTATCTCCGGTAATGAACATACTATTCTCCGTCTTAAATTTGTACAATTTATTTACATATTAGGGTACCCGAGGATTGATTAGAAACATTGTTTGACTTGTTTGGACAAAGTTTATTGGTATCTTTTGGGATTGATTTGTATGCATTTTGAACGAGGGAGACAGGTGGATTACTGAATCATGCGTGCCAACTAAACTGAATTTTTTGGGATGTAAAGAAGGACTTTAATGAACAAAACAACCATTTGTTATGTAGCAGCTGAGACCCTTGGGAATGCAAACAGAGGAAGATCTTCAAAGGTAAGTGATTTATTTTATCACTATTTCTGACTTTCGTGACACCTCTGCTTGTTTGGAAAATGTTTGTAATGCTTTTGTAAGTGGGACGCTGTCCTCAGATAATCGTATGGTATGCTTTTGCCGTAAAGCCCATTTGAAATCTGACAAAGTGGCTGGATTAACATAAAGTTAAGCTTATCTGTGTCTGAATCTTCTCAAGGCTTTAAAATCCTATGGCACACATACAATATCCGTGTCTGAATCGTGTCACGGCTTTAAAATCTTTCACCTCCCCTTTATCTACACTGATTAAGTGGATTTAACAAGTGGCATCAATAAGGGATCATAGCTTTCACCTGGTCAGTCTGTCATGGAAAGTGTGTTCTTAATGTTTTGTACTCTCACTGTGTATAAACTAAACTGGTATGTTTCTTGGGTGGGGGTGGGTTATACAACTACTTTGAGCAAGCTTTTGAACTGGGTAGTTATGTTAAATACTGTACATAATTACATGGTCACATGGTTACATGGACTCCAAACAAACGTAACAAGAGACAGTCAGTTTTATTGGACTCAATTTGATCAATCAGTTTCTCTGGAAATAAAGCCAATTCCGGGAGATTAGAAGTCAGTAGCAATTATATACGTATTCTTGTCTGAAAGCCTAAATTACGTTATTAGTTTACTGCCTAGTTATTATTTTACTGTCTAATCAGGCTATTTTAATAGGTGTTCATTTTTGCTGCTGACATGAAAGGTGTAGCTGATAACCAGTTCTTGTTTACAAGTGAGGTTACCACGCAGTAACATTTGGCACAAACACAAGACCAGTGTGCAGAAGTTGCTTTTTGACAATGAAAAGGCTGTGGTTGAACTGTAAAATACCCAGCTAGCCCATCAGATAACTCCCACGTCTAAGCGACTGAGGAGAAAAGAACGAAAGCAGGGTTAAGGGCCATCACTTTCCCGGCATCATTCAATTTAGATGTATCACATTAAGAGCCAGAAAATCTCTCCAAATCTGACAGGGGATGACCTACACAACAGTCCTCCTCTCCACCGCAGAGAGATCAGCCTGTAATATTCTTCAACACCCCCGAACACCCCTGCCTAACCCCTTACCAACCCAACCAGCTAAAACCCAGAGGAACTGGACTTATAAAAATAGAGTTTGGCTCATTTTGTGGTTTTGGATGAATGGAAAGTGGGGCCTTTGAGTTTGCTTTCAGTACAGCGCCACAAACCAGTCATAAAAGACAAAAGGTAACAAATATACAGAACAAAAATATAAACGCAACATGTAAAGTCATCAAAAAGAAAGGAGGACCAAGGAACTCTTCATATAATTGATTAAAATGCCTTTATTAGTATGGCATGTTCAATAGAAAAAAGTTTTTTTTTAAACGACGTGTTTCGGCCTTCGTCAGGGAGTACTCCATGCAGCCAAAACATGTCGGTTTTTAAAAAGCTTTGTTTCTATTGAACATGCCATACTAATAAAGGCATTTTAATCAAGTATATGAAGAGTGCCTTGGTCCTCCTTTCTTTTTGATGACCAATTTACACCTTTTACCAAAGAGCACCTTCTATCTACCAAAATGTACTATTGTGTACCTTAGTAGCGCTTCCCTTCCTCCTCTTGCAACATGTAAAGTGTTGGTCCCATGTTTCATGAGCTGAAATAAAATATCTCCAAATTTTTCCATACAGAAAAAGCTTATTTCTCTAAAATGTTGTGCACAAATTTGTTTACATCCATGTTAGTGAACATTTCTTCTTTGCCAAGATAATCTGTCCAACTGACAGGTGTGGCATATCAAGAAACTGATTAAACAGATCCTTACACTGGAGCAACTTTTGCATGGGACAATAAAAGGCCACTCTAAAATGTGCAGTTTTGTCATACGACACAATGCCACAGATGTATCAAGTTGAGGGAGCGTGCAATTGTCATGCTGATTGCAGGAATGTCTACCAAATCTGTTGCCAGATAATTTAATGTTAATTTCTCTACCATAAGCCGCCTCCAACGTTGTTTTAGAGAATTTGGTAGTACGTCCAACCAGCCTCACAACCACTTTGGCAAGCATTGTCCCAAAACTCGCTCATTTCAATAGTGACTGGTGACTCGACTTGCATTCTGGAGTAGGATAGCTCCTCTCTGTTAGGCAAGTGGGCTCTCATAGCAACAGCAGCAATAGGGAGCCATATTCGGTCCAATGCCTTGTGTTTACTGATTCCCAAAAAAGGGGGTAGGGGATGCAGCCCATTCCGGTCCTCCATGTCCTCAACAGCATTTTGTAAAAGACCCAATCTCTTCGAGTTAGGGTTCAACAGCTGTTTGATTCCCGAACAGAGAAGAGAATACCCAGGCGTCAAGCTAGATTCTTTCTCTTATCTGACAATATCATCGTTCTAACTATACTTCTCCAACAGGGGGCACTTGGTCATGCTCTATACCAGTGTTGTGTTTGAGACAACCTAAAGTGAGTCTGAGTCAAGACCAAAACCGGGGGGGGGGGGCAAGACAGATTCAAGTCTGAGACCGGGAAGGGGACAAGGGGTCCGAGGCCGAGTCAAGACCGAGACCAAACCAGGATTCTGTAAAATCACCACCATATTAAGAATTCAAAATGTCCAGTTTATCTGTCTTCATATTTCAGAACCACATATGGGTTCTTTAGACATTCAGAATTGTGAAAAAATGCACGCTGAGGGAAAATAGAGCCACTCTACAAATTATTACTTATTGAAACAGAGAGGGGAACAATCAGCCTTCTACACCTTCAGAGAAGGGCTACGGATTTGTAAAATAATAATACTACAATAATATTATTTACAATGATGTTCCGATTTATTCTCTTCAGTTTTTGTTGGAAAGGAAAGTGTTAACACTGAAGAGATACATCATATTTTTCTTTAATGGTCTCTGGAGAGATAAATCTAGCAAGCTAGGTCAGCCAATGGCTAGGCCATCAGAAGCTAGATGAAGGCATCCGCCATTCAACTGTATTAGGGAAAAAGTTTGGAGTGACAATGGAATCAACCAATCGCATTTTGACTTAATGGATGGGACCGTAAAACAAACTTCTGCCTTCTTGAAGGCCCACAAATAACTGTGCAATCGGAAGCAATAGTTTTCCCACGGTCTAGCTAGCTAGCTTTTGTTGCCAACTAGTTTGCAGCAGCTGCAGCAACTGTTATCAAAGAGGATGTTGTTGATCATTTTTAGCTTCTCCCTTTTCCGGAATAACTTTCAACCAAAGGTTATGTTTCAAATGATCATCATCTTGTGAGTGGAACTGTGTTTTTTATTGCAGAGCACTTGCTATTGCTAGCCATCTCTTTGAATAAAACTTGTGTGTAATACATTGTTGTATTTAAAGTGGAACTGACAGCATTTCTGCAACATTACACACAGGAAGAATGTGACACTTTTGTTTCTATTCTGAAAAGCGACCACTTAGATATGGCAATTTTCACGTTGTCATAAATTCTTAAAATGATTGAGAATTACATACAGTACCAGCCAAAAGTTAGGACACACCTACTCATTCAAGGGTTTTTCTTTAAATGTCCTATTTTCTACATTGTAGAATAATAGTGAAGACATCAAAACTATGAAATAACACATATGGAATCATGTAGTAACAAAAAAAGAAACATCAAAATATATTCTATATTTGAGATTCTTCAAAGTAGCCACCCTTTGCCTTGATGACAACTTTGCACGCTCTTGGTATTCTCTCACCCAGCTTCATAAGGTAGTTAGTTACCTGGAATGCATTTCAATTAACAGGTGAGCATTGTTAAAAGGTCATTTGTGGAATTTCTTTCCTTCTTAATGCGTTTGAGCCAATCAGTTGTTTTGTGACAAGGTAGGGGTGTACACAGAGGATAGCGCTATTTAGTAAAATACTAAGTCCATGTAATGGTAAGAACAGCTCAAATAAGCAAAGAGAAATGCCAGTCCATAAGACATGAAGGTCAGTCAATCTGGAAAATGTCAAGAACTTTGAAAGTTTCTTCAAGTGCAGTCGCAAAAACCGTCAAGGGCTATGACGAAACTGTCTCTCATGAGGACCACCACAGGAAAGGAAGACCGAGAGTTACCTCTGCTGCGGAGGATAAGTTCATTAGATTTACCAGCCTCAGAAATTGCAGCTCAAATAAACGCATTAGAGTTCAAGTAAAATACACATATCAACATCAACTGTTCAGAGGAGACTGTGTGAATCTGGCTAAAAAAGGACCACTAAAAAAGGACACCAATAAGAAGAAGAGATTTGCTTGTGCCAACAAACATGAGCAATGGACATTAGATCAGTGGAAATCTGTCCTTTGGTCTGATGAGTCCAAATTTGAGATTTTTGGATCCAAACGCCAAGTCTTTGTGAGACGCAGAGTAGGCAAACGGAGACTCTCCGCATGTGTGGTTCCCACCGTGAAGCATGAAGGATGAGGTGTGATGTTGTGGGGGTGCTTTGCTGGCGACACTGTATGTGATCTATTTAGAACCAGCATGGCTACCACAGCATTCTGCAGCGATACTCCATCCAATCTGGTTTGTGTTTAGTTGGACTATAATTTGTTTTTCAACAGGACAATGACCCAACACACCTCCAGGCTGTGTAAGGGCTATTTGACCAAGATGAAGAGTGATGGAGTGCTGCATCAGATAACCTGGCCTCCACGATCACCAGACCTCAAACCAATTGAGATGGTTTGGGATGAGTTGGACTGCAGAGTGAAGGAAAAGCAGCCAACAACACTCTGGCACACTCAGACAAGGTGCTCTGAAATCTGAGTAGATAGCCATAGTGAACTTGCCAACGCAAGATATATGCTAACTAGCTAACTAAATGACACCTGTATATCTGTCTGTGTATAGCCACCGAAAAACAATATGAGGGGAAAAAGTCAGTCACTCACCCACTCCTCCAATGGCATGACGTGACATCCTCCTAGCAGCTCTCTATCTAGTTAACTTTAGGCTCTGTGTTTTTAGGTTGCTACATAAATAGTTACGCTAGCCTATTAGCCATTTTATGACTGATTGCATTGACATTCCCAGCCTTAGTTACATTCGTCCGTTTTTGTCCAGAATATTGAGTCATTGAAACTGAAACAGTGCATCCAGAATGGGTGGAGGCAGCAAACAATGTACCAGGCCAGCTGTATTTTACAACCTGATAGCAATATGTTTTTGACTACCAAGAAATGTATTGGGGAATTATATTAATATTAATATATTCTATTAATCTACAATGACTTTGTGTACATCATGGAACGTTGAGTCAAACATAACCTCTTTTTAAACCTCTTATGAAGTTGGAGTTCATAAACTGGGAATTGCTATTTTTTTACTGATATTTGTAAGTTTGTTTCATATCTGCAAAGTAGTTAAAAACACTGTCATTTCCACTTTAAACTTTAGGTCACTGGTTACTTTGCGTACTAAACCTGAAAAGTTATTTCCAATGGGAAGCAATAGTTGTACATTTTGATTTGGAAATGCTTAATGGTTGTGTTTTATGATTGGGAACTACTGGCTTTTTATGTCAGAGTTTATGAGTATACGGTTTATACCTGCGTGTACCCTCCATTACAGCACTTGCCTTTGTGTTTTACAAACTCCTTACACTTCTACATGAGTGTGCTGGTATTACGGTTGCTGTCCTTTCAGAATCACTAACCTGTCACACAATGAAAGCATTGGTTTCCCAATGCGCAAACATGTCTATAATAGATATAAAGACTGGTAAGTTCATGTTTCAAGAAAGGAGTGTATATATTTGGCTTTTCTCCTCATTTTGTTACGTTACAGACTTATTCTAAAGTTGATTAAATTGTTGTTGTTCTTTCATCAATCTACACACACTACCCCATAATGATTAAGCTTAAACAGGTTTTTAGTCATTTTTGCAAATGTATCAAATAAAAAAAACTGAAATATCACATTTACACAAGTATTCAGACCCATGCTGCCATCACCATGCTTCACCGTAGGGATGGTGCCAGGTTTCCTGTAGACGTGCTGCTTGTCATTCAGGCCAAAGAGTTCAATCTTGGTTTCAAGGCAACCAGTTTTGATAGTCTTTAGCCGCACCCTCATCCTACTCCTCCTCTGTTCATCGGGTGATGTGGAGGTAAACCCAGGCCCTGCATGTCCCCAGGCACCCTCATTTGTTGACTTCTGTGATCGAAAAAGCCTTGGTTTCATGCATGTCAACATCAGAAGCCTCCTCCCAAGTTTGTTTTACTCACTGCTTTAGCACACTCTGCCAACCCTGATGTCCTTGCCGTGTCTGAATCCTGGCTTAGAAAGGCCACCAAAAATTCTGAGATTTCCATACCCAACTATAACACTTTTCGTCAAGATAGAACTGCCAAAGGGGGAGGAGTTGCCATCTACTGCAGAGATAGCCTGCAAAGTTCTGTCATACTTTCCAGGTCTATGCCCAAACAGTTCGAACTTCTAATTTTAAAAATGAATCTCTCCAGATATAAGTCTCTCACTGTTGTCGCCTGCTACCGACCCCCCTCAGCTCCCAGCTGTGCCCTGGACACCATCTGTGAATTGATCGCCCCCCATTTAGCTTCAGAGTTTGTTCTGTTAGGTGACCTAAACTGGGATATGCTTAACACCCCGGCAGTTCTACAATCTAAGCTAGATGCCCTCAATCTCACACAAATCATCAAGGAACCCACTGGGTACAACCCTAAATCCATAAACATGGGGACCCTAATTGACATTATCCTGACCAACTTGCCCTCCAAATACACCTCTGCTGTCTTCAATCAGGATCTCAGCGATCACTGCCTCATTGCCTGTATCCGCTACGGGTCCGTGGTCAAACGACCACCCCTCATCACTGTAAAACGCTCCCTAAAACACTTCTTCGAGCAGGCCTTTCTAATCGACCTGGCCCGGGTATCCTGGAAGGATATTGACCTCATCCCGTCAGTTGAGGATGTCTGGTCATTCTTTAAAAGTAACTTCCTCACCATCTTAGACAAGCATGCTCTGTTCAAAAACATCTGAACTAAGAACAGATATAGCCCTTGGTTCACTCCAGACCTGACTGCCCTCGACCAGCACAAAAACATCCTGTGGCGGACTGCAATAACATCGAATAGTCCCCGCGATATGCAACTGTTCAGGGCAGTCAGGAACCAATAGCAGATGTTCTGAAAGAGCTAGAAAAACCTGGACCCATACAAATCAGCTGGGCTTGACAATCTGGACCCTCTATTTCTGAAACTGTCCGCCGGCATTGTCGCAACCCCTATTACCAGCCTGTTCAACCTCTCCTTCGTATCATCTGAGATCCCCAAGGATTGGAAAGCTCATCACCCTCTTCAAAGAGGGAGACACCTTGGACCAAAACTGTTACAGACCTATATCCATCCTGCCCTGCCTATCTAAGTTCTTCGAAAGCCAAGTCAACAAACAGATCACTGACCATCTCGAATCTCACCGTACAATCTCCGCTGTGCAATCCGGTTTCCGAGCCAGTCACGGGTGCACCTGAGCCACGCTCAAGTTACTAAACGATATCATATCCGTCAAACGAGCTTCAATGCCATACAACACTCCTTCCGTGGCCTCCAACTGCTCTTAAACGCTAGTAAAACCAAATGCATGCTTTTCAACCGTTCGCTGCCTGCACCCGCATGCTCGACTAGCATCAGCACCCAAAGCCTCCTTCACTCACGCCGCAAAACTTATCCTAGTAAAACTGACTATCCTACCGATCCTCGACTTCGGCGATGTCATCTACAAAATAGCTTCCAATACTCTACTCAGCAAACTGGATGCAGTTTATCACAGTGCCATCCGTTTTGTTACTAAAGCACCTTATACCACCGACCACTGCTCCGCCTTATCTCAGTTCACTGGTCACGATGGCAACACCCACCCGTATCACATGCTCCAGCAGGTGTATCTCACTGATCATCCCTAAAGCCAAAACCTAATTTGGCCGTCTTTCCTTCCAGTTCTCTGCTGCCTGCGACTGGAACGAATCCAAAAATCTCTGAAGTTGGAGACTTTTATATCCCTCACCAACTTTAAACATCTGCTATCTGAGCAGCTAACCGATCGCTGCAGCTGTACATAGTCCATCGGTATTTAGCCCACCCAATTTAGCCCACCTCATCCCCATACTGTTTTAATTTTATTTACTTTTCTGCTCTTTTGCACACCAGTATCTCTACCTGCACATGTTCATCTGATCATTTATCACTCGTGTTAATCTGCTAAATTGTGACAATTACGACCTGGCCAAGATAAAGCAAAGCAGTTCGACACATACAACAACAGAGTTACACATGGAGTAAAACAAACATACAGTCAATAATACAGTAGAAAAATAAGTCTATATACAATGTGAGCAAATGAGGTGAGATAAGGGAGGTAAAGGCAAAAAAGGCCATGGTGGTGAAGTAAATACAATATAGAAAGTAAAACACTGGAATGGTAGATGGTGAAACACTGGAATTGCAGTGGAAGAATGTGCAAAGTGGAGAGAAATAATGGGGTGCAAAGGAGCAAAATAAATAAATAAATACAGCAGGGGAAGAGGTCGCTGTTTGGGATAAATTATAGATGGGCTATATACAGGTGCAGTAATCTGTGAGCTGTTCTGACAGCTGGTGCTAAAAGCTAGTGAAGGGAAATAAGTGTTTCCAGTTTCAGAGAATTTTGTAGTTTCTTTCCAGTCATTGGCAGCAGAGAACTTGGAAGGAGAGGTGGCCAAAGGAAGAAGTGGTTTTGGGGGTGACCAGATATACCTGCTGGAGCGTGTGCTACAGGTGGATGCTGCTACGGTGACCAGCGAGCTGAGATAAGGGGGCAATTTACCTAGCAGGGTCTTGTAGATGACCTGGAGCCAGTGGGTTTGGCGACGAGTATGAAGTGAGGGCCAGCCAACGAGAGCGTACTGGTCTCAGTGGTGGGTAGAATATGGGGCTTTGGTGACAAAACAGATGGCGCTGTGATAGACTGCATCCAATTTATTGAGTAGGGTATTAGAGTCTGTTTTGTAAATTACATCGCCGAAGTCGAGGATCGGTAGGATTGTCAGTTTTACAAGGGTATGTTTGGCAGCATGAGTGAAGGATGCTTTGTTGCGAAATAGGAAGCCAATTCTAGATTTAACTTTGGATTGGAGATGTTTGATGTGAGTCTGAAAGGAGAGTTTACAGTCTAACAAGACAACTAGGTATTTGTCCACATATTCTAAGTCAGAACCGTCCAGAGTAGTGATGTTGGACGGGCGGGCATGTGCAGGCAGCGATCGGTTGAAGAGCATGCATTTAGTTTTACTTGTATTTAAGAGCAATTGGAGGCCACGGAAGGAGAGTTGTATGGCATTGAAGCTCGTCTGGAGGGTTGTTAACACAGTGTCCAAAGAAGGGCCAGAAGTATACAGAATGGTGTCGTCTGCGTAGAGGTAGATCAGAGACTCACCAGCAGCAAGAGTGACATCATTGATGTATGCAGAGAAGAGAGTCGGTCCAAGAATTAAACCCTGTGGCACCCCCATAGAGACTCCCAGAGGCCCGGACAACTGGCCCTCCGATTTGACACACTGAACTCTATCAGAGAAGTAATTGGTGAACCAGGTGAGGCAATCATTTGAGAAACAATGGCTATCGAGTCTGCCGATGAGGATGTGGTTATTGACAGAGTCGAAAGCCTTGGCCAGGTCAATAAATACGGCTGCACAGCATTGTTTGTTATCGACAGCGGTTAAGATATCGTTTAGGACCTTGAGCGTGGCTGAGGTGCACCCATAACCAGCTCTGAAACCAGATTACATAGCGGAGAAGGTGCGGTGGGATTCAAAATGGTCGGTAATCTGTTTGTTGACTTGGCTTTTGAAGACCTTAGAAAGGCGGGGTAGGATAGATATAGGTTTGTAGCAGTTTGGGTCAAGAGTGTCCCCCCTTTGAAGTGTTTCCTATCTTCAGTGCAGTGGGCACTCCGTCCTCATCCACTGTCGCTTCTCCAATCTGCTCCTGGAAGTCACAATGAAAGAATATATATAACATTTATTTTTATTTTTTATCATACCTTTCTCTTACTCTTGAGCCGAGCTGGTGCATGTATTAGAGCGTCTGCTATTTTGTCATCTACCTCTTGGTAGGTAGCCTTGGGGTGTGCTTTTAAGGATGCTCCTATGTTGTTGAAAAAAATGTTTTTTTTTACTTACTTGTGACAGCATCATAGATTGATAGCTCATTAAAGATCCTCTTCCCCTTCCTGCCCTTCAAGTATTAGCTTGTCCACAGCTCCTCTGTTCCAATTTTTCCTCATCATTCGTCTGATTCCTGATCCCAGGTCCTGGCCAGAGCAGAGGGTCAGGTATCAGGTCTGATTTTAAAAAAATAATAATAATAATTCCCATTCCTTTGTGTGTTCCTCGGCTAAAACAGTTGGCCATACAGTTCTGATTGATAGTAATGAGTAGTGTATTGTAGTGTATCATGCAATCATGTGCTAAAACTTGTGTAAACAGAGGGCTGATTGTTTCTTCTTAAGATAAGTTAAGTGTTAAATGGGAAATCAATCCAAACACTAAATAGGCATATGGCATATATGACAACTGCATTTCATTGACATTAAGATATTTCGATTCAATAATATTGCAGGTTGCATTCAATTGGCTCTCAATAAATAGCTAACTTTTTTTGTCAATTGCTGTTCAAATACGTGATATAAATTACTTTTTGTTTTACAAACATATACATTTTAAATGGCCATCCCTTCCATTTTCTTTCGATAGTGTGAGTTTTTAAGTATTTCACAGATATCCTTCAGTTCCTGATTTGTTTCTGCAGGGTTTTGCAGCATTTCATGTTGTCCCAAGGACTGAATCGTTTGGCTGCTGGGCCTCTATGGCCTCCATAACTTGGTTCAGAGCAGTCTTGAACTCTGTATGGATCATCTCCAGCTTCATTATTATACTCATCTCCACTGCTTGAAGATCTGCAAAATAATAAAGACTCAGTTTAGCTGCAAACAGCGTGACAATATAAGCCATGAGTAACAGGCAGAACATGTATGAAGGCCATGTGGAATACCTCGATCAAAATATCCACCCTTCATATATATTAGTAGTATTGATAACCATATAGCTGCTGACAGCCATACATTTTGGAATTAATGTTGATAATAGAAGAGAAGCAACATTTTGTAACATATAGGCTAGCATAATATACCTTCAATTTATCCAGCGGGCATCTCAGAAGCCACGGGCTCATCAAGCAGGGATTGCAGCTCTTGGTCTAAAATATAAGTCAAAATCCATGCTGTTATTTAAACTGTCTACATTTACGAGTTCCATATCAATACCTTGATGGCTCAAGAAACCTGATTCGGGTGCTCTGTCTTGGCCAGCTTCTCCTGGCTGCCACTTGGACTAACTGAGAAAACAGAAGAAAATACATACTTTGCATGCTCTTGAAACTGACACAGCACAAAAAGTGAAGGAATATCAGTATGGAGCTCAGTGGGAAGGTTAATGAATCCCAACAAAAATATATTCTTAGCATAATTTTGTTTTTAAATAATCCTTTTAGTGTTATGGCAAATACATACAGATACTTACACTACTTATACTGGCATCACACTTGTGTTTTACTCAAGACAATATGCTGATTTACTACAAGTTTCACCCATACACAGCACCACAAGTATTTGGAAAGTTGTAACATTATGCACAAAGTAGTAATAATACTTTAAATAACCTAATATGAAAACATGTGATGGTAATGTATTCTATTGAGTGGCTTTGAAATGTCTGTAAAGCTATAACAGTTCATACAATTCAATTGTTTACCCTAACACATTACAACCAGACACTTGCTGTCACTCTGGCTTGAGGTGGCAAATGGCAGACCATTATATATTACAGATGTCGAACCATTATCAGATTCACGGTGCATCCCGTACAGTTGGTGGGAACAGAACTTTAAGAAAGAAGGCTCATTTAATCAGACTTGAAACATTTAAAACATGATGTGCCTTGTAGGGTCTTTTCAAAGACACGAGCTTTTGAAGTTGCTAATAGAAGAAATAAATAGAACTGTTACACTTTGGTAATGTGACTAATAACCAAGTATGTCAAGATCAGATGGGTGAGGTCATTTCTTCTCATATCAACTGTACTTAGAGTAGTTAAGAAATCCTCACCAGGTGGCTCTAGAAGGAATCTGATTGATTTAGTCACTGCCCTCTTCGCTGAGTCAACATTGGAGGTGTCAACCCCCCGTTTGGCTCATTGCTCTGCCACAGAGTAATTGTCTGTATGTGCAATTAACATTGTCATAAATACTAACAAAAATGGGTCAATTGAGTATTAGTAATTCACATAGTAATACTTTCAGAAAATACATATAGTAATTTAAAAAAACACAACATTGATCAGAAATACAGTGTAGACATTGTTAATGTTGTAAATGGAAACTGCAGATTTTTTATGGAATATCTACATAGGCGTACAGAGGCCCATTATCAGTAACCATCACTGCAGTGTTCCAATGGCACGTTGTGTTAGCTAATGCAATAATTGATCATTAGAAAACACTTTCGCAATTATGTTAGCACAGCTGAAAACTGTTGAGCTGATTAAAGAAGCAATAAAACTGTCCTTCTTTAAAAGTATTACTTTACTTTATTCCAACCTGTCCAACACACAATGTAGGGTATTTGAGTTGAAGGTCAAGATTATCCGGAAAATAAACTAAATAATGGAACATTGCAAAGGAGAAGTGGTTTGATGAACATGCACCCTCATACCCATAGTGTTTTTCCCGATATTGGTCCTTGTTCTTGTATTTAAACTGCACAAAAGGGGGTCAGGGTGTTACAAAATAGCACTAGTCCTTTTCCCTTCGCTCAAAAATATGCGAAAAAATCTATTTATAAATGAAATACAGACATCACCCAAAACTTTCAAAATGTACACCGTCACCTACAAAGTAATAGATTACATGTTTAAAATAAAGTGTGTAATAAAGGATATGATAAACTGTAGATCAAAAACATGGTTTTATTATAAATACATTAGTGGAATGGCAAACACTCATTGCCACACATGGTTTCTCTGGTAGATCATTTTAATATAAACGTTTTAAGAAGAATAGTTCAAGTCCATTGGTTAATACTTGTTGACGGACAAGGCTCTTAGCTACCTCGTCTCCACCACTTCTCTGTCAGTCTCTGTCAAAGGTTGTAGCTAGTCTTAGCCCATAAGCTTTTCCTTTTTTGAATCCATCACTTTCATTCCTCCTCTCTTCTTTGCAGCCTCTATTCAACTCTTCCACTCTCATTTTCTTTCCTCAGACCATGGAAGGGCTACTTCCTAGGAAGTTGTTGTGTAACGGAGATAAGAAAGGGAAAGCATAGAGATAGTGAGAGAGAGAAATGTAGAGAGAGCTTCCCCTACCTTTCTATTCTCTCAGACCATCGAGGAGCTGTTTCCCTGGGAGAAGGAAAAAAAAGAGAAGAAAGAGAGAGGGAGAGATTTCAGTCTTCATGAAGCAGGACTATTGGGAGACTACAGCTTTCCACTAGACACATTGTGAAAATGTTATGTGGAGTGATCCTCTCTTTGTTGAAACATCGGGAGTGTCGACACAAACCTCAAGCAGTCTTGGAGTGGGCTAATGCATTGTAGTTTTTTTCCCATCGCTTTCTTAGCTCAAACAACGGTTCCCAAATTTACTTTTATATCTCCATTATTTTATGGGAGAATTATACAAATCATGCTTATAATTAAATCATAACTTATTGTGTTTATACAAAGTTATGAGCCTGGCATAGTCACTGTCAGTTGAACAAAAATAAAGATTATTGCTCTCACCATATTGAGATAGGGGATATTAACCAACGATAAAATGAATCCAGACGCCACAGGGAAGAATGACCTGGAGGGAGATAGACAAATACATATGATGTGAGAACATGCTGACCCAGCAAATACTGTCAGTTCAGCCTAGAACTACCACAGAGGGAGTCTGTCTTTAATGTTGCCCAGGTTTCCTAGGCAAATCTCCATTCGGGAAATATGAATGTAATCTTATTTTCTCTTAGAACCACAGGGAGGTATCAGACATTTATGATTTTTTGAAATGTAAGCTTTCTCACATGTTTTGGCCATGGTAAAATGTTTGTCTTAGAAAGTGGTTCAAGGCTGGTCCCTGGATGTGGTCAGTAAAGTGATATACACTCTGTGGCCAGTTTAGTAGGAACACCACCCCGTTCATGAAAAGTGATCACTCCTACAAACAGTCACATGGCCATGGTTTGATTTATAAAGCAGATTAAACTAGAGGCGAAAGAAACGCACACCTATTTAGGCGAGGTGCTGGATAGCGAAGCAGAACACTTGAAGAATTAAAGGAGAGCCGCACACTCTAGGAGCTCAGATGCAATAATTTAATAACCTAATATCCAACATTTTCGACAGACAAGCTTTATAAAGCAGGCAAACAGGCATTGAGGCATTCAGTTACTGTTCGACTGAAAGTTAGAATGGGCAAAATGAGTGACCAACGCTACTTTGAGCATGGTATGATCATTGGTTCCAGGCTTCCAGGTGCCTGGTTCCAGTATCTCAGAAAAGTTTGGGCTCCTGTGCTTATCACGCACGACAGGGTCTAGGGTTAAGTCTTGTGGGCAAAAACAGCTCTTTGATGAGAGGTTGAAGGAGAATCGCAAGAATTGTGCAAGCTAACAGATGGGCCACAAACAGGCAAACAGTGGTGTACAGAACGACATCTCAGAGAGCACAGGGATCTAACCGAGGAGCAGACAGATATAGGAGCGGCAATCAACAAGGTAATGGAGTCCAGGTGAGTCCATCAAGCGCTGATGCGTGTAATGATGGTGACAGGTGTGCGTAATGATAGGCATTCTGGCGTGCTCGAGCGCCAGTAAGAAGGAGCAGGAGCAGGCGTGACACATATGATATGTGAATGGGCAACATTCCATTCTGAAGTTTATATTCTCTTTCTTCAGTCCAAATAATTTCTGCCATCGATTTCAATTAATTTGGCGCCATTTTTTTGTGGTTGGAACTTTCCAATCAGTCGGTATGAAAAAGATGAAATGAGGCAGGCGTTTAAAAATACAGTGCTGTCGCAAGGTACTGAATGTTTCTCATGTAACATAATCCTCTCCCAGCTATCCTGTTTTTTAACTTGTTGTTCCAACTTGCTTCCATTAACGCATGTCTTCTCAGATGCTCTGGATGTCTAAGGCCCTCAATGATGAAAGTGTCTGCTGAATTACTAAAATGTAAAATGTCCTCTTTTTCACTATCCTAGAGGTGCTCTTTTTTTTACACACCTGAACAGGAGCACGAAGCCGTAGCTCTCCACAGCCATGCCGATGATTGGCCAGCGGAACAGCACCAAGGCCACGCCACCGAGGAAGAAGGTGGAGCCTCTGAGCTTCTGTCTCTGGAAGAAGAACCCTGCCGTCCTTCTCGGGCCAATGATGAACGCCAGGCCAGCCAGAAACAGAACCTGACGGAAAGAAGGACGAGACAAGCTTTGTTTGAAAACGTAGAACATACATTCTTCCTGTTTGTGCAGCTAATATTGTCACTGTCACTATTACTTCCTGTTACTATGACTATTGTCAAGCAACCCAACTGGCGTTGAAAAAAATATGTAGACAGTACAGTGCAGGTGTGTATTAATTTCAAAATATTGGTTATAGATTTACAGAGTGCCATGTGAAAAGAGTATAAGTCATGCTGTGTGTAACATCATGTTATTAATGCTATATCAGTGGCCTCTGTTGACCTGTTACCTGCTTCCCCTAGCCAGGCGGTGAACGTTGCATGATGGTGAGAGGGGAGCACAGTGTCAGTGTGCGATAGCGATTATTACTCACATTCCCAAATGCCAGTAAGACAGAGTCAAAGTACAGCAGCACGCCAAAGAGCAGAAAGAAGAGGCCGAAGCCTGTGAGACCAACACCAATCTCTGGAACACACACACACACACAAACATTTGTGAGAGTCAGCCTGGGTAGTTCAACCAACTATAGGCCTACAGACTGTTCATACATTTAGATAACCTCTAGAGGTAAAACAGTATTCATATCCATAAAGGCTTTCACCATAACACACTTCAAAGTTCAAAGTCTTCACAATGACATCACTCAAGACCAAGTACATGTTGCTTAACGCAAGTCTCAGAGTTGAAGGTAAAACAAATAAACACTGTGATTGTATGGACAGCCGTTCTTAACCACTTACTCTGAGTCTCTGTGATTGAAACCATGATGATTTTTCGTCCTCCCCTGAATTCTCTCTCCTTCACTCCCCCCTGTTGCGTATCTCTCTCGCTCCTTCTCCTTGGGAGTTCGGTGTAGATCTGTGCTTCTTCCTTCTCTGTGGTGACCTTTGAACTGAGCTGTCACCCTGTGAACATTAACCAGACGGGGGGGGGGGGGGGGGGGGGGGGGTCACCAGTCACCAAAAGTCACCAGACCTTAGCAATGAGAAATGTAGTTAGTTTGAAGAAATGAGCCAGGGGTGGATCTGGCAATTCTGGAAAATGCCATATGGGCTGGGTAATTTTTTTGTTTGGTGGGCTAGTCGAAATTGACATGGCCTGTTAACCAGTTGCATCTCTAGGGGCGCTATTTCATTTTTGGATAAAAAACGTTCCCGTTTTAAGCGCGATATTTTGTCACGAAAAGATGCTCGACTATGCATATTCTTGCCAGTTTTGGAAAGAAAACACTCTGAAGTTTCAGAATCTGCAAAGATTTTGTCTGTAACTGCCCCAGAACTCATTCTACAGGCGAAACCAAGATGATACGTCAAACAGGAAATGAGCAGAATTTCTGAAGCTCTGTTTTCTAATGTCTCCTTATATGGCTGTGAATGCGACAGGAATAAGCTTAGACCTTCTGCCGTTTCCCCAAGATGTCGGCAGCATTGTGACGTATTTGTAGGCATATCATTGGAAGATTGACCATAAGAGACTACATTTTCCAAGTGTCCGCCTGGTGTCCTGCATCGAAACTGCTGCGCAAAGCCATGTGCAAGTATTTTTCCATTTGATTGAGAGGGGAAACCATGCTTCCACGAACGATATATAATCGAAGAGATATGTGAAAAACACCTTGAGGATTGATTCTAAACAACGTTTGCCATGTTTTCAGTCGATATTATGGAGTTAATTTGGAAAAAAGTTCGCGTTTTGAGGACTGAATTTTCGTTTTTTTTTGGTAGCCCAATGTGATGTAAAAAACGGAGCTATTTCTAATACACAAGGAATCTTTTTGGAAAAACTGAGCATCTACTATCTAACTGAGAGTCTCCTCATTGAAAACATCTGAAGTTCTTCAAAGGTAAATTATTTTATTTGAAGGCTTTTATGTTTTTGTTGAAATGTTGCGTGCTGGATGCTAATGCTAATGCTAACGCTAAATGCTACGCTAGCTAGCTACTTTTACACAAATGATTGTTTTCCTATGGTTGAGAAGCATATTTTGAAAATCTGAGATGACAGTGTTGTTTACAAAAGGCTAAGCTTGAGAGATGGCATATTTATTTCATTTCATTTGCGATTTTCATGAATAGTTAACGTTGCGTTATGGTAATGAGCTTGAGTCTGTATTCACGATCCCGGATCCGGGATGGGGAGATCAGAAAGGTTAAAATTTAGTTTTATACATTTTGCGCAATTTGTCTGTTGCATGCTGACTAAACTGGCCGCGTTGCGTGCACAAGTGTTGCAAAATAAATGTACACGTACAGTGCATTCAGAAAGTATTCACAGCCTTTGACTTATTCCACATTTTACTGTGTTACAGCCTGAACTCAACCATCTCAAATAAAATCAATTAAAATTGTACTGGTCACATGATTAGCAGATGTCATTGCGAGTGTAGCGAAATGCTTATGCTTCTAGATCTGACAGTGCAGCAGTATCTAACAGGTAATATGTAACAATTCCACAACAAAACTTAATTCATTAACTGTATAACAAATTCCACAACAAAACCTAACACACACAATCTAGTAAAGGAATGGGATGAGAATGCAGAAGTATTAAATATATGGATGAGCAGTGACAGAGCGGCTAAGATGCAATAGATACTGAAGGATACAGTATATAGTATATACAGTTGAAGTCTGAAGTTTACATACACCTTAGCCAAATACACTTAAACTCAGTTTTTCACAATTCCTGACATTTAATCCTAGTATTAATTCCCTGCCTTAGGTCAGTTAGGATCGCCACTTTATTTTAAGACCAGCACTTTATTTTAATAATAGTAGAGTGATTTATTTCAGCTTTTATTTCTTTCATCACATGCCCATTGGGTCAGAAGTTGACATACACTCAATTAGTATTTGGTAGCATTGCCTTTAAATTGTTTAACTTGGGTCAAATGTTTCGGGTAGCCTTCCACAAGCTTCCCACAATAAGTTGGGTGGACTGGCCCATTCCTCCTGACAGAGCTGGTGTAACTGAGTCAGGTTTGTAGGCCTCCTTGCTCAAACACGCTTTTTCAGTTCTGCCCACAAATGTTCTATAGGATTGAGGTCAGGGCTTTGTGATGGCCACTCCAATACCTTGACTTTGTTGTCCTTAAGCCATTCTGCCACAACTTTGGAAGTATGCTTGGGGTTATTGTCCATTTGGAAGACCCATTTGCGACCAAGCTTTAACTTCCTGACTGATGTCTTGAGATGTTGCTTTAACCTCTTGAAGCTAGGGGGCATTATTTTTATTTTTGGAAAAATAAAGTTTCCAAAGTAAACGGCCTATTTCTCAGGACCAGATGCTAGAATATGCATATAATTGATAGCTTACGTTAGAAAACACCCTAAAGTTTCCAAAACTGTAAAAATATTGTCTATGAGTATAACAGAACTTATATTGCAGGCGAAAGCCTGAGAAAAATCCAATCAGGAAGTGACTCTTATTTTGAAACCTTTGTGTTCCTATGCATCCCTGTTGACCATTGAAAGGGATATCAACCAGATTCATTTTTCTATGATTCCCTAAATTGTCTACAGCCTTTAGACATAGTTTCAGGCCTTTATTTTGAAGAATGAGCGTGAACGACCACATTACGTCAGTGGTCAGGTGGGAGTGATTCTTGCGCAGTGTCGCCGCCCCAAGGTGCAGCAGGAGAAGCGGCAGCAGGAGCAGCGCAAGGAGGAATGGACATGGGAGCACGAGTTGGACGGTGATGGACTCTGGACACAGCCGGGGGAATATCGCCGCCCCAAGGCAGAGCTGGAGGCAGCCAAAGCGGAGAGGCGGCGGTTTGAAGAGGCAGCACGGAAGCAGGGCTGGAAACCCGAGTGTCAGCCCCAAAAATGTATTGGGGGGGGGGGGGGGGGGGGGGGACAGGAAGTATGGCGAAGCCAGGTAGGAGACCTGCGGCAACTTCCTGTGCTAACTTCCTGTGCTTACCGGAGAGCGAGAGAGACCGGGCAGGCACCATGTTATGCTGTGGTGCGCACGGTGTCCCCAGTGCGGGTGCATAGCCCGGTGCGGTACATACCAGCTCCTCGCATCGGCCGGGCTAGAGTGGGCATCGAGCCAAGTGCCATGAAGCCGGCTCTACGCATCTGGTCTCCAGTGCGTATCCTTGGGCAGGCGTACATGGCACCAGCCTTACACATGGTGTCCCCGGTTCGCCTGCACAGCACAGCGTGGGCTATTCCACCTCGCTGCACTGGCAGGGCTACCGGGAGCATTCAACCAGGTAAGGTTGGGCAGGCTCGGTGCTCAAGAGCTCCAGTGCGCCTGCACGGTCCGGTCTATCCAGTGCCACCTCCACGCACCAGCCCTCCGGTGGCAGCCCCCCGCATTAGGCTTCCTGTGCGTGTCCAGAGCCCAGTACTCCCTGTTCCTCCTCCCTGTGCTCGTCCTGAGGTGCGTGTCCTCGGCCCAGTATCACCAGCGCCGGCACCACGCACCAGGCCTACAGTGCGTCCCGTCTGTCCAGAGCTGCTAGAGTCTCCCGTCTGTCCAGAGCTGCTAGAGTCTCCCGTCTGTCCAGAGCTGCTAGAGTCTCCCGTCTGTCCTGAGCTGCTAGAGTCTCCCGTCTGTCCAGAGCCGCTAGAGTCTCCCGTCTGTCCAGAGCCGCTAGAGTCTCCCGTCTGTCCAGAGCCGCTGGAGTCTCCCGTCTGTCCAGAGCCGCTAGAGTCTCCCGTCTGTCATGAACCATCAGAGCCGCCAGTCAGCCAGGATCTTCCAGAGCCGCCAGTCAGCCAGGATCTTCCAGAGCCGCCAGTCAGCCAGGATCCTCCAGAGCCGCAAGTCAGCCAGGATCCGCCAGAGCCGCCAGTCAGCCAGAATCTGCCAGTCAGCCAGGATCCGCCAGAGCCGCCAGTCAGCCAGGATCCGCCAGTCAGCCAGGATCCGCCAGAGCCACCAGTCAGCCAGGATCCGCCAGAGCCACCATTCAGCCAGGATCCGCCAGAGCCGCCATTCAGCCAGGATCCGTCAGAGCCGCCATTCAGCCAGGATCCGCCAGAGCCGCCATTCAGCCAGAAGCTGCCAGAGCCGTCAACCAGCCTGAGCTACCTCTCAGTCCTGAGCTACCTCAGTCCGGAGCTGCCCCTCAGTCCAATGGGGCCATTTAGTAGGGTTGCAAATCCGAGGTCGGCGGCGAGGGTCGCCGTTCCTAGGATGCTACAAAAACGGACTAAGACTATGGTGGAGAGGGGTCCCCGTCCTGCACCAGAGCCGCCACCGTGGACAGACGCCCACCCAGACCCTCCCCTATGGGTTTAGGTGTGCGGCCAGGAGTCCGCACCTTTGGGGGGGTACTGTCACGCCCTGGCCTTAGTTATCTTTGTTTTCTTTATTATTTTGGTTAGGCCAGGGTGTGACATCGGTGATTTTATATGTTTGTCTTGTCTAGGGGTTTTTGTAGATTTATGGGGTTGTGTTTTTTTAGGTGTCTAGGTAAGTCTATGGTTCCCTGGATTAGTTCTCAATCAGAGGCAGGTGTTTATCGTTGTCTCTGATTGAGAGCCATATTTAGGCAGCCATATTCTTTGGGTATTTTGTGGGTGATTGTTTCCTGGCTTTGTGTTTTATGCACCAGTTAGGACTGTTACGGTTTTCACGTTTATTGTTTTTGTAGTTTGTTCATGTTTGAGTTTACTTATTAAAAAAACATGAACTATAACCACGCTGCGTTTTGGTCCGCCTCTCCTTCCCAGGAAGAAAGCCGTGACAATATGAATATTTTCTAGTAATATTTTTTGACTGTTGCGCTATGCTATTCAGCGGTTGCTTATAACAATTTTTTTTCCGTCTGGGTTGATAGAAATGAGGTAAAACTGATTTAGGTTTCCCTGCATTAAAGTCCCCGGCCACTAGGAGCGCAGCCTCTGGATGAGTGTTTTCCTGTTTGCTTACACTTTGTATTCAGGACAAAAAGTTAATTGCTTTGCCACATTTTTTGTAGTATTACCTCAGTGGCTTGTTGCAAACAGGCTTCCTTCTTTTTAGTCTGTCAATGAGGTTAGTATTGTAGAGGAACTACAATGTTGTTGATCCATCATCCGTTTTCTCTTATCAGAGCCATTAAACTCTGTAACTGTTTTAAAGTCACCAATGGCCTCATGGTGAAATCCCTGAGAGGTTTTCTTCCTCTCCGGCAACTGAGTTAGGAAGGACGCCTGTATCTTTGTAGTGACTGGGTGTATTGATAAACCATCAACTGTAATGAATAACTTCACTATGCTCAAAGATATTAGATGTCTTCTTTTTTTTAAACCAACTACCAATAGGTGCCCTTCTTTGCGAGGCATTGGAAAACCTCCCTGGTCTTTGTTGAGGCAGTCATTCAAAAATCATGTTAACCCATAAGAGTCTAAGCCCTGTCAAAGCTGGGGGGGGGGGGGGGGGGGCTAAGCTATATGGAATTTTTTAAAGAATGTCATACAAAAGATAATTTGTGATTTGATTTAGAATTTTAAGACCTATTGAAGTTTAACTTCTTGATGCACCCATCCCGTTAGCGGGAAGTGCAATATAGAAAAACACAGTTTAGCTTGTTGTTAATCTACCTGGCATGTCAGATTTCAATAAAGCTTTTCGGCAAAAGCATACCAAGCGTTTATGTAAGGACATCTCTCTCAGTAGATAAAATATTGCAAACAGCTAGCAGCCAAGTAGATTGGTCACGAAAGTCAGAAAGCAATAAATTAAATCGATTACCTTTGATCTTCGGATTTTTGCACTCACGAGACTCCCAGTTACACAAAAATGTTCCTTTTGATCCATAAAGATTTTATATCCAAAACACCTCCATTTGGTTGGCGCGTTAAGTTTAGAAATCCATAGGCTCGAGCGGTCACGAGATCGCAGACGAAAATGGTATCCAAATAGTATTCCAAATAGTATCCGTAATGTTCGTAGAAACATTTCAAAAGTTTTTTTATAATCAATCCACAGGTTGTTTTTACAATATATAATCGATAATATATCAACCGGGAATGTAGCTTCTTCAATAGGGGAGAGAGAGAAAATGGCTGCTCCAAGCTGTTGCGCATACAAAACGCTGCTGGCACCCAGCCATACAATGACGGGATGTGATCTTTCTCACTCATTTTTCAAAATAAAAGAGCCTGAAACTATGTCTAAAGACTGTTCACACCATGGGGAAGCCATAGGAAAGGGAATCTGATTGATATCCCTTTAAATGGAGCGAAGGCAGGCTATTGAACATGGAGCTTTCAAAATTGAAGCCACTCCGGGTTGGATTTTCCTCAGGTTTTCGCCTGCAATATTGTTCTGTGATTCTCACAGACAATATTTTGACAGTTTTGGAAACTTTAGAGTGTTTTCTATCCTAATCTGATAATTATATGCATATTCTAGATTCTGGGCCTGAGAAATAGGCAGTTTAATTTGGGTACATTTTTCATCCAAACATCAAAATCCTGCTCCCTACACTCAATTAACACATTTTTTTTTAAACATTTGATGAAATATTACACACAATAACACCTTGAATAACATATTCACTACATGGAACAACAGATAGTCCCCCCCAAAAAAATCTAAAGGAAGTTGGTTCTAAAGTGTCTGTCCAACATCTGAGAACTACAGTATAAGAAAGATCAGGATGTATTTAACCCCTTATTTATGTCTTGTGAGGCCGGTGGGCGTCCTAAAGAAAAACTGACATGTTCACGTCAGTGAGAGTCTCGCTGTTACACAGAGGGGGCATATTAGTGTGTATCCCAAACTTTTCGGACACTACAGACAGAAGTTGACAGATCGGCTAAAACGACTTTAGACAAGCCCCAAGATGCTTTTCTCAAAATATAATTCCACTTTGACATTATGGGGTATTGTGTGTGTGTAGGTCAGGGACCACAAAACTCTCAATTTAATCCATTTAAAATTCTGCCTGTAACACAAAAAACGTGGAAAAAGTCAAGGTGTGTGATTACTTTTTGAAGGTACTGTACATGTCATTCAACCATTTCATCTGAACTGCTTGTGGTTGTCAACTGGGTCTGCATAGCCAGACACTAAAATATAACTTGGTTCTTGGAACTTGGTTATATTTAAGACGGTGGACGCGCTGCAAGTCCCACCTCTCCCCTCTACTCTTTGATTTTTACAATCATGCTAACTGTAATGATGGAGTGGTGAGTCGGAAGCAGGTGGAATGTTTTAATAAAACAACAAAACCAAGAACACACCACTAACATCAGGCAGTATGACGATACACAAGAACAATACCAACTGGTGAGTGAACATGGGAGATTGACATATAAAGGGGAGGAAATGATGAAGGTAATGGAGTCTAGGTGTGAATCACAATGATTCACAGGTGCGAATAATGATGAGTGCCAGGTGTGCGTAATGATGATTCCCATGACTGGTGGTTAGTACTCTGGCGACAGTGTAAGCCGGAGGGGAAGAGCAGGAGCAGACGTGACACTAACCGACGTGGGTGATTGAAAGATGAACGAGGTCCAGTTGGTGGTGATAATGCACCTTAAAGTTGGTTGCCAACTTTCATATAAAATCCACAGAAGTAGGAGATAGATGAACAAGAGATTATTAAAAGAAAATTAACTAAAAACAAACTAGTTTCCCCCCTTTTATCTGTGGATTAATTGTCGTAGATTAGAGAACACACAATTTTGTATGACTGAAAATGGGTCAAAATTATACACAAAACAAGGACAACATGCATTTCAGGTAAAATAACCACCCAAATGTCCCAGGTCAAATTAGCTAGCAACAACAATCTAGCTAAATGTCCATGAATAGTTCATATGTGATTCAACCCATTCCCAAACTAATATAGAAGGTTCAGAGTTGGTTTTGGTATTTTAAACTCCGAAATTAATCTATGTAATCTCCAAAAGTAATTATTTATCCTGACAGGGCCATAAACAATAACTAGTAATGCTGCATACTCCAAGGAAGGTTAAAATCTCACCATTCTGGTAAAAATAGTTAGGTGTAGTCACTTTTGAGGACACAAGCACAAGTACACTGTACAAATATTATACATTTTATATGATGTATTTCCTATTCAACAAAACTGTATGAATAAGGTTTGAAATTACTTATTTTTTCTAAATATAGTATAATTGAATAAAAAATGACTAACTATAAAATGTCACCTTCCTTATAACTGTAAAATACATACAGTGCCTTGCGAAAATATTCGGCCCCCTTGAACTTTGCGACCTTTTGCCACATTTCAGGCTTCAAACATAAAGATATAAAAGTGTATTTTTTTGTGAAGAATCAACAACAAGTGGGACACAATCATGAAGTGGAACGACATTTATTGGATATTTCAAACTTTTTTAACAAATCAAAAACTGAAAAATTGGGCGTGCAAAATTATTCAGCCCCCTTACGTTAATACTTTGTAGCGCCACCTTTTGCTGCGATTACAGCTGTAAGTCGCTTGGGGTATGTCTCTATCAGTATTGCACATCGAGAGAATAACATTTTTTCCCATTCCTCCTTGCAAAACAGCTCGAGCTCAGTGAGGTTGGATGGAGAGCATTTGTGAACAGCAGTTTTCAGGTCTTTCCACAGATTCTCGATTGGATTCAGGTCTGGACTTTGACTTGGCCATTCTAACACCTGGATATGTTTATTTTTGAACCATTCCATTGTAGATTTTGCTTTATGTTTTGGATCATTGTCTTGTTGGAAGACAAATCTCCGTCCCAGTCTCAGGTCTTTTGCAGACTCCATCAGGTTTTCTTCCAGAATGGTCCTGTATTTGGCTCCATCCATCTTCCCATCAATTTTAACCATCTTCCCTGTCCCTGCTGAAGAAAAGCAGGCCCAAACCATGATGCTGCCACCACCATGTTTGACAGTGGGGATGGTGTGTTCAGGGTGATGAGCTGTGTTGCTTTTACGCCAAACATAACGTTTTGCATTGTTGCCAAAAAGTTCAATTTTGGTTTAATCTGACCAGAGCACCTTCTTCCACATGTTTGGTGTGTCTCCCAGGTGGCTTGTGGCAAACTTTAAACAACACTTTTTATGGATATCTTTAAGAAATGGCTTTCTTCTTGCCACTCTTCCATAAAGGCCAGATTTGTGCAATATACGACTGATTGTTGTCCTATGGACAGAGTCTCCCACCTCAGCTGTAGATCTCTGCAGTTCATCCAGAGTGATCATGGGCCTCTTGGCTGCATCTCTGATCAGTCTTCTCCTTGTATGAGCTGAAAGTTTAGAGGGACGGCCAGGTCTTGGTAGATTTGCAGTGGTCTGATACTCCTTCCATTTCAATATTATCGCTTGCACAGTGCTCCTTGGGATGTTTAAAGCTTGGGAAATATTTTTGTATCCAAATCTGGCTTTAAACTTCTTCACAACAGTATCTCGGACCTGCCTGGTGTGTTCCTTGTTCTTCATGATGCTCTCTGCGCTTTTAACGGACCTCTGAGACTATCACAGTGCAGGTGCATTTATACGGAGACTTGATTACACACAGGTGGATTGTATTTATCATCATTAGTCATTTAGTTTAACATTGGATCATTCAGAGATCCTCACTGAACTTCTGGAGAGAGTTTGCTGCACTGAAAGTAAAGGGGCTGAATAATTTTGCACGCCCAATTTTTCAGTTTTTGATTTGTTAAAAAAGTTTGAAATATCCAATAAATGTCGTTCCACTTCATGATTGTGTCTCACTTGTTGTTGATTCTTCACAAAAAAATACAGTTTTATATCTTTATGTTTGAAGCCTGAAATGTGGCAAAAGGTCGCAAAGTTCAAGGGGGCCGAATACTTTCGCAAGGCACTGTATTTGCATATTTAGTGTTAGAGAAAATGTGCATATTGTCCAAAGGTCTCTCTTGATCAAAATGTCTGCCCCCATCGCTGTGATTGTCACAGAATTCTAACTTGGCTCCCTGAACTCCCTAGGAACTCACCTTTCATCTCATATTAACCTTGTCCATCTATGACAAACAGAAAGTGGTTTCTGTTTAAAATCTATTAATTAAGTTAGGTTATTGTCAACAGCAGTGAAAGCACTCTCTCCTGCTGCGATATGATGCAAGGATTCCAGGCATATAAACTCAGCAAAAAAAATGAAATGTCCCTTTTTCAGGACCCTGTCTTTCAAAGATAATTTGTAAACAATTAAATAACTTCACAGATCATCATTGTAAAGGGTTTATTTAACACTGTTTCCCATGCTTGTTCAATGAACCGTAAACAATCAATGAACATGCAGCTGTGGAACAGTCGTTAGACACTGACAGCTTACAGACGGTAGGCAATTAAGGTCACAGTTATGAAAACTTAGGACACTAAAGAGGCCTTTCTACTGACTCTAAAAAACACCAAAAGAAAGATACCCAGGGTCCCTTGTCATCTGCATAACGTGCCTTAGGCATCCTGCAAGGAGGCATTGTAACGGTTTTCTTTATGAGAAGGAGAGTCGGACCAAAATGCGGCGTGTAGATTACGATCCATGTTTATTGTGACTATAGCAACACGAATCTAAATACAAACAGTGCAAAATAATAAACGTAATGAAAACCGAAACAGCCTAAACTGGTGCAAACTAACACTAAGGACAGGAACAATCACCCACAAACACACAGTGAACCCCAGGCTACCTAAATATGGTTCCCAATCAGAGACAATGACGAACACCTGCCTCTGACTGAGAACCATATCAGGCTGAACATAGAAATAGACAAACAAGACATGAAACATAGAATGCCCACTCAGATCACACCCTGACCAATCAAAACATAGAAAATACAAAGTAAACTATGGTCAGGGCGTGACAGTACCCCCCCCCCAAGGTGCGGACTCCGGCCGCAAAACCTGAACCTATAGGGGAGGGTCTGGGTGGGCATCTGTCCGCGGTGGCGGCTCTGGCGCTGGACGTGGACCCCACTCCATGACAGTTTTAATCCCCCTCCTAAACGTCCCTAAATAGGTTACCCACCACAATGATAACATGGGACAGAGGGACAGCTCGGGACAGAGGTAACTCGGGACAGATGGGTAGCTCAGCCCTGAGAGGAAGCTCAGCACTGAGAAGAAGCTCAGCACTGAGAAGAAGCTCAGGCAGGTGGTTAGATCCGGCAGATCCTGGCTGGCTGGCGGTTCTGGAAGATCCTGGCTGACTGGCGGATCCGGAAGATCCTGGCTGACTGGCGGATCTGGGAGAATCTGGACGACTGGCAGATCTGGGAGAATCTGGCCGACTGGCAGATCTGGGAGAATCTGGCCGACTGGCAGATCTGGGAGAATCTGGCCGACTGGCAGATCTGGGAGAATCTGGCCGACTGGCAGATCTGGAAGAGTCTGGTCGACTGGCAGATCTGGAAGAGTCTGGTCGACTGGCAGATCTGGAAGAGTCTGGTCGACTGGCAGATCTGGAAGAGTCTGGACGACTGGCAGATCTGGAAGAGTCTGGACGACTGGCAGATCTGGAAGAGTCTGGACGACTGGCAGATCTGGAAGAGTCTGGACGACTGGCAGATCTGGAAGAGTCTGGACGACGGGCAGATCTGGAAGAGTCTGGTCGACTGGCAGATCTGGAAGAGTCTGGTCGACTGGCAGATCTGGAAGAGTCTGGACGACTGGCAGATCTGGAAGAGTCTGGACGACTGGCAGATCTGGAAGAGACTGGTCGACACAGACTGGCTGCTCTGGCTGCTCCATGCTGACTGACAGCTCTGGCTGCTCCATGCTGGCAGACTGCTCTGGCTGCTCCATGATGACTGGTAGCTCTGGCTGCTCCATGCTGACTGGCTGCTCCATGCTGACTGGCAGCTCTGGCTGCTCCATGCTGACTGGCTGCTCCATGCTGACTGGCAGCTCTGGCTGCTCCATGCTGACTGGCTGCTCTGGCTGCTCCATGCTGACTGGCTGCTCCATGCTGACTGGCTGCTCCATGCTGACTGGCGGCCCTGGCTGCTCCATGCTGACTGGCGGCCCTGGCTGCTCCATGCTGACTGGCGGCCCTGGCTGCTCCATGCTGACTGGCGGCCCTGGCTGCTCCATGCTAACTGGCAGCTCTGGCGGCTCCTTGCAGACTGGCAGCTCTGGCGGCTCCTTGCAGACTGGCAGCTTTGGCGGCATCCTGCAGACTGGCAGCTCTGGCGGCTCCTTGCAGACTGGCAGCTCCATGCAGACTGGCAGCTCTATGCAGACTGGCAGCTCCTTGCAGACTGGCAGCTCCTTGCAGACTGGCAGCTCCTTGCTAACTGGCAGCTCTAAGCTAACTGGCAGCTCTATGCTAACTGGCAGCTCTATGCTAACTGGCAGTTCTGAACAGGCGGGAGACTCCGGCAGCGCTGTAGAGAAGGCAGGCTCTAACAGCGCTAAACAGGCGGGAGACTTCGACAGCGCTGAAGAGAAGGAAGGCTCTGGCAGCGCTGGACAGGCGAGGCGCACTGTAGGCCTGATGCGTGGTGCTGGCACTGGTGGTACTGGGCCGAGGACACGCACAGGAAGCCTGGTGCGGGGAGCTGCTACCGGAGGGCTGGGGTGTGGAGGTGGTACTGGAAAAACCGGACCGTGCAGGCGCACTGGAGCTCTTGAGCACCGAGCCTGCCCAACCTTACCTGGTTGAATGCTCACGGTCGCCCTGCCAGTGCGGCGAGGTGGAATAGCCCGCACTGGACTATGCAGGCGAACCGGAGAAACCGAGCGCAAGGCTGGTGCCATGTAAACCGGCCCAAGGAGACGCACTGGGGACCAGCTGCGTAGAGCCGGCTTCATGGCATTAGGCTCGACGCTCAATCTAGCCCGGCCGACACGCGGAGCTGGAATATACCGCACCGGGCTATGCACCCGCACTGGAGACACCGTGCGCACCACTGCATAACACGGTGCCTGTCCGGTCTCTCTAGCCCCCCGGTAAGCACAGGGAGTCTGCCCAGGTCTCCTACCTGGCGTAGCCATACTCCCTGTTAGCCCCCCCCCAAGAAATTTTTGGGGCTGCCTCTCGGGCTTCCTTGCCAGCCGTGTTCCCTCATATCGCCGGCTCCTCTCTCCGGCTGCCTCTGCTCTCCTAAGTGCCTCCACCTGTTCCCATGGGAGGCGATCTCTTCCAGCCAGTATCTCCTCCCAAGTGTAACAGCCCTTGCCATCCAAAACGTCCTCCCATGTCCATTCCTCTTTACGCTGCTGCTGCTGCCTGTTGACACGCTGCTTGGTCCGTTGGTGGTGGGTGATTCTGTAACGGTTTTCTTTATGAGAAGGAGAGTCGGACCAAAATGCGGCGTGTAGATTACGATCCATGTTTATTGTGACTATAGCAACACGAATCTAAATACAAACAGTGCAAAATAATAAACGTAATGAAAACCGAAACAGCCTAAACTGGTGCAAACTAACACTAAGGACAGGAACAATCACCCACAAACACACAGTGAACCCCAGGCTACCTAAATATGGTTCCCAATCAGAGACAATGACGAACACCTGCCTCTGACTGAGAACCATATCAGGCTGAACATAGAAATAGACAAACAAGACATGAAACATAGAATGCCCACTCAGATCACACCCTGACCAATCAAAACATAGAAAATACAAAGTAAACTATGGTCAGGGCGTGACAGGCATGAGAACTGCAGATGTTACCAGGGCAAAAAAATGCAATGTCCGTACTGTGAGAAGACAGCGCTACAGGGAGACAGGAAGGACAGCTGATCGTCTTTGCAGTGGCAGACCACATTTAACAACACCTGCACAGGATCGGTACATCCGAACAGGGACAGGTACAGGATGGCAACAACAACTGCCCGAGTTACACCAGGAACGTACAATCCCTCCATCAGTGCTCAGACAGTCTGCAATAGACTGAGATGCTGGACTGAAGGCTTGTAGGCCTGTTGTAAGGCAGGTCCTCACCAGACATCACTGGCAACAATGTCGCCTATGGGCACAAACCCACCGTGGCTGGACCAGACAGGACTGGCAAAAAGTGGTCTATAATGATGAGTCGTGGTTTTGTCTCACTAGGGGTGATGGTCAGATTCGCATTTATCGTCGAAGGAATGAGCATTACACCGAGGCCTGTCCCCCAGAGTGGGATCGATTTGGAGGTGGAGGGTCCGTCTTGGTCTGGGGCAGTGTGCCACAGCATCATCGGACTGAGCTTGTTGTCATTGCAGGCAATCTCAACGCTGTGTGTTACAGGGAAGACATCCTCCTTCCTCATGTGGTACCCTTCCTGCAGGCTCCTCCTGACATGACCCTCCAGCATGACAATGCCACCAGCCATACTGATCATTATGTGTGTGATTTCCTGCAAGGCAGGAATGCCAGTGTTCTGCCATAGCCAGCGAAGAGCCCTGATCTCAATCCCATTGAGCACTTCTGGAACCTGTTGGATCAGAGGGTGAGGGCTAGGGCCATTCCCCCCAGAAACGTATGGAACTTGCAGGTGCCTTGGTGGAAGAATGGGGTAACATCTCACAGGAAGAACTGGCAAATCTAGTGCAGTCCATAAGGAGGAGATGCACTGCAGTACTTAATGCAGCTGGTGGCCACACCCGATACTGACTGTTACTTTTGATTTTGAACCCCCCTTTTTTCAGGACAAATTAATCAATTTCTGTTAGTCACATGTCTTTGGAACTTGTTCAGGTTATGTCTCAGTTGTTGAATCTTGTTCCGTTCATACAAATATTTACACATGATACGTTTGTTGAAAATAAGCGCAGTTGACAGTGAGAGGGCGTTTCTTTTTTTGCTGAGTTTACGTTGTTAGTGGCTGTGACGTGGGATTCTGCCAGGAGTTGATGAAGTCAGAAGAGCGATTAAAATGGTGGGAAGGACATACCAGCTTCAAGTGGTGTCAGATTTCACATCCTGCATCACATTGGTGGAAGAGAAATACTTCTGTGTCAGTGAGAATCAGGGCTACTGCTCCTTGAAAGCCATTTCGATCTACGGTGTCCACAGATCAATTTATAAGCAAATAACTATTATCAGAACCAAGCAGGTTCATTACATCAAAGTGGTTTTAACCTGCGTCTCATGAATGCATCTGGTAGGGATTGACAAAATCAAGATGCGCACGATGGGGCATGGGCGGAACCGGTTTGGGCGGAACCGGTTTGGTCAGTATGTTAATCTATAATGAGCCTCTGGCTGATCAGTGGGCAACAGCCCCCATCTTTCTAGATGAGCGGGCCTTGTTTTCTGACAGGCGGACCTGAAGTCATACAAAGTCAAACTCGTCATCAGCAAATAAACTTGCTCCAACTCCATCATCAGTTAGACAGCCAAGATCATGGATCATGCTGCTGTGTGACAAGTGAGCCACTCTCCTCTCCCTCATGAGCTCAAGAGAAGAATGCATTCTAATCGTATAACATTTCAAAATGCAATTGCAGGAAAAACAAACCTTCAGAAGCGTTGTCCCTTTGTCTCTGTCAAAGAGAAGAAAGTCTCAGCTTTCTGTTAGTAAATTCAGCTCAATTGCAACTATTTTACAACTAAGACTCTAAGTTTTGTTTTACTCTTCCTGGGGTCCAACAAAATTAAGGCAGTTTATACAATTTAAAAAACATTACAATACATTCATAGACTGTGTGCCCCCAGGCCCCCACCCCACCACAACCACATATATACAGTGGCTTCTCCTTTCAAAAGTTACGTGCTAACACCGCGGGACTTAGAGGTACCCAGCGTTACAGCTTCATTGCTCCAGAACACCACAAGGGGGAGTTAGAGCACTCATTATGCATTTGTGTCCCAAGGTTTTTATATGACCAATCATATCGAGTGGTTCCATTGACGAATTTGACGTGAGCCCTCCGTCCCTGGTGAATTTCTTCGGCAAAGATGGCTGACAAAACATTACGGGGGAAGCAAATGTCAATAGTTATAACATCATAATCAGTCAAGATAAAAACTGTACAATTGAGAGGAATATGTTAGTTAACGTAGAGACAAACGATTGTGCAAAGTTCATTTATGAAAATCAATATTTAGCAAGTTAGCAGACTAGCTAACATTAGCCAGCTAGCTAGCTGGTGTATTGACATGAGTATGACATTGTAATTTGTGTTGTTTAATGTTTTAGGGACTTCTGAGAAAACCAGCAAACCAGGCTGTCGTCTTGGGAAATAGTGGATGTAAAGAATCTAGTTAGCTGAAGCATTTACTGCAAATTGAATGTACAATTGTGTAAGCTTGCCTTGCCGTGCAATGCAGCTGAAGTAACATAGCTGGCTAACTATTTACTTGCTTATTGTGTAGTGGAGGATAAAAATAACTGTATGCCTATGGATGTGTAGCTAGCTGCAGTACGTACCAATCTATGAACCTCAGCTATCATAGTTGTTGAATCAACTTCAAGTTTGAATGGCATTAATGAAGCCTATGGATTGAGTAGAATATAATATGTTTATCGTGACAAGGATGCAAGTCCTATATACATGAGATCATCACATTGTAGCCTGTACATTGAATATATACACTGATCATGTATCCCTCCTTGGCAAATAAATGTGGTTCAGTTATGAATCTCTGTGAGACATTATTTTTCAGTCATATCCAATACCAGGTGTATCAATCTCCAGTCTTTGAATGATGCTATGTCTGCATGTATGTATTACAATTATACACTTCAACAGTGTTTATCACTCCTGCTCCTGGGACATCAATGATTACACATTGTAACTATGCAATAGACTAGAAACATGAGTTATGTAAAGGCTGAATTGTAATTCATATATACAGAAAACAAACCTATGGAAATCTAACTCCCTTCATCTGCATTCATCTGAGAACACTGAGATACTTAATGTCAACCAGTGGAGAATGTGAAATGCTTTATTGAAGAAGTTCATTATCCAGGTGTTATAAATACATAATACATGCATTATAATTATGATAATTATGAATACAAGTTTCATCTGTACTTCAATGCACATATGTTGTGCATTACAAAATGAGGAAGAAAGACGAGGTGGGGAGAGAGGTATAGAAGACAGAAAGGGAAAGAGGTAGGAACAGAGGCAGACAGAATATGAATCATGACTTACAGTGCTTCCCTAATATTCTCTCAGTTCATCACAATTACAGTGTCTCTAGCGGTGTCTCTTAACCAGCCTTGGGCCCCCAGTTTGCCAAAAGGTTATCTTAAAAGTGGGTGAGGTGGCGATGACGGGACTGGCTTCCTCTCTCACATCAAAACATACCTGCAGACGAGAGACAGATGGATAGAGAGAGCATGATTGAGCCTTGATTTTTTTATTATAACACTGTTAGTCATCATAATCATTAGGAGTATTCAGAATAATTTTAATTATTTTGCCTCTATGGCCTATTTATTGCCTTACCTCCCTACTCTTCTACATTTGCACACTGTAAATAGATTTTTATATTGTGTTATTGACTGTAAGTTTTCTTGTGTAACTCTGTGATGTTGTTTTTGTCGCACTGCTTTGCTCTATCTTGGCCAGGTTGCAGTTGTAAATGAGAACTTGTTCTCAACTGGCCTACCTGGTTAAATAAAGGTGAAATGAAAAATAAAGAAATTTAAAAAGGAGGTAAAATGCAAAATTGACCTTGGATCAGTAACTCTGGGGCTACTACATCTCTATCTGTATTTCAATGTAAAGCATCTCTTTAATAATACTTCCTGTTGACCCGACCAAGTGACCTCTCACCTATGATCATGCTGTTCCTTCTGTGTCAGCCAGTTCAGGTGCGGGAGGGGTTCACCAACACAGCTGATATAACCCAGAGGATTTAGGGAGAAGGGGGAGAGGGATGAAGTGAAAGAGAGATACTGTTATTGTGTGTGTGTGGTCTCACATGGTGTCCACACTAAGTGGCTACAGAGTACTTTATGCTGAAAAACAGACACATGAGGACAGACAATAGAAGATAATGTCATTATTAGACATAAATACCACTTGAAGCTTGATGATGACATGATCATTTGAATCAGCTGTTTAGTGCTAAGGCAAAAACAAAAATGTGCACAGCTGTTTGGAGCATTCCTATATGCCACAGCTGGTGCGGTGTCAGGTTTTCCTCTGTACTTAAAGGATGAATATTCCAACTCTCGGTGAAATGCTGCAGATCTGCCCGCAGACGAGGTAGGAACACATATCCCAAACAGAAGAGGTGGATAGAATTCGACAGGTCAAGGTATCCTTTTTCCTCCAAACTGTGCATGTGGGACAGGTTCCATGTACAACAAGACAGGCAGAGAGGAAGAGAGAAAAAAACACAGAACAGTTTAATTACCTCTGGTTATGGACAAGTTTGCCAGCAATAAAGCTTCCACGGCCTGTTCCTCAGACAGTGAACATCTGCCAATATCTACATTTTTGACCCCTTGATCAGCTCGCACTCTGAAAGTAAAGAAAATAGCTTATTTTTTGTAGATATGAAAACAATAATTGACATATGACCATTCAATCTAAAGCAGCAGATGTCATTTTCAGGATACGTCAATACAGCACAGAAAGCTTAACACCAGACTGGTATTGTGATTGTTCATTAGGTGATGGGAAATATGCAATATGTGTACAAAATAATATACTTACCTGTTGTGTCTTGAAAAAAAGCATTGGAAATAAAAGTGAAATGTTTAACCTTCTAACCTGTTTCATTATTTATGTATAACCAGTTGATGAAGAAACAACTCCAATTTCATACATCATTGAAAGTTTGTCTACGAATAATAAGTAAGAATACGACACATAAGTAAGAATTAAAAGGTAAAAAATTACTTAGATTTTAGGGAGACATTATACATCTTAGTACCTCATCAATTTATGATTTGTATCAATGTGGAATAGAGACAGGGGAGCAGGAACTGACTATTTTTGCAGAGCAATGCAACAAAGCTGGATCATTCTGGCAATGATACCTGCACCATCTATCTACAAGCTGCAAAGACTCCCTAACTCTTCGCCATTGTACACGATGGCCCATTGCTTGGAGACTTCTTTTGACCATTCTAAAGCCTGCATGGGGCATCATTGCCTTAATGGCGCTGACTTTCTGGTCTAACTCTTCCTCTGACAGAAGTATTGTGTCCTTTCATCCTTCTGTAAAAAAAAGCTAACTGTTATACTGGCATGAAATGTGATTATATGTCTATTTATTTTTGCATTTCACCTTTATTTAACCAGGTAGGCCAGTTGAGAACAAGTTTTCATTTAAAACTGCGACCTGGCAAAGATAGAACAAAGCAGAATGACACAAACAACACAAGAGTTACACATGGGATAAACAAATGTACCATCAATAACACAATAGACAAGTCTATATAGAGTGTGTGAAAATGTAGTAAGATTAGGGAGGTAAGACAATAAATAGGCGATAGTGGCGAAATAATTACAATTTAACAATTAAACACTGGAGTGATGGATGTGCAGAAAATGAATGTGCAAGTAGAGATACTGGGGAGAAAAGGAGCAAAAAATAAACAACAATATCATAAATATTATGGATTTTAAACATTTAGGTAGATATGTGTCTTATATTGTCTGAAAGCTTCAATTCTTGTTAGTCTAACTGCGCTGTCCAATTTACAGTAGCTATTACAGCGAAAACGGTAATATGGTGACCAGAAAGCTGAGATAAGGAGGGGCTTTACCTATCAAAGACTTATAGATGACCTGGAGCCAGGTGGTTTGGAGACGAATATAAAGCGAGGGACAGCCATGCAGGTTGCAATGGTGGGTAGAATATGGGGCTTTGGTGACAAAACAGATGGCACCGTGATAGACTACCTCCAATTTGCTGAGTAGAGTGTTGGAGGCTATTTTGTAAATGACATTGCCGATGTCAAGGATCGGTAGGCTACTCAGTTTTAAGAGGGTATGTTTGGAAACATGAGTGAAGGATGCTTTGTTCCGAAATAGGAAGCCGATACTAGATTTATTTTTGGATTAGATATGCTTAATTAATGTCTGGAAGGAGAGTTTACAGTTTAACCAGACAACTAGGTATTTGTAGATGTCCACATATTCTAAGTCAGAACCATCCAGAGAAGGGATGCTAGACTTGCGGGTGGGTGCGGGCAGTGATTGGTTGAAGAGCATGCACTTAGTTTTACTTGCATTTAAGAGCAGTTGGAGGCCACGGAAGGAGTGTTGTATGGCGTTGAAGCTCATCTGGAGGTTTGTAAGTTAACACAGTGTCCAAAGAAGGGCCAGAAGTATACAGAGTGGTGTCGTCTGCGTAGAGGTGGATCAGAGAATCACCAGCAGCAAGAGCGACATCATTGATCAGCTAACTACTAGCTATTTAAAAGTTGGACGGAAGGACGCCCAGTGCTGCCATCATCACACAGTCCTTCTTTGTAGGTGTCCGCTATGACTTCCTTTGTGTCGGAAAGAAAGGCTGAACAGTTTTGATAGTAACCAAACTGACTTTCAAATACATTTTTTGTTCTCTAAATATTTTTGGGGATTTTGCGCTCTGTTACAACATATTTGAATGGAAAGCTATTTTTACTTTGGAGCCTCGTTTTTGCTTTTAGAAAAATGATTTTGGATAAAAAAAAATGTTTTGCTCTCGACAAAAAGACATAGATTTGTTTCAAGTTGGGTAGGGGGGCTGTTAGCTGAACAATAGACTATTCAACCTTTACTAAAGAATAGTCTAATAGCCGAGCTAGGTGTGAAAAAACCCCATCCTATCACAGACCAGATTTGCCCTAACGATCAAGGGAGAGTTAGAGCACTGATTATGCTTTTGGGTCCCAATGCACAACTGTGTCTCTAACTGACAATGAATAGGCAATATAAACCAAATAATAAACTCACAACTTCAAATGAAACAAGCAGGGAGCAGGTTTCGAGTCCTCAACCTTTTTGCCCGAAGTCCAGCGCTATCGACTGTGCACCAAAAGCATGCTCAAGTCGCAGAGCCGATAGAGAGCATCCTCGCGGTAGCTTGCTACTCAATGTAATAAAGTAATGACTTTTCAAATAAGTTACCTTACACGTTATATTGGCTGACAATTTGTTAGCTACGCTGTCCTTGCAAACCACATAGCATATCATTACAGCAGTATGTACCGGTATGTTAGCTGTCTACCTAACGTTAGCAGTTATACGTCAAACTTTACAGTATATTAACTATAAGCTATCTAACTACACAACGTTTATTGACTTGATTATTCCCGTCATTCTTAGCTCAGCTAAATGATATAGTCGTTGTGCGTTCTCAATGGACGTTCGGGTGCTTTCGCAAATTCGCTCTGGCTATCTACACCTATTTCAGAGCACTGTCACCTGAGTACCAGAGCGCAAAATAATGAATTTACGAGTGCTCAACACTCGATGAATATGGCCGGTGTCAGTAAACATTGGCAAAAAAGCTATAAAAAAAAATGTCCAGCAGCACAGTTACTGTCACCAACGCTCTGGTTAACATTGAAACTGCCTAATCAGCTCTGCTAGAGTGAGTAAAATGGTCAGAGTGGCCTCATTTGTGTCTGGAAGTAGCTAACATGCTAGCCAACGTTAGCTTGGGTGCTTGACTGCCGTTGTAAGGCCAGAATGCTCAAATCAACCCTACAACGTGAGAAAGAAATGGTCTGAATTTACAAACTGAAAATCTGACAATGCTCTGAATTTATGAGTGTCACGTTGTATAGCGCCATATTTTCCATTCCATCCTCACAGACACCCAGAGGGTTTTTCATGTTCATGGAATAGAAACAGCATAATATTAATCAAATGAATTAAGCAAGTACCAGTCAAAATTTGGACACACCTACTCATCCCAGGATTTTCCTTTATTTGTATTATTTTCTACATTGTAGAATAATAGTGAATACATCACAACTATGAAACAACACATATGGAATCAGTTAAAACGTCTTAAGGCTAGGGGCCACTATTTTCATTTTTGGAAAAATAACGTTCCCAAAGTAAACGGGCTATTTCTCAGGACCAGATAATAGAATATGCATATAATTGACAGCTTAGGATAGAAAACACTCTAAAGTTTCCAAAACTGTAAAAATATTGTCTGTGAGTATAACAGAACTGATATTGCAGGTGAAAGTCTGAGAGAAATCCAATCAGGAAGTTAGTCTTATTTTGAAACCTCTGCGTTCCTATGCATCCCTATTGACCATTGAAAGGGATATCAACCAGATTCCTTTTTCTATGGCTTCCCTAATGTGTATACAGTCACTGGACATAGTTTCAGGCTTTTATTTTGAAAAATGAGCGTGAATGACAACATTGCGTCAGTGGTCAGGTGAGGGCTTTCAGAGTGATTTGTGCATAATAGACAAAGGCGACCATTGTTCCTCTTGCTCCTAGAGAAAAGCCAATTATCCCGGTTGATGTATTATTGACTAGATGTTTGAAAAACACCTTGAGAATTGATTATAAAAAATGTTTGACATGTTTCTGTCGATATTATGGATCTAATTTGTAATTTCTTTTGGCGTCGTGAACGCAATTTCCGGTGGATTTCTCAACAAAACGTGAACAAGAAAAGGAGGTATTTCGGCTATAACAATAATCTGTATGGAACAAAATGAACATTTGCTGTCTAACTGGGAGACAAACAAGACAAACGAGACAAACATCCAAAGCTCATCAAAGGTAAACAATTTAATTTGTTTGCTTTCCTGATTTTCGTGACCAAGCTTCCTTCCATTCAGAAATGTTCTTATAGATAGATGTTTAGGAGGTTGTCGGTCTTCGCATGGCAGGTTGACATAATTTCTAGCTGCAGACTAGTAATTAGTATTGAAGATTTGCTCTTATTCTGTCGGGATCGATAGTCTCAGAGTTGAACCATTTCCACCCGTGTAGCCAATGCTCCACGTGGTATGGTTAGGAATTCAACAACCATTACAACCTTAGCTTATACTGAGGTTTTTGTTGTCTCTACTAAACCTTCGCCCCCTCAGATGACCGAGGTATGCATGGTCCGAAGAGGATTTCTTCAGGTGGGGTTTTTATTCGTAACAGTAGAAAAGCGCTGTCCCATGAGCCAGATCATGTCTGTGCTCATGGGGGCGGGCCAATGACTTAGTTAAACTTTAACGGGAATACAATTCTCTCACATTAATGGCTTGACATAGCATTACATAATTTTACAAATAGTTTCATCTTTACTCATTCATTTTATACAATAATTAGACGCAAACCTGATAATGGAGGCACCTGTATAAACAGAGTTATGGTAATGTGGCTGTATTTTCTTTCATGAGGTCAAAAACATTAAACAAAATGGACCGGGTCATAGCTGACTTCTCCACCGACCGTTTACACATTCTCCAAAACATGGATATTGTTCAGTTCTCTACTTCTGTGAAGTAGAAGTTAATTTGTTCTACTGTGGAACTCTCTCTCTCTATGTGTCTCTTTCTGCATGGCCAGAGGGAGAGTGTCTCCTCCAGGAATTTAAGACCTGAAATAACAGAACCTGGGTGTAGGAGAGAAGAGAGGGGGAAGGCACTCGCTATAACCAAAGAGGGCCACATCATGACACCTCTTATACACTATATTAGGCCCAGCCATTGGAACTTTGGTTTTCCTAGATATGGCTACTATATTGTGATCACTACATCCAATGGATCTGGATACTGCTTTCAAGCAGCATTAGTAAAGATGTGATCAATAAATGTTGATGATTTCATTCCTGTGCTGTTTGTAACTACCATGGTAGATTGACTGATAACCTGAACCAGGCTGCAGGCAATGGTTACAGTTTGAAGCTTTTTCTTGAGTGGGCAGTTTGATGAAAGCCAATTGGCTCACTCCAATTACTACAGAATGTCACGGATGGCTGCCGATTTATGGGCTCAAAGAGGGGATGGCTTCCGTTTTACGGGCTCAAAACCAATCGTGATATTCTGAACGAGGACATGGATAATTTACAGTTGGCTGGGTTTTACATGCATCGGCAAGAAAGAACAGCAAGGTCCGGTAAGATGAGGGGTGGTGGTCTGTGTCTATTTGTCAACAACAGCTGGTGTGCGATCTCTAATATTAAGGAAGTCTCTAGGTTTTGCTCCCCTGAGGGAGAGTACCTCATGATAAGCTGTAGACCACACAAGAGATAGTTTTCATCTATATTTTTCATAGCTGTCTATTTACCATCACAATCCGATGCAGGCATTAAGACCACACTCAACGAGCTGTAGAAGGCCATAAGCAAAAAAGAGAATGCTCAGAAGAATACCCAGAAAAGGCGATTCTAGTGGCCGGGAACTTTAATACAGGAAAACATAAATCAGTTTAACCTAAATTCTACCAGCATGTCACATGTGCAACCAGAGGAAAAACATCTTACTTACTTTCTTAACACATAGAGATGCGTACAAAGCTCTCCCTCCCATTAATTTGGCAAATCTTACCGTGATTCTATCCTCATGATTCCAGCTTACAAGCAAAAACTAATGCAGGAAGTATCAGTGACTCGCTCAATACGGAAGTGGTCTGATGATGCAGATGCTAAGCTACAGGACTCTTTTGCTAGCACAGAGTGGAATATGTTCCGGGATTCATCCGATGGCGTTGAGGAATATAACACATCAGTCACTGGCTTCATCAATAAGTGCATTGACGATATCGTCACCACAGTGATAGTACGTACATATCCTAACCTGAAGCCATGGATTACAGGCAACATCAGCACTGAGCTAAAGGCGCTTATAGGAAATCCCACTAAGCCCTCGACGAACCATTAAAACGGCAATGCATTAATACAGGTCTAAGATTAAATAATACTAGAACGGCTCTGACGCTCATCGGATGTGGCAAGGCTTGCAAACTATTACGGATTACAAAGGGAATACCAGCCGGCAGCTGCCCAGTGATGCGAGCATACCATATGAGCTAAATACCTTCTATGCTCACTTTGAAGCAAGCAACACTGAACCATGCATGAGAGCACCAGCTATTCCGCATTACTGGGTGATCACGCTCGCCGTAGCCGATCTGAGTAAGACCTTTAAACAGGTTGATATTCACAAGGCCACAGGGCTAGACGGATTACCAGGATGTGTACTCAGAGCATGCACCAACTGGCAAGTGTCTTCACATTTTCAACCTATCCTTGACTGAGTCTGTAATACCTACATGTTTTAAGTAGACCACCTGTGCCCAAGAATGCAAGGTAACCTTCCTAAATGACTACCGCCCCATAGCACTCACGTCTGTAGCCATGAAGTGCTTTGAAGTTGCTATTCATGGCTTACATCAACACCAGTTCATGACTCACATCATCCCAGAAACCCTAGAGCCACTACAATTCGCATACCGCCCCAACAGACCCACAGATGACGTAATCGCCACTGCACTCCACACTGCCCTATACCACCTGGACAAAAGGAACACCTGCGTGGCCACGCACGACTCCAACACCATCATTACATTTGCAGACGATACAATGGTGGTAGGCCTGATCACAGACAATGATGATAACCTACAAGGAGGAGGTCAGAGACCTGGCAGTGTGGTGCCAGGACAACAACCTCTCCCTTAACGTGAGCAAGACAAAAAGAGCTGATCGTGGACTACAGGAAAAGGGGGGCAGAATACGCTGGAAAATCTTAAAGGTCCTTGGCATCCACATCACTAATAAACAAACATGGTCTAAACACACCAAGGCAGTCGTGAAGAGGGCACAACAACGCCCTATCCCTCCTCAGGAGGCTGAAAAGATTTGGCATGTATCCTCAGATCCTCAAAAAATGTATACAGCTGCACCATCGAGAGAATCCTGACTGGTTGCATCACCTCTTGGTATGGCAACTGCTCGGCATCCAACCGCAAGGCACTACAGAGGGTAGTGCATACGGCCCAGTACATCACTGGGGCCAAGATTCCTGCCATCCGGGTCCTCTATACCAGGCGGTGTCAGAGGAAGGCCCTATACATTTGCTTTGACACCCTTTTTTACGCTGCTGCTACTCATTGTTTATTATTTATGCATAGTCACTTTACCCCTACCTACATGTACATATTACCTCAATTACCTTGACAAACTGTACCACCGCACACTGGTACCGGTACCCCCTGTATATATCTTCGTTATTGTTATTTTTTGTGTCATTTTTTTGTTATTTTGGTTTTATTTTGTATTTTAGTTAAAAAAAATGTTGTATTGTCTTTGGTTAATTAAGAGTTTGTATTTAAGGTCTAAGACTTTTGTATTCAGCACATGTGATATTTGATTTGAGTACCAATCTTTTGGCAGTCTATTTAAGCAGACCGGGTCTGCTCATTCATCCTGCTGCCGTATGCTGCTACTGCTACTATGCGATGGCTTCTTTTTCTGCATTGACACTGCTGTGTAATTAGATGTTTCTCGCTATGCTACTGTGTTCGGATCTAATATTTTCTTTGTGATTGCTCGCTAGCTTTGTTTTAACCTTGCCTGCGTTGATGAATAAGATGATATTGCAATGTTTGGGTGCTGTGGGGATGCCATTGATTGAGAGGATCAACAATGTTGCTGCTCTACCGTTGTCAGTCAATAGCCGGCTACAAACTAGCTAGCTAAGTAGAATTAACCTCGGGAGTAGCCTATCATATAGCCTACTCGTTGTTCCCAATAACAGCTTTTGGGCAGATTTGGCGCAACAGTGAACACACCCCATCATGGGGAATCATCCCCCGTCATACAAGGAGAAAGTAGCCTATGCTAGGCTATACAGGCTATACAGGCTATGCATTGATATACAGTAAGTGTTTGTCATGGTGATTTGACAGTATTTCAGTTTCTATGCAGACTTTTATTGTTATTGCAGCACCAATATCGATAGTTATCACTGCGCAGCTCATGAGAATGCTGAATAAATGCATGCTATCATTGATAGCCAATATTTTAAGGGTCATACCAGTCACATTAGTTAGAGTGAGGTGCAACAGCAGTCACACCTCAAATGTAGTACAAATCATTATGTCTATGGTTATTATTCTTAGAACCTATTCCCTTACACAGTTTAAGATAGAACGCATTCAATTTACCTTGCAGACTGGTTTGTATTAGTGCGCTTGTATAAAGTAACTTTGCTGGTTTCTGCTCTGAGCAATCAGAGTATATGTGTTCAATAGTCAAATCAAATCAAATTGTATTTGTCCCATACATGTGTTTAGCAGATGTTATTGTGGGTGTTGCGAAATGCTTTTGTTTCTAGCTCTAACAGTGCAGTAATATCTAACAGTAATAACTAACATTTTCACAACAAAACACACAAATCTAAAGTAAAGAAAACTAAAGTAAAGAAACGGAATTAAATATCGGGCGAGCAATGTCAGAGCGGCATAGACGTAGATACAGTAGAATAGGATAGAGTACAGTATATACACATGAGATGAGTAATGCAAAATATGTAAACATTACTAAGCTGCAACTCTCAATGCTGTGGTGAATGCTCGCACATTCAGATGTTAGCTGATTTCTTAGCTTTATTTTCTACACCCAGTATGCATAATGGCATGGCTGCAAATATTGCATCCTGGGAGCACACCTAGGTGAATGTTGTGCTTATTCATGCATTGGCTAGTATGTTCTGCATCACCTTCACATAGTCGTTATGGCATGGGTGCTATCATTGTTATTGCAAGAGCACACAGTGAGTTTGTGGTGACTTAGAGGGCAACACTAGCTATCCCTTTCACAGCATCTGCTGGAGAATTGCAGTACGATGGCACATCATTTTAGGATAGTAGTAAGCAAGTTTATGTGCATTTTCATTCATGCTTGTCCATAGTGCGTATGCAGGCATCTTATATCCTGTTGCAGCTCACTATTGGAGCTAGGAACACAAATATTTCTCTACACCCGCAATAACATCTGCTGAATTTGTGTATGTGACCAATTAAATTTTATTTGAGCGTGACTCATGTTTACCAACTTGTGGTGGCCCGTGTGTGTGTGTGTGTGTGTTAAATTAGATGGTTCAGCAGTCGCACAGCATGATATCGCGCTACTCAAATGGCGTTAGTCGGTCGTTGGCTAAACAATACTGGGTTTTTTCGTCACTAAGCACATATTCACAGGAGTACAGCCTCATTTTCATTCCTAACCTTCATTTATAGCATACACATATTTAGCAGATGTTATTGCAGATGTAATGATATGCTTGTGTTCCTAGCTCCAACAATGGAGTAATATCTAAAAGAATACACACAAATACACACAAAGTAAAAGAATGAAATATAGAAATATTAGGACAAACAATGTCGGAATCCGGAGTGTGTGTGTGTGTACTGTATATAGTGGCAATAAAAAGTATGTGAACCCTTTGGAAATACCTGGACTTCTGCATAAATTGGTCATAAAATTTGATCTGATCTTCATCTAAGTCACAACACACAACACTGACAACTTTACGGTTTTTACTTTTTAATTACTGTTTATATTTTTGTTTTTTCCCTCAACTTTTTCTCTCCGGACGCTTTATCTGGACATGGTTCGTCAGGACCTCCAACAGCCGAAGCTAAGTAGTAACATTAACATGATGCCTTCTAATTGCAGTCGCTGTACTCATGCTGTAGGAATGCTCATCCGGTGTCGCTCATTCAGCCGACAGAAACTTTCAACCGGTTTTCCCCATTAAGCAGCAAGTCGGAGTCAGAGGCCGAGCCTTCTCTTGTCTCTACTCCTCCCGTTACGGGGTCTGAGACGCCGAAGCTTCTCACCATTAGCTTTGACAAATTGAAAACTCATTCATTCAGTCATTGGCGACTCCATTACCCGCAGTATTAGACTGAAAACGAATCATCCAGCGATCATACACTGTTTACCAGGGGGCAGGGCTACCGACGTTAAGACTAATCTGAAGATGGTGCTGGCTAAAGCTAAAACTGGTGAGTGTAGAGACTATAGAGATATTGTTATCCTCCACGGCACCAACAATGTTAGGATGAAACAGTCAGAGATCACCAAGCGCAACATAGCTTCTGCGTGTAAATCAGCTAGAAAGATGTGTCGGCATTGAGTAATTGTCTCTGGCCCCCTCCCAGTTAGGGGGAGTGATGAGCTCTACAGCAGAGTCTGACAACTCAATCGCTGGTTGAAAACTGTTTTCTGCCCCTCCCAAAAGATAGAATTTGTAGATAATTGGCCCTCTTTCTGGGACTCACCCACAAACAGGACCAAGCCTGACCTGCTGAGGAGTGACGGACTCCATCCTAGCTGGAGGGGTGCTCTCATCTTATCTACCAACATAGACAGGGCTCTAACTCCTCTAGCTCCACAATGAAATAGGGTGCAGGCCAGGCAGCAGGCTGTTAGCCAGCCTGCCAGCATAGTGGAGTCTGCCACTAGCACAGTCAGTGTAGTCAGCTCAGCTATCACCATTGAGACCGTGTATGTGCCTCGACCTAGGTTGGGCAAAACTGAACATGGCGGTGTTCGCCTTAGCAATCTCACTAGGATAAAGACCTCCTCCATTCCTGTCATTATTGAAAGAGATCATGATACCTCACATCTCAAAATAGGGCTACTTAATGTTAGATCCCTTACTTCAAAGGCAATTATAGTCAATGAACTAATCACTGATCATAATCTTGATGTGATTGGCCTGACTGAAACATGGCTTAAGCCTGATGAATTTACTGTGTTAAATGAGGCCTCACCTCCTGGCTACACTAGTGACCATATCCCCCGTGCATCCCGCAAAGGCGGAGGTGTTGCTAACATTTACGATAGCAAATTTAAATTTACACAAAACAAATGACGTTTTCGTCTTTTGAGCTTCTAGTCATGAAATCTATGCAGCCTACTCAATCACTTTTTATTGCTACTGTTTACAGGCCTCCTGGGCCATATACAGCGTTCCTCATTGAGTTCCCTAAATTCCTATCGGACCTTGTAGTCATAGCAGATAATATTCTAATCTTTGGTGACTTTAATATTCACATGGAAAAGTCCACAGACCCACTCCAAAAGGCTTTCGGAGCCATCATCGACTCAGTGGGTTTTGTCCAACATGTCTCTGGACCCACTCACTGTCACAGTCATACTCTGGACCTAGTTTTGTCCCATGGAATAAATGTTGTGGATCTTAATGTTTTTCCTCATAATCCTGGACTATCGGACCACCATTTTATTACGTTTGCAATTGCAACAAATAATCTGCTCAGACCCCAACCAAGGAACATCAAAACAGACAACACAAAGATTCCTTGATGTCCTTCCAGAGGACAAAAATCAGTTAACCACCTAACTGAGGAACTCAATTTAACCTTGCGCAATACCCTAGATGCAGTTGCACCCCTAAAAACTAAAAACGTTTATCATAAGAAACTAGCTCCCTGGTACACAGAAAATACCCGAGCTCTGAAGCAAGCTTCCAGAAAATTGGAACGGAAATGGCGCCATACCAAACTGAAAGTCTTCCGACTAGCTTGGAAAGAAAGTAATGTGCAGCACTGAAGAGCCCTTAGACTACTGCAATGCACTACTTTCCGGCTACCCGGATAAAGCACTAAATAAACTTCAGTTAGTGCTAAATACGGCAGCTAGAATCCTGACTAGAACCAAAAAATTTGATCATATTACTCCAGTGCTAGCCTCCCTACACTGGCTTCTTGTCAAAGCAAGGGCTGATTTCAAGGTTTTACTGCTAACCTACAAAGCATGACATGGGCTTGCTCCTACCTATCTCTCTGATTTGGTCCTGCCGTACATACCTACACGTACGCTACGGTCACAAGACGCAGGTCTCCTAATTGTCCCTAGAATTTCTAAGCAAACAGCTGGAGGCAGGGCTTTCTCCTATAGAGCTCCATTTTCATGGAACGGTCTGCCTACCCATGTCAGAGACGCAAACTCGGTCTCAACCTTTAAGTCTTTACTGAAGACTCATCTCTTCAGTGGGTCATATGATTGAGTGTAGTCTGGCCCAGGAGTGGGAAGGTGAACGGAAAGGCTCTGGAGCAACGAACCGCCCTTGCTGTCTCTGCCTGGCCGGTTCCCCTCTTTCCACTGGGATTCTCTGCCTCTAACCCTATTACAGGGGCTGAGTCACTGGCTTACTGGGGCTCTCTCATACCGTCCTGGGGAGGGGTGCGTCACCTGAGTAGGTTGAGTCACTGATGTGATCATCCTGTCTGGGTTGGCGCCCCCCCTTGGGTTGTGCCGTGGCGGAGATCTTTGTGGGCTATGCTCAGCCTTGTCTCAGGATGGTAAGTTGGTGGTTGAAAATATCCCTCTAGTGGTGTGGGGGCTGTGCTTTGGCAAAGTGGGTGGGGTTATATCCTTCCTGTTTGGCCCTGTCCGGGGGTGTCCTCGGATGGGGCCACAGTGTCTCCTGACCCCTCCTGTCTCAGCCTCCAGTATTTATGCTGCAGTAGTTTATGTGTCGGGGGGCTAGGGTCAGTTTGTTATATCTGGAGTGCTTCTCCTGTCCTATTCGGTGTCCTGTGTGAATTTAAGTGTGCTCTCTCTAATTCTCTCTTTCTCTCTTTCTTTCTCTCTCTCGGAGGACCTGAGCCCTAGGACCATGCCTCAGGACTACCTGACATGATGACTCCTTGCTGTCCCCAGTCCACCTGGCCGTGCTGCTGCTCCAGTTTCAACTAACCTGAGCCCTAGGACCATGCCCCAGGACTACCTGACATGATGACTCCTTGCTGTCCCCAGTCCACCTGACCGTGCTGCTGCTCCAGTTTCAACTGTTCTGCCTTATTATTATTCGACCATGCTGGTCATTTATGAACATTTGAACATCTTGGCCATGTTTTGTTATAATCTCCACCCGGCACAGCCATAAGAGGACTGGCCACCCCACATAGCCTGGTTCCTCTCTAGGTTTCTTCCTAGGTTTTGGCCTTTCTAGGGAGTTTTTCCTAGCCACCGTGCTTCTACACCTGCATTGCTTGCTGTTTGGGGTTTTAGGCTGGGTTTCTGTACAGCACTTTGAGATATCAGCTGATGTACGAAGGGCTTTATAAATAAATTTGATTTGATAGACAACACAGTCTGTTTAAACCAATGACACACAAACAATTATACGTTTTCATGTCTTTATTGAACACACCGTGTAAACATTCACAGTGCAGGGTGGGAAAAGTATGTGAACCCTTGGATTTAATAACTTGTTGACCCTTCTTTGGCAGCAATAACCTAAAATAAACGTTTTCTGTAGTTGCGGATCAGACCTACACAATGGGCATTAGGAATTTTGGACCATTCCTCTTTACAAAACTGTTTCAGTTCAGTAACATTCTTGGGATGTCTGGTATGAACCGCTCTCTTGACGTCATGCCACAGCATTTCAATCGGGTTGAGGTCAGGACTCCGTCTGGGCCCCTCCAGAAGGTGTATTTTCTTCTGTTGAAGCCATTCTGTTGTTGATTTATTTCTGTGTTTCGGGTCATTGTCCTGTTGCATCACCCAATTTCTGTTGAGCTTCAATTGGAGGAGAGATAGCCTTACATTCTCCTGCAAAATATCTTGATAAACTTGGGAATTCGTTTTTTGCAAGCTGTCCATGCCCTGAGGCAGAAAAGTAGCTCCAAACCATGATGCTCCCTTCACCATACACCATACAGTCGGGATGAGGATTCGATGTTGGTGTGCTGTGCCTTTTTTCTCCTATGAACACCATTCTTGTTTAGTGTTTTTTTAAGTATCGTAGACGCATCAACAGAGATGTCAGCATGTTCCAGAGATGTCTGTAAGTCTTTTGTGTAAGTTCTTCTTAACTTCATATGGCTGCAGGGGCAGTATTGAGTAGCTTGGATGAAAAGGTGCCCATTATAAACGGCCAGCTCCTCAGTCTCAGTTGCTAATATATGCATATTATTATTAGTATTGGATAGAAAATACTCTAAAGTTTCCAAAACGGTCAAAATATTGTCTGTGAGTATAACAGAACTGATATTGCAGGCGAAACCCTGAGGAAAATCAAAACAGGAAGTGGCTTCTATTTTGAAAACTCCCTTTGCTGGATTTAAAGGGATATGAACCAGATTCCTTTTCCTAGCGCTTCCTCAAGGTGTCAACAGTCTTCAGACATAGTTTCAGGCTTTTATTTTGAAAAATGAGCCAGAACGATAACATCGTGTCAAGTGGTCACATGAGTTTTGCTCATGCAACAGAGTTTGGATAGGTATTACTTTTCCCTCTCCTACTGTGGAACACATTTGCGGTTGATATATTATCGAATATATATTTTAAAAACAACCTGAGGATTGATTATAAAAAACTTTTGACATGTCTCTGTGGACATTATGGAAATTATTTGGAATTTTTGTCTTTGTTGTCGTGACCACTCTTTCCTGTGGATTTCTGAACAAAGGTATTTTGGATATAAAAATTATCTTCATGGAACAAAAGGAACATTTGTTGTGTAACTGGGAGTCTCGTGAGTGAAAACATCCGAAGATCATGAAAGGTAAATTATTAATTTGATTGCTTTTCTGATTTTCGTGACCAAGCTTCCTGATGCTAAGTGTACTTAATGTTTTGTCGTGTGATCGATAAACTTACACAAACGCTTGGATTGCTTTCGCTGTAAAGCATAATTTCGAAATCTGACACGACAGGTGGATTAACAAAAGGCTAAGCTGTGTTTTCCTATATTGGACTTGTGATTTCATGAATATAAATATTTGTAGTAATATTTATTGATTGTAGCGCTATGCTGTTCAGCGGTTGTTGATGACACTTATCCCGATAGGGGGATTGTAGCCGTAACAAGTTTAACCTAATTGAGCATTCTGCTCTGTGCTCTTGCAGTCATCTTTGCAGGACAGCCACTCCTAGGGAGAGTAGCAACAGTGCTGAACTTTCTCCATTTATAGACAATTTGTCTATAAAGGCAAGACGTGAGGCAAGACATGGGATGGGAGACTGCCGAGCCAACCAAGGCAAGAAAACCTCTCGAGCCAGCTAAGGCATGAAAGCCTGATGAACCAGCTGAGCCATCCTCGGTTCCTTCAGCAGTGGCACCCGGACCCGATGTCACCAACCAAAACAAAAAAACTCCCTGATGCTTCCTATATTTGTGTCAGCATTCTGTGTGGACAGACAGATGCTGGGAGACAAGAAGAAGGTACGGGGAGTGAATATTTAATAAATAACAGACGTGAAACGAAACACAGACAGCGTCTGTACAAGGGAAACATAACAACATTAATGCTGACACAGGGCTCAAACTGAGGAATACACAGATATAGAGGAGGCAATCAATAAAGTGATGGGAGTCCAGGTGAGTCCAATGAAGTGTTGTTTAGTGTTTGGTTGCAACTTGCCCAACTGTTCGTTTGTCGGTTTGTTGTTTTTGTTCCAGTATTCATCTTTATTAAAATCATTATGAATACGTACCACGCTGCTCTTTGGTCCTCTTCTCCTTCTCCCGACGACAATCGTTACAGACCATTAATACTGCAGACATGTTTTAGTACCTTTCTCCAGATCTGTGCCTCGACACAAACCTGTCTCAGAGCTCTACGGACAATTCCTTCAACCTCATGGCTTGGTTTTTGGTCTGACATGCAATGTCAACTGTAGGACCTTGTACAAAGAGATCTGGGCCTTTCCAAATCGTGTCCAAACAATTGAATTTACCACAGGTGGACTCCAATCAACTTATAGAAACATCTTAAGTATGATCAATGGAAACTAACTGAGCTCAATTTCGAGGCTTATAGTCTAATGTCGAAAGTTTTCACAATTCCTGACATTTAATCCCAGTAAAAAAATCCCTATTTTAGGTCAGTTAGGATCACCACTTCATTTTAAGAATGTGAAACGTCAGAATAATAGTAGAGATAATTATTTATTTCAGATTTGAATTCTTTCATCACATTCTCAGTGGGTCAGAAGTTTATATACACTCCATTAGTATTTGGTAGCCTTGCCTTTAAATTGTTTTACTTGGGTCAAACGTTTCGGGTAGCCTTCCACAAGCTTCCCATTATAAGTTGGGTGAATTTTGGCCCATTTCTCCTAACAGAGCTGGTGTAACAGGTTTGTAGGCCTCCTTGCTCGCACACGCCTTTTCAGTTCTGCCCACACATTTTCTATAGGATTGAGGTCAGGGCTTTGTGATGGCCACTCCAATACCTTGACATTGTTATCCTTAACTTGTTAAGGTATAGGGAGCAGCATTTCCCTTTTGGATAAATAGCGTGCCCAATTTAAACTTCCTGCTACTCATGCCAAGAATATAAGATATGCATATTATTAGTAGATTTCGATAGAAAACAATCTGAAGTTTCTAAAACTGTTTGAAACATGTCTGTGAGTATAACATAACTTATGTAGCAGGCAAAACCCTGAGGACTAACCGTTCAGATTCTTTTTTTTTTAGGTCTCTGTCTGTTCAGTGAGTTCTCATTGGGAAACAATATTTCTTAGGAACTTGTTTTCAGTTCCTACCGCTTCCACTGGATGTCACCAGTCTTTGAAATTTAGTTGAGGTTAATTCCTTTGTGCAATGAAGAAGTACGGCTATCTAGGAACTGCGTAACACTGTTGAGAGTTGCGCAAGACTTGAAAAGGAGCCTGGTTTGTTGTCTTCCTGTATTGAACACAGATAGACCCATCTTCAATTTGATCGATTATTAACGTTTAAAAATACCTGAAGTTGTATTACAAAAGTAGTTTGAAATGTTTTGGTAAAGTTTACAGGAAACTTTTGAAATATTTTGTAGTGACGTTGCGCAATTTGAAAGCTGTTTTTTTCTGGATCAAACGCGGCAAATAAATGGACATTTTGGATACAGTGGGGAGAACAAGTATTTGATACACTGCCGATTTTGCAGGTTTTCCTACTTACAAAGCATGTAGAGGTCTGTAATTTTTATCATAGTTACACTTTAACTGTGAAAGACAGAATCTAAAACAAAAATCCAGAAAATCACATTGAATGATTTTTAAGTAATTCATTTGCATTTTATTGCATGACATAAGTATTTGATCACCTACCAACCAGTAAGACTTCCGTCTCTCACAGACCTGTTAGTTTTTTATTTAAGAAGCTCTCCTGTTCTCCACTCATTACCCGTATTAACTGCACCTGTTTGAACTTGTTACCTGTATAAAAGACACCTGTCCACACACACAAACAGACTCCAACCTCTCCACAATGGCCAAGAGCAGGGAGCTGTGTAAGGACATCAGGGATAAAATTGTAGACCTGCACAAGGCTGGGATGGGCTACAGGACAATAGGCAAGCAGGTTGGTGAGAAGGCAGCAACTGTTGGCGCAATTATTAGAAAATGGAAGAAGTTCAAGATGAAGGTCAATCACCCTCGGTCTGGGGTTCCATGCAAGATCTCACCTCGTGGGGCATCAATGATCATGAGGAAAATGAGGGATCAGCCCAGAACTATACGACAGGACCTGGTCAATGACCTGAAGAGAGCTGGGACCACAGTCTCAAAGAAAACCATTAGTAACACACTACGCCGTCATGGATTAAAATCCTGCAGCGCACTGCAAGGTCCCCCTATTCAAGACGGCTCATGTCTAGGCCCTTCTGAAGTTTGCCAATGACCATCTGGATGATCCAAAGGAGGAATGGGAGAAGGTCATGTGGTCTAATGAGACAAAAAATATAGCTTTTTGTCTAAACTCCACTCACCGTGTTTGGAGGAAGAAGAAGGATGAGTACAACCCCAAGAACACCATCCCAACCGTGATGCATGGAGGTGGAAACATCATTCTTTGGAGATGCTTTTCTGCAAAGGGGACAGGACGACTGCACCATATTGAGGGGAGGATGAATGAGGCCATGTATTGCGAGATCTTGGCCAACAACCTCCTTCCCTCAGTAAGAGCATTGAAGATGGGCCGTGGCTAGGTCTTCCAGCATGACAACGACCCGAAACACACAGCCAGGGCAACTAACGCGTGGCTCCGTAAGAAGCATCTCAAGGTCCTGGAGTGGCCTAGCCAGTCTCCAGACCTGAACCCAATAGAAAATCTTTGGAGGGAACTGCCCAGCGACAGCCCAGAAACCTGAAGGATCTGGAGAAAGTCTGAATGGAGGAGTGGGCCAAAATCCATGCTGCAGTGTGTGCAAACCTGGCCAAGAACTACAGGAAACGTATGATCTCTGTAATTGCAAACAAAGGTTTCTGTACCAAATATTAAGTTCTGCTTTTCTGATGTATCAAATACTTATGTCATGCAATAAAATGCTAATTAATTACTTAAAAATCATACAATGAGATTTTCTGGATTTTTGTTTTAGATTCCGTCTCTCACAGTTGAAGTGTTCATATGATAAAAATTACAGACCTCTATCTGCTTTGTAAGTAGGAAAACCTGCAAAATCAGCAGTGTATATCAAATACTTTTTCTCCCCACTGTACATATGGACAGAATTAATCGAACAAAAGGACAAATTGTGATGTTTATGGGACATATTGGAGTGCCAACAAAAGAAACTCATCAAAGGTAAGGCACGTTTTATATTTTATTTCTGCATTTTGTGTAGCGCCTGCAGGGTTGAAATATGCTACCCTCTTTGTTTACTGTTGTGCTATCATCAGATAATAGCTTCTTATGCTTTCGCCGAAAAGCCTTTTTAAAATCTGACATGTTGGCTGGATTCACAACAAGTGTAGCTTAATTTAGTATCTTACATGTGTGATTTAATGAAAGTTAGATTTTTATATCATTTTATTTGAATTTGCTGCGCTGCATTTTCCCTGGCTTTTGGCCAAGTGGGACGCAAGCGCCACAAATACCATAAGAAGTTAATGTTTAATCTTAAGGCTCCGCTGGCGGGACACCTGTCGAAACCATCCGGTGAAATTGGAGGACGCGCAATTCAAATAAATAATCGGAATATTAAACATTTATGAACATACAAGTATCTTATATTGTTTAAAAGCTTAACTATGTGTTAATCTAACTGCATTGTCCTATTTGTGATAAACTTTACAGCGAAAGCATACCATGCAATTGTTCAAGGACGGCGGACCACATAAACATATTTTTCAACTAGCACAGGCTTTATAAAATCACAAATTGCGATTAAATAAATCACTTTCTTTTGAAAATCTTCCTCTGTTTACAATCCCAGGGGTCCCAGCTACAACATCAATGGTCATTTTGTTTGATAAATCGTTCTTTATATCCCAAAAAGTCAGTTTAGTTGGTGCCATTGATTTCAGTAATCCACTCGTTCAACATGGAGACAAAGGAGACCTAAAAGCTAAACTTTGTTCAAACAAGTCAAACTACGTTTCTATATGATCCGCAGGTGTCCTAAAATGTAAATAAACTATACTATTTCATACGGAAATAAGTATGTTCAATAGAAAAGTAAAATTAGTAAGCACGCATCCTCTTCATTGCGCAACAACAGACTGATATTGTGCCGGGACTCTTTGTTCAAAAACTCAAGTCTTGCTCGTTTTTGAAGAAACAAGCCTGAAAAATGAACAAAGACTGTTGACATCTAGTGGAAGCCATATGAATTGCAATCTGGGAGCTGGAATTACATAAAACCCATAGCTTTCCATTATAAGAGCCTGGGAGCTACAAAATATAATTCTGGTTGGTTTTTCTTTGGATTTCTGCCTGCCATATCAATTGTGTTATAGTCTCATACATTATGTTAACATTTCTACAAACGTCAAAGTGTTTTCTATCCAATGGTATAAATGATATGCAATTCCTGGCTTCTGGGCCTGAGTAACAGGCAGTTTACTTTGGGCATGTCATTCAGGCGGAAATTCAGAAAAAAATGACTCTAAAGGCACAGTTTTAGGCACAGTCAACTTGGTGTATGTAAACTTCTGACCCACTGGAATTGTGATGCTATAAGTGAAATAATCTGTCTGTTACAATTGTTGGAACAATTACTTGTGTCATGCACAAAGAAGTCATTTGTGGAATGGTGGAAAAATTAGTTTGAATGACTCCAACCTTTGTGTATGTAAACTTCAACTGAATACAGTACCAGTCAAAAGTCTGGACACACCTTCTCATTCAAGGCTGACCTTTATGTCTTAAAGTAATGATAGACTGTCATTTCTCTTTGCTTATTTGAGCTGTTCTTGACATATTATGGGCTTGGTCTTTTACCAAACAGGGCTATATTCTGTATACCAACCCTACCTTGTCACAACACAGTTGATCAGCTCAAATGCATTAAGAAGGATATAAATTCCACAGAAAGAAAGGCACACCTGTTCATTTAAATGCACTCCAGGTGACTTCTTCATGAAACTGGTTGAGAGAATGCCAAGTCTGTTCAAGCTGTCATCAAGCTACTTTGAAGAATCTAAAATCTAAAATCTATTTTGATTTGTTTAACACTTTTTTTGGTTACTTCTACTTACTATTCCATATGTGTTATTTCATAGTTTTGACGTCTTCACTATTATTCTACAATGTAGAAAATAGTAAAAATAAAGAAAAACCCTTGAATGAGTAGGTGTGTTCAAACTTTTGACTGGTACCCTATACATTAAAAAACAAAGGAAAGCGTGGAGATAAAATACTGTATCTTTCCTTTAAGACCACTTTACTAGTTTGCCTGGGAATTTTCCAAGGTTACCTTCTTGCCCAGCCCTGCCTTTATGCCTAAGGTTAGCGACAATTACAATTGTCTCAACTTGGAGCGTGTGGCTTTCCTCCTGCCGCCTTTGCCTTCTATAGAAGGGGAGCGGCTACACCATTTGTGTCCAGTACTCACGTTGCGCATATACAGTACTTTAATTATATGTATCACATCCGGCCATGATTGGGAGTCTCATTGGGCAGTGCACAATTGGAATTGGCCCAGCGTCGTCCGGGTTTGGCCGGGGTAGGCCGTTATTGTAAAAAATAATTTGTTCTTAACTGACTTGCCTGGTTAAATAAAGGCTAAATAAAACAAATACAAATAAAACATTTGGGAGCGCTTTGCGCAAGAGCAACAAACTCTTTGTGTCCTGGATCCCTCCCTGCAAGGGGAGACCCCTTTCTTATCAACGGTTATCACATTGGTTTGTGGAAGTGATTGCAATTTATTGGCCTATAATAGCAAGGGATTACAGCCTCTGTAGGGCCTGAGGTCTGCATACTTTTTTACTAAACATTCCATCATAAATAGTATGCGGCGATGAGTACATACGATCGGAGAGCATCTGCGATACGTGAGTTGGCCATATCCCGCTAGTGATATGTCAAAACAAATAATTGAAAGAGAACTGAAGGTGACTTGCTCAACCCCGGTTCTAAGGTACCACATTCACGAATTCACAAGACTGTGAGGATGTTGGTTATGCTTGATAATGATCAGAGGGGCAGGAGGGTGGCTGTTCAGTATGAGGGGAGTGGCTCCCTCATTCTCCATTTGCCATGTCTGTCTCCTAAAGAAGTGCATGATTAGTTCTTTGAGCTGCTTAGAGATTCTGGTGAATCCCACTAGTGAGAAGTCTCACTTTTATTATCAGAGAACAGGGGTTACACAAGTAACCTTCATTTTTCTGAAGGCTTGTCATCTGATTGGATTGTCTGACTCTTCTCTCTATCATGATCAATACATTCACTGTTTTCACAGACTCTGTGGGATTGTTATGGCATGGTTATAATATTTTCAAAGAGGCTACAGGCACCACATGGTCTTACAAGAAACAAGATATCCAGCATACAGGTCTGCGCATACACAGACCCCAGAGAGTTGAATCCCATCTCAACCTGTTTTTGAGTAATGATGCAGGCAAAAGGCAGGTGGTCTCCTACAAAGGACAAATATTGGCAAAGCAGCAGGACTGTCTTTGTCCACAGTGTGGAAGCTCACTTAGTACTCTCTCTCTCTCTCTCTGTGTGTGAGAGACATGCAGATGCACGAAGACAGACAGTCAGAGTGAGGGAGAGAGAGCTCTGTGTGAACTGTTGATTGAATCAAGGTGATTGTGATGTTTTTATATAGGTCCCTCTTGAGGAAGGCTTGGGTCATTACCAGTAGTCCAAATACCACCCAATAGACAGAGCCACAAGCCGCATCCGAATTCCCATACTAGCGTACTACATACTTAAACTGCATAGTATGTACTCATCGTCACGTACTATTTATTACGTAATGTTTAGTAAAAAGTATGCAGTATGCCACGGCTATGGATTCGGATATATAACTGGCTAGCTAGGTTAAATATGAAGTTGCCGCTCAACAACATCAAGCTTATCAGATATTCAGTTAACTTCAAATCCTACTAAAGCAGGATTGCACTGTTGGTGTGAAACTCCCGAAAAGTTTACAATGCATTCATACAACCTGAGAAGCCAAAATGATTGACATTGAAATGTCACATACTATTTTTCTCATACTCAAATGGCGGACAATTTAGGATGCTAGTATTGGTGTTTGGACTGCCACTAAACAGAGTTTGGCATACTAATCTATGTGTTTGCAACACATTTCTTTGACAATAACAGTATTTGGGGGGATTTGTTGTTGTTGTTGCCAGATATAAAATTGTGATCTTTCAATAGAAGTTTAAAAGTCGGAGTTTGCCAAACACTTCAACTAGGCTACTCATGCCAGTAAGAACAAACAGATGATAGCTTTGCCTTATAATAATTCAAATATACTTTATTGGAGTGTGTAAATGAGTTACCTATGAAGTCCAGTATTGTTGACCATGTAGCACAGTCCAGAAAGTGTTCTCAATGCGAGCCCCATAATTTCACCATGTCCGGGTCTCCATCATCTTTCAGTCAAATTTGTACGAGACACAGGATACATTTTTTTCACCAAAGGAATACTGAAAGTTAAATGACAGTTGATTTCATACTGTGTCTTCCACACATCCAGTCAGTCTTCAAAGTCTACATGATATCATCAGGTTTATTTATCAGACATACACATAGAATAGAATATAACAAAGTCCATATGATATAATATAAGAGTCCTTATGATATAATGTAAGAGTCCATATGATATAATGAGTCCTTATGATATTGTCAGTAAAGGTCTATTAATATAACAGACAGAAAGTATGATGATCAGTAGTATAATTATTTTGGCAGTGATACTCAACATCAATAACATGATCAAAACAATAACGGTAATAATATCAATGATTATGATTATAATTTTTCTTAGAAAGTACGGCGGAATATTCCGAAAACATCTAAAGAGAAACACATACTGTATATATTTGTATACATTCACTTTATTGCAAGAAGGTTTTCCTAAAGCAAGCATATGATTTTTCACTTTTTTATTTGCATAGTTCAAGCATTTTGTGTATTTTTCGCCAAAATAGCAACAGTTGATGTTATTATTAAGATATACGTAGTTGAAATGGGAAATATGTACATAGACCAATGTGCTAAATCTTTCCACATCATTATTAGCCATAAATGCTACATTTTTTATCAAATATTGGACACCCCGTATTTGGCTGTTTTGTGTTTCTCAACACATTATGAGGCCAATTGTTCCAAAAATACCAATATTTTCAAAATCATCTTTAAACCAGGGCCTTCAAGACAAATCTTAAAAGCAAATTAAAAAAATATTTTAGCAATAATCATTTTCCCCCAATATTGTGAAAAACGCAAAACATTCCTGATTACATGCTAAAAATGTAACCTGTCGCTGAAACCTTATTTTAGTCATCAAATACCCATGAGTCTAAAAAAATATGTACTGCATCTTTTGACCTTAGTTGTCCCTTTCTCAAACAAGAAAAAAATATAACTATTTTCTTCAGACTTTTTTTTATTTTTTATAATAATAATCTGCTGTGTACACTAATGTTTCCCTTGCCTCCAAACATGATGGCTTGAGTCTGAAGAAAGACATCCTCTTATACAGACACAGCATTGCCTCTGAGCCAATATTACAAAGGGGGAGAAACGGATGGATGGAGGAAAAAAGACAGAGAAGGAGAGATGGGTGGATTGCGAGGGAGGAATGTAGACAGGAATAGAAAGGGCTGCGCTTTCAGAGGGCCACAGGTTCAATCTGGAGACGCTAACAGTGATCGACTGACAAACAAAATGTTCCTTATTAAGAGACAGCCAAAATGCAAAGGATGGGTCGGCAACTTATATTAGAGGACAGGAGGACGACGAGGATGTTGCACATACCTGCACCATGATACATCCTCCACTTAGAATGTGGAGTGACTTGTCATATACGTGTATAATATATGAGCTCCTCCAACCCTGACCAGGACAGCAATATGTCTATATATTTCTGTGTCGATCTATCTCTCACCCAAAGTGGTTGATCACGTTAGAAGTGATGGTTCATAGAAAAATAATTAGATGTATTTTGAGAGGTAAAAACGTATTGATCAGAATAAACGATCTCTATATGCTAAAAAAGGTTCAGTCTTCAACATAGCACTGTATAATATTAGGGATATGATACATGTAGGATGCATTTAGCTTTCTGATATGTACACACTGTAAGTTGGCTGTGATGCAGGTTGCTGGCCCATCTTAACACAAACAAGTGTTTCAACCAGCAGACTTATTCTAAGGTCACTTCTTTTTTTTTTTTACTGACGTCTTTCCACATACTATATACTGTACTGTATATATATATATGTATATATATAAATGTAGATATAGAGAGATTTTATCTACACATGTATCTATTGACATACTGTACCACTGAAGTAAGGTCTTATAGCAGTGAGAGAACTAAGAGGAGTCCAATGGCTTTAATGCCAATGGTGTGTGGGCTGTACTCACATCAAGACACACAGTTACCAGAGAACTAACAGCGGTTTCAGAGTGAGGCAGGATAGGTCTTCCTGCAGACAGTCACACACATACACATATAAGTCCCAACCAGCCCTGGGTGTAGGACGGGAAAGGGGACAGAGGGGGTGTAGCCTAGCCTGGAGAAAAGGTTGGGAGGCAGGCGTCACAGTGGGTTGGGTGTTCAATAGGTGTGTTCCTCACCTGGGATGAGAGGTGTTGGAAGGAATCGAAGGGAGACTCATGCAAACACTGCTGTACACCAATTTCCTGCGACCACTGTATTGAGGGGGGGGGGTACTTTCATACAGTACAGCTCTCCCACTAATGGCCTCTGAAGACGACGCCAGGAAGTCGAAGGGCAAGGGCTGTTTAACTGAGTTTGAAACAATTACCTAGGAGCCAATCAGAGACAAAACAACATTGGCCATTTCCTGTTGTGTCAGGGTTTCCCCAAACTCGATCCTGAATCAGCTGTTTAGTGCTAGGGCAAAAAACAAAATGTCCACCCAGGGGGGCCCAAGGATCGAGTTTGGGAAACCCTATGTTATGTTACTGTTCCCACTCCTATCTCTCTTTATGGTTCTTGAACTACCATCTGTCCGTCTCCTCTTCTGTGACCATTTCCTGTTACACTGTAACATCAGCCTCTGATTGGTTCTACTGCTCTCTGCACCAATAAGAAGCTCTCACTCCCCAGTCCCTCTTCCTGAAGTCCAGCACCGGCAGTCCTAATCCCTCTTCATCTTAACAGAGATCCGTGCATCACGTACGTTAAGTCCCCTCCTGAACCGTTCAGTCACAGAACTCTACTGTCCTGGGCTTCTAGTCTCTGTGGACCTTCTAATCTCTCTATAGCATACACCTTTCCTGAGCTGAGTAACGGAGAAAAACTGTTGAAACAGTCTCACTGTCAGTGTAGCATGGAGGAGAGCATGTTTGAGTGCTGTATACACCCCCTGGTTTCTGGCTAGCTTAGTAGTATCAAATGCTGTGTCAAACGCATCATCCCCAAAATAGTGAAACATGACAGCATTGTGTTTTATTTGCATTTGTTTAGTTTGCGTTACCTGCCCTTACAGAGAAGCTATTTTCTGCCAGGCCTAGACTAAGAAGAATTGTGTAAGTGTGGTGAAGGATAGAGAGAGAGTGGAGGGAGCCGTTATAGACCCCCTTGTGGTGGGAGGTGTGGGCCTCCATCATAGTCTGTTTGCCTTGAAAAAGTCCTCAGGTGGTCAACTTCCCAAACTTCCTGTGACCGCCTCATGTTTCCGGTTGTGTTGTTGTGGAGGTCATTGGGTTTATACACCGGCGGGCAGATGGTCTGGGAGATTAACCAGTTTCTTTGGGCATTTTTTTTATATTCCAGTGGATCCTCAGAAGGACGCTCCGTCAAACTTGACGGCAGCCAGAGCTTGAGCTAGAGATGAAAGAGAGCGAGATGAGAGAGAGAAAACATTCTTTAATCCCAGTAAAACTCACTTTTACAAAACACTCAAACAAAGACACAATGAAAATTGAAAGCAGAGAAAGGAAATGTTTCCAGACTCAGATGAGTTGCCTTTCTGCTATTTGTTTGTGTGACTCTCTAAATGCTTATTTGACCACAGGACAACTCTCTGTGCTGCCTCATTTTGGTAAACCACTCCACTTCAGGCCAGTTTGTTCCAATCACTGCTGAGGGTTCTGTCGTTGAGTACAGGATGTGCCCCTTTTATCTTTAAGAGTGGTTATTGAGGGGACTCAATAGATGTTACAACAAGGCTGAGAAAGCTGCAGTGCAACATCGACTTGAGTCATTTTCCACTGAACATACTCTGCATGGTTGCAATTTGGGTACAAGTCCACAATGGTGCTTTTCACCTTTTTACTTGTTAGAAATTACTGCTCTGTCGGAACTAGAAGCACAAGCATTTCGCTACACTCGCATTAACATCTGCTAACCATATGTATGTGACCAATATCATTTGATTTGATGAACTAACATCAGCTTGAAAACAACAACAATGGTAATAGAAAGCCATTGAAGTGGGACCGCCACTTTATATAATACATTTAGAATCAAACCGTTTGGTGTGAGTATGCAGACAACAGACCCTGAACACCATGAATCAAGCAGAAAGACATTAGGTTGGAACTAACGATACTACCCGAGGACTTCAAGCTCTTTTACGGTATTGCATTGTTGTGCCATTTGTTCAAGTCTGCATTCAATTTGTGCACCTGGGTTTTGGGAAGGGCCATGTGTGACCCTACCAATGTTTAAAAGTAAGGCGGATATCTCAAGATGTTTTTGCCAATATCTCAAGTTGTTTTTGTCAAACACAATGCGGGGAAGTAAATCAGGATCGTTTGTGAGCTGTATGTTTTTGTCCAGGAATGACAGGACCGTGATTATGGTGATTATGGTCATAACCAAGCACATAAGCTAATGAAAAATGACAGAAACGATCTGACATTTGATCTCCGCTGGTCCAAATGGTGCTGACAGGAAGCTTGATCCTCCTATTAGTTTAATGAGACAGCTGTTAGCTTCAAGTCTGAAACAGCAGTTTATCATTATTGCCATTTATTGCTGAGTATGTGTTGGACGTGGCAGCCTGGCTTCATTCAAAGAACATAGCTCTAAATTGACTGGTCCCTGGCAGAGGCCCCATCTTGAATTGCCCCTGCTTAGCACTACTAATTTAACCCTGTGTACAAGTACAGGGTAGCTAACTTCACATCTGAGTCAGCTGTCTGCACTCTCTCTAACAGCGTCATTTCAGTCTCACTTCCTCTCCGTGTCCTACATCAGCACAAGCTGAGAGACAGATAATCCCGACTTCAGGGGGAGGCATCCACAAATCTTCAAGGGATATTTTACTGGTAGTAATATACGATTGTCATACGGTTATTTCGGTTTAGTAAACATAAATATTGTGTTAGCACTGTTCATTGAGAGCATTCCAAACCAGTTTTCAGTTAATAAAACAATTGAGTAAAGCAGATAGCAATACAATTTCCACTTGCTGCCATTGGTCAAGACATCACATGAGTGAAAAACTAAGATGCCTGCCCAAACCAGGAGAGGTGAAGGAGGAGGTGTGAGGTAGGAGGTGGGGACCAGGGAGGGGGTGAAGAGGGAGGGGGGGAGGGGGTGGCAGGTGTGGTTGGTGGGCGGGGACTCACCTTCACAGACTCACACCTTCATGATGTGAACGGAGTCGGAGAAGTCGGTGGAGGACGGGGGAGGGGCCAGGTTGGTCGGGGAGGCGGGGAGGCTGGGGGCGCACTGGGCTGGAATGGAATGGGGGTGTGAGGTGAGAACGAGCAAAACAAATAGCAAAACATGAAGGTGTAAAGCAATAATAAAGGGTTGAGGCAGCTACAACAGGGAGGACTGTGCACTCACTCCACCCCACAAGCATAACAGGATATGGTTATGCTTGTGGGGATACATCTGTAGGGATATGGTGCTAAGCCTGTATAGCTTTGTACTGCGTAAGCAATAGAATGTTGCACGGAAGAAATTGTTACACCTGGATCTGGAGTTTGACTACACACATTCAGAAGACTTTATAAAATGAAGCAGTTTGAACAGCTGTTACCTAGATTACATTGACAAAGTAAACGCTTGTAACGACAGAAAGCATGAACGTAAGTAACAAATTGTAGGTAAACTTGCAGAATATATGTGGATAGGATATTATGACTATAAAGATAATATGGTTGAACATTTTGCAAAGTGCTTTTCTGGACGCAAGATAAAACAAAGTCTGCGATCTGGCACCAGCAGCGTAACAGATACGTGGTACTGAACTCTGTGCAGCTGGACAATAACAGTATCTGTCCAGTCAAGGGTGGACCATGCTCAAAGGTATGGTTTTAAGACGGATAGCAGGCAGCACACAGTATGATTGAATACTTAAGAGTCCTATGAGACTTGATAAAAAAAATTAAAAATGTTTTCCTTCATGTCATCACTTTACATTGACAAATTTATGTTCAATTTCCCATGATCATAATCTGTGATGACTATGCATAAGTGATATGTGGTTGGTTGTGCTAGGGTAGAGACAGAGATAGTGATATGTTTTAAGCGGTGAGAAATTGTGCTGTAGTTTTCAGAAAAAAAAAAGTCAATCTCACTATTCATGGGTTGCACCTCCACCACTCATTCATGTCATGTCATTGTTATGAACGTTCTTAAGATTCCTCCAGCATACTGGTGCCAAAAGGGCTACTGGGGGCGTTGCTCCAGTGGGGTTATAGTTGACCACACACGGCTATTGCTTTAAAGTATTTAAAACAGTTGGATGACTTAATTTCAGTAAGCAATAATAGTGTAACGACCCTGGGTTTATAAGCGCGGATATCGACTCAGCCGTATGAACATGCTTTTGGGGCAAAGTCGATTGCGCGCTGGATTTCGGGCTTGAAGGTCGAGGGTTCGATGCCTGCTCCCTGCCTGTTTCATTACAATATGATAAATACCTTTAATGGCGTTAGCATACTTTACCCCAATATTTTTGTAATTCAGTGATATTCATTCTCACAGCAATTATTAATTCATCCAGCCAGTTGTGGTTAAGAAAACATTAATGCATAGTGATAGGCTTTGCGAAGTGATGGGACATGCCTTGCAAAGTTTAGAACTGCCACAAAGATGGTAACAGCCTAGTAACAGGCGCTGCCTAGCAACCATCACTTTGAAGCATCACATTGCATTGCTTATGCCGGATTTGGCTACAACAAGTTATTTTTTGGGGGGGTGCAACAAGTGTAAATCCTGCTACCAAAGTCATATCTACGCCGAACCATTATTTAGGACCAACTTTTTTATGCACAGCTGGTGCAAACCACTCCTGGTGTACAGTCACTGAAGAGGGGCTAAGGAATCTAAAGTACACTATAGTGGCCTGGACATATGATGTCATTGCTAAAGTGGGCAAATAATTAGTAGGAAACCACTTTTTCATCATTATGATGTCGTCAAATGTACTTTAAAGGAATGGAAATGTTACCATTAGCTAATTAAGTTCATCAAATGCAGCAATGCTAATGTTAGCTAGCTACAATCCGATGCTGTCCCCTCAGTCTTAGCTAGCGAGATAAAGTGCTACTCCATCTAAAGGCAATCTGGTGATGACAAAAGGTTGTCATACTCATTATTTGCCAACTTTTGACACGTCATCGTGTTTCCAAGCCCCTGTAATGCACTTTAGATAAAATCTTCATCAGCGTCAATTGAGAATGCATTGAGAAGAATACTCAGTTGGGCGTTGAGTCCTAAAACAATATTGTGGTCAAACGTGCATCGCATGGACAGAAGTGGACTAGTGAAACAGACAGCGAGACAGCAGGAACTAGAGATAACAGTTTGGTAAATCTTCCCTGCTGGCACCATACTTTCCACAACAATGCATTCTTATTTGGATTTCTCAATGGAAGATTATCATTTTAGAACGCTTGGTGGTAACATGGCGACATTACAGATTCTAAATCTTGGTTCATCTGAGTTGATCATATCTCTGTTAATCTATTGCTCTGGGGACAGGGACAGGTAACATGTGGCATTGTCTTTGGATGCCCTGTGAAATGACAAGGTTTATGAACCCTTTTTGTAGGAGAGGATACAGATACAGAATAGCAATGAGTGTAACTGTGACCAGTTTTTTTTCTTCATTTAATGCACTGTGTCGCAAGCTCTAGCAAAATGTTTTGTAATGGAAAATGTACCGCAAAGACAACGAGAGTTTCATAGTAGACAAATTCAGGTAGGTTTCTCCCCATTTCATCCCAATTGCTCCCTTTGGTTTCTAGTGAAAACACCCCAGGTGTACACTACAGCACACGGTGAGGAACTAAGGGTGTGGCTGGTTTGGGTTAGGTAGTAGTTGAGTAGTGGACAGTGGATAGTGGAGTATATTGCAGTACAGCAGACAATGAGGGAGTGAAGGAGTGTGGTTGGCTGGGTTTAAGCAGCGGATATTTTGCAGACATTTGACAGTGAGATGTAACTAGGGGTTATATTGGGATTTTATTCTTCATGAAACTGGGCCTTAGAAACTTTTCCCCCCAAAATTACTGTATATATTTTATCAAAATATTTTTATTTCGAACAAGGCAGTTCCACTATGTTCACCTCCAATTTAACCCCTAAAAAGCTGTCATTGATGCTGAGTGTTGAGTGTGTTGCAAACAGGAGAGGGATTGATCATTTCAGTGATTGGTAGAGGAAATGTGTGTCATAGAGGGGAGGAGGGAAGGGGTTTTGGAGGAAGGGGGAGGTGTTTCAGCAACACATCGCCTGTCATCGCTAGGGGGTCCCCTCTGTGGCAGGGGGGCAACAGGGCCACGGTCGGGGTGGGCAACGGTAACTGTGAAGGCAGTAACCGCAGTGACAGGGTGGTCGGGGTGGTGGCAGTGGAGCGGCAGGCGGCTGAGGCGTCCTCACCGGAGAGCAGGCGGGAGCGTCGCGAGGCCTCGGCGGCCAGAGCACAGGAAATCTCGATCCTCTTCTCCTGCTCCTGGATCTTCTGCTCTGGGTTGCCCTGGTGATGAGGACCGCCCCCCTCAGTAGGACCATCCAACAGGGGAACCACATTCTGGAGACTGGAGGGAGAGGGAGAGGTGGCAGGGGAGAGAAGGGAGGGAGAAAGTGTGACAAAGAGAGCAAGAGAAAGGAGATTAAATTATAACTTTTAATACAGAGCATATGGCATTTCATAAAACTTCATGAAACAGAAGATGGAGCGGAGAGAAAGTATAGTCAAAATGTGAGTAAACACACTTCTGTACGTATGTGTGAGTGAGGGGTGTGTTGGACAGTAGTTTGTGGTGTCTGTACTTACTTTGATTTGGCAATGAGAGTCTTGATCCTCTCTACTTTCTTCTGTTTCTCCTTCTGCTCCTCTGGGCTGAGAGGAGTGTTGGGCTCCACATCCAGGTAGCGCTCCGGGATCAGAACCTTGTCTGGAGCACAAAGCTGAGGACACCACACATGTCAGAAGAGGTTTTGTAACCTTTTACTTGATGGGCCATTTATACTGAACTAAATATAAATGCAACATGTAAAGTGTTGGTCTCATTTTTCATGAGTTGAAATAAAAGATCCCAGAAATGTTCCATACGCACAAAAGGCATACTTTTCTAAAATGTTGTGCACACATTTGTTTACATCCCTGTTAGTGAGAATTTCTCCTTTGCCAAGATAATCCATCCAACTGACCAGTGTGGCATATCAAGAAGCTCATTAAACAGCATGATCATTACACAGATGTACCTTGCGCTGGGGACAATTAAAGGACACTCTAAAATTAGCTGTTTTGTCACACAACACAATGCCACAAATGTCTCAAGTTTTGAGGAAGCTGACTTCCTCAATTCATGCTGACTGCAAGAATGTCCACTAGAGCTGTTGCTAGAGAGTTTAATGTTCATATAAAACTAAGCAATTACCATGTCATTTTAAAATATAAAACAATTACCATCTGAGACAGCACTACAGAATGAAGTGTTACTGAAATCACTTCAGGCTGTTATCAAAGTGTTTCATTAACTTTGCATAAAGCGCTAACCCAGCAAACATGCCCAGATTAACACAATGCGGTCTAAAAGTAGGCTGCCCACATTGGGCCCATGTGCCTTTCCTCATCGAATCCACATTGGACCCAAAGGCATTGCCCCAGTGTGTCCCAGTGTGGGCAGCCCATATCCTGTAAGGGCAGCCTTCACTTTGCTTGAAATAAGCTCATCTTTTCCCAGCAAACAAATGAGGGTTAAAACATTGGACCCATGTAGACTGCACACATTGTGCCGATGCACCTATGCTCATCGGCTCCATATTGGCACCAAGGTAGTTTGCTCCAAGGGCAGCCCTCACTGCCTGACATAAGCCCACCCTTAAGAAGCAGGATGTGCAGGTCATGGACTGGCGTGGTTACACGTGGTCTGCGGTTGTGAGGCTGGTTGGATGGCTTTGGAGGACTGCCAATGACTTTGGAGGTGGCTTATGGTAGAGAAATTAACATTCAATTACCTGGCAACAGCTCTGTTGGATGTTCTTGCAGTCAGCATGCCAATTGCAAGCTCCCTCAAAACTTGAGACATCTGTGGCATTGTGTTGTGTGACAAAACTGCACATTTTAGAGTGGCCTTTTATCGTCCCCAGCACAACGTGCACCTGTGTAATGATCATGTTGTTTAAACAGCTTCTTGATATACCACAACTGTCACGTGGATAGATTAGCTTGGCAAAGGAGAAATGCTCACTCACAGAGACGTAAACACATTTGTGCACCAATATTTTTGAGAAATACACTTTTTGTGCGTATGGAACATTTCTGAGATCTTTAATTTCAGCTCATGAAAAATGGGACCAATACTTTACATGTTGCATTTATATTTTTGTTCAGTTCACACAGCCAAGACAATGCAGGAGTGGCTTCGGGACAAGTCTCTAAATGTCATTGAGTGGGCCAGCCAGAGTCCAGACTTGAACCCCATTGAACATCACTGAAGATCCAACCATCCAACCTGACAGAGCTTGAGAGGAGAAACTCCCCAAATAAGGGTGCACCAAGCCATACCCAAGAAGACTTGAGGCTGTAATCGCTACCAAAAGTGCTTTGACAAAGTAATGAGTAAAATGACTGAATACTTATGTAAATATGATATTTCAGTCTAAAAACTTTTTTTTGTTTTGTCATTATGGGGTATTGTATGTAGATTGATGAGAGAAAAAAAAGAAAAAAAAGGCTGTAATATAACAAAATGTGGAAAAAATGAAGGGGTCTGAAAACTTTCCGAATGCACTGTATATACAGTACCAGTCAAAAGTTTGGATACACACCTACTCATTCAAAGGTTTTTACTATTTTCTACATTGTAGAATAATAGCGAAGACATCAAAACTATGAAAAACACACATGGAATCATGTAGTAACCAAAAAAGTGTTTTAGATTCTTCAAAGTAGCCATCATTTGCCTTGATGACAGCTTTGCACACTGTTGGCATTCTCTCAACCAGCTTCACCTGGAATGCTTTTCCAAAAGTCTTGAAGGAGTTCCCACATATGCTGAGCACTTGTTGGCTGCTTTTCCTTCACTCTTCACTTAACACCCTGGCCGTCCTACAATCTAAACTAGATGCCCTCAATCTCACACAAATTATCAAGGAACCTACCAGGTACAACCCCAAATCTGTAAACATGGGCACCCTCGTAGACATCATCCTGACCAACTTGCCCTCTAAATACACCTCTGCTGTTTTCATCCAGGATCTCAGCGATCACTGCCTCATTGACTGCGTCCGCTATGGGTCCGCGGTCAAACGACTACCCCTCATCACTGTCAAACGCTCCCTAAAACACTTATGCGAGCAGGTCTTTCTAATCAACCTGGCCCGGGTATCCTGGAAGGATATTGACCTCATCCTGTCAGTAGAGGATGCCTGGTTGTTCTTTAAAAGTGCCTTCCTAACCATCTTAAAAAAGCATGCCCCTTTCAAAAACTGTTAGAACTAAGACCAGATATAGCGCTTGGTTCACTCCAGACTTGACTGCCCTTGACCAGCAAAAAAACATCCTGCGGCACACTGCACTAGCTTCGAATAGTCTCCGCGATATGCAACTTTTCAGGGAAGTCAGGAACCACTATACAAAGTCAGTTAGGAAAGCAAAGGCTAGCTTTTTCTAACAGAAATTTGCATCCTACAGCACTAATTCCAAAAAGTTTTGGTACACCATGGAGAATAAGAGCACCTCCTCTCAGCTGCCCACTACACTGAGGCTAGGAAAACACTGTCACCACTGATAAATCCACAAAAATTGAGAATTTCAATAAGCATTTCTCTACTGCGGGTCACGCTTCCCACCTGGCTACCCCAACCACGGCCAACAACTCTGCAGCGGGGTGGGTGGGGGGGGGGCTGCTTTTCCTTCACCCAAATCCAGACAGCTGATGTCCTGAAAGAGCTGCAGGAACTGGATCCCTACAAATCAGCTGGGTTAGACAATCTGGACCCTCTCTTCCTAAAATCATCCGCCGCCATTGTCGCAACCACTATTACTAGTCTGTTCAACCTCTCCTTCGTATCGTCTGAGATTCCTAAAGATTGGAAAGCGGCCGCTGTCATCCCCCTCTTCAAAGGGGGAGACACTCTAGACCCAAACTGTTACAGACCTATATCCAACCTGCCATGCCTTTCTAAAGTCTTCGAAAGCCAAGTGAACAAACAGATCACCGACCATCTCGAATCCCACTGTACCTTCTCCGCAATGCAATCTGGTTTCCGAGCTGGTCACGGGTGCACCTCAGCCACACTCAAGGTCCTAAATTATATCATAATCACCCTTCTGAGCAGGATGACAGCTGCGTGGTCCCATGGTGTTTATACTTGCATACTATTGTTTGTACAGATGAACATGGTACCTTCAGGCATTTGGAAATTTCTCCCAAGGATGAACCAGACTTGTGGAGGTCTACAATTCTTTTGGCTGATTTCTTTTGATTTTCCCATGATGTCAAGCAAAGAGGCACTGAGTTTGAAGGTATGCCTTGAAATACATCCACAGGTACACTTCCAATTGACTCAAATTATGTCAATTAGCCTTTCAGAAGCTTCTAAAGACATTTTAAAAAATCTGTAATTTTCCAAGCTGTTTAAAGGCACAGTCAACTTAGTGTATGTAAATGTCATGCACAAAGTAGATATCCTAACTGACTTGCCAAAACGATAACAACAAATGTGTGGAGTGGTTGAAAAACTAGTTTCAATGACTCCAACCTAAGTGTATGTAAACTTTCGAATTCAACTGTATCAATGATGTCGCTCTTGTTAATTCTTTGATCCACCTCTACACAGACGACACCATTCTGTATACATCTGGCCCTTCTTTGGACAATGTGTTAACAAACCTCAAAACAAGCTTCAATGCTACATAACACTCCTTCCGTGGCCTCCAACTCCTCTTAAACTATTCTTCCAGACTCATATTAAGAATCTCCAATCCCAAAATAAATCTAGAATTGGCTTCCTATTTCGCAACAACGCCTACTTCACTCATGCTGCCAAACATATTCTCGTAAAACTGACTATCCTGCCGATCCTTGACTTCGGCGATGTCCTTTACAAAATAACCTCCAACATTCTACTCAAAAAATTGGACGCAGTCTATCACAGTGCCATCCGTTTTGTTACCAAAGCCCCATATGCTACCCACCATTGTGACCTGTATGCTCTCGTTGGCTGGTCCTCGCTTCATATTTGTCGCCAAACCCACTGGCTCCAGGTCATCTATAAGTCTTTGCTAGTTAAAGATGTGCCTTATTTCAGCTCACTGGTCAACATAGCAATACCCACCCGTAGCACGCGCTACAGCAGGTATATTTCACTGGTCATCCCCAAAGCCAACACCTGCTTTGGCTGCCTTTCCTTACAGTTCTCTGCTGCCAATGACTGGAACAAATTGCAAAAATCCCTGAAGCTGGAGACGTATATCTCCCTCACTAACTTCAAGCATCGGCTGTCAGCATCTGTAAATAGCCCATTCAACCAACTATCCCCATATATATAGTTTTTCTACTTGCACATCTATCACTCCAGTGGTAAGTGATAAATTGTAATTACTTCACCACTATGGCCCATTTATTGCCTTACCTCTTTACTTCATTTGCACACACTGTATACAGATTTTCTATTGTGTTATTGACTGTACGTTTGTTTATCCCATGTGTAACTAACTCTTTGTTGTTGTTTTTGTCGCACTGCTTTACTTTATCTTGGCCAGGTCACTTTTGTGAATGAAATAAAACATTTAAACTCATCCCAAACCATCTCAATTGGGTTGAGGTCGGGTGCTTGTGGAGGCCAGTTAATCTGATGCAGCACTCCATCACCCTCCTTCTAATAGCCCGTACACAGCCTGGAGGTGTGTTGGGTCATTGTCCTGTTGATAAACAAATGATAGTCCCACAAGCGCAAACCAGATGGGATGGTGTATCACTGCAGAATGCTGTGGTAGCCATGCTGGTTAAGTGTGCCTTGAATTCAAAAAAATTACAGACAGTGTCACCAGCAAAGCACCCCCACACCATCACACCTCTTCCTCCATGCTTCAGGGTGGGGACTACACATGCAGAGATCATCTGTTCACCTACTCTGCATCTCACAAAGACACAGCAGTTGGAACCAAAAATCACTAGCTTGGACTCATCAGATCAAAGGACAGATTTCCACCGGTCTTATTTTTAAAAAAAAAAATTTATTTCACCTTTATTTAACCAGGTAGGCTAGTTGAGAACAAGTTCTCATTTGCAACTGCGACCTGGCCAAGATAAAGCATAGCAGTGTGAACAGACAACACAGAGTTACACATGGAGTAAACAATTAACAAGTCAATAATACAGTAGAAAAAAAGGGGGAGTCTATATACAATGTGTGCAAAAGGCATGAGGAGGTAGGCGAATAATTACAATTTTGCAGATTAACACTGGAGTGATAAATGATCAGATGGTCATGTACAGGTAGAGATATTGGTGTGCAAAAGAGCAGAAACGTAAATAAATAAAAACAGTATGGGAATGAGGTAGGTGAAAATGGGTGGGCTATTTACCAATAGACTATGTACAGCTGCAGCGATCGGTTAGCTGCTCAGATAGCTGATGTTTGAAGTTGGCGAGGGAGATAAAAGTCTCCAACTTCAGTGATTTTTGCAGTTCGTTCCAGTCACAAGCAGCAGAGTACTGGAACGAAAGGCGGCCAAATGAGGTGTTGGCTTTAGGGATGATCAGTGAGATACACCTGCTGGAGCGAGTGCTACGGATGGGTGTTGCCATCGTGACCAGTGAACTGAGATAAGGCGGAGCTTTACCTAGCAAGGACTTGTAGATGACCTGGAGCCAGTGGGTCTGGCGACGAATATGTAGCGAGGGCCAGCCGACTAGAGCATACAAGTCGCAGTGGTGGGTGGTATAAGGTGCTTTAGTGACAAAACGGATGGCACTGTGATAGACTGCATCCAGTTTGCTGAGTAGAGTGTTGGAAGCCATTTTGTAGATGACATCGCCGAAGTCGAGGATCGGTAGGATAGTCAGTTTTACTAGGGTAAGCTTGGCGGCGTGAGTGAAGGAGGCTTTGTTGCGGAATAGAAAGCCGACTCTTGATTTGATTTTCGATTGGAGATGTTTGATATGAGTCTGGAAGGAGAGTTTGCAGTCTAGCCAGACACCTACAGTGCCTTGCGAAAGTATTCGGCCCCCTTGAACTTTGCGACCTTTTTCCACATTTCAGGCTTCAAACATAAAGATATAAAACTGTATTTTTTTGTGAAGAATCAACAACAAGTGGGACACAATCATGAAGAGGAACGACATTTATTGGATATTTCAAACTTTTTTAACAAATCAAAAACTGAAGAATTTGGCGTGCAAAATGTTTCAGCCCCCTTAAGTTAATACTTTGTAGCGCCACCTTTTGCTGCGATTACAGCTGTAAGTCGCTTGGGGTATGTCTCTATCCGTTTTGCACATCGAGAGACTGACATTTTTTCCCATTCCTCCTTGCAAAACAGCTCGAGCTCAGTGAGATTGGATGGAGAGCATTTGTGAACAGCAGTTTTCAGTTCTTTCCACAGATTCTCGATTGGATTCAGGTCTGGACTTTGACTTGGCCATTCTAACACCTGGATATGTTTATTTTTTAACCATTCCATTGTAGATTTTGCTTTATGTTTTGGATCATTGTCTTGTTGGAAGACAAATCTCCGTCCCAGTCTCAGGTCTTTTGCAGACTCCATCAGGTTTTCTTCCAGAATGGTCCTGTATTTGGCTCCATCCATCTTCCCATCAATTTTAACCATCTTCCCTGTCCCTGCTGAAGAAAAGCAGGCCCAAACCATGATGCTGCCACCACCATGTTTGACAGTGGGGATGGTGTGTTCAGCTGTGTTGCTTTTACGCCAAACATAACGTTTTGCATTGTTGCCAAAAAGTTCAATTTTGGTTTCATCTGACCAGAGCACCTTCTTCCACATGTTTGGTGTGTCTCCCAGGTGGCTTGTGGCAAACTTTAAACGACACTTTTTATGGATATCTTTAAGAAATGGCTTTCTTCTTGCCACTCTTCCATAAAGGCCAGATTTGTGCAATATACGACTGATTGTTGTCCTATGGACAGAGTCTCCCACCTCAGCTGTAGATCTCTGCAGTTCATCCAGAGTGATCATGGGCCTCTTGGCTGCATCTCTGATCAGTCTTCTCCTTGTATGAGCTGAAAGTTTAGAGGGACGGACAGGTCTTGGTAGATTTGCAGTGGTCTGATACTCCTTCCATTCGCTTGCACAGTGCTCCTTGGGATGTTTAAAGCTTGGGAAATCTTTTTGTATCCAAATCCGGCTTTAAACTTCTTCACAACAGTATCTCGGACCTGCCTGGTGTGTTCCTTGTTCTTCATGATGCTCTCTGCGCTTTTAACGGACCTCTGAGACTATCACAGTGCAGGTGCATTTATACGGAGACTTGATTACACACAGGTGGATTGTATTTATCATCATTAGTAATTTAGGTCAACATTGGATCATTCACAGATCCTCACTGAACTTCTGGAGAGAGTTTGCTGCACTGAAAGTAAAGGGTCTGAATAATTTTGCACGCCCAATTTTTCAGTTTTTGATTTGTTAAAAAAGTTTGAAATATCCAATAAATGTCGTTCCACTTCATGATTGTGTCCCACTTGTTGTTGATTCTTCACAAAAAATACAGTTTTATATCTTTATGTTTGAAGCCTGAAATGTGGCAAAAGGTCGCAAAGTTCAAGGGGGCCGAATACTTTCGCAAGGCACTGTAGGTACTTATAGATGTCCACATATTCAATGTCGGAACCATCCAGGGTGGTGATGCTAGTTGGGCATGCGGGTGCAGGCAGCGATCGGTTGAAAAGCATGCATTTGGTTTTACTAGCGTTTAAGAGCAGTTGGAGGCCGCGGAAGGAGTGTTGTATGGCATTGAAGCTCGTTTGGAGGTTAGATAGCACAGTGTCCAATGACAGTGTCCAATTATGTCCATTGTTCGTGTTTCTTTGCCCAAGCAAGTCTCTTATTAAAGGTGTCTTTTAGTCGTGGTTTCTTTGCAGCAATTTGACTATGAAGACCTGATTCACGCAGTGTCCACTCAACAGTTGATGTTCAGATGTGTCTGTTACTTGAATTCTGTGAAGCATTTATTGGGCTGCAATTTCTGTCTGGTAACTCCAATGAACTTATCCTCTGCAGAATAGGTAACTCTGGGTCTTACTTTCCTGTGGCAGTCCTCATGAGAGCCAGTTTCATTATAACGCTTGATGGTTTTTGTGACTGAACTTGAAGAAATTTTAAAAGTTATTGAAATGTTCCGGTTTGACTGACCTTCGTGTCTTAAAGTAATGATGGATTGTCATTTCTCTTTGCTTATTTGAGCTGTTCTTGCCATAATATGGACTTGGTCTGTATACCACCCATACCTTGTCACAACACAACTGATTGGCTCAAATGCATTAAGAAGGAAGGAAAGAAGGAAAGATATTCCACAAATGAACTTTTAATAAGGCACACCTTTTTCAATTTTCAAAGGTGAGTTCCACATTTCTTCAACGGTCGCCCCAGAGTGAGTTGTTTTATGCACGTGATGTCAGAATGCACTCACTGTTCCAAAATGTGATTGTTACGCAACAGAACAGTTAACACGAGCTGCCTATTAATTATCTATAGGGTATGTTTCAACTTGTCAATGTCACGCCCTGACCTTAGATATCTCTGTTTTCTTTATATTTTGGTTAGGTCAGGGTGTGACTAGGGTGGGTACGCCAGTTTTTGTATTGTCTAGTGTTTTTGTATGTCTAGGGTTGTTGTAGGTCTAGGGGTTTTTGTATTTCTATGTTGGCCTGATATGGTTCTCAATTAGAGACAGCTGTTTATCGTTGTCTCTGATTGGGGATCATATTTAGGCAGCCATTTCCCCTTTGTGTTTTGTGGGATCTTGTCTATGTGTAGTTGCCTGTCAGCACTCGTTTGTATAGCTTCATGTCTCGTTTTGTTATTTTGTTCAGTGTTTCATTCTTTTAATAAATAAGAATGTACCTATACCACGCTGCGCCTTGGTCCGATCCTTATAACGAACGTGACAGAAGATCCCACCAACAAAGATCCCACCAACAAAGGAACAAGCAGCGTATTCAGGAGGAATGGACCTGGGAAGAGATTCTGGATGGAGCAGGACCCTGGACGCAGGCTGGGGAGTATTGCCATCCTAAGGAAGCGATAGAGGCAGCGAAAGTGGAACGGCGATTTTACGAGGAGTTGTACCAATGAGACAAGCACGAGAGGCAGCCCCATAAAATGTTTTTGGAGGGGGCACACAGGGAGATTGGCTGAGTCAGGTTGGAGACCTGAGCCAACTCCTCGTGCTTACCGTGGAGAGTGTGTGACTGGTCAGACACCATGTTATGCAGTGATGCGCACGGTGTCTCCAGTTCACATTCATAGCCCGGTGCGCTCTATTCCAGCTCCTCGCATTTGCCGGGCTAGAATGGGCATCCAGCCAGGGCGGATGGTGCCGGCTCAGCACTCCTGGTCTCCAGTACACCTCCTTGGACCAGGATATCCTGCACCGGCACTGCGGGGGGTACTGTTGCGCCCTGACCTTAGATATCTCTGTTTTCTTTATATTTTGGTTAGGTCAGTGTGACTAGGGTGGGTACGCTAGTTTTTGTATTGTCTATGTTTTTTGTATGTCTAGGGTTGTTGTAGGTCTCTGGGTTTTTGTATTTCTATGTTGGCCTGATATCAAGTATGCAGACATTTGCGCAGTCTTGCTGGCGCTCACATTGCCTGTCTTGTTGTTTTCCTTACACAAAATAATTTTGGACATCCTATCAAAGTAAGTGCCTTATTTTCCATATATCATGTTGTTGCATCTACTGTAGCATACAGTATGTGTGTATGGACCATAATGTATTTACAATTTTATTCACATGTTTCCAAGTACTGGTGAAAAATAATGCATTCCGATTATTGCATAGATTGTAATGGACACCTATGATGTATGTAAAATACTTTTATGAAAGTGGTACTGATTGTAATGAGCTAAGCTATTTGCCAGCTATGTGTGGCACCATGTTTGTTGACATTAAACAATGCCTTCTGGGTGTCACGTAAATGTCTGTCAGACCAAAGATGTTATAATGAGGGGAAGGAATGGTTCACTCATCTTTTGGGTAAACTTACAGAAGTGAAGAAAGGGAAGTGAATGATCATAGATGACACACCCCCCCTTCAACAAGCATACTGCAAACAGACCAAACTCATCTTGTCTTCTCTTATTATCTTTGGTTGACGCGAAAAACAAATATGGCGGTGCACACAAACTACCCATCATCGGATTACTTTTCGATTTCTAGAAAGCATTTTACTCAATTATTCAATCAATCAATGTTGAGCTCACCTGTGATGTGATTCATTGTGAATAGTAATTGATGTTAGCTAATTCATATTGTTGTTTCTGTCAGCCGAGAGTTATCTAAATATGACCGCTTGTGTAACGTCAATATTTCCTCAGTTAGCGTTAGGACTAATGTAGCTTACATTTTCCGGTTTGGATGATTGTGTATGATGTTGCTACTTCTGTGAATGTCTGAACATTGCATCCAAAAATCAACTCGTCGCATTCAGGACATAACTTTGTAAGGACTGTGTTTGTGCAAAATGTTTCTGTGAAAATACAGTATGGCTAGCTCAAATCCTGACTGTTGAGTCAAGATGTTCTAAAGAAGCATTCTTATCAAACCGGTTTGAGCATACCCTCCAGGGACCACTGTTGAATGATCTCACCCATTTGTTGGTACGTGTGAAAAGGTGAATTGAAATGCATTCCAGGTGTTTACCTCATGAAACTGGTTGAGAGGAAACCAAGAGTGTGCAAAGCTGTTATCAAGGAAAAGAGCGGCCGCTTTGAAGAATCTCAAATAAAAAATATATTTGGATTTTGAAAATTGTAAAAATTAAAGAAAAAACCTGGAATGAGTAGGTGTGTCCAAACTTTTGACCAGTACTGTGTGTTATTATTTTTACAAGAGAAAATTCCTAATATATCAACTGTATAGACTTCATCATTGGCAATATACAAGACAAAAAAAAATATTACATAGCCTACCGAGTGGCGCAGCGGTCTAAGGCACTGCATCGCAGTGCTTGAGGCATCACTACAAACCTGGGTTTGATTCAAGGCTTGATTGATTTCCTCTCACACATTGGTGCGGGTGGCTTCGGGGTTAAGTGGGAAGATATTAAGAAGCGCGGTTAGGCGGGTGATGTTTCGGAGGACATATGACTCAACCTTTTTCTCTCCAAAGCCCATTGGGGAGTTGCATCGATGAGACAAGATTGTGATTGGATATCACGAAAATGGGGATTTAAAAAATAAAAAGTTTTACATTATACAACAGAACTCTTAAACTGGAATGGCACTCTCAGTAATGGTTGCACAAAAATAATGTTTCACTGTCATGGATCCCTCCGGTACTGTTGCTCATTCTGTGCACCAGTTTCAAAGGTTTACGTCACTAGCCTCTAGGCACTGAACTGTGTCATTACGCACACCTGGTTCATATTCCTCACTGATTGTATTTGTATAAATGTGACCTTTGTTCTTTCATTGGGCTGTCGATTATTGTTTCCATGTCCGTTGTGCCTGTGAGTACCTGTGCTGTGTTGTTTTGGCTTTTGTGACGTGCAAATTGTGCATAAATGATTACGGGTCTCGTCCTGTGGTGTATCATTGTACTCTTGTGTTTTTGGTTCTCGTCCCGTGTATGTATTCAAGGTACTCCTCGCACTTTTGTTCGGGTTTCAACTCTGTGTATTGTATACATGTTTGTTTGGTCTTTGTCCCCATGCCTTTACATGGCACAATGTAATTGGGGCAATAAAACATCCTATTACCCATTCCTGCGCCTGTTTCCCGATCCTTCACACAACGTTACAGTCACCTTGGAACTATAAGGTTCTAGCTGAAAAAATGTGATTCCAAAACAATTGGCTTGAAAATTACGAACCCTGATTGGTTTGAATGGTGTCAGTAATTTTTATCTTGTTTAATTTTTTAACTAAACAAGATGAATTGGGGTATTTGCAAACCATGTCCCTGAATAGTCAAATTATCCCCCACCTCTACATTATTAAGTAGTGGGCTAGCCTGTGCTGGGTTTGGTGTGGGCTAGACCGTGTTTGGCTGGTGTGGGCTAGCCTGTGCTAGGTTTGGTGTAGGCTAGCCAATTCTGGAATAGTCAGTGTTGGGCTGGTGTGGGCTTGGTGAGTACTTTGTGTGGGCTAACCCCTGCCCACCTTCCCCACCAAACACACACATGGGGCCAATGGGGTCATATTTGCTGGGATATCATTTCACGACTGGATCATAGTCACATAGGGATTTTATTACACTGTTTTGGTTTCCAGAGTGTGTCTCACCTCTTTGCCGATGTCCAGGTCGTAGTGGTCAGGTTCCATCTGTAACCGTCTGAGGCGAGCAATCTCCTCCCGGGGTGATTCCAGCACCCCCTCGCCCCGTACTGCAGCCTCCAGGTCCTTGATGTCCACCTCATGGGCTGTTAGCCTCCGCTTCACCTGGACACGCACAGAGATAAACAATTAGGAAAGAGACTGGGAGGCCGTACCAAAGGGGCCAGAACTAGAGGTATTCATGGATCCACCCAAATCTGAATACCCCAGATCTGACCTGGGACACGAGCAGGTCGGGGCCCAAAATTCAAACTTTTCCTCTGGTCCGGATCGGATCCTGTTTGATTTTCATCGGGTTTCGGATCTATGTAACTACAGCTGATAGACCTGTGTGGAACTGAATGTACCTGACCACAGCTCCGCATGGCCTATTGCATATTTATTTTACACTAATAAGGTGAATTTATTGACAGGCCTAGCCAACATATCAAAACGTATTCATAAATCAGAAGAGCAAATTGGCTGAAAAACATATATTTTTTTGTCACTCAGGTCTAGGTCTGGTTGTCATCGGGTCCATTCGGGTTCAGGTTTGATGGTTCTCGGGTCCGTTCGGGTCCAGATCCCCCTTAAAAAAATACCGGGTCTGTTCAGGTCCGGGTCTGAATTGTCCTCAGGTCTGTCGGGGTCCGGGTCCAACTTTTTAGACCCGAGAATACCTCTAGCCAGAACAATATATTGGATCCTACTCAAGTTACATTTCAACGTGCAGTACATATTCTTGGTGGCTGGCTATCAATGTATATGTATATGTAAATAGTTATGAGAGCCTACCACTCTGTAGTTTGTGCCTGCCTGGCTACCCAGGTTCAGGCTGCGTCTCTTGTCCCTGACAGAGCTGCTCTGGTTCCTACGGATACGCTCGTTCTGCTCCTCAATGCTCATCTTGGACTTCACCTCAGCAGGGAACACTGCACTCTTCGGGCGCTCCTGTGACACAGGAATGACATGGAAATGATGATGGAGGGAATGACAATGGAATATGATAAAACGTCAAATTTCATGATCTTTTAAAGGATCAATTTGATTGCACCCTTCAATACACCAGACATAGGCCCACAACATAAAGGCAACATCAAATCGGTAAAATATCATAATATAGTTACAATACATGTCTATTGATCACATCACATCATCCACATGATGATAAGCTTCCTGAGTTCCATAATGCCCTCTCCGGCATGCTGCCTACCCTGGAGATTCCATTGGGCACTTTGCCGTTGCGTCGGGTGATTCCATGGTCGTAGGAGTGGCCCTGGTCCTCCATGGGAGACTTTGTTCTGGGAGGAACAATCCCCACTGGTCAGGGGACAGACAAACAGCGTGTCAGAGGATGACATGATGCGTCCCAAATGGCACCCTATTTCCCATATAGTCTCTGGTCAAGAGTAGTGCGCTATGTAGGGAATAGGATGACATTTGGGACGCATCCACACAGAGGATGAGTCACGGGGGCTATAATCCAATCTATTGTTCTGTAAACAATTGACTTTTATAAGGTCCAGCTAGTCATGAGGACCGTATTAGTAATCTAATTTTGTTTTTGTGCTAGCAATAGTATATACTTGATTATGATGTCATTTAATCTATTATTAGATTTGGTTTGACATTTGAAGTGGATTTCCTTCCGAGTCTGAGGGGAGCCTTCTTTTTTTTTTTAAAGGTTTAGCATTGTCTAACAGTTGGGGATTAGATCAGAAAAGCATTTACGAAAGAAGTCATATGTAATATTAATAAAGAAGTTCACAGTAGCTCCAGTACAGGTTTAGAGAACTGAAATATAACTCCACTTTTTGGCGCCATAGAGATTGTATAACTCTGCTAGTTTAAATGCAAGGTAGCATTACACGTTTACGCACAAAGGCCTCAAACAGTAGACTACAAGGTATGAGTCATTGCTGCCTATGCAGACTGACAAACCAGAACTTCATTACTCAGGCTCCATTGCTTCCTGTACCTTTATTCATGTTGGCCTGTCGATCCTGATCCAGCTCCTGAGCTTCGTTGCTATTGGTCCGTTCTCCCGGTGACACATCCTGTCGGTAACCATACTTTTGCTGCAACACAGAACACGAGGAGGCGATAATGAATCATCACCCAATCAAAAGTAAGAGCTTTACACACCAGGAGAGTGTTGGCACTATTCAGGCAACAGCATCATACCCAGCTACACAGGTATTAGCCATGTGGTTACCCAAACACAGAATGCATTACATAATATGCATTAGTGTGGACAGCAATGACGGGGTTATTGACAGATATAGTGGCAGATTCCAGAGCTCAATGGTTGGAAAGAGATCCGGCATAAGCGGAAGCGCACGGTCTACACACTACAGCACAGACACAGCACTAGCACAGGGACGAGCACAGTCACATTACTACCACATCACTACACCAACTGACACACAGACAACATGGTAAAGAAACCACCACCTTAGCGTTCCTATGGGAACCTGCAACTCGTCCTTAGCTTAGCCGTAGCATTCAGAAGCACCCAGTACACTAGAATGAATTGTTAGATTATATTTAAAATACTGCATTGTGTTTTCGTTTTTGTTTGATATTGTTGCTTTAGAACATGTTTGATTAATTACTGGTCAACTGATTAATATATTGTTGGCCACACAATAACCAAATGTGCTGTTAAATGTTTGAAGAGTTTGCAGTATCAACCATAGAAAGTGATTGATTGACAGCTGTTGTTCAATGTGTAAGAGCATACTAAGGTGAGACCAGTGTCACTGAGGAGAATAATCATTTCTAGTGCTGGTGCTTTTGGAGAGCTGAAACAGGCAGAGATGGAGAGCGAGAGAAAGAAGGAAGAGATGGTGGAATAGCAGTCATGAGTAGTGAAGCACTAGAACAGACGGAGAGGTGTGAGAGTGTGTATGGTGGAGGGATTGGGTGATGAAGAATGAAAAAGCTTTAGGAGTTCGGGAACATTTTGGGGAAGACAGTGATGGCTTCAAGGACAGGTAACAACTGCGCTTGTGGTAGAAGTTGCCTTAACCACAGATCTAGGATCAGTTTATTATACCGCTTATCCTGACTTTACCCAGTAGGGGTATGAAAATAAATCTGTCCCTGAATCAGTGGTTATGGACATATACCTCCTTGGGGGCGTGGCCGGGGGCATGGCAGGGACGGTAACTCCCTCCCACCCTCCCGTCACCAAATACCTTTCTGCTGTGGGACTCTTCATCGTCAATGTAACCGTCCTCCAGGCCCAGGCTGCGTGGCCAGGCAGAGCTGTCGAACGGCAGAGGGGGGATGGAGGGGGGCGATTCCAGGGGGCAGTAGGATTTGGGAAGTGGTGGCCGTGGCGGGCCAATGTCCTACAGCCACGAAAAGGAGGGAAGGAGACGGAGAGGAAGAGAGGGAAGGAAGGATGGAGGAGGAAGGGAGGAGGAGGAAGAGAGAGCGCTGTGCATCAGGAGGAGTGACAAAAGCCAGGCGGAGTGCAGAGCAGAGAGGATCATGGGACGATTTGAGGAATGGAGCCCCGACCCCAAGAACTTCAGGGGTAATGGGTCACAAGTGTCCAATAAGATGCCTGTACTGAGAGCTAGCATGAATGCACACACTGATGCATTCTAATCATATTAGTAGTACTGATACAGACCGATTGCTGCTGAATTTGAAAAACAAGATAGAAAGTAGCACCACAGTTTTCGACAGACACTGTAAACAGTTACAGTTATTACGCAACACAGATGATACGTAGGCTTATATGATTCACAAAATCAACTGTTATTTTCTGCTCTTTCTGCACTATAATTCAAATTTCAGCGGCATTATGAACTCCATTCCCAACAGAGAGAAAGAGAGAGTTGGCTGAGAGCCAGAGGAAGGCAGAGCACTACAGGCTTCAGGGTTTCATACTAAAACAGGAGGATCCGTCCCCGGTGCCAGAGCGCCTCCGTATCGTCTGAACTACATCCCTCACTTTTAATCAATCAACTGATATGGACCTGGGAAACCCGCTGAGGGGATTTCTTGGCCTATCATATTCCTTGATACCAATGAATGAATCTATTGATTGATTAAGCACCATAGAGGAAAGAAGAACGGCAGACCCTGAAGGCCTGGAGGACTATATCACACGGCCATCCAACCACAGATAAGATGGATGAAAACACAACTTCCTAATTGGTCAGAGGTGCGGATCTGAGCGTACGGTCTGCCTTGCACTTTGTGTATCCCACAGACCTACACCACTGAGTGCCATGTTCTGCATAGTGAGTGATGCCGTGAAGAAACAGGAGAACATTTCCACATCGCCACATTTCTGCTCCACCTCCCGATTATGTTTCTATAAATAATGTGTGTCTGTGTAGTTGGCCAGGGATTACGCAGAACACTTGAAATAACCTGTCATCCTAACTGCCTCTAACTGAATCTTAGCTAAGTGGATCAGGAGATATGTGAAGGCTCTCTGTTGCCTGGTGGACACACCAGGTCATGCTCTTTAGATTTGAGATGAAAGGAAAACGTGTGTTTGAGCCCTGGTCAATAACAGCACAACAGGAACTTCAGAGCTAGTTTCTTTTTCTGGCAGTGAAAGGAGTCATTGATGTTGAAATGGCACTTTATATAATTATTTAACTATGTGTTATGCAGGTTGAAAACCTCTGACTTCCCTTTTTCCTGGGAATGTCCTTCAGTGAGGATTCCCTGAGCCTGCTGGACACGGAACATTAACTTTATTAACCACTGACTTGGACCATTAGTCACCTTCAGCCTCAACTTTTCCCCAGAAAGCATAACACATTTTGTTTCAAACTTCCAGCTATGCTTTTTACTATTGGCAATACACTGTAATATAAGCTGCATCATCATAACATAGTACAACATCACATTCTAACTGTTGTTGTGTCAAGTCTGTCTGGTGTGGGCTACGATTGCTGCAGTTGTGGCACCGTACTGTCCACCAGGTCTATAGATGGGTCTTCCTGTTGTTTGGATGGGTGTGTGGTGGTATCAGGGTGTGGGGTGTAGGGAAAGCACCGTCGCTAACATCTAGCTGGTTGTTGGGGAAGGTGAGTGGGCGAGTGCGGGTACGTGAGCGGGATCGTCCTTGGGATTGTTCTCGGGACTGAGTGGCTAAGCAGAGGACCCGGTACTGTGTTTCAGTACTGAGCACTCTGGTCCTGGGGTGAGGTGGTAGGGAGTGTTCATGTGGGTCTGGAGTATGGCTACAGGCTAGTTGGCTAACCAGACAGGAGTTTTGGCGGGAAGATGAGTACTTGGTCTCAGGGACAGTCAGGTGGGTGTGCTGAGGTGGATATCTGAGGAAGGCAGGGTAGCTAGCTCGGTAGGAAGGTGGGTCTGGGAGAACATCTTTCCTGTAGCCAATGGCTTGCTGCTTCGGCTGAGGGGAAAGCTCATTGGCTAGCTGGGTGTGTTGGTGGCTGGGGTTACTGCCAGTAGGTGCTTGCTGATTGGTTAGTTTGGCAGGGTGGGTGGGTGAGTGGGTAAAGCTATGGCTGTCTCCTTGGAGGAGTGGAACTCCAGAGCTGGCTCGGTGGCTGTATGGCTCTAGATGTGTACTGTCCATATTGGCAAGCTGATTGACTTGGCTGGTGCTGTGGGTGGGGTTGGGGTTGGGGCTGGCGTTTGGTTGGGTGTCTTTGGTGTCTCTAAGGTCATGCTGGTTGGCTTGGGAGGTGTATGGTTGTGCATGTTGCTGGGTGTCTATACTCTCTACAGGGGCAAGCTGGTTGGCTTGGCAAGTGCAAGGCTGGGAGCTTGGCTCAGGACCAGGGTGTACATTTGGTTCAAGACCAGGGCGCCTATTTGGCTCAGAACTTGTTTGGGTGTTAAGTATGGATTTAAGTTTAGGACGGGACTGGGTGGCTAAGTACAGGATTTGGTACTGTGTTTCAGGACTGAGAGACCTGGACTGGGTGTGAGGTAAAGAGTGTATATGGGGGTATTTTGTGTTTGGGTCAGGACCCAGGTGGATGTTAGGTTGAGGACCCGGGTGGGTTTTTGGCTCAGACACTGGTCTATTTGGATCAGCACCTAGTTGGGTGTTGGATTCAGGACCTAGATGAACACTTTGATCTGGCTGGGTGTTAGGTTGAGGACTCAGGTGGGTGTCAGGATGAGGACACAGGTGGAGACCCAGGTTGGTGTTTGGTTGGTTGCGTGGGTGGTAGGAAGGGCTGGTGCTTACCTCCGGACCCAGCTGTTTGGTGGGGGAAGCCTGGGAGCCGGGCACTGGGGAGAAGGGGCTGAGTGGACTGGTGAGGCTTACTGAACTCAGGGGACTGGCAGGACTATTGGTGCTAAAGGAACCTGATGCCGCACTGGCCACTGTGGGAGAGAGGGGAAAGGGAGATGGGGACATGAGAGAAGAGGAGAGGAAAGGACAAGAAAGAGAATTGCGTAAACAAAAGAAGATAGGAGATATTGATTAAAAAAAGAGAGAAGGGAGTTAGATATGCATGTAGCATACTGTTCACCCAAATACTTATATTTATTAATTTATTTGATTATAATGTTGTGTTCTAGTGGCAATTACTATATTTGTGTGAGACTATAGTGTATGTTATGTTGTTGTGAGGTGATGCGTACCCCTGTGTTTGGCTGTGTCTGTGCCTCTGGAAAGGTTGCTCTTGTGGAGCCCCTCCCACACTTCCTGAACTCTCCAGAACTCCTTCTGAATGTGTCTATGGACCATCTCACTCTGACCAAGGAGAGTAGGGGGTGGAAAGAAGACGAGGGAAGGAAAGGTGATACGAGAAGGATAGAGGAGAGGAAAATGTTAGAGAATAACATTTTAAGTATACTACTGAATACTAGCTTGTTAATAACATATTTTTGTTATTATCAAGTATTCTGTTAGAAAACAAGTCAGTGAGTGATGCAGGAGTTACAGTCGGTGGCTCAGTTATAAGGCCAGAGCAGTGTGAGAGAGTGACACCAGGTAGCCTTATTGTCTTAGAAAACAACAGGGTTGCATTGATTAGTGCACACTGTAGCAAAACGTAGCAAAACATTTTGCAACAGAAAATGAAAACATGCATGTACTCTCTCCCAGTTTCGGCCCGTTTGCGTCCATTTCATTCCTAGTGAATACGACTGTGCTAGTGAGTGGGTCACAGACACTGCACTCTTATATACAGTCTCTTCACAGTTCACCACCATGAGCCAGGTTACATCCCATGGAAAGGAGTGACAGTCAGGTGTTTAATGGGGCAGGTTGACTACACAATGATAAATAGGACATGATGAACATTTTAATTGTGTTCATTTCTTATTGATGAGCGATTCATGTGCTTTTTAAATTATTGATTAGAAGGAAGGTTTCCGCTCAGCTATTAGCAACCTAGGATAACACTGTGGTACCTGGAAAACAGCCAAAGAAAAGTCCTAGAAGCTAGAATGGAACCATACAGGTGGGTTATGAGCAGGGGAGATTATAGGATCAGTTCCATTCTAGTCATTTTATTTATAGGCTTCAAATTCAGTGTTCAATTGGTGACTAAAAACACGCCACAAGAAAAATGTTGAAGATTTAGGTGGATCACAGAGTAGATGACCAGTGTGGGGTCCTGATGAAGAGAGGGTGTCCGTGTACCTGCCCGCCTGCGTTGAGCTGCTCCCACAGGTCCCCATGGATAGCGTTGACCTCGTCCTCCAGAGCTTCAAACTCCATCCGTGTGGTGGTCAGAGCCTGGGGACAGCAGGGGATAGAGGAGACACTCAGGACCTGGAACTATGAAGGTTTTTCCTAGACCAAAAAGGGCCTCCGGTGGTGGGCACATGCGTTTTTTTCCTTTGCGTGAAAAACCCTGGCTGTATGTTGAATCCATTGACTACACAGTATCTATCACATTGGAGTAGGATAGTTGTCATCTGATGGTTATCAGATGTTATAGATTACAAATAGAAGATCATAGTTTAGATTTAGAGAAATGGGTTATGCTCCATGTCTCTTTCACAGGATACCTCGAAAGGATCTCCTTGATTTACTCATCACATTTAGGTTACAGTATATATAATGGATCACTATGGATTATCATAGATTGCTATAATCTCCTGTATGTGTCTTACGCTGGATGCCTGGGAGAGTTCTCCTCTGATGTTGATGAGCTGGTTCTGCAGTGTCTCCTTCTTCAGCTGTAGTTTGTCTGCAACCAGCGGCTGACCCCGGTACAGCTCCATCTCCTGATGTGTGGCCACCAGTGCTCCCTCTAGGCTGTCCTGGGAACAGCAGGTAACAGGGGACATGTCAGGCAATGGTTGGGGAGTAGGGTGATGTTGCCCTGAGATGCTAACCTTGGGTCAGTTTTGCATTCTCACTTGATAATGGTTAAGGTTAGGACAGGGGAAGAGGAACGCTAGGTTTTTACCTAGGGGTGGTCTTTTATGTTTACTTTCTTTAGCAGCTTTGTATTTCGTACAGTACCTTGTCCATTCTCAGCCTGTGAACAACTTCCTCCTGGTCCTTTAGAAACCTGTTTTGCTCACACAGACGACCCAAGAGTTTCTAACAGAGGAGAGAGAGAGAAAGAGAACGAGAGAGAGGGAGAGAGAGAGAGACATTGGAGGAAGTGTGTTTGCAGGGGAGAGGATGGTTTCTGAAGGTTGATTGTTTAAGAGAGGAGGAGAGAGGATGGTTAGATGGAGGGATGTGGCCTTACGCTGGTCTCAATCTCATTGAGTTTCAGTGTGGGGTGAAGCTCCCTGTATGGGTCATGGAACGGAGGCACCTGGGAAAACAGAGGCAGGACTCATTCTTAATACTAACAGTATATCAAACAGAACCCAATTAAAATAAATTCTCCATAGATCAAGGGTTTGAAAAACAACTCGCAGCCAGAGTGAGCAATTGGAATGGCCCAGATCCATATGGCTGTAAACAACACTTTATCAATAGCGTAGAACCAAACAGAATAAGTGTAAAACACTGTACCATACCATGTGCATAGTACATACTGTACATATGACATCACTACTACACAGGACAATTTATATTGAATCTATATTAATACTGATATACTAGACAAATAAGATCATAACAATATCCAATCAATAACTTTAAAAAAGCATAAATAAAACTGTGATGTTTACAGCATCGAGCAGTAAGAGCCGACAGGGTGAGCTGGAATGATAAACCCCTCTGTCAAAAGGTCAAAGGTCATATCCAGGTTGTCCATGTCCTTATGGAGCACTGTGATTGGAAAGTATGTGAAGGAGGATATGACATCGCAGTGAAGACAGAGGGGCACGCAGAAGAGGGGCGGTTGTTGTGAAGCAACAAGACACAATTAGGCTACAGCACAAGACAGGATATGACATAGAACACAGATGGAAAAACAAAGGAACTTAACAAAGACACATACAACACTGCACTGTGAAGCAAAATGGATAACTAAAATCGCCATCGAATTGGTTGGACAAAGAAACCGAAAGCTAGAAGAGAGCCTAGCGTCTAACATCCACATGCTAGAGTAGGGTACTGGAGAGAGGAGGGAGAGGCAGGCTTGGGCTTGGCTGTATAGACCTTGGGGGAGACTGTGGAGTCAGAAGGAAATCCTTCACCTTGATTCTGTCTAGACAACAGTTGAGCCTCCTAGCCTAAATCACTAGTGACTAGAAAAGCCCTGAAGAGGGCAGTAGCTGACCTCTATGGAAGGAGCACAAGCACAAGCTTAGTTACACTCTGAAAGCAGAAAGCCTGTGGCTACAACTCACGTACAAAACAATCTGTGCTGTAACGGTCCAGGCTTCTTGGAAAAGCATTAGTGTCTTATTATTGTGTCTTATTATTACACATGTGTCTTATTATTAGTCTTTGAGGAGGGGGATAGTGTGAGGGTATGGGAGTCTTTGTGGAGCAGTGTTTTACAAATAGTGGGTTGGAACTGCTTTCCTTTGGGTTATGGCATATGACTGGGTCCTGGTTAGAAACATGATTTTTTACTTGGTTACTTATATGAAAAGTTCAAATGCTTTAGGTGGAAAATCATTGTTTTTGTGGGGGGCTGTGGGTCTAGCTGAAGCCTGTCTCTCTGGGACACTCTCTCCTCTCTTACTTGTGCGAAGAGCTTTGCTCTAGGGGAGGATCGCTCCACCATTCTGGTTACCATGCCGACAACGTGATCTCTCCCGGTCACCTGGGGCAAAACACACTGCCCATCATTCTCCTGGTTGCCACAGTAATGACCAGGAGCCTGACGTCTAGCAGTAATAATCCCTGACGAGTGTTTTTTTTTGTCCTTTCTTACTGACATTTGAGAATGAAATTGGATACATCGAAGAGACACATTTCTGTTTGTGTACAATGTCCAACAAAGAGTTCCAGTACTGTGGTACAGTGATCTGAAATGGTGTGTATACTGTAGCACTATGACCTGGTCATTATGATAAGGTGTAAGCAGTCCGTGACAGTGAGACAGGGGAAAGAAGATAAGACAGTGGGAGTGAATGTGGACTGTGTTCGTGAGAAACAGGTGTTTAGCAGGTGACAACATGGACAATCTTCCACGTGACAATACATCTAAACAATGTGGCAAACGTTGTCAACACAAATGCTGTCAACCGCACTGTGTGACGGGGTTTGATATAACCAACAGTTTGCGGATGATCAGAATGTCACTCTTCGCAAATTTCTCACGACTTCTGCTCTGTACTCAGTAAGTTACAAAGCTTTCACAAATTGACTGACTCAACGAAATGTGTGAAGGTATTAAATGTATTAAACAATCCGATCTGGTTTGGCGTTGTGATGTGTTCCACGGCAGGGGTAAGAGGTGTGTCCAGAGATGACCACGGTACGTACCTGTTGATCGAGGTACTCCAGGTTTCTCTGGAGCTGCAGGTCTAACATGTCCTCCTAATAGAGCAGCATAAGCAGCAACAGTGAAAAGGACAAGGACAGTGCAAGACCCAGTACCAGAGACGCCAGTCAAACCAGTAGCAGCAGCATCAGTGGCACCAGCAGATGCAGAAACAGACAGGGAGAGTGTAAGAGGGAGAGAGAGAGAGAGAGAGAGAGGGAGAGAGAGAGAGAGAGAGAGAGGGAGAGAGAGAGAGAGAGAGAGAGAGAGAGAGGGACAGAGAGAGAGAGCGAGAGTGACAGACAGACAGAAGTAAAGAAAGAAAGAGACAAAAAAAAGAGGGAGAAAGAGAGTGACCAAGAATGAAAGAAAAAGAGACAGCGAGATAGTGGAGACAGGGAGGACAGACATAAGAACTCAAACCAGAAACAACAGGAAAGCACAGCTATAGCATACCTTTAGTTGCTGGTTACATTTTAAGCAGAGGTAGCTGCCGAGGACCTTATCCCCGCCAAGTGAGTGTGTAGGTGTGTGAAAGTGTGTGTGAGTACTCTAGCCAAGTGTCTCCCAAACTTGACATTGGACTCATTGGTCTGTATCTCTTGACAGTGTAACATTCTTTGGGAGGACGTACCATTTTGCTGTGGAGAGAGGGGGAGGCAGGGTAGTTGTAGTGGTACATTCCTTGGCTTAGCGACCTCCTGTCTCCAGGGTAATCATACTGAAATAAGATAAATAACCAGGATGTTCTGGGATCACTATGATTTTGGCCTAAAAACACAAACAAATCACACACACACACACACACACACACACCCTCTCCCCCACCACATACACACAAACTGTACACCTACACCCTCTCCCCCACCACACACGCAAATACACACACACCCTCTCCCATCTCTCACCTTGGGAGAGCTCAGTGATCTCCTCAGTCCATACACAGAGGGGTCAGCGTAGATCACATCCTCCCGTAGCCTGCCTGGTCCTCTGTCAAACCGGGCCGAGGGTGAGCAGATAGGCGAGGCAAAGCTATGGGGGCTGGGAGAGTAGGGACCACCCGTGGACGAGGAGGGGGACCTGGGAACGGACCTAGACCTAGGTTGGATGGACAGACGCCTCATGGCGGTCTGGGCTGCATCCATCTGGCCGTAATAGGCAGGGCTGGGTGGGGGGCCGTATGGGTCTCGGGGGGGTGGGGGTCTGTAGAGGGGCCCGTCCCGCAGTGAGCGTCTCTTCTCATCGTTGGTCCAGCGAGGGGGGCCCATGCGGTCGTAGCCCACGGCTGACACGGAGCAGATGCTGTCAGGGCGTACGCCTGGAGGGTAGAGGGGGTACTCCTCCACGTAGCCCGGACCGCCCCCCACGCTACTGTAGATGCTGTAGTAGTCAGCTGGTACGCCACGGTTCACTGTGTAATAATGAGATGGACTGGGGGAAGAGAGCGAGAGAGAGACGGTTGAAGGGAAAACATGTAGTTGTAGACATTAAAAATACAAACAATTCTTCACTCTACCACTCCCTTAATCTCACTTCCTCTTACTCATCCTCATCCTCTCGCTTACCTCTCTACCTATGTCTCTCTCACCTGTTCAAGTCCTCCTGTACAGCTATGACTCTGCGCTGGTTGACCCACTGCTGTAGCTGAGTCATGGAGCTCTTCCTCTGGGCCTGTCTCTCAGGGTTTGTCCGTGGCACGAAACCCCGTCTCAGCACCACGTTCTCAGGCTGCTCCCTCACCTCCCTCCCCTCTCTCATCCCTCCCTCTGGAGGTGCCTGGGGTGGCCGCCCGTTACCCTGGGGTGGTCCGTTTCCATGGTTTGGGGGGCCGTAGTTGCCCCACCCATTGGGCTGGTGATGGGATGGACCCCCAGGTCCAAGCACTCCTCTCTCCCCCCTCTCCCCTCTCTCTCCCCCCATCCTCCCGTCCTTTTCTGAATAGCTGGTAGAGGGAGGGGGCGTTTCCATGGCGTCGACCCCGTTGACCTTGTGATGTGCGGGTTCTCGTGATCCGCGCTTTGGATCTAGGAGTTCAGTCGTCTGGCCGATGTCATCAATGTGTGTGTGTGTCTGGGTGTGTGGTTCAGGTCCTTTGGTTACCAAGGTGTTACCATGGAGTTCTGCTGTGGGCGTGGTGGCCTCGGAGTTGGTGGTCCTGTGGCGAAGGGACAGAGTTAGAAAGTGTGTGTACATGCCTGCTTGCGTGAGTGCGCATGTGTGTGTGTGTGTGTGTGTGTGTGTGTGTGTGTGTGTGTGTGTGTGTGTGTGTGTGTGCGTCCATGCATGTGTGTGCTTGTGTGGACCTCTGTGCAGGCGGTATCTGGACGTGTGCAGCCTCGTTCATAGCGTCGATCCACTCCTCCTGTTCCTCGGCAGTCTCAGCGCCGAAGTAGTACGTGCGTGTTCCTGCGTGTTCAGCCTGCAGGCAGAACACAATGGTGCCCTTAATCTCACCTTCCTCTTCTTCCTCGTACCAAACCTGGAACAGACAGAGAGAAGATACGGTGTTGGACAGAGCCTTCCTCACGTGAAACATCAGCAGCAGCATCATCACACACTTTCATGCATTTTAAGCAAAATCACACACACAGGCCTCAAACGCATGCATTTTAATGTTGCCTTGAATAATTGTCAATGGCCAACAAACCTTTCATACACAGTACTACTAGCATATTTGAGAATGATTAAACAGCTGTATTTAGTTTCAATTATCAGCATTGACTGATATATTGGTGAGTAGTTAGAGCATGCAAACCACGGCCAGGTTAGGGCAGTCAGAAAATAGGGTCAGGTTAGTGGTGAATATCCAGCCTTTAGAATGGCAACGCAGCAGTGAAGGATGGGCATATCCACGAGGCCATTTAGAACTCAGTCAATGGCTGTGTTTCGAATGATCAAATCTGTCATGCATTGTGGGTAAATTGTGACTGACTGACTGATCTACGAGTAACAGTGAGTTGTTATTTAAGATGCGAGGCGATTTGTAGATCGGTCAATCGCGCCTTGCCTACAATGCTGGCTGGCTGTAATGTCGAACACACCCGTTAACACGCAGTTTAAAAACAGTCACTCCGTCTACAGACGCTCGGCAGTAAAACCAACAGGGTGAATCCAGTTTGTCACTCTGTAGCAGTTAGTCACCGACGCCATGCAGTGAGCAGAGGAACCATGCAGTTGGGAGGAGGTGAAGAGAAAGGGTGAATAAAGGGTGAATACTACCTACATGAAATAAGATCAGCCGGGGAACTCTACACAATGGAGGACAGCTATGCTCAGGGGTCCTCACAGGTTGGGGTGAGAGGGAGGAGAGGAGAGATCGGTAAGGGTCAGAAGGTTATAAAGGTCAGAGGTCAGAGCACATTGATTGGTGGGGTACCCAGAGGGTAAAGGTAGGCAATGGGGTGGGCGAGGATCCTAGAGAGAGGTAAGGGTGCAGTGAGACCCACAGTGTATGTCTTATATTTCTGTGAAACTCAAGGACCCACAAATATCCGGCAAGCACTGGTGTCCTGAAAGAAATACTGGTTAATAACGAGATGATACATTCATGTCCTTTCTCTTCCCTGGTGCCACTGTGCTTGGTCAGCTAGCTCACAGGTCATTCTAGTCTACACAGCAACATGTGAAAATCGCGGGGTTAACACCGTAATTTCTCTCATCTGCCACATGAGGGCAGTAGAGGCATATCAGCTTCAGAGAAGTGTGTAAAAACTTCATTGTGCACAATCATGTTGCGTCACTAGTCAATGGAGAGGAATGAGACAACGATGATCTGTTACTGAGCCAAGAGGGCACAGGTGTGCGGAAACAAGTGTGATGTGCACTAAAAGGGGTGCAAGTAAGTTGAGCCATCAAACGTTCTATTTCGATGCACTTTGTCCAAAACGTGGCGACTAGTAATACACATTCTGCCAGCTACATATAGACACTGGACAGTTGTTCACTGATCCGACATGACCCCAGTCATCTTCGACACAGTACAGATTAGACAATAGAACACAGGAAACATATTCGTAGATAAAGCACTGTGTCAAAGGTCCATTGTCCCTGTCTACTGTGGAGGTTTAAACCATGCAACCCAAAGCCCCCAAAGACAGCAATCCAAGACAACAAGGAATAACCCTAATCAGGAAGAGTCATGAGAGAAACCCGTCCTCTCCCCTGCTCTACCTTTCCCCAAGTCACACCTGACAAACTCCTCAACTAGAAATCCCAAGAAAGTATTCGGCACGCATGTGAGTAATACCGCGTCTTAGTACATGGTATTGGCTGGCAGCAGTCCAACATAGGGAGACAGGGAGTGCCTAACGAGGCACTGTAGGTAGGGAGTAGTGTGAGAACACACACAGTGGTACACAGCATACGTCCTTATCAGTAGAAGGTCAAGTAAAACCTAAAGCATTGACTTAAAGGTTATTAGTCTTCCTGGTGAAAGATCTCCGGACACCTTGTGCCTCTGTGGAAGGTTAGTCGGTGGGGAGAACACAGTCAACAGTGGACAACACAGAGAACTACTCTCTGAGATACAGTATGAGACAGAAGTATTGAGCAGTGGTAGCAGCAAACTAGTGTTCGACAGAGCACAGTATGCCTATAGAGACAGTATACAGTACAGTGGCTGCCAAACTAGCTTCCATGTTTGCACCAAACACCAATCACGACAACAACATTCTCATTTGTATTCTAACTAGAGTGTAGCCTAACTGTCTTGGAACAGAGAGCCAACATGTCGTACATTAATATTCTAATTCTAAAATCAAGTTTGCCAAGTCGTCTCTGAGGCCAGTGTGTGTCTGAGCTTTAACAACCTTTTCAGCTCTGTGTCCTTCTGTCAGCACATTAGCAGTCTGCCTGTGATCAGAGCAACTCCACACCAGCCGGAAGGAAGGACTGGGAATGGGGAGTGCTGAGGCACACACACACACACACACACACACACACGCACGCACACACACACACGCACACACGCACACGCACACACACACACACACACACACACACACACACACACACACACACGCACGCACATATACACGCACACGCACACACACACACACACACACTCAACACAATCTTTAAAAGAGCTATTAAAAACACAGACCAAAAGACGACAACGCAATTCTAGTCCAAAGACATAGAACACCACTGGCTGTTATAGCTTGACAGCCTGACTGATTGTTTCAGAGCTGGTTTCTCTGCTATTTTATCTATAAAATCTTGTCTGAATTGTTATTGTACATCATCAAGGTCAAAACAACAACAGGAAGAAAACAAAAGAGATTTTAATCTCAAATGGACGACCTGGCAAGATAAAGTCAGCTCTCAAGTCCTTTAATTCATCACGTCAACTGCCTCACCAGGACAAAACAATAAGTTCAGGTGTATGTGATCTCAAACAGTTGCTCAACTCACCCCCCCGGTGCAGTCGTAAAACCGGTCCTGCACACACTCACACAGGTGAGACAATGAGCTGTGCGTGTGTGTGTGTGTGTGTGTGTGTGTGTGTGTGTGTGTGTGTGTGTGTGTGTGTTCACCAGGTTCCACTACACACCTGGGGCAGATCTCACCCCAGAGTCAGTGTTGAGGAGAATAACACTCCCTCCTGTGTTGTGTTGTGTTGTGACTCATTCACTATAAGGGCCATGGCACGACAGCTCATACTAGCTAGCAACAGCCATTACTTAGATTGAAGTCGACAGGGCGCCAATTGGCAGTTGTTGGTATGCATGATATATATATATTATACAGTTTAGACTAGGAACTGCAGCAAAATACCCTTTTATTAGAGAAACAGTATCTAGTCAATTAGATAGTATAACTAGCATGATATTCAAAATAATTATATTCAATATTTGTACAAAAATTCCAATCGAATCAACGTTTATTCATCATATGCACAGGACCCAGAGGTGTGTAAACTGTGCAATGAACTGCTTAATTGCTACCTCTCAACACTGCAATTAAATATCAAAGAGGTCCAAAAAAATGACAACAGTAATACTAGTCAACAAAATGTCTAATTCAGAGACGGGCGACTTGTAGCCCATGGGCCTCATGCTGCAGAGGATACATTTTTAAGAAAATAATAATAAAACATATTAATATACAGTGGGGCAAAAAAAGTATTTAGTCAGACACCAATTGTGCAAGTTCTCCCACTTAAAAAGATGAGAGGCCTGTAATTTTCATCATAGGTACACTTCAACTATGACAGACAAAATGTGGAGAAAAAAAATCCAGAAAATCACATTGTAGGATTTTTAATGAATTAATTTGCAAATTATGGTGGAAATAAGTATTTTGTCACCTACAAACAAGTAAGATTTCTGTCTCTCACAGACCTGTAACTTCTTCTTTAAGAGGCTCCTCTGCCCTCCACTCGTTACCTGTATTAATGGCACCTGTTTGAACTTGTTATCAGTATAAAAGACACCTGTCCACAACCTCAAACAGTCACACTCCAAACACCACTATGGCCAAGACCAAAGAGCTGTCAAAGGACACCAGAAACAAAATTGTAGACCTGTACCAGGCTGTGAAGATTGAATCTGCGATAGGTAAGCAGCTTGGTTTGAAGAAATCAACTGTGGGAGCAATTATTAGGAAATGGAAGACATACAAGACCACTGATAATCTCCCTCGATCTGGGGCTCCACGCAAGATCTCACCCCGTGGGGTCAAAATTATCACAAGAGCTGGGACCAAAGTAACAAAGCCTACCATCAGTAACACACTACGCCGCCAGGGACTCAAATCCTGCAGTGCCAGACGTGTCCCACTGCTTAAGGCAGTACATGTCCAGGCCCGTCTGAAGTTTGCTAGAGAGCATTTGGATGATCCAGAATAAGATTGGGAGAATGTCATATGGTCAGATGAAACCAAATTATAACTTTTTGGTAAAAACTCAACTTGACGTGTTTGGAGGACAAAGAACTGTGAAGCATGGGGGTGGAAACCATGTATCGTGAGATTTTGAGTGAAAACCTCCTTCCATCAGCAAGGGCATTGAAGATGAAATGTTGCTGGGTCTTTCAGCATGACAATGATCCCAAACACACCGCCCGGGCAATGAAGGAGTGGCTTCGTAAGAAGCATTTCAAGGTCCTGGAGTGGCCTAGCCAGTCTCCAGATCTCAACCCCATATAAAATCTTTGGAGGGAGTTGAAAGTCCATGTTGCCCAGCAACAGCCCCAAAACATCACTGCTCTATAGGAGATCTGCATGGAGGAATGGGCCAAAATACCAGCAACAGTGTGTGAAAACATTGTGAAGACTTACAGAAAACGTTTGACCCTTGTCATTGCCAACGAAGGGTATATAACAAAGTATTGAGATAAATACTCAAATATATTCATTAAAAATCCTACAATGTGATTTCCTGGAGAAAAAAAATCTAATTTTGTCTGTCATAGTTGAAGCGTACCTATGATCAAAATTACAGGCCTCTCTCATCTTTTTAAGTGGGAGAACTTGCACAATTGGTGGCTGTCTAAATGCTTTTTTGCCCCACTGTATATACAAATATACACACAATACCAGTCAAAAGTTTGGGGTCACTTAGAAATGTACTTGTTTTTGAAAGAAAAGCACATTTTTTTGTCCATTAAAATAACGTCAAATTGATCAGAAATACAGTGTAGACATTGTTAATGTTGGAAATCAATATTGTAGCTGGAAACGGCAGATTTTTTATGGAATATCTACATAGGCGTACAGAGGCCCATTATTAACAACCATCACTCCTGTGTTCCAATGGCTCGTTGTGTTAGCTAACCCAGGTTTACCATTTTAAAAGGCTAATTGATCAATAGAAAACCCTTTGGCAATTATGTTAGCACAGATGAAAACTGTTGTGCTAATTAAAGAAGCAATACAACTGGCCTTCTGGAGCATCAGCAATTGTGGGTTCGATTAGAGGCTCAAAATGGCCACAAACAAAGTGTCACGACTTCCACCGAAGGTGGCTCCTCTCCTTGTTCGGGCGGCGCTCGGCGGTCGTCGTCGATGGTCTACTAGCTGCCACCGATCCTTTTTCCTTTTCTTTTGGTTTTGTCTGTTTTGTGTTTTCACCTGGTTTCATTTTGGTTCATTAGGGGGGGTATTTTTCAGGACATTTCCTTTGGGTTTTTGTGCAGAATTTTTTCTGTTTACTGTCAGTTTGGGTTGCGTTTTTCGCTAGTTCATGTTTTACAGGTGTTTTTTTTCCTGGACTGTGTCTGAGTGTGTTTCATGGCTACTGCTGTAGTCAGGTGTCCTGTGATTTTTGATGGTTTATTAAACACCCTTTTCATTCTGAACTTGTTTCTCCTGCGCCTGACTCCACACCCACATCTCCTTAGGGAGTTTTGACACAAAGACCTTTCTTCTGAAACTCGTTAGTCTGTTCTTGTTCTGAGAAATTAAGGTTATTTCATGCGAGAAATTGCCAAGAAACGGAAGATCTCGTACAATGCTGTGTACTACTCCATTCACAGAACAGCGCAAACTGTCTATAACCAGAATAGAAAGAGGAGTGGGAGGACCCGGTGCACAACTGAGCAAGAGGACAAGTACATTAGTGTCTAGTTTGAGAAACAGATGCCTCACAAGTCCTCAAATGGCAGCTTCATTAAATAGTACCCGCAAAACACCAGTCTCAACGTTAACAGTGAAGAGGCGACTACGGGATGCTGGCCTTCTGACTATTGTTGGTGGGCTAGAGGGCCCACTAACAAAATGTTACTTGGGGCCCCTAAAAGGCTAGGGCCGGCTCTTACAGCATTTGTGGTTATGGATGTGGGTACACAGACCTGCAAGCCACTGCAGCCCCTCATGTGTTCAGATTTTTTTGTGGCCCCCATCCCCATCAAAGTTGCCATCCCTAGTCTACTGAAATAAATCAATACCCAGCTGTGAGTCACGCTTGTCAAAGACAACCGCAAGACCAGTGTCTCTCCCAGGCCTAGTGATTCACTGAGGCCAATTACATCGCCATGATGACCAGTGCCTGTATCCAAGCCATCCTCCCTTATCTTTCTTATCTCCTTCTTCTCATCCTCTCTTCTCAGTGTGCGTGCATGCTTGTGTGTGTGTGTGTGTGTGTGTGTGTGTGTGTGTGTGTGTGTGTGTGTGTGTGTGTGTGTGTGTGTGTGTGTGTGTGTGTGTGTGTGTGTGTGCCTGTGATGTGAGTGTTTCTGTCAGGTTGTTGTTTCTGAAGATCTATATTTATCCTAGGGTGGTTAATTATAACCTGGACCTAGACAACAGGCATCAGTGCCTGGTGAGAAGAGATAGGCAATCCAGACATCGTTTGGTGTGTGTGTATGTGTGTGTGCTTGTGCGCGTGCATGTGTTTATGTGTGTCCTTATCGTTTCTAGGTAGCAAACTTGATGCCATCGACATCTTTGCGTGCCAGGGTGGAGAGTGCACGTTGGCGAGTGCTAGGGGACCTCCACCTGAAGAGAGGATGCTGATGCAAGCCATGGCAATACCATAGTAACAGTAGCGTCAGTACCAGTAGGGTATACTGTATGCACATTGAGTATACAAAATATTAATAACACCTGCTCATTCAATGACAGGCTGACCAGGTGAATACAGGTGAACGCTATGATCCCTTATTGATGTCACTTGTTAAATCCACTTCAATCAGTGTAGGTGAAAGGGGAGGAGACAGGTTAAACAAGGATTGTTATGCCATTAGACAATTGAGACATGGATTGTGTGTTATTCTGGGTGAATGGGCCAGACAAACTATTTAAATGCCTTTGAACGGGTTATGGTAGTAGGTGCCAAGCGCACAGGTTTGTGTCCAGAATTGCACCACTGCTGGGTTTTTGACGCTCAACTGTTTCCCATGTGTATCAAGAATGGTCCACCACCCAGCCAATTTGACACAACTGTGGAAAGCATTGGAGTCAACATCGGCCATGCCCAGACTAATTGAGGCTGTTCTGAGGGCAAAGGGACATAAATTATTACAGTTTTATGGGTTAAATATTAAGATAATGCTGTAAATGTATGCAAAATCATGCCCTCTTACCCTTCTTAATAGCCTCATCTTTCTCTTCCCCCTATCTCTCTAATTTTTATATTTTTTTTACATTTTGTCAGGAAATGCAGCTCCGTCTCAGGTTCTGCTGTGGTGCAGTGGTTGCACAGCCTTTCCTCTACATGGAGCCAGGTTTTCCTATGTCTACCCTTCTCAATGGGAAGGCTGTGCTCAACGAGCCTACATCTTGTCAAAGTCTCCAAAGGTTTTGATCAGTAACCATGGACAAATAGTTTGCCTTGGGGTACTGTCGATTTAGGGCCAGATAGCACTGCATTTTGCTATGTTCTTGTGCTTGTGTTTCCCAATAAGCAATGTAGTTTTGTTTTGACTGTGTAATTTGATTTATTTTCATTGATTGGATGTTCTGGTCCTGAGGCTTCAGTGTGTAAGTGTAACAGGTTTGTGAACTCAGCCCCATGACCAGCTGGATGAGGGGACTCTTCTTTGCTCAGCTCTTGGCATTGCAGAGCTTAGTAATGATATGAGAGGGGGTCACTGTATTTTAGATGTTTCCCAAACTTAATTGCTCTTTTTGGAGTTTTTATTATTTGTGGATATTGGACTAACTCTGCCCTGCATGCTGTAGTTTTCCTTTGGACATGTAGGAGAATCTTACAGAACACTGCATGCAGGGATTCAATGGGGTGAAATCTTATTTTGCAAGTGGACCTCACGCCTCGCTGCCGTAAAGTGCAATTGGTTCAATGGCACATTCATTTAGTTTTAGCCAAATTTGAATAGGTATTTCAATTTGAGTTTGTTTTCAATGGCATAGAATGCCCTGCATGCTTTCTCTCTCAGTTCATTCACTGTGTCCAGTTAAGACAATTTTTAAAAGTAATTGTAGTGTGTGCAATACTCTACATATTTTGTACTAATTGAGAACTTTGGTCTAATTCCCTGAGATCTGGATCTTCTTTGGAAAATCATAATTTTTGGGGGGGTTTACTGCCAGGACCCAGGTCTGGCTCTGCTGTAGGCCACATGCTGTGGGTGACAGGAAGGCACAGGTCATCTGCGAAAAGCAGGCATTTAACCACTGAATTGTGGAGGCTAACACCAGGGGCTGAGGATTTTACTAGAATAGTGGCCATGTCGTTGATGTAAATATTGAAGAGCGCTAGACTCATATTGTAAACCTAGCATAAACCACCCCCCGCCCCCCCGGTTAAAGAATTATAATATTTTCTTCCCAATTTTGATGCTGCACGTTTTGCCAGTATACATTCATTTAATTATGTCATATGTTTTACCCCCTACACCACTTTCAATAGGTTTTAGAACAGTCCTGTATGCCAAATACAATCAGATGCTTTTTGGAAGTTGATAAAGCAAGCATAAATGTTTATCAATCAGGGTGTGTAGGGTGCAAATATGATCGGTCGTACTATGTTTTGGTATAAATCCAATTGGGCTTCTACTTAAGAGATCTCTCGCTTTCTACTTGTCCCCTCTCTCTCCCTTTTCTTCTAGCTGTTATAAGGGATGCAGGTCATTGGCAACATGAGTCTGGATTGAAGATGTATGATTACCTGCTGTCCCCGGGCTCCGCCTGGAGGGGGATCGGCAGTGAGGAGAGCTGAGCGATGAATAGAGAGAGAGAGAGAGGGAGGAGAGGGGTGTATAAGGATGACAGTGTAATAGACACTGGTGAGGGGGTGTAACCGGTGTTCATGGAATACTCCTCTCTCCCTCGCTCCATTGAACACGGTGCAGGAGGCAACGGCAATGACGAACAGGGAACGGACAGATGTGCCAGATGAGTGCAGACGAGTGCAGATGTTCTCAACCGTTAAAACGGCAAACATGTCCCCTCTCTCCTTTCCTCCCACCCCTCATTATTTCCATCCCATTTCCTTGAACCTTTCTCTTCTACTATCCTGTCCCCCCTTCCTCCCCGTCCTCCACTTCATCCCCCCCACCCCCCACCCCTCCCTGACCACAAGCCTCCTGTGATCCTGATGCTTTCTGATCTAATTTGTGTGTGTGTGTGTGTGTGTGTGTGTGTGTGTGTGTGTGTGTGTGTGTGTGTGTGTGTGTGTGTGTGTGTGTGTGTGTGTGTGTGTGTGTGTGTGTGTGTGTGTGTGTGTGTGTGTGTGTGTCCATAAGTTCGTAAGTGTGTGTGTGTGTGTGTAAACACCAAGGCCACGGATGTAGGGATACAGTACACAGTGTGCTTGACTAGTCAAACATGCCCTGGGGTACATTGGCGACACTTCTCTCTCTCTCTATGTCACTGAGTCTCTTCCATGTCAGGAAGAGGTAGACTACCTACCATCTTACAGATACGCTTCCTGTTATGCTCTGCTCTGGGCATCTACAGCTCATACTCTCTCTGAGACAATGGGACAGCCCCTTCTCTCTCTCGCTCTCTCTCTCTCTTTCTCTCTCTCTCTCTCTCTCTCTCTCTCTCTCTCGAATAGTAAGGGAAAATACATTAACAGATAAATATTGGTGGTATTTACATTATGTTGTTTGTTCTGGTTGCCCTTTTCTCATGGCAACGGACCACATATCTTGCTGCTGTGCTTGCACACTGTGGTATTTTGTCGAACAGATATGGGAGTTTATCAATGTTTGATTTGTTTTCAAATTCTTTGTGGGTTTGTGTGATCTGTGGGAAATATGCATCTCTAAGGTGTTCATACATTTGGCAGATGGTTAAGAAGTGCAGCTCAGTTTCCACCTCATTTTGTGGGCAGTGTGCCTCAGAACCAGCTGGCTGAGGGGAGTCTTCTCTAGGTTAATCTCTCTGTAGACGAAGGCTTTGTGATGGAATGTGTAAGCATAAATACTACAACCACCTAACAGGAAGTTAACAGCTATTTTCTGGATTTTGATAACTAGCAAGTATAGTATAAAGTATATTTTTACAGAATTCTGCATGCACAGTCTCAATAGGGTTTGTCCCATTTTGTAAATTATTGATTAGTGATTAGTGATTAGTGGACCCCAGACCTCACAACCATAGAGGGCAATGGGTTCTATAACTGATTGAAGTATTTTTAGCAAGATTCTAATTGGGATGTCAAGTTTTATGTTCCTTTTGAAAGAGTAGAAGGCCCTTCTTGACTTGTCTCCCAAATCATTCACAGCCTTGTGGAAGTAATTTCTATATTTTTTATTCAACAAAGCATGAACATAATGGCGCCGACGACATGGCTAACGTTTTACATTCTCCCAAACAATTGTTGCTATTTGGTTATTTTTGGGGGCGTTTTGTGTAACTTATTTTTTTAACTTATTGTGTACATAATGTTGCTGCTATCATCACTTATAACCGAAAGTAACTTCTGGACATCAGAACAGCGATTATTCACCGTGACCTGGAATAAACTTTTTCCTTCAACGAGTCCGACGAGAAGGATATCCTCTTTCAATGGAACAGGCCCAGATCCACGCCTTTGCGTGAAGAAAAATGCAGGAAAAGGGGCCACAGATCAGGCAGCCTTTTGAGAATCTGTAGGTGAGCAAGTAAACTCCCACTGCCATCCGTTCTTCTTGCTAACATGCAATCATTGGAAAATAAAATGGATGACCTACAATTAAAATTCTCCTACCAACGGGACATCTTATGTTTCACTGAGACGTAGCTGAACGACGATAAAGACAATATAGAGCTAACGGGATTTTCCATGTCCCGGCAGAACAGAGATGCTACCTCTGGTAAGACAAGGGGTGGGTGGGTGTGTCTATTTGTCAATAACAGCTGGTGCGCAATGTATAATATTAAAGAAGTCTCGAGGTATTGCTTGCCTGAGGTAGAGTACCTTATGATTAGCTGTAGACCACACTATCTACCAAGCGAGTTCTCATCTATATTATTTGCAGCCATCTATTTACCACCACAGAATGAAGCTGGCACTAAGACTGCTCTCAACCAAGGCCATAAGCAAAGAAGAAAATGCTCACCCAGAAGTGGCGCTCCTAGTGTCCGGGGACTTTAATGCAGGCAAAAATAAATCAGTTTTACCAAATTTTTACCAGCATGTCACAAGTGCAACCAGAGAAAAAAACATCATAAACCACCTTTACTCAACACACAGAGATGCATAGAAAGCTCTCCCCCGCCCTCCTTTTGGAAAATCTGACCAGAATTCTATCCTCCTGATTCCTGCTTACAAGCAAAAACAAAAGCAGGAAGTACCAGTGACTCGCTCAATACGGAAGTGGTCAAATGATGTGGATGCTACACTACAGGACTGTTTTGCTAGCACAGACTGGAAAATATTCAGTGATTCATCCAATGGCATTGAGGAGTACACCACCTCAGTCATTAGCTTCATCAATAAGTGCATCGATGACGTCCCCACAGTGACTGTACGTACATATCCCAACCAGAAGCCATGGATCCACATCCACATTGAGCTAAAGGCTAGAAATGCCACTTTCAAAGAGCGAGAGACTAATCCGGACACTTCTAAGAAATCCCGCTATGCCCTTGGACGAACCATCAAACAAGCAAAGTGTCAATACAGGATTAGGATTGAATCATACTACACCGGCTCTGACGCTCGTCGGATGTGGCAGGGCTTGAAAAGTGTTAAGGACTACAAAGGGAAACCAAGACGCAAGCTGCACAGTGATGCGAGCCTACCAGATGAGCTAAATGCATTTTATTCTCGCTTCGAGGCAAGCAACACTGAAGCATGCACAAGAGCACCGGCTGTTCTGGGTGACTGTGTGATAACGCTCTCGGTAGCCGATGTGAACAAAACCTTTAAACAGGTCAACATTCACAAAGCCGCTGGGCCAGGACATGTACTCGGATTACCAGGACGTGTACTCGAAGCATGCGTGGACCAACTGTCAAGTGTCTTCACTAACATTTTCAACATCTCCCTGACAGAGTCTGTAATACCAACATGTTTCAAGCAGACCACCATAGTCCCTGTGCCAAGGAAGTGAAGGTAACCTGCCTAAATTATTACCGCACCGTGGCACTCATGTCGGTAGCCATGAAGTGTTTTGAATGGCTGGCCATGGCTCAAATCAACAGCATCCTCCCGGACACCCTAGAACCACTCCAATTCGCATACCACCCAAACAGATCCACAGAAGACTCAATCTCAATTGCACTCCACAATTTCCCACTTAGACAAAAGGAACACCTATGTGAGAATGCTGTTCATTGACTACAGCTCAGCATTCAACACCATAGTGCCCAAAATGCTCATCACTAAGCTAAGGACTCTGGGACTAAACACCTCTCTCTGCAACTGGATCCTGAACTTCCTGATGGGCTGCCCCCAGGTGGTAAGAGTAGACAACAACATGTCTGCCACGCTGATCCTTAACACTGGGGCCCCTCAGGGGTGTGTACTTAGTCCCCTCCTGTATTCCCTGTTCACCCACGACTGCGTGGCCAAACACGACTCCAACACCATCATTCATTTTGTTGACAACACAATAGTGGTAGGCCTGATCAGTGACGATGAAACGGCCTATAGGGAGGAGGTCAGAGAACTGGCAGTGTGGTGCCAGGACAGCAACCTCTCTCTCAAGGTGAGCAAAACAAAGGAGCTGATTGTGGACTACAGGAAAAGGCGGGCCGAACAGGCCCGCATTGACATCGACCGGGCTGTAGTGGAGCGGGTCCAGAGTTTCAAGTTCCTTGGTGTCCACATCACCAACGAACTATCATGGTCCAAACATTCCAAGACATTCATGAAGAGGGCATTACAAAACCTTTTCCCCATACGGAGACTGAAGAGATTTGGCACGGGTCCTCAGATCCTCAAAAGTTTCTCGAGAGCGTCCTGACCGGTTGCATCACCGCCTGGTACGCCAACTGCTCGGCATCTGACCATAAGGTGCTACAGAGGGTAGTGCGAACTGCCCAGTACATCAATGGGGCCAAGCTCCCTGTCATCCAGGAACTATACAATAGGAAAGCCCATAAAACTGTCACAGACTCCAGTCACCCAAGTCATAGACTGTTTTCTCTGCTACCGCACGGCAAGCGATACCGGAGAGTCAAGTCTAGGACCAAAAGGCTCCTCAACAGCTTCTACCATAAGCCATAAGACTGCTGAACAATTAATAAAATTGCCACCGCACTATTTACATTGACACCCCCCTCTCTTTTGTACACTGCTGCTACTCGCTGTTTATTATCTTTGCATAGTCACTTCACCCCCACCTACATGTACAAACTAACCTGTACCCCAGCACACTGACTTGGTACCGGTGGCCCCTGTATATAGCCTCATTATTGTTATTCTTATTGTGTTATTCTGTATTATTACTTTTTATTTTAGTCTACTTGGTAAATATTTTCTTAACTCTTCTTGAACTGCACTGTTGTGTCTACACTTATTGTATTCGGTGCTTGTGACAAATAAAGTTTGATTTGATTTGATGAGAATACTTTGTTTTTGTTTTGGTTGGTTTGGTTGCCAATAAGGGTGTGTACAATGTATACGTGGTCTGTCGTAAGGTATTTTGGTAGAAAGCACATTTTTAAGGTTTGCTCAAGACATTGTTTTCACTGAGTGTTGGAGTCTGCTGTTGCTGATAGTCTCTCTCTCTCCCTCCTGTGTGTCTGTCTGTCTGGCTATCACAGAGCAAGCAGCATAGCCGTGGGAAGTCGTTTGGGGATGGGGGTGCTGTGACGCACTGTAGACTTCTATATTGGTCCGCTAATACAGGACTAGCAAAGTTCCAGTGTACTGCTTTTGTGCATTTTTTAAAACTAAATGTGTTTGCCAGCATTTGTAACTTGAGTCTGATAATTGCTTGATATATGTTTTCTAGTTTCTTGAAATACTTTGCAAATGCAACTTAAAGCTGAAATGGTGTATTCATTATTTTTCAATTTTTGTAAATGCTCTTATCCAGAGCAATCATTTTCATATGTTTTTGTACTGGTGCCAAGTGAGAATCAAACCCACAACCCTAGCATTGCAAGTAGCATGCTCTACCAACTGAGCCACAGCATCATATCACATCATCACAAACCCCTTGATGCCTCCATGTACTCAATTACTGTATTGTCCATTGTTCTTCTTCATGGTGATGGAAAGTATACAGGTACAAACCTAGATGACCAGCCTATGTACAATACAGTAATTTACATTTACATGAAGTGGTTTGTAAGGATCGTACATTAATACTACACAAACAGTGGTTGCAGTCCATGTTATTTTATTACGAAAAATATTTTATTTTATGTGGATGTTAGGTGTCTTTGCCCATAACTTTGCACCTTTTGATGTAAATGCTTGAGGACAAGGTTTTGTTCTTTCTAGATACCATTACAATGACAATCACAAAGAAAGGGACAGGGCAAAAACTCACAACAAACCTTTCATTCATTCTTCCCGCTAATAGTAGTAAATGCCAAGTGCATTACTTTTGTGATTTTTGTATTTTTATTATTGTTTAAAAAAATTCAGGGGGTAGTGCAGCACCCCCAGCACCCCTACTTGCCGTGGTTATGGCAAGCAGTAAACGAGTCACAGACAGTCATCCCATCACTCAGACAGTATAGCTAATGGCTGTCATTACCAAGACATGAGCTGGGATGATTTGTAATAGTGTAACTTGTAACTTCCCTGCACTGTACCAAAGTGTGTGTGTGTGTGTGTGTGTGTGTGTGTGTCTTGGAGAGCATCCAAGGTAGACAGACAAGCAGACCTACAGACAGACAAACAGACACAGATAGAACACACGTGTTGCTCCCAGGCTGAGTACAAGGTAACACAATAAACAACCCTTACAACCCTGACCCTGGGAAACCACACCAAGCTGGGAAGAGAGCAGATGATGAAGGGAGGCGGAGATGGAGAGAGAGAAATAGAGAGAGAGAGTGAGAGGGTGGCATGGGGAGAGGGAGAGAGAGAGGAAGAATGGTGATAGGGGAGTGTGGGACTCGAAGGGAGGAAAGACACACAAAAAAATACAACCATTCAAATTTACTTTACAAGCAGATACAATCAGAGGTTGGGCAGGCTGGTGGGAAAGGGAGTATGGGACTGCAACAAGGGAGGTAGAAAAATAGAGAGCCAGGCCAAGCATATCCCTTACAGAAAAACCACAGGATTTCATGTGGAAAATCACAATATTTCAAATGAGTAGAAATGTCATGTTTTCACGTGTGTAGTTTCATGTTATCACATGTTGCTTTACATGTTGTCATGTTGTCACGTTATCATATTAACATGAGATCACGTGAAATTCATGTGTTTTTTACATAAGGGACTACAACACATGATCCTACATATTATATCGAAGTCCCGCTACAATGCACAGCTCTCTAGATTTATACAACATGGGCTCTCTCTAAAACATATATTCCTGATGTCTATGTCCCGCTGTAATACAAAACACTCCGGATGTCTACACCCCTGCCTGCTGCAACACTGGATGTTCCATATGAATGCCCTGCATATCTCTATATGAATGAATGTTCACCATATTCATACCCTGCATACCTACACTACCGTTCAAAAGTTTGGGGTTTCGAAATATCCCTGTTTTTGAAAGAAAAACACATTTTCTTGTCCATTGAAATAGCATAAAATTTATCAGAAATACATTATTAATGTTGTAAATTGCTATTGTAGCTGGAAACGGAGTCTCTAAACAGAATAGAAAAAGGAGTGGGAGGCTTCGGTGCACAACTGAGCAGTCTCAACGTCAACAGTGAAGAGGCGGCTCCGGGATGCTGGCCTTCTAGGCAGAGTTCCTCTGTCCAGTGTCTGTGTTCTTTTGCACATCTTAATATGTTCTATTTATTGGCCAGTCTGAGATACTGTATGGCTTTTCTTTGCAACTCTGACTAGAAAGCCAGCATCCCAGAGTCATCTCTTCACTGTTGACGTTGAGACTGGTGTTTTGCGGGCACTATTTAACGAAGCTGCCAGTTGAGGACTTGTGAGGTGTCTGTTTCTCAAACTAGACACTCTAATGTACTTGTCCTCTTGCTCAATTGTGCTCCGGGGCCACCCACTCCTCTTTCTATTCTGGTTAGAGTCAGTTTGCGCTGTTCAGTGAAGGGAGTAGTACACAGCTTTGTACGAGATCTTCAGTTTCTTGGCAATTTCTCACATGGAATAGCCTTCATTTCTCAGAACAAGAATAGACTGACAAGTTTCAGAAGAAATTACTTTGTTTCTGGACATTCTGAGCTTGTAATCGAACCCACAAAGCTGATGCCCCAGATACTCAACTAGTCAAAAGAAGGCCAGTTTCATTGCATCTTTAATCAGAACAACAGCTTTCAGCTGTGCTAACATAATTGCAGAAGGGTTTTCTAATGGTCAATTGGCCTTTTAAAATGATAAACTTGGATTAGCTAACACAAGGTGCCATTGGAACACAGGAGTGATGGTTGCTGATAATGGGCCTCTGTACGCCTACATAGACATTCCATAAAAAATCTGCCGTTTCCAGCTACAATAGTCCTTTACAATATTAACAATGTCTACAGTGTATTTCTGATCAATTTGATGTTATTTTAATGGACAAAAAAATGTGTGTAACGGTATTCGTCGTCTGAAGAAGAATCATCGGACCAAAGCGCAGCGTGGTAAGTGTTCATGTTACTTTATTTCAAACTGAACACTCTAACAAAAATAACAAAGAGAATAACCGAAACAGTCCTGAAAGGTGCAAAACACTAAACAGAAATTAACTACCCACAAAAACCCTGTGGGAAAAAGCTACCTATGTATGGTTCCCAATCAGAGCCAACGATAGACAGCTGTCCCTGATGGAGAACCATACCTGGCCAAAACAAAGAAATACAAAAACATAAAAAAAGGAACATAGAATGCCCACCCAAGTCACACCCTGACCAAACCAAAATAGAGACATAAAAAGCTCTAAGTTCAGGGCGTGACAATGTGCTTTTCTTTCAAAAACAAGGACATTTCTAAGTGACCCCAAACATTTGAACGGGTTGTGTACGTCTGGCGTATCTAGAGTATGTCCTGGGCTGGGAATGACCCCTCTCACCCCAGAGAACACAGAATAAAAAGACTACATGAACCTATCTAAACCTGCTGATGACAACAGCACAGCACCATCCCACTGGATACCTTAACACTGTGAAAGCACAATATCTGTTCTGGGCTGGTGGGAGAATGTGTGTGTGTGAGTGTGTGTGTGTGTGTGTGTGTGTGTGTGTGTGTGTGTGTGTGTGTGTGTGTGTGTCTGTGTGTCTGTGTGTGTGTGTGTGTGTGTGTGTGTGTGTGTGTGTGTGTGTGTGAAGTTGCTCTGAACATCACATTTTGAAGTTAAAGGGATATTTCAGGATTTTGGCAAAATCTACTTCCTCAGCGTCACATCAACTCGTGGATACCATTTGTACGCCTCTCTGTCCAGTTTGAAGGAAGTTAGAGGTAGTTTTGAAAGCCAATGCTAACTAGCATTAGTGCCTGGACTGGATCCTATCGGTATGTGCTATCATGCTAAGGTTTTGGATAGGGTTAAAACGTTGAATTTAGGCATTCATTCTGAATGGTTAAGGTAAAGGTAAAGGTTTGGGATAGGGTTAAAACAAAATAAAAATAAACAAGTGTCTACCACTGGATTGGACACTCAACTTTCATATCCGGAGTGATGGGGTTACACACACTGGGATTACGAACACTGGGATTTAACAGGCGACCTTCTGATCCGGAGTGATGGGATTACGCACATCCGTCACCCCCGTGCACAAAGCCATAGAAAAACCCAAGCCTACTTGATGGTAATAGCGCTCACTGTTGCCCCCAGTGGCCGGATTTGTAGGCATTTTCCGATGTCCTCAAGACAAGGGCAGACGTCCAATTAAGAAGTCAATCTTGAGCAATCTGCCTGGTTGAGGGCTGTATACTGATTACACTGTGATTATTTGAGGGCTTTTTGCAACCCTAGTTGTTTGTGTACGCATGTGAATCTGGGTCTGGGCACACTACAGACACACACACACACACAAACAAACACGTTGTTCTCCCTGGTTTGATGATGGTGGGTATCTCAGAGGCGGGGTAGTTCTAACAGAGTAGCAGAGAGAGAACCGTCAGACTGATACAGTGCTGCTGCACTAAACTTATGTAAGAACCCTTCATCAATATTCTATCAGTGTTCTCATTGCCTGGCCATGGCTGACTGAACCCAATGAAACAGCAGCTAATACAATAGGGATGTTGCACATGACAGCAGCTGATACAGCTACACCAGATAGCCTCTACTGTATCTTGACCTGATCACTTTGACAAGGTAAGCTAAACAGACCTCACTTCGACACAGGTCTGTCTCTCTCTCTCTCTCTCTCTCTCTCTCTCTCTCTCTCTCTCTCTCTCTCTCTCTCTCTCTCTCTCTCTCTCTCTCTCTCTCTCTCTCTCTCTCTCTCTCTCTCTCACTCTCGCTCTCTCTCGCTCTCACTCGCACTCAAGCTTTAGTAAAATGACAAGGCCACTGAGATAATAAAATCAACAATAAAAGTCACAAATAAATAATAGTAATAGTGATTAGAGAAAGGGGAATATACATATCATTTATTCAAAATGAAATACAGAAATATCTCATTTACATAAGTATTCACACCCCTGAGTCAATACTTTGTAGACGCACCTTTGTCAGTGATTACAGCCGTGAGTAAGTCTAAGTGCTTTGCAAACCTGGATTGTACATTTTTTCTCCATTCTTATTTTCAAAATTCTTCAAGCTCTGTCAAGTTGATTGTTGTTCATGGCTAGACAGCCATTTTCAAGTCTTGCCATTGATTCTCAAGCAGATTTAAGTCAAAATGGTGACTTGGCCACTAAGGAGCATTTAATGGAACAGTAGTGGAGAGGGTAGCAAGTTTTAAGTTCCTCGGCATACACATCACAGACAAACTGAATTGGTCCACTCACACAGACAGCATCGTGAAGAAGGCGCAGCAGCGCCTCTTCAACCTCAGGAGGCTGAAGAAATTCGGCTTGTCACCAAAAGCACTCACAAACTTCTACAGATGCACAATCGAGAGCATCCTGGCGGGCTGTATCACCGCCTGGTATGGCAACTGCACCGCCCTCAACCGTAAGGCTCTCCAGAGGGTAGTGAGGTCTGCACAACGCATCACCGGGGGCAAACTACCTGCCCTCCAGGACACCTACACCACCCGATGTCACAGGAAGGCCATAAAGATCATCAAGGACATCAACCACCCGAGCCACTGCCTGTTCACCCCGCTATCATCCAGAAGGCGAGGTCAGTACAGGTGCATCAAAGCTGGGACCGAGAGACTGAAAAACAGCTTCTATCTCAAGGCCATCAGACTGTTAAACAGCCACCACTAACACTGAGTGGCTGCTGCCAACACACTGACACTGACTCAACTCCAGCCACTTTAATAATGGGATTTGATGGGAAATGATGTAAATATATCACTAGCCACTTTAAACAATGCTACCTTATATAAATGTTACTTACCCTACATTATTCATCTCATATGCATACGTATATACTGTACTCTATATCATCGACGATATCCTTATGTAATACATGTATCACTAGCCACTTTATACTATACTATGCCACTTTGTTTACATACTCATCTCATTTGTACATACTGTACCCGATACCATCTACTGTATCTTGCCTATGCTGCTCTGTACCATCACTCATTCATATATCCTTATGTACATATTCTTTATCCCCTTACACTGTGTACAAGACAGTAGTTTTGGAATTGTTAGTTAGATTACTTGTTATTACTGCATTGTCGGAACTAGAAGCACAAGCATTTCGCTACACTCGCATTAACATCTGCTAACCATGTGTATGTGACAAATAAAATTTGATTTGATTTGATTTGATTTGATTTGATTTGAATGTCATCTTGGTAAGTAACTCCAGTGTAGAGTTTGCCTTGTGTTTTAGGCTATTGTCCTGCTGAAAGGTGAATTTGTTTGCCAGTATCTTTTGGAAAGCAGACTGAACCAGGTTTTCCTCTAGAATTGTGCCTTTGCGTATAGCTGTATTCCGTTTCTTTTCATCCTAAGAAACTCCCTAGTTCTTGCCGATGACAAGCATACCCATAATATGAGGCAGCCACCTCCATGCTTGAAAATATGAAGAGTGGTATTCAGTGATGTGTTGTATTGAATTTACCCAAACATATGTGGGGCACAGAGATGGGGTAGTCAGTCAAAAAGCATGATAACCACTACTATTGAATACTTAATGGGTCCATGCAACTTATTATGTGAATTGATCAGCACATTTTTACTTCCGAAATCATTTAGGCTTGCCTTAACAAAGGGGTTGAATACTTATTGACATCAAGCTTGACATTTTGTATTAATTTGTTAAAAAAATTCAACCAACAAAAATCCACTTTGACATTATGGGATATTCTGTGTAGATCAGTGACACAAAAAAATATATTTTAAATTCAGGCTGTAACACAACAAAATGTGGAAATATTAAAAATGTGTGAATACTTTCTGAAGGCATTATAAATATTATAAGAGATTGACTGAGAGATTGTGTGTGTCTCTCTCTCGCTCCCATAACACATAGACACGTTAGCACTTCCATGGCAGAATGCATAATCTGTGAGAATATTTGACATGGGAATATCTCACACTCAGGTGACACCCCTCTGAGTGAAGGTGGTATGGACCATGAGATTTACTCTCACCACGGGGTTGAATAACTAGTGCACTCCCTGAGGATGTGCACGTATGGTCTCACACACACACACACACACACACACACACACACACACACACACACACACACACACACACACACACACACACACACACACACACGAGAACGCAATGCAGCCTCACTGGTGGCAACAAGATAGAGCAAGTACTGTATATTATACAACCTTCACATAAGAAGCTCAAGAAAAATCACACACACAAATACAAATACACATCTAGCTGTAACTCAGTCTTAAGACACTAGTTAACCAGGCATACACACCGTACACACACACCACACCACACCCCAGCCAAGTGTTCTCGTTTAATAATTTACTTCAATTCATGGGAGGGAAAAGGCTGCTTTGAAAAATGCTGTGAGCTGAGAGGTGTCTGTTAGACATTATAGCCTTTTACAAGTCTAAACCATGCAGGGTTGAACCAAGTGTGGTCAGATAGGGATGAGCCAATATACTGTAGATAGTGTTGTAATGGCTGGGTGACCCCGATCATAAATAAGGTCTATTCCAGGTTCCAACTACACCTCTGTGTCTGTTACCTCAGCCTGTACTTAGTGAACCTGCAGGTACGGTCAAGTTGGAACAACAGACCCAGGCTGCCCTTTCGGTTTGGAGCTCACAGCAAAACAACAGTCCTTGCAGTCCTGGCTCATATCCAAAGTGTTAGAGCTTATACAATTTCCATTAAGCATTTAATGAAGCATTCATGCCTTCATGAAAAAGAAAGTGTGTCGGTAGTGAAAAGTAAAGTCAAAGCAGTCCACCTCTGGAACTTAATCTTATAATCAAAGGTGAAAATGTAGTTTAGAGTCTCCACTCCCCTCTCCCCTCTCCCCCGCACCCTCTCTCTCTCTCATTGGTCTCTTTTTGAAATGACAGGTGTCATAAAGAAGGAGTTCTACAGGAATCCCAGCCCGAGGCTCCAGGTGCGTGCTCAAACTCGACTTCCATCCTGTCCCGTCTCCTCCCCTCCTCAGCCCAGAGGGGCCCCACCAGACAAGACGAAAGGGGCCAGCCCAGAAACAAAATCTCGCCTCCCTCCGCTAACAACAGCCAGAACAAAATCAGACCAGATCACCACCCTGTATTAGTACTGAGAACACTCAAACACCATGACATACCTGTACTGTCTGTCTGTCTCCTACACAGCACTTAGACCTGCATACCTGGCCTCACACTCTCCTATACTTAAACATTGTGCCATACAGTATATTAATAACCCCACGTACTGTCTACTATCTAACCCCGAATACCTAGCTAATAATGAGAGTCACTTCCCTGAATCATTACAATACGAACCACAACGAAACAAAAAAGCACAAAAAGGTCTTCAACATTTAAAAAAAGCATGTACTTGGTTGACAATGTTTCAACAGGGATCGGCAGATCCTGAAACTTCAGTGTTATAACACCATAACCACGAACAGCATTTTGTAGACCTACGCATCACTTCCAGTTCCAGTCCACACTGTAAATACCTGGAAGACTAAAGGTCTCTGGAAACCTCTGGCTGCTCTGCTCCATCCTCATGACTCATACTGTCTCACGCTCACACCTCCTCCCTGTACAATCAACACTGGGCAGCAGGATAACAGCATGGAGGGGAGAAGACTAATAACCTTTCAGTGGCCAGCACCACCACCAGCACCAGCACCACTACCAGCACCACCACCACCACCACCACCACCACCACCACTACCAGCACCACCACCACCACCAGCACCAGCACCACCAACACCAGCACCACCAGCAGCACCACCACCATAACAATACAGCTGAATAGGCTACCTAGAATACTGTGTCAGTCAGTACGAACATTATGTTTCCCCTGTACTGTCTCTGAAAGGCTTTTGGGATACAAGTCATTGAAACATTTACTGGCGTTGAACTTTTTCTGTTGCGTAACAATCCCATTTAGGAAAGGGTGAACATTCTGACATCACGTGCATAAAGCAACTCATGTTGGGGCGACCGTTAAAGGTATTTGGAAATCACTTGTGAAAATTTCTTTTTTTAACGTTTCTTCTTCTACTGCTATTTGCCTTTAAAACCATGCACATAGACATATGAAAGTCTACAGAGGAGTCAGTGTAACGGGCTGAACCCTCTAGCTGCTGGTATACAGTACATAGTCTACTGCTTCGTAGAACTGTCAGGCAAATGCCATGTCACCGCGGCTGTCACAACAGGTCTCGCATCAACACCGACACACAGAGACGCTGTGGCAACAACCAATGGCCCACGGCAACGCTATCAACAAAGAAACAGTGCAATACACGTACTGTACAACCCATACATTGTCTTAACCACCAAACACAAATGAGACCAGGTAATCCAAATATTTCAAGAAGAGATTTGACTAATTGTGGAATATTGCAAAACGGTATTGCATCACCTTTTCTGAAACAGACAGTTTGTTTGTAAATCCAAAGATGCGTTCTAGCTTGACAGTGATTGCGCTTTTATGGCGATAAATCTGGAATCCTTTTTGTTTATGGTACTAGAGAGGATTTGTTGATTTGTGACATATGTCTACTGACAGGGACTGTGTTGGGAAATAGCTTGAGCTGGTGTTGCAGTGCCAAATTCTGAGATGGTGATTAATATGCATTGGCTGTGTTAAATAAATCATATGAATGAACTTGATATTATATATCATGCTGATATTGTGACGTGGTGCTAGGTAGGGGTTTATGTAAGACTGTTTGTTCTTTCCTGACCATCCCTCAGCTACTGCCTGGAAGACCAGAGAGGAATGCACTGTGGCAGGACACTCGCTCTGCTTCCATTTCTCTTTCTCTCCTTCTCTCTTTCACTCTGTCTCCCTCCCTCTCTCTCTCTCTCTCTCTCTCCCTCTCTCATGCTGTTTGTGTTTGTCTCCCTCTCTTTCAACATTCTGTTTATTCATGAGCACTTCGGTGCAAAGTACAGTGTGAGCAAACACACACTCGCACTCTATTCACACACACATGCATGTGTATGTACACACGGGCGTGCACACACACAAACACACAGTAAATATATGAGTTTGGTTTTGACATGCTGCCAGACATCCCTACTTATTCCCCACTATCCCCCATTGTTCCCTAATGTCACTGCTTGTCACTGGGTTGTATGAGTGGCGATCACATGTCCCCCCAGCATCTACCCCCCCCCCCCCCCAATATCACTTCTGCTCTCTCTGTCCAGGGTGACCATCATATAGTGTACAAAACATTAGGAACATCTTCCTAATATTGAGTAGCATCCCTTTTTGCCCTCAGAACAGCCTCAATTCGTGGGGGCATGGACTCTACATGGTGTCAAAAGCGTTCCACAGGGATGCTGGCCAATGTTGACTTCAATGCTTCCCACAGTTGTGTCAAGTTGGCTGGATGTCCTGTGGGTGGTGGACCATTCTTGATAAACACGGGAAAATGTTGAGCGTAAAATACCCAGCAACATTGCAGTTCTTGACACACTCAAACCGGTGCACCTGGCACCTACTACCATACCCCGTTCAAAAGCACTTAAATATGTTGTCTTGCCCATTCACCCTCTGAATGGCATACGTACACAATCAATGTCTCAACTGTCTCAAGGCTAAAAAAATCCTTCTTCAACATGTTTTCTTCACTTTTATCTAAACTGACTGGAGTGGATTTAACAGGTGACATTAATAAGGGATGTCATGTTCCTAATGTTTTGTACACTCAGTACTCATTGTACTTGTTTAGCTACTGTATCCTCTCAAACCACCCAATATTCACTTTACTAAAGGTCATTCTCCCTCTCGCCTCACTGACCACCTGCCCCAAATGTTATCCCCCACCTCTTGGAAACTCAAGAAGTCCCCAAAAAATATTGCTTCATCATCATAACACTGCTTCATCGTCATCATAATCACCATCATTGTCATCATCCTCATCATCATCCTCATCATCATCATACTTAGCCCTAGAGGGTACTGACCTTAAAGGCGTGCTTGCGGCTGATGTTATCCAGCACCTGCACTTCTCCGATCCGAAAGCTGAGCAGAGGAAGACTTCCCAACACTCCTTCCTCCTTCTCGTCTGGGTAGGAGGAAGAGGGGAAAAAAGAGAGAGAAAGAATAAAGATTGGGATCAAAATCAACAAAAAAATCACATATTTTAGAAAACGCGACAAAGATCTATTATAACAGAAAGGGTCCACACCTACAGTAAATAAAGAGGGGTGAATAGTAAACGCACAGTCTGGTGTCGCAGTTTGCAAACTCCTCTAGTGGTAGCTGCAGCTGTAGCTGGCTTAGTGAGCACTACCATTGAACATCCCTGGAACAACACCCACGTCCCACTGTAGGGGAAATATCAATTTTGGTCCAGAAGTCCAGTGATAAGTGACACACTCACACACACACTCTCTCTCTCTCTCTCTCTCTCTCTCTCTGACACACACAGAGAAACTTGCGTAAAATCCAACGGCGGCCAGATATTTTTTTTTAAATGAGCGGAGCGCTGGGGAAGAAAGAGGAGTGCGAGAGCGGCACTTGTGCTGATTAAATAATGGAGCAGATGATGACAATTTCGAGGGCTGGCGATGAGGCTGACAGGGAGTCCACAGTAGTAGCTGCTGCCCTCCTTATCTCTCTCTCCCTCGTTCCCTCTTTCTCTTTCTCTCTCGCTCTGCCTGGCTCTTTTGCTCTCTCTCTCGGCTGATCCCTCTCTCGCTCTATCTCTCTAAGCAGAGCTGTACTGCGTAGATGTAAGTGCCTTCCTCGGTTGCAGAGCACACGTGTGTTTGAGAGAGAGCGGAATAGAGAAAGAGAGGGAGGGAGAGACTGAGAGGAGGGATGGGGGAGGGGGAGCTGTGTTTGTGCAATCATACAGTACTATTTGCTGTGTGTGTGTGTGTGTGTGTGTGTGTGTGTGTGTGTGTGTGTGTGTGTGTGTGTGTGTGTGCGTTTGCGTGTGCGTGTGCGTGTGCGTGTTCGTGTGTGTGTGTGTGTGTGTGTGTGTGTGTGTGTGTGTGTGTGTGTGTGTGTGTGTGTGTGTGTGTGTGTGCGTGCGTGTGTGTGATAGCGATCAGCCAATGTGACTCAGTGTTGCTGGAATCCTGATTACTGGCCTTCAGCTAACTGTACCTGCCCTCTCTCCACCAATCAAAGAGCAGGATTTTCTGCAACACACAGAAAAGGTAAATAGCCACTCCTCTTTCCCTCAAACAAATTCAAACTTGAGCTCACAAGTTCTGTATTTCATTGCAAAAATCTGTTCATTCTCAAACAGTTCTACCCTACAACTGAAATATCTTATAAAGGCTATCGAGTTGTATTAAATATACTGTATCACATAAACATAGTCGCACATTAATAACGGATGTAATAAGAAACAATGTGATTTATTGCCAAACAGCCTTTCAAAGTCGTCTCAAGATAATCCCAAGGAGAAGACTGGTGAAAAGAAACAGAGTTGTGATTGTGAAACCTGTGGCAGAGCTTCTCAGTGTTCACCAACAAACGCCGTGCCCATCCAGAGACACAGAGACGCTAGGAGAGGCAAAACACACAGCAAACACACCTCTGAAAACACACACTTCTGAAGACACTCCTGCTAGCACAAACACTTATGAAGAAGAAAGTTGCCTACAATGACTGTGAAATGTCACCTCATTCTGACTCAAGTCTGACTCTTGTTTGACACCACACAGACTCCCTCCCCTTTGTGTGTGTGTGTGTGTGTGTGAGAGAGTTAAGACACAGGATCAGGGTAAATCTGCTCCCTAACAGCTATATATTAGCATCCCAAAACAACAGCATATCAACGCTTCTGAAGATGCACAAACACTCTATTTAGCAAAGAATTCCTCTATATTTACTGTACACTCAGGGTCAGCTAGGACATTGGTAACTTGTGACATCAAGTCCCTGACTGTACATACAGCATTAGGCAGTTAGCTATTTTGATCTGTTGGGAAATGGATATTTGGGATGTTTTATGATCCTTTGGAGATGGGGGTGGTATGTAGTGCTAGAGTTGTTAGAGTTGCAGAAATGTAGCTGCAAAGTTGCCAGTTGGAATCCCTGGCTGAGCACTGAAGAGAACCGGGGACTTCTATACACACTCCTAATCTCCTTGTATAGAGCAACTACTCCACCTCCCCTGGCCAGGACAGCTGACATGCTTTGACAATGTCACCTCCAAGTCCCAACAACAAAAGACCTTAGCATCTTTTTGCCCCTCTCTCCTTGCTGGCATGGTGATCGTGGCAGTAAATCGCACAGTCAGACATGCTCCCTTCCTCCCTCTCTTTTTTTCCACAACACAGCTGGGAGAAAAGGGAGGGAGACGAAAACATCCCATCAGACGTGTGTGAAATCCCGAGAGAGGAATCACTGTGACCAGAAGGAGAGAAAGGGGGAAGAAAAGGAAAGAAAAGGAAATGGAGAAATTATAGAAAAGCAAGCGGGGCTCTGGGGCCAGTTTGTGAATATTGCTCAACGTGAATTTGGCCGTCGCTTCACACTGAGCTATTGAATCACAGAACAACCGGAACATTTCAATATGAAAGATTCCTAGAAGCTGCTAAGCTCCAATTCATGTGGGGGTGTTTTCTGATTCCCGGTTCTATTCTTATCATTTCATTTCTCTGCTTTGCTTTGAATACGTCCTTATTCACGTTGGATTTGCGTCTGTGTGTACGGGATAGGGAATGGAGTGGAGTGTTTTATAAAAGGAGCAATTCCAGGTTAACTACAGGGAATTAAACACCTAGTTGCATCCTGTAGCTCACAGAATACTGGTAGATTCACCAACAAAATCACTTTTAACCCAAGGAACCTGGAGTTCACTCTCTCTCAGGACTAGGAATATGTGTGTTTGAGTGGTTTAAATAGGGCAGAGTAGGGTAAGTTGAGCCCTTTTTTACATTCAGCATCACTCTGTTAAACTCTTGAAACTAGGGGCACTATTTTTATGTTTGGAAAAATAACGTTCCCAAAGTCAACGGCCTATTTCTCAGGACCAGAAGCTAGAATATGCATATATATATATTATATTGACATATTAGGATAGAAAACACTCTAAAGTTTCCAAAACTGTCAAAATATTGTCTGTGAGTATAATAGAACTGATATTGCAGGCGAAACCCTGAGGAAAATCCAATCAGGAAGTGCCTCTTATTTTGAAACCCTTCTGTTCCTATGCATGCCTATCCTCCATTTAAAGGGATATCAACCATATTCCTTTTTCTATGGCTTCCCTAAGGTGTCAACAGTCTTTAGACATAGTTTGATAGGTGGGGGCTCTCAGAGTGAGTTTTTGCGCTACAGAGTAAAGCCGCCATTGTTCCTCCCACTGTTATTGAAAAACCTACACACTCGGTTGATATATTATCGAATATATATTTTAAAAACTACCTGAGGAATGATTATAAAAAAAGGTTTGACATGTTTCTGTGGACATTATGAAGACCATTTGGAATTTCCGTCTGCGTTGTCGTGACCGCTCTTTCCTGTGGATTTCTGAACATAACGTGACAAACAAACGGAGGTATTTTGGGTATAAAAATAATCTTTATGGAACAAAAGGAACATTTGTTGTGTAACTGGAAGTCTCGTGAGTGAAAACATCCGAAGATCATCAAAGGTCAACGGTTAATTTGATTGCTTTTCTGATTTTCGTGACCAAGCTTCCTGATGCTAAGTGTACATAATGCTATGCTAGGCTATCGAAAAACTTACACAAACGTTTGGATTGCTTTCGCTGTAAAGCATAATTTCAAAATCTGAGATGACAGGTGAATTAACAAAAGGCTAAGCTGTGTTTCGCAATATTGCACTTGTGATTTCATGAATATGAATATTTTTTATCAATATTATTTGACTGTTGCGCTATGCTATTCAGTGGTTGCTGACGAAAATTATCCTGTGACAGGGATGGGTAGCGTCAAGAAGGGAAATGTAATATTATTTCTAACAAAGATACGTACATACACTGAGTATACAAACATTAGGAACACCTGTTCTTTCCATGACAGACTGACCCGGTGAATCCAGCATAAAGCTATGACCCCTTTTTGATGTTACCTTCAATCAGTGTAGACGAAGTGGAGGAGACAGGTTAAAGACGAGATTTTTAAAGCATTGAGTAAATTGAGGCATGGATTGTGTACTTGTGCAATTCAAGACAAAATATTTAAGTGCCTTTGAACGGGGTGTGGTACTAGGTGCCAGACGCACCAATTTGAGTGTGTCAAGAACTGCAACGTTGCAGATCTTGACACACGTGTGTATCAAGAATGGTCCATCACCCAAAGGACATCCAGACAACTTGATACAACTGTGGGAAGCATTGGAGTCAACATGGGCCAGCATCCCTGTGGAATGCTTTAGACACCTTGTAGTCCATACCCTGGCATATTGAGGCTGTTCTGATGGAAAAAGGGGAAACAACTCAATATTAGGAATCTGTTCCTAATGTTTTGTACACTTAGTGTATATTTCGGGATGTTGTGTATCCCTGGAAATAATCAGAATTCATGTAAACATTACAGTTTTGAAAACATAGCTTGTCCAAAAAAAGTGGTCTCTTGGTACAGCATACCCCGGGTGTGGGGTAAGTTGAGCTGCGGGACAGGGTAAGTTAAGCTGCTCACAAATTCTTGTACTGAATGAAATAATGCCACTACCTTTTTAAAACACATTTCAATACAATCACAATCGCTTTTTGTCTTTTACGCATTTTAAGCATCTTTTAACACAGGCTTAACACCTAACAAACAATTTGTACTTTTCAAAACACTTTGAAAATAGGCCAGACCCTGTTGTTACCCCATATGCTAGCGATAATGCCTAGCATTACAAAACACTTCAATTTGCTCAACTTGCTATTGGCTCAACGATGGGCTCAACTTACCCCAAGGTAAACACATTTTGACCACAAGGATGCACTTTCATGCTTGATTTAGGACCTCATATTGAAGCTTATAGAGACCACAACTGGTGTACAAGTATAAAACAATCTTTAAATGATCAACTTCGGTTTAGATACAAGCATCATGAAACCTCTATCTCAGTAAATTAATTTGACTTGGTGAAAATCTTTTTTTTTTTTTAAACCTAACTTGATTATCACTTTTTCTATGTGGTTTCTTCCTTCATATACTCCATGAAATGATGACCTGATCCTAAATATTTGGTCAAATTATAGATGGTGTGCATGATTTACACACACACACACACACACACACACACACACACACACACACACACACACACACACACACACACACACACACACACACACACACACACACACACACACACACACACACACACACACACAGCTGTGTGTGTGAATGAGACAAATGCAACAAAAGTCAAACTTTGGGGGGGGGTCTCTAATTATCCATCATTTTGTTTAAAATGCTACTTTGTACTTCTTAAGTGGTAAATATGAAATATTAAAAGCTTATTCCAAATGAAACAAGCGCCCCCGCCTCTCAAGGTTTAAACCAGTGAAAGTTAGTTCAGGGTCTTTGAATTGCGTTAATCTCTCTACTCTGCCAGTCTGCCTTTCTATCTGTCTGTCTTTCGCCAGCAAATTTGCAACATTGTATCGACTGGATCCAGCTCGATGAGCGCAGGACAGACACCGCTGTATTTGCATTCCATATTTCAGCCCCTTTTCAGGTGTCCCAACTTTTCTTCTATTCTTCAAGAGTGAATGTCACTGAATGTCATGACACTTTTTGGTGCTGGAGAAGGACTTTTGTCTATTCTGCTATCAGAGTGGTTGGGTTAAATGCTGAAGACACATTTCAATTCCATGCATTCGGTTCTGCAACTGACTCGGTATCCCCTTTCCCTTCAAATATGGCAGACAGGACCTGAAGGTCAGGGACTTAGAGAGTATAGAGAGAGAAAGAGAGGGGAAGGGGGGGAAAGACAATTATCATCTTCTTTCTTCTTCATCTTGTATGTGGTAATTCTACCTGGCCGTGGGTTGTATGGGTAGCAGAGGGCTGCAGGTGGACCAGTGGGAGTGACAGACTGAACATCTGTCATGTTAAGAGACAGAGACAACCTCGACCCTCTCAGAATTCCGTCTTCCGGAGTAGTGTGCAGTCGATGTGAGTCACCTTCAATGCTGCCCTGATGGAGAGACTGTGCTGTATAAGGAGTGTGTGTGTGTGTGTGTGTGTGTGTGTGTGTGTGTGTGTGTGTGTGTGTGTGTGTGTGTGTGTGTGTGTGTGTGTGTGTGTGTGTGTGTGTGTGTGTGTGTGTGTGTGTTAAATATCAATCTCTATAGATTGCTGACATAGCCGAACGTACTCAAGTCTTTTGTAAAGCATTTCTCACCACATACCACAATGACCCTCTCACACTTCTATATGTACACAGAGCCACCCATAAACCCACACACACTTACTGTAGCTCGTACATCAAACTCTAAGAAGATACCTCGAGCCGTGTGACATATTCAAATGCCACATTGTTTATTCTCCACTCCTGGCTGTGGCTCAGAAGATGACAGATGAAGACCACAAAGATTTGGGGACTTGGCATGGAGGAGAGTAGAGACACTGTGTGATATTAAAGCACCTTGAACAAGTCAACAGTCCTCTTGACATAGTGGTGACGTGCACCAGACCCACAGCCTTCCACTCTGCTAACAGAACACACTGACATGACATCATGTACTGTAGCTAAAAAAAAACACAAACAATGTCACCATTTTAAATGTGACACCAGCCTATGACAGTACAACCAAGCCAAGGATGGAACAAAGCTTTCCAGTTGCCAAAGCAGATACAACCAAACAAATCCCCAGAGTAGGACTCTGAGAGACAGACAGAGGTAGCAGGTGTAGTGAGGTGTCTTGGCCAGGTTTCCATTGAAAAACAGATTCTAGCCACAAAGGGCTCTGCTTAAAATAATGCCAGCTGAGACACTACCCATGGTTCTTTTTACTTTTTTCCTTTATTTAACTAGGCAAATCAGTTTAGAACAAATTCTTATTTTCAATGACGGCCTGTTCAGGGGCAGAACGACAGATTTGTACCTTGTCAGCTCTGGGGTTTGAACTTGCAACCTTCCAGTTACTAGTCCAACGCTGTAACCACTAGGCTACCCTGCCGCTCTGTGGCACTGCCTGGATCAAATAAAGGTTACATAGACAATGTATACATGCTGTAAATATTGTAAATATTTTGTTAAGTCAACCCCATGTATGTACAGTTGAAGTCGGAAGTTTGAATACACTTAGGTTGGAGTCATTAAAACTTCAACCACTCCACAAATGTCTTGTTATCGTTTGGCAAGTAAGTTACTTTGTGCATGACACAAGTAATTTTTCCAACAATTGTTTACAGACAGATTATTTCACTTATCACAATTCCAGTGGGTCAGAAGTTTACGTACACTAAGTTGACTGTGCCTTTAAACAGCTTGGGAAATTCCAGACAATGATGTCATGGCTTTAGAAGCTTCTGATAGGCTAATTGACATCATTTGAGTCAATTGGAGGTGTACCTGTGGATGTATTTCAAGGCCTACCTTCAAACTCAGTGCCTCTTTGCTTGACATCACGGGAATATCAAAAGAAATCAGCCAAGACCTCAGAAAAGAATTGTAGACCTCTACAAGTCTGGTTCATCCTTGGGCGCAATTTCCAAATGACTGATGGTACCACGTTCATCTTACAATCAGTAGTACGCAAGTATAAACACCATGGGACCACGCTGCCGTCATACCGCTCAGGAAGGAGAAGCGTTCTGTCTCCTAGAGATGAACGTACTTTGATGCAAAAAGTGCAAATCAATCCCAGAACAACAGCAAAGGACCCTGTGAAGATGCTGGAGGAAACAAATACCAAAGTATCTATATCCACAGTAAAACGAGTCCTATATCGACATAACCTAAAAGGACGCTCAGCAAGGAAAAAGCCACTGCTCCAAAACCGCCCAAAAAAATCCAGACTACGGTTTGCAACTGCACATGGGGACAAAGATCGTACTTTTTGGAGAAATGTCCTCTGGGCTGATGAAACAAAAATACAACTGTTTTGCCATAATGACTATCGTTATGTTTGGAGGAAAATTGGGGAGGCTTGCAAGCCGAAAAACACCATCCCAAACGTGAAGCACGGAGGTGGCAGCATCATGTTGTGGGGGTGCTTTGCTGCAGGAGGGACTGGTGAATTTCACAAAATAATAGCATCATCAGGCAGGAAAATTATGTGGATATATTGAAGCAACATCTCAAGACATCAGTCAGGAAGTTAAAGCTTCGTCGCAAATGGGTCTTCCAAATGGACAATGACACCAAGCATACTTTCAAAGTTGTGGCAAAATGGCTTAAGGACAACAAAGTCAAGGTACTGTAGTGGCCATCCCAAAGCCCTGAACTCAATCCAATAGAAAATGTGTGAGCAGAACTGAAAAAGTGTGCGAGCAAGGAGGCCTACAAACTTGACTCAGTTACACCAGCTCTGTCAGGAGGAATGGGACAAAACTTATTGTGGGAAGCTTGTGGAAGGCTACAAGAAACATTTGACCAAAGTTAAACAATTTAAAGGTAATACTACCAAATAGTAATTGAGTGTATGTCAACTTCTGACCCACTGGGAATGTGATGAAAGAAATAAAGGTGAAAATCATTCTCTCTACTATTATTTTGACATTTCACATTCTTAAAATCAAGTGGTGATCTTAACTGACCTAAGACAGGTATTTTTTACTAGGAATAAATGTCAGGAATTGTGAAAAACTGAGTTTAAATGTATTTGGCTAAGGTGTATGTAAACTTCTGACTTCAACTGTATATGTGCATTGCAGATATTGTTGGACAAGGTTGACCAATCTCGTCCACACAAAAAAAAAAACTGTCAACAAGATAGAGTATATTGGGACGTAGCCAACACATGGTTGAACAACCGGATCTGTCAGTTACTGTGAATTCTACCTGCTGACAAAACAACATAGCACAGTACCACACAAACACAAGAGAAGACAAGAGAAGAGAAACAGTGCGTCAAGAATGAAGGAAAACCCTTTCTGACTAAAACACACAATGAAATGCAGTAGAATAAAGCAGAATTATAAAGATGTCCTCCAATGAAGGGTGGCAATGGGATATTAAAAAAAGAAAAGATAATTTAAAGAAAGAAGGCAATACTATGACAGCAACCTACCTTTGTAGTAGAACAGGCATCGGTCAGTCAGGACAAACCATCTCTTGTTCCACTGTTTCACTCCACTGCTGGCCTACAGGGAGACAGAGAGAATAACGCATATTGAGATGGCTTTGACTGGCCTAAAGGGAGACACTGACAAGGGGACTAAAAACACACAGTGAACTGGATGGGACTCCAGAGAGTAGACAAAACAGTTTAGACTGGACCAAATAACTTCGGGGGGGGGGGGACACAAAAACTGGACTTAAACAGTGTGAGAAGTACCGCACTATGTAAAAGACAGGAAGACAAATTCAATGAGACCTAAACAACGCGAGAGGGGAAGCAACACTGGACCAAAACAAAGTAATGGTCTGAGACATATTGGATCAAAAAAAATAGGAGAGACGAGGAATATTGAACTGAAAAAATGAAGAGAAAAGGGAAAGCAACACTGGACCAAAACAAAGTAAGTGTCTGAGACATACTGGACCAAAACAAATGGGAGAGACAAGGAAATATTGAACTGAAAAATGTAGAGAAGAATGGCAATACTGGAAGAAGAGCATATCTGGTCCTAGTTATGAGATATTTATGGGGTATTATGGGGCATTTGACTCACGTTTATTTATAGAGCCCTTTTTACATCAGCAGTTGACCACAAAGTTCTTGTACAGAAACCGAGCCTAAAACCCTTATAACCACTACGCATAAAGGAAAGTGCATCATGCTGATGCAGAATAGTGTATAGAGCTGAATGACCTGTTTGTATAGCCAGCCCTGCTTAGCTACTACAGCTTTAGGGTTCCTCCTCATGGAGTTAGAACGCTTCCCAAACGTAGCAGCTTTCTTTGGAGTACGAGATGCCTGGAGAAGAAACAAGGGAAGGAGAGAAGGGGAGAGGGAAGATGAGAGAACAAAAGGGACCTCTTTGCATCACTGAATCTGTCATAAAACCATGATGTGGTGTGTGGTGTAGTGAGGTTGTGAGGTGTGTGTATGTGTGCTTGCCTGCGTGCATGCTTGTGTGTACGTGTGTGTACGTGTGTGTAGGTGTGTGTGCACGAGTGTGTGTGTGTGTGTGTGTGTGTGTGTGTGTGTGTGTGTGTGTGTGTGTGTGTTGTGTGTGTGTGTGTACTGACCCGTGGTGTGAAGGGCTGGGACTGGGTCTGAGACTCTGGGGAGGATAGGTCTGATACCATGGTGGTGCTGTTGGAGTTGCAGTTAATGTCGCTGGGTGAACTCACAGGTCCTCTACCTCCTACATTCCCATTCATCTCCAAATCACAGCTCCTACACAAAGAGACAGAGACAGAGAGATAGATTCAGTGACTTATACACTCAACGTTAATAACACATGTAAACACATTATCTTTGAGACCGCCTGGATAAGGTTGGAGTGTCAAAAATGACCCGTGATACTCAAATGCTTTTAGAGTGAAGAGGAGAGGGAATAAAGAGAGAGAGAGAGGAGAGGAGGAAAGGAGGGAGAATGACTAAGACTTCTCTCCTTTCCTCTGCTTCTCTTCTGCTCCTGCCGAGCCCTGTGTTGTGTGTTCAGTGATCCAGTTATTGATGTCTATATAAAGGCATGCTCTGCCTCTCCCTGCATCGCCAAGTCCTGCTCTGCACTGCCCACCCTGCTAGATATTGATCCACTGACAAGCAGGAGGGATGAATTGTACTATCTCCTCCCTTTTTCTCTCTCTCTCTCTTTCTATCTCTATTTAACTCACCTCCAATCTTCCCCTCTGTTCCACTCTCGGTTTATTTTCCTTCCTCCAGCTCCCCCCCCCCCCCCCCTCTCTCTCTCTCTATATAGCCCCATCTCTCTTTCTATCTCTATTGCGCATGATCTTGACCTCTTTCTTCCTCAATCACATTCTCTTACACCCTCCATCTTTCTCTTTTCCTATATCTCACTTTCACCCCCTCCCCTCCTTTTCTCTGGTCCAGTAGGCTTTGGAAGTGCAGTAATTGGGAGCAGAGCATGATTATTTTCATAAGAAAGGTAAGCAAAGCTAATGTGTGATTCATTTTTAATAGCATCTGTATATAAATATGCCCATGCACATGATGCAGACACAAACAAACTGGAAGCTCTGATGCACAGAAAAAGTTACAAAAACAACAACATATACAGAAATCATATACTCCAACTGCTCTCTCTTAATCTGACTAAGTGTTCCCTTATAGTTGGAGAGCATCTGGTTGTCTTGGTGATGGCACAGGGCTGCTCATTTATCCTAAGTGGAGATTTCCTTGTTTCTCCCTCATTCACCTGTCCATCTCCTCATTTGAATTCCATGCGGTCACTGTCACTTGTCCACTCAAGCTTAATATTGTTGTCATCTATCGCCCACCAGCTGCCCTTAGAGAGTTTCTCAATGAGCTTGATACCTTGACCAGCTAATTTGCTGATGATGGCTAATCACTTTTTGTACTTGGCAACTTCAACCTCCCGACTTCTGCCTTCAATTAAGTGGTAGGCCACACAAACTCACAGAACGGGGTGCTGAAGCGCGTAAAAATCATTTGCCCTCGGATGCAACAATCACTACTGAGTTCAAAACTGCCTCTGGAAGCAACGTCAGCACAAGAACTGTTCGTCGGGAGATTCATTAAATGGGTTTCCATGGCCGAACAACTGCACACAAGCCTAAGATCACCATGCGCAATGCCAAGCATCAGCTGAAGTGGTGTGGTGTAAAGCTCGCTGCCATTGGACTCTGGAGCAGTGGAAACATGTTCTCTTGAGTGATGAATCAAGCTTCACCATCTGGCAGTCCGACAGATGAATCTGGGTTTGGCGGATGCCAGGAGAACGCTACTTGCCCCAATGCATAGTGCCAACTGTAAAGTTTGGTGGATGATGAATAATGTTCTGGGGCTGTTTTTCATGGTTCAGGCTAGGCCCCTTAGTTCCAGTGAAGGGAAATCAGCATACAATGACATTCTAGATGATTTTGTGCTTCCAACTTTATGGAAACAGTTTTAGGAAGGCCCTTTCCTGTTTCTGCATGACAATGTCCCCGTGCACAAAGTGGGGTTCATACAGAAATAGTTTGTCAAGATCGGTGTCGAAGAACTTGACAAGCCTGCACAGAGCCCTGATATCAATCCCATCAAACACCTTTGGGATGAATTGGAACCCTGACTGCAAGCCAGGCCGATAGATTCTCCCTTCCCCTTGCACTCCCTAGATAGCCGGCTATTAGGGTCAGGGTTGGTCAGGGAGGCCACGGTTCCACTGGACATGCTGACGCAGGGGAATCATAGGGAGTGAATTAGTCTCTTCATTATCGATTCGCCTGCGTTTCCAGTGGTGCTGGGGATTCCCTGGCTGGCTAGTCACAATCCTAAGATTTTGTGGAGACAGGGGGTTCTCCAGGGGTGGTCAGAGGAGTGTTCTAGAAGGTGTCTGGGAGTTTCCATCGGTGCCACGTCGGTGGAGAGTCCAGACCAGGGTTCCACGGTGCGCATTTCCCCTGAATATGCCGATCTGGCAATCTCTTTCAGTAAGAAGAGAGCGACTAAATTACCACCTCATCGACAGGGGGATTGCGCAGGTAAACGCTGCGCTTCCCAAGAGTCACGTGTACCCATTGTCCCTGGAGGAGACGTTGGCTATGGAGACATATGTCACGGAATCTCTGGAGCAGGGTTACATTTGGCCCTCCATCTCACCCGTCTCCTCAAGTTTATTTTTTGTGAAGAAAAAGGAGGGAGGTCTGCGTCTGTGCATTGATTATAGAGGTCTAAATGCCATCACAGTGGGGTTTAGTTACCCACTACCTCTTATCGCTACGGCGGTGGAATAATTTCACAGAGCACAGTTTTTCACAAAACTGGATCTCAGGAGCGCGTATAGTCTGATGCGTATTCAGGAGGGAGACGGGTGGAAAACCGCGTTTAGTACCACATCGGGCCACTATGAGTACCTCGTCATGCCGTATGGGTTAAAGAATGCTCTAGCCATCTTTCAAGCCTTTGTAGACGTGATTCTCAGGGACCTGCACGGGCAGGACGTGGTTATCGATGATATTCTGATCTATTCCGCCACCCGCGCCGCGCATGTGTCTCTGGTACGCAAGGTGCTTGGTAGACTGCTGGAGCATGACCTATACGTCAAGGCTGAGAAGTGTGTGTTCTCCAAACGAGCTTTCTCCTTCCTGGGTTATCGCATTTCCACCTCAGGGGTGGTGATGGAGTGGTACCGCATTAAGGCCGTGCGTAATTGGCCGACTCCTACCCCGGTGAAGTAGGTGCAGCGCTTTTTGGGGTTTGCAAATTACTACCGGAGGTTTATCCAGGGTTTTGGCCAGGTAGCGGCCCCCATTACCTCACTGCTGAAGGGGGAGCCGGTGCGTTTGCGGTGGTCGGCAGAGGCGGACAGAGTCTTCAATAGGTTGAAGGCGCTGTTCACGGATACACCCGTGTTGGCGCACCCGGACCCCTCTCTAGCATTCATAGTGGAGGTGGGCGCGTCCAAGGCTGGGGTGGGTGCCGTGCTATCACAGCGCTCGGGTACGCCACCAAAACTCCGCCCCTGCGCTTTCTTTTCAAGGAAGCTCAGTCTGGCGGAGCGTAACTATGATGTGGGGGACCGGGAGTTGTTAGCGGTGGTCAAGGCCCTGAGGGTGTGGAGAGACTGGCTTGAGGGGGCTAAGCACCCCTTTCTCATCTGGACCGACCACCAGAATCTGGAGTATATTCGGGCAGCTAGGAGACTGAATCCGCGACATCGAGCGGGCGTTACGGGCGGAGCCTGCGCATCCTCAGTGTCCGGCTGGGCGTAAGTACGTGCCACTTGGTGTTCGGGACCAACTGATTCAGTGGGATCACACCCTACCCTCCTTGGGTAATCCTGGGGTGGCGAGGACAGTGCGGAGCCTCCGGGGGAAGTATTGGTGGCCCACCTTGGCATGGGACGTTAGGGTTTATGTCTCTTCCTGTTCAGTGTGCGCCCAGAGTAATGCTCCTAGGCACCTTCCTAGAGGGAAGTTACAACCCCTCCCCGTTCCACAACGGCCATGGTCTCACTTATCAGTGGATTTCCTGACCGATCTCCCCCCGTCTCAGGGGAACACTACGGTTTTGGTGGTTGTGGATCGGTTTTCTAAGTCCTGCCGTCTCCTCCCGTTGCCCGGTCTCCCTACAGCCCTACAGACTGCGGAGGCGTTATTTACCCACGTCTTCCGGCACTACAGGGTGCCGGAGAACATCGTCTCAGATCGGGGTCCCTAGTTCACGTCCCGGGTATGGAGGGCGTTCATGGAGCATCTGAGGGTCTGGGTCAGCCTGACCACCGGTTATCACCCCGAGAGTAATGGGCAGGTGGATAGAGTGAACCAGGAGGTGGGTAGGTTTCTGCGGTCGTATTGCCAGGACCGGCCCAGGGAGTGGTCTAGGTATGTCCCATGGGCGTACCTAGACCACTCCATCACTCCTCGACGAACCTATCTCCGTTTCAGTGTGTGTTGGGATACCAGCCGGTCCTGGCACCTTGGCATCCGAGTCAGACCGAGGCTCCTGCGGTGGGGCCCTTCAAAGTCCTGAGGAGGATAAACGAGGTGTGTTATAGATTACAACTCCCTTCCTATTATCGCATTAACCCCTCGTTTCATGTGTCTCTCCTCAGGCTGTTGGTAGCTGGTCCTCTGCAGGACGGTGAGGTTCCGGAGGTCCCTCCGCCCCCTCTGGACATCGAGGGGTCCCTGGCGTACACGATATTGGCCATTCTGGACACGAGACCCCAGATGAGGGGCCTGCAGTACCTCGTGGACTGGGAGGGGTACGGTCTGGAGGAGAGGTCCTGGGTACCGGTGGGGGACATCTTGGATCTGTCACTGTTGAGGGATTTCAATCGCCTCCATCCGGATCGCCCTTTCGCCTCGCCCTCCAGGTCGCCCTCGAGGCCGGTGTCGGCGTGCTGCGGGAGCCGTGCGTCAGGGGGGGGTACTGTCATGACTCCTTCCTGTTCGGGTGGCGCTCAGGGGTCGTCGTCACCGGCCTACTAGCTGCCACTGATCCCTTTTCCCCCTTTTCTGTTTATTAGTTGCACCTGTGTTTAGTTTAGGATAATTGGTTGGGCTTTATTTACCAGCCGGCCTGCCTGCTAGTTGTGCGGGATTATTTTCAGTGTACGTATGTACACGGCTGTAGGTCACAGTTGTCCGTGTGTGTGTATATTTTGCTGGACTGTTTAAATTCCCCGTGTTTGGGGCGTTGGTTTGGGTTGGCGTCGTTTCACCGTTGTGGTGTAATAAAAGTAGCGCTACCCTGAACTCTCTGCTTCCTGCGCCTGACTTCTTCCTCCACCACACCCCGGGCGTTACAGAAGGAGAACATTCTGGTGTTTGATTGCATATCTGACAGAGAGGAAGAAAGATGATGATTCTTATGGCATTGCACATTGTCAATGTAAACCGGAGTGACGTTACACAACGGGCCAAGCAAGCTGTTCAAACAAAACTAAAATGACACAGGACAACTTACTTAGTTAAAGGGATTCCAGTCTACCGTGAAGCGTTCATCCATTTATACGGGTAAGACTCTAGCTATATTTTTAGATATTATACATTTCTAATTTTGTCAGAAAATCATTTTCATTGCAAGTTAAAGCGTACTGTTAGCTAGCTAGGTAATGTTAGCTGGATGGCACTCTAGCTAATGCTAAGTGTATGATTTATGTAGTAATATTATTTGTATCTCAGAAATCCATTTGCATTGCTAGTTATAGCCTAATGTTAGCTAGCTAGATTCATGAAGATTCATACTACAGCATTTAATGCATGGTGGCAAGCTATGCCAATCAGTTTTGTATTGCAAGTAGTATGGTTTGGGATTATGGTTCATTGTTTAGATAGCTACATGTCTAAACAAAAGAAAATATTCCACTTCACCAGATGATTACATGACCCATCAAGTTATCCAGGTGTGTCTGGGGGTGATTACTGTCATCTATTGTACTTCATGAAAATGTGAACTACGCTACCTCACTCTGTTTAGCACATGGCCTTACATGTAAATCATTAAAGAGATGGGGGAGGCAAAGGCTTAAGAGGGTAGGACTGATGCTGAATGGGTAAAGACATAAAAGAGTTCTCCAGTTGGTGTACCAAAACATACAAGGGCCATTTTCTCAAAGCAGAATTACTTTTCAACTGCTGTGTAGGATTTTTCATTTTGTAGCTCTGAATCTGTACTTTCATCCAACGTAAAAAACACAATTTCAAATTTTGCAACATAAGACTGAAAATAGGTGGTTGGTCACAAAACTGGGGCCGAGAGACTGAAAAATAGCTTCTATCTCAAGGCCATCAGACTGTTGAACAGCCATCACTAACACAGAGAGGCTGCTGCCTACATACAGACTTGAAATCATTGGTCACTCTAACAAATGGATCTCTAGTCACTTTATTAATGCCACTTTAACACTTTAATAATGATGTTTACATATCTTGCATTACTCATCCCATATGTATATACTGTATTTTACACCATCTATTGCATCTAGCCTATGCCGCACGGCCATCTCTCATCCATATATGTATATGTACATATTCGTATTCCATCCCTTTAGTTAGATTTGCATGTATTAGGTCGTTTTTGTGAAATTGTTAGATTGCTTTTTGATTTTGCTGCACTGTCGCAAACTAGAAGCACAAGCATTTCGCAACACTTGCAATAACATCTGCTAACCATGTGTATGCGACCAATAAAATGTTATTGGATTAGATTAGATTTCGATCACATCCATCATCAATAACAAACAGGGCAGGCCAGCATTTTGTCTCAGAGTGTGCAACTTTTATTTAAAAATAAAATAAAATGCATTTTTTTAGCAAAGATTGGCCTACGTTTGCATCTTTACAGAAAACGTGTTCTGATTGGAGCTCTGGATTTGCTATGCTGCATTTTTTAAACAGACATAGCAGAGATGTGCTTTGGATTAAATATGACAATGTCCTGAATATGGTGCAAATGTATGCTCAGTTATGTCACCTTCATGTGAAGAAGCACAATGATTTTCGGCTCCTGAACAGGTCAAATACTTTGGCCGCTGGACATTGATCAGTCATTGGATTTAGCCAATTTTCGATCAGACATACGGAGGATGAATATTACATATCATGTAAGTATATCTACTGAGATTATGATTATTCTTTTTTTTATATGGATCCATAAAAGATCAGTTAATGACAACAGAAATTATACATTTCTTAAAATACATGGATATGTTCATGCCTAAGTATAAATGCTTAGATATGTCAGCATGTTGACACATACCTTTTCCGGAGTTAAAAATAGTCAAAAAAATATATAAGCAGATGCACTCGCATCAGGGGCATGCCTTGAAGGGATATCACCCCAGATATCTCCCTGGACTCATACGGCAGCAGGGAGATTTCTGAGGTCCGGATTAGATGTACGTATGTAGACATATACAACTGGGGCGGCAGGGTAGCCTATGGTTAGAGCGTTGGACTAGTAACCGAAAGGTTGCAAGGTCAAATCCCTGAGCTGACAAGGTAAAAATCTGTCATTCTGCCCCTGAACAAGGCAGTTAACCCACTTTCCTAGACCGTCATTGAAAATAAGAATTTGTTCCTAACTGACTTGCCTAGTTAAATAAAGGTAAAACATAAAATAAAACAATTAAGTACATGTGTCATGCCCTGATCTGTTTCCTTTGTGCTTGTCTCCACCCCACTCCAGGTGTCGCCCATTATCCATTGCGTACTTTTGTCTGTGGCCAGCATTTTGTCTCAGCTCCTGCTTTTCCCCCAGCCTTCTTCTTTCCACTCGGACTGCTCGAGGATAGCGTGCATTATTATGCTGATGTCCGGGAGGGCACTCGCCTGGGCCACAGCGGTGTGGGAGCAACAATCCACCGTCTGCCTCAGTCTGGAGGTATGCATGGCGGAGGTGAGAAAGGTTTATGAGGCTCAGGTGTCCGGAAGAGAGGCTGCCCGGAAGTTATTCCAGCTTCGGCAGGACTCCCTCAGTGTGGCAGACTATGCGGTGGATTGCCGCACGCTAGCAGTGGAGGGTGCCTGGAACCCGGAAGCGCTGTTCGCCATGTTCCTGCACGGATTATCGGAGGAAGGACGGGCTTGCAAACCCTGGAACTACCGACGGATCTCAACGCACTCAATGCTTTGACCATCCGGATCGATGGACGGCCACGAGAGCGTAGGAGGGAGAAGAGGTCTGATTGTGGTTCCAATTGCTCACTCAAGGATCACACATTGCATCTGATGAACTCTGGAAGTCGCCAGTGTCTACGCCTCTGAGAGGATCCGAGCTTACCAGAGTTCCTCCAAGAGCCTCCAGAGTCTGCCGATTTACCTCTTCCCAAGCCGATGCAGCTCGGCAGGGCTAGGCTGTCTCCAGCCAAATGTGTACGCAGACTTCACACCCAGAGTTGTCTGTATTGTGGTGCTGCCGGTCATTAAGTGTTCCTGTGGTATTGGGATTCTCTTGGCTCTAGCGACACAATCCCTCGATTGACTGGTCTACTGATGCCATCGTGGGCTGGAGCCCGTTCTGCCACGCTCACTGCCTGAAATCAGCTCTGCCTGCCCCGGGACGTCTTCCTGGAGGCTTGTAAATTGCCCCGAACCTCTCCTCCATTCCCGCAGAGTACCAAGACCCCAGGGAGGGGGCACGGTCCACTTCGCTTCCACAACACCAACCTGTACCCAAGGATGTTAAGCGGAATGCGCTGGCACGCCACTATAGCCCCGCGGCTACACTCCCGGAAGCCGAGACCTTTCACCCCTGCTCCAAAATCATTAGCCCCTCTGCTGTTCATCCTCTGTTGCCCCGTACCCTCCGTATACTTCATACTTTTCATGTGTCTAGATATAAACCCATCTCTCACAGCCATTTGTCTCCTGTTTCCAGGCCCACCCCTCTCTCTTGTCTCATCAATGACCAACTGGAGTACAAGGTGAGAAGGCTCCTGAAAGTTCGACCTCGGGACAGGGGATTCCAGTACCTGGTTGACTGGGAGGGTTATGGCCCGGAGGAGAGGTGCTGGGTCTCAGCGAGGGACATCCTAGACCCAGGCCTCATCTCTGAATTCCAACGCTGACACCCGCTCAACCAGGTATGCGTCCAAGTAGGACGGCAGGTGGAGTCCCTAGAGGGGGGGGGGGTACTGTCATGCCCTGATCTGTTTCACCTGTCCTTGTGCTTGTCTCCACCCCCTCTAGGTGCCGCCCATCTTCCCCATTATCCCTTGGGAACTTATACCTGTGTTCTCTGTTTGTCTGTGGCCAGTTCGTCTTGTTTGTCAAGTCAACCGGTGTTGTCTCTCAGCTAGATTACCGACCTCTGGCTGAACTGATCCTGAGCCTGCCTGCCGTCCTGTACCTTTGCCCCACTACTCTGGATTATCAACACCTGCCTGCCTTGACCTGTCATTTGCTACTACTTGTTACTTCAACACAGTCTGCATTTGGGTCTTACCTGAAACGTGACAACATGTGGATCTAGAGCATGTCTACTCCTTTTATCTAATAAAATGTCACATATCCAGATTTATAGAGATAAATATATCCCCTGATATTGACCCTTTCTGATAAGTGAGAGTGTTTGAAATAATCCCACATCACCCCTCCTCACCCAGATTCCAAGACAATTAACATGAGAGTAGAGGTGTTCACACTGCAGTGTCCTGACTACGTTTCCAAACTAACCCTTTAAACTACTTCCAGTTCAATAATTTAACCATTTCCCTTCCAATTCAGCTCCTCCTCAGGTTTTTGCTGTAAAAGAGTGCCATCAACTCCCCTATCAAACTGACGGTAAATACTGTATATTGTAAATATCCCCATTGTAACGTTTAGCTACAGTATTTTATATTGTAGCTTTGAACAATAACTTGCTGTAAAACCCTGCCTCTTTACTGGCACCATCATATCTTATTAATGTCCAATGCATCATCAGCTCGATACAGAATTGATTGTGGTGGAGAAACAGAATATGAAGGGGGTGGGAGTATTGTCTTAACACCACCAGGGCATTTATCTTCCTGACAGGAATGTGTAATTATTGGTATAAATGTTATAATACCAGCCTAATAATCCAATAGGAGCCTGGATCCCATATGCTAGCAGCAAAACAGTGTTGCAATGTGTGAGTGTATGAAGTGCGTTAAGTGTTTTGTGAGTGTGTGTGGGGGGAATGAGCAGGGGGGATGGGTGGTGTAGGTCTCAATGTCATGGTCCTTAATGTCTTTTCTTGTGCCAGCTTTTTGGATAAGCTCGAGTTACCCCAACGCACACACACAGTTTGACAGTAAGCAGACCCCAGTTCTCTGCCTATGAGCAGATTGCTGGGCCACATCAGCTCAAGTGCTTTCCTGTAACAATTGTACTGTGTTTTCCCAGTGGTGTAAAGTACTTAAGTAAAAATACTTTACAGTACTACTTAAGTAATTTTTGGGGATATCTGTACTTTACTATTTATATTTTTGACAACTTTAACTTTTACTTCACTACATTCCAAAAGAAAATAATGTACATTTTACTCCATACATTTTCCCTGACACACAAAATTATATTTTGAATGGCTAGCAGGACAGGAAAATTGTCAAATTCATGCACTTATCAAGAGAACATCCCTGGTCATCCCTATACTTAATTATATAAACTCAGCAAAAAAAACTCAGCAAAAAAAGCAACCCATGGTTGTTCAATGAACCATAAAAAATTTATGTACATGCACCTGTGGAACGGTCATTAAGACACTAACAGCTTACATACGGTAGGCAATTAAGGTCACAGTTATGAAAACGTAGGACACTAAGGGGCCTTTCTACTGACTCTAAAAAACACCAAAAGAAAGATGCCCATGGTCCTTGCTCATCTGCGTGAATGTGCCTTAGGCATGCTGCAAGGAGGCATGAGGACTGCAGATGTGGCCAGGGCAATAAATTGCAATGTGAGACTGTGAGACGCCTAAGACAGAGCTACAGGGAGACAGGACAGACAGCTGATCGTCCTCACAGTGGCAGACCACGTGTAACAACACCTGCACAGGATTGGTGCATCCGAACATCACACCTGCGGGACAGGTACAGGATGGTAATAACAACTGCCTGAGTTACACCAGGAATGCACAATCCCTCCATCAGTGCTCAGACTGTCCGCAATAGGCTGAGAGAGGCTGGACTGAGGGCTTGTAGGCCTGTTGTAAGGCAGGTCCTCACCAGACATCACCAGCAACAGCGTCGCCTATGAGCACAAACCCACCGTCGCTGGACCAGACAGGACTGGCAAACAGTGCTCTTCAGTGAAAGGTCGCGGTTTTGTCTCACCAAGGGTGATGGTCGGATTCACGTTTATCGTCGAAGGAATGAGCGTTACATCGAGGCCTGTACTCTGGAGTGGGATCGATTCGGAGGTGGAGGGTCTGTCATGGTCTGGGGCAGTGTGTCACAGCGTCATCGGACTGAGTTTGTTGTCATTGCAGGCAATCTCAACACTGTGCATTACAGGGAAGACATCCTCCTCCCTCATGTGGTACCCTTCCTGCAGGCTCATCCTGACATGACCCTCCAGCATGACAATGCCACCAGCCATCCTTCTCATTCTGTGCATGATTCCCTGCAAAACAGGAATGTCAGTGTTCTGCCATGGCCAGCGAAGAGCCCGGATCTCAATCCCATTGAGCACATCTGGGACCTGTTGGATCAGAGGGTAAGGGCTAGGGCCATTCCCTCCAGAAATGTCCAGAAACTTGCAGGTGCTTTGGTGAAAGAGTGGGGTAACATCTCAAAGAAAGAACTGGCATATCTGGTGCAGTCCATGAGGAAGAGATTCACTGCAGTACTTAATGCAGCTGGTGGCCACACCAGATACTGACTGTTACTTTTGATTTTGAGCCCCCCTTTGTTCAGGGACACATTATTCCATTTCTGTTCGTCACACGTCTGTGGAACTTGTTCAGTTTGTCTCAGTTGTTGAATCTTGTTATGTTCATACAAATATTCACAGATGTTAAGTTTGATGAAATTTAAAGCACTTGACAGTGAGAGGACGTTTCTTTTTTTTTGCTGAGTTCATTACCAATTAAATTTACTTGAGATACTTAAGTATATTTAAAACCAAGTACATTTAGACATTTACCAAAGTAGTATTTTACTGGGTGACTCACTTTTACTTGAGTAATTTTCTATTGATAAGATATCTTTACTTTTACTCAAGTATGACATTTGGGCACTTTTTCTACCACTGTGCATACCAGTGTAGAGACCGTGTGACAAACCTCATAGTGACAGGTGTGATCAAAGGGACTCAGTGAAAACCTGCTACTATATTCCATCTCTCTACAAAAGGTTCTATCTAGAACCTAAAAGGGTTCTTTGGCAATCCCAATAGGGGAACCCTTTGAAGAACCCTTTTGTTTCCAGCTCAAACCAAAAAGGATTCTACCTGGAAACAAAAAAAAAATGGGGAAAGCCGGAGAACCCTTTTGGAACCATTTCTTCTAAGAGTGTTCACTCTGTCACACACACACTGTCTCCTCCTCTCCTATATCACAGCCCATTTGTCTGTGTGCATGACACAATGATGTGTTCTCTTGTCTGGTGACAGGCTATAGTGTCAGGTCGGCTGTAAAGCTGAGTGAAAGGGATGTTTTGTTAATTCTTCTGAATACAGCAACACTAAATAAGGTTGTATTAAGGTTACGATTGGGGGTAGTCACGTCAGGACTCCGGTATGTGTGTATCGGTTCGGTTTAGGTTAGGGTAAAGTTGGAGTAAGGTTGAGTTTGGATTGTACTCTTGTCAACTATTTGTGTAATTGTCTGATTAGGGTTATGTTGGTTTAACGGAATAGTTTGAGATTTGGACAGTAAGCCCTTTTTTCAACTTTTTCTACTCTTATTTCCCTAATGCTAGCTGATCCCATAGACTTCCATTCATTGCACTAACACTAGTTAGCAATCGCTCCAGAAATGACCTTCAATGTCCTTCAAACTACACGCAGAGACATAAAAATGGTATCCATGAGTTCATCTGACTCTGGGTGAGCAGAATTGCCAAAATCTCAAACTATCCCTTTAAGGTTAAGATTAGTTTATAATAAGATTTTAATTGGCTTGTACTCACGTCAGGCAATCATGTAGTGGTCCAAGTTTACTTAGGGTACGGTTGTATTAAAGTAAGATTAATGTTGCACTCACGTTATGTAGGTGTGAATCGGTCCGGTCTCTTTCAGCTGGATCTGGATCACTGGATGTCCAGCTGGTCCGCTCGGGTCATTTTGGCTGGAGAGGAGGAGAGGAGGAGAAAAAGAAAGAAAGAAGGGCATTTTTGGTGGAGATCCATGCTGTCTAGCTGTCAGACATGATGAGCGCAGCTGATCGATGGCTGATCTGTTGATCGCTGACATCACAGCAGCAACACAGCACCTCAGCAACCAGAACAGTTTCATTATCAACAGAGGTGATTAGTTACTGATCCAGAATCAGTGTGTGGTGAGGGGTCAACATGACATGGTGGTCAATCAGGGTCCTGTTCAACCACCTCCCTCAACACGATGGTCAAGACGATCGAGATGATCAAGAAACAACACCACAACATGAGTTCTCCCTCAGCTCCTCTGTCCATCAGACAGCAGGCTAAAACATTATGTCTGCACTCAGTTAGACAGACTATGTAGGGAATAGGTCCATGTCTGGAGTGGTGTGGCTTTCTCTGTTTGTCTGGATGTACAAGTGTTCCTGTGATCTGTGTATCGGTGTCCCTTCCCTGCTATTGATTTTACACCCACTGCGGGCCGAGGCAAGGGCTGGTGTGTGCATGTCTTTCCTGTTTCTGCTGCACAGTGTAATCTAACCAGTCGTAAATAGCTGTGGTTTTATAGGTGGAGTGGTGCAGTGTGGTACCCTGCCTCCCCTTCTCCTCACCAGAGCTATCCTAGACTCTATTTGATATTCCATCTCATCAATCCCACTGTAGACTGGATTCATTGCAAACACAACCTGGTTCACTGGCATTAACACAAACCAGAGGAGGCTAGAGGGCGTAGGTTTAGGAGGACAGGCTCATCGTAACGGTGGGACTGGAATGGATGGAAAGACACTCAAGACAATTATTGCACAATTTAATTTATTCTGTCCCAGCCATTACAATGAGCCTGTTCTCATTTTATCTCTGCCCACCAGCCACCACTGACACAAACACATGAAAACCCCTAATCACCCGGTCGTGTACAGTCATGAAGATACTTACATTGCATACCTGTGCACACTCACATCATACATGCATACACAGACAAAACATACCTGCTCACACACACATCTTGTACACAGATGTACAATTACAGGAGTTAAACTGACGGGGCTTTGTATAGTGAAAGATAACAGTGAATAACCTTTGATCTCAGGGATGGTTTCTTAAGCGGATTTGCAAAACACACAGGAGTATGCTCAAAGCTGACTGTGGGATTCCCCTGCTGCTAGTCTGAAAGACAGACTGCAGACATGAGGGCCTTATCAAAGGAGGGGATGGTAAGATTGTTAGGACCGGAGGAAAGGCCTGAAGTCAGAAAGATGTTTATAGGAACACACCCTTCTTACCTAGGTATACTATACTCTTGGGAGAAAAGGGTTCCAAAAGGGTTCTGCGGTTGTCCTCATAGGATAACCCCTTTTGGTTCCAGATATAACTATTTTGGGTTCCATGTAGAACCCTCTGTGGAAAGGGTTCTACATGGTACCCAAAAGGGTTACACCTGCAACCAAAAGGGTTCTACCTGGAGCCAAAAATGGTCCTTCAAAGAGTTCTCCTATGAGGACAGCTGAAGAACCCTATTTGGTTCTAGATTGCACCATTGTTTCAAAGAGTGTTGTACTAGTACATGATCTGAAAGCTTCTCTCTTTACTCATCCAAGGCTTAGGGAAGCCAGCCTAGTTGTTTTACAGCCTAAGAGGACACATATTGTAGGCCAAAGACACAGAGTAAGGACATAGGAAGACTGTGAGGATCAATGATGTTCCATGGCATAGCCCCAGGGATCCACCTAGACTCTTAAAAAAAGGGTTCCAAAAGGGTTCTTCGGCTGTCCCAGTAGGAGAACCCTTTTTGGTTCCAAGTAGAACTATGTTGGGTTCCATGTAGGACCCTCTGTGGAAAGGGTTTTACATGGACCCCAAACGGGTTCTACCTGGAACCACAAAGGATTGTTCAAAGGGTCCTCCTATGGGGACTGCCAAAGAACCATTTTAGGTTGTAGATAGCAGGTCCAAGTTTCAGGTTTTAGAAATCACTAGATAGGGCCTTGACCCTTTAACGAGGACAGACAGCATACTGTATGGTAGTCTTTTGCCGTACACTACACTAAGGCACTGTTCCTAGAGCCAGAGCTTGTGCAAGCTTTTGTTCCAGCACTGAAAGCATCTGATTCAGCGAGTCAACGACTTGATGATTAGTTTATTAGTTGAATCAGATGTTTTGGTGCTGGGTTGGAACTAAAGCCTGACCACCCCGGGGGTCTCCAGAACCAGGGTTGAAGAACAACGCTCTATGTAAGGCAGGGCCGAACACCTCCACCCCCACAGCCTGTCTCTCTCTCTCTGGCTCTGGCTCTACGCACTACTGGATGATAATATGTGTGTGGCATCTGGCCCAGACTCTGCCATGCAGAGAGTCTGTGTATCCTCCTTCTCACACAGACACACACACACACTGGACACACACTGGGCACTCACACATGTGCACACACACACTTGACACACACACATACACAAACAAACTCACACATGCAGTGATAGGTAGAGAGGATGATGGTGGCCAGCCAAGAACACAGTCAGGCAGAAGGCATGCACCTCCTGACACCAAAGGGACAAAACACACACCCCTCTGCCTGTGTGCAGCTAACCATAACAAACCTCCGACAAACCACCTACAGCCTGCCTGGGCACTGGGACAGCTGCTGCTGACCTGTGTGTGTGTGTGTGTGTGTGTGTGTGTGTGTGTGTGTGTGTGTGTGTGTGTGTGTGTGTGTGTGTGTGTGTGTGTGTGTGTGTGTGTGTGTGTGTGTGTGTGTGTGTGTTTTTATGTAGTCTTCCAATACTCTTCCTGGGGTCCAAACGTGTGTGTGCGTGCATGTGTGACTTGGTCTCAGAGGGTCCGGCGACTGAGCATGCCTGTTCATGCGTAACCTACAAACCTATATAGAGAGAGACCATATCGCTGCCTGCTTCTGCTTATGGAAAAACAAATAGCTAAACAGCATACGGTAACATCAGTGTCCTTAATATGACCACAAACTGGACGACAAAATTACTTGAAAAATAATGGACCAGTTCCAATCACTGCCCTCACGTTATATAGGGTAAACATATGGTAGCAATGTTTAGCCATGACTGCTAGGCTACTCACACTAGCATGAAAGTCAAGCCATAGCCCCAACACACACACACACACACACACACACACACACACACACACACACACAGCTAGACACACACACACACACACACACACACACACACACACACACACACACACACACACAATCCTATACACATATCCTATCACTGTATCAGTCGCTAACTCACACAACTGCCAAATAAAAGCCATAAAATAGATTCCCTGTTCTTTCTCTCCAGCAGCACTGCATTGCAGTCCTCTCTGACCTCCAGCTTCTGGTTCTCTCTCCCCCCAACACACTGCCAGCCAGCCCCAGCACAGTCCACCTCCCCCAGACTCGGCTACTCCGCTGCCTCCCTACCTACCTCACCCTCCGGTCCGCGCGGAACTTCAGCATCCTTCACCGGATCAATCATATAACAGATGAGACAGACAGAGAGGGAGAGAGGGATAGAAAGAGTGATGGGGAGAGGTAGAAAGAGAGATTGAAAGAGAGGGGAGCAGCTGGCTAGCTAACACACTGCCAGGAGAAAGCCGCTTTATTGCTGTCGCTGTAGGGGTGTTGGATATAGTAATTGCTGTCCTCCTTTCTCTCCTTGAGAACGCATGCTGTAACGAGCCTCTCTCTCTCTCTCTCTCTCTCCTCTCTCTCTCACACACTCTCTATCACTGGCCATTGCATCTCCCCTCCTCTCTCTCTTGCTCTCTCTCTCTCATGCTCCCTTGTCTAACAGAACTGCAAGGCTCAGCTTATTCAGTCCCAGGATCTGGCTGTCTATCTCGCTCTCATACTCTCTCTCCCTGTCTTTATCTCTCCCTCACTCTCTCTTTATCTTTCCATCCTTCTCCCTCGCTATTGTTTTCTCCCAGTGGGGAGACGGTATGACAGAGACCCATGTGGCGTCCTGCCGGGCCCCAGATTGAGGTCTGAATGATCCCCAGCGTTGGTGTAGGTCTGGCAGGGAGAGTCGTAAGCATTGTTCCACAGGGAACAGTGGAGGGGGACGCAGCGGCTGGAGGGGTAGTGAGTGGAGGATAAACAAAGGACGTATGGCCATTCAGGTATAACAGCCAGCACATCAGTGCCACTCCCTCCCTTCCCCACCCTCTCCTCTTCTCCCTTCTCCCCCTCTCCGCCACTCCTCTCCGTCCCTCCCCCTAATAGAGAGACGTAGCTTCTCTGTCACTCATAGTGTCATAATTAGATCCATATTTCACAAAGAGACAAGCTAAGCATTAAAGAACAGAGCCAAGGGCCCTGGGAGGGGCGGCCATATTAAAAGTTCACAATCACTTCATGAAAAGCAGCGTTTCTGTGTGAAATCAGATCTGGCCTATTCCTGTGAAATGAAGATGCACGGTCATGGGTGGGAATTTCCCAATGTGAGTGTGCAGACTCCTGTAGACTTTTGTGCATCCCGGAACACTTGCGTGATAAGGGAATTTCTGGGATAGTAACTTCCCAATTATGCATTACAGTTTTTCATGATTGCTTACACACTAAAACTGAACTTTTCCCACAATTAGCAAAACCTTACACTCGAGGAGCAAAACACAAGGCTAGATTTGCACAACTGTAAGCACATTGTCAGCTTCACACTATTTACAAAACATTACACACAGTGATTTGCAAAACACTAAACACACTTGTATACATCAGACACAGAAGTATATCATGATGTCACTTCCTTGCAATTCCAAAGCACTGACTGTCAAATTACCACACCTATGAGCCAATCTGTTAAACACAGCCATCAGGTGCACAAACACATGATTGCTAAATTGTAGACACATCAATCAGGTTTGACTATAAAAATGCAGCAGGTAGGTTCACCTGCCTTCAACCAAAATGGAAGGAGTCAGAAGAAGAGTGAGGGTGAGAGGAGGAGTACACAGAGGAGGAGAAGGAGGAAGAGGCAGAGGCCGAGCCAGAGGTCGAGGAAGACGTGCACAAAGAAGAAGAGGACCAAACTTATCAAATTACATTCGTGCAGCACTAGTGGACCATGTTGTGAACTACGGATTGACGCTGAGGGAGGCTGGACTGAGAGTTCAGCCAAATCTTAGCAGATATACAGTGGCATCTGTCATAAGGACTTTTAGACAAGAAAACAGGTAGATCTGTCTACAGTTACAGTAAGTTACATGTATTATTCTCTACATAGGATTGAGGGTCGGGAACGACGGAGGAAGGGGGCCCATATTCACGCAAGAACAAGAGAGAGATAATAAACATGGTTTTGGCCAATAACGCTATCAGGCTCAGAGAACTACAAGCCAACATTATCAGTGACCATGCCATTTTCAATAATGTCCATCAGGTCTCTGTCAACACTGTCACGCATCCTGAAAAGACATCAGGTTCAAATTAAACAACTTTATCGAGTGCCTTTTGAGCGGAATTCAGAGGGTCAAACGGCTGCGGCATTAGTATGTGGAGGTTTGTATTGTTCACTTTAGCACTGTGATGTTGCATTCAGCACACATGCCTTTTTTACATTGACTGTATACTAGACCTATCCTGAACTACACAATCTTGTCTTTCACTGTATTTCCGGGAGTTTTGCAGATGGATGCTGAGGAAATCCTGTACGAATTCATATATATATTGATGAGGCAGTGTTCAACCTCACAAAAGCAAGAAGGAGAGGCAGAAATATCATTGGCCACAGGGCTATAATCAATGTCCCAGGGCAACGTGGGGGTAACATCCCCCTTTGCGCTGCCATTTCACAGCATGGGGTTGTCCTCCATGCCAAAATGGGAACTTACAACACACCTCACATTCTCGCATTTTTGGACCGATTGCACCACATCGTTACAGCAGGTAATGAAATGCACCAGATGCAATACACGGTCATCTGGGACAATGTGTCATTCCACCGCTCTGCTTTGGTCCAGAACTGGTTTCAACAGCATCCACAGTTGACAGTACTATACCTTCCACCATGCTCTCCGTTTCTAAACCCTATCAAAGAGTTTTTCTCTGCATGGCGGAGGAAGGTTTACGATCTCCAGCCCCAGGCTCAGGTACCCCTCATTCAGGCCATGGGGGACGCCTGTGACCAAGTTGACGCCGCAGCTGTGCAAGGATGGATTCGACATTCAAGATGGTTCTTCCCGCGTTGTCTTGCTAATGATGATATTGCTTGTGATGTTGATGAAATTCTCTGGACAGATCCAGCTAGGCGAAGAGATAATGTATAGTATGTTGACTGAAGTATTTTCTGTACAATGTTGTCAGTTTTTTTCAGATTATTTTTATGTTTGTTGTTGTTATTTACTGTAATTGTAACCTGTACTGGATACAGTATTTTATGTTTGTCTGTTTGCTGAGCTAACAGTGTTATGCACACTACTGTAGTAGCATGAAAACTGTTTTGTTGTGATTCTCCATGTTGACTGATTTGGGTATATGGAGAGACCTTTTTTTTATTTTCCTCAGTCTGCAGCATTGGTCTTGTGTAGTGTTTGTATAGTTGCACTTTCTCTGTGTACTTCATTTACAGTACTCTAATCACTGACAATTAGACTTGCTAAAAGTGTTTTAGGTTAGCAACAGCCGTGTAACTGGTTCAAAAATATTGAAGTCATATGAAATGTGTGTGTTTCGTATGGTAACAAAATATTATTTTTATGAAGTCGTGTATAGTTTTGACAAGTGTTCCATTTTGCAAATTATCTGAGGTGTTGTGCTGGTGGTGCTGGTGGTGTTGTGTTTTGACAAACCGGGCCCTGTTTTCAAAATTGTGCTTAAACAATTAAACTGTAATACGATCAGGTCCTTTGTCTCCCTCAACGTCAGCAAGACGAACTGATCATGGACAACTACAGGAAATGGAGGGCCGAGCACGCCCCCATTCACATCGATGGGGCTATAGTGGAGCAGGTCGAGAGCTTCAAAGTTCTACAGCGGCACCATTGAGAACATTTTGAATGGCTGCATCACCGCTTGGTATGGACACTGCATGGCATCCGATCACAAGGCGCTGCAGAGGGTAGAGCATACAGTCCATTACATAACTGGGTTGGCCCCTGCCATGTCGGCCCTCTATACCAGGCGGTGTCAGAGGAAAGCCCTAAAAACTGTCAGACTTCAGCCACCCAAGTCATAGATTGTTCTCTCTGCTACTGCACGGCAAGCGGTACCGATGCACCAAGTCTGGAACCAACTGGACCCTGAACAGCTTCTACCTCCAACCCATAAGGCTGCTAAATAGTTCAATAGTTAACCAAATAGCTAACTAGACTTTCAGCAATGACCCTTTTTGCACTAACTTTTTGGACTCATCACCTAAGCTGCTGCTACTGTTTATTTCGTTCTAGTTATATGCACATATCTACCTCAAATAATCTGGACTGTGCACATCACGTACATTTTCAAATCTCACAGGCGCGTGCCTCTCTACCTCAACTGTTGGAAGAGAAGCCAAATGAAAAGAAGCCAACTCTCTGTGTCCTTATTTATCCTGTTTTCAGGTTTGTGGCATTTATACGTTTGGTTTCTTTTCAAAGTCAAGAGATGACATGTTTATCTAAACTCATTTCATGTTTAATTGAAGTGTTTTGACTTAGTGGAAAAACCAGTGAGATTTTCTCATTCATATGAGTGTAGCCAAGCTAAGCTCGCTCACACACTTTGTATGTAAGTTAATGAGAACAAGATGGCGTCTCAGATTATTTTATTTCTGTTATAAACGTTTGTACATATAAACAACACTAATGAATCTCCACTGCCTCAAACCCTATTACAGGGGCTGAGTCACTGACTTACTGGTGCTCTTCCATGCCGTCCCTAGGAGGGGTGCGCCACTTAAGTAGGTTGAGTCACTGACGTGATTTTCCTATTCGGGTTGGCGCCCCCCCCCTTGGGTTCGTGCCGTGAAGGAGATCTTCGTGGGCTATACTCGGCCTTGTCTCAGTATAGTAAGTTGGTGGTTGAAGATATCCCTCTAGTGGTGTGGGGGCTGTGCTTTGGCAAAGTGGGTGGGGTTATATCCTGCCTGTTTGGCCCTGTCCGGGGGTATTGTCGGATGTGGCCACAGTGCCTCAGCCTCCAATATTTATGCTGCAATAGTAAGGCTCATATTTTCTCCACTTCCTGTCTGACTGACGTGCCCAAAGTAAACTGCCTGTTGCTTTTTGAGAGCCCATTAGAAGGTATAGAGAAAACTTACAATCCAGTATGCAATTCCTATGGCTTCCACTGGATTTCGTTTGTCTTTGTTCAAGGTTGTATGGCTTGTTTCTTCCCAAATGAGGAAGAATTAGGAGTTTTAGTACTGGGATACAGACTTGGAAATCAGTCTGCGAGCGCGACGAAGAGGACTCGCACCTGCTAATATTGTTTTCCTATTTAACATACTTTCTGTATGAAATATTATAGTTTAATTACATTTTAGGGTACCTGAGGATTAAATAGAAATGTATTTTGACATGTTTTAACAAAGTTTAGCGGTAGCTTTTTGGAATCCTTTCTCTGCCTGTTGAACGAGTGGATTACTCAAATCGAAGGATTTTATCCTACAAAACGACACGCCATGTTGTAGCTGGGACCCTTTGGATGACAAGAAGATTTTCAAAAAGTAAGTGAATATTTAATCGCTATTTGTGAATTTATGGAACCTGTGCTGGTGGAAAAATATTTTGATGTGCGGCGCCGTCCTCAAACAATCGCATGGCATGCTGTCGGTGTAAAGTCTATTGTAAATTGGACAGTTAGATTAACAAGAATTTAAGCTTTTAGCTGATATAAGACACTTGTATGTTCCTAAATGTTTAATATCCATCATTTTGCGGATATTAGTGTCGGGGGGCTAGGGGGGCTAGGGTCAGTCTGTTATATCTGGAGTTTTTCTCCAGTCTTATCCGGTGTCCTGTGTGAATTTCTCTCTTTCTCTTTTTTCTCTCTCTCTTGGATGACCTGATCCCTAGGACCATGCTTCAGGACTACCTGGCCTGGTGACTCCTTGCTGTCCCGAGTCCACCTGGTTGTGCTGCTGCTCCAGTTTCAACTGTTCTGCCTGCAGTGCTGACCTGAGGTGCAGACCTGTTGCACCCTCTACAACCACTGTGATTATCATTATTTGACCTTGCTGGTCATCTATGAACATTTGAACATCTTGGCCATGTTCTGTTATAATCTCCACCCGGCACAGCCTGAAGAGGAATGGCCACCCCTCATAGCCTGGTTCCTCTCTAGGTTTCTTCCTAGGTTCCAGCCTATCTAGGGAGTTTTTCCTAGCCACCGTGCTTCTACACCTGCATTGCTTGCCGTTTGGGGTTTTAGGCTGGGTTTCTGTACAGCACTTTGTGACATCAGCTGATGTAAGAAGGGCTTTATAAATACATTCAATTGAATTTGATTTATGTATTTTAGATGTACTTTTTATGAAATTTCTATCTAACAGTTGCATGCTAATTGCTAACCACTAACGTTAGCTAGCTCAGCGCTAGGCGCTAGCTAGCCTACCATTTCTCCCTACTAGCTAGCCACTTTCAATTTATGTTGTAGTTGGCTAGCTGTTCATGGGTTTTTGTTACATTTCATACACAGACCTCTTCTTTAATTTGTTTGTACTGTTGCCCATGTGATGCATGGGTGTATATTTAGGGCTTTTGCACACCACCATATTCAGTGATAAACTAGCTAACAGTAGCTAGGTAACTAACCCTGTTCAAATCCTGATGCCTCATACATACTCACCTAGTACAACATACACGTTTTGCAAATTCAATTAGCTAGTAAAGTAGATTCTTCTAGAGATGTTTTTATTTAATTGGGTTTACTCCTGTATTACTCCTGGCCCTTGGGAATACAAAGTTCGTACATGGTCCTATTACATGTTTCAAGTTATATATTTGAGTCTAGAAGAGTACAATGGAAACAAACGTTGAATTCCACCCACCTGATCAAGAGTTGCTGCTTTATCCCCCATAGTTCCTTAAATCAGAATTATGGTACTTTGTTGGAACACTAATTGCCTCTGTATCAGAACTGAATTGACTGTTTTACTCAAAATAAGAGTAGTCATGAGCTTGGTACACATTTTGGCAAAAATTATGCATCCTACAATAGTCCACTTGCCTGTAGCTCTGTGAACTGACAGTATTAAATACAAAACTTGTAGCTTGTTTGATTAGAATGACCTTTGGGTAGGTGTTTGTGGGTGATACAGAGAGTGCATGTAGCCAAAGGCATGCAGAGCCCCTTTAAACCAGGTGGAGAGATTTTTTTTTTAATTCTCTCACAATAATACCAATAATCTCAGTAATTTCACAAGATATAAAACAATGTTCGGGGGGACTACAATCAAGGCAAGTGATAAAGGTCAAAGGTTGGAATTCAGCTTTACTATCAATCTGGGTTTGGTGGGACTTGAGACTGATGCATTGGTTTACTGTATTCTATTGGTTCTAGTTGCACCGTCAACAGTGCTTGCAGAGGACGAGAGAGACATTTGGAGAGGAGTTAATATGGACCTGATGAGCGATTAGGAGGATGGCCTGCAAAACAACAAACCAGTGAGGTTCGTCAAGTCCCCCAACTTCTGGAATGAGGTGCTCACTTCCCTTAGTCAAGAACAACAGAGCTGCTTGGAGAGGGACCAGAGCAATTTGGCAAGCCATACCACACAGATCATTTCTGGGGAGTTTTCATCAAGGCGACCTATATTCCACGGACCTCTCAACTCTGAACACAATGGAGGCTCACCCTGGACCAAGCTGGATGACTCCTGTTAGTACTGTGCTTGATTCTTTAGAAAACACTTTTGTTGATCTTTGACAGGCTCGTTCATATTCCTCCATATGAAAAGAATTGAGCAGATTACTGGCAGTGTCACACCTGCTCCCGCTCTCCCCCCCCCCTGACGCTCAAGGGCGCCAGGCTCCCCAGCAGTGCGCACTCCTGCCATCATCATTACGCACACCTGCCTTCCCACCGTCACACGCATCAACGATTATTGGACTCACCGGGATTCAATCACATATGTCATTGCCTTCCCTATATCTGTCTGGTTCCACGCTCTGTTCCCTGCTTCTGCATCAATTGTCATATGTCCTTGTTTACCCGTGTGCTGACGCTGTTCCTGTCATGTTTTATGTCTGTTCCTGATTAAATGTTTGACTCCCCGTACCTGCTTCTCATCCCGGGCGCCGGTCCTTACAGGCAGTAGTCATCCAGCTTGGCCCAGGGCTCCATGGGATTTAGTTTAGTTTCAGGCCCTTATTAGCCTAAATGCAGATTCAATTACCTGGTTTCTCCTGCTCTAACGAAATGAATAGTCATCCTTCAAGAAGTGTATTTGTGTGTTTTTTTTCAAGGAACTAAGAGTTATTTTAGTATAGGTGTGTTGTGTGGTGCTGGAAAAACTGTGATAGTGGTGCTTGAATGTTATTTCTGAAAAAGTGCAGGAACTCGTGTGATATTGATAATAATACCAACAAATAAAAGTAATTTATTAATTCATGAATTCCTAATTCGATGTTATTCATTCATTCATTTTAATATTTATGTTTTTAACATACCAGCCACTAAGGCAAGCTAGCAATGACTAGCATTAGCATTCAGTGGGGGCAGAGCTTGCACAACCTTGAGCTAGTGCACAGACATGCCATTTATGGGAGAGATGTGGGCAGACATGGACAGAGGTGTATTGCATAAGAGCAACTTCTAAATGTCTAAAATGTAAGCGTCAAAGGCGTGCACTGGAATTTCAAGATGTATCCTAGTAAGTGGGTAGACTTGTGTGGTCGTTTCTGGTGGTCTACTGAACCATTTCGGGGCATATACACGCGCCTGTGCACAAAAGTGGTTCTTCGCTAGAGATTTACGGGACGTGTGCAGGGCCAAACACTGCTGGACACGTGCTCTCAAATTTCCAGATACGGTACATTTTCGGACTTGTGCACTGGAGTGTTCGACCCATAAATGTGCCTTTTCATGCAGTGAATGTCACCATTTGCCCGAGTAAGACATTTCCTTTTTCATGTCCACCATTCGTTCCTAATGGCAGTTTTTCCCCTATGGTAGCAGAGGCTTGTACATGTGTAATCTGATGGAATGAAGGTGTTCTACTATCAGGAAGTCTGATAGTATGCATTACACACACTCAACCTGAGATAGTGAAGTGACTGGGTTGCTGATGTATCGGTCTGCTTTGCCTAGGTTTTATTCAATGTGTGGGCGTGTGTGTGACGACACAGATGAAACACGAGATGTATTGGGGATTGATGCAGAAAACCAGGCTGAGATATATGTTATACTCTTATTTCAATGACATAGATTTGTCCATATACAGTGGGTATAGAAAGACACCACCCCCTTTCAAAATGTTCACCATTTGTTGCCACACACACAGTAACCCACAATATCCAAGTAGAAAGTGAACATTGAAACAGTAAAATACCCTATTTGGAGAAGTGAACACCCACCCCTTAGAATTGCAATTGCAAACTTGCTGAGGTATAACCGACCACCTTCCAGATCACAAATCAAGCTAATTGGCTTGTATTGACTTTGATTAGTTCAGAATAAAAGCAGTTGTTGATAGAGGACTTCAATTCAAAGCAAAGAATCCACTATGGGCGGAAAGGTACTTTCAAAAGATGTACGAGATAAAGTTGTGGAAAGGCACAAGTCAGAGGATGGATATAAAAAGATTTCAAAGGCTTTGTCCCTCGGAGCACAGTTAATACCATTATTAAGAAGTAGAGGGGAGTATGGCACCACCCAGACCCTGCATAGATCAGACTGTCCCTCCAAACTGGATGACCGGGCAAGGAGGAGATTGATCAGAGAGGCTACCAAGAAGCCAATGGCGACTTTGAAGGAGCTTCAGGCCTTTATGGCAAAGACTGGTCAGTGTGTGGATGTGACCACAATATCACAAACGCTCCACAAATCTGGCTTCTATGGGAGGGTGGCGAGAGAAAAAAAAACACTCCTCAAAAAAAGCCACATCAAGTCTCGTTTGAGCTTTGCCAAAAAGCACATTGTAGATTCCGAGGCCAAGTGGCAAACGGTGCTGCGGACAGATGAGACCATAATTGAACTTTTTGGCCTGAACGCAAAACGATATGTCTGGCAAAAACCCAAAGGATATAGTAGCAATGCGTGGAGCAGGGTACCTGTGTCAGTTGTTATTCTATCATGTACAGTGGTCGAACGTAGAGGATAATCCCGTACCTTAAGAGCTAGTTAAATAACGTCAATTATTTCTGTGAAGAAAACAAGAGTGCCACAAAAATCACTGCGTGGACACTGTATAGATGTATTTTCTCTACCATGTTTGAGTATCTCCAATCTCTCTCAATCACACACACACACACACACACACACACACACACACACACACACACACACACACACACACACACACACACACACACACACACACACAGAGAGAGAGTACTCAGGGAGCAGTATCAGGGCCAGCCAGAGGGTCAGTGTGTTAACAGCAGCCTTAGGAGGAGGAAGAGTTCTATTATCACTCAGAGACAAACACAAGGAGCGAGTGGGTGAGGAGAGAGAGTGTATACAGTAGGCCTAGAGTACATTTTGAGTCAGCATTTGTGTGTGTGTGTGGGCGGATTGGCTTTCTAACTCAAAATGCAATAATTCCTCTTACTGCTATCCAGTTCTTCATATAGATAATTGTGTTTCAGTTATACTGTTGTCAACCTCGCAATGTTTACAAGCAAGTCGATGCTGAGTTGTACCCAGAAATATCTCACATTTTCTTTGTGTGTGAGAAAGAAAGAGACGAAGGCTTCCTCCTTATTTTCTATTCATCTTCAATGTCCTTATTGAATTGTTCATATGAGCATTAATGCTTTATTTTGTCAAATGGCTTTCTTGAATAATGTCTCCTCGCTCAGTGTGAATTGATGAATATTCAGTCTCATGAATAGTTAATGGCCTATAAGAGATTTTCTCCATGCATTTTTGATCACTCCATTTTATATATAGCAGGAGAATGGTCTTTGGGTATTGTAATCCTTGTCGAAACCTACGGAGATGTAGACAGAAGTAGAGAAACTACAGATACACTGCATCTCAGAGTAGAAAGTCAGAGCTGGGTGGGTGCCTCTGGATACAAAGCGTAGCTAGAGGAACAGGCAATGGGTCTTGTAATTTGGAATTCCTCATTTAGAATTTGGAATTGCTCATTAAGAATTTAGAATTCCTCATCGGAAATGTCAAATTGCTCATTTGGAGTTTCTGATGAGTATCAGCCTCTGTCTTTCACCGTACTCATGTGCAATCTATTAAAAAACACGTTACTGTGTAAGCCTCAATGGAAACGCTTTCACCTCACGTACTGTAGGCAACAACCGGTTTAAACACATTGTACCAGGTACCTGTATGTAAGTACAGGTAGTTTCATAGTCCTTACCGATGCTAATTACTTGAATCCGAGTTAACACTAAAACGTGCACAACAAAAGAAGTAGGCCTAAGTGCAGGATCAACGCATGTACCTACGAGCCCGTTCCAATAACTAACATAGGGTTATTTCACTACTACTGCAATACTCTTTTATAAAGACCTATTTAAAGTCAAGCATAGCCGTCTGTTTTAATACAGCGTCGGGTCACTTGGCAGACTAGCTCTCTGATAGGGAACCAGAGGGGAGAGTTTGGACATGCGGTTGAGTTCACAGTCTTGTGAACGCTCCCACTTGTTGGCAGGTAGTTAGCTGGCAAACGTTCAGCACAGGGGCGCAGCGACCCGGTCGGGTTCCCAAACCTCAAACTCCTTCATTAGACTCTCTATCTGCCAGTGAGCCTCTGATAACAACTGAGCAGAGCTAGCCTTCTGACTATCAAACATGTAAGCCCTGAAACTGCATAACTCCCTTCTCACTCCTACAACATGACGACGAGTTGTGTGCTCTGGTGCTAATGATACGGTAGGCAAATGATGATTCATATAAACATTTCAGTAAACAAAGATTTCCAGTAAAAACTATGTCGCAGAGTGATGTAACAGCTACTCTGCCTTCCTAATATGGCCACGGCCCTAACCACATCACACAGGAAGTCCCAGGGACCAGAAGAGAAGAGGACCGGAGGAGGAGGAAGTTTAGTAATGAGTGCCCAATGGATGTTATTACCCAGAACCTGGCAAAGACCAATATTGAAACATTGTAACTAGCATAAGATTCAAACAAATACAATTTTGAGGGAAGCGGCAAAAATCAATTTGTTTGTCCGTTTTCGAACAACATACAGTACATTACCCAGAGATAAGACTAAATCCATTACCACATGGACACGACCGCAATCTCTGTGTACAAATCTGTAAATCTCAGCTCCACACAAAAAAACTCTGCCTTTCCCTTCCCTGCTGAAACCGGATAATATGCTGGGCATTACATGAAGGAATAACGACAGTATTTCCTTTTTGCAGGAATGAGGCAACAGTGACCCGAACAGACCGTTTTGTATTGTAATGTTATCTGACTGTTATGGTAATTTTATCTGAATGTAACCCAGAAAGAGTCGCTGCAGGCTTTGTGTAGATATGTAAATACGGACATAAATGAATAGTAATGTAATGTAGGCCTGCCTGGAAGTGTTAGTTATCATCACTTTATGCAGGGTGTGATCACGTCACTGCTCTGGTGAACCTGAGGGGATGTAGGCAAACTAGTGGGACACTACAGGGGTCCTCTCTGGAAATATTCCACAAAACATAAAAGTCCACCAGCACGCGCACACACATATGAAAAATACCCTATTAGGTTGGTTGTGAAAGAAAGAAGAGAGTACAGTCCAGCATGAAAAGGCTTCCTGATTCCCTCTCATAATCTTCAAGGCCTCCAATTACTTAATTAGATACACGGAGCTGACTGAATCACAAACACTTCAGGTGTTACTACTCTGTAGTTAATTCCGCATAGGGTGGCGCACAATTGGCCCAGCGTCACCCGGATTTGGCCGGGGTAGGCCGTCATTATAAATAATAATTTGTTCTTAACTGACTTGCCTAGTTAAATAAAGGTTCAATTGAAGAAGAAAAAAAATATGCATTGCACTCACCTTGTGTACCAGGTCTGAATCAGTCCCTGATTAGAAGGAGAGGATGAAAACCAGAACCAGAATTGGGCAGTCCCACACTAAGCCACCATTCAACTGTGGGAGGGAGGGAGAGAGAGAGAGAGAGAGAGACAGAGAGAGAAAGAGAGAGAGAGAGAGAGCGAGAGAGAGAGCGAGAGAGCGAGAGAGAGAGAGAGAGAGAGAGAGAGAGAGAGAGAGAGAGAGAGAGAAAGAGAGAGCGAGAGAGAGAGGGGGAGAGAGAGAGAGAGCGAGAGAGCGAGAGAGAGAGAGAGAGAGAGGGCGAGAGAAAAAAAAAGATGGGAGGAGTGTTGGGTTTAGTTGTATTGTGTATTGAGTGTATCCATGTCTAATGTATGACAACAGGCTGTTGAGGGTATTGATCTCTGGGTCTCTGTGTCTCTGGAGAGTGAGGCTCTCTCTGGCCTCAGTCTCCCCGCAAACAGATCAATGAAGCCTGGGCAGAGACTGCTGACTGGGCCTTACTGGATCTTCCACGGAACAACCCCCACAATTACCATTAGCACAACACAATGCAGGGCAGCACAGTAACGTGATAGACAATAGCATCACGACATGGCACAGGTCACAGGACAAATGCCTCAAAGAACACATATAAATGTACACACTGCGCCTCACCAAGATACACTAACAGTATACAGCTAAGCACCGTTTACAGCACTAACACACTACCAGGTAACAAGCACAAGATAATGCTACTTTCGTAGGTGATAACATGCTGAAAACTGATCCCCTTGAAAAATCCCTTGAGAAACATTGTGACAAGGTATTTAATGGTCTCCGAGTTTTTACAG